>NC_047147.1:10077594-11297594 GCF_009829125.3 Periophthalmus magnuspinnatus | reverse complement strand
ACAAAGCTATAGAGGGCTGAAAGAGGATACGATGAATGAAAGCACAGGTATTATTATGTGTATTGCAGTGGACTGAGGGGACATGTGGGGAACTGTAACATCATTTACATTATTATAAGAAATTCTATTGATATAGTTTATAGTCTAAATGTTACACCACACATACAAGCTTGCAATAGCCTATACCTTTGGCCAGTTTAAGGTTAAGGTACACTTTTTTGTCCCTTTAGGAAAATTTGTTTTGAAAAACCCAGCCTAATTTTAGTCCAACGGTATTTTTGAGCATTTTTGGTGTGGCAGCTATAGATGTAGTCTAGTCAGTGTCAGTTTGCACACGGAGCATTTAAAAGAACACGCAGTTTTCAGCATTTGAGAGAGATGTATGGGGTTACCTGGCCGTGTTGAGCAGGGGATGTTGGGTTCCCACCAGTTTCCTCACGTACATTGCCACATTACTGAGTTCATCACTGAGCAGGCACCGCAGACTCATGAATGATGTGGGGTATCCGACGATCTTCTCTGCATCGGACACAACTTTGTTCCAATTAGAGGGTCCTGAACTGGAGAAGAGGCTCAAACCCCGGTGTCCTACCAACGCCAGGCAGGGCAAGCGCCTCAAACCAGCTGTAAACATGATCTCTCCGGGTAAAAAAGTCTCTCTACCTTCGACAACAGCCTTACTTAAACCTCAGTAACATTTCAGTGTTACAAAACCAGCATGTCCCACTCTAACCTTACGACATCCTTCACAAAATTAAGTTACTTTAATTCATTTAACACAAAATGACATTGTACTAGCTGTGTTTTCCAACCCACGTCCTGTCAATGCGAG
The DNA here is from genome assembly GCF_009829125.3 of Periophthalmus magnuspinnatus. Classification (NCBI taxonomy): domain Eukaryota; kingdom Metazoa; phylum Chordata; class Actinopteri; order Gobiiformes; family Gobiidae; genus Periophthalmus; species Periophthalmus magnuspinnatus. Next base: position 11,296,762 of record NC_047147.1, on the reverse strand, counting down.
ACGCCATCTTTGATTGCGTCACATGGTACGTGCTCGAACGTAAGTACGACTGTCAGAAGCGGACACGCCCACATTTTTTAAAACCGGGTGTTTTACAAATACAGGCAAATAGACATTTCTTTATATTTCTAGCCTTTCTCGTTAATTCTTTGACTTCATTAAAAAAAAAAATGCAGCGAATATTATTATCTCTTTCCTTGTTTCACAGTTGAAATGGTCATGAGGTAAATGAAAATAAATAGGCCTACATAAATAAATACATAAGAATGATTAATTAATTATGTACTAAACATCAGCATTAATTGTACTAAAATAATGTAAAATGGATACTCTAAAAACCTTTTTTGTTTTATAATATGGCTGGAACATAGGCAGTAGTTGGTGTCAGCCTATTTTTCTCAGTGAATATCACAATTTTGATTCTTGATTTTCATCACGATTATATACACTATATTGACTTTTACGTGCAACTAAGGACATTTTTCTGCAATGGATCAGATCATGTTTAATTTTGCATTGCCATATCCCACAGCTCTTTTGAGAAAAGACACTGAACGAAGGTAAGATGTCTCTCTCTTTTCTCTCTCTTTAGTGTACACTGGTAAGTTCTCTGACTCCAAGCATTAGGGCTTGGAGTCTGAAGGCCCATCTTTTCATTTGAATCTGATAGCCAATTTAAGTGTAATTAGCTTAAACCTAAAATTGTCCTCAATTAAATATTTTATTTGATTACTTTCATTAAGCCCTTGAACTCAAATAAATATAGACCCCTTTGTTGCAAATACTGTAACACAATATCTGAGACAAAATAACAAAGTGATGGGAAATGCCCTGAGTGTGTTGAGTTTAACAATGCTCTCATTGAACTGACTTGTTTTTGAATGTTTTTGAGTCAAGGACAGCTTATGTAAGAAGAACATTTAAAAAAAAGATTAGATATTTTTTATCATTCTAATTGCAATCTTCAAACATGTGACCTCCCGATGAAGTTGTGAATTATATTTTTGTGATTAGATTGGACCTCATTTCTCATAGTCGTATATAAACATGATTTGGAGAAAATACTTTGGATAGGTTTATAGAGTCTGCCTGGAGTGCACTTCCTCATGTCTTCTGATTGTTGTCTCAGTTGGCACTGTTGTGAGTGACCCTCCACCTGTGGTTTGTTATAATTCAGTATTGGGCCTACATGTGTGTTGGTGATCAAAGCCAATTAGCCCCTTTCAGTGCTTAAGATTTTTTGATAGAACAATATAACATTTTAATTATGCTGCATTAATATTGACACCATTGTACTTGCATGAGCTTACAGCTTTGTTTTCACCACAGTCCTTCCTTCAACTTTAAATTAAAGTGCCGACTACACAGAATAGGACAAACACATAGTTGAGTATTTGACAGCCTGTTATTGAGGAAGAGATCTGTGATGCTGGTGTTAACTGTATAAGGAGCTTTCAGGACAATAAAGTTGACAATTGACCTTTTAACTAGAACATTTTTTAGTCCATGGAGTATAAGTGATAAACATTATAATGTCACTCATTCCACTTGTGGCTGACCCAGAGTTATACCTGCAAATAAAAGCAGTAATCATTACTGAGTCATTTAGTAACATTGTATTTAGACACTTGTCTTTTATATAAGTGAATATGATCGCAGAGACTTGCTTCAATAGGCCACACTAAGAGATTTTCATAGTTACCATTATCATTTTACTGTAGGCATGGGTACCGCATGAGAAGTCGGTAGTATGATGATAATGTATTTTGACAGAAGCTGGTACTATTTGGGACACATTATCATTATTCATTCAAAACCCACCTGTTGGTGGTAAGTTACTTCTGAGGTCACAGCTGCCCTGGGGTAAAAGAGGCTGCCAATCATATATAGCGATGGATGAAATGTCTTGCTCAAGGACACGGCGGTAGTATTGGTGATTGAACCGCTAAATTTTGGTTTGGCTCTCAACTACTGCCATCCCATTTTATAGCCATAACTAACGCCTGGGTGATGAGAAAATGTTGTTTAAAGTGCTGTTAGGTAAAATGTTTTTCTCCTTTGCACGCCTATGAATCTTACGAAACTCCCGGGACACTTCAGGCCACTTTAGAGTTGGAAATGAACTTGCGCGTAAAGCAACACTTGTCTTTCTATAGGTCCGTCTAATGGTGGGGGCACCTGTTTGCTGCTCCAGCAGTGAGAGTCAGGGGAGTTGCTAAGTGGAAGTGACTGCACTGATTGCACTCGATGGGAAAGCGAGAAGAAATCGCCTACCTCTGAACATCAACGCGTCATATAATGTTTCAGCGGACGCCCCTCCCCCTGTCTCGTTTTCTCCCCTCACTCAACCTCTCTCCTTTGACTCACAGCGGCGGCTCACCACTGGCGCACGGACCGTGGAGGAGGAGACGGGCAGAAGATGGCTGACTTAGCCGGGCACCGAGAGCCCTCGGCGGCATCACCAACGTCACATGGGCCGCTAAAACGCTGCGAGACCCCCGCCGTCTGGCCACTGTAAACAGCTGCTGCCTCCGTAACCCTCCTCCTCCTGTCCCTCCTCACCGCAAATATTGACAGAAGAAGTATCAGAGAGAAAACATGGCAGAGATGGAAAAAGAGGGCAGACCTCCGGAAAATAAGCGCAGCAGAAAACCAGCTCACCCGGTGAAGAGGGAAATAAACGAGGAGATGAAGGTAACACCAGAAGGGTTTGTCCAGCTGCATGTGCACAGGGGCGCGCAGAGGCAGTGCTTACGGAAATCGCGTGTTGAAACCTCCATGGAAATTTATGATACACTCTGGTGTAATTGGCTGGGTGATGGTCCAACTTAGATCCCATGGTTCCTATATAAGTTAAGTGCCGTGCCATGGCCAGCAGCGCGCTCCGCTTGTGCCAGTGCCAGCGCCACCTTGCACAATGGATGCGGCACCCATTCACTGCTCCTGTAGTAAGTTTTGAATCAATGGAGATGCCAGTGTGCCTTTCTAGTGCGCCGCGTCTCTATTCCCTCGTTTAAGCGCCTTTTAGCTTTCACGGTTTGCCCAGAGGTAATGGAAAATCCTGTGCGTCAGTGAAGGCGTCAACATCGCTCGTACTACTGTAATACTAATACCATCGCGGCTGCACATGACAAGCAGCTAATGCATAATTAGTCTAAATCAATGGGGGAACACTCGTCGGCGCGTGATGCTTTGTGGAAATGCGTGCCTGTGTTTGTGTGTGCTCGCAGCTGCCCAAAGGCTTCCGATCCAGATGTGCGTCTGTCAGCTTTACGCACACGACGCGAGCACATTGTCTGCCGTTGTTCCAACCTCACACGGTTATATTTTTATTTAGGTTTTTAGTTTACCATTTGTAGTGTAAATGGGGTTTGGTGTGGTTGATTTAAGAAAGTGGTATTTGTGCGCGATGCTGCTGCTGTACTGAGCGCTTTGTCTCTGTACCCTCATTGTTTGTACACATTTTCAGGGAATCCTACTACTCTGGATAGAGCTATAGCTGTAGTTGTGTGAATAGGTCTTAATCAACATCGTGTTTTTACGCGTTTTAAAGGAAAGCAAATGTGCATGCATCTTGCAAGTCTTGAAGCAACCCGGGTTGATATAAGGGCTTTTTGTATTCACACATCCAAAATAGCAACCGTGTTCATGTGTCACCACAGCCTATCCTACTGAAGACTGAAAACATGCGTAAATGAAAAACTTTCAATATGCTTATTGTGTTGTGTTATGGCTATATCATCTCTGTGTAATACTTGAGTTCAGTGGACACTGGCTGGCAAAGCAAAGTGGAGTTATATTTAAACAATATGTTGTGAAGGCATCCCCAGTGTCTGGTCCTGAGGGAGCATGAGGGTGGGGTGGCAAAGCTCCCCTCTTTTTTCCTGAACTCACTTTTGTGTCGGGTGCTGAGGATATGCTATAGGCAGATAGTCATGCAGTCAACCAGTCTGAGAAGGTTGGTTGAGCTGATTTGCTGTTTGAGACTAAGAATCCATTTCTAATGTTTCAATATTTTATTTCAGAAACACATTGTGGGGATTTTCATTGTATGTGGTGACTGCTGAAGTAAATTATACTGAAATGCTTGCTGCCGCTGCAAACTAGTTTAACTAAACAATAGGGACAAAAACATAATTTAAAAGTACAGAGGGGGTGGGGGTCTTCTATTTTATGGAGGGAACACTTAAGATAAACTGGAGGTTAATTGACAAAGCTCATTACTCTTCAGTTACAGTTGAATAGGTGGTTTGGCCTTTTGTATATTCTGGTGATTACCTTTAACACAGTGACTTTTGTATGAAGACAGACAATATTTGAAAGCAGCAGCCTTCAACAAATTCAATCCAAAACAACAATTTAGACATAACATCAAGCCTTTACTTTTTATTTAATGTTATATCTTCAATATTTCAAACTAAAAAGAAAAGTTTCACTGACACACAATGCGCCCTTGTTAGCTGTCATAGAACCAACTCATCTAATGTGAGCCCTGTAAGAGAAGCCTCGGTGAGTAATCAGGGATCGGAGCAGTGGGCACACAGGAGGCTGCACAGTGGGCTCAGAAACAGGCAGAAAGGAATGTATACAGCAGCGGGCTGGTTAAGCTGTAAAAAACTGTAACCCGAGTGTGTGCGCTGGATCAAATATCAAGGAAAGTGGAGGGGAATGAAAGCAGAGGATAGAGAGACGAGTGGAAAGGCGGAGGAGAGCAGGAGGATGGAGGGAAGGCGAAGGGAAAGTTGGCGTGTAGATTGGGGAATTTTATCACGGTGTACAGTGACCTGCTCTGGTTTCTGGCCACAAGCGATCCAGTTTCCACCATCATCATTACCACAGCCCTGGCGGCGTGTGGGCTCTGACTGCAGGGAACAACAGGCATCTCTGTCCGTGTATTTTCATCATTAGCAGCTGTAGAGCCAGCTGGAGTTACACTTAAAGCTTGTTTACCCTTCAGAATTAGACAGGGGCTACTACAGTTCCTATAACTGTGGACATGATACGGCTGGGGTTTATGAGTCACACAAAAGTACATGCAACTTATTGTATGGTCTGCACTAGCACTTGAGCCAGGTCAACATCTACTATGACTATTACTGCTGCTACTACTACTGTAGATTTGGCATCACAGAGGCAACAGACTTTAATATTCTGGCAAGAACACTTTATGTATTTTCATAACCAAACCTGACCCCGTGTCACTGTCAGCAGTACTTTAGCCTCACTAGCATCTACGGACATGCATGTGAGAGTTGATAACATTTAGTAGTCCATAAAAAATACATGCTGTAGTGAATGGCTGTCTGTCTGTCTCACAGTCTTGCTACTAAATGGCCACTGTGCATGTTGTACCAAAGTCACTGGATTGATCTCATTTACTGTAACTGCAGTCTAGGTTTACTGTATGAATGAGGAGGAAAGTTTCAGAAATGTAGGACATTTAGCTTTCAAAAACTTTTGAGCAAATCACGAGTATTGATGTTTATACTGTTGTTGAATGCAGATGTACTGCTTCAGTTGACCCATGGTCAGTTACAAATCTCATGCACATCAAATCATTTGTGTGCATGGCCATTAGTGTAATGCCTATGTCATTAAGGTTGATTCTAAATTGAAACAAGGCTGAAAAAAGTAAACTGGACAAAATACTAAGAATTGTGGTCTATTATCCAAATGGTTTAGCTCTTATCCAGACTTCATTTAACCTTTTTCTGTGAATGGCTATACAAAAAGCCTTTATAGCCAGTGTTTGTATCATTTGTAGCTGCCACTGCTCCTCCGACACCTCTTCCTCAGTAACTAAAGCAGAGCCAAAGTTGGCAGTGGAGCTTTGATGAAGGGCCAGGCAGGATTAGGTTTCTCTCTTAATAATACTCCCACTTTCTCCAGTCGTATAGGTGACACAGAGGACAGTGGCACAGAGACAAGCTGTGTTTTTGTGTCAGCTTTAGCAACATCCGAGTTTTTAAGGACCTCTTCAAACAGGCTTCAACTAGGAAGTAAATGTATCCTGTTTTCATCTGCGAAGTCGATCATTTTGCATGCACTGAACATGGTGGAAACAGATTTCACTTACAGCAGCCTGACTCTGGACCTTTGTCTGAGTACTTTTTCTTTTTGGAGGGAAATGGGTATATACACTGCCTGGCCCCCCAAAAAAAGTCGCCACCTGAATTAAACTAAGCAAATACGTATGAGCCTCTGCACTTGATCAGGTCTAGGTTCAGCAACATTCTGTGCTCAAAGAATGAGGTCAGCTGACTACCTGAATATACTGAATGACCAGGTTATTCCATCAATAGATTTTTTCTTCCCTGATGGCATGGGCATATTCCAAGATGAGGCTCAAATTGTGAAAGAGTGGTTCAGGGAGCATGGCAGAGTCCAGACCTTAACCCCATTGAGAATCTTTGGGATGTGCTGGAGAAGGCTTTGTGCAGCGGTCAGACTCGACCATCATCAATGCAAGATCTTGGTGAAAAATTAATGCAACACTGGATGTAAATAAATCTTGAGAAATCGAAACAATGTCACAGCGAATGTGTGCCATAATCAAAGCTAAAGGCAGTCCAACGAAATATTAGTGTGTGACCTGTTTTTTTGGTGGCGACTTTTTTTTGGCCAGGCAGTGTAGTAGCTGCATTGCAGAAATAGCTGCATTAGGAGAAGATTGATCAGTTGTAATTGTGGTGGTATATTCAATTCAGTATAATTCAAATTCAAGTAATTTATGTGGCATATTTAAAACTGCCAAGGTGCTTCAGAAAAGTGCAATCAATGATGCATAAAAAAATTGATAATTTGATAAATTAAATAAATAACAGAAAAACACTCACAAACATGATTAAAAAACATTTAGGAAGCTAAAATAGAGAATAAAACAAACCAAGATGTCCTGTCTAAACAGTATAGGAGAGAATTGGATACGTTTAGAGCTATAATAAAATGAGTGGTCTAACAGTCATATGCTTTTTAAACTGGTTTATTGACTGGGAGAACCTGTGCCACAGAAAAGGCTCTGTCACCTCTGGTCAAGCCTGGTTTTGGGCACAGCCAACAGGAGCTGTTCACTTGATCTCAGGGCTCCAGGCAGAGTGTGGGGCTGCAGCAGCTTGGTCCGATAGGATTGGCTCATGGCTCATAGAGTGCAGACACCTAAAAACATTAAGCAAGACCTTGGATTGTATATGAAATGGGAGACAGTAGGTACACAGAACAGTGATGTGATGTGTTCTCATCATGTATTTTGTAGGGTTATCAGTTATAACAAACTAAGCAATTGTAGTCATCCTAGCAGCAGTGGCATACATGGTTGCATTTTAGCCTTCATTTCTCACTGTGATATTGTTGCAGTGCATCACGGTCTTCAGTGAGTTTTGTTGCATACTCTCTAGTAAACATTTGTTTCAGAATTTGTTATTTTACTTGCATCATGTTTTTGGTGAGTACATCTACTTAATTTTGTATACCTGTATTTCTCTGGTCTCAGTTCTTGTTGATTATGGCTTTTCTCACAGTTTAATTTGTCTATGGAAGAAATTTGACAGAAACCTAAACTTTTGGGCATGGCAGGCTGAACTTTAAATGTCGGTGGATCACTGTTAGTGTGATAATTGCTTGTCTCTGTGGATGTCAGAGTGGTTCTGAACATCTCTCTGTGAAACTAACTTTAGCTGTGCTTGAGAAGTGCTACTAAATCTCACTTCCAGGGACCTCCAGGCTCTTCTGTCACTCACTAGCGTTTAAGCACAAGTTATTACTACTGCAAACATAAGCTAGCCTCATTATCATTTAACTATTTATATAACGCAACCAATAAAAGAGTAAAAAGGAATGTTCTTTCACCTTATAGGGTCATCATAGCAAAGTAGTGTGCAGTGATTTGTGTATTGACTTGGGATAAACTTAATGCCAGATGCCCTTTCTCACACAGCTCTTAATTTATCCAAGCAAATTAGAACACTTAATCTGAAACTCCGTTTATATTTACACATATAAACTAGGGTAGGAAATATGGTGATAAAAATTGATCATCTGTTTTTTTTGGTCATATTGTCATATTATGATTGCGATGAGTATTTTTCTCTTGAATGCAGCTCTGTGATTAAACAAAGACATTTTTCCTCACCCATTCCTTATTGGTCAATCATAACAATGCTCTGAGTGAGAGAGAGGTGGATTTAACCAGATGCAATGAAGTGTAGATGACTTTAGTTACCTCTTCAATTCAACATAAAAAATACTGTTTAAATAGTGTTTATGTAAATTGTGATAAAATTGTGATCTGGCTCCAAGCAAATAGAGATAACTACATTAACAGCATCTTGTTATTCAGTCAACACATATCGGAAATACTGCCATTAAGTGTCTACATGGTTTAATGGCGGTGGTACTGTGAAAAAGACAAGAGGCTGCCAAGCTTAAGATGTTGATGACAACGTTGTTCATGATAGATTCTATTAAGAAAGAGAGATTTATGGATGTAGAATAGTGTTGACACGAACAATATAAAAATGTAAAACTGAAATTTGATACTATGGAAAAGGCTCGATTCTCATTTTGATACCATGATGATAAATAGAAAATGCATTTTTTAGAAAATAGAATGTAACTTTACACACAAAACAGTAGAAGTTAATTTAATATTTCCATGTGCTGATCAACCATAAAACTATTTAGGAAAGATCCTAATTTGTCCTATTTATGTGATTTTTCTTTTGTATTGATACTTCAAATTAGTATCTACTTTCAATATTTGTTTTATTGATTAATATCTGGGGAATGTTTTTTTTTTTGTTTTTTTTTTTGTTTTTTTTACAGCCCTTGTATAAAACCAGGACTTGAACTTGGTTTGTGTTAGAGAATATACTATATACTATACAGTTCACCAGTATTTCATTCCTACAGATTTCATTGGAGAAATGTGCTGATATAGGAAGACACAATATGCTTCTGTGGATCCTGGGCTGCAACAACCGTCTCGGATGTGCAACGAGATATTTGTGCATCAGTCTGGTGTTAAGTGGGTGTTTGTGTTAAACCTTTATTGCCACAGACACATTAGTTTAATTTAAGTGGGTGGACCTTTAAAGCTAAATGTGTGGGCACAAGTGAATTGGGTACTCCAATTCACTTGATCTTTCATTTTATTCCACTTTAATATGTAACATCTCAATACTAAATCTTCATCTTAGTTTGTCAAAATGAAAGTATAAAATCAAAATGAGTTGAGGTACCTAACACATGTAATGTCTATGAAAGTAAATGGCTAAAATTATCATTCCCAACTGTCCCGTACTACAGACAAAACTTACACTTTACACTTACACTTACACTTACACTTTAACATGGCACATTTTGGCCTGCCCTCATAGGTCAAAATAGTTACTACATGTTATCATATTCTGATTGAAAATAACTGAATATCTAAATCTAAAATTTTTGAGTGTTCTTAAGTATAGCATGTTTTTTCCCCTAAAGTAAACTGCCATTTGCATTCTGTTTTTGGCTTTCTGACTGCATTTATGCATAAACAAGCACCAATTTAAACTTTCCACGCATTAGAAACACCAAACAAAATCAAGGCATTTAAAGTCACTGTACAAGTTGTCAGATGTGCAACAACATATTGACAGAACAGTGCCTTAAGTCATGGAGAGGGACTGCTGTTTTTGAAATGTGGAATAAATGAATAAGTGTTTCTTTCAAAGTCAATGCAAAACAAACCGACCAATGAGAAGCCAAGGCGGGTCATCTCCACGGCAACAGTCTACTGTACATAACTGCACAGGGAAAGTGTTTGTCCTTGTGAGCCGGTAATATGACTCTGCAAGCTGTTGTTGTGTGTCAATTGACAAGCACGTTTACTTAAGGCTAAATCAGTCCACATGGTACGTTTAGAGCTGGGATCAAACTGCAGTTACGATGATGATTTTTGAGCCTTGAAAACTGCTATAAGTGAAGTGACCGATGACAAATCTTCTATTACAGCTGATGTGTTTCCATTACCACAGTAGCTTGGTCACAAATAAAACGGTGTTAACCCTTTACCAAGATAGCGCTGTGTAATAGTCATTTTTTTAGTCATGTTTGGGAATACATTATTACTAAATATTTAAAAGGGCACCAAGTAACTTTTCTGGTCAGCAGTCCGCTACCTCTTTGTCTCCAAAATATTTCTTTGCCTGGAATGTTCCACAATATTAACATATCTATTTTGCAGTTATTTTTCATTAGTCTTTTCCTGCATTCTTTCTGTAAATGGCAGTGTCATGCTTGTCTCCACGTTTTGCTATACCGTGGAACATTCTAGGGTAGAAAAGTTAAATAGTCCACTTTTAATGTTTTTTCCCATCTGTTTATTTCCCTTACATCAGTACCACACATAATCAAATTCAGCCAGAATGTCACTTTTAAACTGCTATGGGCACAGCTTAATTGCATTGGAACAACATCACATAACATCAACTTGAATTGATTTGGCTTAATTTCCTTGTCACATACGATATAGGTTTTCTCTCTTCATTATAGCCAGAGAAGAACCTGTGCTAAGAACTGTGTTAAGGACCATTATAGCTCAACTGGATGTGCAGCATTTGGACAGAAATTAATTTCAATAAGTCTAACCTGCTGTCATAGCAAGTAGCTATAGTGTAACTGTGACATAATTGTGTGTTGCAGAGTTTTGCGGAGAACACCATGAATGAGCTGCTTGGCTGGTACGGCTATGACAAGGTGGAACTGAGAGATTCAGACCAGCTGGACATCGAGACGCCACAGCACATCTCTGTACTCAAAGGTAGGACAGTATTACGTAATTTATATATACAATCAATGATGGTAAACACCAAAGTGTCAGTGTTTGAGCATAGAGCTGAATTCACAGAAAAGTACTGATATAACTCGACATTGATGGTTCACCTCAGGATGTGACCACAGTTTACACCATCGTATCACCCACCTTTACTACACATAAACACAAGCCTGAAGTGTAAATTATATTTTAGTATGTCACAAAACATATTTCTTCAGATCTGTTGTAGTTGCTGTGTCTTATTGTGCTTCTCATTGGATTTTCATTTAATTTAGCTCATTCTGTTCCCATTCAGAAAACTCATTGCCAAAACTCAGCTCTTCTTCGGAAGGGGGTGGTGAATGCTCTCCGGATGGGGCCAACAGTTCACACTCTCAGCCCGCCAACAGGAATGGAGTCACTGAAGGCTCCAGTGCAGCGCTCTCTTCAGGCCCAAAGGAGCACAGCGGCCTGCCCATCATTGTGCCCATGGTCCCTCCCCCACTCATCAAGCCCCCCACAGGTAGGGCCTCTGGCATCTCTATGGACAAACACAGACACTTAAAAAGACTCAGAATTATTACATTTCCAAATGCAAAACTAGATTCCATTTTTTCCCAACATATTCTACATATTGCAACAGTTATAAATTATCCACTATGTGCACTAAAGTGCACTATGTAACTTGGAGTGGAGTGTATATCATCTGTTTGCATCGATGGAGATGTTATTACTTTGCCTAAAATGCTCCACAATATAGCATTTGGGGTTTGGGCCTTTCTGTGCAGAGTCTGTATGTTTCTCACTGTCTCAGGGTGGGTTTTCTCAGGGCACTACGGCTTCCCCCATCAACCCAAAACATGCACATAGGTAAAATCCTCAGGCTTAGGTAGTCCTGACCAAGCCTAGCCCAATATTTGGAGATGAGTCCCTCAGCGCTGCACTGTGGCATCGACCGTGGCTCCCACTGCTCCTGACAGATTGCCTCCAGCAGTGTTGAAGAAGTGTAACTTAACCATGACCTTCTTTAACTCATCTCCATGGTTCCAGCTCAGATCTGTGGAGAGCAATAGCATTCCAAGTTAAATACTGCACCTTTAGCTTTTGATATTGCATAAATAATGGTTTCAGATCATCTAAAAAATACATTTTAAATTTATTTTGAATAATAGTAAAGAATAGAAATTTGTTACCAAAATATGTATTATCTACTGTAGTATATTCTGCTGTATAAACGCCTTAGTTGAGCGAATCTACATTCCACCACTCCCCTATCGACAGCTGTTCTCTGCAAAGATTACTCAAATTAAAGACCTGCTTGCTTATTTAGACAACCTCTTAGCCAGTGTTTATGAGAAAGCCTTCCTCAACATCCACTCAAAATAGACTGCTAATGAGCATGCTACCTGCTGTACACCTTGTTTAAGTCGCACCTGTCCTGTGTCAATATTCCCACTCTGACTCTCTGAGTCTGCATCCCTGGGCCAAGGTTTGGATTCATTATGCTTTGCCACAGTGCACGCTGAGGTTGGTACACCCTGGTTTGGCATCACCAGAGAGCAATCCCCCCGGCCCTTGTGAGGCGGGGAAACAGATGGTGCGCTCCCACTTTTAACCAGGCACAAACCCAGCACTGCGCGCCACCACTACCCGGCCGACATCCTCCTCCATCGAACATAAGCTCAATTATTCATGCCTCCATGCAGAAACTCCCCAAAGAAGCCTGTGAGGTACAGGTACAGCGGACAGGGGCGTTTTATGTGGCAGTGGCATAATTAGTGGAGGTTTTGTCAATATGCAGATGCAACTTTTAAGACAGGTGTGGTGAGGTGCCTGAATGGATATATGCTAAATTATGCATATCTAAAACATGCATATAAGTTACCCTTGTTTTGATCTTAGACTGCTAAAGACAACTATCATTATACATAAACTTTGACTTGAAAGGAGTATAAGTATAGTACTACGTAAGCGTGGAGGGCTCAAAATATTCTATTACTACCTGGAATAGCATATGCATATCTAAAACATGCATATAAGTTACCCTTGTTTTGATCTTAGACTGCTAAAGACAACTATCATTATACATAAACTTTGACTTGAAAGGAGTATAAGTATAGTACTATGTAAGCGTGGAGGGCTCAAAATATTCTATTACTACCTGGAATGTTGTACAGAATGGTATAAAACGCATCTATTTTATCTCCATGGAGACAAGCAGGTATTTTTCAGCAATAAAAGCGTCTGCAATTGAATAAATGACAGATACATAAGCCTTTGTCTTAAAATCATGCTGTGGAACAGTGCAGTCAGAGCATTAACATTTTCATGAGACAATGTGGCGGACCCTTTACCAGAAAACATTTTAAGATTTAATTCTCTTATCTGTTTTGTTTCCTATGATGCATCAAGAGGTGAGATAGATACCTTGCTTGAAATGTTTAATAATTAATAATTAATTCGTACCTTATTTAAAATATTTCTAGTTAATAATAAGTTGGATAGAAAGACAGTGGACTGGTAGAAAGAGAAGGAGAGCAGCATGAAATATGAATGCATATTTAATAATGTGGATTTTAGGACTCTAGAGAGTTATTCCCTTAATTGTGAGTTAGTTCTTACTTAAAATGGGATCGCTCTGTGGATCTATTAATCCGAACAAGGCCGAAGTCTGAGGCGGAGGTGAGCTGTTTTGCCCTCACACCAGCGCAGTCATAATGTGATAATTGGGGGATAGTGCAGAGAATCTCAGAGGAACTCTCTTATTGCAATACCACTAAAAGCCCACAGCTCATCACAGCTCACCACAGCGGACACACTCCAGCGGCACCCTGGGTCTGTTCAAATGATTTGCTGCCCGCGACGACCACACAAATGTAACAGCTACACAGATTCAACTGGGAGTTAAGCAAGACATATTGATTACAATGGTTTGTGCATTTGAGCAAAACGATTTATTTGTGGTAATGCCATAATGGTCCCATACAAGATGTAGATATTTGTTGATGAGGGACTGCAGTTGTTGTTCATGGCTACTAATGTTCTGTGTGTACTGTGACCTAAAGAAACTGTAACTAATTCATAGGTTTTGTGCAAATGATTCCTTCCTGATTTGAATTATTTGGCATGGCAGCGGTCCTCCATTGTTAAAGCAATGATGCAATTTAAATCAAAATATTATATCTTTACAAAATTCTTCAAATCAGGAAGGAATCATCTGCATGACACCCCTTGTTATTTTGATATAATTAATGAAATCATAATTAAATTAATTTAGTCATGATTTTAAGCTACTGTATAGTATGTATTCTTATACTTGTACTTTTCTCTCCTTATCCTTTTCCTTCTTGCTATAGGACATCATATTTGTATAGTTGTATGTATATTGAATTGGGATACTTTTCCCTTCAAATGAAACCCTTAACAGTTCCCTTATTTAGCTTCTGTAAAGTAACTACACAATCAAACAGCATTCAAACTTTCTCCCTATCCAATCCAATTAACACATAGACATTATTATTGATTTACTATTGTTAACACATTAATTTTTATGATGAAAGGTTTTTATTTTCTGTCTTGCTTCACACACTAAAAGCTTATGCAGTACATTATGTCACTGCAATGGTGTCTGTACTTTTAAGCTGCAATTTCCTTTAATAGATAAAACATAACATTAAAATAGTTTAGAGTCGGGCCAATGCACATCTTCTTTTTACCACATAGGTTTTGCGGCTTGAAGACAAAATACAATTCACCAGCCAAGCAGCCCAAACTGAATTAGCAAAGTTCATGTCATCTGACCCCTGGTTAATTCATCCATTTGTTGCATTCATGTGGAGCTTGCATACCTTAACTGCCTATTTAACAAATGCCATTCTTACATGTTTTGTGCTCCCAATCAGACAATAAAAGTTAGCCGCGTTTGAACCACAAGGTCACATTTGGTTTTTATAGACGACATCAGTGTTAATTAAAAATTCCAGTGATTTTCTGCAGTGTAAAAAAGCACCTCATATGTAATTTTGGTGAATAGGCTTGCACATTCAAATCTAAATACCTGAATGCCTATTGATTAATCCTTGTATTGAGGAGCAAACCTGTGTCCAAAGTTGAAAGACAGGGCAGAACTAAATCATAACCCACATTTTTATACCTTTTATTTCATTATTTTAGACGAAGATGCCTCTAATGTCCAAATCATGTGCGCCTGGTGCCAGAAGGTCGGAGTCAAGCGCTACTCCCTCAGCATGGGCAGCGAATTGAAGAACTTCTGTAGCGAGAAGTGCTTTGCTGCCTGTCGCCGCGCCTATTTCAAAAGGAACAAGGTAAGAAAGACAAACGCTTTTAATGAATAAGACACTTCAACATCACAATGCAAATAAAGTGACAGTCCCCTGGTTATAATTACTATAAATCCCCACTCCAAAACACTTGTAAATTGAATAGGGATCGAGCCACAAAAACACATTTGCCGCACTTGTTATTAAATTGTCATTTCTGTCAGATGACTGCAGTTAAACAATTCTTTCTCTCTCTTGTACCAAAGCTGGGATATATAAGGAATTACATTGTGAGTATGCTGTGTTTTACTGTCCTGCTTGTCTGTCCTGGAGTCAGCTTTTCATTCAATACATAATCACATTTTGCACACAAAGGACTAGACGGGAAGACAGGGTGCACTTAGAGACTCGTCTTTTTCATATCAAAATGTATGTTTTTTTTGTTTTTTTTTTATTATTTCTGGGCACTTCTTTCAAAGCATGGAAACACAAATGTGTATACTGTAAGGCTGTCTGTGTTGGCCGCATTGTAGATTTATTATTGAAAACCATTAAACAAGCCAGTCTTCTCATTATACTAGTCTCAAGGATATCAGCCAGGATAAATGTAATCTCAAATAGAGGCATGTTATCAAAATACTAGTTACAAGATATGAACAATCTACCCCATTCCCTCACGTTTGAAGCTAACACAAAAGGTTTAGCTCAATCAATTAAAAAACGTATGATTATTTATTACCTTTAACCCCATTAATATTATAGGTCTGTTTTAGTGTGACCATTATTACTTACCGGTAACTGTCTACCATGAAGAACCTCTAATTACTTAATTATAATGTGTTACTTCAAGTGCAAATTAGTAATCAGCGTGCTTCTTCAATTTCTGTTTAGTTTGAAATTATACTTAAACCAGCCCACTTTATATTCAGCTATCTTAAATCACTACAATTTACTTTTTAATTTGAAATTTTAATAATATTGCAAGACCATACCATGTATTGCATACTCCATAAAGTTTTCCCAATTTCTGTAATGGACTCCTTCCTTTTGGCCCTCCCCGCTATAATATACAGCTCATGCTAACGTGTTTACTGTATCTCTTGGCCATAGTGATGACAGATAAATGTTTAAACATAAATAAATAATAGTGTGTGCGTTTTGAGTGGCATGCCTTGAATAGATGACTTATATTGACTGAAATATTATCCCCGCATAAATCTACTCTTGTGCTATAAACTTTGTAAAATATTTGCCAATCAAAAGTGCAGTCATAAGCATTACAGATCATTGCGCTGTTGCAAGAATCCATTGAACAGGGGACATACAAGTACGGTCTTGAAAAGTCTTATGTTATTGAAGTTAACTAAGGTATTTTTTTAACTAGTAAATATTAACAAAATAAATTGTGTTGAGGTGCAGCTTTTCTGATGTAGGGTATAGCACCTGCTTTTCCACATGGAGATGTTTCCCTTTTCTCAAAGGTTCCACAGTATGTCATTACCTATTTAAACATTTATTTCATCATGGGTGTTTTTATTGCTCAAACATACATTGAAAACTGTGAGCAGGCTTGTTTCTGCAAAACATTCTCCATAGAGACAGAGGTACCTACATCAGAAACTTTTCACAGTACACCTTTAAGACAGAAAAACACCTAAATTAAAAATTTAAAACAACTTAACAAATATACAGGATATATACCCCTGGAATGTTTCTAAACAAACACACTTGTACTAAATTTGCCATTTTCTCTGAGGTCTGTAGTTGACAGCAAAGATACACGCAAATATACAGTATATATTGTTTTATATGTTTATACCGTCTTTCTACAGCCTTAACATCCTCCTGTCATAGACCCCCCTCCTTCCACATGGCAGACATGGTCTCCATCCGTCAGCACAATGCACAACCTCAGTAACACAGGACACAGCTCAGATTCTGTATTTTGTCTGGCTCGCGCACATTCATGCAGGCCATTTGTGTAAGTGATACCCACATGTTTCCTTTCTCATGCACCCACAAGCTTGGCCACAACAACATGGCCTGCAGCCTCCCTTTATCCCAACAGAAAAAAATGTGGTGTGTGTTTTGCATAGAGCAGAGGGTATAAACATGGCGGGGTAGGGGGCAGAGGGTTACAGAGGTATTGGGGGTGGGCTTTGGCATTGTGTTGCATGAAATATCTTCAGCTGCCTCATGCAGGAAACCTGATCCCCTCCTTGGGTGACTCTTTTTTTCACATCTCCGCATAGCTCTGTTGCACCAGATAGAGTGGAAGATGACTGATAGCTTAACTGAGGCTAATCGCTTATTGCCTGTTTACTGAATGCCTTAAGCCTTTGTGGATTATTGTACAGAGAGGGCTGCTGCTTTCTCAATTATCCTGTCTGTCACCTCACTCTGCTGTATACTATTGATTTAAAGATGTTCAGATTCACACCTTTTTATTTATACTCAACAATTATAAATACTAAAATTCCTAACTTCCAACACTTTAAAACATTGATTGATTGAGTTATTGAATGATTGATTGAGATGCAAAAATAGACTTTTGGCTGTTTTGCGTTCCAACAATGGAATATACTTCAAGGACAAGCAAAACTTGATACTTTGGTGCCACAAATGCAATTTAGTAATCTGGTGACAACCATTTATACTCACACCTGCACTTGTTTTAATGTTTTAAATTTACCTATTTACTTATTTGCTTTGTTTGTTTTTTTGTTTGTCTATTTCTGTAATTGAAAAGGGCGCCCATGAAAAGGAGAGTCTGAGTGCTCTAATTGGGCTCTCCCTGTACAAATAAAGATAAATGAAAATTAAGTGATGTATTAACTAACCCCGTAGTAAACTCCTGTCTTCTTTACCATGAGAATCAGAATACTTGGGAAATACCTGTGAAATTACCTATCTTCATGAGGACATTTCCATAAAAAGTAATGTTATTTTTATCACAGAATAATGTTGAAAATGTCTTCCGTTACCATGTAGTCGGACGTCTTCTGAAAAAGATCATAACTGTTTATAGGATTGCTATCTGCTCAAATGAGTTTGTCTAGGTATTAGTTTTACATCAATTAGTTTGTGAGCAAATTTTTTGACAACTTGCAACCTAATTTTCCACTTTGGTTAGAGACAGCTTGCATAGGGAGATAGCAAAACGATGGCAAAGTGTGAGTGTTTTTCATGGATTAATGTAATTTGGCTTTCGAGTTCAGGTATTTAGAAGCTGCTCCACTGTCTATTCCACACCCACACATACATAGATAAACATGCTCGGGACACTGTGCCAAGAAGAACTTAGGCAATTAGGGGTGATGAATTGCATAAATGTGAAGCGTGGCAGCAGAATGGTGCAGGTTAGACGGATGTGCGTGGAGACATAACCTGTCCAAAAGCACTAAGGGTAGGATTGAAAAGATACTCGCAGCAATCAAAATAAATACAGAGCCCAAGGAGGAGATGTGATGAAATACAGGCTGTTGTTGCTGCAATGTGGCCAATAATGAGATGTCTGTAGCAGTATTTGTATACACTTAACCATAACCACAACCTTGAATAATATGGGTTGCATGGTATAATGAGATAAAGTGGCTCAGGTGATATAGTGGTTGCCCTATATCTAGTAGTTTTGTGGTTCAATCCCAGCTCTGATCAGCGTGGTTATTTAATGCATTATTAAAGGTGGACTATGCGTTTTCTGGTGAAGGGTTTGCCACCTGCTTTTCTTCATCAAGATGTTGTTGTTTTGCCTGGAATTTTTCATGTATGGCATTAAAGTTGTCTATCTCCATGGAGACAGGTAGGTGACATCAGCTGGCTGAGGTACAGGTCAGATATGTGGGAAGTGAGTCTGCTCACAGTAAAATGCATGTTGTTTTCACATTAAAACATCTATCTTGAATAATCCACTGTATGGCATTAAATGTATCTATCATGCATGGATTATATTACAAAGACATTTCCATGGAGACAAGCAAGTGGCCTCCACCAGAAAATGTAGTTAATAATGCACATTTAATATTATGAATTTAGCATTACATTTACTAAGATGAACGACTATCAAATGAAAGATAGTGTCTTGCTCAAGGACATCATCGGCTACTGACAGTAAGACTGTGACTGTGAATATGTATTTATCAGTCCTCACCCAAAGCAGGACAGAACATTATATATATATGCTATAAAACTTATGAGTACTGATGGAATAAGTCTATGTACCACCACTGCACCACAGTGTGTGAACCACTCATCAGTAGACTCTTGCAAATGTAGCTTCCTCCTCCAAAATATTCACCAAAGGCAGTGCGCACGTTAAGCAGACTGCAGCTTATGTTTTACAGGTCGCGGTGCAAAGCTTTTTGTTCACACCATGAAATTTCCCCCCCGGAGACCCCCAGACCTCCATCAGTGTCTTTCCCCGGGAGCAGCCCCCAGGCGCGAGGGGGCAGAGTGCCGCTTCATGTCAGCCCCAGAAATGTCAAAAACACACACACTCACACATATTTCTCCAGAACACTCCCTGGCACTTTGCAATTTACTTTTGCATCTCCATCAACTGCCAAGGAAGATTCATGCATGCCCAGAATTTGAGAATCTGAGTGTGTATGAGTGTGTGTATGCATGTGAAGGAGAGAGAGTTAAAAGTTGTGTGTGCGTTTTGCAATCGGAGGCGTCCCGGCGTGAGGGAGCCTTGAGGCCTGCCTGACACAGCTTGAGGGCACACAGAGGAAGGTGATTATCTCATAGCTGCCAGCCATTCAGCTCAAATAAAGACCAAAGTAACTTACACTAACTAGGTGACGCTATTGTAAAAGTCGTGTAGACCAACTTACCTGGATTTGTGTGGCATATTCTAAACTTGTAGCAGTGATAAAGTAGACAACGATGCTATTCAAAAGGCAGTGTTTCTAATACATTGTTATGACAGTGCTTTTCCATATTTTGAATGTTCACCAGCAGCACAGCAATTCAAGTGCTGGGTTTTACCACAGAGTTAATTAATCAGATTCAGTTTCTCTGAAAATAAAAAATTATTTTGGCAATGACAAGAGATTTACAATATCTGTTTTGTTATACTGACCATTCTCCTGTATGACTCATCAAAAAGAAGTAAATAGCAAAATAGTAGTTATCTGTAAAACATTCTGTAATATATATGGTGATAACAAATATCAAATATATATACATATATTTGATATTTGGTTATCTACATAACATAACTACATGACTAAAGAATCTGTATGCTGTGGCAAGCATTTACCGTCATCATCTTAAATCAAACATTAAGCATAATTTATCTATCCATTTTATAGCAATAATGACATTAAAGATATGCCTTTGTGCTGCCCTATTAAATAACGGTATGTGTTCATTTGTAAGATTTAAATTCCTCTCAAAGACAACTATGATTGCTCCTGAATCATTATTGTTTGCTTATTAATCGAATGACCTGAGATTGGATCTAGGCATTTTACAATGAATGTGAAGTATAATAATGTATCTTTATAATTATAGTTAATTTAAATCAAATAGAATTAAGCACATATTTGCATTGTCAAAACTCCCATAATAAAAAGACTGCAACCTCCCCTGCACAGTAAGTTTCTAGCCTCTTTGTGAGGCTGAAACTCCAGTTCTGTGATTTTGCCAGCTCCAAGATGGCACCTTCCTTTCAGGATTGTGGTGTTTGTTTTTGGATATGAAAAGCTTAAGCCTGGAGTATCTCTCTTTGGGGAAGGCAGCTCTTTTGGCAGGTGACAGGCGAGCACACCTGGACATGTATGTGTGCCCAGATGGATGAGGCACGGTGGCAGCTGGTGGGACGTCCCCTGAGGACAGTGGTGTCGCCAGAGGGGACACTGCTCCGGTGTCCGGCTTTCACATTCTCGCAAGGAACTACTGCACTGGGATGACGCAGGAACTAGACCAAAACACACAAAAGGACAATAGGCATACAAAACAAAATGATGACTGACTTTGAATACTATTTTTAGCCATAATCTCCCAAAGCATTACTGTATCTATAGAAGCATCTTTCTATTTTAATCTGTTTCCTTCATTGGTGTGGCTCCCTGCGTCTGCCTCTTTCACAGTGCCAACAGCTCATTAGTGCAGTATGTAAATGAGCTGGCTGCGGGCCAGAGGGTCAGGGCACAAACTGGAAACAGAATAATAGCACCGCGGTGTAGTTCATGTGGGTGAGGGAGGGTGTCCTCAAGTCCCCAGCCAAATACAACTACAGGTGCAGGAATGTGAGAGTCTCCAGTTTAAGCGATATACAAGAATATGCAAGAAACGAGGCGTTTGTCCATCTTATAGCCATGACCCTGTAACACAATGCTCTCTAGTTGTGACAAAGTTAAAATTTACTAAAACACATAATTTGTGGAAAATATTGTCATTTTCTGTTTCAATGTTTCACACAAGAACAACTATTTAGAAATATTGTTTTAAAAATATAGCTTATCCTATCAAATAGCCTTTGCATTCATGCTTTAGACCAGGGCTTCTAAACCCTGTAGCCCATTTGTGTATCTTTAATTGACTTGAGTGGCCCCTAGGGCGGACCTAGCGGCTCTGCCCAGTCCTATGGTTAAGATACATACGTTTAGACACACCAAAGACATTTTTATTGTTGTGTGCATTTTTGTATAACTTCTGATGAGCATGCAGCCTGTGGCTCTGCTCCAAAGCTGTAAAATGGTAACATAATTACAATGCACTGGAGATTTTATTATATAGGATACAAGTGCATTTGGTGATTACATTTGACATTAAGCCAGAAAAACATCATGCTCAAGAGGGATATTGAACGGCTAGAGATCCTATTCTTTTAGTAAAACTGAATTTGTGTTATATCCTTCAGTTTTAATATAGGCCTAGCGCATAATTCAATGTTATAAATAGGAAGCAACAAGTATCTTACCTGTCCTTTTGCCATTGTAACAATTTGTTAACAGCTACTCATTCTCTCAGTAATACACAGCTCATTTACTTAGTTTGGGATTCCTTTGCTTGGTCTGTAATGACTCATGTTGCTAAAATGTGCTTATTTGAACACACAATCATAAGAATGTGCAGACATGTGTGGACTTAACATTAGGCATATGAGGCAAACTCACTGGGGACCACTGCTGGTGATAATGGGAATAACAAGATAAGTAGTTGTTCAGCCGGGACTCCCAAAATAACCAGGCCACTGACTCACTAGCCCTATAACAGAATGAAACTGATAGTGGTAATAATTTCCAATGTCAAAACATGTTAAATCAAGTTTAGTGTTATTTTTTTTAAGTATTACCATTAGTACAACTAATACTTCTACTGTCACTACTTATTACTTCTATACTATTTACCTACTACTGTTCCTATTTGTATTACTATTCACGTTGGCTCTTTAAACTGTTCAATATGTTCTTGAGTGAAAATGTTTTCATATTCAAGTACAAGTAAGTATGTTCAAAATGTTGAAATGCTTCAGTTTAAGTATTTAACTTACAAGAAAATCCATCTTTCAAACATTTACAAACTGAAAGAAAACCCCTTTGTTTGCTTATATTATACTTAATTATACATTATACATTTTTTATTTGACCTATTGCAATTAGTTCTAAATCAAAACATGGAATTAAATACAGTATCATCATTTTTTTATTATTTTGAAACAGTCTCACGACCCCCAGCTTTAATGATAATAATAATAATAATAATAATAATAATAATAATAATAATAATAATAATAATACCAATTAGAAAGCTACATACATATGCATTTTATTAGTAATGCACTTCACATTTGAAGGCAAATCTTAAAGTGCTACAGTAAAGGAACAACTACAACAACAATAAAAACATTGATAGACAAATTCAAATTAGCAGGGATATGCTTTGTGCCTCGTGACCTCCACTTTGGGTACTAAAATTGCAAGATTACTTCTTCCTTCTATCATTTGATACCATACTTATTAATGTATGAATCAAAATGACTTAAAGGGTCATAGTTAAGTACAAAAATCCATAGCAAAAGTGTGAATGTGCACCAAACACCTAGCATGCATACACTGCTCCCTCACATCATGATTTTGTTGATGCTTTATTCACCCATTTTGCTGTCACCATTGTGTTCATCAGTGTTGTTTCTTAAGTTTTGCCTCTGTTTATTTTGTCCATCCGTAAAAAGGCGCCATTATTTCTCCCTCTCCCAGGCCTCGCGAGAGGAGGACGGCCTCGGTGGGAAAGTCCCCCAGCATCACAGCTTTGCTCAGGACACGCCCAGGCTAGTCTTCAAGACAAACAGCGATGTGCTTGTAAGGACCAAATCACTAACTTCAAGCTGAATGCCTATTGCTCATTTTAATGCTTTTATGTTTTCATTCTCATGTCTTTCTCTTTTTCTTTATGACGTCTGGCAGCGAGATTACTAGGTTCATAATTGGGCATCACAAAAAGTAGATGACAGAAATTGATCACACAAAAAGCATCATCTTGTCTAGTCAGCTTGCTGAGGCTTTTTTTCTTTTCTGCATAACCATTTACTTTGCCTTGTATTTTTAAAATACATTCATCTTTTGTTTACATTTCCCACATTAAATAATTTACCTGTAACATTTAACTTTTCAGTAAAGGTACATGATATATTACAGAAGTAATATTCATATAATGTTCAATTTTATATTTTAATTTGTGACATAGTATCCACCTGTACACACCATTGTTTTCCTGTATGAGCAAATGCTCACTGAGTGTTATTGGCATTGCACTCAGGACACAGTACACAATTTGATGGTTATTGTCTCAGAAAAAAAAACAAAACAAAAAGCTATTAGGCCTAAACAGCAGCTACATGCCTACAATGAGTCCGTGCGCTAAGACTATAGTTTAGGGACCACATATTGCTGAATTACTTGTAAAAGACATACAGAGGTGAATTAAATACTTAAAATATTAAAATACTTAGGCCTGCTTATAACATATTTAACCATTAATATATTATTATTATTGAAACATATTTCACTAAGCATTAATAAGCACTTCATAAATAGTGACCAATAAACCATATACCAATTACTACATAGTTAGC
Source organism: Periophthalmus magnuspinnatus (assembly GCF_009829125.3). Lineage (NCBI taxonomy): Eukaryota > Metazoa > Chordata > Actinopteri > Gobiiformes > Gobiidae > Periophthalmus > Periophthalmus magnuspinnatus. The sequence continues at coordinate 11,272,608 of NC_047147.1, read as the reverse complement.
AATTATATGTGGTCCCAAAACTAAAGTGTTACCATTAGTACAACTAATACTTCTACCGTCACTACTTATTACTTCTATATTGTTCACCTATTTCTACTACTGTTCCTGTTTGCATTACTATTCACGTTGGCTCTTTAAACTGTTCAATATGTTCTTGAGTGAAAATGTTTTCATATTCAAGTACAAGTAAGTATGTTCAAAATGTTGAAGCTCTTCAGTTTAAGCATTTAACTTAAGTATTCATCATTCAAACATTTATTAACTGAAAGAAAACTCCTTTGTTTGCTTATACTATATGTCAGGAAATATAAAAGGTTGCAGGACCAAGCTGAAACTGTGAGCCTTAAATAACTGATGTAACCTATATGATGTCTCCCTCCGGTCCACTCCACTAGAACACCTTCATCTCGGCGTATACAGAACAGTTATCCTCGTCAGTGTGAGAGCTGAAATACAGTGCTCTTGACATTCACCTGCTCAGTGAGAACGGCCTTTAGTGTCACATCAGGCTGACTGACTGCAATGGCGCGCGCAGATAAGGTGCACTTCAGATATAGTGCTGCTGCTACCTTATCCAATGTTTACACTACAAAAATGATCATCTAGAGTCAGTTAAAAAGACTTGAATAAAGAATATTTTTGACTGGGTTACATTTAATTGCTTATATGATGTACAATATTTTACTTGTTTTAGCTTGTCTTAACTTGTTTTCTTTTTTTAATGGTGTAACTATAATAATATTGTCTAAACTAAATAAATCTCAACAAGTTAAAACTACTCACACTAGGCTTAATATTCTAATTTCAAGTTATATAAACTTATATAGATATTCCTTTTTTGCAATATCATGTCTCCTGCTGATTTAAGAGAAATTACACATTTATGACTGCCATACTTCCACAGATGTCATGTGTATAAACTTTGAGAAAACATTCAATTTAATAAAAATCATCATCCATAAAAACTGACATTTGCAATAAATATTTGGAAAAATTATTTGCTAAATGTTTTAGCATAGTATTAAGTATTTAGTATGTTCGATGTTGCACATTATTAGATGAGGATTATCAATGTAACACTACAACACTATATTGCATTCCACAGTTTGTTTAAGACTTTTCACAGATTGTTGGAAGTCAAACCTAAAGTGCCTGCTCAGTTGAAGCACCTGGTTCAGTTTTCATCGCTTTAATCCTTGTGTTTTTATGGCAGCAATCTGAGAAGTGTCAAAAGACTCATATATCGACCTGAACAGAGGGATACACAGGCCTGCTCCCTCCTGCTCTCTCTCTGCCTAAAGCCTCTCATTTACCAGCAGCCTGCACCAGCTCAAACTCTATCAACTGATAAAATCTCTTCTCTTTACCATTCATTATCAATATCATTCATCACACATTCCTTTTAAACCATTACGAATGTATATATTGACACAGAAAATATAAACAGAAATGCATACAGCTTAGGCATCTGCTACTACAGTTCTTTCACAACAGTGTGTCTATATATATATATATATATATATATATATATATATATATATATATATATATATATATATATATATATATATATATATATATATATATATATATATATAATTTTCCATAATTTATTCTCTATCTCCTTTTACAAGTTCCAGTCCCAAACACAGATTCTATTTAGATGTTGTCTGATAATATTACAATCTATCTGAAAGCATTATAATTTTTTATTACAATCGTTTTTGGCGGAAGACTGGATTTCTTGATATTATCATTTTAGAGGCATCTTTAAAACAGGATAGCACCATGTCCTGAGGTGACTGCACTTGTTTGGAAGCTTTCTAATTGGTGTAAAACAAACATTACACTACACCACCACTGCCTGCACGGTGACGGCGATGAGAATAAATGACCATAATTACAGCGAACTGCAAACATCTGTGAGTGCTACAGTCAGGAGCAAAGTGTGAGAGAATGCACAACTCCATTAGTGCAAAATGCAGTCAAATTTCACTCAGAAACAAAGTCGTTAAGTGCCCTCCATCTGTCTTTCGGAGTTGAGAAAATTCAACACATTTATTATTGAAAATATTCCGGGTCTGTCGTAATTCAACTCAACTTGCAAAAGCACCTTTTGACTTTTACTCCGTCACTGCTCATTGAGTTAGCCAGGACTTACTGCAATTGAAAAGATACATCTAAGCACCAGCAGGGTCTGTGTGGGTCTCTATGGTTCAGGCCTGATCTGACAAGCCACTTTTTTGTTTCTGTCTTGTGCCGACATTAGAAATTCTTTTGATCAAATTCACAAATGGAATTTGATTGCAATAATTCAATATTCATCTTTAATCATTTGCTGGTGACCAATTTTAGGCTCTTTTACCAAAACTCAATTATAGAGCAAAATGGGGCATAAAGAAGTTTGCTTTCACATGTTGCTCAATTAGGAAAAGTAGACCAGTATTTTCTTTAATTAAGTGTAAAAAACTACAGTTTTACAAAAAAAATAAAAATAAATAAATAAATAACAATAATAATAATTAACTTTGAAAAATACAATTATTTGTACCACATTTTACCCTAAGAAATCTTGATAATTAGTAAGTAATCACTTGATGTATTTCTGAACTCTTGTGGATTGATTAGTGGTTAAATCTCCTCACTTCTCTCAGCTAGAAGATTCCAGGTTTCATTTCCATATTCCATTTCATTTGACTTTTTTCTCACAGCACAGATCACAGCAAATCAAGTGTATTCACAGTCTTGACATGTCAAAGTACAGTAGTTAACATTTTAGATACCTGGAAGCTATATAAAAAACTACAGGTCAACATCAGCTTTGGACCAAATAAACCAAGTACACAGTGTGCAAAAATGTTGTCTCCACCTTATGGTTGCATCCCTGAACTTATTAAGATTCAGCGGGGGGGCTCGAGGGTCCCTGTGATGGATGGATGTCGTTGAGGGGTCTGACAACTGATTAATGCCTTAATTATGTGCAGCGAGGGCCTGCCACTCCTCCTGCGCTGAGCGAGGAAGCCGCGTGTGGCCTGACGAGCCAACGCCGTGTTCGGGGTTCGCCCACTGCTATCTGCTGCACCAGGGTCACATTCATTTACTTCCTCAAGAAAAATCTACTCTTTTTGTGCTGAAAAGCTGTTTAATGTTGATGAAATACTGCTGCAGAGAGGAGGGACAACTTCTCAATGGGAGAATGTTTTACACAACTCCTCCATGTAGCATACTGAAATTTGAGCGCTCAGTCAGCAAGAATATTATTGCAAAGTAGCCACGAATAGATTAACTTGAGGAAACTTTTACTTAAGTTTTTGGGCATAGATACGATTATCTGCCACTCTTTTCTCTTAATATTTGCTATGAATGGATTTTGTTGTAAGGATTATAACCTTAACTAACAATTTTAAAAGTACAATTTGAGGTATGGGTAAAATTTTGTTCCCTTATAGAAAAAGAGGTAAATAAATAAATATCATAAAAAAGAGATTTAGAAGAATTCACACACATTCATTTACAGAGCTTTGAGAAAATGCTCCTTCATAATAGAGTTGTGCAGATGGTGTAAGAGCAGAACTTGTTGTGCTGTAATTCCTAAATGAGCCTATAATGTGCAGTGTGCTGGTGCTGATGCAGCTCTGTGTGTTGCAGGTGTGTGACTGGTGCAAACACATTCGACACACAAAGGAGTATTTGGACTTTGGAGCCGGGGAGCGGAGGCTGCAATTTTGCAGTGCCAAATGTCTCAACCAATACAAGATGGACATTTTCTACAAGGAGACCCAGGCAGCACTGCCCGCGGGACTGTGTAACCCGGGCCACCCTTCAGCAGGGGACAGTAAGGCCGACTGTGGAGGAGGGATGCAGCTCCTCACCCCAGAATCCTGGGGCTCACCTCTGGCTGACCTGAGGAGGAAGGCCCCATCACCCGGGGGTCCATCCAGCTCCTCTGTCCTGGGCACTACCACCTCCTCTGTCACCTCTCCTTCAGACAACAGTGCAGTCTGTTCTCCATCCTCCTCTTCTGCAAAGATCCCCACACCCAGACCACACGAGAGCCCCACCCTTGCACCACCACCTGTCCCTGCTTTACACCCACCTGTGGGGATGCCGTCTGGCAGCCCCCCTATGGTCATGACCCCCCGGGGCCCCATGCCATTGCCTCTTTTTATGGAGCATCAGATGATGCAGCAGATGCGACCACCATTCCTGCGCCCCTCTCATCCTGGTGGACCCAACAGTCCTCTGTCTATCCCCGGTATTGGACCCCCCCCTCCCCCCAGAACCCTGGGTCCACCGTCCAGCCCCATGCACCGACCACTACTGTCACCACATGTCCACCCTGGTTCAAACCCTAATCCTGGTATGATGCCCCCTCATCCGGGAATTCCTATGACTGGCCTCCCCCCATTTCCCCCAGTCAACATGATGCACAATGGTCCAATCCACCTGCCTCCTATGATGAACTTTGGTATGCCATCTTTGGCTCCTCTGGTGCCCCCACCCACCCTTCTAGTTCCATATCCAGTCATAGTTCCTCTTCCTGTTCCCATTCCTATTCCCATCCCCATCCCCATGAACCCTAAAAGCCCAAGGGACCAACCCGAAAGCAGTGGACATGTCCACCCCAGCCCACGGTCCTCTGAGACATCCTCTTCAGGAGGCCCTACTGTGGGGGCCACTGGAGGGGACAGAGATGACCCGTCTGGGGTGGAGCACTTGTCTCCTGGATGCGTCTCTTCAGAGAGGACCAGGACGTCTAAAGGTGACTTATTTGTGAAGACTGAGGACAATTCAGGGACCTCTTGTATGACTGGCAGCTCCAAATCCATGGATGGAGTCATTGATCTAACTGTGGGCCAGAAGCAGCATATTGCTAACAGTGGTGCAGTGGGAGAGGTTCAGGTCAAAATGGAGGTGGAGTCCACGTCTCCACATACAGACGGACAGTGTAAAGAGGTAAAAGACTGGGCACAAGGGGGTGCTTCAGAGCGGGAACATAAAGCTAAAAGAAATGAGGGGGGCTCAGAAACGCACACATTGGGATCCTCCACTCCTTCCTCCACAAACAACAGTCCCCACCACAACTCTAATCCACCAGTGAGCCAGCAGAACTCTTATATTTCTAACCCTAGTCCACAACCGACCCGGAGTCAGCTCCACACCCCAGTGCAGGATCAAAGTGGTCCTGCTGCACTCTGTAATGTGATAGTCAATGGGACAGGGTGGCATCCCGTTCTGCCACCTGCCACCTCAGAGGGTCATTCAGCACCAGCCAATGGAGAGCTGGAACGGGATGCACTAAAGGAGAACAACTGCTCGGTGGCTGGGTGGGACCCGGGCAAGAGGTCAGGGCCAGCTGAGGACTCGAATCTAAAAGAGAGTAAAGTGGACCCAGACTCTAATTTGGAGGAGGGGGAGCATGCATACGCATTGCCTCTGCTGTCCACTGGGGGCTGTGTGGTCATCCAGCCTGTGCCAAAGAGCGGCACAGACAAAACGGCTTTCCTCTCCTGCTCCATCAGTGCTCCTCTGTCTGGCTCCTGCAGCCCGGAGCTCGAGCCCCCACTCAAGAGAAGGTGCCTGCGAATCCGCAATCAAAACAAATAAGGTAAAACCCATCAAGGTTTTAACACATCAAATCAATACTTAGGTATTCAACACACATGTATGCAGACCTTTGCAGTACATACACTGTGTATACTGATATACTGATTATTGAAAAACAAACTATTTCTGAAACCCTGAGATATGGTCTCCATAAGCACACGCTAATATGGATGAATACTTGCTATATTGCTAACATATTTCAGAGCAAAGATAGAAACTTAATTTTGTCAAGGTGTTCAAAATACAAATGGAATATTGCAGTCTTGTTCACTTGTTAATTAAATCAAATCACACTCAAGAGCAATTAATGGTGATAACAACAAGTGCCTGCAATAGTAGAGTAATTATTGAAGAAAACACACAACCTCATTACTACAATACACAACTAATGACAAGCATTACCCGACTTATCCAAACCCCACTTGTTGTGATGGTCCATAGGAAGTCGTCATTGTTTTAATTTGTTGTTATACTTTATTTTACAGATGGTTGCTCTGACGACTGCAGTGCCATCAGTGACAATTGATCATTCTCTGATCTTCAGCTTTGACCCTTCGGCTGTTCACCAACACAAATACACTCTTCATTTCACCCTACCCATCACTCTATGGTACCAGCACTTCAAATCAGCTTTCTACACACCAACCAAGTATGGATATAAAAGTAATCGGCCTCCTATAATGATTATCTTCAACTGGACTCTGCTCACTCACTTCTTTTTACATTTACTCTCTCAGCCCACACTGCCGCTTGCAGCAATTTTAAATTATATTTCATGTCAGTGTTAGAATTGCTTCCCTTTTAGATTATCCCTCATTCATTACCAGCAAACATGATGTCAAATTGCCAGATCCATAAAAATAACTGAATGTGCAATATATTTTATTAGTTACTAGAGTATGGCAAGTATGATAAAATGTTCACCAGCAAAATGGTTGATAACAATTCCCATATTTTTTATTTCTATGGCACTTACCAGTTGTGAACGTAAGTAACAGACATAAGTGACTAGAGTGGAGCTGTCGTCATAATCATTCCTGTGACATCCACACAAAATGCTCTCTGCAGTGTGTGCTTAAGCAGTAAGCTTCACACTGGCTATAATAAGGGGCCCTGCTGCTTAAGAACATTTCAAGGCTGAGTGCGTCTGAAAGAAGTCCGTGGCACTGTAAAACTCTGCCAACCTGCGACGGGCACTTACAACTGCAGGGCCAGACTTCATCTTCTCTATAATGCATTTGCACTGATGTTCCTGTAATGTTGGACTTTTGGGTCTGAATGCTCGCAATTTAAAGGTACGCTTTCACTAAATTCCTCTCCCAAACCACAACTCAGCAAAAAGCACAATGAAATGCAAAGTCGATTTGATGTTTTTCTCTGCCAAGATAATTTGCCAATATGATTTAAGCCAATGGTGTTTTTGCTGTAATGCACTACATAGGTGCACTGTCACCTATCTCATTTCAAAGCCTCTGAGATTAGATGCCAGGTAAAACAGTCAGAGCATTTGCATTATTAGACTTAAGCTCCACTGTACCAATCCAAGGCAAGAAGCATTTTTTATTTGCCAAAAGTGACTAAGGTGTTGAAACAAAACCTGTTTTCTGTTTAGATCTCATAATTTTGAGTTGCCAAAATAATTTGATGAAGAAAATACATTGTTTATCAAGCGCATATAAACATGCAAAAATAAAGCACTTACAAATAGCTATTGAATTTATACTGAAACTAAAATGCACTGTTCTGTCAATAGTGAAAAATGTTGTTATACTCTTTTGTCCAATGTGTAATTTTAGTGTAAAACAACTGCTTTGAAGAATCAGATTTACAACAAGAAATTAAAGTCACCTTGTCTCTCACTATGAAATGACTTGTACTCTGCAGTGATGTGCAGGTCCAAGTAGAATGGCTCCATTTAGGTGTATCCAAATTGTCATCCAAGTATAATCTAAAGCAAAGCATTTATTTATTGTTCCTTTCCTAGTTTGCCTGTGCCATGCTTGACACTACCATGCCCATCACATCCTCCCTCACAGACTAAACACTGAGACAAGTCTAATCATACTTTCATACTGTACCAATTAGTGTTGCAGGGTGGCAAACGAAGGGTTAATTCTCATGCAATCTTGGACTACTGACAAGTTTTGTGGTGATAAACAGACTTATAAATCTTGAGCATTCCTTTTAGAGATGGACTACAGGCCTGGTCATCAGCCTGAAATATGCAACGTCAACTAACTCTAACCCCAATCGGGACAAGACGTCCACAAACAAGACTTTGTGTTAATCAAAACAACTGAGAAGTTGCCTTAACTCTTGCTTGTATAATCTTTACAGTTAAGACAATGAGAAGAAAATCTCCCTTCTTTGTACAACATGAAATAAAGCAGAAACAATTTTGTTATCTTGCTAGTGTCAATGTATAGATGATCAGCTTTTCTGTAACTTGTATGGGCTGTCACGTTTTGCTAAGAATCTCTCCCTTATTCCCTGTTCCTAAACATTTGTTCAACATTTTAAATTGTGGTGGTCTGTCAATTTTTTTGTGTACATTTTATAGTATTATTTATTGTTGACAGGTTTTTCAAGGTTTGACCTGACCATTCAATTTCAATGTAAATGCCCAGTGAACAGTGAATCACTTTTTTAACTGGAGAAAATAATGTTTTATTTTTTTTTTTTTTTTCTTATGAAGTAACATGTACATAACGTGGCCAAATTGCTTTGGAAAAGACTCATTTTTGTGTTGTAACCATAATTGTTTAATTCAGTAAATTGCTCATGATGACAAATAAATAAGAGACACAAACTGGCTTCAACTTGTGACGCATGTTGCCTTATTTAAACAACTACTGCCCAAATTTCTGCCATGGCATCATAGTACAACATTGTCTATTGATGTGAAGAATGTCAGATTTGTTTTGTATATTCCCCTTTGGCAGAAAAAAAGGGTTCAAAATGTTTACAGTTGTAGTCAACACAGTAAAAATTATTAAATAAAGTAAAGGTTAAGGTTTTGTGAATACAATGAAATAATAATGTCAGAAATAATAGTGTGATAATGAAATACAGAGCTAGAATATTCTTAGTTTAAAATGATTGGGCAGAAAGCACAGCCTGTGTCAATTATCACATGCCTATTAATAAATACATTTAAGCAACCAACTAAATATATCATGTTGGGTACACCGTTATTAAAATTAAAATACTCCAATGTACCCTTCTGCTAGCAGTTTTTGAACTTCATTGTTTGCATTTTTACAGCGATTGAAAATGTAAACTAAATACAACGGTCTCTGACGCCCTCTCTTGGTCAAATAGATAAACTACAGGAAAAGAAGTTTGGACATTTAGTTGGACTATCTTTTCACAAAATCAATAAACGTTGTAACTTTGATAGAGTCAATTATTTTGGGGATTTTTGCAATTGTACTGCATTTTATGTTTATATACAACATTTACAAAACACCTGATCTTGAATAAAATCAATTCAAATTTGCCATGCAAGATTATGAAAGATGAAACATTTTAGTAGAAGAATCTGCCAAATAGACACAACATCGTTTGGGACATTTGGCGTAGTCCAGTATTTTCTAAGCATATGTAAAAATCAAAAGTAAAGCCAGCGCGGGGGGTTATGGGTAATGTAGTTCTATCCGTGTTGATGTCAGAGCAGAGGGAGGAGGAGAGACCCAGACACTTCAGTCTTGGCCGTGTAGATGTGCCAATAGATTACAAAGAATAACTGACTCTTGGGGACTTCTTGTTTTCGAGTAAAACTACTTTTTACACGACCTTTACCGCAGAAAAAGCGCAGAGGACGAATGCGAAAATGCACGAGGAGATCCAGGAAGAGCGTGTTTGGGTATTAAAAATTCAGCGCGGGAGAGCGGACTTGGGGGCTTTTTCGGGTAACTTGTGGCTACTCTGAGGATACTACACACACGTAAGGATTGAAACGGCGTTGAATGGGGTGAAACGGAGCGGATATTTGAGTTTGAACAGATCTAAAGCAGTTTGAAGCGGCCAAAAAGAAGCGAGGGGAAGGGGAGGAGAAGGGGTGCACAGAAAACGCCCTGCTGCTGCTGCTCCTGCCTGTTGCTGCCGCTGCTATCTCAATTCAAACTTTATCTCCGACTTAGAAAAATGAATCTTTCACTCGACAAGAGGTGATAGTCCAGCTGTAATGTTGTATTAACCATCCCAAACCTCAGCGTGCTAACCAGAGCGTGGCAACTTTTCGAAAAGCGTGCGTCTCTAGTCTGCGCTTTGGGGATATTTTCTCCTCATTGTGCACACTAGCTATTCCTGTTGGAGGCGATTTGGGTGGGCTGTGGGAGCCTGGGCTGCTGTGCTAGGCCCCGGGGCCATTAGCCAGAGACAAAGTGGCTCATGTAAACAGAAAAAAACTTGAGGATTTCACCCAACTCTGAAGTGTGGGACCGCCGCAGTCGTTGACATGTCTGTGGGCGCAGAAAGGAGGATGGAGACCCGGCTGAAGAAGCTAGAGGACATGATACGCGATCCCAGGTCTGCCATAAACCTGGAAAGTTTACTGGTAAGTCTAGTGGGAGAGCTCATGGATTATTTATCAAGTCATGTTGTTGTGTGTTCAGTGAAACGCTAGACACGTATACGCGCAGTTAGGTAAGGTCCTTGGTATTTATGACCCTTTTCTCTTATCACTCCCCAAATGTTACCTGCAGCAAGCTGTTAGCATAACTCTCACCATAAACTTCTCAACATCCCCCATGGCCTTGTCTTTATAACTATTCTGTGTTGCCAGTGTAATCCCTCATTCGTCCATTGCCTTGTGTATTGTATAATCAGTGTGTTATCAAACCAAACACAAGGCCTATTCTCTTTATAGAAAAGTCTGCACTGAAGGCACGTGTGGTTATAGACTGGACACAGACCTGATTAATAGTTAAGGCTGAGTGCAGACAGTGCACTTTGGGGGTCCGTGGAGCATGTCTACAGATTAGGATTAACCACTGTACCTCCTGTAGGACTGTAGAGGTTTTTTGGACCTGTTTCCGGCTAAATTCCCGCTTTGGGCCCAATGAGTCCGGACCGTCCCACATTGGGCATCCACACATGCCCTCTCACTTACTCTCTGCTCTTCCTGTCCAAGGAAAAGGCACAAAATATTCTAATTACTGTAAAACATATTGTATGCATAAATCCATTCATAATTTTTCTTAACTATTTAAAATCTATCTGACAACAACGATTAATTATTGCAAGAATTCTGTTTGTTTTGAATGATGAATACTTTTTTTTATTGAGTGACTTCCTTATTCCAACCATACTAGCAATTTTGGCATGATGCCACATAAAACTGTTCTTGAATCTTACCAACCTCTTTCTAGTAGTTTGTCTAATAGGCATCTTAACAGATTTTTATTCATGGGCTCAAGCTCGATAAGGCAAAACTAATACGAAGTGTAAAGCTCAGATGTTTTCGTTTCTTAGTAGCATTGCTTTATCAGTTCAAAATAAAATATAAGCCTACTTCAATTGCAGTGACAGCGATGTTTTAATTTGAGAGAAACTAACCTGGCTTCTTGTAGAATGTAAATGGTTTGTAAATTAAAGTACTTTTCAGTGATCAAATTTACAGACATTGTAGTTACATTCCCAACAGGACAAAAGTGACACTGGTCAAATACAACATGAGTTCCATCTTAAATGCGGCACCCTCAGGTCCTCCTCACCCCTCTTTATTGGCCCCATCTTGCTTGGGGCACCCTGCATACACACGCACTGCTCCCTCAAAACTACGCTTAAACCATTTTCCTTGTCTTTTTCTAGAATCTGGACATAGCCCTTTTGAAAACAGGTGCTGTTTATGGCCTGGACAGAGCCGAGCAGCCGAGGTGTTGAGTGTTTCAGACAAAAGTTGAGTGGGAAGCATGCGTAGGAGAGTGCACTGCTGCAGTTTTCCTTTTTTAGCTTCTCTCTTCATGTCACTGAGAGCATGGAGTGATGGGAGAATGCCACTGTGATGTAAGCACAAGGAGATAGCAGTCCATAGCAGATGGGTTTTATTAAACAAACATATACTTTATTGCTTTCATAATCAAACAACCTGTGTAGTTTGCCATAGCAACAACAACACACAGTAGATTTGGTGGATGTGTTCTTATATTCTAAAATAAAGAGACTTTTTTTTCCTGCAATTTAGTGAAGACACAGAAGCCGACAAGACAAATCGTTGTGGACTTGATGACCTTCCTTTTACAGAAATGTCTCTGACTTGAGTAATACGGTGCTTAGCCCTTTAAATCATAGAGTTAGAATTTTCCCTCATGCTGCACCTGTTTTCTTATAGCCATCACAGGCTACTGAATGACTCTTTGATAGACCCAATACTGTGGATTGAAAGTGAAAAGCATTATTGCTTTTATCAGCATTGACAGAAGAGTGACCTGAGGTCTGCACTGATCGTTATTTGGCAGCTTGTGTGCTGACAGAGACTGGACTTTAGCTTGGTACACAGTTACTGCAGAGGGCAGGCAGCACAAGGGCCATGCTTCTCAGATAAATAAATGTAGACACTTGATTGTAAGACTTGGAGCTGTCCTACAGGAAATGACCGAAGTGTGTAAACAGTGTTAGCTCAGGCTCAAAGGTCCTGACAGGGAAACTGCTTTCACTTTTTACTTTCTTACTTGTGTGCCTGGCTTAGCGGGCCACCCCTCCTCTTTGGCTTGTACGAAGCACCTCAGGTATTTGAGCTGCAGCCCTCTGCTTCCTGATAACTTTATGCATGGCTCTTAAGTGAGAATGATAGAAGGAGCATGTGGGCTTAGCAGTCGGGAAGGTTTCCAGATCATGTCTTTGGGCTGTACCTGTGCTGCTCCTGATCCTCAGTATTAAACACACATTAGTGTTTCTGCTGCACTCCCTCTCTTCACTAATTCACTCCCCCCGCCATACTGCAGCCCACACGGCCTTGTCTTCATAAATCTTCTGCAGCATCTTCAGCCTCTTTCGCTCATGTTCTTTGGGCCTTATCTCAGAACGCCCACCCCCAACAGGCAGGAACTTTCCTTTCAGAGCTGGTCCTAGAGGAGGAGGGCTAGCCCCCGTGTGTCTCTTGTACTTGGCCTTTTTGTGCCTTGTCTCTGGAGTACATTTGAGTTGCTTTGAGGCGAGCTGCAGCAGTCCCGCTCTGACTGTGCTTATGGGATAGAAACACTGCCTTATAAGGCACTGGGGACAGTCGCTCCAGCCAATTTTTTTCACGGAACAAGCTGGTCTCCTGCTCCACACCTCTTCAGTGAGACTACTTTGTGAGCACACTTTGTGTGCTCTTTTAGACTTTGCACTATAGAGCAGACAGTGTAGTGTCACCTCATGTCAAGATCCTAAACTTACACTTTAGCTCATCAAAGTTGAATGTTTAAAAAAGCTTTTTGTGGAGTTTCCTGAGCTTCTGAAGTCAAAGTGGTGCAGTTATTTTCTTTGGCACTTTGCATTTTTCACACTCCACTCCAAGCTCATCATTTGTGACAGCAAGAGAGCTAAGCACACACTGTTTCTCCTTTTAAAAGTTGTGACCACTATTTTTTCTAATGGACACTTTTTGTTGTATTATTTGATATAGTCTTTGAACAAAATTAAAAAGAAATCTATTTAACATAATGCACACTTATAGTCAATATTGTTCTATAGTCAATATTGTTCTTTTTTTATCACAAATGAAACTGCATTTATTGTTTGTGTCCGTTGCAAGGTTGCCTTAATCTGATGGATCTACTTGTCTAGACGTAAGCACATGGGCTAATTCACATGCTGCATATTTGAAGCATATGAATTCAGCATAGCCACAGTGTGTAGCTGTACTCATCATTTATTTAGTTGGATAACAGTGGTGGGAGACAGAAAAATTAATACTTTTAAAATTTGTAATATTGTAATAGTTTTTGAAATATACTAGTATACTGTATACTATAATTTGCAAATAACTGGAAATCTTCCAAAATAAGGGTGTAAAGTGATATTTTACTGCGTGTAGTTAATTTCCACTTACTTGCATGATAACTGAACCTCAACCAAGTGATTTCCAGACACATTGTGGATGGATTGCTACGATATTGTCTATAACCCCTAAATTTGATACTGGGCAGTGTCCACCTGTATTCAGTGCATTTTCGGAACATTTCTTGTACCTTATTGGAACAGGCAATGATGCTGTTTGGATTTTGGTCATCAGCACTTTTTTCACCTTAGTTGTGTTATATTTTTAGTTGGAGAAGATATTGTGGGATGGCACAGGAGGCTCCCACGCTCCATCCATCTGGCTCCATGTTGTTCTTCCATCACAACCTGCTGCTGGTGAAACAAGGCCTCCCCCGCACACCCACATGCAAACACATACACACATCATACACACAATATAACATACACATTTAACACATCAACTGACTACACAAAAGGCCTGGATACTCAGTACACTTGATCATAGTAACCACACAATGCACTTTAAACAACAGAGCTGCTTTGTGTTTTGGTGATAATAGCATGAGATCTGTTATTCACTGTTCTTAGTCTGGATTTATCTAGAGTTAGATCCATACATGGACAGTGACCCAAGCTGTGTTGTTTTGCCTGTATATCGAAAGTATTCATTAAGTTATACAAGTCATATCTGAGTAAGTGACGATTCTCAGCTCTAAGCTGAAAATAAATGCATATGAAGAAGGGTTCATGAGATAATCTTTTTAAAATCAGGCCTTTTCAGGGCATCAAAAAGTGTGGTGATGTCCATTGGGTTCCAGGTTGCAATGCAAGAGATTGGTCAAAAAATGATTTTTTTTTTGTATTGTGTTAAAAATGAACATCTTAGGAGACTCATTTTAGATCATTTCATTGGGGGATGTTTTGTATGGCAGACTACACAGTTCTTGAAGCTAATGTTTTTAGCTTTACTTAATCGGTTTCTTACTCTCCACATCTTCCAGCAGATGGCACAGTTCTGGTTTAAATCTGTTATTAGTGTTTCTTGTGCCCCATTGTTTTGCATTCCAAAAGTATTCTAAGAAGTAGGGCTAAAAAATAAAATGGGAGGGCATTGTCTGGGTAGCAGAGCAAAGCAGAAAGGTAAAGTTTGTGTTATAACGGTCTCCCATAATGACAGTACTACATTTTGGGTTTGGGGTTTCACATATGTACATAGTGTCCTTCTTTGCTTCTCTCCTGGCACATTCCTCTGCTGCTTAATCATAATACAGCACTGGTGCCAGCAGCAGTCCATAGGCCACAGGATCATGGGACAAAAATCTGTCAAAGTAAAAGTAAGACATCTCTGACTATTCCCCGTGGAGACATTGGCTTTGCTATTTGTGAGCTCTGCAGGATCTGTGCTGTTGTGTCTTTCTTGGAGAGTTTATGGGCCCATCCTGGCAGAGATCCTCCACTCTGCCCAGCCCACCGCTTATCCTGACAACTATTTTTAAAACGACTGGAATTCAATCAAAACACACGGACGCTGTGCAATCCTTTTAAAGCCCCGCGCTGCTTCGGCTTGTGTTCTGTTCCACTGTGACGAAGAGAAGACAGGAAGCACTTTTCGGAAAATCTCTACAAATGGGGCAGGGAGAGGTTTTAAATAGTTCTGTGTTTAGCTCGCTTCTGGTTAACAATAAAGCATTCCTGCCTGATGGGTCCACGTGGCATTTTATTGGCTGATAAAGAGCAGGGGGCGGGGCCATCTCTGTGCTGTCAGGGGTGTCAGAGGTTGGGTAAATAAACTGGCAATGAATAGAATGCACTAAAACATGGGACTTATAAAACTCCACTGTAGCTCTCACTGCTATCCTATTTTTTTCAGCTGTTGCTTAGTAACCGATGCTAAACCTCTGGCTGGATTACAGTATGGCAGAGATAAACGCTAAAGTGCTGTCTAATAGATACTTAGTCATATTGATAAAGCGGAGGAAGAAGGATAATGGTGTGCAGTAGATTAGAAATGTAATTTTCTGATAAGCTGTGTCATATTTTGGATTTCAGTATACATTTTAAACACATGATCACATCTAATAGCATTAACATTTGAGAGAAGAGTGGAATATGAACTGTTAAATGAAAACAAGAATCCCTGGCAACCCAGAAGAGGACACTATTTAACTTTGCAATAAGGCAGTGCAGTTAATCTAATTTTAATAGAGATAGAGATTCAGGCCTTTCTAATCAGCTAAGTTATGATAAGCTAGGTTCTTTTTAATTGAGAGGCCTACTGCCAATCTGCTGTCAGTAAAAGCATGTGGTTTGGGGCAGAGTTCAGACCTAGGAAGAAAAAATTTGACTATTTTGTTTTATAGCAATGATTTAAAGCCTGTAATGTATTATTTTTTAGGGTGTTCACATTGAAAAGCTTTTTAAAAAATGATTAATGGTAGAAAAAAAACATATATCATGCCATCCAGACCTCCTGTGCAGCCGCAGACATTCAATAGCATTTACGATTAAGCTGTTACCAGTTACTGCCTTTGTATGATTCCTATAGCTGCCAACACCACCTGTTTAAATCCCTTGACTTTCCCTTTTCTCTACATCAGTGTCTTGGTTCCAGTTTCGCCAGATACAAGAATAGTTTTCCTTGTCCATCACACTTAACGCCTCCCTAGACACATGCCACTTAATATTTATAAATGACCAATTAGAGGGAGCTGCAGAGACAGGTCCTCCAGAGTGCTGTTGGCATTTTTACTCTCTCGCTAATGGAAGTCAATTCAAGCTGCAAACTGCCAGCTCTTGTACAACTCTTGCACTATTTAACTGCATTTATTTAGGCTCTATCCATGAGTCTCAGAATAGAGATACTAATTGATTCTAAAACTTGTATTGAAACTAGGTACTAATTTTAGCTGGCATCGATACTAAAAAAAGTCATATCAACAGGACAGAAATGAACCTTTCCTGAATAATTTTAGAATGATCTTGAGCTGTATCAGAACAAGTTTAAGGCTGCATAGACGACTATATGTCCATGGACCACTATGGAACCTACCTGGATGACAGAGGACACAGATATAAGGCCAAATGGTGTTGGTGATGGCCAAAGTGCTATTATTTAATATTGAAAATCACATTCTGTTGTCTAAATAGTGTTTTTTTAATCATCCTTTAAAAAGATGATAATAAAAGAATATCTATTGAGTATTAAGACGAAAACGAGATTGAAATTTTAGTGTCGTGACAGCACTATTTTAGAATGATGAAAAATTAGGACTGTTGTTGGTTTTGCCAGCGCTGAACAAACCAATACAAATATGGTGATGCTGGCAAATGTACTTTGGCCTGTTTTTGTAGAAATACAGACTAGGGTAGACTGTTGCCATAGCGATATAACAATTTAAAACTAATTGTTATAAATTTTGAAAGGGAAAAAAATCCTCAAAATATTGCAGATAACAGTAAGCTGAAAAACAAGAATACTTGCTATGAAATCAGTTGTCCATAAAGTGATGTAAATATATAAACATTTGTGGACGCTATTGTGTTCATCATAAAGACTTACTTTACATGCTTCCTTCTCTTTAACAGCTCATTTATCTCTCATTCATTTATACTTATTTTAAAATAGAAATGCCAAAAAAGACCACATGTTTTCTCTGTAAGTTTACCCAATGCAAATTTACTGTTCCTGCTTTTCACCGTCACTACGACAACCAAGATGTATTTATTTATACTCACTCTACATGCCATTCATCTTGTTAAATGAGGAATGTAAAATATCAAAGAATAAAATGTTAAAACGCAGCCCAGATTCCAGATAAGTCTTAAATGCATTACTCTGCCGGGCCAAACCATTATGTTTACTGAGTATTTCTCGTGGCAACTGTCTGCGGACATCCTTTTCATGCCCAAAGTAGGCAATATCTCTGAAGCCTTTATGGCTCTCAATACTGTGGCTACTGCACACGGAATAGTATTAGAATAGTTTCAGTATTAAGTAAGAGTGGGTAATATATCAAAAACAAACACATTGATATTTTTAGAATTATCTGGATAATAATAATCTGATATTTTTGTATTGAATCCATCAGAAATGCAATAACATGTGCCTATAAATGGTTGAAGTTCTAGTATTGACATTGTAATAAACTGGAAATTTAACCATAAAATTGCGAAAGTGTCACTGTACCATGTTTTGGTAGTCTTTGCTAATCTCCACCCTTTTCCATTTTTATCAGATTTCTCTACAGCTTTTCCAAATATAGATAATAATCAATATTAATGTCAAATCTTTAAAGAAATGTTAAATACAATACTATTTATTTGATAAAACTGTGTAATTTCTGTGTGGTGAAACTACCTAGTCATTTGTATAGTGCTTTTTCATTTGTATGGTGCTTTTTTGGGGGGAGTAGTACCAGTAATACCTTAACAAATTTTTTTTGTTGTTGCATTTTTTAGTATTTTTTGACCATACCCAGCCCTACTACAGATAAATTGTCAACTTCCATGCCTAAGTGAAACTGTTTATACATTTAGTTATTATTACAACTGTAGCCTATTCTTCAATTCATGCTTTTTTTTTTTTAACTATGTTTTGGACTATGTATGGTAGAAGTAGAATTCATGCTAAGAAACCATTTTATACCAAATTGAGATGAGGAATGTGATTGATTGTGAAAAAGCACAATGGAATATTTGACCTTTTTAGCTTCACAAAGAGTGAAGTGTTGAATGACATTGGATCTCTTGGGCTGTTGCATGGAGTATTGTTCAGGGCTTGAATGTTGAGTATTAAACCTAAAACCGGACGCACCTGAGTCCTGTCCTGCGGTCCATCATGCCGCGGTGCACCCAGGGACAAAAGACGTGTTTTTACAACTGAATAAGCAGAGGGCCTTGTAAGTTTACTCAAACCAGCCGAATTACAACACTTGGGTGTTATGGTTTGAAACTTGTTCTCACAAATCAACTGAGTCATGTAAATGTTGTTGTGGTTGTAGTGACCTCTTTTTGTTTAGTGATCCGAGTGGCACTGTGTTGTTACCAATGGGCTGTTGTAAAATAAACACACTTTTTCTTTCGTTATTGGCTATCTGGAAAAATAAAAATGAATGCTTTGTTCATTACCAAAAATATTACAGGAAAAATAAGGATCGACAATATGGCACAAAATTGTTTATTTTTTTCCTTGTGCTGACCAGTCACACTTTTTGATGAAATAATTTTTGCTTATTAAAATAAATACATATCTTAATTTCACGAGCATAAACCAGACAGACTGAATGAGTGTTATTTAATTAAAAAAGTCAATTATAGCCCTCCAGTGTCTGAACTCCAAACATGCTTTTACTGCCACAGACTTGAAGACTGATACTTTAACTGCCAAACTGATACAACATTCTCACTCAAGAGTTTAAGCACCTATTTTTAGAGATTTAAACTTAAGGGTTTGCAGGTTTTATATATAACACAGGATATAGTCGTTTCAATGGAAATGGTCTTTGATTATATTTTTCAGTGTTTGCAGTTTTCTAATTGGGAGCATTCAAACTGCATTTTCTATTTGTGATTAACCTTGCAACCCCAGTTGTCCAAAACATACCTTCTGTCATTAAAATATTGTAACTCTCGTCAAGTCTTTAATAGACTTTTTGGACAGTCCTTATGTTGGCATGAAAGGGGGCATGAAGAGCAGTGGCTAACTATGTTTCTTGGCTTCAGATTGACTGTGCAGAGCGGCAAAGCTGGAGAATGCTGCCTCAGAGGAAATGACTTGCTCACAGGGACTAGCTCCCTGACACAGTGAAATTATCAGGAGCCCGGGGGTGGGGCGGATGGCTTCCTGTATTGCCGTGCATTCTGGGATATCCTCGTGCACGCGCCTGGCAGCCCCTCCACCCCCCGGAGTGTGTATTTTTTCCCTTAAATAGCAGTTTTGTGTGAGGTTAGTCCTTTAATGGGATGATGAAACAGAGTGTGTTGGTTCTTCCAATCTGACGGCAGCCAAGTGGAGGACGACGCAGAGACTGGACAAGATAACGCAGGGAAAGGCCAAGAGATACGTGAGAACAGAGTAGGCCCAGTGAGGGAAAAAAAACACAGACAACCTCTTCACAACGGACAACTTTTATTTAGAAAGATGAGTGCAGCTCCACATCCCTTATTCAGGAATGCTGCTGACAAATAAGGATAGATGGTTCCCTTTGTGTTTAAATATGGCTTATTGGCTTGATAATTTATAACCAAAAAAAGTTATATTTATTTTTAAGTTAAGTACTCTTTAAACTGTTGGTATATACTTATGCAGTATATTGTTGGCATGCTAATAATTTCTGAGGGTCTGTGTCTCTCTGGCTAGCATGCGTCACAACATGAAGATTCTGCGTTCGGGTCCTAGACCTTTTTCTTTTTTTTTTTTTTTGCAGCATTTGCATGTTTTTCTTTTTTTCTGGGTGGGTTTCCTCCGGGCACTCTGGTTTTTCTCATCAACCCATGCTATAATACACCAGTCTATAGAAAAACGGCACTCATGCTATAAGTAATTTCCAAAGTTGTTGCTGCTTATTCATATAAACTACAGAACACCATCTGCAGCTCCTGATGGAGGAAAATTAGTCACTCTTGTTTACTTTAGAGAGACAGACTTCTACAGGAATTGATATTTGTTTGGATCTATCAACATTCAGTGGTTGGAATGACAAACAATATGAAAATGGTCAGGAAATTCACCAAATGCATTTTTCAGCAGTGTTTGTCCTTTTGTTCTCTCCACAGTGGTGGATGTCATGATGACACATTTTGTCTGCGTCGGCTTTATCAAATGTGAAGAACAAATGGTTGTTATACGGCTGTGATTAATGCATAACTCAATTATTAGAATAAATAAAACTATGCAAATGCTAAGTGAAGTCAGTGTAACCCATGCATCACAGCCCCCCTAAAGTGTGTAATGAATGCTGATCAAAACAAATGAGAGACAAACTGTTCTTTTGGCTGCTGAGATCACTTGTCATGTTTTATTGCCACAGAAGTACACTCCGTTGTGTCAAAGTTGTTTTCTTTATCATTTGATTTGTCCATTACATAATCGGAGAATCTGACACCAGACTCCATGACTTTACTACATTACCAGGTTTCTACTCAGTTCTCTGCCAAACTAAACAAGCCTTGAAATTAGTTATAGATCTGACATTTTGCAGGATGAGTCTATTTTTAGGTCCCTAATAGGAATGTTATTGACTTGAGTTAAATGATAAATGTAGTAAAACATCTTTTTTTCTTTTTTTGCAGGATTCCATGAATGCCTTAGTCTTAGACTTGGACTACCCCGCATTACGCAAAAACAAAAACATCGACACATTCCTAAACAGATGTGAGTATTCAGTATTGTATAACTAATGGATATACATTTATTTACAACTACAGCTGTCACATAAATGAGCTCTCTACCATATATATGGAATTCTCTTTTGTGTCACTACAGATGAAAGGGTCATAGGTCAGATTCGGGACCTGCAGATGAAGTCTGAAGATTTTGAAAGGGTCAAAGTTATTGGTCGAGGCGCGTTTGGTGAAGTCCAACTGGTGAGTAGTCCAGAACCAGGTAAAATGAACTCTCTTATTGGAACACATTTGTGTCCTGCCTGGTCTAGTGCTGTGATACATTTTGTTTTGACATTAAGTCGATGAACTCAGTATTCATGCATACACAGTTACTTAAAGCAAGAAAAGTACTGAAAGCTACTCTCAAGTTTCATGCATCATCAGACCACAAGTCTTCTTATATACCGTAAATTTCGGATTATAAGCCGCTACTTTTTTTCCACGCTTTGAACCCTGCGGCTTTTACAGCAGTGCGGCTTATATATGGAATTTTACTGGATAACGGCCCCTGGGGGGCGCTCTCTAGCTGTAAACGTAAAAGTGAGACAGACGTGGGGAAAGATTCTGCTCTGAAGAATTCACTAGTTTTGATTTTGAACGATCATTTTGCGCATCATGAAATGGATATGATGCAGTTTTTAAGATAAAGAAACAGAAAGGAAACAGAGCAGGGGTCG
Source organism: Periophthalmus magnuspinnatus (assembly GCF_009829125.3). Classification (NCBI taxonomy): domain Eukaryota; kingdom Metazoa; phylum Chordata; class Actinopteri; order Gobiiformes; family Gobiidae; genus Periophthalmus; species Periophthalmus magnuspinnatus. The sequence goes on along the minus strand of NC_047147.1, from coordinate 11,250,973 downwards.
GCCTTTAACACGCAAAGAGCCATTTGGACCCACTTTCCACGTAAAATAAAACACTGGGAGCCGCAAATACTTTTTGACATCTAAAATGAAGATAACACTGTATAATAACAATAATGTAACGGAATAATGTAGGTTTTACTTTCACGGACAAGCCTTCTACACGTGGCAGATAAATATGGCAAAAACAACTTAAGTGCATTAAAAAAATACAACTCACCAAACCGCTGCATCATGCATCGCGCTGATTATGTGATTATGTCTACTCTACTCCGCAGTTTCTTTAAAAAAACAACAACAAAAAAACTCGTAGCGTATCGTTTAATCCCAGGTGCTTATTCTCCATGTGCCAAAGCAGTTTTGAAGGTTTCATTGCCTTATTTGCTTTTCCCGTATGTTACGTAGAGCGGACTGTGCGTGAGTCACCTGTAGCGACAAACCCAGATTTTAAGTAGGCATTGTCTGTTAAATTTATCTTTCTTTTTCTTGGAGGTCGTAGTCTCTTCTTCTGGCTCCTCAGTTGTCCTTTTCCCCTTTGTTAAAAAGATCTCCAAAGACTTTTGTTTTGGCTCATTTTCACTCACTTGTGGCTCTACTTTTGTGCGTCGTGTCTGATGTGTTATACGTGATACGTCACCGCGGAGACAAGAGCAGATAATATACTTGCTACTACATCAAATAGATTTCTGTGGCGATTTCCAGCAGGATTTTCATGATACATCTACGGACGAGCTTATTAGTGTGTCATTAGGGACGGGCCAAAGTTGCTCCTGACCCCTGTGCGCACAGCGTCTGAAAATCAGGGCTCTTTACGCAGGACTGTGAGCTGTGTCTGTGTTAGTTCCCAAGCCACGCAGAGCCGCAGTATGAGGCGGAAAGAGGCGCATGCGGCTCCGGAGCCGCGAGTTGCCGACCCCTGAAATAGAGCCACTGCACGTAAGCTCGGCATCAATGAATCCAACTTGGTCAATGTAAAAAGACAACAAAAGTTTTCAGAGGAAATAAAAGCAGATTTTCCGTTTTGGTGCAGTTTTATTTTCTAAACCTGCAGATGTGTTCATCCCGTGTTGTTGTCGTGTTGGTGCCAATTTTCAGGCACAGTTTAAAAAAAAGCGTGTCGGTGCACCGTCTTTCTGTGTAAATATCTCATGTTACAATATGAAAACCTGCGGCTTTTATTCAGGTGCGGCTTATATATGTACAAAATTGATTTTCTCTTCAAATTTAGCTGGTGCGGCTTATATCAAGGTGCGCTCTGTAGTCCGAAATTTACGGTAGATATACATGACAATAATTATACATGACAATTATCTGAACTTTATACTTTTGGTGATTAACACTGTTGTCTGTTTTTAATGTTTGTCTATGACTGTTTGAATTATATTTACAGGTTAGACACAAAGCATCTCAAAAAGTCTATGCCATGAAGCTGCTCAGCAAATTTGAAATGATCAAACGTTCAGATTCTGCCTTCTTCTGGGAAGAGAGGGACATTATGGCATTTGCAAACAGCCCCTGGGTTGTACAGGTATACATATATTTTATTTTTGCTTAAAACAAAACATCCTGCACTTGTGCATCATTTGGAAATCAAATTAAGAATGGAAAGAAAATAATGCATAGTACAGTTTTTGTAAACGTTGGTAAGATAAGTCCAGCTCTACAACACTGGGGTCTATTTTTCCATACTGCAGCATTTTATAGTGAAGTAGCTCCAACTATTTCATTGTAGCCTACCTCTTCTGTAGATTTTATCTCAGTAAAGGCGGTGACCTTGATGATTTGTACATTTTTCTGACTCGAACCCCCTCCCTTTTACATTATGCAACTGATACTGTTCCCAAGTGAAAATGTCCATGTTTTTTTCTTACTCACCTGCTGTTTTATAGTTGTGCTGTGCCTTCCAAGACGAGCACTATCTGTTCATGGTGATGGAGTACATGCCTGGAGGAGACCTGGTAAACCTCACCAGCACATACGACGTACCGGAGAAGTGGGCACGGTTCTACACAGCCGAGGTGGTCATGGCTTTAGATGCTATTCACTCCATGGGCTTCATCCACCGCGACGTCAAACCAGACAACATGCTGCTGGACCGGCACGGACACCTCAAACTGGCTGACTTTGGCACGTGCATGAAAATGGACTCTGTGAGTGACAAACAGTGCTGTAAATTAGGCCTGAATGATTTGGGAAAAAAATCTAAGTCTAAAATCTAAGTTTGATATCTCTGAGTAGCATTGCGATAAGAACAGAATGCTCTTGTACGTATTACACACGTACAGGGGAATTGACAAAAAAGCTGAAATAGGCCTATGAACTACAAGACTGGTAAAAAATATAGCCATTTGTGTCCATTCAAATTGTGATTTTGATTGAATTACGGTTAATCTTGTTGCTTTACTATAGTTTGAAGCAAGGTAATTATTCACATTCAGGTTCTGTATAGATAAGTACAGTTAGAAATAAATATGCAAAGTAATACCTGAACTCTACATAACTGATAAGATAAAAAAAAACATCCTTATTTGTCCAGCAATTTGAAAATGTTGGTGGCTATGTTTAAATCTACACCAAATTCTGATCATTATCTGATTTATTGACTTATTGAAATGTCATATAAAAAGTTACACTCGAGAAAGTAATATTTTGTTTTCCATATACAACAGTTTCTCAAAAATCTATTAATTAATTTGTAATTATGATCTCATTAATGGGTTCTGAGTTCTAGTTACGTGATTCTTACTAGTTATGTAAATGTTCCCAGTGTTGCAACAGCAAAGTAGAACAACAGCTGAATTAGAATAATAAGCAAACACGTGGCAAAAATATAAGGAACAAATGATGAGTTAAAAGAATGAATGAATTATCAATTGTTTATGAAGCTTAATTTTTTAAGTGTTTATTGTCTGCAGATTCTGACACTGAAAGTTTTAGTTGATATTGGGGAAATCAATTCATGTCAAGTTGTTTTTGAATTATTGTTGAACAGTAAGTATTGGTTAATGACTTACTTTTTATTTTGTACAGACTGGTATGGTGCATTGTGATACAGCTGTTGGAACTCCAGATTACATTTCTCCAGAGGTTTTAAAATCCCAGGGTGGAGATGGTTATTATGGAAGAGAGTGTGACTGGTGGTCTGTCGGGGTCTTCATTTATGAACTGCTTGTTGGTGAGTAATACATTGTGTTGTACAGATTTTTCAGTATACTGTATTCCTCATTTGGACAACCTTTTGAATTTTAGGTGACACGCCGTTTTATGCTGACTCTTTGGTGGGAACCTACAGTAAGATTATGGACCATAAAAATTCCCTCAACTTCCCAGATGATGTGGAAATCTCCAATAATGCCAAAAATATCATCTGTGCCTTTCTGACTGACAGGTATTGTATAAGCATGGAAAAAGTTACTGTGAATGATGGACTTGAGTTTTTTTTTCCTGAATATTGGGAGATTTTCATATTTTTTTTTCCTTTTACAAAATGCTTTGTAGCTGAGGAATTTATATATTTCCTTTTGTTTCAGGGATGTGCGATTGGGTAGAAATGGTGTAGAAGAAATCAAGCGGCATCCTTTTTTCAGGAATGATATTTGGACTTTTGACACCATACGAGAAGGTTGGTATCAGAGTATTAAAATATTAATTGTAATACACTTCTAAATAGTGTCTCTAGTACAAGCAAAACTAGTATTACTCAGTACATCTTCTTGTTCTTCTTCTTCATAAATATTTGATATTTTGTCCTTTTGTCTCTAAACAGCGGTTGCTCCTGTGGTCCCGGAGCTGAGCAGTGACATTGACACCAGTAACTTTGATGAGATCGAAGAGGACAAAGGCGATGTTGAAACGTTCCCCACCCCTAAAGCTTTTGTTGGAAACCAGTTACCTTTCGTCGGCTTCACGTACTTCAAAGAGGATCAGTATGTCATCACTATCAGTGTCTCTTCATGTTTAGGATTTTCCCACATACAATACATTGAAGAAATATTCAAAGCATGTTTTGCCAGCTCTTATCTTGTCTTAGTGCTTCTTTGCTGTGTTTTTGTTACAGGTTATTAAATGCTTCCAATAATTCCTCTGTAACGCATGAGAATTCAAAAGGAGAGGTGAATATTTTTATTTTATTTTAGAATTGGGTTAAATAAATGTTGCATGTGTTCAAAGCCTATTTAGAGAATATAGACTATAAGATTATCACAAAAATCACACAAAGGCGGATTTATTCCTGATCCCGTGATTTATAACTACTTTGGGAGAATTTAAAGGCACAAAGACGACACTAAGCAGCTTTCAGTGCTAAGCGACTTGACTTTAAGATAATCTGGAGGAACGTTTTTGTGACTTCTGTACAATTTAAAATATGTCTTCTACTCAAATAGGCCTTGATCAGTAAATCAGTAGTTTTAAATGCCTGCTTCTTGTCTTTTGAATGTCTTATTTTTAAATATACAAATAATGTTGCTTTTCCTCTGTAGTCAGCAGCGTTGCAAAAGAAACTCCATCAGATTGAAGTCCAGCTTAACAATGAGAAGCAAGTAAAAGATGACTTTGAACATAAATACAGGTAACAGAAATGCATATATTAAATGAAATACATTTTTAAACATACTGAGGAACCAAAATGACATAGGCGTTTTTATTTTTTTAATGCAGAGCCGCCAGTAGTCGCTTGGACAAAATCTCCAAAGAACTTGAAGAAGAGGTTGGTTCTCTGACATTATAGACCTATTGACACTAATGAACCAATAGCTGAATTTTGATGTAATTTGTTCATTCATTTAAAATTTTGAAGAAATAATGTACAAAAGATGTTTTGCCTTGTATGCCCAGTAAATCATAAATGTACAAAGTAAAGAATGACGTAATTGTGATTTCAGGTCACCACAAGGAAAAGCCTGGAGTCGAATCTGAGGCAGTTGGAGAGGGAGAAGGCCCTGTTGCAGCACAAGACCCTGGAGAGTCATCGTAAGGCCGAGAACGAGGCGGACCGCAAGCGTTGCCTTGAAAATGAAGGTGAATCAATGCTCTATAATCATCTATTATAAGATTTTGTTTTACATAAATTCATTGTAGGAAAGATTTTTTTTTTAAATGTCATCTAGACAAGGTTTTCAGTTTAACGGTTTCTATCCAGAATTCTAAGACAGCCACTACCTAGATGTTTCATGGTTTATGTAGATTAATGTTTATAATATTTATTACTATGAAGCATGCCTGAATTTCTCTATTTATATTTTTACAGTCAACAGTCTTCGGGACCAGTTGGAAGACATGAAGAAGCGCAACCAAAATTCACACATTTCCAATGAGAAGAACCTGCACCTACAAAAACAGGTCAGCGTCAGTAATATACTCTCTGAAATATTGTTGAGTTTCTCTTTATTTATTTCACACCTGTGTGTGCCTGTGTAGCTTGAAGAAGCAAATGCTTTGTTGCGCGCTGAGTCTGAGACAGCAACGCGGCTGCGTAAAACTCAGGCAGACAACAGCAAACAGCTGCAGCAGCTGGAGGCCAACGTTCGCGAGCTTCAGGACAAGTGCTGCATCTTGGAGCGGAGCAAACTCAGTCTGGAGAAAGAGTGCATCAGTCTGCAGGCTGCTCTGGAGGGCGAGAAGAGGGAGCACAGCCAGGGATCCGAGACCATCACCGACCTCATGGGTCAGTCACACATGGAGGGTCAATGAGGACAAGGCCAGCTGCATACCCACACACAATTAGTTTTTATTTACTCAAAAAAGAATCATGGTAGGACATAACCGCAATTATGCTGAGCAAAATGTAATATGTAGGTTATTTTCCATACATTGTTGTTTATTGTTGCAATAAAGTAAAACTGAAGATTCGTAAACATCTTTAGTGTCATTGAGGTGCAGTAGCAGAATACACGATGCATTATACACTATAGTTTGCTGCATGCCCCTAATTGTATTCCATGGTTCTCTGATTCATTCATAATTTGATTGCATCATTTCTCCCCTCCACATAAACAATGAAAAAGCTGCAGCTCAGATTGATATTTTAAGAACTGTGTTTTCGTGACCACCAAAGAGTGCAATGACCCTGTGCTTTGCCCATTTAGTAGTAATATTTGACTCAAACAAGTTAGTTAACTGGAATGGGAACATTTGTTTTGATTGCTCTTTATTTGTTTACAGCACGCATTTCCAGCCTAGAAGAGGAGGCTCGCCAACAGAGACAAGCCATGTCTAAACTAGAGACTGAGAAGAGACAACTTCAAGAGAAATTTAATGAACTTGAGAAGGTAAACTCACAGTTAAAACGAAGTAGAGATGTTTACATGTGTTGTGTTCCTGACATCATTCCTTTATGCACATTAAAAATCTTTACTGTTTTTATATTTGTGCAGGAAAAAAGCAATAAGGAGATAGACCTAACGTACAAGCTGAAGGTTCTGCAGCAGGAGCTTGAACAGGAGGGGGCAGCACACAAAGCCACGAGGGCCATGTTGGCAGACAAAAGCAAGATCAAAGTTACTATTGAGGGAGCCAAGTCGGAGTCTACGAAGGGTATATTTCTTACATTATAAAATAGCTTGAAAAGCAGCGTTTCTCAAACTGTGGTATGTGTATGTGAGGCCATGGGCACTGTATTTCTTTTATTTAGAGGTTAATCTATTCATTCTTTAAATCATTTTTAGAACTTAGACTATGTAAAACTGTGATGGGTCCGGGTTTAAATCTGGTGGGACTCGAAAAGCGGAATTATTTTGGGTGGTAATTGTCTCTCAACATAACAAATTTTGAGGTATGATATAGAAAAGAAAATGTAGACGATAAACTATAATATGGAAATTAACTTATGTCACTGACATAACCCTGAAGCAGGATTCTCACAAAAAATATTCTAAATGGACTCTGACAGTTTAATAGTTTGGAATGAGATGTAGAAGTGATTTATTCAACCTTTTTCAGCTCAAATCTGATTGTACAGAAGAATAACAAAAGTTCCAAATTATTGTTCCTTCTATCATTTATATATGGTCAATATAGTAATTGCAATGAAAACCATTTGTCTGAAGTAGCATGTGTTTATTGGATGTGTTGTTGTGTTCAGAATTAGAGCAGAAGTTAGCGGAGGAGCGCTCAGCTAAAATGCGTTTGGAAAACCGCATCCTGGAGCTGGAGAAACACAGCAGCATGATGGACTGTGACTACAAACAAGCTCTGCAGAAACTGGATGAGCTGCGTAGACACAAGGACAATCTCACAGAGGAGGTGGGTGTATTATGTAAACAGTGTGAAGATGCCAGATATATCTTCTGTTTATTACTTTATTCCTTCTGACCAACACCATGACAACAGTTGCCTCTAAGCGCTGCAGTTAGAGATAGACAAATAAGTGAGCAAGCAGATCCTACACTAGTAGTTTCCAAAGTGGGTGTCATAGAGCATGAGCTGGGGGTTGTGAGATGATTTCCATTTATAGCTGAAAAATTTTGATACTGTAATTATTGTTTTTTTCTTTATCTGTCTATATAGCTTTTAGTGAAATTAGGTCAAATAACACAACTGTTCAAATAAAAAATTCCACCTGATTTAACATGTTTTGACCCTTTTTTACTATACTATAATGTAATTTTACAGTGGGAATTAGGAAATGCACAAAAAATAAAGGACCCACAACTACGCCCTTGAATAGTGATGAATTAAAGTAAAATCTTGTAGTGGGGGGAAATGTATTGAAAAATTGATCATCATAATTGCTGTTTTGCAGATTATAATGGAGTGTATATAATAAGATGCAAAAAGAGTATTTCAGGCAAAAGTATAAAGTGAACTGAACTTTAGTGGTTAATTTTCGAGTCCAATCATGTTTTGTGTGATACTTGAACCTCAACCAAGAATTTAGAGGCATGTACCAGCATACTTTTGATGGATTGCCAAAATATTGTCTGATTACTGTCATTGGCATTATTTTTGTCAATATCACCCAGCCCTAAGTATGAGTGCAATAAAGTCAGATGAATCTTAAGACTAGGCAGCTGCTGTAGACCTCGTTAAAGTACACCAACAAAATTACTTTTTGCTTTCTTTTTTCTTTTTGTCACAAATTAACTGAATTCTTCCTGTATTTTATTGACGCTTTTAGGTGAAGAACCTGACCTTGAAAATTGAACAGGAGACCCAGAAGCGCAGTCTGACTCAGAATGACCTGAAGGCACAAAACCAACAGCTCAGCTGCCTGAGAACCTCTGAGAAACAACTCAAACAAGAGATGAACCACCTGCTGGACATAAAGCGCAGTTTGGAGAAGCAGAACCAGGAGCTGCGCAAGTCAGTATTTTATTATACAAACAGGAGCGGATATAAAAATGCAGAATAGAAAATGAACACCGGGATGAACAATGTGGGAATAATATCTAGTTACAATATTTATGACTAAGTCTGTTCAAAGGATTTTAACAAGTCCAAAAGTGTTGACATTTGAGAGAATGCTGAAATCAGAATTGCTTAACTGATACAAGAATCATGCATTTCAAAACATGTTTGTAGCTGTCTAAACAACAGGGTCAGCCGGTTTTATACATAATGATAAAGGATAATGGGTTGTTCAAAGAGAAAACTGTGTTGAACTTAAATAATTGCTGACTTGACTGATTGTGACCATTAAAAATATTTAGATTCAACAGCAATTTTGCTGTTTTAAACACAGTTACATTAATATATTGTAACTTTGTTAAAAAAATATTGTAAGTAATGTAGGTGCTTTTATCCCCAAATAATATTATTCTGTAGAAGTAAAATTCTTGTTTAAACGAAAATGTGTAGTTATAGGTTCTTCCTTCCCCATTGCTGATGCAACTACCTGTATAAATGCTACTCCTTGTGGTGTAAATGCCAATAATACAAGTTTGACTTCAGGTATCATTACAAATTCTTTTTTTCTTCCACAGGGAAAGGCAAGACACAGATGGACAAATGAAGGAATTACAAGATCAGTTAGAAGCCGAGCAGTATTTCTCTGTAAGTCTGCCTGTTGAATCATGAGTCATTGTGTGTAGGCTGTAGTAACATTTTAAAATATTCAGCAAATTTATGAGTTTACTCACAAAGTATCATAGCTGAAAATAATCTAAAAACTTATTGTTTTTAGACGCCTCAGGAGGGGAAAGCAGTGCTTCACCAACACTGTTTACAGTGCGGGTGGAGAGCTGCTGACCTCGACTGGGGGTGTTGTCAGGCGGTGGAAGGAATACTTTGAGGATCTCCTCAATCCCACTGTCACGTCTTCCGAGGAGGAAGCAGAAACTGGGGACCCAGAGGCGGACTCGTCCATCACCCTGGCTGAAGTCACTGAGGTGGTTGGCAAGCTCCTCGGTGGCAAGGCTCCGGGGGTGGATGAGATCCGTCCTGAGTACCTCAAGTCTCTGGATGTTGTGGGACTGTCTTGGCTGACACGTCTCTGCAACATCACGTGGCGGTCGGGGACAGTACCTGTGGAATGGCAGACCGGGGTGGTGGTCCCTCTGTATAAGAAGGGGGACCGGAGGGTGTGTTCCAATTACAGGGGAATCACACTCCTCAGCCTTCCCGGTAAGGTCTATTCCAGGGTGCTGGAGAGGAGAATCCGACCGATAGTCGAACCTCGGATTCAGGAGGAGCAGTGTGGTTTTCGTCCTGGTCGTGGAACACTGGACCAGCTCTATACTCTCCATCGGGTCCTCGAGGGCTCATGGGAGTATGCCCAACCAGTCCACATGTGTTTTGTGGATCTGGAGAAGGCATTCGACCGTGTCCCTCGTGGTGTCCTTTGGGGGGTGCTCTGGGAGTATGGGGTCCGGGGCTCTTTGCTAAGGGCTGTCCGGTCCCTGTATGACCGGAGCAGGAGCTGTGTTCGCATTGCCGGCAGTAAGTCAGACCTGTTCCCAGTGCATGTTGGACTCCGCCAGGGCTGCCCTTTGTCACCGGTTCTGTTCATTATATTTATGGACAGAATTTCTAGGCGCAGCCAGGGGCCGGAGGGGGCCTGGTTTGGGAACCACAGGATTTCATCTCTGCTGTTTGCAGATGATGTTGTCCTGATGGCTTCTTCGAGCCAGGACCTGCAGCAGGCACTGGGGCGGTTTGCAGCCGAGTGTGAAGCGGCTGGGATGAGAATCAGCTCCTCCAAATCCGAGGCCATGGTTCTCGACCAGAAAAAGGTGGTTTGCTCTCTCCGGGTGGGTGGTGAGTCTCTGCCCCAAGTGGAGGAGTTCAAGTATCTCGGGGTCTTGTTCACGAGTGAGGGAAGGATGGAGCGTGAGATTGACAGGCGGATCGGTGCAGCGTCTGCAGTGATGCGGTCGCTGTATCGGTCCGTTGTGGTAAAGAAGGAGCTGAGCCGGAAGGCGAAGCTCTCGATTTACCGGTCAATCTACGTTCCTACCCTCACCTATGGTCATGAGCTTTGGGTAATGACCGAAAGGACAAGATCGCGGATACAAGCGGCTGAAATGGGCTTCCTCCGCAGAGTGGCCGGGCGCACCCTTAGGGATAGGGTGAGGAGCTCGGTCACACGGGAGGAGCTCGGAGTAGAGCCGCTGCTCCTACACGTTGAGAGGAACCAGCTGAGGTGGCTCGGGCATCTGCTCAGGATGCCTCCTGGACGCCTCCCTAGGGAGGTGTTCTGGGCATGTCCCACCGGGAGGAGGCCCCGGGGAAGACCCAGGACACGCTGGAGGGACTATGTCTCTCGGCTGGCCTGGGAACGCCTTGGGGTCCCACCGGAGGAGCTGGAGGACGTGTCCGGGGTGAGGGAAGTCTGGGAGTCCCTGCTTAGACTGCTGCCCCCGTGACCCGGCCCCGGATAAGCGGAAGAAAATGGATGGATGGATGGACTTATTGTTGTTTTCAGACACTGTACAAGACCCAGGTGCGTGAACTGAAGGAGGAGTGCGAGGAGAAGAATAAACTTTATAAAGATGTGCAACAGTCTCTGCAGGAGCTACAAGAAGAGCGGTGAGAACCTGAATTCAAATGATGCACATATGAAAATACGTTACCCATCTGCCTCTTGTCATTTGTATGATTCATTAGTTGCATTCACAACATTCTACAATTTGAGTTTCAGTTTCAGATAGAGGGCAGAGGCCTGTATACTAACTCTATAGGTCATTTACTGTACAAATAAAATTGTATTAATCATTTAGCTTAAAACATGTTTACTTCACTGACTGAATAATGCCTCCATTTTGTAAAGGTAACGCATTACACAGTTTATTTATGCGGACAAAGAAGACGTTGAACTTTCTGCCCATTATTTCATTTGGATAACCCAGTACAATGATATTAAACATACACCAGGATAAAATATAGGTATTTTGAAAAGGGGAAATTTTACCACAGAATTATCAACTGCACTCCAATAATTAATTTGTCATATTAACAATTTAGAACAGGACCGTCCAATCATTTTTGATCAAAATTGAAAATCAATCAGTGGGCTAGAGAATCATTCAATAAAGTTGCTTAGTGTCACCAAGTCTTAAATATGTCTCCGAACCTCTGTCTCACAAATAAATGTTAGTTATTGATATTGGTAGAGGATTTTATACTTGCAGTAAAAAGTACTTCTCAGGATAATGTGAGCAAGTTCACCAGGAAGCTTGAGGTCCCAAGATATAGTTTGTGATGTCAAATCATTCTAAACCAGGCTGTACAAACTCTTATTGTGTGTTTCAGGGACTCTTTGGCGGCGCAGTTGGAGATCACGTTAACAAAGGCTGACTCAGAGCAGCTGGCCCGGTCCATCGCTGAGGAGCAGTATTCAGACCTGGAGAAGGAGAAGATCATGAAGGAGCTGGAGTTGAAAGAGATGATGGCCCGACACAGACAGGAGCTTTCCGAGAAGGACATCACCATCAACTCGGTCAGTGCAAGTGTGCAAGCAAATGGGATTCCCTCAAAATGAATGACTCCTTTTGTAGGGACTACATCAGTGATTTGAAATCTATCATCGATTTCTTAGTCACTTCAGTGGTTGGTACTGGCAGTGTGAATGTAAATCTATGAACAGTTTAACTTTAACACACAAAGATTTAAGATGGCAGACCCTCCAGAAAAGTTACATAGTGCTTCTCAGGTAAATCCCAGAATGTATATGAATTGCTTTGAGAAATAGGGCTTAGGTTTGATATCCTGAACACTTAACTCTTAACAGAATACACCAAAAATGATCTTATTCCATTTTTCCTCAGCTTGAAGAAGCCAATCGCACTCTCACCAGTGATGTCGCCAATCTGGCCAATGAAAAGGAGGAGCTCAACAACAAATTGAAGGATATGCTAGAAGGTAATCTAAAATTGAATCTCACATTTTATCGAAGGCGAATATTTTTTTATCAGAATGACATTTATTCTTATAACTATTTTTATAGAAGCTGAGAAGTCGAAGGATTGGGAGCAGCAGATCAGCCAGATGAAACAAGCATTTGAAAAGCAGCTGCAGTCTGAGAGGACGCTGAAAACTCAGGTAGCCCACTCACCAAACAAGTTAAAAGTGTTCTGTCACTAGCAAACAGTGAATGTGAAATAGTGCTATTGTGTCCCCAGGCTGTCAACAAGTTGGCTGAGATTATGAACAGGAAGGAGGTGCGTGGAGGAGGCAGTCGCCGAGGTAACGACACAGACATGAGGCGAAAGGAGAAGGAGAACAGGAAGTTACAGCTGGAGCTGAGGTCAGAGAAAGAAAAACTCAACAGCACCATCATCAAATACCAGAGAGAGATCAACGAGATGCAGGCGGTCAGTATCACGGCAAACATTGTGTTATTTCTCTTCCCTTTGACTTGTTACATCAATAAACAATATTATAGATTTAATCATGTTTAATTTATCCTTTCATTGAATATTCATTTCGGTAGCCCATATCAGTGCTTAGTTACGTCTCTGTTGCTATTTATAAAGTACTTAATAATCCTAATGCAAATGAATAGCTACATAACCACCTGTTAACATACCAATTACCAATTAACTAGTATATTAGTAATTAGTATTATCTTTTTTATTAGTTTTTTACATAATGCAATTGTTTTTTGGCTGCAATAGTTCATGTTTCTATATTTTGTACTTGCAGCAATTGGCCGATGAGAGCCAGAACCGCATTGAGCTGCAGATGGCGCTGGACAGTAAAGACAGTGATATCGAGCAGCTCAGGAACCTCCTGCAGTCGCTCAGTGTCCAATCAATGGACTCCACGAGCATCAGCAGCGGGCCAGAGTTTGACACTGATGATGCATTCACAGGTGGAGACTCTGTCACAAATGTTTTACTTGATCAGCTTGTAGTTAAAATAAAGACGTAAATGTTTTGTTTTTTTCCTGAAATCAGAAACCAGACTTGAAGGTTGGCTGTCGCTTCCTGTTAGAAACAACACTAAGAAATTTGGATGGGAGAGGAAGGTAGCGCAAATTAAATTATCTAAATATATCATAGCAAAGCTAGACACATATTTACAGAGTTTTCCTTTGTTTATAGTATGTTGTAGTGAGCAGCAAAAAGATACTTTTCTACAACAGTGAACAAGACAGAGAGCAGTCTCTACCCTACATGGTCCTGGATATAGAGTAAGTGGAAACCTTTTCAAAATGTATTCTTCATTAAAACCTATACATTGTTTTAAATATGGTATAGTAAATGGTAATACATTTGTAATTAAAGTAAAATAAATTGGAAACTCTTTTTTTGCAATAGATGGGATTAAACATAGGTCATTAACAATATTAATTTTAACTGCCTCCCATCTGTATTAAATATTAGTGGCCTATATAAAGTGCAGATTTTTCTCCTAAAATAGCAAGTACTTGGGTCTCGTCACAAATACAAATGATCCTGTTAAATATTTGTGAATTTGGTTTTTAGGTATTTCTTATAACTATACCATGTAATCAAGAGGACAAGACTGGTCCTTCAAATTCTAGATGCTACAAAACAACAACAGCTAAAGGCAACGAAGTATTGTCATTTTAAATAACAATGTATATAATGTATTTATTTCAGCAAACTTTTCCATGTGAGACCTGTCACTCAAACAGATGTATACAGGGCTGATGCCAAAGAAATCCCCAGGATATTTCAGGTCAGTATCAGGAATCCATTTGCTATTTTGAAACAGTTGTTGTAAATAAAGTTTTGTATTTATAAACCTTTTTTAAATACACAATCTCTATTTCCACAGATCCTCTATGCCAATGAGGGGGAGAGCAAAAAGGAGAGTGAGGAGCAGTTGCCCATCGGAGAGAAGTCCAGCTACATTTGCCACAAAGGCCATGAGTTCCTGCCCACCCTGTACCACTTTCCCACCAACTGTGAAGCCTGCACCAAACCGCTATGGAACATGTTCAAGCCCCCGCCCGCCCTTGAATGTCGCCGCTGCCACATCAAATGCCACAAGGACCACATGGACAAGAAGGAGGACATTGTTGCACCATGTAAAGGTAATATGTTTTTTTAAATGTTTGACAGCAACTTTTTTGTATGTGACTTTAATAACTGTTTTTGTATGTGATTCTTGTACAATATTGTATTATATGCATTGGAATATAAGATTTAAGATACACACATATACAAGAACAATGCACAACAATATGCTAACCAAGATAATTGTTTGGAATTGTTGGTAATGATCCCTTTTATTCTTTTTCACTCCATATTTTAGTCAATTACGATGTGTCCACGGCCAAGAACCTGCTGCTGCTGGCGGTCTCTCAAGAGGAGCAGCAGAAGTGGGTGAGTCGTCTGGTGAAGAAGATCCCAAAGAAGGCAGCCGGGGGGGAGCAATTTGCACGTTCCTCGCCTCGCTCCACCATGAAGGTACAGGTCAGCCAGTCCATGAGGAGGCCCAGCAGGCAGCTCCCCACTAGCAAGAGCAGGTAACAACCACACACATAATTCACAATAGAGCAAACTAGAAGTTGTATACTTTCTGAATGTTATGAGGAAATTCAGGAGAGGTCTTCCATTTTTGAGAGACATGTGCTAGCCGCTGTGATTGTACCGTGCCAAAATTGGAAAGTTGTCTGCTGTGATGTATGATCTGGTTCAAGACCCTCCTGCATTGAGACAAAGTCGGAGGAATGGAACAACAAATTCTCTGCAATTAGAAAATTCATATAGGGTATACAATTGTGTGCCTACACAAAGGCCTGTTGCAATAATACTATAATACTATATGAACTTAGTAGTCATTGTATGAAAGGTGAACTTTTGTGGCTCATTATTTATCTATGAATATTATTTTTCCCTCATGGGGAACGTATTGCTCTCTCCAAAATACAGCATGACATGAGCTGTCCAACAAAACAGAATTGAACATGGGATTACAAGTAAAAACTTTCACACAAAAAATAGCAGTTTGTATGTATAAAGTGTCACAGTTACAAAAGATATTTGATGTAATATTTTTGGTTTTGCAGCATTATATCATCTATGTAGTAAGTATCAAACAAAGACTACCACTAAAAAATACATTATCTATCTCTCAACACAATGTATTCATAATGAACTACTCATATTGGCCCAACCAAAAACTTGTATCTGGTCATCCAAAACACATCCCATTTCAGAGCGCTGTCTCCAGACTGGAGTCTTCAGGACTGGCACTGGGCCCTGGATGATCTTGATGATGATTGTTCGTCAATTCATTTCTGAAACTTGCACTGGTAACAGTTTGTGCATTGTGTGCTGTGTATTGCAATGGTTTGTTTCCCTTAAATTGGAGGCTTTCATCAAATGAGCTACAACACTTTAATATAACTTTATGGTACTATTTTATCCATGAACGCTCTACCGCAGGTCTAATGGCATCAAAGTGAAGCGTCAAGAATCTGACAGTGGACAGTCGTATAAATGATCTGCACAGACTCTTAGCTTCCTTTATGTTTGTATGTTAAACAGGCTTTTTCTCTGTGTGAACTGGGAGTGGTTAAACAAACACTTGGTAACAATGCATGAGATGGGGTGGTGTTTGTTACATCTAAGTGGCACTTTCATGTGTAACGATAAAAGCAATTGTTATTAAAATTGGTAAAATAAAAAATAACTTTGTCTTGATTTACCCAGTCATACTTTTGGATAATACCAGCTGATCATGCTGTCTGTTTTTTCCTTTCAGTTAACCTTGCTTCGGAGTGTGGTGCCTCTTCAGAGTGGTGGGGTGCAGTTCCTCCTTAGACTCAATGAAAAGCAAAGAGACACAAGACTTAGCTCTGCTTGTTCCGCCTCACCCTTGATGGCAATCATTTTTCATCTCACCTGTGAGCCACCCTGTAAGCTGTACGTTATGGTGAAACCCCAATCAAGCAGTGGATTACGTCTCACCAACCCAAATGCCCTAAACCAAACCACCACACAGCTTTTGGCAAGACACATTTCACCTCTACATTACTCATTACAAGGCACTGTTGAACTGACGGAGAAGTGGACTCTTCCTCACCTCCTATGGGGATTATAATGGCCAAAAAAAACTTCTTGTATTTGTGCATGATGAAGATTCTAAAGGGGAACACTACAGTTCAAGTTTAGAACCATAAGACCGACATTAACTTCATGAGATGTACTTCATAAAAGTGTGGAGTTGTTGCTAGTAGCCTTGTTTTTAGATATGTTCCACACAGATTGGAAACATAACAGTATAAGGTACTTGCATAAACATTTGAGGAGTGTTTGGGCATTGCTGTCACATGCCTGTTAAGATTCTCATATTCCGTTGGTGTGACAAACATTCTGCTCTGGTTTTGATCCACATCCTTGCCATCAGCTTTGAGGGTAATCGTTTGAATGTACTTGTACTGGCTTGACCAGATATCACATAGGCATTATAAGTAGTTGTTTCCAAAAGTACTTGACTGAACGTTCTTGATCACGTACTATCATGAGTGGACTCGTGTTTACCTTTTCACCTACTTGAGTGAAGTAAACTGTGGGCGGCCTCCATCTAAAATGTGGTCATGAGGTATTTCTCACATAGATATGAGGGTATTTAAAAGAGAAACAGGAGGTATGCAATCAGTTTTTCAACACAAAAGCAGCACTATTCTACTTCGTTTTCTAAAAGTGTTTGTCATTATATTTTTGTATTCAAAGTACCAGATGCTTGGTTTGGGCACATTGTGTATGTGGCTAAAATAGCATGTGAAGAGTTGTGTGTGTTGAGTGTGAAACAAGTGCTCTCCTTTAACCAGAAGCATGTTTTATACATATAAATATACACAGTATATATTTTACATGCCATACAGTGCACATTATATTATTTATACAGCCTTGTCCACTTTATATTTAAGGGCTCTACAACAATTGCATGTTTGCTACCAAACTGCTCTATAAAAGTAACCACTTAAACAATAAAGACATGGATGTGCCTTTTGCTTATGTTTCTTTGTAATGGCAGTCCCATTTTGTTTAGATAAACAATTCTCAGTTGGTTGTACATGTGCACACGCACCCCCCCCCCCCCCCCCCCCCCCCCACACACACACCCACACACACACACCCACACATACCCCCACCCCCCCCACCCACACACACACCCACACACCCACACCCACACATACCCCCCCCCCCCCCCACACACCCCCACCACACACACACACACACACACGTGCGCACACAGAGAAACCCACTTTATTTGGTGGTAAAAACATTCCTTTCTCTGTTGAACAAGCAACACATCCTAGAACTGATATGACTAAATATTTAAACAAGAAGTATGCCAGTAAAATGTCTGCATTTATAGTTTGTTTTAATTATGAAAGAATTAATAATACAGTACAGAGACAAAGGTTTGGTAACAGCACAAAACAAGAAAATTCACCTCAAAAAAGCTACTTAAAACACAGCATTGTTCTGAGAAGAACATTGTGGAAATACTTGGCTTGAGTTGCTTTAGCAACATCATAACAGTATTTGTTGGTATCACATTGGATTGGCGTTTTCATTTTAGACAGTGGAATGTTTGAGTGAGTGACGTCCGACACAGAGGTAAAAACAATAAAGGCACATTTTAAGGGAAGGTTTGCACAAGATGTTTACATAACTGTCGTACCAGTCTGTCTTACTTAGGAGGATAAACTCAGTCCTCTTTCTTATGGCTGCTTTGTCTTTGGTAGTAAATTATTGTGAGGAGCACCCACATGTTTAACAGGGTCATCACTATGAAGCGCACCAGCACTACAACACCAGGGAATAAGACACAGAATTAGTACAAGCATGTCTCAAAGGATTATGTAAATTAACAAATTCATAGACACAAAATCCTATAAATTCATTTTATGATTAACAGTATAGTGTAATGACTGCAGGCTTACCCAGCATGTCACCAGTTGTGACTGTAGCTGTGTAAATCCGGGCTAAAATGTACACAAATTATCAATGGACTGCATGTTAATAAATATACGAACCAACAGCAGTTTGCTAATGTAAATTCAAACACTTTTGAGAACAAAGTGATACAATTGCACTTACCCATGCATGTATAGGTCGCTAAAGCCCAGGTGAGAGCACTGATCTGTCCTGCATCTTTCGACTTCCATAGACACTGAAGTTGGATGAATTTGCTGGCCGCACCAATAAAAGTGCAAAGACTCTGAACAGAAACATCACATCATACTAAGAAAAAAAAAAAATCTATGTAAACAAGTCTTACCATAGACGTATCTATAACGAACTTGTCCACAGTTAATAGACGCCAGCCCCCGACAAACCTGAGCACACATGGTTAAGGAATGTCTTTCTGAAGCACTTCCTCAGGAAGTACAACAGTGAGGTTAAAGGATACAGAAATGTGTAAAAGAGGCTCTGTCGTAAACAGCCTGTGTAGTGGAGGATCAGCAGCAGGAGAATCACATCTGCATGAACAGAAAAAAAGACCATAATAAAATGTAACTTGTAACATCTAGATGGAAGAACTGTATTTGGTCTTATGGCTTGTTTAGATTTGCTTTATTTTGGATGTGTCTGTAGTTAAGGAGCATTATAATAGGGCATGCACCCTTTCTGTCAGGACAATGCTTCATTGTTTGTTTGGTACATGTCAGTGCCAGACTACTTCCCAATATGACATCATACATATAAAGTATTATGGATTATAACCATAGCTTAGCCTCTATTCCTTTTTATTTTCATTTTATTTCTGAAAACACTTTCATGCCACTTACCTTGAGCAATGAGAATGGGATATTCCAGATATGTTGGAGGAGGGTAGTCATAGTACATTTGATAAGTTACAAACACAATATATCTGAAAGAGGAACAAATTGTGTGTTATTAGTGTTATTACATAAATGGTTCAAAACAAAATAAATAAATAAAGCTGGAAACCATGCACTTTAAATATTGCAGATGCATAATGGATACCATCTCCACAACAGCAGTCAAACAACTTTTGCATATAGGCCTGTCACAATAACAAGTTTTGAAGCATGAGATATTGCAACAGAGAAATATAATGATAATATTTAAACTACTTAATGCCACTGACATGATAACAATAAAACAAGATAATCAGTGAACAATTGTACAGTATTATACAGGGTGTGAACTGTAACAAATAAATAGCAGAATGAAGCATTAATTAGCCATAGAAGTCAAACCTTTACAGCTCAAATCTTAGCACATTACAACTAAAATATCTAAAATCTCAAATATTACCAAGAAAATGCACACACGATAAATACTGAGCCCAAAAATATATTGTTCCAGCTATCATATATTGAATTAACTGGATATAGTACTTATCATGACAGGCCTACTTGCATGTTTAGGATGTTGAAGCAGATCTAAACATGAAAGTTATTCCATGATGCCTGTATGTGATTTTTGAGCAGCAGTGATGAAGAATGATGACAACATGGTGCCATGATAGTTAATAGATCTATTTATCTCACATGCAAAAATAATATTCAGTTATTTATCATTATCGCTCACCAGTATATCTGAGACAGTTGTCAAGCATGAATCAAAGTTGACACAAAAGACACAAAAGTAAGCCTATTTAGGAAGACTTAACTAATGCAATTAATTCTGTTTTTTGTGATTTTCATTTGTGAATTAATCCTGGTTTTGCATATAAAATTGGCACAGTAATTGCTTTGTAGAAGATCATTTAAGTACACATCACCACCTGGTCCACCCTGAGGCCAGAGTATGGACCACACCTTTCTTTGCTTCATTTGACCTACTGTTTTTCTCTGTAATTTTATATACTAATGCACAGGATCAAGCTTGCTTGGAATCTGTGTAGGGCTCAAAGAATTAGGAAGAAGAACAGGAAACATTACTTTTATATTATCACGCAACACAGCTTGTCAAGTGAACACATGCCTAAATAGAGTAAACATCACACTCTTAATCTGAATTACATATGAAATAGTGTACCATGAAAAGTACAAAGTATCTCACCCGACAAGTTCCAAGAGCAGACTGTTGAGGCTGACTCCATCTGAGGTTTTGGCTCGCATCAACAAAAAAATCTGAGGGAACTTGAGCACCATGCACACGAAGAGTGAGCTGAAGTTTGCCACGTGCAACAAAGTATCCGACTGCATCTTTTCAAATGTTAATGGTTAATGCTTTGGTGCTAAATTCTATCATCCAGATGCTGTCGTCACCAGAGTCAGCGTCGCATCAAGCACAAAGCTTCCGCCTCAAACCTTCAAAATAAAATGATCGTGATGGTTACGCGAGGGCTGCTGATGCATGAATGGTAAACATTGTGACCTTATTTTGAAATCTATAGTGGCCATACTTCCTGTCCAGTATTACCCACCTGCTTCCGCGTAGATGGAAACTTAAAGGTACACTATGCAATTTTTTTTTTCTGGTGGAGGATCCGCTACCTGCATAAAATGTCCACAATATGGCATTAACCACCATTAATATCATCTGAAAGAAGACCAGCAGTGCACTTTTAAGGCGAAAAAACTCAGACTCAGGGAGCTAAAACACAAAGCAATTACACCGAGGCAACTTTTGTTTTAATTGTTTTACAAGATGTTTTTATACACCACACTTCAGCATAGCTTACATTTTGAATGGTTACAAAGGGCAGTTAACTCATAAAATAAGCCTACATAACATGAAAAACACAAGGCATACAATACGCCTAAATGGCTTCTTTCCTTACAGTGCAACTTAATGCAAATCCATGCATATGTAATTAAAACAAAGACATATACAGACATGATTGAAATTAAAAAGCTACCTGTAGGATTTACTTTCTGCCGTCTTAAACTAGCACGATGGATCTCA
Source organism: Periophthalmus magnuspinnatus (assembly GCF_009829125.3). Taxonomy (NCBI): domain Eukaryota; kingdom Metazoa; phylum Chordata; class Actinopteri; order Gobiiformes; family Gobiidae; genus Periophthalmus; species Periophthalmus magnuspinnatus. Next base: position 11,229,728 of record NC_047147.1, on the reverse strand, counting down.
TATGAAACTTACACTCATCAAAATTTCATCAGGTGTCTGCAACCCAATTTCTGATAACACGAGGCTGATCACGTTTTGTGTGTTTTATTAATTCATAAATACGTTGAGCAGAGCATTAACCAGGCAGCATCTCTGGGTCCAGTTTGCGCCGCTGGTTGTTGCTGGACAGGAACAACAGTCTGTCCAGCCGGAGCAGCTCCTGTCCCGCTGGAGAGGACAGTCTGCTGCCGAACATTTGGTTGTTGGTACATGGGACATTACCAGAGAAGAAGGACACATAGCTGGGCAGAGGGGTCTCTTGCTTTTGACATCCCTAAAATTAATATGATAAAATGCAAAGGACAAAAACATAGTGTTGAGAGAGGGAAAACAGTAAGTCAGCCTAATCAGATCACACTGGTTCTCTTGGGTGGCCAGGTCAAAATTTATAAATAGGCTAACCTATAAAAAATATATATAAATAAATAATAATAAAATAAAAAAATATAATAATAATAATAATAATAATAATAATAATAATAATAATAATAATAATAATAATAATAATAATAAACATTCTATATAATTCTATACATCCAATTAGTTTGTAGTCTACTATAAATAATAAATAGGTCCATCTTACCAAGTGATCATACTTCATTAGAAAGCCCCAGTTTTTCTCCCTTTTAACAATGAAGACAATTATTTTAGTATAGCCTTGATTGCTTCAGGTAATGCAGAAGAAAGGCTAAGAGGAGAAGTTCACCCTCACCATTCCTTTACTCCTCTGCGTTCACTCCACACCAGCTCTCTCCACAGCAGGTCCTGTTTCACGGGGTCCTCTTGACGTATGCCCAGATAAGGTGCATTTTCCTGGGCATACAGATTCCGGTCGGTCCGGGGCTGGCTGCTTTTGGGTCGGACCACGGTGGTTCTCGGTTGCAGCCTGTATCCCGCAGACGACACACGCCTCATGGTTGTGACCTCCATCTTAATCGGAAGCAGAAACCTTGTCTGTGCGCGAGAAAATCACTGCTTTTGACTTGTTTTGTTTACGTTTGTTACCTTGGCAACCATCTAGTTATTTTACAGGCTAACGCAGCAGGTGGATTTCACACGTTGTTGGAAAAATAAACAAAAAAGCTATTATTATTTACATTTTCAATACATTTTGTAGGCTCATTTGAGATTTATAAAGTGGCCTTCTATCTTATATCCATGCACATTTACAATCGTATCAAATAATGTGAAGGATTTGTGTTTTTAGTTTAGCGGCACACTTATTGTGAAAATCGGAAATACAACTCGCCGAGCTTTTATTCTGAATCTACCCTAACCGGATGTATTTTGTGATTTTTAGCACTCATCCATTGACATACAATTCTTTATTACTGTGTAGTTATTTTGTCCATTAATGAAATAAAAGATACGCCACAGTTAAGGTAATGTATATTCTTATGTGCTATACTAAGTGTGTTATGTGATCCTTGTTGAAAAACCTGCTTTTGTAGAAAAAGTGGTTTGCAGCAATTCTATCATAGTAACATTGCATTTAGCAGGGACCTTAGTTAATGCTATATGATGACCGTAAACATGCATATCTATGGAAAAGCCCTTTACAATGGCTTTAGCCTAAACTGACGGGTTATTTAAGATAATTATTTCTGTCTTTGCGATGCTGTATTGGGGATTAAATAAAGTCTCTGTCCGCACTTTGACTTGCTAGCTAGCTCACTATCCTAATGAACTCTATCTAAACATGACTGTGGATAAATCAGACTACGGGAAAAAAAAATTATGTTGTAAAAATTGTGCAGCTCTGACCAGATTTGTTTTTTGTTAGTAAGGTTATATATATAACATTTTGCACGGTATGCTACCAGGCAAAAGGGTGCATTGCAACCTCAGTAAAAAAAAAATAATGTTTGCACCTTGATTTCAGACACCTAAAATAGTGCCACTTAATGTAAGCGTATTATGTTTGTACCCCTTTGAAACTGGAATGAACCCTCAGTCCTGCACCCGGGCCTGTAGGCTACTAGGTACTAGGTATTAACTTCATCATAACTTTTGTAACATAAATTCACAATTCACTTACAGAGGTGAGTATTCTAGTAGACTATACATTCAAAAAGTAACAAAAACAGTTTGCATGCTCTTCTATTCCGAGCAATGTTTAGGCATTACTGATAGCCTTAATGTAAAATTATGTAGTCCTACTGTTAGATATTTAATAAAGTAAAGAGAGGATGCAACAACAGATAAGTGCTGTGACTGTTATGTATCTTTAAAGGCAAAGGAAAAAGAGGACAGCTGTGTGACATCACAAGCTGAGAAACAAAAAGCTCTTTGTAAATGGAGGCTTTTGCACTGACTTGGCCAAAGGAATAATCTTTAAACAGTTAGCCTGTGTCCTGACTGTCTAAAGACAGTTGCTTCTATTGGGTTAAAATGTAATTTTTACTTTTCTGCATATTTTACAGCATGTCTGCTTGATTAAAAAACAAAACAAAAACAAAACTACAACAAAAACAATGCTAAAAGCAGTTTTCCAAGGTGGAAAAGTGCTATATAAAAATGTGACCTTTTAACATTTTATCCAAAACCCCAGGAGGCCATTATAAAAGATACAGCCACTGTTAGTACCATTTAACATAGTGATAATTTGTGTTGTGAAAATGCAATATATCTTTATTATTAAGACTGCAGAAAGTGCCTATGTGTAGTCATCAATAGTTAAGTAATCTCAAGTGACCACTCAGCAGTTGTAAAACCTAAAGTGAGTGGGTGAGCTGTCAGAGGTGATGGACTCCTGTCTCTGGTTGAACAGTGTGGACTGCTTCAGCGCTCTCTCCAGTCTGCCCTCGACACTGTTTATGTGCCCTGTCACCCAAAGCCACAGTCTCTGAATTGTAACCCTCATGTACGACTCGTCAGGAGCCACTGGGGTCAGCTGCACACCAACACAAAACTATCTGAGGAAAGTGAAGAGAAGCCAATGTGCAGGTTGTAGTTAATAGCTTCTAGACTTAGGAGAGAGGGGACACATAAATGATTTAATGTGTCATGATTTAGATCTCCTCAAATCTCATAAACTAAGCAAGACCGTTGGGAATATCAGGTGCCACACTGGGACACCAGTGACAAAAACTGTCATATGTCCTTAGGCAAGGCACTTCACCCACATTACCTAGTATGAATGTGGTGTTCATTTTAGTGGTTGTCTGAGGGGCCAATGGTGCAGACTGGCAGCTTCACTTCAGTCAATCTGTCCCAGGGTAACTGTGGCTACAGTAGTAGCTTACCACCACTGAGTATGGAGTGAATGAATGATACACTGTAAAGCACTTTTGAGTGTCCAAAACAAATGCAATATAAATGTGATGCATTCTTCAAGAAGACTGACTGTTCATTTCATACTCCTTCCAGACCAGGACTTCAGCATAGATATGCAAAAACAAGAATATGACTGTGAGTTTTGGGTGTAGTTTGGAGGTGTGGCCTTTGAGACTTGTGTGTGATTCAAATTTCATGAACCTTCTGTGAAAAAATAAAAAAGGTCCTTACTTCTTTTTACTGTTTTAGTGGCTATAAAAATAGAACCTTTTAGGAGTATCTGTTTAGATAATAATACCTAGTTATTTTTGCAGTTCCCTTATAGGAATTTAAAGTTACAGTCAAGGCTTACACTGTTGTTTTTACAAAATAACACTATGCACAAATTTATTTTAATCATTCCTGTTTAATAAATTGAAGCCAATATAAAGTACATATTATGAAGTTTGAGTGCTTGGCAGAGATTAGACCTACTTATGTTCTCAGAATAGGATGTCTAATATTGTTGCAGGCCTAGGCCCGGAGGGGGAGATGACTAAGGAGGATGTGTCAGAGCCTGTGGAGGGCGACACAGTCCCGGGCAGTCGGCTGGGACTGTCCCATCAGCGTCCAATGATCCACCCAGTCGCCTCAGCTCCCATACCCAGTGAATGCGGTAGGTCATATGCATTCAGTACAAACTCACCAATACCTTTGTACTATATTCATTACCTTTGACATCACTGACAACTGTTAAACACTGAACACAGTATATTTAAGCTATCCATCCTGTGTTTTTACTTTTTACATTGGGTAAAAGTTGCCTTACTAATTTATGTATGCTAATCCTATTAAGGCTTGTACTTTGAAGTGTTGCATGGATTGAAATGTATCCAAATGAGAATTGCTTAGCAGTAGTATTTATGCTTCACAAACTTCCCTTCCTCTCTACAAGATATTGTCTTATTTTAATGTCATCTTTTTTCTCTCTTATGTATTTAATATTTGTTTTATACTTATTCAGCCAAAGGAGTGCTAATGATACTAAAACATTTTACAGAGCTGATCATTGCATTTTCAAACAATATTTACCAATGTTCACAAATAAAATGTAATGGTAGTAAGGCATCGTAGAAAAAATGTAAAATTGAGTTCCTCTTCTCTTCAGAGTTCTCCTTCTTTGACCCGGGTGACTCCAGATGCAAGGAGATCCTGGAAGATCCTAGCACCACAGTCCCAGAGCTGTTTGCTGTGCTCAGACAGTGGGTGCCCCAGGTCCAGAAGAACATCGATGTCATTGGCAATGAGGTAACCTGCACCTGCATTATCACTTTGACATTTCTGTTATTTTCCTCATACAACTGACGGAAGGGTAAAATATGAATTTTAAAATGTCATGGTACATATTTACACATTTTACTTTCTCTAATACTGATAAATTCCTAGCATTGTAAGCGACTGAAAGTGGATGCTAGTGTAAGGATTTTCCAGAGAACAACTTGACTTGAGGAGATAAAATATATTCTTCTTACTGTTACAGAGAGATAAGTTGTAGTGGATTTCAAGTATATCTTCTTTGATGCACAGATCCTTAAAAGAGGCTGTGGTGTGAATGATCGGGACGGTCTGACAGATATGAGCCTTCTGCACTACTGCTGCAAAGCGGGGGCTCCAGGCATAGGTTTGTATCAACATTCACTAAACTGTTATATAAAACCTTGCAGTATAAATCTACCAGCTTTGCTGGTGCTTGGCTGTCTTATATTTGGGTGTTTACTGTTTATTGTCAGGTGATGCAGACCGGGCAGCTGCTTTTGCTCGGCAGCTCCTAGCTCTGGGTGCAGATCCAAACCTGCGCTCTCGCTGGACAAACATGAAGGCTCTGCACTATGCGGCCTACTTCGATGTGCCCCAGCTCATTCGTGTGGTGCTGCAGACAGCTCTGCCCGGAGGTAAAGACTGCCCACCTCACATTATGAGAGTGTTAATTTTCTTCTTATTAGTTTCCAATTTCTAAAATTTAGTTTGTAGAAAACTTCATTTTAACTACGGTTGGTGATAAAATCAAATTGTGATCTGATCCTTGTGACAGTATTATTATTTATTTTTTTTAATTGTCATATTGTGATTTAGTTTTTCTTTGTTTAATGCAGCCCTTATGCATAAACACACTTTTCCCATCTACATCCCATAATTTCTTATGAAGTTACTGTTCATGAATCATGATACATTTTTTTGGCATATTTTCCACTGATCCTTTCAGTTGTGCCGGTCAGATTGTTGACCCAATAAACATTTAATACATTTTCCAGTAGTCAACATTACACATTTTTTATTTGAATTTAAATGTAAAAAAATAAGCTTAACATCTTAACCATCAAATGGTCAGTACTCTCCGTATAATGACTCTCTCTCTTTGTTGTAGAGGTAGATGCCACTTGCAGTGACTTTGACTTTGGCACAGCCTTGCATATCGCTGCGTCCAATCTGTGCACCTCAGCTGTCAAGTGTCTGCTGGAATCAGGAGCAAACCCTGCTTTCAGAGTAAGTGGTTTAACTGTTGGTTCACCGATCAATAAAGGAGTCCAAGAGTTACTAGTCGTTGTAAATCTGAGATGAAAAAAACTGTTTAGAGCACACCACAGAGGTTTTCTTTTGTTTGAACATTTTGTGAATTAGATTGTATCATACACTAATTTCCCACTGGAGGTCACCAAAGCACCATACAAAACTTGATTAGAATTCTGGAAGATTGGAAGCTTTTGAAGCATTTGACTTATGAGGCTGGAAAAATATTTTAAAAAAATTTATTTTTGACTTGTATTTTCTGTGATGTTCATATAGTGCCACAAACAAAATGAGCTCAAGAACGAAGAAGCTGAAAATATCTGAATGGGGAAAAAATAGAACAAATTTTTAAACAAATACATTTTTTTCTCACTTGTCAAGAATTGATTGTGTTGCTATTATATTTAAATCTAGGGCTGCTTTATTACGGTAAAAATCATAATCACCATTATTTGGCTCATGATTGAAAACCATTCAAACAACTTCTACTGTAAAAGTATAGACTTGATATAATTTATTAGTAATGTTTTGAGGATCAGTTGGCTTTGTTCAAGCTTTTGTATATTAAAGCAAGCACACATTATAAACAGAAGTTTACAATCAGCATTTGAAATCACAAATATTAATTTGATTAATTGCACAGTTTTGTTTGAATAACATCAATCACATTTTTGAAAGTAACTACCGCCGCATCACATCATGTAAACCATTGAGTGGCATTTGTTTCCACTCACTATAGTCTAAGTCTGGATCTGTGATGATTTGCAAGTGAAAAGCGCTGACAGGGGAAAGACAAGCTCCCTTCTGATGTGTATCAAAGACTGCTGGTGTCATCGCTGACGGGGATGTTGAACGAGAGCGACCCAATTACCGTACTCTGCACAACCAAGCCAAAGGACCCCCCCCCCCTCACACCCCACTCCTGCCTGTCACGCCTCCTCCCCTCTGCGGCTCCTCCCACCTCCTCTCAGGCGCACTGGCACACAGCGCTGCACTTTCTTTAGACACTGCACTAATCACCACTGTTGTGCCACACTGCTGGTCAGCTGCTTTGAAAAACACTACAGGCACATTTAGTTATTTTGTGCTCCATGCAGAAATGATGCTAATTCTGTCAGGCGCCGTGGTGTGAAAGTGATAAGATTGAAGTTTTTAATCATGGAAAGACAATATTAAAATGGTCTGTTCTGTAATCTAATATAGAGAGTAAATGTGAATATAAGCCCACATTTGTTTGAGCTAAATGACTATGGGAAAATATATAATTGTGATATTCCATCAAATACTGCAATTAGATTAGATTTGTAGTTTGTTCAGTAGCATTTAAATTTGAGAGCTTAAAATAATGTAATATAATTTTGCACTGGGCATAATATTTCCTAAACAATGGCTTCCTTAGTGATGTGCTACCAATAATCATCAAAATTCAGATTTTGATTCAGTGGCAATTAGTCTTGCTGCCCTAACATTTGGTGTTCTTAATTGTATACAAAACCTTCATGAAATCCTTTGTTTCACCAATGTTGTTATGTTATTTTTTAATAAAATAAAATATGATTTAATATTTTATTATTCTGATTGTGTAATATTAATCTTATGATTCAATACTCTGCTAGACTCTGTAACTAACATCTGCTGTTTACTTGACAGAATGACAAAGGCCAATGTCCAGCTGAAGTGGTCCCTGATCCTTTGGACATGCCTTTAGAAATGGCAGATGCAGCAGTCGTGGCCAAGGAGTTGTGCACTATACTAAGGGACGTATTACCCCGGCCTTCCTCCCCTGCGCCCCTCCCCCTACAGACCCACATCCCCCCACTGTCCGAAAAGGCCCGGGGGCAGCTCGCCAACATGGGGCTGCGGCTCGGCGACCGTGTCATGATCGCCGGACAGAAGGTTGGTGGGCGTATTTCTGGCTTAATGTACTGTACTAGCTGCCTAGGACCCAAAATACACACTTCGCCAATATTACTCACAAAGATGTGAGTTTGGTCACCTGAGTTCAGATGGGGCATGATTGACAGGTGGATTAGCCAATCATGGAGGCGCATGGTCTATCCATATCGAAACAAACATGACTGCTTATGAGGAAAAAATAAACAAAATATCACAGGAGAAAAAACAATGCGGATTTCTATAGAATCTATGAGTGAAGCATCAAACTCTTAATCTAAGGTGGGAGAAATTAAGTTTTCTTCAAAATGATGGGTGACCAATGAGCTTCTCCATTTCAAATGCATCAGTGAAATATACAAATGTGATTGTACGGCTTTGTAAGTGAAGTTAAACGTTGATGGGACACAGCTTTACTTAATATTTCAGACAATTATTTTAGTCCTGAACTGAGAAAAAATACTTTGCAGTTGCTAAGCAACACCATTCTGGCATATTTCCAGCATCCTGGGTTTGTCTGACAGTTCATTCCGGCATATCAACATTGATCTGTGCCTGTCCAGATTTACATTTATTTTATTCATTTTTGTCTTTATTTCATGTTGGTAAACATTCTCTTGGTGAATTTGGATTAGGGTTAAATAGATAAATTTTTACTTTGATGCATAACACAAAGCTGACCTATGGTAAAGAGGTTTGTCAATGATGAGCACAAGTACTTCATACTGGTATGTACAGCTGCTTCTGATTGGCTGTGAGTGGTTTACTAATTTAGTGTTCTGACAAGGAAAGCTGCTTTATATGAGTGCATTTAGATTTCATTATATTCATTACAATTAGAAGGTACCTTGTTGTTGTTAATTTGTTACTTAATGACTAAAGCCAGAGTTATTGTTATTAACATGATAAAAAATTAATAAATGCAGATTTTAAACCTTTCTTCTATTAAATGACTCTGCAAATTAGCAGACGGCAGGCCTTGATTTATTTTTAACAGGTACAATGACATTAGCATTTAAACTTGTACACAGGTGGGGACCCTGCGTTTCTGTGGCAGCACGGACTTTTCGTCAGGCCTGTGGGCCGGAGTGGAACTGGACAAACCCGAGGGCAAGAACGATGGATCAGTGGCAGGAGTCCAGTATTTCCACTGTCGCTTCAGATATGGTTCGTCCCAACAACACAATTAGAGATAATTTCACTGTCCATTGACACTTTATGTAAAGTTTGTTTTGCATATGACAGGCATATTTGCACCACTTTCCAAAATAGCCAAACCCCTGGAGAGACTGAAACCTGGAATTATGAGGACTTCCACGCCTATCCGCCCGCCACGCAAAGTTGACTTGTCCCGGGTCACTTCTAAGGTTAACACAGGTAAGGCACTTTTTAGTAAACTGTATGTTAAAAATTATCCAACTAAGTACTTTTTTCAATGAATGCTTTTAACTTAATTAAATACAGTCTTAACCAAGGTCACAAAAAAGTCAACTATAACAAAACACCATTTTTACTTTTGATAATTGTGGCATTGAAATGCTACAAACTATACAATTAAAAAAGTGAAAGTATGTTATGTAAAAATGTGCTGCTGCTTTACTGAGGCCAGTTAGGCTGAACATGACTGCAGAGGAAGCCCTGCGAGCGGCCCATAACATGGTGTGATTGATAGTCCAATTAAAGCAGGTTTAATAACTGGGGCATTGACAAGCTGAGGAGGCTGGCCACTATTCATCACTGGACTCTGTGTGTGTGTCTTTACCACCCATGCACCGTACAGAGGCTAAAACGCACACGCACCATCTTTAGTGTTTTGCTGCTACCTGCTCTTTACCGTCCGCTCATATCCGGCCCAGGCCAATCATTTAGGAGCATCTATAGATTGGCTGGGTCATTGTGCACGTCTTGTCTCACTAACGGGGAGACACAGAGGCAGAAGAGGCCCAGACTGGCCCCTATTAGAGCATGTCAACCGTTAGCCCAGACCTCAAAGACCAGCAGCCTCACACGCAGCTCACAGCTCCTCTCTGTGGTTCAGCAAGTGTGAGTGCATTTGTCCCATGAACATGGCCAAAGCTATTGATCTTGATTGACCTACTAAAACACACTTTCTTTGTGGTGGCACTTCCAGTTTAGCGGGAATCCCCTTCATTTCAATGGAGAATGTGTGAAAAGTTTTGATATGATATAAATGAGGTTGATTTGTGTAAAGCGTTCTGTGTTCTTGTGCAGTAAGAATGTCTGTTTTCCAATGTATTTTTGAGCAGTTAAACACCTGTAAGTGAATAAGACAAGATAGGCGACTTTAATGCCATATTGTAACTTTCCCAGCCAAGAAGACTAAGACACAAGCAGGTGGTAGACTCCTCTTCAGAAAAGTTATCTAGTGCACCTTTAACTGATTAAAGATAGGCATACTATTCCAATGGAAACATAATATTTATTAAGTCATCATTTAAAAAAAAAAAATCTTTTAGTATTACTGTCATTTGTCTGTCTGTCAGTCTTTTGTCATACATGAAATCAGATCTGTAATATCATATATAATTGGCATTGTTCAACGAATAGGATTCTTACAGCACCAGTCGCTCAATGTTTTTTTCTGTTTTAAAATATCAAAAGAAAATCAAAGCATGTTTATTTCTCTTGGTTCATTATGTTTAATACAGTGAAACGCGAGGCAGACTGATCTTGAAAGATGATTTTGAATCTCTTCAAATACAGATGTTTCTTATTGAAAGAGAGACTTAACAAGTGCAATTATCAACCTTTTTTCGCACAGACTTGATTTTCACCGCATTGTGTTGTGTTCCAGATTCCTTTGAAGTTTTCTTTGTTCTTTTGTATTCACTGCTGCCACTGGAGCTCCTGTCTGAATACAACTGCGTGTCTCAGCATATGCGTTTTATTGTGAGACCAGTGAAACAGACAGTACAATTAAGATTAAAGCTTTGCCAATAATCCTTTATTCTTTGCTTTTCAACATTACCCATCCTGTCAGCAGTGGCTTTTTTGTGTCACAGTGTATCCTTAATTATTATTTTCAAAAGTTTTACCCTTTCTATCTAGTAATCATACAGCATATTTTTAGTGTGGTGATTAATTATTTTTTAATTATGTATACAAAAGTCACAGAGGAGGTGAGTAATCAGTTAGATTTACTTGAATAAATTTAAAGAAATTGTAATTTTCTGAGAACTTTTCTGGCAGCATACTTTTACTCCTTGTTGAATAATATTTTTTATTAAAATAACAGTACACTTACTTGAGTAAAAGTTTTGGTTACTCTTCCCACTGTGAGTAAGTGACAAAAGCTTTATGTTGATCATATAAAATGAAACATTTGTGTTTCTTGCACCTTTCCTTCAGATATGATTTAGTTTCTTTCATTTTTGTGGTCTATACTTATTTTGTGCATTATTTAAGGTTCTGTCCTTCCAATTATATTAACTTCAAATTATAAATCAGATGTTAGGCCCTGAGAGTTACTCTTATAGTTACTCTTACTTGAGTAGTAGTTTTCCCAAATGCTTTTTTACTCTTACTTGAGTAATTTCTTGGACCACTACTTTGTACTTCTACTTGCGTGATATTATTTTGAAGTAACATTACTCTAACCTGAGTAACATTTTTTGTTACTCTACCCAGCTCTGAAGAGTCATCATTAGTACAACACTGTTGTCCAGTGTTAGATGAGATCATAATTTATTTCCGTATATGTTTCATAAAAAATAATACAAAATAAATGACAATAAACCAATATATGATGTGAATCTTGGTTCTAGCCCTCTGAATTTGGGTCAGACTGAAAAGGACAGCGGACAAAAGGTTGATAAAAATAGGTTGCATTGGTTTTAGTCTTGTATTTTTGTAGCATGCCTGGAAAGGGAAAAGGGCTTCTGTTTTAACTTACTACAAATACATATAATTTCAGTTGGTCCACTTTAGGAGGTGGGTATTTGAATGGGGAGTGAGGGAAAGAAGAACTAGAATACAGTACAGTATAATTTGAGTTGCACACGATAACATATATGGAATTTGAGGATAAGATCACTCCCATTACTTATTGACCTGGTTCCTATCTTTTCTTATCCTCCTCCATGTTGTAGACCTTTAGCAAAGATTTAATCATTTTAAAATCTTCCCTTAATCATCCTGTGGCCTGTGAAGGTCTGTGGAAGTCAAAGCACTAATCAAGTCTTAAGTCCAAATGGCTTTTTGAGAGTCAAATTGGGTGCCCTAACCATGCTACTTTATAAATGAAGTATTTCAAATTTTCTTTTAACATTCCTAGTTCTTTCGGTATTCAACAAAAACATGAAAAACGTAATACAAAATGCATTAGCTGGCTAGTTTCTATAGTGGTAAAATGACTAAACCCCTATATGAATAAAATGCAATACTTATCGTGCAGGATAATCTCTAAAAATATTCTAATTGTACAAAACAGAACAAAACACGAGCTTCAATAAATAAATAGCAGAATGAAACACTAAAGTTTGTATCCATAATAAGTCATAGACATTATTTATTCAACCTTCTACGGCTCAAATCTTTTTATAGTACAGAAAAATAACAAAAAGTTCCCACTAGTACAAAGGAAAAGTATCTATGATAAATATTGACCCCAAAATTATTGTTCTATCTTTCATTTATTAAATAATTTGTCGTAATTATCGTGACAGACCTACTAATCTCACCAGGTGTTGACATTGTATTCTGTCAACAGGTTTATTGTCCCGCTCTCTCTCTTCCTCGTCTTCCTCTCTGGACTCTCGCCCCCGCCCCGCCCGTCCCCGCCCTCTGCCGCGACAGAGACCACCAGCCCGCCACCGCAGAGAACGCCCTTCACTCAGCCCGAGGACGACCCCATCACCAGCTTCAAGACTGTCCTCTACTACTTCAGGTAAGAAATGTCATGCTCAATACATAAATGAGTTGTGGTCTATACTACAAGTTCAGTTTTGTGTTTTGAAGGTGTCCGCAGCCGCACCCCATCAGCCAACAGTTGTGAGGGCTCAGAAGTACGCCTCGGGGACCGGGTGCTGGTAGTGGGACAGAGGACAGGGGTGGTGCAGTACTGTGGGGAAACTGCCTTTGCCCCAGGTATGTTAAATGAAAAGTGTTTAAAATAATACATTATTATATAAAAATACAATAGTGCCGTTACTGATTTTCTATTTTGCTCTCGGCCTCTAGGCTTTATTTCACAGAACAGTGAAAGTGGGCAAGACATTCAGAAAAAGTCTGACAGAGTTTTGTATATCTTCCGCGTTCAAGCTCCTAGACCACAGAACAAGACTTAAAAGACGGACTTTTAGCACTTGGAAAATATATACTGCATTACATATAAACTTCTACCTTTTAGATTTATACAAAAGCTATATGGCCTGTCACCATAACACATTTTGAAGTGTGATATATTGTAGATGTAAACACCTAAACAATAATATTGAAACTAATTTATACCACTGACATAATAACCCTAAAGGACTATCCCCAAAAAACTATTCTAAATCATTAAAATTTATGAGCTGCAATAAATAAATAGCAGAATGAGTCACTTTAGTAGGTAGTTTGTATATATAATAAGTCATAGAAGTTATCAATTTAACCCTCTAAAGCTCACATCTTTAATAACAGATAATTTGTAAAAAAAAATAAAAATAAAAAAAATTCCAAAAAGTTCTCACTAGTGCAAAGAAAAGTACCCACAATAAATACTGACCCCCAAAAAAGATTGCTCCGTTTATCTTGTATTGAATGATGAGTCGATATAGTAATTATCGTGGCAGGCCTATAAGCGCTTCTTCTACTCAGCATATAGTAGCAAATACTAATTCGTCTTGAAGACATAAACCATGAATGTCTTTCTCTCCTATTATTTGAAGAAATGGCTAAATATCTCAGAAAATATAATCCACTCTTCATATTCTGAACACAGTGGCGTGTGGAGATGAGATAGCAATTCCATTAGTTCTTTTAAACCTGATTCATGAGTGTTAAGCAAAGCGAAACAAGACCGTAAAAGCTGGAGCAAGCTCTTAAAGTGCTCCAAATATTTATCTCTGACTTCTGCTTATCTGTCATGTCTGAATGAACATGAACTTGTTTTATTGCACCCAGCGTTCTACAGTATTAGGGAGGATTTTTTCTATATTTCTCTTTGATATTTTAAAATCAGAGCAAGCAGAGTTGTGTTATCTGTGCCCCAGTGCATTGAACATTGCTGCTTTCTTTCCATAACATCACAGTTTTCCCTTTGGCTTTTTGTCTCTGGGCCTGAATGTGAAATGCACAAAAGTACTTTTATTTTTGAGGGCTGAACTTAAGGCTGAAGTCATTTGGAATACAGTAAAACTAATCTCATTTTATAATCTTCCCTAACTTGTTTTACCGTGCTTACAGGCCTTTGGTTGGGAATTGAATTGGACAAACCAAGTGGAAAAAATGATGGATCAGTTGGAGGAGTGAGGTACTTCAGCTGTCCACCGAAACATGGAGTTTTTGCTCCCCCATCTCGTGTTCAAAGGTATGAACTGTCCCTTATGGTTAATTCATAGTTTTGCTATAACTTTCTAACTTCTAGCATGTTAACAGTAAGCCTGTCACAATAATTACTATATCGACTTATCGCTCAATATATGAAAGATGGGGAAAAAAAATTGGGGGTGTATATTTTTACATAGGTACTTTTTCTTTGTACTAATGGGAAAGTTTGTTCTTTTTCTGTAATATGATTAGAGCTGAAAGGGGTTGAATGAAATAACTTTATTTATTATTTTAGATTTATTCTAACTAGTTTTTCATCCTGCTATTTAGTTTTTGAGGCTAATATTTTGTAACTATATGTACATTGAGAATAGATTTTTGGGATAGTCCAGATTTTTGGTTATTGTGTCAGCGGCATGAATTTGTTTTAATATTGTCATTTATCATCTGTATTTTCTTCACCGATATATCACACTTCAAAATGTGTTGTCTTGACAGGCCTAGATAGCAGAATATGGACATATCACAAAGTGCAAAGCTATACTTCAGTACATGTGTTATGTTATATGTCTAATGAACTTTTTGACGGTTGTGTGTTAGTACTGACATTTGTTTTAGTTGTTTTTTCCTGTGTTTCTGCTCTTGTAATTAGCAGCAGTCAATGCTGTCAGATGTGTTGCCCAAGGCCTTACCATAGATAATCTCAGACTGTAACATGACATTTCATCATGAGCCAGATGCCACAAACTCTGCATTTAACCATTGATTATTGCTCGTTTCTTCAGTGAATACGAAA
Organism: Periophthalmus magnuspinnatus; assembly: GCF_009829125.3. Lineage (NCBI taxonomy): Eukaryota > Metazoa > Chordata > Actinopteri > Gobiiformes > Gobiidae > Periophthalmus > Periophthalmus magnuspinnatus. Next base: position 11,214,685 of record NC_047147.1, on the reverse strand, counting down.
AAAAATGATGTAACAGGAAAGGAAAAGTCAACACTGACCAATAATTTCCAGAGGTGAAATCTGTATGCCATTACTTATGTGTCTGTTGTTTTGCACTGAGTTCTCCTTACAACAGACAAATGTGTTAAAACTATTCAAGACCTTTAACTCAATTATATCGACACAGCCAATGCATACTGACAGTACTTCATTTATAACTTATTATGAGGCAATAGTAAAGAAAGTTGCATTATGACCCTTTCCCGCAGTGCCCCCTGTTTACATCATGTTTAAGTGTTATTATGTTTACAAATTGGTGTTAATAATAGTCTGGCTTTTAGCTGAAAAAAACATGTTGAAATCCAGTTGGAAAACGGTTGGTCTAATTGTTATTGCTGTGTCTGCTCCTCAAAGATAAACTCCCAGGTATCTCATCAACTGCCTTAGTGGCTGCTGATGAGTGGAATAAGTCAATGACGTTAAGCTGTCTCACAATGTTTGATAGTGATTACAGAAATAACCCGAGAGGAGAAATTACCATAGTTATGCTCTTTACCTTGCTCCCTTTCAGATTCTTTTCTACTGCTCAGTGAAGTGCTGATAATTATAGTTAGGCTTTTAGATAAAAATATCAAACAGTTAGTCCTTAGTTTATTCAAGGTTCCAGTACAGCATATGGCACTTGAGTATTCTGTATTAAAACTCATAATGTTGTTACCAAACCAGAATAAAACCTGTGTGAACTCAGCACTGCAAGTGCTCAGTTAACTCCCAACTGGAGCTTAAATAGAGGCTAGAGGTTACAATTTTTTTATAACTAAGGTAATTCTAATGTATCTCACCAAATGTCATTAAATTTATCATCCACCAGGAAACATGTTTCTTAACCTTGAATAGCCAACAGTCCTATCGATGTGAATGAATAAATGCTTACGGTGTGTTCTTCAAATAAAGATCTGATTTGACTACCACATAACACAGCTGAATTGCATTTATCCATCCGCCCACCACCTCCTGCACCTGTTCTCATTTGTAAACAGAGAGTTTGCACTGCATCTCTTCATTATTCTGCAGTGACTGGGTTTGTGTTGAACACACTGTTCATGTCCTCTTTAGACTGAGCTGTTTTCGCTGCAGCCAGCCCCTGTGTTGTCCTGCCATCCCTTATTCATGTCATTTTCTGCTTGTCTTCCTCTGCCTAATTAACCTAGGGGCACACGGTGTGCTCTGACAGAGGAGCATCTAATGGAGAATTTCACATTCTCCCCATCAGACACCTTGTTGCCTCTCTTTGTCTTGCCGTCACCACCTATCACCATCCATTTTACAAAATAAACTGCTTTTTCTTTCTTTTCCACAAACAAACATTTAAGACCTAACTTTTCTCTTTCAAACAACTATCACTTTCACCTCTTGCTTTAGGAGGCTTGTTTCTTGTTCTTGTTCTGATAGCTGTTTGGTGATATTATTCACATATTTCAAAGGATCTGTAATCATGTATTGACAATGTGAAAAGTGCTGTTTTGTACTGACAGGATCCATGGGTCAGTGGACTGCCTCTCTGAGCTATCTTCAGCGCGTCTCTCTCACTCATTCAGTGGTGGGTTTCTTTCTCCTTTCTCCTTGTGATATGCAGAGGCCTGTGTGAGACTTGACTCGTGTGGTTTGTGCACAGGGTCGATGCAGCGCAGTTTCAGCTCCACGTCTGCACTGGCTGTTCCCAAGGACTCAGGCAGAAGAAGCAGTGCTGTGAGCAGGTGTGTATGCTGTCTGCTAAGCTCCCATTCCTCTCCCCGAGCTTTCAGCTTCACTCTAATCCCTCCAGCAGTGGCACAATCAATACTGATAAGAAGCCACACTATTAGTCAGCAGAAGGTTCCTTATTCAATGGCCGCTGCATGATTGTGGTTATAATGAGAGAATACAGGGAATAGAAGATCAATCCCTCAAGCACCAGGCTCCCATGAATCTCTCTGTTACTGTGATAAATCGTGTTTTGTGCATGCGGTCGCTAAATTTTCCTCTGTTTCTCATGGTCTCTCAAATGCACAGAAGCCGCTCCGCCCCTCACCGTCGCCGCTGGAGAGCACTCAGTGGAGGCAGTGGAGGTTCTGGCCCAGCAGGCTCTGCCCCGGGGCAGGTGCGGCTCCGAGTGGGCATGCAGGTGCTGCTGAACAGTGCCAATGAGATGGCCTTTATCCGCTACCTGGGCACTGCAGACTTTGCCTCAGGGCTTTGGCTGGGGCTGGAGCTCCGCACTCCAAAGGGGAAGAATGACGGGTCTGTGGACGGGCGTCGCTACTTCTCCTGTCGCCCTGGATACGGCGTGCTGGTCCGCCCCAGCAGGGTCACCCACAGAGGCATCAATGGCTCGCTGCTGGTTGCTGACAACAGTTGAGGACTTTTCTACCTAAAACATTACAGAGACATTTTGCTATTTATTTTCTTTATTATCTTTCAACTCATTTTTTATACTAACGTTTGCATGCTCTGTGCGCCATCATGGCACTTTGCACTACATGTGGCAGACTGACTCACTTAAATTTTCGTGTCAATTCATCATGGATGGCAGCATCCATATGCGTATGAAGCTGGTCTACGACCAAATGGAAGTGTTAAAGGCAGGAGCACAGTGACTGTATTAAACTCTCACTAGCAGCAGCACAGCCTCCACCACAGAGAGCTTTGCTGAAGAAAGTTTTCTGCTAGAAACTTTGATCCAGATTCGTCCCCAGAACTGCTCCATTTGATCTGTTCTTACATTTTTGGTCAGGCTGCTCTTTTGTAAAGTTCTTTCCATTGAAATTTTAGAATTTAACAGCGTTATCTGTGCAGCTGCATGGGGCTTGTTCTGTTAAGTACATGCAAAAACCAAAAGCACTTTATAGAAATTCTTGTTAGAATTAGTTTTGGAAGAATAAGTATAAGGGAGTCCAAATTTGCACTACCTAATTCTCTTGCCCTGAAAGACATATAAATTAGCAGATATTTAAAGATAATTTTTATCCTGTGAGAAAATATTTTATTTAATTGTATCAGCAGGAAATGTTGCTAAAGCACAACTAAAATGCTAGAAATTTGTGTATTATATTTCTATTGACGAAAAGCACTTTTATTCAGTCAATCCCCATTTAAAATGCAGGACCTGGAGAGCAAAATATACACTGCCTCACCAAAAACAAGTCACCAACTTGATTTAACTAAGCAAATAGGTATGAGCCTCCTCTAGTTGGTCAGGTCTAGGTTCAGCAACAGTCTGTGCTCAAAGAATGAGGTCAGCTGACAACCTGGTCATTCAGTATATTCAGGTTATTCCATCAATGGATTTTTTCTTCCCTGATGGCATGGGCATATTCTAAGATGACAATGCCAGGATTCATTGGGCTCAAATTGTGACAGAGTGGTTCAGGGAGCATGAGACGTCATTTTCACACATGGATTGTCCACCACAGAGTCCAGACCTTAACCCCATTGAGAATCTTTGGGATGTGCTGGAGAAGACTTTGTGCAGCGGTCAGACTCGACCATCATCAATGCAACATCTTGGTGAAAAATTAATGCAACACTGGATGGAAATAAATCTTGTGACATTGCAGAAGCAAAATCGAACCAATGCCACAGCGAATGCGTGCCGTAATCAAAGCTAAAGGCGGTCCAACTAAATATTAGAGTGTGTGACTTTATTTTTTTTTGGCCAGGCAGTGTATGTTTAATGTAGGCCTTGTTTTCCATTTGAATGCCAATGAATCTGCACCAGCTAACACAGAGCTTCTATAACACTATCTTAAACTGCAACACTCATCATTGTTCTTTGTACATTATTTCACTGAACTGCACGAGTCAACTGTTTGCACTATTTTTCATAGTGTAAGAATTAAAAGTCATTAATATAATTCTGAACAGTAATCTTCATATTGATGGTGTGAGAAGTGCATTGTGCCATTCAAACCACTCACTGTCACACCAAACCACTTTTTATAATCATATCATTGCTACATTTCCAAACATTAGACATGGCCTAATTGTATTCAGTGTTCAATTAAAGCATCCTGACAGAGGAAATATGCAATTATCTACAAGTTCCAAAGAGACTGCGCTATCTGATTAGAGCAGGCAAGTTGTACAAAAGATTGATTGTGAGTGTGGAAAAACAGACCTGCTATTCAGTAAAACCCTCATGTAGCCTCCAATTAGGGTGCATGGCCCACAGCAGCATCACCAATAGACTCCTGTCATTGATGTGTCTGGCAAGTCCCCAGGGAGCGAGAAAGGAAGAGCACAAGGCAGAGAGATTTCCAAGATCTTAGCATTTTAAAAAGTGGTTTTAAAAAAGGCGGCACATTAAAACGCTCTATGAAAATCAGCCACTGTGATAAATTATATCTCTGAAAAAAGTCTAAAAATCAATCATTCATTTAGTTTTAATTGTGGAATGAGTCATGAAAATGTCTGCTGGTCTTTTGACGCCATTTTTGTTTGTGTAATATGAATTTGTTTGGTTCAAATATGTAATAAATTGAATAAAGAATTCTTTTATTTCACAGACTTGACTTTTTTTTAGTTTTTCGTCTGTTGCAGTAGCCATTGTTTACTCGACTTTGACTGTTCATAAAATACAGGGAGTTTTCTTCTGGGAGGGAAGGCGAATGACATTTTGAGAGCCGTTACATGTTTGCTCACTTACCATTTGATTCCACTGGGGCTCGTCGCTGCCGGAGCTTAAGAAAAGCCTGTTGCAAGAGTGGGATTGTTCCCTAATGCCAGCCTGGACAACACATTCAAATCACACTGAGGAGGACATGCTGCTGAATAAATACAAGCTTGTGTAAAAACTCAACAAGGACAATTCACCTTATTTTTGTCATAGAAATACAAGAGTCAAACGATAAAAGTTGGCAGTTTAAAGACAAAAACATGGAGCTTATTTATTAAAAAATCTGTTGTAATTTGTTCTTTCACATTCCTCAAAATCTGAACGTTTTGCCCATCATACTTATGTCCACAACTTGCTTGTCTCCATGGAGATGTTATTGCTCTACAGAGGATGTTCCGCAGTATGCATTACCTTCATCACTATCGTCCCTGCTTGAGTGTAATTCTGTGGTTTGTCTCGAAATGCCAGTTACTACATAGTATTTGAACTGTTAGTATTCAAACAGTTTTGCCCAATATATTTCTAGTCACTTAGCAGACTGTCAACGGTCCCTATCCTGCTCGTCTCCTTGGAGATGTTATTGCTCTGCCTGGAATGTTCCGCAGTATGCATTACCCACTGGTAGGTAAAAGTACAGATACAGAAGCAAAAAGTTGCTTAAGTAAAAGTATCAGATGAAAAAATCTGTTTAATTAAAAGTATTAAAATGTACTTTAACAGTAAAAAGTATTTGATATTGATGAAAAAATTATACATATTTTGGTCAACAGTAGCAATACAAAACTTGAACCCGAAAACTTTAGTCAGGATGTTACACGAACATGGCAAAAACAACTCCTCAAATCATATGAAAAGTACTTTTCACTTTTCAGTCCAGTTAAAAATGTAGTGGAGTAGAAAGTACTAGTAGTATCTGTAGCTCTGCCTGGAATGTTCCGCAGTATGCATTACCTTCACCACTATTGAGCGTAATTTTGTCACGCAATGCCAGTTACTACATAGTATTTGAACAGTTAGTATTTGAACAATTTTGCCCATCACATTTCTAGTCACTAAGCAGACCGCCTACTGTCTGCTAACCTGCTTGTCTCCATGGAGATGCTATCGCTCTGCCTGGAATGTTCCGCAGTATGCATTACCTTCACCGCTATTTCGTGGTTTGTCTGGCAGTGCTGGTGTTGAAGATGAATACAGAAGCTGCATCAGAGCTCAGATGCACCGCAGCGTGTTAAGTGCTCAGATGCAGAATCAGCACTTTGTAGTCAATGCCGAGCTCATCCCCAGTGAGAGACCAATGATCTTTTTCAGGCACAGGAAGTTAGCTGCCTTCTGTTTTTTCAGCACTAAGAAATGCACTGTACAAGAGACCATGCATTAGCAGCTGAATTTGTGGACAGCTCTGGGATAATCCTGCTGGGGTCTCTGTACACATCCTGGGTTTATAGGCAATAATGACCAGCTCAGTCCATTATCCTGCGTAATACAACAGTACAGATAGATTTTACCTCTAATTCCCACACAACTACAGTGTCTCACCTTGAACTAAGATAACAATGTGTCCACTGCCCCTGCTGTGCCTCGCCTCAGACTTCATGCAAAATGTTTAAATTCAAACTGAAGAAAAAACTGTTGGAGGCAGAAACATCATTATAAAGTTGTGTCAAAAACAAGGTTATTTCGGGTCGCGAGTGATGTGGTTTCATATCATATCAAGGAGCAGACCAACAAATAAAAATACAATACATATGTAATAATGTCAGAAAATGTCAACTTTTTCCAAATGCTACGCCAATTTATGCTCCAGTCTCACATTTAGTGCAAAAAGCCATCGCTCTGGTTTTATTTTTGAATCCAATGATCTGCACAGCTCAGAACAAAAAGTAAAATTCTGCTAAATGAAGTTGCTGTAGAGTCAAAATTAGAGATGGACAGATATATTAGTTGGCTGTTAAATTGGACCAATCTTTTTTAACCTTTTTAACACAGCAGCTATCAGCCTCACATCTCCAACATAGGCCCATATTTTTGTTTGGTGCCCAAAGAATACACTTTATTTGAACACTTAAGCAATAACAGCACAAAATCTGGGTGGGTGAGTTTTTAGTAAATTTAAATGACAAAAAAATATCAAAATCGGCCCTTTTGGCAGAAAAATATCGGCAGAGCTCTTCAGCTGTCAATTACTCTGGATTCTAAACAATCAACATTGATCATGAAAAAGACTGTATCGGCCATTCTCTTGTTAAAATCACATGTGTGGACATTTTGTTGGGCTCATACTCCAAATACTTATTTAGATTTTCAAATACCTAAAATAAGCTCAGGATATTGCTTAATTACCACACAGTGCTTCTCCATTCTTGAGTCATCTGTGCGTTGTGCTGAGTGTAACATTGTTATGCAGGTCAGGTATATTTTGTTTGTTACTTTAAGGACTTTGACACGGGCTGACAGTCTGTGCTGGTGCTGCAGGTCCAAAGCAGACAGAATGTCAGAGAGGACCAGTCTGGCATCTTTATCAGCGCCTCTCACTGCCTCTCACGAGCAGCTGGAGACGCCCCTCCACTCCGCCTAAAGCTTCCTGTTTCCTGCTCCATTCGACTGCGCACATACAACAAGATATTTTTTTGGTGCCACTTTAAAATAACTAAACCTTAATTCGCCATAATAAAGCACAAAGAGTCAACAGTTTGTTAAGAGTTCAGGCTTATTAACGGTATAATTTAGGGGTTAGAGTTGGATGTTAGGGTGTTAATTAAGCAAAACCTGATAGAGTTTGTTCATTATTAATTATTTGTTACTTTGTTCATGATTAATTATGGCTGTTAAATTGTTTTGTATTTCTTTTTATAGCTCTTATACCCTAGTAAATATGATTCCTATCATCATTTTGTGTGTAAAAAAATACACCTGAAAAGTGAAATTAACTAAAAATGACGAGTAAATCAGGGTAGCTTTGCCTTTCATTTGAGTTAGAACTCTTCATTTCACTGTAAAAAGCACCTTTAAAATTGTATTCAGTATTTTAAAGAATTTCCTCTCTTTTGAATCAAATAAATTAGCAGAAGAAAACACGTTCTCAGTTGATTTAGAGTTAAAATAGCTTTAATTTCCTGCACCCGCTGAACTGTTTTTGGTGCTGCACTTGGGCTGGCATGTTTTAATTAACTCCTGCTGTCAATTAAGCGGCTCATTTATAAAGATTACTCTCTGAACAACAACTTAACCACCACTAACGGCTGAGTGACGGAAAAATAGAAACAAAACCTAAAATAAAAACAAGAAACAAGCTGGAACAAATCAACTCTAAATGATAATTATATGTGTATTTGTGTATTTAAAACATGTAATCACCAACTTCATTCCATCATCTGATTAAATTGGCCCTGTTTCCGTTTTGTGAACAGAAGGAAAAAAACAATTATTATATAGTAATTTATTAATTTTGGCGAATGTCTTCTGAAGGGCAATTTACAGCTTTTACCAGAGCCATAATACAATACTTTATAATTACAACATTTACAGGTGCAATGCGACAATATGTCAATGAGTTGTGAAGGGAACAAACACAGACATAGCAACTCTTTTCATTAGCCAATATTGACCTACAGAAATGCATTAGTCATCATTCATTCTGCTGGAGCGCTGCATGACAGGCAATTGTAATGTGCCAACAAACATGACAACTTATCACCGCTTTGCCACGCGACCCAGGGACAGGTTTGCCAAATACAACCATTTCACCCTTGGTTTTGCTTGATTTTGTCTATTTTAGCTGTCTGTAAAAATAAAAGAGGCAGACTTTAGCGAGGACAAGTGTTAACAGCGTGTGAGAGCAGGTTACTGATAAAGATCGCACACTCATTCACATGTACAGCCCAAAAACGTTGATATTCAAACTCTGTAGCCACACTCATCTGTATTCAACAACTCTCACACCGTAATAGAAAAGATAAAATATGCAAATTCTGAACATAGAGCACTTGGAGATAGCAATTTGAAGGTTAAGATTGATTCAGCAATATCCACTGTGTTTCTGTGGTCTGGGAATGGGAAAAGAGAGGGACAGAGCCAACTGTGGTCTCTCGAAGCGCAGATTTTTTTTTTTTTTACTGTAAGTTTGTAAAAGCAGGAGCTAAACATCAGTACAAAATGTGATCTCGGCATATGTCAGTTGTGCTCTGTCCTCTCCTCTAATCCACACGTCTGCACAGTACTGAGCCATGTACACAACTCCAAGTGAAAATCAGTGTAACTAAATTCATAGAAATAATAAAAACTAACTGTAATTGAAAATATGTTAAATGAAATGGGATTTTAAAAGCCATTTTTTTATCAATAATTTATAGAGCCACTTTCAACTAATAAATAAACCAACAAATAAATAAACAAGCAGGCAAGCAAACAACAACAAACACCTCTTCAGTATTTTAGGTATAAAGTCTCTGGTAATTGTGTTTTGGAAAAATAGTCTGATAGATGTCTTCACCACTTGGTTTCTTTCCAAAATGGCGTGGTGTAGCTGGCTCACACAGCTGCAAAAGATATCACGAAAGTTTGTGATCGGAGGTTTAAATCAACAATATAAAGATTTGTTTCCACTTTAGTCCACTGAAAAGATCTGTCCTTTTTCAACACACACAGCCCATTTCCATCAGTCCATACATCCAGCAATGAAAAAATACATGTACTCTTTTAAAACTAGACTCTCCTGTCCGTGTCCTGCTGTAGCTGTAGTCCTCTGGTGTGCTTTCGGTGGGTGGACATGCCTCCACAGTTTCATGGAAAAGTGATGACGCCAGTCCGTCCTGACCCAGAGTCTGAGACAAACAGCAGCCTGTGGGGCTAAAGCACTGTGGCATTGTGGCCCTCCATACGGGGCAGCCGGGGGTCCTGCACTGTGCCCATAGTGACCAGCAGGGGGCGGCTGTCCTCGGACACCCCCGGCCTGCTCAGGGAGGTGGGGATGGGCCCTCGCGGGTGGGCCGTAGAGGTCTGTGCTGCGCTGGGGTCCATAGGCAGCCCCTGCTCCTGGTACCCATAGCCGATGTTCCCACAGGGGAAGCGCCTGAGTCTATAGAGGGGCACGGGGGGCAGTGTGCTGGAGTCCAGCAGGAGGGGTGACTGGGTAGAGGGGGGAGGAGGGGGTGGCAGCAGGGGTCTGCACATGCCCTGCTGCTGGTGCAGCATCTGCAGCTGCTGCTGGATCTTGTGCTGGTGCTGCAGACCGAGTGCTCCGGCCACTTCGGCCACAGTTCGGCCCACATGCTCCTGGCCCTCTCCAGGCACCCTGCCCCCCGCACCCCCCGCACCCCCCACGCCCCCCACGGCCCCCACGGCTGCCTGCCTCTGCTGCTGCTGCTGCTTCCTCTGTTGCTGCTGCAGGAACCAGGAGCCATAGGTGGGGTTCCAGAGGGTGGTGTTCTTGCCTGTGCTGTGCTCTCTCTCCACACTGTGGCCCTGGGTAAAGGCAGGGTTCACGTGACCCCCCTCCGCAGGGGCCTGTGTGCACACCTGGGGGCCCTTGGAAGTGAGTGCGGACATTGCCGTGGAGGTGACCGCAGTTGTCATGGTGACGGTGGTCTGTGTGTGAGGCAGGAGACAGGGCTGTGGCTGTGCTTTGGCCTCGCTGCTCTCTGCTGCTCTGCGTGTGTCCTCAGTGGGGTAGGCCGGGGGCAGAGGAGCCTCCCCATCAGGCACCTGGGCTTTCACCACCACAGTGGGACTCGTCTGGTCCTCCTGGTGCGCAGCTCGCTCTTCCTCCTCTGGGACAGGGCCATACTCAATAGGCAAAGGAGTCGTCACCACATCTGGGTCCTACAACACAATATTCAACAGTGCTCATGATGAATATATGCCAGGTGCATGCTATGTTCAGATGTGCACACATGAAATGACAGATATAAACTGTTTCACTAGGTGGCACCAGGGTTCCAAGAATGGTGAAAAGAGAGGAGTGATGTGGTTTAAATTGGGGCAGCAATTTGGTGGAAAAGAGTCCCAATTGATCTGTGCTGAATTACCTGTAAGCAGTAGTCGATTCTCTCCAAGATGGTGGAGAAGTTAGGTCTGTCCTCAGGCTGGTGCTGCCAACTCTGGGTCATTATACGATACCTAGATATGCACAAGCCAGGAGAGGAAGCAATATTTTTCATTGTGTTTCCATTGCTCGCAAAAAATAAACAAATGCAAATGTCAAGTTCACCAGTAACATATCCCTGCTAATTGAACGTTGCCAGTTGGATTGCCTCCAACACCAAAATATTCTTAATATTGTTTTGATTGCTTGAGGCAGAATTACAGAGCAGCAGCCTCCCTCTAGTTTGACTGATTGTGTTCAATGGGCTGTTAAGACGGCACCAGCCACTGTCGGTGAAGTAAAATGCTGAAGATGCTTTTAATTGCGGACTTCTTGTTGCTGTGGGTAATCTTCGAGCCTGGTTGTGACTGGCGACTTTTTAAACTTCAAATTAAAGGCACACGCTGGGTTGTTGATTTTATTGGCTAATGCATTCAGGTTTTCAAGGGGAGAAATCTCAGCTGGTTGCCATCTGCAGAGCTGTGGCCAACAGGTGTGAACAGAAAAGCCGTGCAATCACAGAGAGGTGAGCTTGAACAAATTGACTGAGCAAATTTTGTTTAAAAAAAAAGCGATCTCCTACCATAAATATTACACAGTTTAGCTGACAAGACATGTTATCTGCCAAAGTGAATTTTAAAAAGGACTGGTTTTGAAACGGTTTTGTGCCTCCTGTGACATCTTCCATGATGTGAGTTAAACCTGAAAGATCATGTTAGCAAGCCAGCCATATTGGAGGCACAGGGAGCAATCTGGCGTTAAATTTTCCTGACGCCTTCTAGGTCACAAGTCTTTTATGAGTCGATATCGGCTAATCAGTGGTGGCTTTCATGTACGGATCTGTGTGCTGCTTGCTGCATGCAGGGCTCTCTCTTATTTATGTAGAGCAGAGTAATTAGAACTCCTGGGACTATAGGCGCATTCTTGTGGTCATGTGCAGCCCATACAATTCATTCATTAAAGCGCTCATTCTGTCTGTCTATTCTGTGGGTTGCAGACAAGACCATAGTTTTCAGTCAGTGTTTTTCTAAAGTATTGTATTGTATTATGTTGCATTTGAGCAAAAGTCACAGAAAACTGGTTCAAGAAGTCAGAGTCAAGTCACTGTGCTGTTTGAAAAATAAATCTATTTCAGAATGAATTAAGGTAGGGCTACACAATGTGTAAAAAATTGAAGTGTGAGCTGATGTAATTAGCAAATCGTGAAGGCTGCTGCTATTATTATTTAGATAATAAAATGTCCTTGATAAAGAAGAAAATATTCTGTCTTTTTATAGAAAAAATCTTGTACTCTACAAACAAGTTCTGAAATGCATGGGATTCTGCTATTAGTTTTGCAGGTCATATTTCAGCCTTCACTCAAATGTAGTGCTCCTGGAGTTGTTTACAAAGTACTAAATATTAGACACAGTTAATCTGAATCGCAGCTTGTCTTTGGTCCTACGACAGTTCACAATTTAATCTTACTGTTGGACCTAAAACAAATATTTTTGAGACACAACATACTATTTTCCCCAGTTATCTTTCCTCACAGACAGCTACAATGGTCATTCGGCTGAAAGAGTCCAAGTTATATTCCATTTCACGTCAGCCTTTATGGTGTCCAAGTCTGAGTTACAAACCTGATTCCAACCCAAGTTCTGAGTCCAGGTGTCAGGGTTGTAGTGTATGTGTTAGTGTCATTATACTTACACTGGCCCGGGGCAATTTTTGGGTGGATCCATCCTCCCTCCATTGGTTACAAACTCCAGTACTTCCTGGTTACTGCGGCTGGGGTATGGCATGTAGCCCAATGAGAAGATCTCCCACAGCAGCACTCCGAACGACCTGAGACAGAGGCGTCATTAGAGCAGAGATTAGTTACACAGGGAGCGAGCCACCAAGGAGAATGAAGCCATAAATTACAAGCATCATCGGCGATTCGGGCTGTTAAAGTGGACGAGAAATGAGATAGTGACAAGACAAGGAATTAAAAAAAACATATGGGCCAGGAGCAAAGGTAGTGAAGGACACTGGGAGGCAGGGTGCAGACTTAGCAGGTTTGGAAAACACGTTTGTGGATGCAAAAGTTGGTTGTCCTCTTCCGACAACAATGGCAAATCAAGAAATGAAAATCTCGTGACTAGATATATAAAACAGTAAAGTATTACACTGAATATTGAATAAGTTACTAAGGCTAAGATTCACTGTAAAAAAAACTGACCCATCATTCAGTTAGCAGGGTTGGGAAAAGCTAATTAGACCATTTGGCTAATTATTTATACTCATAACTACCCTTATATGGTAAAATCGGAGGTTTTCAGATCATATATTTTATTGTGATGCAATAATAATGAAAATAAAAACACACATGCTGATAGAGTCTGTTTTTAATTTATTAGTAGTCATGGGACTATGGAACCTTTTTCACTAAATCGGACATATTTACAGAAATGTTCGTTAATATGTATCCTGAAATAAATAAATACAAATACATGAGTTATGAGAGGGCATCTAATAGACCTATTAAAAATCTTTGAGAACACATAAATAATAAACATGAACCCATTTGAAACAATGCAGACTCCATTAGTAAAATATTTTAGCATAAAGATTGTAGGAAAACTCATGCAGTAATACCTCTTATGTAATATATAAGCTTTTTCTACTATCACTTTACTAAGATGTAAAGCGTAGGAAATACATTAGGCAGTTCTTTGCGAAAACACTCACCATGTGTCTGTTTTGGATGTGAAGATGCCCTCCATGAAGGCTTCCGGAGGCATCCATTTGACTGGCAGCATGGCGCGGCCCCCTTTCCTGTAGTAGCTTGCCCTGGACCAAAAACATTTTAATCAGTATTTATATAACGAACAATAAACAGCATACACGACAATCACCATGACAACACAGCTACCCCAATCTGCTGGAAAAAGGAGAAAACTGCTCAGTGCAATTAATTCAGCTTGATCCAATCTTTCTACCGAGAATGCCTTATCTTGGTATCTTGCGGTCTTCTTCAATGTTTGGGTCATTTTTAACACTGCAGAGAAATGATCTGTTTTATCTGATGTTAGACACTAATGGGGGCAGTAGGGAGTTCATCTCCGGCCTCTAGGCAAACTTAAGGCTTAGGGGTTTGGTTCTGCTCTGTTAGCCTGTCCATCACATAGAAACATAGATTGAGATGTGAGTTAAGTGGTGTCGGCTGGCTGTATAAAGCATCACTTGGTAATGTTTGTGACACAAGAGCAATAAATTTGTCTTACCCCAGCCGCCATTTTGTCATAAAATCATCAAATTTCTCCCCGGACTTGTTTTTAAAATGTAGTCTCTATAATGAATAGAAACAGCCAAGCTGCAGCGCACAGGTTTATGACTGGAACGTTGCCATTTCAATTTTCCAAAGGCCTAAGTGGAAAATAAAGAGCCATCGGTGCCATTTCTGTGTCCATATGAACCAAGTTAAGAGTCAGGAAATCACTGTTATTACTGCATCTATGTCTGAGCTGTGACTGTGAAAAAGACAAGATCTTTCAATTCAGTTTGATGTGTTATAGAAGAAATGTATACAGTGACAACAAGCATAGCTCACAAACAGGATTTACAGACAATAGAAAAAAAAAAAAAACATGGTCAAGTTTGAATGACCAAATATAGAACACAGAAGCTGATTTGTAACTGGTGATCACAGTTGACATTAAAATAACAATTATAAAAGAAGCTTGCGGTGTACTATTGACAACACACAAGTTTAACACTAAGTTGAGTGTACAGGCATTGAAGGATGGGTCAAATGTAGAGGACATTTGACCCATGTATATCTTAACCTTAATATATCTAAACACAATGATATACAGATCGCTAAAAGAATGACCAAGTTGTTAGATTTAAACAGTGCTTAAAAAGTTGTGTTTCTGTTGCTGCTCTTCCTTAAACATTTCAACAAAATTAAAGCATATCCTTGAAGGGAATAAATGAAATTAAGTTTCATTTGGGTTTCTTCACAGTTTATGGTTCACATTTATAGTTTATTAACATTTATATCAACTGTGAATTTCTTTATAATTAATTATTAATTTAAAAGCTAATTATTTTTACAAAGAAACTGAACAATCAGGTCAGCAGAATAATAAGAAAAGTGTACTGTTAGTAATTACGGTAGAAATGATACTTTGTTGAAAGAGCTGGCAGTTTTATTAGACAGATGCAATTAATGGAGCATAAAAACAATTACTTTTCAGAAGCTTGACAAGGTAGTTACCACGTACAGCTCAGACTTGTTCAGTAACACCATAACAATGTAACTTTAACCTCCAGAATCTATTCAAAGCATGATTGAATGGAGTTGCTGTGTAGTTGAGTGAAATTTGTTTTTGCTCTTAATTCAAGGCATTTCTGCTCTTGCTTTTGTTCTTAAGGCAAAAATTAGGCCACTGCGGGCTGTGTCATTCTCATTATAAAGTCTTTTATCATCCGAGAACCAGGAAGAATAACATGCAAGATGTTATTAGCATTGCTGCAAACTCCGATCTGGCCTCTGAAAGTTATGAAAAGCGCTTATAAAATGGTGAATAATTTGTATGGTGGGAATGCATGAGGTAAATGAGGAATAACTTTGAAACACTGCAAACTAATTCAAATAAACAAGTTGTGCTTTTTGTATGTTGAAGCAAGTAAAAATCAGGTACAATGCCTTTAATAGTGCTATTTAATAAACATCTAATACCACTAACTGCCTGACTAGCTCCAGTGACACAATTTGACCTTAAATGCACCTTCACAAAACAAAAAGATTACCCTGTAGAAAAAAGTAGAGATGTGTAAACAGCTTTTATCACCGGATCAAGCCCTTTTGATTCTCTTCCTGCGGTTTAGGCACATGTTTATTATGACAGCTAACAGCAGCCCCGACTGAGCGGCAAAGGCAGAGCAAGCAGATTAGGGAAAGGCTTAAATACAGTCCCGGAAAATCTATAGACAAGATGAGTTTGCGTAGCTCATGTCTGCTCCTGCTAGCGTGAGGGATTTAATGTGCAAGGCGAGGAAAATACCAAGGCAAAAAGTGGCAGCAAGAAACAAAGAGGAGTTGTGTGGAATAGCAACGAGGGACCTGCAGACACAGTATGCAGTCTGATAATTGTGGGAGCAAGCTGACATGACTAACCATTTATTGAGCCACACACACAGCTGTATAAAAGCTATTTAGTGGAAATACTAAAATGTTGTGCAAGAGCAGTCTTTAACCTGTCTTTGTGCCTGTTTTCCTCAGAGTATTATGAAGCGGCAGCAGTTGTTTACTCAGCTTTCCATCTAAAGAGGACCTTAGGCAATGTGAGGAACTAATGCATGGTATAGTATGGTCATATATATTTTATACATGCTACCTCTATGGGGACAATTATTAAGGAGCCACCCCCATTTATACTGACAAATACTCACTCACACATCCTTTGGTAAGATAAAGCTGAGGAAGTGTATTGCTCAAGGACTCGACGACCATGTGCCGTATCAATAGTGGAGAGATAAACTTTGATTACTGCCCCACTATCTGAAATATTAATGATTTTTGATGGATTTCATGAATGATGAGCAACACTAATGTGATTTGGGGAATTAGTTAATTCAGTCACTTTGTTGTGTACAGATTATAACTCCTATGGGCTGCATGCTCCTATCTCAACAAACTGAAATGCATTACACAAACACAACAAATCCCTCTCCAAATAGTTTGAATCTGGTCTCTCTGGTTTGTATCAGAACTAGTACAAGACCACGTGATATTATTCAAGAAACTACTCAAGTTTATGTTATACAAATATTCAGTTGTGGTATCAAAATTAGTATGAAGAGTTTTCCCAAGTGGCAAGTGTCAACTTTGAAATGGAAATATTGTGACAACACTAGGGCTGAATGAGTTTGGAAAGAATATACAATAGTGATTTTTCTGACACTGCTATTGCGATTGTGAGATTTGTAATTTATGTTCACAGGATTCTATTAAAATTTCACATTTCAAATGTGTCCAGAAAAATTGACAACGAGACTGAAATATGAACTGACAAACTAATTCAAAAATCACGTTTCAGTACAGCACAAATCTAAACTAAAGGGTTTTTATGCAGAATAAGACAGATTTTCGTTTGTTGAGACTGGAAATGTGGAAATTATGGTACTTTAAAAAATTGTAGTGATTTGCTAATAATGTCAATTCAGATAGCGATTTTAACTGATTTGTAATTAATCCATCAGCCTTAATATTTTGACTATTAATTTATATTGGTGTAACTGGGTAAAGGGGCAGAGCCAAAAACCTTTCCCACCTAAACCAACAATAGACTTTTTCTTATTTATTCAATATAGGGACAATTTATATGCATCGAGTGACATGAAAGCTCAAAAATAGACAGTGTAATGTCAGATAATCCTCACCTCTGACCCTCACAGTGAGTATCAAACAGGCTGCCATTGGACACAGCGGTCTCCATCAGCCCCCCTCCCTCTCCACACGCACTCCCCCACAATAACATTACAGCACATAGCGGGAGGCCACATCATCACACAGCCCACTTGACATAGTGACATCAAAACAACTACCCTTCAAATAACAAAGAGTTCAAATAACAATGAGAAAATACATATAAAATCCTAGTGTCAGCGCTGCAGCTTTGGGCTAAGAATAAAACAAAAGAATGTCACCAGGCACCTGAAAAACTGATATCAGCAATTAAATCTAGCAGCCCCCATCGGGACAATGCGTTTTACTGCTGCCTAGTCTCTGCTCCTACGTGACTTCTCCATCGGGCGACTCCAAAATGGTGCATCGCCGTGGCTGGCTGTTGTGACACATCCCCCCGCTCCAGCTTCTTTGCAGATGAAAGGCTTTAGGAGATTTCCCTGCAGAATACGGCGTTCATTTAAGCTTTTCCACATGTTGCTATCGCTAAAAAAGGCGCAGGCAAGAATAATAATGACGCTCCACAGGGACTGGAGAGTAAAACACAGGTATGACAATGTGATAGGGAATAATCCGCTGCTCATTCAGTAATAAACAGTGAGCGAGTCCACAGGGAGTAGCAGTATAAAGCAGCAATCAGCCATATCATTACGACCACTGACAGGAGAACTGAGCTGCACTCATTATCTCTTCATCATGGAGCTTGTTAGCGGGTATGATGCATTAAGGGGATGTGTAAGAAGCTGGAAGAATGGGTAAGAGTTTGACAAGAGCCTATTTGTGATTATTATAAATGCTTATATTAAAGCATCGCCAAAACTGAAGCTTTTGTGGAGTGTTTTTAAAGAATCTCCCATTGGGGACAAGTAAAACAGATTATAATTCTGTAGTGGTCAATAACAGAGATATAGATGGGGTTGTCATACCACAAGGCATTCTGGGAAGGGAATAGAGTCACACAGATATTGGAGATGCAAGCTACATTAAAGTTAAAAAGACGCAAATTACACACTACTTAGGATTAATGCAAAAAACGTCTGGCAGTATAATGGCTTGGGCCAATGGAACAGTATTGTTGGCACACATCATCAGTATTTTCTGTTGGCCTAATGTTTAACCAATGGATATTTTAAGACACTAAATACAAAAGTGAGCAATCATTCATAGATAATTTAACAATATCACAATCTCAATCAGAGAATCAGAGCAATAGATGTATTTACCTGTAGTGAGCAGCTTGTCTGGTTGTTGCACGTTTTTTTTTGTTTAGTTTTTTCTACTATGGACATTTGGCACAACAACCAACACACAATTTTTCACATCTGACCCCGAGATCTATATATGTTGCTGCCTGTTACTATGAACATGGTGGAATTGATCCCATAACGTTTGTTTTATCTCAGGCATAGTAGTGATTCAAAGACAGAACAGAGGTAAAAAAGTGACAGAAGATACCCATGGGAAGTCCATGCTCATTCAGAAAGAAAAATGCCACATAAAACACTCTCACAGCTAATCAGATATAAAGAAACTTGTTATGTGGTCATTATGTTCCCAAGAACATTATTTACCACTGCACAAACAACTTCTACCCATCTTTCACGGATCCTTACCTATAAATATCCCTAGCCATCCCAAAATCTCCAATTTTAGCCACACGACCAGGTCCCTTGCAGGTCAGTAGACAGTTACGTGCTGCGATGTCCCTAAAAAACACAAAACAAAAATAAGAAATACAGACACAAAGTTTGGACATGAAACTTATTTTACACAATGCAAGACATACGTGGGAGTGTATATGAGCTGAACCATGGCATTGTATCATCTCACTGCCCCACTTTGTCAGTAAATTACTAAATCTTTTCCATATATTTGCACATATGAGAATTCCAGGCATGAAGCTTCAGCAGCACTCCCCTGTAGATTCTTCATTTTAGTGTAACCAGCCGTAGACGTGGGCAAGATGCGAAGATACTGGTTTCCTACAGTGTACTCTTTTATGATACTACCCACATGGTGCAACAGGAGCTCAGATTGAGACATACTTGGAATATAGAAAGATGTGTTTTTTTAAAGAAACCTCATATTTGCCATGGGAATTCTTTGTGAAAAATCTGACAGTTCTATGCACACTATGCTAATGTCTTGGTAGAATGAAATGAAGCTAGAATCTGCAGAATCAAGTAAACATGAGACATATATTCTATTAGACAAAGCCTGATTTGATTTTAGCGCCTAGAAATCCTAATGCGTGTTTGTGGTATGCTTCTGTACAGGGGTGAACTTGTATGTGAAATGACACAATGAGGATAAAGTTATAGTTTGGGTTGATTGAAAGTGAGGGCTTTCTAAAAAGGCGCACATCTCAACCACGATGCCCCACTTTGCTGTGCCAGAAATGCTTAGCAACTGCCCACTTGTGATACTATGCATTGAATAACAACAACCTTGTGTCTGGGATCGTAATTCGTACTTTTTTTTTCTTTTTAAATCTTCTAATTCTTCAAGTATAGTAGTTACTTGATAAGTAATTAAAATATTTTTTGGTAAATTTGAAATAGGCTCCTATAGCTGCAACTTTGGACCTAAAGGTGCAATATTTGTGGAGGTATATATACATTCTCACTGTGAGCAGTGTCACATATCCACATACACATACCTGTATGTGGGTTCACTATTGCAAAATTGGAGAATGAACAGTTACTCTTACGGTTGCTTTCATATCTTTGTCTTGGATTTACAGCTTCCTACCTACAGAATCACTGCTGAGAGACAAGAGCACCAACCACTATGCCACCATGAATCTCACATAATTAGATTCACCTTAGTTAAATATGCTGGTGATGTATGTAAATTTGACTGGTATTTGTTAAAACGCCTGTGACAATCCAAATTAATGATTCAATATAGGCAAGGACATAGCAGCTGCGGGGAAGGACATTACACAACGATAGTACTGCAGGCTGTTAGCAGTACTGCGTTAACTAGCATCTTTGTGTCGATCCTGTTTACTTTCAATTTTAACTGCAGCTTAAAGGCCCATTTCATTGAGACAATTACAAACCCACCTGTGTTATGACACTATCTCACCAGCTGACTCTCCTCTACAGCTCTGATTCAGAAGGCTGCAGTTTCTATTGTTAATACTAAGGTTATCGTAAAGCGCAGACAATAAAAAGAGGTGTATGTTTCTCTCAGGAAGCATTAACCCAGTAGATTAACCTGTCTGAAGGACCACAGTGAATCTTTTAACTGTAATCCTCCAAAAACAGCAGCTCTCCACAAGTGCCTGCTACTCCCACTCTATTCACCTGCCCCCAGCTCAACCCTGAGTAAACACAACGTCATAAAAATTGAAATTAGATGCAAGGACGGTGTGAGGGTGAATTTTAATATAGGTTTGAAAGTGAGAAGGCAGGCTATATATAAAGGAACAGGATTGGACAAAAGCAGGTTCGACATTGGGATTCATGAGGCCAATTTATCACAAGTTTGAAGAAGAGAGATAGTGCAGACAAGTTTGAAAAGTTTAATAGATTTTATTTAACTTGTTCTCTCAAAAGTTTATAGAATTTAGTTGGTTATAAATTCTATAAATTCTAAATTCTACTATAAATATTTTATAAATGGCATTTACTATGTAAACTTTGAATAAGGTGTTTCTGAATTCTGAATTTTGAAGTTTCCAAAAAGCAGCAATAAAAAAGTAAGACATGAAGATTTCATGTAAGCAAAGGCAACAAAAAAAAAAAGCCAATAACAGTATTTTAATTAGATTGACTTCGGGTGTGCAGCAAGCTTGGGAGAAAATGTCAGTATTTGATGGTTAGAAATCTTTTTTATTTTACACATTGTCTCATGTCTCACCATTACTAAAGTTGGGTTTATATTTCTCATTATAATTTTAGTGTTATTTTACAACTCCATTTCATTCTTGGATTGAACAAGTGAATGTGCATATACAGAGGGGGCTATTTGTTGACTCATGCCATGGATACGGACCATAAAAACACAAGCCGCTCGCCCATCTGGCAGCTGTGAAGCCTAACTCATCACTTGTCCTCCCTGCCTCTATGTGCAGAGCAAAAAGCATGCACAGCCCTTATGTACTGGCTGGATATAATTTCAAGTAAAGTTTTTTGCTGATTTGATTTTGTCACGATTTGCAGTAGTTAATTATGGATATTTGCCAAAAGGTATAACAAAATATCTAGTGCGTAGGACTGATGCCTAGATTTTGACATTCCTAGTTTAATTAGTATGGACACAATATTTTTCTATGGTTATAAAATGTCTTCAGGCAAGCTTTATTATTTGATTTCTATCTTCATCCGGCCACTCACCTGTGTATAAATTGGTTTTCTTCCAAATACTGGCAGCCCTTAGCAATATCTCTGGCCACGTTGAGCAGATCCACCATCGTGAGGCTTGATGGATGTTCCTGATTGCGTATACATATAGATTAGTTGATATCTGTAAGCAGGCGAGTTATATTACACTGATGGTAGAAGCAGTTTGCCTTACCAGCCTTGGCCGTGCCTCCCTTAGGAATGACTTAAGGTCCCCTCCGGTCATGAGCTCCAATAGGATGAACCTGGGCATGGCCTGCAGACTCACCCCGATACAGCGCACTATGTTCTGGTGACTGAACTTACTGCACAGGAATAACAGTGGATGAAAAATTGCTTTGTTGGCACTTAATTAGAAACACGGCTTTGTACTTTGCCTCACCTGATGATTAAGGCCTCCATGAGGAAGTCTAATTCGTCTTGCTCCGAGCACACCTCTGGAAGGGTCTATTGTAAATGAGACAAAAAAGATGAGGAAGTGTTTCAGCTGCTAAAGTTTAACTGCAAAGGAACTATGCAAAGTATTAAAGTGCATGTGTCCTACCCTAATTATTTATCTTCACTGGGCTCATGAGGGTCATTTTTATTCAGACCACGGCTCTCTCTAAAAGGACTTACTTTGACTGCAACTTGGAGTGGACTGGGTTCACCTGGTATCCCCACCGCAAGGCCTTCATACACTTCAC
The DNA here is from genome assembly GCF_009829125.3 of Periophthalmus magnuspinnatus. Classification (NCBI taxonomy): domain Eukaryota; kingdom Metazoa; phylum Chordata; class Actinopteri; order Gobiiformes; family Gobiidae; genus Periophthalmus; species Periophthalmus magnuspinnatus. Next base: position 11,192,502 of record NC_047147.1, on the reverse strand, counting down.
CAAAGGCACCATGACCCAAACCTCTGGAGGAACAAAACACATGCAGTATTAAGCACCACATCTATTATTTAGGCATTAAAGCAGCAGATTTCACACCAAACAGACTTCAAAATATAAGCCAAGAAGTCTGGGGTCAATATACTTTAGCATGAGGTGATGCAAACATCATATTTTTACTAAAGCTGAGATTTTCAACCCAGACACCAGGAGATATTGACAAAGTATTTTACGCTATAGTTCTATTTAAAACAAACAGGAAAATGTAGAATGAGGTTTTATTACAAATCTATACAAAAAATAGTAATAAAAAGGGGGTGCGACATGGCGCTCCCAAAATTAATAAGATCTCATGCAAAAACATTTATGTATACAGAGTAGTAAGTGACAGCAACAGTGAAAAGGCACATTAAACTGTCCGGTCACTGTGAAAACCCACTCCAGGCTTTCTCTTTCCTGCTGTGGTCCATATAAATCATTATAATCTCTAAAACAAATCTATATATAAATAATTAGCCAACTAATAAAAAAAAAATGTCACAAAGACACCATCGACCGGTTGATAAACTAAATGACTGAAGGACTACCTCCCTAATTATAAAGTGCCCTTATCCATCACTCAAAGTAGTTTACCACCACCAAGTGCAGGATAATGAAGAATGCATTATAAACCGCATGAAAGGAAATTAATTATACAAATTATTGTTAATAAAGATTTCTAGGTAACAAAAGTATAATCATTAGTATTGTTTGGGGCTTATACTGGCACTGGCCGTAGTAGCAGCCATTGACCTGGTAAGAGAGATGTTTCGGCGGGGCACTTCCTTCAGGTCATTGACTGAGGTGGTCTTCCCAGCGAAGCAGTAGTTGGGGTTGTAGTCGGTCATGATGGTGGAGGCGCGGAGCTTACTCAGTTTACAATCTGGGCTCTGCAGCTCCAGCTGGATGGACTGCAGCTCTGTGTGCTTCCGTCTATACACTGGAGCAGGGAGAAAAGCAAATGCGTTTTCACAGGGTAATCTGCAATACAAAGTCAGGCTTTCTGAAATAATGATAATGACACAAATTACTGTTAATTATTGACTTGTCTTTATAAAACTTCTGCTTTGGCAAACAACACTGCAAGAGTTTGGCAGAATAAACTATAAACAAAAGTAACTGTCTTTTGTTTTCTTATTGACTTGAAAAGGTAATGCACAAAAGTGTTCTGTCAAATTTTGCTTCTTATTTTAAGATATGAAGGCTAAAAAAATAATCTAACTCAATCAAAAACAGAACCTGTGGTATTTTGCAAAGGTAAATACATAAAAATTAGGAGGACAAATGTTTGACAAATGGTCACTTTGAAAAAGAGATATCATTGGGTTTTTACCTGGTTAAATAAAGGTTAATACATAAACAAACAATTCAAGGTGTTCTTCAAGGCTCAATCCTGAGTCCACATTTGATTGGTTTCACCATTTCAAACTTTACATGGGCAAAATCTGTCTTGGTTAATGTTTACATAAGACCACATAGACATCAGTTTTACTTTATGGTATATATCAAGGAAGTATATAAAAACTTAAAAACTGTAACACCAAATGAATTTCAGTGGACTTTTAACCTCTACTTGAGCAAGCTATTGATTATTTTACTTTTTGACAGACACGTGGAGCTGCAGCAACGGAAGTCCTGACCTACATTATGAAGACATTAGCTCAATTCAGTGCACTTACTATGTGTGTATTCCTCTGGGTGTATGTGGAGTGTATTTATTTACCCAGCGATGTCTAATGCATGAGTGCTGTCAGGTGCCCACTAAGCAACCATCCATCATTAGTGGTTTCATACATCACTGAGGGATTCCTGCACCAGCCTGGTCTACTGGTGTGTGAATAGGCCTGGGAGCAATGTTGGTAATGTGTTGGTGAGTGTGCTTAGCCTACGGCTAGCATAGGTCTATATGTGTGGACGAGACAATGGCTTTTCGATGGCTATAATGATGCGAACGAGCCTAGACAGACAAATGCAGGCAGTAGCTGTATGTTTCATGGTCATTTTACAAGAGCTGTCTGAGAGGGCAGAAGTCAGCCGGTGGAGGAGTTTAAAGCCTGATTAAAGCACAGAATGGCAACATAATGCCAAGTAAATAGGCGCAGATTCAAGGCAATTTTAGCGATACTTTGCAGGTGTCTGTCTTAGAGTTCAATTTTGTTCAAAGAATCACTCGAGTGTTGCAAGGTTAAAGATGTTAATCTAGTGAAAGAAACTCTAACTTAAGCAAAAGCTGTCAGCCATAAAGGTCAAAAGATCCTTGACGGTTTTCTCTTGAGGCTCTCCTCTGGGGAGAGAGGTTGAAAATGTAACTAGATGCCCTTTTTAGACTACGATAGGTTTGTATGGTTGATTTTTGAGACTGGCATGGTGTTTTAATGGGCAGTACTTATTTAATCACACTGGCTACATAGAAGAAAATGTCAACAGCATACAATGATTAATTTCATGTTTTTCTGGAGAGCAGATGCAACTTAAGTCTGCAATAAAGGCTGTAGAATACTGCTAATAATATTGAATGTTGGAATAAATTTTACAGAGATCTGAAGTGGATTTATTCTGTTGGCCTATAGTGTATTGAATTTCTATAGGCCATTGTCAAAAAAACAAAACCAAATTACATTCAGCTATATAATGCATTTTCATGATTACCTATTACATACAAAATACTCAAAAGACAAACAATAATCGAGTATACATGTAGACTCGGCATACTTACTGATCATGACTCCAGACACAGCCAGTAGCAGGGCGGCGATGAGAGCGGAGGTACCCACAGACAGACCCAGAGCCAGGTGTGAGAGAGAGGGCGGAGGAGGCAGCAAGGACACCTCTGTGTGACACGACACAACAACAGCATCACAGTTGTTATCTTTCCCCAAGAGGAGGATTAACATTCTCATAATCACTTTGATTCACAACTTAATTAATGATGTGAGAATGATGACATACAGGAGCTTAGGAGCTGCGATGGCTGGTATAATTACAATACAGTACAATACAATTATCTATCTACCACAATAGGAGATTTCAAACAAAACTACTCATCTGCAAGAATAAACTGAAATTGGGACCTTGCATCCTGGTGTCATCTACTAGGTGACTTTAGCTGAAGCAGATTTGGAAATTATGGGCTGAGAGTAAAGACAAGTTGTTAACATATTACAAAAAGATAATTACACATCTGCCTCGTGCTTGGTCGGAAATAAAATGTCATTTTGCCACCGACTCCAGAAATAAAGCACTGCACCAAAGTTTTAGAGAGGTCTGAATAGTGTTATCCAAGTTTTTTAAGTCATTGTCACTGATGATCATTTTAATGATTTCACACCATTTAGAGATTGAGACTAAAGATACTAACACGCCAGATTAATAGATTAAGTTTTAATAGATTTTGTATCATTGCAAAAGCTGCTCTAAGGTTGTTTGAGGTAACATGGAAACCAGAACTAGAAGGAAAAGTCCTGTGAGATCTTCTTTAACGTGTTATATGGACTGTAGTGAAATTATTTTACTGTAGTAGCAAATAGCATGATAGAGAGGTGTAACCCAAATGTAAAAACAAATTTAACAAGATAATTTTTCACATGTGTGCACAATCATAGTTTTATCTTGTGATAGTTTGTGGCATGAGATCTTGTCCCATCCCTGCGAGATCGTAATTACAGTGCTTAGTAGAAATTAGTCCCGAAAAACCTCTGCAAATAATCATTCCAGTTACATTTTAGACAAGGAAATGGGTAATTTTATGCATCCAGGGGAAATAATCAAACGAAGATATTACACAACTTTCAATAGGTTTTATCCAGCACTGTCGGTAGCATTGACTCATTTAATCTATTAGACATCAGCAGACACAATGCAGCGTGTAATGTCATCACAGTAAATCTTTTATCACAAATCCTTGACCCGATAAAACCAAACCCTTAATCTGACGCTGCTGCAGAGATAAATCACAAATTACCCAACACGACTTATACCTGCAGAAATATCTCACATCTGTGCCACTGGGGGATTCATTTTCAATAATAACTTGGCTTATCCTGCAGTTTTATAATTATTATGACTGATTAAGACACTATTAAAAATGTTTCCTCTGATAAAGATTCAATAGAGTAAAGAGCCTGCGGGGCTTAATTACTTTTACAGAAGAGTTCATTATGTGATCGCGGACACAGTCTATTACAGGTACAATTACACTTTACAAACCATTTCCACTTGTTTCCATTCATTTTACACAGGCTATTTGGGCAAATGACTTTGCGGGTCCATTATTTGAGGTGTATGTAGTGTGGGCTACCTGTGGAGTTGATGCAGGACACCCCGTCTGGTGCCAGGATGAGGCCTTCGTCACAGTAACAGATGATGCCCTCTTGGCTCTCGTGGCAGTCTTCGCTCTCGCAGTGGCTGCAGTTCTGGACTGGAGTGATGATCACCTCGCCATCGCCCTCCATGGCTGAAAGGTAAAATACATCTTTTCTCATCGACAGGAATGGCTGGAAGACAAACTCAAGAACTGTGAAGTGAGGCTAGAATATAACAAGTAGTAGTGGGAAAAATACAACAAAAAAAGTTAAAGATAGTATGTAACTTTCTGGTCTGCCAGCTGCTTTACTTAGAATGTTCCGCATTACTGAATTAAACGTACTGTATGTTTTGTTTAGTCAATTAGAAAAAATGCATTCATGCTGTGAGTGGGGTTACTTTCACACATAATAACATAATGCATAATAGCTCTTTCTCAATGTTGCTTTTTCAATTTACAATCATGCAATATTCCTATCTTCCCTGTATTTGGTATTGGTAAGCTTCTGTAGCCACAGCTGCCCCGGACTAGACTGCCAGAAACGTAGCTGCCAATCTGAGGTCCCACCAAACACTCTTTACACACCATGTTTACACACTGGCACGGTGGTAAACAGTATCTTGCCCAAGTACACAACGGCAGTATGCACTGTTTGGACTGGTTGTGAAAATTACACTATAAAAAAAGAGTGAACATAGGATACAAAATGGGTTGAAAACACTTTCAGTCACTGCCAAAAAGGTTAAAAGTCTATCTGGAACATTAGACAGTATTTCACAAATCATAGTGTATGACATTACAGTATTGAGTACCGGTAGATACTGGAGGGTGTCTTCTTAATATATTCAGCCATTTGCTTCTGTTCATCGTAAATAAGCAATCTGAGCCTTAATGTTCGACAGTGTGGAAAGAGGCAGCACATTTTCACTCGCACTGTGTGCATGCTCTTATCAGCATTCGGGAATCTAAATACATAAATCTAACCCAGAAACACTGCCACGGGTTAGAGGCAGAATACATATATGTTGACTACAGCTGCCGACTGCATACTAACTGAAACATGTTATGGATCTTCTGGGTGGAGAGAAGCACAAGTACTTTTCAAGGGTTTACCAAGCAGTCCTTGATTACCATAACAGAATTTCATATCAATTTAGTGCATTCAAAATATACTGGTGGTGACTGATCTAAAGATTTGGTTTGACTATCTATTTTTAAATGTATTTAAAAGTATAATGTTTTCTATACCAATACAGTACAGACATACATATCATGTTTTCAAGAGCTAGATCATGTAGCAACTAAGAATTTTTGTGTATATTTATATATATGTACATATGTATATGAATAGAGAGCTCTTCAGTGTAGTTGATTGGCCAGCTCAACTGAACAAATGACTTTCCTGAGTTTGAGCAATATCACTGTTAAGTGGGGGAAAAAAAACAAAAAAAACCCCAAAACTGTTGTAAAATGCAGTTTTTAATAGAGATGGCAAGCTACATAAAAATGTGTGAAAATAAAATGACAACTGCACACTGGCGCAGATAACGTGCTGCATGCTAGGCTTTGAAGGTTGTTGTTGAAAATACCACATACCACATAATATCAAGTTACCATAAAATATAAAGGGGGGGGGGGGGGGGGGGGGGGTTTGAGAGGAATGATTTTCACTCATGGTGCATTTATATCTTTTATCTAAAACAATGTGTAGCGCTTAGTAGACATTTTTATGCTGTTTTAGAATGGTACTTTCACATTAATATCTCCAATTTATGAATTGATAAGAAAAACACATAGTAAGAGAAAATATAAGAAGTATCAGAAATCTTTTTGGGCCAGCTCATTTCCTTCAGTATGCATGTTTCCTCTTAGCCTTCACTTAGAAGGTAAATGAACAGCTGCTGTGAAAACCACCGCTCGTTCTGGTCCTTGAGTTCTTAAAAATGTGGATTCAGCCAAACATGTCGACTCCATCGGCATCAATGGCTTTATGTCTGGCCTTTCTTGGGTCTTTCAGTGCGCACGGCGGGCCGTCTGCTGTCACATGCAGGTTTGATTTAATCTGTTGTACCAGACGGAGCTGTTCAAAGCAGGGGGGAAATTACAGGAGAAACCAGTGGTGATTATGGTTTAAAGAAGAAAATGCTCTTATAGCTGACCTTTATAAAAATGAATGCTATTCATGATTCTCACCTCCCAGTGTTAAAATTGACATCCACAGAAGTACTTTTATTAAACAAAGGATTATATAGCCACAAATGAGGAAAATTATATAATTGAAACAATCTACTATCTATAATCTATCCATTAGTTCTATGTTAACTGTATTAAAAAAAACAACAACATTTAAGCAAATTGCCTTTAAATGTAATACTTATACCCCTTTATCTATAAAGGGGTCAGAATTAGGTACTGAATATCAAAATAACGATGAGCAAATGCTAAGTATTTTCCTATTTTTGTTTTGCTTTTTATCAGCATATAGGCCCACTACTGCTCAGACCTAAACCTCTATTGATATTATAGTACATTTAAAAAAAAGCAACGTATCATCAAACCTGTAGCACAGCCTTTTCAATGACCACTTGGAAGGCTTTATTTACCCTTGTGATGACAATATCTATAGCAACTTTATTGTGCTCATGTCAGACATATGTCTTACCCTTCAGAGGATCTAGGAATCGGTCTCCCTCTGGTCCTAGGAATGACGTCCCATCATCTCCATCCTGTTTGGGATTATTATCCAGAGATGTATTGCCTCCTACAACAAAGCATTAAGTAAAACATGTATCCTGCCTTTGTTCATTCACACTCTTTCAATATCTATCTTCCTCTTTCAATATACTGTGGGTTATTCCCTGTGGATCTGTACAAGAAATGAATAAAGAGTGTTTTATTGAGCGAACCCTGAGCTTCCTCTCCCAAGGGTACGGAGCTGTCATGTCTAAGCCTACAGAATGAATGTACTGAGACTGGACTTCCTTGTTTCTTGATCCCTGATGCTTATGTGTGTCATGTAAGATATCAAACAGCCCAAAGAGCTGAGAAACTGTGTATTAAACACATTATCACCGTGTTCTGGTCCTTACCTCTGTAGCCTCCACCGCCACCTCCAGAGACACAGCCGCCCCCACCGCCCCCGAAGCCTCCGCGAGTTTGCCAGAACTTCTGACAGGCCTGGCCTCCCTGACCCCCCAGCACCAGAGGCCTGCCCCCCTGACTGCGGGGAGCACTGTCATTCCAGCCACCTCCTCCACCTGTCAGCACAAGATGTACAAGTTTGATATGAGCGCTATGAAAAACGAGGAGAATATGGTTATTTGAGCCGGTGGAAGCTCAGTGAGAAGTAATGACCGCTTCAGAGTCTGCTCCTGCATTACATGCTGTGTTTGTGTCTTTGGGCAAGACATTCGATCCACTTTACCAGTGAAAATGTGTTAGATGGTGTTGGTTTCTAAGGCCTAGGTGCAGATTAGCAGTCAAGTGTTCTGCCTGTCTGCCCCAGGGCAACTAAGGCTACAGAAATAGCTTGCCACCCCTTAAGTGTGACTCAGGTAACGTTGATAGTATATAAAAGCACTACATTAGGCTTAGATTAGACTGCTTTAACTAGATTAGGGTTCTAGCATACAAAGATACATGTAAAGTTTATGAAGAAGCATTTTTTTTATGTTACATTTAATGTACTGCTGCTACATATAATTAGTGTGGAGTATGTTACAGATAAAACAATCATCACAGATGTAATTTTACTGATTCAAGCTTAAAATGCACTTTTAACAGTTTGGTTTAAAACCAACTTTAACAAAGTACTTCTCACCATAATGGAATTTAAACGATTTCTTAATGCTGCCAGACATATGCCAGTTTAATTCTCCATTTAATTTTCCTACAGCTTTGAAGTGCTTCATAATCCTACAGTCATGCCAAACATTTTGTTCACTGTGATTCCTCAAAACGTTTCCTATATAAAATGTATTATCCTTTTTTAAAGTGAGGTTACACTACGTGCGATAGACATGCTACACCCATAATGCTGCTAAATGGTGTATTATGAAGCCAACCTCCTAAGGATAAACTGAGGATTTGAGGTTACTTGTGTCCTCATAATTTGTAGGAAGGATGTTTTCCCATTTGAGAGATTAGTGAGACAGTGAACTCAGATGACACTCTACGCATTCTAAATGGTGTCTATCACATACACAGGCTGTACACAGGGTTCACTTCAAAGCCCCACATTTACCTGCCATGTGAGATTTCCCATTGCGGCCGGGTTGACTCAGGTCATAGTCCATCTGCTCCAGCTGAGTGTCTGATAGGCTGCTGTACCCACGACCCCCTCCTCCAGCAGCAATAATGAGGGGCACATACTGGTTTCTCTCCACCTGCATGTGCACAAAGGTATGATTACAAATGTTTTTAATGTTTGATCCACTTCCATAGCAAGCTAAGTAGTCCATCTCAATGTATATGTAATCTATATGTAACCATACCTGGATGACTGAAGGATTACACAGACAAGTATATGTAGGGTTAAAATCACTTATATGTTGAAAGGGAAATGTTGAATCTTAGTAGTCCAAGGAGATATTATACCAACTTTGAACACAATTCCAATTGAAATTATTCTATCCAGGGTTGTTATGAAAAATGAAAAATAGCTGGGAGAATTGCGAGGATAGGAAGAACAAGGTTTCTCAAATTAAACATTTCATGAAATAACCTTGTTTCTTTGTGGACACTGGAGCTGGGAACTCTACCACAATGAGACCATTTTAAATATTAGCCTATTTAATGTGATCAGCTATGCACTCTTATATAACATGTCCCCATTTGTGAATTCCCCAAGAGGCTATCTCTGGATGTTACCTTGAACACATAGGTGGCCCCTCCTCCTCCACCCCCTCCTCCTTTAACTTGAGTCTTGTTCACCGTGGGCCCGCTCTGTTCCTGGCAGATCTTGTTGAGCATAGCGTTGGCCTGTGGGGAGGAAGAAAGAGGTCAATTTACCTGAGAGCTGCTTTCAAACAGGTTTTCTATGGTGTAAAGAAGATCTAGAGGGGGCATAATACACAACTGCCTCTGCGTTGTACTGGAACAGTCTAAGGGCTGACCTGAATATTACTTCATAGAGTCGAATAGGATACTTAAGCAGTCACATACCCATGGAGGGCATGGAGTATGTAGCCGTATTTTATTTACAATTCTGGAAGAATGTTTATTTTTAAACTCTATTAAGAACATTTGCAGGGCATTATCTGTATTTTTTTTATCTTAGTTTTTATGAGTTTTAGTAGTAGTAATAGTACTAGTAATAGTAATAGTAGTAGTAGTATTTTGGACCTTAACTATATTTGAACTATGTATTTATCAACATCACTGTCATTCCCCTCTATTTCGCTCCAATAGAGGAAACGTCCATTGATTCATCACATAATAAACACAGCGTTGGGTGGTTGTACTGAAACCCGGCCTCTGTGAAGATAGAACTGGACATTTTGTTGGCAAATGTTGCACGTCCGGAGACAGTGCCATGGCGGAGGCTGTTGTGTGAATGGATGTGTGTGTATACTCCCGCTGCAGTGCCTGAAGCCAGCACTACATGAGAGGGCACCGGTCTGCTGCTCCAAATCAAGCCCAGACTCTGCTCCCTTGGCTGTCTGGTGTCTCTGTAGGTCTGGTTTGAGAGAGGAGTGGGCAGGACTGGTGTAATAGACTTTGGTGTAAAATACAATTGGAAGGGAAGAGTTTTCATATGTGACCAAATGAAAATAATATAAAGACTTTTTCCTGGCATAGGACAAACTGTGAACATGTGTAGTGTAGGGCCCAATAACAGCCATATTTTGTGATCAAATTGAACATCATCAGTAAATGCATGTTGTCCAAAGAATGCCCTATACAGATACTATAAGACTCCTATAACACATCAAATTTCATGTTTATTGCTTTACACAGGATTCAATGGCATGGCAGTTCAATTCAAATAAGACTGAGGTAAATAAGGAATTTCTCAATTTTAGCCTAGATTTTTGTCTCCCACAAAGGTACAAATAGTCATTTAAACAAACATGTACACTGGCCATAACGTTGTGACCACTGCTAACTAAGTAACTAAATAACTAATCAACAAGAGAAGATTAATTTCTGGGTGATATCCATAGAAAACCAAAAGTAGGCAAGACTGTCCATGTTGTGATTGACAGGTGGTAGGGTATTCAAATGTCTGCTCAGTCTCAGCCTCTCCCTCTGCCTCCAGTCTGTTTTGTGTCTGCCACTTCTGCCTTTCAAGTGGTCCGTGCGGGCGAACAAGGGAACAACAGGATGTTTGGAGACTGTATGTGAATGTGCATGTGGCCTGGAGGATGCGCGTGCACACAGCCGGCGTGTTTCAGGACTACGCAGGGATCATTTTGCACCGGAGGGAGGCTATAGGTGTGAGAGAAGCAAGGCACTCCATGGCACAAATCACTTTGAGCACGGTGCTTTGGAGAGCCGCTGTCTGCGCCTGTCTGTGCGGAGGGGAAATAACAGGAACCTTAAATGGCTTCAGTCTCACTTTGAAGCAGCCGATTCCCCCATGTACCCGCCGTATGAACACTCACGACACTGGTGTTAAAAAACTAATAATGCGATGACACTGGTGAGGAGCGCTGCCAGCAAACAGCCTCTAGAAAAGACTAGAATGGACTATTAAGTTTTCATACATAACTTTCATACATAACTGCCCATACCAGTACTGACAAAACAAATTAGGAGTAGTTTAGTAGCTTATAGGGTTGTCCAAAAAAGATTCTAGTCGACAGTAAAACAACATACTCATTTGGTATTGACAGTGTTGTAATATTAAAGAAATATCATTATTTGTGTTCAAAAAGTCAGTCAACCAAAAAATCTATATACATATTAACATTGTGGTACCAAAATCAAAATCTTACATTACTTACATGATGTTCCTATATAAGTAGGGCCTACTTCTATGTATACACCTCAGTACAGAAATGTGTTTAGTCAAAACATTAAAGGTGACGTATGTATAACTGCTTATCAGCACTTAAGAGCAAGCCATTAGAATATTACTCCACATTCATCATAATGCATTCAGCTTCAGTGTTTGCCTTCCTTTCTGCCGTCTTCTTTCATTTAACATACACTAAATCAAGCTGTAATCCTTTTATGCATTTCTCAAAGCACCTGTCAAAGATAACCAGCCATTAGCAAAGCTCATTTATTCTAATGTATTATTAGCTTTGAAAAATGTATGGCTTATATTCAGCTTTCCTTTATTACACCTAGAGTTTCAGTGTTCTCGTGACCAGTGGTTGTGAAAGTTGTTAAACTAAGAAACAATGTAATTAATTGAGTAAAAATAATATAAATCTTGGTAATACAAGGTCTATACAGAACAGGAATTGTCTCATGGGCTGGCTAGACCAGAACCAAAATGTAAGTTTTAGACTTGAATGTAAAATAGTTTTTTGCAGTGATTTTTTCACTTGATGGACCACGGACATTTAACTTGTTTTTGCAATCAAATCACATTTTGAACTGCAATTATTAGGCCAAAAAGTTGACAGATATTTAGGTAATAGAATGTCAACAAACAAACAAACTACAAAACAATGCATTTTTCATGGACAGAAATATGTTCATCTTATAATTCTGATGTATGCAAACATGATGTGAAACGAAATCATGTGATTCTTGATTTTGTTTAGCTTCTTCTCTTGAATGTTAATCTTGAATCGAAAACATAAATTGCAAATCTAATTGCTGTCTTCTGAAAAATCGAAAATTGATTTTTTCCAAAAATCTTGCAGAGCTAGCAACCACGTTCACAAAGTAAACCTACTTTACCTGCACTCCTCCACTCTTTCTCCACAAACTATAGCTTATACTCCCCTCCACTATCTTGGACTGTTGATGAGCACCAGACCTGCATATCTAACCCATTTTCCCCCACTTTGAGCTGCGGAATGATGTGTTAGCTTTGAAACATTTAAATAGTGCATGATGGATGGTTTCATTGGCGACTTGAGGGATTGGGGAGGTTTTAGTCTCAGAGTGGTGAACTGTGAGGGGAAACACACCACTGCATGCTTGGCCAGGAAGAAGAAAAAGAAAGAGAAAAAGAGAAAGACAGAGAGAGAGAGAGAAAGAGAAAGAGAGCGAGAGAGGCATGATGGATGACAGCCACCCCTCGGCAAAAACAACCAGAAGAGGGCTTAAGACAGGCAACAGGGAAATCCAGTGCGGGCTTCATTGAGCTCGGCCAGTCAGACAGAGCCCCCTGAGGTGCGAGAGCAGCAGATTCATGGTCTCTAAGTGAGGATGGCACAATGAGCCTGACCACCAACTCTCAATGTCAAAAACACTGGACTTGGGAAGAAAATGGGAAGAAGAGGGAGTAGTGCTGCCTGCTGTCAATGGAGTCCTGTTCTATTGAGTTAGATAAACAAAAAGTTGGACATTCATTCTGATTGTTTTATTGTATTGTGAGTTCATTTAGTATCAATTTGTATTTCATTTGCAGAAAGTGGCAATACAAAAACATGGAGATAACGTCTTCTACTTTAGGGAATAAATTACCTAGTCTGTCTGGATTGCATATACATTTGGGAGGGAGAGTGGTTTGTGCTAGGTTCCCTTCCTGCAAACAACTAAATTTTACTATCTGTATTTAGGGTTAAGGTTAACTCTGCATTTAACCTCAACACAAGAATAAACACAGCTACACATACCAAGCAATTTATATGGCAAACCAAGTAGGGATGCACAATCTGATTCTGATATCGGACGTCCACGCCAATACTGAAAAATTTGCAGGGTCGAATATCGGCTTCCAAATATCGTCTCAGTTGACATCCTAGTTGGACATATGAATTTTCATGTATACAAAGCTGTTCTGTTGTTACGTCAGAGATAAATAACAGCTGCATAACACATTTACGTCAGTTTTGTCTTATTTAGCTTTTTGTTTAAAATAAATAAATGCTGTTTCAGTCTCTGCATTGGTATCGGTTGACATGGCAAATACCAGGCTATAGTATTGAAATCAATATCAGGACTGAAAAAGCTGGAGAATAAAACAATTCCTTAGTATCCCTAATGTTAGATGGTTCAGGAATCTGCTTGTGCACCTGCTTCTGGCAACAGGCTCGGGTAAAATATGTTGCAGTACAGCTATGATTTAGCTTGCAATTAGTTGAGTGGTTGCCTTTAGACAGAACGCAGCTGCATTTGAAGGGCCTCTAAATCCATATTCTGGGGCAAAGGCCGCCCAAGCTAGCGGCTCAGTTTTTATACTGGACTGAATGTATTTTTATCTGTTACAAAATCTCCATCCCAGGAAATGAACAGTGAACTTTGACAGTGACAACATCCACCAGAAACACAATAATCCATTTCCTGATCCAGCAGTTGTCTAAAGTTGTTGTAATAAATTAGAGCGAACATCATATTTTAAAATTTTACAAACTGACCAGGAAACACAATGACCCTCGCATCAACAGTAGACCAATAATCCAAACTGCTAATAGCGCTATAGAATAAAAGCTAATAACTACCATTACAGTGAATGGTTTACTTTCAGATAACATATCTCCACTATAACATTGACTGATGATCCTTGCTTCGCCATTCTCCTGCCCTAGCTGTCACAGCGTGTAGGCAGTGGTATAATTCAGTTTGGCCTGTTAGCAGCTTAAAGTCCAACTCCGGAGTCATTTGGAAAAAAAAGACGGAGGATTTGCGATGCCATAAACAAGAAATATATTTGGTCTGCAGCTCCAAAATGCTGAATCACTTCCCCATATAGAGCTATTTCACACCAGATTCATAAATTGAATTTCCTATTAACATAATTAAAAGGGTGAGTTTGTCTTATCATCTGACATTACGGCGCTCAGGGACAGTATTTATGAAGTTGTTGGGAGTTACATGGCGGACTCACGTTGGGGCAGGCGTCTTCTCCTTGTTGTCCCACCAGGATGTAGAGCAGGTCCCCTTTCTTAAGCAGGAAGTCCCCCGAAATGTAGACGCCGTGGGACCGGCTCATAGCCAGGACACTGCGCCCTCCGGCTGCACCGTAAGCCGTGATTCTGTCAACATTCAAACACACAAAAACAAGAGCCAATTCAGCTTGTTAGCATGCTAATTATCTTAATGGCAGTGAGAATGGGGCGCTTGATGGTTCTTTGAGCTCTCTAGTGCTGTTGAGTTGGTGTACAGGAAAATAAGCTAAAAAGCAGAGGCGGGGATGAGTCGCTGATAAGACGAAGCAGAGGACCAAATACATTGCATCGTATTGAAGTATATAGGCCCATTAAATGAAACAAAGTCCACAAATGTTCAAGTATAGGCTACTAATAATGATTCATTATGATTACTTATGTCGACAATCGCTTGTTTTATACTTCTGCTCGTATTACTTTTGACATCAGTCATTTCAACACTGTTTCATGATGGCTAATGTCTGCTATTTATGCTACTATAACCATTACAGTACTAATGCAGTACTATCCATGCAACTCCTCCTCCTATTCTACAATTACTACTACATCTACTAATCCTCCTTCTACTACTACTATTACTATTACGGTACTACTATTACTTCTACTCCTACTACTCCTCCAACTCTTCCTACTAGTGCTACTCCTCCTCCTCCTGCTACTACTATTACTTCTACTGCTACTCCTCCTCCTACTCTCACTACTCTTCCCCTACTACTGCTCCTTCTACTACTACTACTCCTAATACTCTTCCTACTAGTCTTACTTCTCCTCCTCTTAGTAGTACTACTATTATTACTACTAGTACTTACTACTACACTCTTGCTACTACTATTCTTGCATAAAACACTTTGCATCCCTGTCACATATATTCTAGTTTATAACACTTATACAAAAGAGTAACCTAAGGCAACAAAACAGTATCTCTGCATTTCATTTAATAAAAAAACAAAAAAAACAACAAAAAAACAAATTGAATTCCCAATCTCTACAGAAACTATTTTGGATTCAAATTGTTGACCTTGCATAGTTTGTCAAGAGCCACATGGGGACTCACACTCACACACATACACACACACACACACACACACCCACACACCTTTGCGACTATTTTATCGCTCCAGTTTGTCTTGCCTATAAAAAAGATAGAAAATGTATGTTTTTGTAGCTCTTGTATATTGCTCTTGCCTGCGTTGGGGCTTCGAACTGGTGGATGCAGCAGCCTACCTCAGCTGTTTGCCTAATGACTGTAGGGAGTGCTCTTTATGTGCCAGGCAAACCAGGACACATCAAACCAGCTCTACACCATGTACAGTCACTATCAGAACACTCTCATTCACACTGCTGTCACGCAGTTCACACTCCAGGGTTTCTGGCTGTACCTGTATAGAGAGCATGCTTTTGAGTATGTGTGGGAGGTGATTTTGGAACATTTGAATACATATTTAAGGGCCAAGGACAACTTACATGAAAAAAAAAATGCAAATGACCCCTTAAAGCCTGCTCTGTTTTGGACTATTTCATTTGCATAATTTGACTGTGGAGCATCACAATCATTTAATTTTCCAAAACCAATTAAACGTTTTTGTTTTTTTTCATCAAAACTCTTTGAGAACAGTGTTGTTGTAATTTGCATAGTTCAGTTAATTAACTTCCATTTATAACTCTCCTGAAATAATGCAATAACAAGATATTTGCTCAGCGTATTAACTGTTTTAATGTCCTCTTTTAACTATATCATTCTTTGCTCTTAATAAGAAAAGAATAAGTATGTTCAACACCACTTTATATATCTTTAATCAATTTGTAATCCAGGGTCAACACATTGGATAAACTACCTCACAATATGCAAAGGATGGATGATTTTTAAGTATTGCAAATGTGATTAGATTTGGAAGTTTAAACTTCCAGGAGAATAAACATTTTGAAACTGCTAAACTAATACAAGATTCACATTTCAGAACATGTCTGTATAGAGGTCTAAACTAGAGACTTGAAGGTTTTATTCATAATAAGAGCAAATTATGTTAACTTAAATAATTACAGTATTTATGATTTGTGAATTGTGAGAAATCTCGCAGCCTTAGAGCAGAGACTTGCATAATAACTTAAAATATCCAGTAAATTCACTACACTTGACAAACTCATTTAGGCAGGTTTGGGAGCTGTACCTTTACCTTTTGTGACTCAAAAAATGATGAATAACTCATTTGAAACAATGATCTAGCATTTTAGCAAACATAAAAGATGCAATAGCAGAGTTCTTGAGTCAGACCATCTCATATTTGTCATGACGGCCTCAAGTAAGACTATTGATTTATCCACAAAACAAAAGGAGATTGGAGCTTTAGTCCCAACGTGGTACATATTTGGAGGTCCAGCTGGTGAAGTGTTTAAAGCGCCAAAAGCCACATGGAGACAAGTGGGTAGGTGTGTTTTTTTTCTCTCTTTTCATATTTGGATTTGGGTAGCAGAGACAGGTGTAGCGTGTGAATCATATATAGCAGTCATTACTCCGGTCCGGGCTCGGCATGCAGCCCTGGGATAGTGAGATGTCTGGGTTTGCTGGTGGAAGATGGATGTGCACAGCAGAGTGCGAGTGGGCGAGAGGAAGAGAAAATGATGCAGAAATACTCGGGATCCTGATGCCTGACAAATACAGGTTAAGTGAGAAGAGGTAGACATTTGTGTGTGTTTAGCCTATTTAGTTCCATGGGCGTATGGCTACTTTAAAAATGCTTATAGGCCCGAAGGGTGCTGGTTGGGGCCTATTCCAATAACTTAGTTAGGAGTACAAACTATAGTACTACTTTATAACCTTAATTACCCTTTCTGGGGGTATTTTATATGCACTAACTGAGGTAAAGCTAGAACACTCTAAATGAACTTTGTTTTGCTACTAAACTGTTTATATGTTTTAATAGGATTCTCTACTGTTCCTACTCATTTTATGGCAATTTTGTATATTCACAGCTTTCTGGTCAAAAACACTAAAACTAAGTGTGTCCTCCAGGTACTGGCCAGTTTAGCTGCTCTATTTGAAATGTGTTTGTGGGTGGAGTTAGGTGAACTGTCCAACCAGAACCACATGTTTTGACAAAACTTTATAAAGATGAGTGGATCTGGAGCTGTATTCTGTCTCCCCGATTTCCGAAGGTGTGACTGACAGGCTGATTATCCAATCAGAGAGACATACTGTCTGTTTGTGTCAAAATAAACATGGCTGCTTACACGTAAAAAAAAGAGAACACTAAATAAAGGACTGAGAAACAGCGCAGATTTTTGCAGAAACAATCAAAGTACCAAAGTCTTATTTATCTCAGCTAAAATACGTTGATACTGTTCTGAATGTTGCCAGAAATTTTCAGGAGGCGTCTTCTGCATTTGAGAAACACGTGATACAAATTAAAGACTATGGTTGGACCGTCTCAAGTTAGAACGGAGAATTTTCAGCCTCTATTGTCCGGGTCCAAAGCGTTCTGGATTTGATCAGAATGTAGAAGGGCTGGCTGGTTAAACAAGACTTTAGGTGTTTAGTCCCACTTTAAGCTGGGTACATCACCAGCATGTTTATTTTTGTGCATTCCTGATAATAACTAGATTTAATTCAGTGTTTGTGACCAGAAAATATGTACAAAGAAAAGGAAAAGAAAGAACAAAGAAAACAGCAGGGGATTCCTTCAGGTGCAGCCATTTTTCATGTAAATATGAAATCAATTGGACTGCATTGTTAATTATGATAATCATCACTCACAAGCTAACCTAGCATTCCCAGATGTATGTTTACTGTTGTGACGGAGCATGTTCTGCAAAATGCTGAACAAATGAATTAGCACTTTCAAATGGGCTTCAATCAAAGCAATTAGTCCTTAGTCTTAAGACTGCAGGTAGAACAAAGCTTACATTAATGCATGATCATATCGAATAATAACAAATACAATGGACTTTAATATGGCACCATGCATGTATATACATTAGTTTTGAATTGTCCCAGAATGTCCAAATGTTGGTACCTGTATGTTCCACTTTCCGGGACGTGCCACATCTGGATGCCTTTGAAGGCCCCTCGGGTGCCCACAGACACGTTGACGTTGCTGTTCCTGTAGGAGTTGGTGCACTGGGAGGGAGTGGGGCCTTCGGGACCTACAGCGCCACAGGTATGAAAAATCCATTTCTTTGCTGCATATGAAAGAGAGGGGAAAGTACATTTAGAACTTCACACATCCAAGGGAGGTTTTCTGTGTTCAGATTCTGAGATGATGGAGAGGCTAGTATCAAGCACAGCGTAGACAAATTACATTGTAGCTTTTGTGCACCAAGCATTCTCCATAGAGCTACCTAAAGCAGAATAAGACTCTTACAAATGAATACCACACATTTAGATGTCAGGTCCGAATGTGTGCCGTCTCCTACTAAAAAGAGAAACTTCATCTACCTGTAAATGTTCTAAAAAGATACACTATGTAATTTTTCTGATGGAGGGTCCAAACCTGCTGGTCTCCATGGAGATGTTATTGTTTTGCTGGGGTTGTTTCATCTACAGTATGGTCATGCCTTACAAACGTATCTATCACCATGGAGACAAGAAAGTGAAAGGCATTTCTAGCCACAGCAACATCTCTAAATGAATAAGTGTAAAATAGAAAAAGTTTAAAAGCTTAATGCCACATTGCAGAGTATTCTAGGTAAAGCAATAACATCTCCACAGAGACAAGCTGAATGTGGAGGTTAGCTCATTGTCATTACTTGTAAAGCTAGTAAGGCTAGCAATGTCTTTGTCAGAATACACAATGCACTGACATATGTATGAGCTTTCAGACAGTATGAGGTAGGCCTGAATGCTACACCTGATTGTTGGATATAATCAAAACTGCTGTAATTTTCTACCATAGAGAAGGAGACAGGATCACAGGTGACCAGCATTTCTCCTCATTTTCAGAGTAATCCCTGATGCCACGTCTAATTGGAGTTCTTTTTGCTGTAATTATCCGAAGATTAGTCCTGTCACTTGGACGTGGAAGGACTTAACATGCACACCCTTCTCCTCACGTCTCTTCAGAGGAAATATGACGACTGCATACTTGGCACCAGTTCAATCCATATTTATGTGTTACTCAAATATAGGCCAGGATTTGGTACAACTGTTTGTAGATGTACGAACTGAGACAGGAAAATATGAAAGTATGTGTAAACCGTAAATCGTCCAGGTAGGGTTCATAGCAAAAGAAGTTTTAATTCTGTCAACTGGACAACATCTTTAGAGCGAATACATTTCATCTCTCATCTAGGTCAGTCAATGATAGTCAACCAAAGTTTTTATAAGTCAATTATTTTACTGGGAATATAAAGATTCAGAAGTGAAGTGTGTTTATTTTTTTGTTACATGTAAATACCTAGTTCTCTATAAATAGTCATATCATAAGTCTGTCTTACGAGTGCAAATTGAGCTTGATATTTGGTCAGATCATATAGATATTAATGCTTCCCCCTTTTTTGTCAATTTATTAATGCTCAGTGTATGTCTTGAGAACTGAAAACCCCCTGAAAACGCCCTAAAAATGTGCATAGATGACAGTTAAAACCATAATTCATATATAATTATGAAACTATTACGAAACTAACATGCACAGATTCATACAGGCAAGTTTCCTAAAGACACAGCATAAGATTTGACAAGAGCTGAATTTGAACCAACAGCCTCAAACATCAATAATCAGTTTTTGAAATGAAATCCCTTTCACACTGAATTTCATCAAATTTCAGCAGAAGAAGTGATATATTTTAGTTTCTAATTTACGATTTTCAATATCCTAAAAGATCAGAAAGAAAGTTGTGCTTTCATTGCAACGTCCTGTGCCACGGTACATTTTGGTAAACATGGTCCCAAATTCACCAAACATTTTTCTTCTGCATGCTTCTTGTGAAAAGGATTCTGGAAAAGTTATTTAGGTTGTAATCATGTTCCATTCATGTGGACTTTTCATTTCTGCTGCTGTCATCCTGAAAGATTACACACATTTTCACTGCGGCAAACTGGGATGAGCCATGAGTATTGTACTTGTCAGTGTGATGGGGGAGATTGGTTTGGTCCAAAGGCAGTGGGTAAGTGCTGCTGTATTTGCACTGTTTTGAGCTGCAGTTTCATGCTGAAAAACAGTCTGGTTAGTTGGACCCAGTGCTTGTGTTGGTCCTGCAGAAGAATCACACACGATGGGTGACAGAGCGCGTGCTGTCTCCACTGAGAGTAAAGTGATCCCTGAAGTCAGTTTCTCCAACAACCCACGAGGTAAAAGAGTTAAAACCACAGGGAATAAATCTCATAGAACAAGTATTTTTGATGCAAAATGTACAAGAACAACTTTCAGAAGAGGAAGAAATACATCAAATTTGTGACTTTTTCAAAAAACCAAGTTAGGCCTCTCAGTATAACAAATTCTGAAGATTGATATATTTCTATAGAGATATACTTCCATAAATGATAATACTGAAACAAATTCATGCCACTGAAATGATAACAGTAAAGCAGGATAATCCCAGTAAAACATTTTAGACAGTATCATTAAAAGGCCTAAACTGCAACAAATAAACAGCTGAATGAAGCAATAATTAAATAATAATACTGAGCCCCAAGATATACTGTTCCACCTTTCATATATTGAACGGTAAATTGATATAGTAATTATTGTGACAGGCCTAGATCAAGTTAATACAACACTTGGATTTATAAAAATAATAAGTATGTATCTATACAAATGCAACAAGAGTCCCTTTTCAACACTATCATATGGGATTACACATCTACACTGCAATAGTAGACATGGAGATAAGCAGGTGAGGCTAGTTTTAGGTCAGATCGACATGTTTCTCGTTATTTTTGAGCAATAAAACATGTTTAATTGAACCATTTGAGGCTACATTTAATGCTATACTACATTCCAGACAAAGCAATAACATCTCCATGGAGTAAAGCAGTAATAGACTCATCAATGATACAGTGTGCTTGTCAAGACATATTTTCTATATTAGTGATAAAAGCCTCTCTGGTCTCTCGAGTGTTCGACTGATCTCCCTTGGGTGACCTTGTTTTTTCCCTTCAGCCAGGACTATTGATTTGCCGATCTATCGATATGATTGTATTCTACAGACATATAAACTCAGGTTCAGCCCTCCGCCAGCTAATGAGCCGTCCTCTGCTCCACACTGGGCAGAACAAACAAAACAAGATATGCACTTGAACAATACATTTTCCCTTGTAAGTGACCTATACTCCCAGCATATGCACACTGCCTATGCATAGTCGTTTATATTAGGAAACTTCACTGTCGCAAACCATACGGAACAATACAACAAGTGAGTCATCAAAGAAGCAGTTTGATGTCAGATTTTCGGTTTATTTTTAAGCTACATAAAACAATTACCTTTTGCAAAATAAATCGATAGTAATTATTTAACTGCTTGTAAAAGAACTGTTTATAAAATTTGTAACATTCTTCACAAGGTTAATTTAGATTGATTCTAAATGTGTAATTATTTTAGGTGTGTATTTATAGCATTTATAGCATTTAGTCAATTTCAACCACTTATAGATTTGCTATGAACTTTGTATAAAACCTCTCTAATTGTGTTGTCCTTCTCTGACAGTCCATCCAACCACTGATCATTAATCCTTGAGACAAATAAATCTTGTTTCTGATCGATGAGTGATTTTGAAATGAGAAACATGTTGATGAATCATTTGAGTTTGGAGAATACTATTGTGTGGTGGCAGATGGACAGGCAGATTGGCAGATGGCTTGGAATACAGTCTTTAAAATGACGCCACTTGATAGAGATTTTAGACTTAATGTGTATATACATTTTTGTGTTCTCCAGATTGGCTCTAGAAGATTTGGCTTTGGGTTTCTTGTGCGTTGGCTCGTAGAAATCACAGTACACTACATCATTGATAGCACCCATCTCCAGATCTTGAGCTATAGTCAAGATTCTAACCTGGAACCTTCTTGCTGTGAGGTAAGTTTCATTAACAAAGATTCAAAAGGGGGAAATTAATAATTTTGCCATCAATCATACTAATACCCTAACCTCTTTATGCAGCTGATGCCAGTTATTACCTGCTTGATGCCCAGATCCTATTACGCAATATATGAACACTTACTCATTATGTAGATTTACTTGTATAGAACTGCCACCATTTAACTAGCAACATCTGTCCTCAAAGAACCAGCCACCAGAAAGACATACCAAGGTTGGCACTCTACAAAAGCATTTGAATACTAAACAGAAAGCTTATGGAAAACCCGAGTCCAATTAATTACAAATAGGCTGTTTTGCACGACACTGCTCATTATCAGTTTCATATCATGTCTGGGAGTGTCTAATGCCCCCTTCTCCCCAAAACCTAGCAACAAAAACAAGCTAGCTAAGTGATTGCTGCAGGCTAGTGTTTATGTACGAGTAAACAACAACGTAACATCTCACATCTCGGCTGAGCTTGCTAATTAGCACGGCTTGCTAAGTCCAGAGCCCCATTCGGCATGCATGCGGTGTCCAGGGAACTGCATCTGCTGTCAGTTACTTTCAAGAGCCAATCGAATAGCTTCAATCACCTCTCCTCCTGCCTTTGATTTAATGCCAGTTTTCACAGAGATGCATGCTTTTGTTGTTTGCTGTTGATGTGAGGAAGAAACTAGAACATCTTGGTTATGTCATGTCTATGGTCAAGTTACCCAATTTAATTTTTTTTCCTTTTGTGCATTTGGTTCCTAAAAGCATCGCCAAGACTTATTCAGATGTGTTGACTCATTTTGAGGTCAGTAACACATTACCTCTTCAGAAATGCTAAAAGAAAAGAACATCTAGTTTTTTTCTTGCTGCAACCTCAAAGTATCTACAAAGGGAGGGTTGGGTTAGCTGCCAGATGAAGAAAGAATCAATTGAGAAAAATGAAGGTGAAATCAGGGTTAAAAAATAGGAGAAAAATGTCTTTGGAACAATTGACCAAGATCAGAGTAAGTACTGACAGAAAGACAAGAGATGCTGTGGTACAAGGGTGTTAATGAGCAAACAGTGTCCTTGGGAGACTTTTAATGAGAGAAGAGGGAGCAGTGAACAAATAGAACAAAGGGTGAAGAGTGATGGCGTACGGGAGGTGGGGCGGGTTAATATGGAGCTAAAGACGAGCTAAATCAAGGTTAGAATGTTCAATGCAACAGATAAAGGAAGGATTGTTTCATGCTATTTTAAGAGTGCACTGCGGAACATTTCTCGTGGTGGGAACATCACCTGCTTGTCATGGAGATTGTTTTCCCTGGAATCTTCCACAGCATGACATTAAAAACATAGTATCTATCTAGTATGTATTTTATTATTGGGGTTGTTTGTCATAGTCTTTAAAAATATTCACAGTAAGAAAGCATTTACTGTGCGAGATCTGACCTGTAAGTAAGCCTGGTTGAACCACCTGTTTGTCTCCATGGAGATAGCTGTGTTGTATTGCTATGCAGTGAAACCTTCCAGGCAACCTTCATCAGAAAAGTTACATAGTGCACCTTTAAGAGAGATTAGACTAGGTGTAGGTATCAAGAGGACTAATTCAGTGGTAAACAAAAAGTAAACCAGGTCAGGGCAGATTTGAACCAGAATAAAGGACAAAATAGCTAAGACAAAATCATAGACTCAAGCGGTAAGAAATACAGTTCAAAATGGTTATTATGATGAACCAATAACTTAATGTATTTGTACTGTATTGCTACATTCACTCTCACCACACCAAAATTAAACCAAACCTGAACTACAACAGAACCAAACGCAGTCTACAGCAAGATTAAACCAAGACAAAACCAGATAAAGTGTGAATGAATGCCACCTAAAGTTGTCGAGAAAACTAAAACTAATACTCAAAACTTCTTTCTAAAACATTCAGTTCAATATTGCAAGGGCACGCAGCAAGTTGTCCATGGGTTAATATTGGTGGGTGGGAGTCAGATTCTTCAATGAGTGACAGGTCTGCACTGTGAAATCCTTGAGAAGACCCCTCGCGGACATCAGCAAAGAGAGAAAGAGAAACCAGGGCAGATAGATGGACAGTGAATGTAAACTGCTCAAGGCTGTCTCCTGCACATTCTCCTCTGTATAAGTTCTTTATCCCTCAGTTAATATCTATGGTAATCACAAGGGCAGGAGCAGCATGATCTAACAGTCTCATCTCTCTCCGAGGACGTTTAAGTCGGCCAGCTTTATTGTATCTGTACTATGTATTACCTGTGTAAGCACATTATTATCACCTTTGTTGCACTGCCCTTGGAACTAAATCCTTGTGGGGAGCTATGCAGGGAAAAAATACACCTCATATCAGTGCGATCAGTTGTTTTCGAAAATCCTTACTCAGAAAAGAACCATGCCAAAACAGATATTAATGTGAACATGAGCCAATATAGCTCTAATTGCATTTCTGTATTTTATTGTTTTAGAGCAGTCGTATGCGTTCTTCTTTGCCTATCCATGGGTTTGAGAATGATTAAATATTAGGACTGTTGCCTTAGCGATTAAACATTTAAAACAAACTTTTATATCTTTTCTAATGGGAAAAAAATGTGCATCTAACAGTAAGCAGAAACCCATGAATACAATAATCACTCATAATCTGCAAATAAGCACAGATTTGCACCATTGACGAATGTAGTTATTGGCCAATTCATCTGTGCAAACTTCTTTTTACTCAATTATCAGCTTTGTCACTTTGTCATGACGTATTTGAGGTAGTTACTATCAAATTCAATATCTTTGCTGCGTTTGTAATTATATTGCTGCTTTGCGAGATGGAGGATTATATCACCCAAGGCTGAAGGTTACTGGTAAAGACTCCTGTCCCAACAACTCTAAAATGAACAAGTAGGATGAAAATAACATCTTGACATGTTGTTTGCTCTACAATAGGAAACTGCTTACAGGAATTTGCATTCTGCAGCAGTATTTACATTGTACACGGTGTCTTGACTTTTTGGGGAGCAGGGTTGTATTTGTCTGGAGATCAGCATAATCCTTAGCTAGATCAAACCGCTGCCAATATAGCATCTGCAGCGTGGTGTCCCAGCCTCACCCTTCGAAAGAATATGAGAGCGCTGTGCAGACTGTAGATTAGTTCAAAAGGGCACTTTGGGCACTTGTTCCTACTTGTGGTGGATCTTAATCTATATTTAGCAGCTGCATTGAGCCAAAAAAGAGTAGCTGGCGGACTGCATTATTTATTGCCATTGCACTTTGTTTCCTCTTCTGTGATTGCAGATAAAGAGCTGAAGATGACAGACTAAAGAATAAAGTATGTGATGTCTTTGTAAAAGTGCATATAGTCAAGTGAATACATGGTGCACAACTGAGGTCAAGATGAATGTGTGTATGAACATATTTTGATACCATCACTCAATAGACTAGACAAGTAAAGAATGGACTGATTCATTGTTAAACTTAAGATTAAGAAGGATTTTTTGCTCTGTCTCCATCCAAAGTTTGGCTTTATCTTTCTTAATCCATGTAATCATGCAAGTGATGTGCCTGCCACTAAGTGTTTCTTAAAGGTCCCATATTATATGAAAGTGACTCTTGTGAGCTTATGCCATGTGATAATGTTGTTACCTCCTCAAAAACATACCTGGAGTTGTGCCTTGTATCATTCACACAATTCACACAAATTTTATTATTAGTCTGTCCACATCTTCAAAGCTCAAAATATTCTGTTTCACTTTGTGATGTCATGCAGTGGTAGTTTCCAAATTCAGCTGTTATCTTTTGTTTAATAGTGATGGAAATTGGAGGGCTGAAATCATCTAGTGAAGGTGTACGGAGTTGAAAAACACAGTGAAGCACTTCCTACATTACCACATGACATCATAAAGTGGAACAGAGTGTTTTCAGTTTGAGAGAAGAATTCTGCCCAGATATGCAGGAGTTGTGTGTTAAACGTGTGAATGAAACAAAACTCCACATATATTAATGATGACAAAATCGTACAAAACATTGTAATAGATCATAAAATAGCTAAATATGGGCCCTTTAGCAATAAAACTACAGTTGCAAATTAAATGTATTTTTCAGTTTATAAAATTAGAAAAGTTAATATTGTCGACAAGTTTTGTAGTTCAGTGTTGACTTTTCATGAACTTTGTAGAAGATGTGGACAGAGTGGGCATTTGGCTTCATTTTATGGTTATGTTATCCATACTAATTTATGTCTGTAATCAGGAACTGCGGATGGAAATGATCTGTTTAGTTTTAATTTGTTGCTGCAGATCATGTCAGTGAGTTTAATGTCCCATGCACGTTGTTCCTTCGAATAAAGACTGGACCGCCCCTGACATCTTGTATATTTGACTAATCTCATAAACAGTCATCAAATCAAGTTAAAAGCATGCCCTAACTTGTCCCGTAACTGTCTATCAATCATCTCCATCCAGAAGAGAGTGCGTGTTTTCAAATGTGTGAAATATACAGACAGCAGACTGATTCACAGCCTCAGTTTGCTGAGATGTGTTTTGGAGCAAGTGTGATATGAAACTAACTACCTTATGACTTTTAGTATAAAAATGCGGCGTGCTTGTCTGTAGCCTTTCCAGAGGAGTGAAGTGAGGGAGAGAGAGGGGACGAACGGGGTGGAAAATGTCAAGTCTGTGTAACTGCTTCCATTGACATTCTCAGGAGACAAATTGGAGGATTTTACACTTCAAAACTGCCCGTCCTGCTCCATTTAATGCCAAAGGAGATCTGTAGACTCACTCAAGATATGGACTTGGTGCTCGTCACTAGGGGGCACACTTACAATGCTGCAGCTGATGTCGAATCACTCTGAATGTAATTAGGTTTTTGATACAGAGGAGAAGGGGGGCAGAGAAAAGACCAAAAACACTTATCTAATGTATTTTAAATGCATAGACACGTAGTCTCTTCTTATCCTTTCTGCTATGATAATTATGTAACATCTGAAAAAGCACCTATGTTTCATTACTCAGTCGTTTGAACTTTGAGTAACTTTACCTTGCCTGTATGAATGACTGTTGTGATTGAAAAGTTTAGAAGCAGACTGGCAGCCATGTTTCCATTTCTCTCAAGCTGACCCAGAGCAGTTGTGGTTTAAAACTACAAACTACTACTACAAGAGTGTGGGGAGTCAATGAATAATGCAATTGAAAAGCAAGCATGAAAACAATTCTTAGAAATTCATGTTAGAGGAAGGGAAAAAGGGACTTGTTGCATAAAATTAACTGCATACTGGGATCTCCCGTGGTAACAGAAACACAAGTTGGACAACACTTACACGGGGGTGGGGCTGGTGGGTTCATCAAATGACTCCCATTGGACGGTGTGGTGGTCTTGATATTCAGGTTGGTCGGTCTGATGGTGATCCTGGTCGCACTAGTCACCACTGGGGGATATTCTCCATTGGCTGGAAGAGGGGAGAGTGAAATACACTTGTTAACAAAAGGAACATTGTATTTTCATTTTGTCCTCTCCTGTGAAACGTTAGTGCTACGTTGCTGTTATACTGGAGAAGTAAAGCTCAGACCCCTGACTGGTGCAGAAAATGTGAAACCACCAGCAGGGGTCATCCTTTCATTTGTAGCAGCAGTGACTCTACAAGAGGAGAAGAATTCATAATGAGTGTCTGTGTGTGGCTGTCTGCACAGTGAAGAAGCACACTCAGCCTCAGTGCCTCCAACAATCCACACATACTTTTTTCTGCAGAACTTAACCTCCTATGAACCTCCATCTCTTCTCCCTTTAAAACTTAGATACTTGACTGTTGTAAAAATAGGGAACCTAGCACTTCTTTTATGTTATGTTAACTCAGTAGCAACAAACACAGACAAATCCTTTCAGATGAATGAAAAACATTGTACATAAGGATATATCAAAGATGAAAGACTATAGATGGATGAAAATAATAAATGATGAAATAATGAAATGATGAAATGTTTTTGAATGAAAGGTGTTTTGGAGTCTATACAACCCCAATGAACCAAAATATTATGACATCACCCTCATGAAGTAACCTGGCTCACACCAGATTGATATGTATAGTCCTCTGACCTGATTTCTACATATTATCAATGTGAGATTGCTCTTGCTGAAAGGAATCAGGGCCTATCAGGACCTTAAGCTGATTGGTTGAAGCATGACAACAGAGTAACAAGCCAAAAAAATCTAACGTTTTTTTAATCCAGTTGAGTGCACAAACCTCTTTCCCATCCAGAACTGCACAAAGCACTTCTCCCTGCACATTTTTCACAAACAAAATAGTCTATATTTTCACTAAAAAAAGTCTAAAGTACGTCTGTCAGTGTCGCCATGTTTCTTTTGGTTCACTTAGGAGGTTCACCTTTAGCTTGCCTCCAAACCACAATGCTGCTCTGTGATTGGCCTAATCTGTGCTAGTAATAGATCTTTTGTTTAAAATTGTTATTTGCTATAAGATAAGATATCGCAACGGTTCTAGTTTTTCATCCATCTGAAACCCACGGCTAGGCTGGTGGTTATATGAAATGGACAATTAATGAAAGAGCACAATTATCAATTGACAGGTAAAATTTTTCACCTTGATCTTTTGTACCTTAAAACACGCTCATTAAACCAATTGGCTATGTAGACTAAAGATAGAACTCTCTGGCTAAAATGTTAAAGTCATGCAAGACTAAATTTAACTGCTGAATTCTGACCTGGAAAAGTAGTCAAGTGGCCCAATTGTGCAGCTTTGGAGCAGCTCTGTGTGGCTCTGGTGTGGGTGGACAATCAGGCACTGGGGACTGAATCTCAGATGAATCACCTTCTCTGATTCGGTCAATGCACCGCAATCACCAGAACAAAAAAAGATTAGCTTTGTAGGATCAGCGACCACACACGATTCAGGGACCCAAAAATCAATGAAAGGGCTGTGTTGAGTGAACATAATCACAGCTATTTTCTTTTTAAGATGTGTTTACTTCAGGTACAAGTGATGGTTCCTAATTGGAAAATGCAGGTTCTTCATTACAATCAATGAAATCAGTTGCAATTTGTGAGACATTATAAAAGCAATCCAAGGTTATAGATGTATGGAACTAAATGTAGTTAAAGCTAGGGTAGATGATTCAAACCATGCATGAAAGGGCTTATGAGAGCTAAGAACTATAGATTTGTCTGAATAGTTCTTAGCTCTCATAAGCCCCTTAGCGCATCGGTAGTATTCTTATGCATTCTCACTTTAGCCACTAGCACAGCTTTACAACCACTTTTTGGACAGAGAAGTGAAGCAGAGTGGATCCCCTCTTTACAGCCAATCAGCTCTCATCTCAAAGTGTTATATATTTACTCACGTGGGGTTTTCTTGAGGTTGCGATCTGTAAAATTTCTATATTTTCTATAAGATGAAGATGCAGTGGTCTAATTTTTTGTCACAAGTTCTACTTTTATAATGCACTTCATGCAGGTTTTTGCACTACTTTAAAAGAGAAAGGTTGTGAATATTTCAAGCGAACAAAATCACTACTTAAAAATTCTTAACTTTTTACATTATTACTATGTATATTACACAGCTACTGTCAACTAACTCAAAGTTTTGTTTTTGTTCCTACAACTTGCAGTGCCGATTGGTTTTGTGTCCTTGGGCAAGTCACTTCTTCATGTTGTTATGTTTATGTTACCTTTCTACTACCTAAATATTGACTTACTGTAATGTACTGTAATGTTCTAATGTGCATGCAGTTATTTATACTTTTCAAGATAACTTTTAATCACTCATATATGTTATAAGATTAATTATAATGTACTTGTCATAATTATGCCACATATCAAACAGGTGGCATATCTGCAGTAACAGAAGTGGTACTTTCTTTTATTTACAGCTTGTTAGGTAGAGAAAACTGCAGTATTTCTGTTTTTAGAATTGTATAGGATTGTGTGTTGCCTGCTGCCATCTATGTGTTGTATAAGACAAGGCTCAAGTTAAAGTCTTGACCCTTTGTTTCTGTAGTGCTTTGATTTATACCTTTATTACCACCTGGGAAGAAAAAAAAAATAGGCGGCTGAGCCGAGCTGTCAGGTACAAAAAAAAAAAAAAGAGAAACAGCTGGAAAAAGCCAGCCAGTAACATCATCATTTCAAAGGTAAATAATACATGATTTTGATATGAGCAAATGTGTGCTTTTAAAATTAGATAACTGTATTGCTTTTCCCATCACTTAAACTATGACACATGGTATTCTATTTTGTTGTTTATTTCCACAGCAAAATCTCCATGTTCCACTTTGAAGGTAATACTGAAAAAATGACCAAAGCCTATGCATATAATAATAATAAAAAAAATAATAATCATTGTTGTGTGCCTGTTGTGCCTGTCTGTCATACACAGTCAGTATGGAAGCTTAAACTATTCAAATAACACACTGTGAATTAAACATTGTAATTCTTTTGATGATTAAGTCATTCTCAAGGCCATTGGCACATTTTGGACCAGCATCCAACTGAACAGCTGCAGTTATGATTAATTTTAATATGTACAAATGTTGCTATCCAATATGTTTTAGTACCTCTTGTGTCAAACATTAGCAAAGGGAGGTTTCAATTTGAGGGGATTTGTTTTCTTTGGTTGTGGGCCAAAGTCTAATCTTGGCTTAACAAAAGGCAACACTAGCTGTTTATTAATGAGCAGGTGTGGGCTGACCGCATGGCGCTGTTGTTTTAACTAATGACAAACAAATCACACCTGTTTTTATATTCAAAGTAGAGCCTTTTGCCTCTTTCAGCTTTAATCAATTCATCACACTGGCACCCTCTTGTGCCTCTCCTCGTCCTTTACAGCAATATGGCGGGGGGCTCCCCAAACAGCTTCGGAGAGTTACTGTAGACTGCTGCGCCATTTGGTCCTAGCAAACATCCTCTGGCATACAGGTCTTATTGGTGCTCCTATGGGCCATTCTTTAAATATATTTCCCTTCACTTGACACGCACCAATCAACCATAACATTACCACTCTCCATGCTTATTTGGCGTGCTATGTCCAGATGTTCAACTGCAGGTTCACAAATGTTACATCCTTACACAATTATGAATAGATATTGGCCACTTTGTCCCTGCTTGTAGGGTTTATTGGACAGATATATGTCTGAAATGGGGGGTAAAGAGTGGGGAGAGGCATTCATAAAATTGCACAATGCTATGGGTGGCAGGAACATCCAATAAAATCTGCAGATTTATCGAAATAATTGGTAGAAAAAGTTGTCATCTGGACAATGTTTTTGAAGTCAAGATTCGACTGCCATTCGGAAGATGTATTCATTTTTTTCTGAAGGTACTGGTCTGAGGAGCTAAAAATGTACACTGTTCCAAGTCATCTTGGGCTCAGACTGCAGCTCCAGTCTGGTGCAGTCCTGTGGTGTTGGTAGAGGTGCTGCTGGCAGAGGAGCTGCCGAAGGAGGTGCTGCTGGAGTCGACCACAAGCCTTTTTCCTTAATAAATGAATAATCATTGTGTGAACACATGCATTGCACATGCAGCCTTCAAAGGTGGTGACCACAACAGCTCTGCAGAGCCGTGTCACACCACAACTAAACCAGATACTGGAGTTGCAGCTGGGGGCAGTTGGGTTAGCTAAGCCCTGTGAGAGGAGTAGACTTTACTTTTACACTTTTTCTAACATGGATCAATTCTTGAAGAAGTGATCCATGGGGCATCCAAACTAACAAGCAATTGTTAGTTTGCATAATATAACCCATTCTCAACTCCCTACCAATTTCTCTTCTTCTGCCACATGACTTTTAAGGAGAAGATGTTCATCTTTTGCTTATTGTAACCTTCCCAATAACAACAACCACAATCAAGCTGTTATTTATTAACTGTCACATTGCTATGCCTGACCAGCTTATGTGATCCTCTAAGTAAATCAATTTTGTGTCATAATCTTCAGAGTTTGAGTAAGTATGTTTGTTTACCTAACATTGGCCAACTAGAAAAATCAATATCCCATTCCCTTTTCTTGTAATCCTCCAATAAATGCAACAATCTAGAGTCTTAGCTGCTTGGAGAGTACGATACAGATGTGCAGATCTGATGGATTATGAACATAGCAGTAGTGACTAAAGCATGAGTTAGCGCTGATAGACGTCCCTGCAGTGTGACTTGAAAAGGAGTTAGATGTATACATAAAATAAGTGCAGCATGTTTGATAGAAGGCAATGTCATTGCTATTCAGATCATGTACAAAGGTTTCACACAGTATTAGTATGCGGAGGCAGTGAAAGCAGTCGTCAGGTCGCTCACAGGGTGAAGTGGACCAGGGGCCAGGGCAGGAGCAGCGCAGCCTGTCACTGTTCATTAGCACAGTGCCCTAAGCTGGCTACAGCCCACCACCCGCCCACCGCAGGAGCACCAGCAGGTGGGAGGCCGACTACCAACCAGGAGCACACTCCAAATAACACGCTCAAAAAGTTTTAAATTTCAACTCTTTGGAATAGAAGGGGGTTGTGCTACAGTAAAAGCATGCGGAAAACTCATTTACAAAGGGTTCAGGTTCCTGTTATAAGTGACACTTTGGTGACCTTTTCACCTCCAAAAAGCATTAAAAAGGAGATGCCAAATACTCTATATTTGCCTGTTGCTACAACGCTAACGCTGGGAAACAGAGCACACCCCTGTACCATGGAATTGATAAAACTTTGTAGATAACGTTGATGAATAATATATTTTGGAGAACCTAACTTATGTAATGTTAAGATTGGTAACATTATGTGGGAGCATTTGAACTTTTGAGAAGTTTAAAGCTGGATTAAACATAAAAGTAAAAGTAGTAAAGGTATAGATGTAAGCAAAAGCTACAGAGCCCCTGTGATGTATGCCAGACACTAGCACAGGGTGTAAATTGTGCATTTAAGTGAATTGGCTCACAGTGAGGCCTTATTAGTTTTCTAAATGTGTTTGTAACTCATTAACACCCACTTAATGTAGATAATGAACTACTTAATAATGAGAGTGGGAGAGAGTAGTCGAGGAATTAGTACAAATATATAGGCTACCTGTGGCTGGAAGTCAGGTGAGCCATAGATACTTGCTCTACAATCGAAGTTTAGGAGCTTAAAGCTTAGGTAAGTAATCAATGGACAAATAACTGTTGCATGAGCTGATCACATAAAGATTATTCAAAACCAAAATGGCCGTCTGGGAGAGAGAGATAAACAGTGTTTCTAATTACCTCTTTATGTCATTAAGAAAAAGTCATCCAGGGACTTCGCAGCATCTGTACTTACTGGTCCATGCTGTGTGTCCATGTTGTTACACCCACAGATGCCAGAAATAATTACCAGAAAGAAAACATCTCAATCTGCGCTGTACTGTACACACAGAGGCAAAACAAGCAATGTCTTACTTTTAAAATAGTTTTTACTTACTTTACTTTATTTGATTTAACAGCAACAATTTGATTAAGGAAAGTATTCTTTTGGCTCATATGGTAACACTGGTTTATGCTTTGAAAAGGTGAGGCGGTTTTGTTGTGCGCGCGTTTTCGATAATTTTATGTATTTTTAGGACAACAGTACCAAAGCATTAAGTTTTTGGCCACAAACTGGAAGATTATCAGTTTACCAAAGAATAGCGATGAAAAAAATGTGTCGACTTTTTGGTGTGGTGGAAACAACACAATACATTTACTGCGTTAGTTACTACTGGTAACTGTTAGCGTCTAGAAAAGTAAGCACAATGCTGATGATTTGCATAGCACATTTAAAAACAGTGATGAAAGACAAAAGTGCTTTACAGGTTAAAGACAAACATATTACAATAAAATAAAACATACCACTTTAAAATAACTATAGCTAAATTTGACTTAATTAAACATGAGCAAAGACTTAATATGAACAGATTTAATGCCAGATCACATAACTGCATAAGGCTAAGTACTAAAACAAAATACGAAGTATGAAAACTGAGATGGGAAAGAGAGCTTTTAGCTGTTTTGCTTCAGAAAAATGGAATACACTCCAAGGAAATGCAAAACTGGATATGTCATAATTTAATAATCTGGTAACAAAACACCTGTTTTTAATGTGTTTTGTATTGTTTTTTTCTGCTTGTATTGTATTTTAAACAGAGCCCAAGTGCTCTCATTGGTTCCCCTGTATAAATAAAGATTAAAAAAGAAATAAATAAATACTTAATTCATAATGAACAAATGGGGACTTCTTAATCAGGGGTTTAGGGTAAGGAGTTAGGGTATTAATAAAGTAGTTACTAAGCCTGAATCATTCTTAATAAAGTCTTTGCTCATTATGAATTAAGTATTTCTTTCTTCTTTCTCAAGTCTTTGTTCCTGCTTTATTAAAGTGTAGTTATTATAAAGTGTTACCAAATAAAACAGTAAAATGACAAGGCACTGTTAAAAGTTGACTAAAAGGGACTAATCTAGACTCTACAGTTAGAACAGTCAGGACAAACTCAAACAGACATAGGTTTGGACTGAGCTCATAATAAAGTTAGTGCAAAATGGCAGCCGGAGATGAACTTCCTGTCCTGTCTAATGTAGTGATATAATGACATTGGTGAAGATGAAATGACAGGCCAGCCCAACATCTGAAGGTTGTCTGATGGAACACCCAGATCACTCCATACATCACAGAGGAGAGAGGGGAGGGTACGGGAAAGCTACACGCCGCCGCTCCGGTGCATAACGCCTATGAGCTAGTTTTCTCACAGTAACACAGAAGCAAGCCCCAGGTATGGCTATTAGGTAGAGAGATCTGTCACGCTAATCGCTAACGGTGATCAGTCTGAAGGAACGCCATGTTGGGCAGAAGCTTCGACAGCGCTCTGACTGATAGCTGAAGAAATGAGTGTGTGCGGAGTGCAGCTGTAGATAATGGATCCCAGTACAGATTAAGAAGTGCCTATGTGGAAAATGAGCAGAGCGGGGGATAGATGACGCTTCGGCACTGGGACACGTAAAACACAAATTGGCGAGCAAATCTCCGTCAGAAAATGTCAGTGCTTAAAATAAAGCTCCTGCCCCAATAAGCCAGTGTTGATTTAGGTACAGTGTGACTATGCCCGCAACCTGCCGCAACTAATAAATAGACTGGATTATTCCAAGGTCTGCTTATGTTATTGTACAGGACTTTCACATTTAAACTTAAAAGTGCAATATGCAACTTTTCTAGTGTAGGGTCTATGATTTGCATATGTACATGGAGATGTTATTGTTTTGTCAAGAATGTGCCACAGTATGATGCTAGCTACCTCCATGGAGACAAGCAAATGAGGCCAAGTTACGGGGCAGATTTGTGGAAAGATTAACCACCTCACTGTAAAAATGAATGCCTATCAACATATGTTTCAGTAGTTGAATTAATGCAAGCTAGATAGAAGTCTGATGCTGATGTGGAACATTCCAGACAAAGCAATAACATCTCCATGGAGACAAACAGCTGGTTAACCCCCTAATAGAAATCATAGTGCATCTTTAAGAGAACAACCACAGAGGCCATTTTCAACTACATCTACATCTATATTGTCTTCATTAAACATACAAGCTTCAAGAATGTAAACGTAAGATTTTCCATCATTGAAACCTATGGTATTCTGCCATCACCCACTTGTTTCAAACTACTTCAAACTGATATATAAATAGACTGTATAAGTAAAGGCCTATTCTATACTAATACCAAGGTAAAGAACATCAAAATAAGACTGACTTAGACATAGATATTGTTATACATGTGACACATATACCAGTACCACCATTTCAATCAAATATAATCTGCTTCTCATTATGCAAAGAACAATTTATATTCAAACTCATATTCAAGATTAAGTCATGCAGCGAATAATAACTAATCATAACATAATTTCCAACACACGCACTCGCACAGGCTTGTTTAAATGATGAAGAACCACCTTTAAATGATTGGAGAGTGTAGAAGCTAATTATTTGCCAGTGACCATGTCTGTTTAACACGTTTCCTCCTAGCAAGCTTCTCTCTGAGCTATATTGAGCGACAAAACCACCCAGACATTACTATTCCCGGCACAGATCAAACAGGTTTCTGCAGATAGGGAGAGACAGAGGAAGGCACTGAACTGCTAACCTTTGATTCTCCTCATGCGAGACGTTACTTGTCATTCCGCTCCTGTTTGGAAACTGATAAGCCATCTCAATTATAACAAAAAATACCTAGAGAGGTGACGTGAGGCTTGACCTTTTGGGGGCCAGCTACAACTCTGGAACACATGCCCTTATCAATCAAGCTGTGATATTGTGTTCATTTCTGACATTTCACGACCCTAGGGGGATTCAGCAAGACTAGATAAAATGTACTTGTTTGTTGTGTCTGTGCTAAAACTACTATTGTAGAATGTAATTAAGATTTCAGAAGGTGCTCTATATAGTTGGTACATATGTTGTCTAAGGTTTGTCAGGTCAGTTGATGTCACATTCTGAATGATCAAATGTCCAATGGTTTATTTATTCAAAATCATAATTTACTAAAACCAAGTAATAGTGGGATGTGCTTTAGCCTAACCTGGTGCTGCAAGCTGGAATGTTGTGAAGTTTGAGTTTTCAAACAAGAATCCATCTTGTACATCTCCTTGTTTGATCCATTCACAAGCACAAACTTTTGGTACAGAGCAGAAAGTATATATTTTCTGTCAAAAACATTTTAGTAATACTCGCCCACATGAAACCAAGCGGAAGAAATAGTAGACGCTACGTATTCATTTAACTAAAAACTATATTGTTTTATTATCGATTCTCCGATGAGAATCCCTCATCGTCTTCCCGAACAATATCGACTGGAATCATTTCAGACTTAACACATCAATCTGGTTTTAGCAAAGTTAGATTTCCCATACCAGTAAAAAAAAAAGTTCTACATTTTAAAGTTATAAGTGATGGTGTTCAGAGCTCCATAGCGTTTTTTTTTTTTTTTACTTTACTCATACTACCATTTACATTACATTACTTTGAAAGTCTGATGTATTCCCAACTCTGCCTCAACTTCACAAAAGAAAAGGCATTTGAAAACACCTAACATTGTATTTTTTTCTGCTAGACTCCTTATGAACTACAACTACACTGTGCCACTTAAAAAATCTACCTTCTCCCTGTGTGGACTGCATTTATCAAGGGTAATTGCTGCAGCAATCCTTCAAATAATGTGCCAATCTGACCCGGGTCTGATGTAGCATATTAAGAGCAGGGAAAAGGGCAAAGCGAACACTCACATGCCAAGAAGCAGTCCATAGTGAACGAGATGTTGTCAATGGAGATCACTGAACCCACGCCAGGTCCATCCTCAGCACTGAACTGTAGCCAAAACCTGTGGCAAGTACAATACAGGAAAGACTGTAAGAAGACAGAGAAAAATAATTTGTTACACTAATAATAACTATACCATGATTAGCCTTAGACTTACTTCCTAATGAGAAAATATTTTAAGAATGATTCACTACTTAATTAAGGATTTAAGAGTTAGGGTTAAGGTTTTACTTAAATAAGCTGAATCATTCTTGATCCATTATTTGTTAATTATGAAATGAATCATTCTTCATACTGTTTAAGACTAATACTTAGGTGTAGTTAGTATAAAGTGCTGCCTAATAAACAATAAAATGAACTAAAAGAGATGCTACAAAGATGTCTACAGTACTACTGATGGTTGCATTTTACTTTAAAGCACAGTAATATGGTAGATATAAGATTGGAATGGATATAATGTTACCACTATTTTACTGTTTCCAGGTAGTACACAGTCTTCTTACAGGTTTGGATTATAGATTAATTATAAAGAAAATTGGTAATTGCTAAATTTATATTCAATGTATCATGGTCTGGTTGGCTCATAACACCAAAATCCATGCTGCCCTCTTGTTTACAATTGGTGCACACCATATTCATGAATAAATCATTTTTACCTGGAAACCACTGACATTTCACACACAGTCTGAATACATCTACAGTATATTTATTCTCCCTCATCGTCTAATAATAAGAAAAATGGCTTCTATGACTTGAGTTTGTACTTCCGTCTGTGTTTCTAAAAAAAACCTTGGGACTTTACAAAGGTCACTGGGCTAACACTGACAGGTCCACCTACTGCTTATGGACATGACATTCTAATTAAAAGCAAAGTGAAGCTCGCTACATAACCAGGAATAAAATATTAATCACTCTCAGGAGGGTCAGATTATACAAGCTTTAATGGCAGTGAACCTTCCAGTCAAGGTAAACACAAAATATCTGCTGCCTATTCTTTTCTTTCATTCAACTACAGTGTATTTCATTTGCTTTTCTTTCTAGCATAATTAAGGCCACCTATAATTATGCAAAAGAAGGAGTGGGTAAGCGAAGCCTAGTTCTTCTTTCATGCTCCAGAAATCATTCATTTTAGGTGTAGAAGGAAATGCTAACCCAATTTCAAATCTGCATTCATGAAAGATGACATTGGAATCTAAAACGCTATAAATCATCTCCTTATGTCAAAGCTTGGATATTGCGGACATTCTTTTTCATGTAACAACCCAAAGTAAAACCATATTATGCACTGATATAAGTTACTTGAAAACAGCAGATCTATTGCTTGAATTACAAAATTACAACTTGCCTTATTTATTAAGAGGAATTATGAATTATGAGTTCTTATCCTTATTTCATAGCTACTTAAAGGTGTACTAACAGCAATGGTGGCGTGTCTACAACCTGCTTGACTTTATGGAGATGTTATTGTTATGCATGGAGTGTTTCACAGTGTGGCATTAAACTTATACCTTCATGGAATTAAGAAGGTGGCAAAGCAGTAACATCTCCATGGGGTCAAGCGGGTGGCAGAACCTTCACCAGAAAAGTTATATATAGTCCACCTTTAAACAAACAGCTTTCCTATTACAAATCGGTTGAACAGTGTCATACATGCTAAGGTTACTTTTCTAGTACTAGTACATAATCTAAAGTGTTTACTATTACTTTGACAACTTATATGTGTGTTTACCAGTCTGCCAGCCCGTAGAGAGGGACAGAGATGAGCTTCCAGCCTCGCTCTGATCTGGGCTCACTGGCCGAGTGCCACAGTCTACGCTGCTCCTCTGGTCCAGTGCTGTTCTCCACAATCCACAAGGACAGCGCCCCCTTCTGTAGACCTCCAGAACACACCCAAAAACGCACCTGGATAGAGAGGATGAAAGAATGATGAAAAGAAAGCTCAAAATGAAATGCCTTGGGTGTTTTAACAAAATTTGTAGGGTAAGGTAAACACGATATTTGCATCACAAGCCATGGGACCACAGATTTACATTTTGCCAAGCTCAATCAGCAACAACCATCTGCTGCTTTTAATTATTCAATTATTAGAATTCTACAGATCAACATTTTCGCTATCTCTGCCTGCCTGCTTCAGCACAAATCAATCTAATTTAGCCGCTTAAAGGACAGGCATGCTGAGAATAAAACCTGCAAAAAACAAAACAACATAGCACTCCATTGCAGGAATTAGACAGTGAAAGGAAGTGAATCAGAGGCTAGCTAACAAGCAGTGGATGTACCCAAGTCCCAATGCAGTGCTTTAGAGGAGAGCCGGGGATGTTATTCATGCCTTAAGTGAAACCAACAGTGTCCTAAAGTGAATATCCACATGGAACAGAAAACACTGCCAACCAAGACCACTGCTCACCAATTACAGTCAATTCTTCTGTTGATACTGGGTCTTATCTTACAGGCAGACCCCACATGGCGACAGCTAACAACACCTAGCTTACATGCACTCCTTTGTCCCTTGTTGGGCACTACATGAAAGCAACATGACTATCCGGCAAACACCCAAAACTAATATCCTCAAAAACCAGTCCAGGAAAGAGGAAGTGGACCGAGATGTGAAGAGGAGGATTTGGAGTGTTAATCTGGAATCATGCATAGTCTTTGGCAGAGTTTCAAGGAGGTCTGCGATGGCTTAGCTATCTTAGCGCAGTATAGCCCAGCCCACGGCCGAAATTTGCGCCCCAAATGTCCGACTTGTTTTTGTAGCACAACCCTAGACCCTGCTTATTTCTGATCACACAACCTCTCCACTTACTGTCAAGTGTATTCACCACCAGTCTCGTCTTTGTTTTACATATGCTAAGTACACACACGGTTGGAAAATTAAAACAGGTTTAATTTTGAATGCTAAACCCATTGCCGTCAATCATGTCCTGAAGTGCACAACCTCTTCACCCTGCACTCCAGCCGGGTCCGTGCACCACCTTCTGAATAAAACATGGATTATGTTTCCACGCCAGGTCAACGAACAGCACTAAAGATTGACGAGGTCAGACTTCTCAATAACCACAGAGACACAAACACAGCTGTGGCTTTGAGCTAAAATCGCAGCAGTTTGGTTCTTTTTAAGCATTATTAGTGTTCAAAGTAATTAGCATGTCAAATACACTCTAGTGTTTACATATATTTTGACCGGAGCTGTATTCGAATCATAAAGTTAAAAAGAAATAAAGATTTATTTTTATTCTGGTAACAAACAAGGTAAAGTTGTTTCAGGATTTCAGTAAAGACAAAATAAAGTATATATAGTATTTGGCTCTGAGTCCTTTGAAAATAACTTGCATTTATCCTATCATGTAGCAATGAAGATAATGAGTTCTTCTTTACAATAAAAGAATAGTATAGACTGGAAAACTATGCACTTCTCACCTTGCAAGGAGAGTTTCTGAGAGGAGGAGGATACATGGGGCTTCTTAGTAAGGCCGATCCTCGCTGGCCCTTGGTCTGACCACCCTCCACACTGAACGTACCACCTAAAGAAAGACAAAAGTATGTCATATATAGTACACACATATACATAAATATGATCCAAGACTATCCAAAAATCACAGATATTTTTCTGCCATTGGAAGTAATTGCTCTAATGGTACAGATAGGAAAATCACACACTTTAAAACCACTAAAAACGCTGCAGGAATGAGTCCCTGATGGCCACTAGGGTTTCTTAAAATAGTTCAGAACAAAATGTCAGTAAAGTGAGACTTAAAAGCTCTCGTCTGAATACACTGTGGGGTAACTACTATATACCAGACTCTTATTACTCCACATTTGACACACACTGAGTTGGACGAGAGTTGGTTCATTTTCTGTATTCCCAATAGGTTTTATAATTTGTAGCTGTGCCTTTTGTTTATTTACATTCATTTTTATACTAATTGATATTTTATTTTTTGCCTTAACAAGCACTTCAGAGGAATGGTGGCTATACAATTTCAAATATAAATAGACCTGGCAACTGAAAATGATTTAAAAAGAATTCATCTGGACCATTCAAGAGACTTTTTCACTGCTGACACAAAGAGGAGAAAGCTTTTTTGAAGGGTGCTCTGACGTGAAAGTAAGTTTTCTCTTGGTCTGGAGTGGGTGAAAGCCTTAGACTAGTTATAGGACTGTTTTTATCCCATGTCCTTTGCTATGAGGCAAAGCTGTTAACAGTCATTTATCTTCAGCTCTTCAACCAGGTCCAGGCAGCTTAATTTAGTCTTGTTATTTTGTGTTCCAGATAGCCTCCCTGAACTCATCCAACTTTTTCAACACCTCTACAAACGCTTATTAAGCTTAACACATTTTATTTTATTATCAATAGGCTGAGTTCACATGACATCATCCAACCTTCTACTTTCCATATTTTAAGGTAGAATTGGCATTTAAATGTTCACATTTCAGATGTTTTCATCAGGTTTATGGTTAATATCTCTGTAATTACTTGGACTATCCACAATGTTTAACATGTTCTGTCAGCACAAATTAAATGAAAGGACATTTTCACAATAGCTTTAACAAATTGTGGCTATTGTTGCTCAGTGATGGTCACTTAAACTTCAGGCCACAGATAAAACAGCAAGTTTGTGCAGCCATTACCTAATGAATAATAATGTGGATGATGAACCATATCAGTTTTTGTCTGGTTATTTCTTTGAAATGCTGTGAAATGCCCATAGAGCTATTTATAGGCCCCTCACCCCCACCAAAAACTTGAACATGAAATTATAGAAAGTAATGAACACAATAACATGAGTGATTGTTCTATTCTTGTAATGCTCAGTGGCTCACCTGATGATGGACAGATTTGCCTGGTAGCTTTGGCTGGGCTCTGCAGTCTTCTCCAGGAGAATGTGCGCCCCGGGATCGACTGCCACATGCACTCCCCCTCTTCAAACGAGCAGTAACTGCCATTGAGGAATCGCCCTGTGAAAGAGAGATAGGAGACGGAACATGCTAAGGCTGGATGATAAGGAGTAAGTGTAATGAGTGGACGGGCATCGTGGGGGGTGCCAATAGGGGGCGCTGATGAGCGTTTGGATTGAAGACATCAAGAAGTTGACAGACAGAAGGAGCAGAGGTTGGGAGCACCAGGAACACCAGGGGGTATGGTATCATTAATAAGGCCAAGCTAAGTCACCGGCTAAGTGCACAGGAGAAGCGAGAGCAAGATCGGAGAGGAGAAACACCCTA
This sequence comes from Periophthalmus magnuspinnatus, assembly GCF_009829125.3. Classification (NCBI taxonomy): domain Eukaryota; kingdom Metazoa; phylum Chordata; class Actinopteri; order Gobiiformes; family Gobiidae; genus Periophthalmus; species Periophthalmus magnuspinnatus. The sequence continues at coordinate 11,149,658 of NC_047147.1, read as the reverse complement.
AGGACCTAGGACAGCGGGGTAAGAGATGATAGTTGTAGAATAAAAGACTGTTGGCGCTTTCAATCTTTCAAACTTGCCTATAAGAACAGGGTGCTTCAGCTCTATTAAAAATCAATCTAAGTAAAAATGCGAAAAAGATATACAATTGTCATTAGATTCCATTTGTTTGATCTATTCAGAACTGCTTTCTTTTTAACTAAAGCTGTAAAACATATCATTTGAACTATTTATCACACTGATCAACTTTGCACTTAAACTTGCATTTGTCTCCAGAGTTACTGCCAGATTCCCTTCAAAGATAAAACTCTTCTGAAAAGTTCTTGCACATTTTTCTTAAAGTTCAACTGTACATTATTCCTACTGTTATAGCTCATTAAAAATATGTTTTTTCAGCTCAGAAATACCTCTTACTAGTTTTGGGGCATGTAGACATTAGGAGGAGTACAAATGTTAACAAAATTGAGTAAGAAAGGGAACACAGGTGGCTAAAACTCAAATTGCTGTAATGCTACTGTTAACTTAGTTTTTTGCTTTGTCAGTTTTGCAATGCACATTAGAAATTCTGTTCTCCATATTATCACATCAGCCCTTAATGTACAAAGGCAAGAGTAACAGTGTTGTTGGAAATAGTCTTGCGGAGATAATGGAGCTGTAACTGGTCTGAGAAGATCATAAAATAGGCTCTTTTCACAATAACAACTTAGCAGGCTCAGAAAAAGCCCTTTATGCACTCTCCTCATTCACAAACATCCAAGCATATTACTTTGCAAAAACAGAAAACAAGGATATTACATTCTATGATGTCTGTGTGAAAAGCTGATCCTTTGTGGTCCTTTTTGATATCCCTTGAGTCTTGAATAATACGATGAGTCATCTTCTTGTTACATAAGGCAACTAGGGTCACCCAATGTCCCAGCTGTTTAAATGCAAAACATGCATTCAAAGTCATGCATTGCAAACACAGCTAAACTACACATGAAAACCCACATTTATCATATTATGGACAAATAAGAACTTTTTGCCATATCTTGCAAATGCATAACAGCACATAGTTAAATTTGTTTTCAAATTACAAATTACTCTGCACAGCTTGTAGTTGGGTGCAGGCTGTGGCTATGTGTTCAGTTGGCGTATTTTTATATTTTTTGCACTTTTCCCCAGCTGGTCTGCTCTAATGCACTCTATGACTTATGGAGTTGACTTTTTCTTCGTGAACTTGCATGTGAAGCATTTGGGTTTTTATAGAAGAAACTGGCAATTTGCAAGTCGTGACCTATATACAACTTTCAGGTTATACAGAACAATCTCCTGAGATACCTTTGCTATTGAATTTGAATTGGTTTTGCTAATAGTCCGTTGGTTGACATACAAACAGGTTGTTTTACTTTAAAGCAGAGTGGTCAATAATTCAATAGACATATACTAATCAATGTTAAAAAAAATAGATACGGTATTGAGCAGGTATTGATACATAACTAGAAAGCGCTGAACCTTTCCTGAATAGTTATAGAATGCCAGAACTAGTACACATTTTATTCTTGTAGTGATGTGTAGTGACCCTAAACCTAATCCTTGGTTCACATGACTGGATTGTCTTGCTGTTTTTGTTCACCCTTTCCTACATGGTTCATCTCTGAGCAATCTGGGCTGTAAGAGTAAGTTTTCTAGTTAAGGCAATTTAAAGCCTTGAGCCACTGGTTTAGAAAACGTCTAAAAACTGATGACAAATTCATTTTTACACTGGCATTTTATGTTAGATGTGAATATAAAGATTCTGCAAAAGTGATTTATCATATACGTTTTTGATTTAAAACCAACCTCAAATATATGTGATCCAAGAACTGTTCTGTAGTCGCAGCCATTCTTACAACGCAATGGGGCATCTTTTACACTTTCGACCAACTAGTATGATCTCTAACTTTCAAGCCTCTTTTTGCATAATGATGAATACAAGCTATCCATTGGGAGATCATTTTCTATCATTGCCAGGACTTTTGGCAGTTGACATAGGCAATTTAGATTTCTCTCGTAATGAGTTCTGGCACAACTTGTCGGGTTTTCTGTGTTACAAAACAAATGCAGAATTTGAATGGCTATGGATCACAGAACAGAATATGTGACCAGAAGCTGTGTGTTAGGGGCTATGTGAGGTATTTGCGCAAGAGGAAGATGATGGAACCAAATGCATGCCTACAAGGTAACGGTTGGATTGTAGCATGAAAAAGCTTTGAGAGTGATTGAGAGAAGCTTCATTCATACACACTGGCAGCTGGCCTTCATGCTGCTATTAGCATTAGTGACAGGAGTGGAGTTAAATGTGAAATGTGTCCTTGGTAGTAGATTAAAGCTATGTTCTGATGCTTTCTATAGCATGTATCTAGAACTATGTACTTTATTTTTAGCAGTATAGGAACTTGAATGATACCTGTTTTTAGGTAGGAATACTTGAATAAGGGTTTGTTGGTAACTTTACCTTTCCTTCCTTAACCATTATATAGAACCACAAATGAAAATAATTAACACATTCCATTAAATACTACTTCCCTGGTTTTCAAAAATCAATGCCTGCATATATGATACTTGTTTTATGTTTTTTTTAATTTTAGGTTAAACTTTGATATGCATTCTACCTAGCGGTATTTGCTGTTAAACATAACTACTCTTAATTTAATAGTAATAGTTGTATAATAATAGTTTTTTTGACAAATAAAAAGCAATGTTTCATGTTTCGCACTCCTCGTTCTCTCAATGGTTCGCTCTGTTGACCACACCAAAGCCCGGAGGGAGCTAATTGGACTAAGTGCCGTGGCTTGCTTCCTGCTCTATCCATGCCTATGCCTTAAATACACAGAGCAACAAAAAAGAAGAACTAAATATTCTTTTATGTAGATTCCATTCAGAATTTTTATCTAAATATCACAATCAAGCTTTAGAAATGTGTGTTTTTTATTTATTTCAAGTATTAATTTACATTGAAAAATCAATAACCAACAAAATTCATACAGAATAGAATTTAACCCTGAATAAAATATTAAAAATAAAAGTATAGTGCCACTTCTGTTGTGATCTTGAGGTCAAGATGAATAAGATATGACAGAAAATGTACAGTTACATTTAATAGACTACTTAAAATTGTATACTGCCCCAAAATAGTAAAAGGTTGACTTCGACATTGACCAGACTGTAACACAGAGAGCAGCTCATTTATCTATAATCTTAAAAATTATGTTAAAACACTGGATTATTGCATTCAAATGGAGCTAATCCCCAGGGCTGGTCTCTGGAGCCAATTAGCTAAGATAAATCTCAGGGTTTTGACAATGACAGACTAGCTTTCACCACACCTTTATGTCCCACTCTCCTCTGCAAAGCTGCATGCACAAGGGAGCATCCTGCCCTCCTCTGTAGGCAAATTAATTACAGCAATCTTTACAAATCAAACTATGCCGCTTGAAACATTGTTAAGCAGGCTAGACACAGGCTAGACACACAAACTGCCAAAACCTGGGGGACTTGCAACTGAGATGGGAGACCAAGAACTCTGAAACAGTATCGCTTGTAAGTATTTTTTCATGACATATCTAAAAATGGTAAAGGTCTACATTTTCTTCAGAGCTATTCCAAGATAGAGCCCAAATGTTTTCAAGTAACATAAGCCAAAAACACTACTAGATTTAAGCACTAAACTAAGATCAACTGTTCTAAATAAAAACACACACATGTAACTTTATATGGCATTAATGGAGACAGGGGATGCCAACAGACCAAGTTACACTATGCATGTGTTTCAAAGTATCCTTAGTGATAAAAACGCCTATAAATGTTAATAAAAACTGTTAAGTTTAATGCCATACTGCAGAACACTCCAAGCAAAACTACATCTTCTCTATGGAAACAAGCAGGGGACGGACATCCCACTCCAATGCACCTTTAACCAGAATAAAACTAGGAAAAGACCATCACAAACCAGAACTAAATCAGGTCAAAATCACCTATAACCTGGACTAAACCATGACTGAGGATTTATCTATAGCCAACAGTTTGAGAACCACTGTATTAGGTTGATCCCAACAACTTGATTAGCCTTGGTTTGGACCCAGGTCTGCGCACTGCATCCTTCATTTGGCAAGAACATGGACTTCAAACTAAACTCAAACTTTAATTTACAACATGGCACAGGACGTTGGAACTTATAAAGTCCAAGCAGACAAATTCATACACACTGAAATACTGCCAAAACCTGGGAGACTTGTAAGTTAAGATGTCAGACTACTTGGCCAGCCTTCCTCTCCCCTGCCTCTGTAAAGAAGCACCAAACAAATGTGCAGAGATATAGAAGTAACAACCGTGGAATATGTCTTGGGTGAAGAATCCTAGCCAAGCATAGCACACTTGCACGCTTTTTCTCCTATATCTTAACCTGTCAGACATGCCATTTTTTGCACAACTGAACAATGACTTCATTAAGGATGTCCTACCACAGCTGATCGCCTTCACAGTTCAGAAAGAGACTATGGGGAACATTATTATATGAAAAGTGTTTTGGTGCGATATACTCACTGCAGCGTTCACCCTCGTCATCTCCGAGCGGGCAGTCTGTCTGGAAGTCACACAGCTTGTCCAGTGCAATCGCGGGGCCTTGGTGACAGTGGAACAGGCCTTCCAAGGTGACGTTGGGACCCGGCAAAGAGGCTAGACACAAGAAAAATATTGTGGTAAATAGCATTCACAGACAACTCTGATTTAAAAGGACGGTGGATTTGTCCTTCATGCCTTTTTACTTGTTGCAGTTTATTTGTTGTAATGGTAGTGAACATTAGCGCCCATGAGTCTTTTGGCCTGTCATCAAATAATTGTTGGTAGCACTACAAGTATCACAAAATGTCACTGCAATTATCAAGAAGTCCAACTACAAGTTCCATTGCAAGTACCACTATAAGTAATATCATATGCACCTCTAACTGTAAGAACAAATACGCCTCCAAGTACCACTGTAATTACTGTAAATACAACAAAAACTGTCATAATTCCACTGTAACCTATAAGTAAGGTCTCATTTTGTTTGCTTGTTTGTTTACATTCATTTAAATTAGTTGCACTTTTATTGTCTTGTAAATAAACCACCTAAGCTATGACACATACATTAAACACATTTAAAGCAAGAGAAGAACACTATTCTTGTATGAAAAAACTCTTTCTATATGCTTTTCTGATATTATAGAGCAGGACGTGCTTCATGTTGGTGGTGTACGCACCGCTAGGCTTCCAGTTCAATGTTGTAGCCCATAAATATTTGACATTATGACACTGGACATTAAAAATAGATGCAGTGTGGATGACATCACGTCGTCCATCAATCAGACAGAGAGCAGTGGACAGGTAGGAGCATCCTTTGACATGGGTCGCATTTACAGGGTCAAAGGTCACTGTGTTTGCGTCGAAGCCTCCTGTTGGTTGGAGGAGTGAGAATAACCCTTTATGAATAAGACATGAGTGGACTATATAGGAACAATATAGGTCTAGTAAGAAGCTTGTGGTTAGCTTTGTTTCCATTCAGATAACATTACTTGGATGATGACCATGATGACAACAGGCAGACACTGACACCAGTTACACGTCAGATCAGTGGAGAGGTGACACTGCTCTCAGCAAGAATGCAGGTTTTTCCAGGTTTTTCTTTCTTTCTTTTTTTTATTCACCTAATTCACCTGTAACCTGTAAAATAAATGCAAGATAGGTAGGTTTAATGCCATACTTTGGATCATTTCAAGCAAAAGCAATAACATCTCCATGAAACAAACAGATGATGTAGCCAGATAAGTTACATAGTTCACTTTTTAAAATCTCACTGATGCTCTGTGTCTCCTCTTCACTGATTTCACATGTAACTGTTGGCATTACCTGCTAATTAATGCTCATGTGCTGTTTGTGTTGCAGCCTCTACTGGAAAAATAAAATAAATAAATATAACAACAGACTAGAAAGCAGGTGACCAAGCAAAGTACTCTGATAAATGGTTGGTCTCACGATGCTCCATTGAATCTTAAAATTCTGCAAAAGTGGGAGGAAACAACCATCCATCAACCAAGGTATTTTAAAATTCTCTATTAGGACCTTTTATATTTTTGATTTCTTGATTAATTGGCCCAGTATGTTTGCTTTAAATAAACCAAACATCCAAAGTATACATAACTGACTTTTGCATTCACCCTTTAGCAGATAATCACATCTTAAAATATTGTTTTTCTTTTTGGATTAATTACTTTTATTCACTCTCGTCAGGTCGTGTCTATAAATATGGTAAATATAGCTCTTTCAGAAGTGCAAAAACCCTCTGTTATCTTGGAACATCATATTTAAATAGAGGAGATGGAGGAGCAGGTGGCACAAACTAGCAATCTGTCACCAATCACAGAAGCTTTACTCTTGTTCTAAATTTGGAACCCATAATTTCCTTACTTTCAAATACGTGCTCTCTTTAATGCTACCTCCACACATCACTAAACCAAATGCTTAATATGAACTAATACTGCAGATTTACAGCAAATTCAATGGTAATTTATCTTCTTTTTAACAGTGACGGAACTGTAAATGCATTTCAACTTGATGTATTTGCTTTATCTTATTCTAGGATTTAGTTCGTCTTCACATTTACGTTTTTCTCTTACTATATTGATGGGAACTATTAAGACTATTAAGGGATTCAAAACTGCAGGGGAGATCTACTGACAAAGGTATACAACTCTATTGTACATGTTCACAGGCTGGTAGTAGTAGTAGTAGTAGTAGTAGTAGTAGTAGTAGTAGTAGTAGTAGTAGTAGTATTTTGCCTGGAATCCAGAATACACACGTAGAGAATACACATCTTCACAATACTTTATGAAAATGTGAGTCTGGTCACCGGTGAATCTCCCCGAGTTCAGATGGTCTTGATTTACAGGTGGAATAGCCAATCAGAGACATGCATGGACCGTCTGTATCAAAACCAAGATGTCTGCTTACAAGGAAAAAGGGAAGCTTAAAAAAAAAACTAAAAAAAAAAACCCCAAAACACTATGGACTGAAAAAATCTGCAGAATCAGTGAGCAAAGCACTAAATCTGAGGTGTGAGAAATTAGATTTTCTTATAAATGATGTGTGACCAATGAGTTCTTTCGTTTCCCATGCATCACTGAAATAAACAAATCGGATTGCATGGTACCGTCTGAGTCTGTCTGGAGGCAGGGCAGAGGGAGTGATAACCAGACTGATATCACTCTGTGTAAGGATATCATTCTGGACTTGCCGGCAAAGTACTAGCAATACCAAAAATAGCTAGGTCAATTTGAATACAGTATCAATCAGACAAGAAATGACAATGACCCAGATAGTAGAGCAGGTGGCAGAGGACTACACGCACACAACATAGTAGTAACTGATCTCAACAACTCAATTCGTGAGAACCCAGGCATTTGCATACAGTATCTATGCAAATGAGGCAGGTGATGGGGAGCGGGCGCACCTCCGCTGTAATCAGCAAAGCAGTGTCAGGGCTGTAGAGAAGGAAGGGGAAAAAGTGCACTAATGGGAAGATGTGATTACCTTCCTGTGCGCCCATAAAAGGATTCTTATCATGACTGACTGTTTCCGCTGTCTGTATGTGTGTGTGTGTTACATGCATAGTTCACACAATATATGGGCTAAGGCTGCATTCAAGAGGTCATCAGCAACTGTGACGGAAAAATGCACTGAAACCTTGAGAAATATTCATGCGTTAAGTTTATATCCAGGACCTTATCCCGTACAAAAGATATAATATTATCTTTTAAATTGTTAATCGCTTAGATAACAGTCCTAATATCTCATCTTTATGAAATCCAAGGAAAGGAAAATTATACGCTTCTTTGGTGAATCAGTAAAGTAAAAGTTTTAAAAAGATGAAAAATATTACTGCATATAAAACACACTATATATATTTGTTTAAGATAAAACTGTATAAGTTATTAAATAAAGCAAGATAATGGTAGAATGATGGTTTTAATTAAAATGAAACTGAGGGGTGTCATATCTTTATCTCTACGGCAGCTTTTCTATCCTTGGGTTTTAAGGTGATGAAAAATGAGCACCGGTGCCAAGTCACATTTCAATTTATTTTAGTCTATTTTTGGCCTAAAAGTTGTGTGATGGATACACTTTCACCAGACTTGTTCTAATCACATCAGTGTTCAAATTCCCTCCACTAACATTCAGCTTCATTCAAACCACTTCACCTTTCAATGCACCAGCAGAGTCCTTGTATCATAGCTGCGGTCCCCTATAGACATATTTCTTGCTAACTAAAGTTCAAGGTAATTACAAAACACATATCTTAAGTTGTTCCAGTGGTGGATGAAGTACTGAATTTTGTTACTTAAGTACAAATACAGAGGTAAAAGGTTACTCAAGTAAAAGTATCACATGAAAAAATCTACTTAAGTAAAAGAACAAGTAGTATAAAGAGTGAAAAATAAAAGTATTTCACACAAATTTTGTTCATTTGTGTTGAATGCAGTGAATGTTGAATAAAAAATTATACAGATATTGATCCACAGTATGAACCAGTTTCTGAATTTTTCTTAAGAATTTTGTGTACTTATTTTTGTTTGCTCAAAGCCGTTGAAAACTTACAAGATGTTACTACAAACATGGTAAAAATAACCCCTCAATTCATATGAAAGACACTTTTTACTTTTCAGTCCAGATCACTACGTGTACTTTGTTCCATCACTGAGTTATTCAAAAATCAAGACTAAAGTGCACAAAGACATGAGTGAGTAAATGAGTATAAAAATAAATGCCCTTTTTTGTCAGAATGGTGTTATGCTTCATAAATCACTGCTACCAAACTGTAACATCCTCACACAAGTCTCGCACGCATGTGACATTTAGAAATAAGCAAAAGCTGTATTTAAATGAGCCTGGCTCGTTTATATGACCAACTGTGTGGCGATGGCTCTCTGTTGTGGTCTGTCTGTGTTCACTCATGGCCCGTACATGAATTATGCATTTGTTGTGCTCAGTGGCTTCCTCTGCACTGGATGTTGACACCTCGAGCAGAACAATTTATCAAAAAAAGTTATCTACCGTGCAGTCTGGACTACTGGGCGAGGTATGTAAATTTAGTGATTTATCTTTGGGGCGATGACAAGCGAGTAAAAAGTGGCAAAGTGGAGGTGTTGTGAACTTTGGGTTGGCGGGGCAGGTAAGTGCGGGCAAGACACGGCCGTTGCCCTGTCTCCTATGGACCAAAGCGCTTCTTAAATCACACCCTGTCACAGTGAGAACAAGTGGGTCAGCAGGGGGGATGGATGGCCTATGGGAGTAAGTGAGTTTTGTTATCTGTGTGGCTGGCTTTGTGCTAAGGATGATGTATGAGCGGTCAGGCGAGCTGGAGAGGTGACTGTGCAACCCAAAACAGCACTTGATAGATTACTGAGGCTGAACACACAAGAAAATTAAAAATCTACCAACAATTAGTGTCTATCTCCATTGTGGTGGAATTACAGTATTTATACAACTGCTCCTCTCATTCTTTACAAGGGCGGGACTTTTATTATACGCACAATAACGTAAACATCCGCAGAGCTAATTCTGTACCGAGATGCTCAAACAGGTGTCTCTTAATGTTGGTGCAGGTGTGTGCAAGAGTGCGAAAGAAGCAAGGCTAAAATGAGCAGAAATAACTTTTTTTTTTATTCAGAAACAAGAGACGTTCAGTACTTTACATATAGAAACTAAGTCATAAAAGTTTCATAGGACATTTTGCTCTCATTACTGTGCAGAATAAAAGGGTCCGAGCCTGTACCATATACTGTACTATCCCAGCATACTTATTCTACATTGTATGTGTATGAAGTCTACATCAGTATAAGGCATATATTATCTCCTATACTTCATCCATGCTTCCCAAGACAATTTTACAGTTTTTTGACAGTTTTGAAAGGTTTTTACCACATAAGATGTAGCTGTAGTACACACTAACAGCAAGCTGTAAAAGCAGTTGTTGAAGAAGACATTCTTTTTTATAGGTGCACCATGAAACTTTTCAGGTAGGATTCTGTCAACTCCTTGTCTCCATGGAGAATTTGTTTCTTTGCCTCAAATGTTTCACAGCATGGCATTCAATCTAATCTACCTAGCATGTATTGTATTTCAGTTTTTTTATGGTAAAAAACTAGAAACAAAACAAAAACAAAACAATAAAACACATGCCTTTAGGTCACCTCTCCACAGATCCAACCTGTAACTTGGCCTTGTCTACATGGGAATAAAAAAGCGTAATGCCATACTCCAGAACATTCCAGACAAAGCAATAACATCTCTTTGGACATAAACCAGGGACAGAAACTCAAATAGAGCACTTTTAGCTTAGACTATTTACTATGAGTATTCCTCTCAGAATACCTGCATTCTCAGACAGATCCTCGAGTAAGCTTCTACGTTGCTACACAATATACTACAGTTTACATGGACATTCTTTTTGGCCTATGTCTAGACTCTCCACCGGGAAATCACTATTGCGCTTGTTAAAATCCAGACAGCAGAAAACATTTAGTCATTTTTGCATAACTGCGTGTTGATTCAGAGATTGCACAGATAGGCCTGTCTCTGTCTCTCAGCGGAGCGCGTAGAGTATCATAAGATCATGTAAAGCAGTTTTCCCCATCTGAGCGAAACTTAAGCAGAGTTTGTGTGTGGAAATCACTTGTGCATTTGAATACAGACAGATTAGCCCTTGTTCAAGTACAGCTGTAACAACACACAGCACAAGAATACATGCACAAATGTGAGCTTTGTTTCTCACTGTTTGTCACTGCCTCAAATCCACTCATGTGTTCACGGCTTATGCGATCTGCTGGAGTCTATCTTTACTTTAATTACTGAACAATGCATCCAAAGACATTAACGAGGCTTTAATCCTGACTTCAGTACAGGGAGGGTGTGATTTTGTATTTGTAGTTGCTATGTGACTTCCACCACATCCACCACATGCTTGTCTTACCGCTTTGCCTGTAATATTCCAAAGACATTAAATGAATCAATGCCCGCAAGCCCGTTCACAGTAAGAATGCATGTTTTTCAAGGTTGCAATAAGAAAACAATAAATACAAGATGGATGAGTTTAATGCATAGACTGAATACCCCTCTCTCTGTAACAGCTGCAGTGAGCCTCGTCATTTTGGTCTTAAAATATTCGCATTAATCCGCTCTACATGATACTGGTATTTTTATTTCACTATTATGTCTGTAAATCAGGATATGCACATTAATAAAACACGAATCAGGCGCCTTCTTTATCCGAGGTAACTCCTGCTAGCCTTAGAAACAGGTTTGATTAACAGCGTTGCTAAGCACTCGCTCCCTGCTAAGCTGTGTGAACGGGAAGTGGTGTTACCTTCATCAAACTCGCAGTGGATTGGCAATAAGACTGGCAATAAGATCACCATGAAGACAAGTCAGTGACAGACCCTGCACTATAGAAGTTACATAATGTAGCTAAATAAAGGCCCAGAAAAAAAAAGGAAGTTTATAAGATTAAGTTGTGATGGCTAAGCTACTGAGTCAGGCCATCTCCCAATTCTTGTGTTCACAGATTGCAGTGGTCCAAAAATGGCTCTGGGAAGGAAAGATTGGTTTGAAACAACATCCATCTGCAGCTCAAATGCTTAAAAAGGTGACCTCAAACATCAAGTAACAGTAGGTCATTTGGTTTTACCTCCGGGGAATGTTTGTCTTGTCTGTCCATGGCTTGCCACAAAAAATAAAAAACAAACTTAATTTACTGCTCTGCAACCACAATATTGAAGATGGATGCTTTCGAATTTTCCACTAGATACTCAACACGCATTTTTTTGTGTACTCAATTAAGTGCACGCGGCTATGCTCAATTGGTCAGAGCAGCGGCTAGTCACTGCTGCTGTATTTTAGACTCCCCAAGGAAATGAGAGCAGGTAAAGGGTGCTAGGACAGAAAATTATAGCTCAAGCAATGGTTCAATATCCTGTAGACAATAGCATACAACATAAACAGCCATTCATCTTCCAAGTTTTCAAAGTGCAAGGTACTGTGGGCTTTATTAGGTCATGTAGTGAAAATACCACAGTTCAAATCCAGGGCAGGACAGGATCTTGTTGTCAGACGGGGCTACAACTGTGCATAAGGTGATCACACAGTAACTCATTTATTGTATAATCGTTTTAAAGCCTCATTTCATTTATTCTCTCTTTAGTCAAACTACATGTTGAATATTCCAATGTATGGCATTACAATTTCTTGGAGATAAACAAGTGCTGGCAGAAAAGGTACATAGTGTACCTTTAAACCTTTTAAAATGAGTATAATGAATCCTTATTATCTTGACTAATTTAGATACTTTGATTATGTTATTTTACTTTGCTGTTGCAACACTACTATTTCCATTGCAGCATAAATAAAAAGGTTCTGTTCGATGTTACCTCAATCTTGTAAATCAAAATGCTCACACAGATTTGTTAAATTTAAAACGTGTGTTCTTTAAAGGTGGTATGTAGACACATTGTATTTGGCCCAGGACTGATCAATAATAGATAGATGTCCTGCTGCTTCCTTTCACCTCAGGGCTGTAGTTTGTGTCCAGCGCTGCTGGTCTGTGATGAGGAAACACAGCAACACAAACATCAAAGTCTGCACCTGCCGACACAAACACAGCCGGACTACATCTGGACGCTATGACTTTCAGTTACTGTGGACTGCAGAACACACTTTTTGCTTTAAGTTTTAGGAGATAATGTTCCAGCTTTTTGTGATCCGGCCTGCCACGATAACACATTTTGAAGTTTGATATATTGCTGAAGAAAATATAAATGATAATTGATAATATTGAAACTAATTTATACCGCTAACACAATAACCCAAGAGCACATTTAAACTACAAAAAACTATTCTAAATGTATTGCGAAAAAAACATGAGCCGCAGTAAATAAAATACTTCAGTAGTTTGTTTGTTATGAATTCAACCATTTATGGTTCAAATCTTATCATATACCCAAACAATAACCAAAAAATCTCCCAGTAGTGTAAAGAAAACTACATATATAAAAATATATATCTATCCATCTTTCATATATTGAACGATAAGTCGATATAGTAATTATCATGACAGGCCTATGTGTGAGCTGCGATTATCATTTGAATTTCATGGCAGAGGCCCTTCCCAAAACAAGCCTCTGCATTTCAACTGGTCAAATGTAAAAAGCATGTACTCCTACTTATGAATGAAAATACACTCACCACTGATCAGAGGTGTTATTAGTTGTCATATGTTAATTAGGACATATCATACAATAAAGAGTCCATTTAGGTTGACTGCAAGCTGCTTTCATTTGTGGGATGTGGCAATCTAAATGAAAAGCTAATTCTGGTTTCTGATTGAACTTGCTTGAGAACAAACACTAAATCTAAACTTCAACAACTTTTTCATCATGTCTGCGCAGGTTTGAAAGTCAAGGTTCTACAAATGTTATGTTAATCTGAATGACAAATATAATGTCTCACTTCTTATGGTAAAATATTCAATGTTTTCTCCTTTTCAATCTACAAAGTTCCCCACTTCCATTTTATTTTAAAGGTCTAGCAAAGTGCAAGTTTAATTTCATTTAGTCTGTGGGATAACTTTTATTCTGGTAAAGGTCATCAAAGTTCAAATGGCAAAAGAATAGATTAAATCTCACAAATGTATCTAAAAACGCACCCTGACATCTTTTCGTGTGCCTTTTGATTACAAGCGGCATTACAAAGGCAGCGTGAGAATTGTCAAAATTGAGTGAAATTGGGTCCTTATTATCTGTTTTATCTGGTCACAAAGTTGTATTGCACAATCTTGTCCAATTTCAAAGAGATCAAGGAGCCCACTCTGTCTCGTGTGTGGCTAAATGTGGAGACACTGAAAATTTGACAACTACAATTTGTTGAAATAGGGATATAATTGAGGCTTTGAGTTTTTGCTGCTTGCTTTATCAGTGGACCTATATGAGAAAATATATTAAATGTGCCGCTTTCTTTTAAGGCTATACTTTGTAATTGCACAATCAATCTGCAGCTCTGCTTGTGTACAAATCTCTCCAGGGCAAGCACCAAAGTCTCTGACATGCTAGTGCCATTGGAACCATCTCACACTCTGAGGACTTCAGGGATCTGCCTCCTGCTGGTGCTCAGAGTCAGGACTAAACATGAGGAATCAGCGTTTCAGTTTTATGCACCTGAAGATGTGAGACAGGCCTCTACCTTGACAATGTTTAAATCCAGGCTCAAAACTGTTCTGTTTAGCCGTGCATATGACTGAAATGTTTTTATTTTGCACTCTTCTCTTTTAATGTGAATTTTATTGTGCTTTTAATGTCTTCCTAATTCTGTAAAGCACTTTCAATTACTTTGCGTACGAACTGTGCTATACAAATAAACTCGCTTTGCCTGTACACGATTTTCCATGTACTGTATTTGAGTAAAATCTGTCTTGCCCCAGTAAATACACAAATATTTTATAAGCAACTCTTGACGTCAAAATAAGTCTGCTGTGTGTCTGCGTCCAATTATGAAGCGTTTTATAGTCCGAGGATCAGGAAGTTCACAGTTAACATGCAAGTTATTGTTAACATTACTGTGACGGCAAAACTCAGCTCTCTTAAAGTTACAAAAAAATCACTTTGGACCACTGCAAACCATTTATAAATTAACTAGTTGTGTTTTCCATGTTTTAAGACAGTAAAAATCAGGTACAGTGGCTTTAATATTATCATAGTTTTTTAGTCTACTTAAATAAATGATTTTAATGAACTTTTGAGTAAGCAACACGATAGAATTGAATAATGAAAAGTATGATAAAAGACCAATTAATGAGCTCCCATTATGTAGCCTAAACAATTAATGTAGCCAAAACATGCACATTAGGTAAAATACTCCAGCGATTCTGACCGTCGTGATTTTGACCAGGCCTAACTCAAGATCTGGAGATGGGCCCCCGAGTGCGGGACTGCGGGGCCCAGTGCTCCAGATAGGTTGCCCCAGCAGCATTGAAGTTTGCCACATCAATAGAAAAACTATGCAGTTACCCATTTGTGCTAATCCGTATTATTTTTTACCAGCTTCCATAAAAATCTCCATTGGATATCTTTATCACTGTTTTACATCTCAGGTACAAGCGCTAGCGAACCATTACAAAGCTACAGGTCGCTGTTCCTTAACGAATCACTGTTTTCAATGAGACTTAGATTCTTACCAAGCAGACATCTGTTCAATTCTGCATATGCACAATCTATTCTAAAACAACTACTTGCTGCCCTGGGCCATTTAGCACTTGCTCAATATCTTAAAAGGAAACAGCCTGTGTATATTGTCTTGGAAGGATGCCTACAAAAGAGACGGAGTGTACGATGGGGGGATGCTGTAGCAGAAAGCCCTAAGGCGAGAGATTAGAGGAGAAAGTGATGGAGCTTAGTGCTGCCAGATACAAACTTGTCCTCAGTGCTCGTATATCTTTAGTTAATTCATGCTTTGTTTTTTAAAACTCGCATCAACTTTTGTGCCAGTAGTTTTAAGCTGAAGAATGAGTGACCTTCAGAAAGTTTGGAAGAAAACAGAGTTCAAAGGAAATATCCCAAAGGCAGAAAATGTGTTCCAAAAGCGATTCAATTGTGTTCTATTTTCAGATGCAGATATCAAAGTAATGATGAGGGATGGTTTTGAATCTCTTGTTCAGTGGCTAACCCTAACACCAAACTGAGGTCTTGTTTGATTGCACAAACCTTGATTGACAAAGCGAAATCAGAGAAATGACATCCTGAAGAATTTAAGAGTATACACTTCAACAAAATTTAAATGTGAAAATTTTAAATACAAGTAGGCCATCTGTTACTTCAGGACTAACCACACACCAGGTTTCCAAAGATCACTGGCAAAAGAACATTCAGAATTTGAATTTGAAGAATTTCTTATTTTATTTCAGTGAATCCATTTCGAGGTGATCAAAAATATATCCCAAAGTCTTGTTTAGAGCATTCAACAAGCTATAAATCTGTTGCTTCAAGCTGAAAAAATAATTTGTAAACTTGGTGCTTACTTGAAAGGCGTTCTTGCTTTCTTGCTTGATGAATTAATTTCATTTATTAATTTCATTTATTTATTTATTGCTCATGCCGTTTCATTTGCTGTTTCATTTCATTGGCATCAATTTAAACAGTCAAAAACAAAATAATCAAGACAATTAACATAAATACAGCTGTTGTTCGCCTTGACATTATTGGCATGAACAGAAGGAACAGGAAGAAAACAAATCTGATAAAAACAAACAAACAAATCTTTCATAGAGCATTAAAATTTGTTTCTTAACCGTCCCCCACCTTCCAACCAAGTCACCAATGAGCTACATGTATGTTTACAACAGTCTCTTGTGGTTTACGTTTCATTCACTTCATATTTTCTTTAGACACATAGTCCATAATCCATCATAATTTTGTCCTTGTAGTCTGTGTAATCCCTCAGTCGTCCAGGTATGTTCCATAGTTTCTTTTACTTTGTCATTGTAGTTTTTTTTTTATTTTTTATAAACACTAGTGCAGCATTTGAAATCATGATTTAATGAGTTCCATAGCTTGACTCCATATACATACAGAGACACATTTCTGTTTTAACATTGTCCTTGAGAATACAGTTTGGAAAAAAATATTGTCTCCTATAGTCACAGTCCTTGAAACAAATGTAAAATGTAAAATGTAAAAATGTCTTTGTTTAGCTCTCCACATAACTAATACAATCTTTAGATCAACTAAGTCTTTAGCTTTAGTTGATTAGACTTAAAGAGAAGCTGGGTGTGCTCTCTGAAAGCCTTTTTGTTGATTATTCGCATTGCTCTTTTTTGCAGCGGGAACAAAGGTTTTATGGTAGATAATTATTGCCCCAAACTTCTGAGCAGTAGTTAAAATATGTGAGAATTAATGAGCAATATAACATATGAAGTGATTTACAATCCAACAAATCTTTGACTTTATATAATATACCGACATTTTTACTGACCTTTCTTTTTATATGGTCTACATGAGACTTCCAATTAATTTTTGCATCCAAATTTTTTCCCCAAGAATTTTATCTCACTTACGCTCTCTGTGCTAACACCATCAAAAGCTATTGTCATATTTTCATTCAATCCTGGTGTCTGTTTTGTCATGGATGAATATTAAACAATAATGTAAGTTAATACAATGAAATTAAATTGTTATTTATCTTTTTTATTCTCCCGTTGCAACACTGAAACGTCCCATTGTGCGTTAAACAAAGGTTCTTTTATCAAACACTATAAACAGTTGCCTTTACAGTGACAGTTTTCATAATTATGTGGCTAGAGTTGTGTTTTTGTTATTAGTTTATATGAAAAAAGCAAAAAGAACGATTACTCTCCAAGGACGGACAACCATATGTAGATGTTTTATTTATTTTCCATATTTTGCCACTACTTTTGTACTTGGATCGTTTGACAATAAAAGGCTAAACGAGAAAAATCTAAAAGGTCAGTGGCAGTGTTTTTTCTGTTTTTTTTTTTCAGACATAACAAAACTCAGAAACTTTTAGATCTAAAAGCCTGGGATTCACTTGGTGGAGTTTATACAGAGAACCAGCAGGGTGTCCATGAAACATTTAAAATATAAGTGCGACAAACTCAAAGCAGCAGACAACAAAATTGTGGTGTATGCCAGCTTCCAAAGACCGTTGGCTTACTCATCTTCTGCTGATCATCACTTTATAATGTTGAATGTTCTTACTCTGAGCGCAGCACAAGTTAAACCAGTGAATACTTTGTGTAGTTTTCTAATCTTTTTCATGAGGATTTCTGCAGAGAATGAGAAATAACACCAAACGAATATCTTGTTCAAAAAGACCAGAGATACCCTTTCCGTTAGATTAAAGCAAAGTGCTGATGCTTCATATTAAATCAAGATAAACTTTGAAATATGTCCTCTTCAAGCACGACCAACTGCTCTTTTATCCATGCATAACAGGAAGAAGCAGAAATCAAATGATGAGCAGTTGGCATATACGATCCTGAGAGTGTGTTTTTGGTTTAAGGTTGCATTAATTAAGACAATATTAAGATTAAGAAGAAATTGGAAGTTATACAAAGCACCTTTTAGCATTCACTTTGATAATTTGGTGCATTGGCGTCTGACAGTGCAGTCCTGCTGAGAGCTTGACTCCGTGGCCAGAGTCAACAGCAGGGGATTATTATAGAAATGTATGGACACATGCCAAAAGTCAGCACAATTCTGCACTCTTAGTTATTTAATTTTTAGAAGTCAATAAATGACAATAATAAAAGTTTTGGCAGCACTACTGTAGATAGATTGGGGTCCTAACCTAAATTAGAGTCTTTCAAAATCCTTCTCAAGAGCACTTTGCCCATCAATTCAATAAGTGTCGCAGTGTGACACCTTAAAATGTGGGCTGTTAACACATTACCTTGACCATGTTGTTGCTGGCATTCAGTTTGGGGAATAACTGTTAAAATATTGTGTGCTTTTGTGCAAATTTATTGAAATGAGCACTAATGGCTGGAGGATGGAATTTGAAAATGTGTTGTGTATTGGAAGGGGAAAAAAAAAGAATTAGAAATCAGCTCAGCAATGTTGACTTTTTGTCCAAACTTTCAATAATTTCTCTAAGAATCGATTTTTTGTTGCCAGTTTCTTCACAGTTACGACTTTTTCACAATTCAATTTGCTATAGCCCTTATTAGCAGCATTAGCACTACTTCAGTCGTACATTTAGGTATGGTTGTACTGGATCAAATCTGGCACCTCTCCCGAGACGCTGTGACAGGTAGCATTTGACAATTTTTCTCCTAATAAACATTCCCAGTGCCAGTGTGAGCCGTCTACTTTAGTCAAATACATACATATCACTCACAGCTTGTTACCCAATAACAAGAACTCTGGGGATGACTTTATGTGATGCACGTCGTCAAAGTGAAATTGAAAACTCAATTACAGACTAACGCTGGAACTGTTCTGCTTATTTAATGCAAACTACAGCACCATAGATAGTTAATGTGGCTCCTTACCATCGCTACAGTTCAACGCTTTAGCCTAGCATGGTCTTAGTTATGAAAAGTGTCTGGATTATAACTGAATACGCAACAAGCTCATATTGATACACAAGTATACTCATTAATTAACACATTTTATATATTTTTTTCTGTCTAATTATATGTAAATGTTATTGCGTCACCATTTCTTTTAATCTTACAGTCAAAAGATACTCAGGTTCAGGATAACGCCCCACCCCACTCTTCTCCACAATTTCACCCAATTTCTTTCTGTCCAGTGGTTATTTGGTTACAGCTCTTGCACCAAAAACTTGCCAAAACACCCATCCATCCATTTGCCTCCCACAAGAGCGGTACCTAGATTATAGACTGTGGGATAACTCCATTAGTGGGCTGCAGTAGCACGCGATAATGGTTGTGGGAAATGGGCCGGGGAGGGAGCGGTCACCGGTTCCAACACCCACTGTGATCACTGCCCCTTGAGTTCATGTCAAATAGGAAAAAAATCAACTGTACAGATCCAGAATGTGTTTTACGAATGGTTGCAAATGGTGATGGCGAATGTAATTGTCCAACCAATAGCTGCCAAAACCAAAAAGCATTACACATAATACTGCAAGGGTCAATGCAAGTTATGCTACTAATTTAGTCGATGTTTGTGTTTCAACAGTTTATTACATCGATTTAACTTCATTTAATTCTGCAGACCACACAAATATTTTACATATTACATATTTCTAGTGAAAGTCCAGCATCTGCTTGTCCTTGGAGATAATATAGGTTTCCCAGGAATGTTGCACAGTATGATGGGAAACTTCTCCATCTTGCATCTATTCTATTATATACGCTTTTACTGTTAATGAAACACCCTGGAAATAACATGGATTCTCTTGTAAACGGGCACACGTATGCACAAATCTGACCTGTTCATCCCCATGGAGATAGAAGTGGGCCCTCCACCAGAAAAAGTTAAACTGTCGAGAGTTTAATTGTATTATTTTTCCCGCCAATTATTATTGTTATTATTTCATTTTGTACTTGTTGATATTACAAAATACATTTAAGATTGCGCAGCCTTAGACCTCCCCATGCTAGTTCTATGACGCTTACTGCTGGTTAAAGTCCCTGGTAATGAAGGCAGAATCCTACCCTCTCCTGCAGTCTCTGAAATCGGCATAGGAACACAGTCACTTACAGGCTACAAATTGGATTGCTTGTTGGCCCGGTGACTGATGAGTTAATTAAAGTAGACGGTTCGGAGAAGAGAGTCAGACAAGGGCCCATTTATTTATCCTGTATTGACTACATCCCCATGCACTTCGCTTGGCTTGAGCAATCGCCCTTCAGCCTTAGATAAACATTTATAAAGGGACAAAATACACATTGTCAAAATTTCACTTAGGTCAATAGAACCTGGCTATCAATAAACAAAGGCTTTAATTTTGGAGAGTTCAGAATGGGAAGGATGGGTGATATTTCAACTCAAGGTAGACGCATGTTAACTTATAATCAGTGAAGTTTGTAGCTTCTGTTGGTGCAGGTATTTGTTGGACTAGTTATACAATAGTAAATCTTACAATTCTAGTAAAGTAGTGACCATCCTTGCAATCCTTTCCTTCCCCCACTTAGCTCCAAATTACACAACCACTTCAGTGAGAAATACCCAAATTCCCTGTTTTGTCTATAATCTTTTGTCTTTTACACAATAGAGACCAAATTAAAGCTTTGATATCAATGTTGTATTCTCTATAATTGTTACCAGTAATTATCAAATTTATTTTTTAAAACTGCAATCCAAATCGTGTGCCGCGTGCTGCCAGGGTTTGGGGGGGTGTAAATCTCCCATCAGGTGATCTTGGCTTAGTGCTCCATGTGAAGGTGGGCTGGAAGGTAATTCTAGCCCAGGCAGTGACAGGTGCTGCAGGGAAGAGCGGGTGGGGAGAGGGGGGTAGGGTTGTGTGTAGTGGTGGTTAAAAACAGGGAGAAATGCACGGCGGGTGGAGCGCGTCAGGCTTGCCGACACGGATTAGAGCGCACAGGGAGATGAGGTGGGTGCTGTGCCCGAGAGCCAGGTGCTGCTTAAGGAGGGAACACCGTGTCTAAGAGCTGTTTTTTTTTTTCACGTTTCCTACTAGCGACACAGTACTCTGCTCAAGTCTCAAGCAATATACATAAGTAAGTCTTTTAAATAACACTATTTGCCTTAATAAAATGAACCAATCGTTTATCAAGAATGATTCAGGCATATTACCTGCTTAATTAGGGATTAGGGGTTAGAAGTTAGGGTATTAATTAAAGTCTCCTACACAGTTCCATGGAAATATAGGAAAGTTAAAACCATACTTCAGAACATTCTCCATGGAGATAATACGTTTTAGGCCATAATGTGGAAGATCATAGCCAAAGGAACAACATTTCTATGGAAACAAGAAGGAGGAGGCCATCCTCTAGGACAAATAAGAGTCAGGATTGTGAAGATGCAAGCCCAGGTCACAGTAAGGAATCATTTTTTTTTCAGAACAGTAAAATGACTAGTTAGTATACATGGAAACATACCTGTATATATTTCCAACTAAAGCAGTATGTAAAAATGTCCTCCATTATGAACATTTGAGAGGTAAATCCTTCACTGACAAGGCACTGTCACCTTCTTGGAATGATAAAGATACAGCGCCAATGTCAGCAGTCAAACTGTTGTAAATCATTCTTTCCATCAAGCAGCACATTCACATATTTTTACACTTGTTAAAAACTTCTTTTGAAGCTATTGGATGTTTGCTCTGTATCTCAGTCTGCTATACAATCCTCTACAAAGCACACGACCTCTAAAATTGTATTGCAATTTGCACCAGTAATAATCCAGCCCATTGCAATTATCATTACTACTATTTCTTTAACCAAAGCACAGACAAACGCAGTATTAGCTAAATAAAGCATGGTAGCAGTAGGCAGAGACACAGTTGGTGAATAGGTAGGCATACACAGTTCTGCGTCAAGAGCTTGGCTAATTCACATTTGAATGACTCATTTGTTTATGTCACAAAACGTGTTTCTCTCTTCGATCTGCTTTGTTTTATCTCCAGCTTTATTCCATCTCTCCTCTGTTCCTCTTTCTTGTTATCTGAGCTGTGCTCTCACATGAGCATTTACACATTTGACAAGTGAACCAGATACTGCAGTGAGGGAGTCAGTGCTGCTGAAGACTTATCACTTCAGACGTAGAAGAGGCCTTTTTATACTCAATCTATTATGACATCTAAAATGTCATTTTTGAAATCATTCCTGAGTTGAGTCAAACATCAAGCAGTAGTGAGGTGAGTAAAACATCACATTCATTAGCCTAATGAAATAATTGATTTTTTTTATACAAATCACTACAACTATACTAGATCCATATCACAAATATTAAACAAAAATATATATATTATGCGTGTCAAAGTAGATTTTCTCATGTACAGTACAATGAACTATACATTATTTGCACAAATATTTTTTGCCAAAAAATAAAAACTGTAAAATTTTCCATGAACAATTACTTTGTACAAGAGGTTAATAATGATAATACATTTAAGCTACATAGTGAATCAGAGGTGCTTGCTGAAGGAACCACAGGTGAATAGCAACAGTATTCACCTGTGGGAGCCAGGACTGAACCAAAAACCTGTAGGTCCGTGTATCTGACCATTTATGCTGCCAACTTTAAATCTGAGAATTTTGTATTTTGTCTTGACAAAAAACAAAACAAAACACAGTTTAAAATGTAAATGCCATCGTATTATTTATCCAACAAGTGCACTGGGGTTGCTATAAGCCACCTTAAATTGAGCATGCAGCCCAGTAGCCTCTCATATATAAGTGGTATTTACACATGAATGGTCACTCATTAATTAACAGTAAATTGAGAAGTCTTGCATAAACGATGCTTTAGCCCATTAGCTTCATACTATGTACAGTGCATACATACAGTGTATAGACTGCTGCAGATCTCCCTTCTTCTTATCTTGGTCTCCCACTAAGATTTAATTTAGCTCATGATAAGCAACTCCTGGCAGAACATTTTTCTTGGTCATCCATTAGATTATTCCTTTTAATGTAAGTTCAGCAGACTGCAGTAAACAAGTCAGGGAACTTTGGGAACAGAAGAGTGAGCGGAAAGCAAATGATCCAAGTGGCCTTTTCTACAGCTCAACTCAATAATATTTATTTATGGAGTCCCAAATCAGAGCAAAATGGCTGCAATATTATTAAAAAATCTTGAAAACATGACAGAGGAACTGTTATTAAGTTTTATATAAAGTAAATAAAGCTGTCTATTTCATATTACGTGAAAGAGGAATTCCCCTCAGCTATACTCATATTAATAATATGTCTGTAAAAAACTGCACTCTGCTTTGACACCAAAATAGAGCTGAGAGTACTATTAAAGTATAAAAGAACCCCTGGTGTTTAAGTTTATTCTTAGGGTCACTCACTCTCACCTACTAGCAGCAAATTACACACAGGGATAATGATTTAACAAGGCAGTCAGTTCATGCACTGATCATGATAGAAAATTACTCCTACAGCCTTCATTCATATTTTCTGAGAATAATTTTCCCTGTTGGAAAGTTGTCCTGCAGTGAGTCTGTATGTATTGTACAGGAAATCGAATCAGTGCATTAATCTAATAGTGTGAGGTCTTTGGTGGTCGACACAGAGACACATTATCTCAGTGTAGAGCTTTGGACACACTTGATTCCACCACATGCACTAATGATACACATACATGCAGAAGACTGGCCACAGAGTGATGTCATGTGACGAGCATTTGGACTGGACACAAACCCTGGGCCATGTTGTGACCACTGTATTCATGTGTGATTGACGGGAAATTCCCATATCACAACTGCTTAAATATTAGACGCTAGGTTGGTATACAATATATTTTTAGAGATGTTCTAATTACAATTGGTTACATAATTAGAAACATTACAATATAAGATGGCGATTGGAGGATCTAAGGACATAGGATTAAAGGTGTACTAGGTGTAAATATTTCAACTTAGTCTGGAATGTTTCACAAGATGGCATCAAATCCATATCCATGGAGACAAGCAAATGAGGAAACCAGTTAGAGGTCAGATCTGTGGAAAGGCGATCCTGCTAACAGTACTAGTTTTTCAATATTTATTTATTTTTTTGCAATAAAAGCACTTGAAATTTAATAAAATCCCATAATTATTTCAAGCTATATCCATCTACCAGAAAAAGTTAAATAGTGAACCTTTAACATTATCATCCAGTTATTATTATTGGTGATTTTCAGATGTGGTGATGTAATTCTTCTAAATTGGGGGCAAGAGCCAGATCTCGCTATAGATAACAGTGTACTTTGTCATGAAATATCTAAAGGGTTAATGCACGAATGAGTGACTGGACCCATTAACTTCTTGCATTACAACACAAATTTGAATTTTAACTGTATTTATTTTGGCTGTCCCCCGTTTGTATTACATATTAGTGGCCTATAGAATGTTGTGATGAACATGAAACCCAGTAATAAAAATAGTGTAATCTTGGATAGATAAATAGTAATGGGAGATTGTGACATTTTTATTAATATAGTGTGAGCGCAGTGATCTTCCCATTACAACCACATTAAGTATGCAATATTCAGAATAAAACAGATTGCACTTACCCATGGTGCAGTTGGTGGTGAAGTGCGGCTCGATGGTGGCGGTGTCGTCCTGGGGCACCCTCTGGTCGTACCCCCCGGAGATCCTGAAGGGTGCTCCTCCGTGGGTGCCCAAGGTGAGGTGCACCACTGCCCAGCTGCCGAGGAGGGAGAGGAAGAGGAGGATGAGTGAGATCAGCAGACACCAGGGCTGACACAAGAAAGCCCCACAGCCCTGACACGGGTGGGGGGCCGGGGTTAGGGTGGCTCTGATTTGCACCCTCCGGACCCCCGAGGCTGTCCCGGGACTCTGCGGGGACGCCTCCTGCATTTGCATTTTCGGATGTGGTCTCTGTTCCTTATTGTCGTGTGGCATGCCCCCCTTTTGAGCCTATAAAGCTAAAATCACCAGGCGTCAAGGAAAAGTTGCGAAGTTTAAAACCAGGTCCAGAGCTGGTCATGTAGCGGTCTAAAGCTGAAATGAGCCAAAGTCCACCACCAGACTGGTTTTGTACTTCCCTAATTTTATTAAGCAAATTGAGCATGTTTTCTCCTCTCTTGCTCATCAATAATTCTGCCCCTCCTTCCTCCATCATCCACTCCACCCCTTGTTTTTGTCAGTCCCTTATACTAGGAACACGTGTTAGTACTAGTTGGTAGTAAACATGAATAACTTCTACTTGCGTAAAATGATTCTTTAAAGTCACAACTTCTCCCAAATCTCCTGACAGCCTGCACCGATTCCTCTTAACATAAAAAAAAAACTGGTGTTGACAGTTTGATGTTACAGTATATGATTTGGCAGTAAAAGCCCAGATTGTCAGGAGTAAAAACAGAAGCGGCACTGCAGATGTATTTAAGGGAAGATGAAAAACATATTTATGCCTTAAAAACTGTGGGGCTGTCAACAGAAGTGATTCAGCTGCTGTGACTGGCATGGACCGGAGACATGTACTGACAGCTATCATAACAAACAAAGCTGCCATTGTCAACTTTTGTCTAGATAATGAAAAGGGGGAGGACATTTGAAGGCAACAGAACATTTTCACACTGTAGCCTATAACCTCACGTTGTTAATGTTATGATGAACCACAAAGAAGACAAATTTCTCAAGTCTGTTTGATTAGAATCCAGCCAGTGCAAGTCAATAAAGAATACTGTTGGAAAGTTAATGCAAAGTGACTATATTCTGTACACACGTGGTAAAATATTTCAGTCTTCTGTGTATTTTCCTAATGTTTTATGCATACATGACAACAAATGTGTATATAATTAATAATACAGACATACCCGCTGTATCCATATGGTGAACCGTATGCAAAACACTAATTAAACCACTGAAAATTCTAATATGCAACAGTAGCTCAGTTGGTGTTGTCCACTGATCCTAAGGTTGTGGCTCAAATTCCGCACCAGACATAAGCATTATTAGTTATTATTGGAGAGGTCAGATCCACAGACCCACAAGTTGGCAGTGCAATTCCAGCTCCTAAAGATGAATGCTGCCATTGTGTCCTTGGGCAACCCCCTCACCCTCAGTGTCTGCGTACACTGATGTATGAATGTGTGTGAATGGGTGAGCGCTTTGAATGCCCTGAAGATGGGAAAGCGCTATTTAAAAATATGACAATCTACCATTTATTCTTCCTTATTCCAATTCACTTAACCAACGTACGAAAAAGAAATAAAAGCATAATGTAATGTCAAAATAACAGCCTTGTATTGACCATATAATCAATACAGATGCAGCATTTCACTTTAGTTTGAAAGTGATCCTGAAGTGGAGCTATGGATGTAAATGCATCCCCAAAAACAAAGAGTAAAACCTAATTGAATGCTTGGCACAAAAATAATGATTACTACAATTTATATAATTACAGAGCTGTGTTAATCCACTCATACAACAACAAAACTTAATGTATTGTAATTACCTGGGTTATTATGCATTAGAGCAAATGGCTGCCTTTCAATTCAAAAAGCTTATTGGAAATTACAAGTTGCAGTGTCCTGGGTTCTGCTGTATTTTGTTCAAATAATTTGCACATGCACAAATACTAAGTTGAATGTTCAAATTTCCTCACAGCTTTCTCTGACTCTACAATTTTGCATTATAACTTCTGCCAGCTTCCACCTTGTTTTGCCTGAATCTTGTCCTCTCACCAGGCTAACCACTCTGCCGGTCCATGCTCCAGGTGCAGTGTACAAAGCAGATGGGAAGTGATGGATTCTGGTGTGAGAAGGAGGCTCGAAGGAGACGGCCCTGCTTCTGCCATGCCTCATAATAGTAAAGAAATGAAGGCCCAGATAAGGCTGCAGCTGTCTACCACATAACCTTGGACTGAGAATGTGCAGTGTAGGGGGACAAGTAAACTCGACCGCTATAAGCGAAGTTGTCAATGATTTATTTAAAAGCAAATACAAATAAAAATATGTATTATTATTTTTAACATTCTTGACCATATCATGTGCATATCATTTCTTGCTCTTGATTTCTTTCTTGATTTAAGGTGCACTATGTAACTTTTCTGGTCTGCCACGTTATAGCATTGTCTGAAATGTTCCACATATGACACTGAATATAACATTTATTCAGTTACATGTTACACAGTGCATATATTTGATGGATGAATTGCAGCCCTTTAGTATGGGATTATGAACATAACTATAATTACAGCCTTTTATAATACGCGTCAGGTAAGGTAAAGGTAAGTTACTTTAGATTACAATTTGGCTATAAACACAACTAAAAACACATTTTGACAACACCTCCCTTCTGCAATCATCTCATTGAGCTTGCACACACTGAGCAAGATTTGACAAGCACAAACATAGTAAACTTGACATTTGAGTAATGAGCAGTGAGAACATTTTTGCTCCTGTACAAAATAAGCAAACATTAAATTATCACATTTCCTCCAGAATCAATACCTTTCTATAATAAATCTATCTATAATAAATAAGACCATTCATCAATAATGTGGAGTGCAGTCACATTACTGCCACTAGTTTGCGCTGTGCTTTATAATTGAGAACAGGTCAGTATTTGGCATTTACAGACGTGCGGAGAAATTAAAGCACTTGGACCAGAATCCTAGATAATACTATATTTAAATAGTTTAATCGGTAGTTTAATTAAAGGTGCATTACTAGTTCGAGCCCAGCTTAGTTGTTTAGCTCCATTTAGTCCCAATGTGGTGTTATCATAGACTGTATGTATGAATGGACATAGCTAACACGATACATGAACTGGGCTCCAGTTTGTGCCCCTATAACCGCTAGCCTCGATGAGCTTCATTTAACTGGAGCCGAACGCTACAGGTGACGTCTCACTCACTCAGTCCACTTCTTTATACAGTCTATGGGTGTTATGAACATACCCTGAAAGTGAAATTAATGTTAAATGTTTATTTTTCGTGGAGCTTTTGAAAATTTTCTGGTGGAGAGTCTATGTACATGTTCTTGCTTTGCCTACAATGCTCCACAGTAAAGCATTAAACTGACCTATCTTTATAAAGACAAGCAGTTGACACCACCAGGCAAACTTACAGGTGAGATCTGCGAAGAAGCGACCCCACTCACAATAAGAATGTATGTTTTTCAAAGTATTTCACTAGCTTGTTAACCACCTGTAAATGATGGTGGGATCAAACTGCAAACCACCACTTTCCACCTGAGACGTTGTTAATTTGTACTTTTCAGGTGAGAGCCCTAATTCCGTCCATTTGCATAATATGTTTTTGTTACCATAGAAAAACAAACCACTCAGGCCAACTAAATCTTGGCTGCCAATTGACAGTTCTCTTTTCATAAGGTTATTCATTTATGTTTCCCTCAGTGTGCTGTTCTGGCTAATTCTGCGCTTTTAATCTGGCGCTCCTGTGTGTACGGCTGTGTGCATGTGCAGAATGTCTATGCCCTAACCGCATTAAGCCTTATTTGTCTCGTGGGCTCTGGTTTGCATTAGGCTGAGTCTCATCCATCAGGATAAACAATAGATGAAGGATTACAGTGCATATTCCTGCAAATGCCTTCATAATGCTGTGGAGCTCCGAGTGGACTGTCAGGCCACCGCCATTTTGGTCAAAGATAAAGATTCAGTCTACTGTCAAACTGTGGTAATGGTAAATAGTAAAAAACAAATGGCTATTGTGAACATTATTTTCTACATTATCTACTTCAGTGCTCACAAAGTTAGAATAGATGTCTTTTCCTTCCCCTATTTCAGTAGAGATTTGAACCGAGCATTATTAATCAAACATTATTGGAAATATCTTTCTTGCTTGAACGTATGAAAAAACAACTTCCATACAGATGCTTTACTCTCACAAATGTAAAAAGTATTTTATTTAAATGATTATTTTTCTAGACCAAGGTTTAGTTTGTTTTCGACTGCTCACTAGTGGTCTTTCTCAGAGTCCTCACATGATGTTGCGGTGACGTGTCTGGTCACCTGATTTAAACAGGTTTTACATAAAAATCAACTACTCGTTCATCCAAAAGATAAAGGCTCTGCATGTCTTGCAATAAAACATACATCAGACCAACAGGAAGGGCTTTCAGTACATGAAAAAAGTAACATAGGGCAGAATGTGAGAAGGAAACAGCAAAGGCCACACACAGCAGAACAGGAACAACTCAAATCGGCCATTTCTAACCATTGTAAAAGAGAAAACCACATTATGGACTGGGACAGAACAAACATCATAGGGACAGAGGACAACAAACAGCATCACTGGATTAAGGAAGCAATAGAAGCAAAATAAATACCGAAACATGCTCACGGGACTTTAATCCGAAATGAGAGTTTTTTTTACTCTAACACACCTGGGATAATATCCTGAAGAAGTCGGACTGCAGATAGCACTGTTGTCCTGCCTCCTCTGGGGTAGGACAAGACAGTACCAAAACCTGTTTAAACCAGCTGACCGGACACATCACAGCAACATCACGTGACCACCCTGAGGAAGAGCGCTAGTGAGCAGTCAAAAGTGTCAGGTATAAAAACAAACTAATCATTGGTCTGGAAAAATAATCTATTAAAATAAATTAACAGAAGGCCAGATGAACCTCGTTGGATTAAATGTGAAAAGTAGCTGAAACAAATGGAACAATGGAACTACCCTATAAACCGCTAGGTCCCTACTGGATAATACATTCATCACTATCTAGTAGTAATATTCTGTAAACTCAAGAAGTTCTTCATATCTTCACTGGTTTAATATTAGGCTTACTCAGACACAATATTGATTTCTATTTAACAATATATATATGACTATAGACTGGTGAACCTAAAAGTGCTGATAGTATCAAACCAGGTTCCTGGAATTACATTTTCAATCAATGTCCCCTAAGCAAAACAAAAGCAACGTTATGTGACTTTTACTCCACTTAGTAGGTTGTTAACATGCTCTCCTTCGCGCAAACAGGAGCAATGCCACTGAGAATAAAACAGATGGTACAAACTGGGCCAGTGAAAATGTTATCTTAAACTTTCAATATTTATGGAACTGCAATACATAAATGCCATATAAAATGTTAGACCCAGTGGGAAAATTTAACCATCATATGCTGCTGATGAATTGGTCATATTTTAGCTCTAATGACCCAGTTAAGGAACTCTTTGGCTTTTTCAACTATATAAACAATGTCTGACAATACAAGTAGTACTGTAGTAAAGACAGCAATACTACATTAGTACTGTAGTAAAGGAAATAAACAAACCACTGACCATTTCCTAGTCCGTTCTATGTCCATCTTCAAGACATACTGAGCTTAACCCCACAGTGCTATTTCCAGAGCAAACAATGTTATTTACCCAGTGCTTTAACACACCTGCTCCACACATGTACAAAATGGACCATCCAATCTTATACACCCAAGTGCACTGTTGACCTTGTCTTTTCACGAAAAATTGTGTTTTAAATTGGAAAGTGCAAATAATTTTCCCCTTCTCAGACCCACAGTCATGGATCTGTTGATTAAAAGTCAAGTGAGTAGTTTTTAAAGATGGGATTGATTGAAAATGATGTTGTATGCATCTCGGGACAGTGTTTTTGCCGTGATTGCTGCTAAATCAGAATGGCCTCTTAAGCTCCATTGATTCAGTCCAAATGGCAAAGTACACAACAAGCGCCATCCAATACGTCAAGAGCAGTGCAGATGAGAGTGAGTGGTCTGACATGGCCCATCCAAAAGAAACACTACTTCCTCAAACAGCGAATTAGTATTCCAGAAAAGAGAGAAAGAGCGGGGGCAAATGAGGTGAATGCCGCATGGATGACTTCTGTGTCCGAGATATATTTTTGACAAAGTTCAGGGTTCCAGACTAAACTAAATAAGACCCAGACAACATCTTTTATCATAGACTATCCCCAACTGTGTTTTCCAATGGGATCTAAATTCAAAGGCAATTTATATAAGGTCCTACTTTTCAGACAATGGAAAACAAATCTGCAACGCCTGCGTGAGGAAATATGTTCTTAATATATTCTTAAAGTTTTAGAAAGTTTCGATCGTAAAAGGGAATTACGATGTGTGTTACATTTAGGTGAGTCACCTGAACTTTAGGTGTAATTTTTATGAAAATGGAAATTATGCACAGTATGGAAAACAAATATTAATCAATAACACTAAAAACTAAATTATAGGATGCGATGTAGAAGTGATGCAAAAGAAAGAAACGTGAAACGTAGTCATGGTGATTCCTATGAAATGTGCTAATTATATATTTACCGGTTAGTTTACAGCAAAATTTGGCAGTGTGTATTTAAAAAAAAAAAAAAGTGACATGGTGTTTGGTGAAAAAGAGATCATTCTTAGACTGTTCTCAGCATGTAGCATGTTTTTCTGGGTGTGCCACTATAGACCATGATCCTGGTTCAGATCTCAGTAATCCTATAAGCAAAAAAAGATGTTGATTCAATTCTAGCTCCTAGGCTCATACCATAACTGCTAAAACAATGACAATTTGGTGTCTTATTTGTTTGAAAATATCATGACAACCAACTTTTTGGATGTCCACAGTTACCCCAACGGACCTGTTCTTGGATATTTTGTTACTTTGTACCTGAAGGATCTACTAACATGTAATAGACTGTACTACTTTTCTTCAGAGGCATATTTGTGCAAGGCACTCAACCTATATGAGCACATTCCTGTATTTGAGTATGAATGACAAAATCACTCCACTGAATATTATAAAAGCCCATAGAAGGTAAGAAGTGCTATAAGTGCAAGGTTGAGTCACTTTTGAAAGTGTACGTTTCAATACCAAAGTACAGCTTATGAAGGATAAAGTCCAACTTTTCAGGTTCAATACCAAGTACAAAGTACAAAGAACAAAGAAAATGACTAAGAGCATGGACTGAACCAGGTCTAATCTAGGATAAATGGGTCTATGGTAATCTTTCAAGTAAGTAATATTTCCACAGTACCACCTAATAACCTGATAAGAGAAGAGACACTTTATTGTCCATCCCAACTACAACTATCAGGCAAGTTTTTTGTGGTTACCTCCATGGTTTTACAATCACCTAAAACATGTTCTGTAATATGTGTGTGATGTCTTGCCTTGGATCCAGAAAACACATTTCAATACTTTATTAAGATGTGAGTCTGGTCACAGGTCAATCTCTCGAAGTTCAGATGGCCGTGATTGGTGGATTAGCCAATTAGGGACACACATGGTCATATTAAAACAAATATGGCTGCTCACATGGGCAGAATCAATGAGCAAAGCACTAAATTTTGTTTTAAATGCTTAACTGAAAAAAAAGCAACAACAAATCTTATTGCACAAACATACTTGGTTCTGGCTCAAGATGTGATGGAAGGAGTGGGGACGAGACTGATATCCATCTGTATAAAAATACAGAGAGATATCACTCTGGGTTTGCAAGGCAATGAGATCAGTACTAGCCATTAGCAGGAATGATTACCAGTCAGAAATAATGTATGAATCTTAACTTTGTAATCAATCTATATACTAATTATACAGTGAAACAATATTTTAACACAACCATTTTTAACACCCAATAACAAATGCCTTCAGTGTACCAGGCATCCACAGCATTTGGCATCTACTGGTAAACATCATTAATAAGCAATTGTGTGAACTCGGTGCTAGAGGTCCTATTGCAGGCTAAGTGAATTTCAACTACTGGGACTGTGGGACTTAACATATTTTAGAAGTCTTATCAAAGGATGCTTAGACAACTTCAAAAATATGTGAGGCTAAGAACCGCCCAGGCAAAAATCCTTTCCACGACAAACAAGAGCTGGGGCAGTCTGGCCATCTGGAAGAGCAAGGGTTTCACCATCAATGGACAACGCAGCAAAAATACGCAAATACTGCACTTGGTTTGATTGTGCATGAGCGTGGACAGTTGGCACTTTAAGCACTACAACATAATAAGAGTGTATATGTGCTGTAAGTATGCACATTATTCTGGAAGTTGCCGTGGGCGCCCCCATTGTCATTTGGATTGTATTATTTTTGATGGGGCTATTGATCTTGACAGCAAATAACTTCTATAAGGACAACAGAGTCGTTTTAAAGGCTCCCAGGCTTGTTGACTTATTGGTGCACATGAACATTTTACACAAATCAACCTACTTTCTATCACATTTTAGCAGCAAAATGTTTCTCAAATTCTTCACTGAAATGAATGGGATTGCCGCTTTAGTAGAATTTAGAAACAAAGTGGGTGGAGTAAAGTTAGTAGTGTATAACCTGACCCCGCCCCACAGAAAGACATTGGACATATCTTGCAGTCATGTATCACACCTCACAAATTCCATGATGCCCAGTGAGCTCATACGGAACAGCTCAGGGGAAAATGCTCAACCAAATGAGCCACAAAGGACACACAATTATTTCATGATTTGTTGGTGTAGTGACTTCATTTGACCATAATTTGTGGGCAGAGCAGTACAGTTTCCTTCTTGCAATTTCTGATTCTGTGGTAAATGCTTCAAAATGTGTGAATCTGCAGATTGGTATGAATAAAATCTCATCTTATTTCATAATAAACTGAACACAAAGGCTCAATATTGCAATTATAATATTGTGTTTGTAAAGTGAATTCAAAGTGGTAATATTTTAGTTAAGATAGTTGACATAGAGTTTCTTAAAATATTGTTACTGTCCTCTTATGGCTTAGGTAGAACTGGGTGCAGATCACAGAGTAGTGTTAATTGAATAATAATAATAATAATAATAATAATAATAATAATAATTCCCATGCCCTTTTACCTGTAATCAACAGGAATATATTTAATTTTTGAAAACTAACAATTTTTCAGGGTTATGTCGCATACATTTTATTATTATTCTGATTCTGATTATAATTACAAGTGAGCTACTATTTGGTCAGCATCAGTAAGCCTAGTTTCTGGCAGCTGTTGACTAAAACATGGGCTGAAGCATCTAAGCCTGTGAGTCACTATTCAGCCCAATGTCAGAGCTAAGCCCGCAGCCCCTATCAGAAATGTGATTGACAACGCTTCACTCCAGGCTCTCGATAAGCTCGCCTACTCCACGGTTTATGCTAAGAGGGTCTAGCAGTTATAATGTTATCACTGGAGAGGGGCTGCAGGATAGCTAACCTCACATTCTCTGAAAAAGTCATTGCACTGTCTCAATGCTGCTGAAGTGACTTCGGAGGCCCAGATAAGCTTATCACAACAAGGGGCTGCAAGGAAGGAGGTTCAGTTGTTGCTTCAAAGACTTCGGACAAATAGCTCAAAAAGAAGAGGCGTGGCAGCAAGTATAAAAGTAAATGGTCTGTGATATGGTAAAACAATTATGAGTTTACACTGCCATAGAATCAAACGCATGGAAGAATGTAATGAATAGAGCTTCTACAATGGTTGATAATGTAGAAGTAGTAGTAGTAGTAGTAGTAGTAGCAGCCGCAGCAGAAGAATAATTATAGGATTGAGTTTGGTTGGTATTCTAAAACTGCAGTGGCCTATATTTCTGGGTTTAAAAGTGATGGAAAATTAGTCCTGTTAACAAAAACTAAATATTATATAATTTGAATGACTAAAATTCCTGAATATTGAGGGGAACCAACAAATTAAGTACATCATGATGATATAAGTACAGGCTAAGGCTCCCAATAGTGACCACTCACCCAGCGGTTCCAGGTTCCTAATC
Organism: Periophthalmus magnuspinnatus; assembly: GCF_009829125.3. NCBI lineage: Eukaryota > Metazoa > Chordata > Actinopteri > Gobiiformes > Gobiidae > Periophthalmus > Periophthalmus magnuspinnatus. Next base: position 11,114,759 of record NC_047147.1, on the reverse strand, counting down.
CAAGTTTCCCATTATTTTTTCTCATAGACTTTAACAAAAAAATGGATATTAAAAGTCTGAAAGCTCGATATGGAATAATCAGCTATGTGGTAGCTAATCATCACAAGATCTATGCTTGTATTTAAAATCTGTTTCTGAAACTTTAGAAACTGCAAAGTTATTAAACATTTGTGGCATATTAAATGTCCTTTTTGGACTTAAAACAACCACGTTATGGATATGAGTTACCACGTAGCTGGTTAACCTCCTCGATGTTTTTGAAGTCTTTTCAGAAAGTCTATGTGAAAAATGAATGGAAAATTTACTTTCGGAACCTGAGCAGGCGGTCCCTGTTAAGCTCCATAGTTTCACCTTTTCTCTGACAATAACCACAAAATCTAGTATGCAGACCACCAACAATGCCGGTGGTCATCAGGGTCTACCAGATAAGTCACAAACCAGCTATATTTTTCACAGGCAAAAACTCAAGTCAATTGAGCTGCTTATTGTGATCCAGCGCCCAGCATTTCCACTCCAGCTAATTAGATTTGCTCACATGGGTGTAGCCGGCAGCAGTACAGGCAACAACATATAAAACAAATTACAAGGTGGTGTGGAAATGTGATTTTCAGTTGACTATGGGGACACCTGTTGAGCATCTGGACTGCTGAAACTGTTAAGCTAACACAATTTAATTAGTTTCTACAAAATAACCAGCCAGGAAAACCCTACTTTGCTTTACTTTGGTCACTGAATACTAAAGAAAAGACACTATGGTTAATATTTTGAAAAAAAATCCTTATATACTGCAAACTCAAAAATCTCCATGGAGATACACATTTAATGGCAGACTGTGAAGCGTATCAGGCAAAGCAATAACATCTCCATGGAAACGAGCAGATGGTGGACCCTAATCCATAAAAATTACATAGTGCACCTTTAAGGGAACATGGGACATTGCACTAAACCATAGCACTACACTGACTTCTTAAGACATTCCCCTCTTTTGATGTCTCACACTACATGACCATAACTTGTTACTTGCCTTGCGATAAACAAAACCATATTAGCATTTCAATTTTAAGGACACCGACACCACCCACAGTAAATCATGTAATACCCAGCTCCTACTGTGACCGTGTTATTCTTGAACTATACATTTTGCCTGATTGCTGTGTTGAGCCGTAGGTGTTGTCAATGGGTGGCCTGTCTGTGCAGTCGTTAGCCGTAGCCGCTGTCAACTCTCTCAGCCCTGGTCTGAACCCTGAAGCAAGCTTACACAGGTGAGAATTTGTCTTGTTTTTCTTTTCAGTGTGTGCGATGAACTGGTGACCTGTCCGCAGCGGCACAGATCCTCTCACTCAGTGGCAGGATTAGACCAGGATTTGCTGCAGCTAGATCTACAGTGGTAAACCCTTTAAATCCCATATAAATCCAACTCTAGTACACAGCGAAATGGCAGTGTAAAGCATGGAGGAATCTGCGCTAATGCTGGTAATTTAGGATAACTACAGTTCTGGATAATTGGCTGGTCGCTGTGCTGGACTGTAAAAGTGACAGGGAAATAGACAGGCGTGCTAAAACAGGGAGTGCAGTGGCTATAGTTGACTCATCAGTTTGAATGCTCAGATGCACACAAGCAGTAGCAACAAACATGCTTTATACTTATATTTTTGCTACTTTAATTAGTTAGAATTGTATTACCATCTCTTTTGTATCTCCATCTCTGGTATTAAACTATCGAATGATGAGATTTGAAACAGCGCTCAGGCTTGATAACACTAAAGAAGACACATAAAGAATAGACACTGATGAATTATAACACTGAGAAGTGATAAATTGAAGTTTATTGAATACACACATTACTTACTTGTGACAGAAAACTGAAACTTTTAAATTTCAGTTACGAAAGGGGTTGAGATGAAATAAGGTATACTTCTTCTCACTCCTTTTTGGACAAGCCGCTCTGTAGCCTTTGAATAGTTTCTATTTTAATGTGTGACTGGCATGACTTGAGTTTGCATGTTTAAAATTAATTCATTCATTTATATTGTAACGTATGAGATACTATGTCCAAGTAATTGAAGTATAAAAGTATGCTAGTAGTGATGTTTTCAAAACTGCAGTTTGAAATCAAAAGCATATTTTATTAGTGATGACAAATGTATTGCTTATGTTGATACTGGTGATAAAATTATTAAACTGTAAGTCTGATATAGTTAGCACTGTTTGTAAAAGATGTGATTTAAGGACATTCACTGACAATATCTATTTTTAGCTCAGAGCCCAGGGGTGTCCAAACTTTTTCTAGTTCAGATTGGATGAAGAATGAATTGTTCACATTGTTTTGGATGGGCAGGATTAGTTTCTGCTTCCACTCTTTTATCTGTTTTTGGTTTGAAGTCAACAGTCCTCTACCTGTTCCACTCTACTCTTCTGCTAATTTGAGTGTATTTAGAATGAAGTGTGCATGCAAGTCAAAAACAGATACAGGATGCATTTTACCAGCAAACCATATTATTGACACTCTTGTATTAGCTTGTGAGTGCTAATCAGGCATTTTAAATGCTGCCTACTGTCCCATTGCACAAATCTACAGAGGGGGTTTGGGCCTTTCTAGTACTGTATCAATAGTAAGTACTGAAACTACGTATTCAGAATATGAATTTTGAGCAACTACTGGCGGTATTCAGAATACTGTGAATTTCCTGGGTTCATACTGCATTTCTACCATAGACTGTATAAAGAAGTGGACTAAGTGAGTGTGTTGTCACCCATAGCGTTCATCTCCAGTCAAATGAAGCTCATCGAGGCTAGAGCAGTTATAGCGGTGAATTTGGAGCTCAGTTCAACATTTGGAATTTTGACTGCGAGTAGCAGCCAAAGAGCCAATCTGGAGTAAGGCTGTTGAAGGTAAAACCCCTTCCCGCCCGCACCGCTGGTTTAACAGGGAAGAGGCACTTAGCAGTGCTGTCAATCAAACCTGTTGCTAATGCTAGTGGGAGCATCTGATTTGTCTGTTATTAATATTCATATCCTGATTTATGGACACAATAGCTAGCTCGTTAACTGTGTCCATTTATATATACAGTCTATGATTTCTACATACTAATATAATGCAACTCAGCATGAAAGTATTAATATTTAGTAAACAGTGCTCTAACTGGACCAGTTACATTAAAAATACTTTTTAATGCAGGTATTCAGTATTGTTTAACTAAATACATTTGCATGCATGGATTCAATGCTAAAAACAGCTTAACTTTGTATTTCTTTAGTCATTCATTTTCATTTGGCTTTTTACTGACCCCTAATGTCTGGAGTGAGCACTGTACTTGTGCAGCAGCTCGGTTCTCTTAGATAACATCCAACCCTACACAGGTATGCAACTGACACATTCACATGCCCCGTAAGAATCCCCGAAAATGTATGAAAAGGGAAGATGACAGCTCGTCGGCACCATTTGTCACAACTTTATCATCTAATTTCATTTCCTACACTTTCCCCCATTATCTCAACTACAATCTGTTCTGTGCACGTGCCTCTGCGCCTGTCATGTCCTCTCTTGTGTCCCATATCGTTCTATAATCACGTGTGTTACTGGCTCCTTCACCAACGCCGCTCGTCTGAATTATTCAAGGCGTACACTCCACAGTCGCGGTCCCCGTCTAATGATACTGCGCTGATTGAAATATCACTGCAATATTACAAGTTGGGGAAACACACACTGTTTGAAGAACCAGAGCAACTTGAGGTAATCACAGAGGCGTGCAGTCTGGCATGAGGACATAGACACTCTAACTGAGATGCAACAACAACATTAAGCCTTAATTTTGAATAGTGACGTTCCACTTAAAGGTGTCAAAATCTACCAATCATTTCCAATCCCGATGTCCCAATTGTGGCAGTGTGGAATCACACTGCCACCCTTTGGGCCAGTGGATCAGACCACTCTAATAATTTTTTTTTGTTTTTTTTGTTTTAAGTCGAGAGCGGGGTTTGAACCGCCAACCTTCGGATCCGTGCACACACATCCCTCCAGCTGAGCTACTATTGCCCTCAATTACAGGTGTTTTTATGCTAACAAATGCTTTCATTCTAGTGTGAGCAGGCTTGAATCTCTAGATCTGACCTGTAACTGTAAGTGACGTTATGTGCTTGTTTTCATGAAAATAAATTAATTTAATGCAATACACTGGACCATACTCCATATGGAGATAAGCAGGTGATGTCCCTAATCCAGAAAAGTTGCATAGTACACCTTTAAAGCTACCATCTGCAAGTTTATTAGATTTTTTCATTAGTAGACGGCTGATTTAAAACCTGCGCCCCCTTCCCCCTACCATCACCTGGCCTTTGCTCAGTCTCACCTGTGCTCTCTGGTTGTCTTCAGTCAGACAGTAGTAACAGATGGAATATAGGGTGATACATGAGAGGGGGCGGGTCAGACAATAGAATAGCAAATGGTAGCTTTAAAGATATACTTTCAAGTTTGATTGTTGTTATCATATTCCAAACCAGAAACATTTTGTTGTTTGCACATTACTCATGTCACACACACCTTAACAAACAATTATATTTAACCTTGAAAACAGACAAACAAATGTAAATGAATATAAATGAGTAAGTAAAAACCACAGAAGCATGCCACGGCTGCTCTTTACATAAATAACTTTAAGTACAGTTTAGCGTCAGGGCGGAGATGCTATATGAGCGTGATGCCATTGCTACAACACCATTAACCTTGTTGTTAATTCCCTTCCCTCCAGTTAGGACTGTCCAATCCCTTCATTTCACTCATGTTTTTCCCTTGTCAATGTCAAATTAAAGTGCACATCCAATTAGAACGGCCTTTGGTGTACCTTTACATGGCACATAAAGCATACACGCTCACTATAAATTATCAATTCCAACCGTGAAAAGCCTGCCTCCTACTTGTAAACTGCTATGAAATTACAAAGATGAAAGACGTACGAGAGAGGGAGAGAGGAGGGGGAGAAGAGGAGAGAGAGATCACATGGCTCCTTGCACTTTTTAATTATGACCCAAATTCAATTATGGCTCAACCTCATACTTTTCGGGGCGCTACAGGAAATTGCTTCAATCAGCTGACAGCACTTGAGATTAAAACATGTTCTTTTGAAAGATGTGGAAGCTGTGGATGCAGGGGGGATGATAGGAGGACAATACTACCATTATATAGGGACATTATGTGCAAGCACAAAAGGAAGCAACCCCACATTGTCAATATAAAATTAACTGGACAATGCAATCTCCGAGTATGCCATTTGACACATTTCAATGGAATGATATTAAAGGAGTCAACCTTTTTGAGCCACGTCAGATACTCAAATAAATAAATAAAATGAATTTAATAGTTTTTTGTAATTTAATAATATTTGCTTGTTAAAACTGTTTGCAATGATTCTAGCAATAACAATTTCAAAAGCATGATAAAACGCAGTGTGCAAAAGATAAGCAGAACTATTTTTTAATTCTTCAATGATGTTATTAATCAAATGCTTGCAAAACTATAAAAGAAAAATTCCCTCTTTTCTTGTAATTTAATTTCTCAATTTTCTGACTTTTTACATATTTTTATAAAACCTTTCTTTTCAACATTACTACTTTTATTGCAGCACTTTAGAAAGTAAAATTGTACAATGTGTTATAAAATGGTCGGGATTATGGCAGTTTTAGCTTTTCGAGATGTTTACAGCATTTTCATTATAGTGTGATCTTTATGTTCTTTACTTTTATGAAGAACTCAACTCTACAGAGGCCATTATAGATAATTGTAGATAATTCTAGCCCAGTAAAAATAAAGAGCAGACCTATTTGAACCTGAAGCAAAGTGTCTTTTTTTCTTCTTTAATGATGATTATTACATGAACAAGAGCAGACTGACAAATACATAGTCTAAGCACTAACATTAGCAACAGCAAGGCCTCCATGACCATCCACAAACAGGTTTACAATAGTTAAGTGAAGAATGGCATTTTAGCAAGAGAAAAGAGTCCTTTCGTAAAGCCTGATTGAGTCTTAGGAAACTGTATTTATCATAAATCAGCACAAACAAATGAAAATCATAAATCAGCTACAACAAATGTGAACTGCTTGCTTATGGCTTCTCTATATAATATAACTGTTTCTTAGTGTGCATATAAACTACAATAAGTCATGCATATTTCTGCATTTCTCTGTATTCTTCTCATCGGTAATTTTCAGATTATAAAATGTGATGATGTCATAATCCCCGATGTGGAGCAAGAGTCAGTATTTCCTACTGTTTACATTGTACTTTGGTATGAAATTACCAAAAGATAAATGCACAAATGTTAAACTGGGTCATTTCTATGATTGATTAGACTCAAGAAGTCACTGTTTTACATCAAATTTTAACAATATAAATTTTACCTGCCCATCTGTGGTAAATATCATCGGCCCATAGAATGTTGTGATGTCACCTCTAACCCAGTAATACAGAGAAACATAACATTAATTAGAATCAAATAGTTTTACAAATAGAACTAAACTATTATGTTTGGTGTAAATCAAGATATAAAACTTCATAAGACTTTGATGGTTCAACTTGCCCTGTGTTCCTTTAACTATTCCTTTACAACTCGTCAGTGAGAAACACAAAATTTAACACAAGAACTTTCCATCGTTACAGAATTGATTCCATTGATATTTTTGTGTCCAAAAATCATGTTTGATCTTAAACCACACAAGCTAACCTACACTTCTTCAGATTCCTCCCTATCAAAGTCCCAGCTCCGCAAATCACACACACCCCTTTAATGTAGAAAACCCATGTTGTAAACAGGCTACACACTCATTAAAGTGGATTTTCACACTGGCAGCAGTCTGTGAAAAGTTACAATTACTGCTCATGCCTTCGTCATCCCCACGCTTCTGCTGAGGAGATAAAAGCCATTTTCTTTTTGCTTGATTAAATCTATTTGGCCAATATAAAGCCTGCAAGACCCAACTGTTTGTTCCAATTACAAGCTCTAATTCCAGGTCTGGACAGTAGACATGGCGCACAATTACCCTCACCTCATGCGGTAGACTTGGCCTGTGGAGCTTTGGGTGTACACACAAGTCAAGTCGATCCTTTAACTAAATTTTCCAAAGCCCAGACTGGGACGGCTGCGTGGGCGTCGACCTGGAGGCAGCGTGAAGCCACAGTACAGGTCATACAGTGTCAATCTATTATACAGCTCTGTATCCTTAGACTTACACAAGACGAGGGAGTGGGCGGGAGAGAGAAAGGGCAGCTATACGAACTGGAGGTTTTGGTAAGCCACAGTCTGGTAATGGCATTGGGATAACTTTAAAGAAGCTGTACCTGATCTTTTCATGTAATTAACTAAAATCTCAGTACAGATATATTGTAAAAGCAGCTCTTGAGTGAAAATGAGATCAATATCTGCATCTAATTATAGAGCGCTTTATTATGTGAAAAGGGAAGTGTATTGTTATGTCTGTTAGCTTGAATGTAATGTTAGCTATAAATTCTGCTCTGGCCTCTAAAAGTTGTGAAAAGCACTTATAAATGCAGTAAATTATTAGGATGCTCGGAATGCATAAGGTAAGTGAGCAATACATTAGGACCCCTGCAAATTGTTTAAAATGAACTACATCAGTTGTTCATGTTTTTAAGACTGTAAAAATCAGGTACAGGACATTTTTGCTGAAATTTTTGCTTACACATAAAGGGATAATTATACAGGGGGCCTGGGTTTGAATCCCCCTACTGGGATGAAATGAACAATTACCAACATCCAGTGTGGGTCCTTTGGCAAGCTCCCTCCCTGCCTACAATGATGAGTGCAAATCAAACTTACACCAGCTCAAACGTTGTGTGGCCAAACAAGGTCTGTGCCAGGTTCTGGGGAACAAGATGAGAAATGGGCGACTGGAACAAGACAGAAATGGGCAAGATCCGAGGACACGGCTCTGTTGGAATGGTACTACCCCAGTAACCTGAATCAGAGGGGTCACAGAAACAGGATGTGGGAAAAATGGTTACTTCGAAACCCACAGTGCAAGCTTATGGCTAAGGAACTGCCGCTGAGGTAAGTGATCTCTACCTCAACCATGACTGAAACCAATGAGCTGATATACACTTCAGCAGCAGTTATCCTAGAGATGCTTGGCTATAAGAGCAACTATGGGACCCATGAGAAACAAGACCCACCATGAAAACAACGGCCCAGTAAAGCACCCAAGAGGTACCGCCAGATGTCTGTAACTAAAGCACTGGAAACTGCCAAACAAAGTCTCCAAGCCTTGGCCAACCACCTAAAGAGGTATAGGTAAGATAATGAAGCCAGACAAATAAACCATCTGTTCTGTTCACACCACAAACTACAAAAGTGTACACTCAATGGCAGAGTAATAACACCACAGCAGAGCCACCAAAACTGGAAACTCAACAGTACTGAAACGGCATATGGGAGAAGAATGGAAATCACATATCAGCAGTGTACAGTGGCTGGTGGCTCCAAGAGAAGACCACAGCAACCTCCCTGAACAGAATCCAGTTACAATCACAGTGGAGGACATCCAGGAAAGAGGTTAGGGCATGATCCACTGCACTCCATCAGCACATGGCAGCACAAATGAACCAGTCAAAGGATGGGACTCATCCTGAATGGCTAACCAAAGGATATATGATCCTGATCCAAAAGGATCCCTCAAAGAGTGAATCCAATCCTATCCAACTATCAGCCAATAACAATATGGAAGCTCATGTCAGGCATCATCGTGGCTAAGATAAGTGGGCACATGGATAAATACATGAGCACAGCACAGACAGGCATCGGCAAGGATAACAGGGGAACCAAAAAACAGCTCCTACTCGCAACCCGTCAAGTGACAAATGATGTATATACCAAGGAGACACACTGTCCCGACTGCTGTTCTGCATAGACCTGAAGCCCCTCAGCCAAATCATCAACAACACTGGCTATGGATGCTCACAATGGTGACCCAATATCAAAGGAATCAGTCAGGAAATGGTGACATTTTATTGTATTTTATTGCTAATATTAATGATAAACTAAGTTAGTCTTATATTGTAATTATAATGAAAAGCATATTTTCATGCAGCAGCTTTGCAGTGTTAATATTGACACATAATATTTACATGGACTGCTGTATCTGTTGTCTGTCATCTGTTCGGTCATCTGTCTCTCATTAAGACCAGTGAAAGTGACAGGAATAAATGAGGCTATGGACATTGTGCTACTATTGTTTATGCTTTAATAAACTTTGCTATGAACTGACATCTCACTGCTTTTTAAGAGTGACTGACTCATTCTTCAGGTGCAGCATTTAGAGACGGAACTTCAAAATCAAATCCCAGGTCATTGCTTTCAAACTAACTTGAAAATGAATGTTGGTAATAATATAGCTGAATATAGTGAGGGGGAAGTGTATTTACCTCCAGCAAGTACAAATTATTGGAATTATCATTGTATACTCTGGATGCCATTGTTTCCTTAAGCAAAACATTACAACATATAGTGCAGTGCATATTTGTTACAAGGCTTTCCTCTGGATGTTTGTCACTCATGAATGTGTGAAGTTGAAATTAAGCAAGCCTGAACACCACTATGATGCAATGGCATTTAAAAGCAGAAAAGAAAATGTTTTTCAACCTATTTCTTTCAGGTCAAAAATTGGTATGTTTGGGAAAATATGTTGACACGGATAATATACAATTTCAGTTGCTCTGTATAGAAAACTTTGCTTTGATCTACCAAGAATTATTTAGGAAAACCAGATGTAAATTTAGTGAAGAATGAAGTGCAGATGAGTGAGGATGCAGAGGATAGGCACTGAAAATATATTGACAAAAATACTGCATTGCCGAAAGCTATAGGGTCATTTAACAAGGAAACAGTTTTTTCTTGTGGTGTCTGCTGGTCTCCATGGAGACAGATCTGTTTAATGCCATATTGCAGGCAAAGCAATGCCATCTCCAGGGAAACAAGCAAGTGACAGACCCTCTACCAGAAATGTTACATAGTGCACCTTTAAATGCCATTTGAATGCACACTTCTATTCAACTATGTCCTACTTTTGGTTTGGCATTTTATGTGAACTACATTTTGAAGATTTTACCCACAAGTAAATAACATAAAATTTTCAAACTAAAAGTAACCCAGTTCTCCTTTTATTTTGTGTGAGATTATTGTTTAAAGGCTTGGTTTAAACACATTGGATCACACGTCTGCAAATAGTGCTCATGAGCAGCCTCCCTCACTGTGTCTCTACTCTGTGTGTATCTGTCTTTCATTCAAACAATACAGCGTCTCTGTCATTCAAATGCATTGAAACTGGGCCACAGTGACTGACATGCTGCACAGTGGAAGAAAAAACAAAGTCGAAAGAATATTCTGCAATGAAAACTTTATAGAAAATGTCTATTTGGCCTTTTATCGGTCAGAATGATTAGACTGTCTGGCCAGTGTCTTATACACGGCATTGTACCCAATTCTTCCCATGAATTAACGTAAAATGTGTCTTTTTCGTATATTGTATAAGCAGCTCTGTTGCATGCTGACTGCTTACTGTCCAATAATCAGAAAACATGTATTAGAATGCTAGCTCCTGTTGGCTATAGCGTGATTGCAAAATTACAAACACATTGGGATGAATAATTAGGATACTCAGAATGCATAAGGCAAGTGAGGAATAACTGCAAAACATTTACAATGAGCTAGTTCTATTTTTCACGTTTAAGTTTAGTTAGTTTGGACAATAAAAATCGTGTACAGCACTAAATTATATGGACTATATGCACCTCCAGGCACACGCTTTAAAGCATGTCCTGTCAAAACAGAAAGACAACCCAGTAGTTGAAAGCAGCACTGTCGACTTGCACAGCACTGCCAGTAACAGGATCGTTAACATGGGTTGGAGTAAGAAGAAAATAGTGTAGACTTGCAGAAATATTTCGATTATTAAAACGTGCTAGTGAGATATTGGTTCCAGCCGAGTGCAGAGTGAGTGTGCGGCATTTTAATTACATTCTGCAGGAGCACCAGCCCGTCCACATTTCATTGTAAAACAGCACGTAAACAGACAGATAAGGATAATCCACAAATGTAAAATGGATGGGCAGTTCCTATTGTGGAAGCATTATGGACCTTTGCATTGTGTTTACTGTTAAGAGTCAAAATGGCTGTTGAAATATATTTTTGAGAGATGCTGTTGGACTTGGTGGGAAGACAGGCCGGTAATTTCTGTTCTCAAGCTTATATTAAAAGTGCACTATGTAACTTTTCTGGCAGGGGTTCAACCACTTGCTTGTAGGAGATGATATGTCTTTGCATTGTTACGCAGCATGGCATTTAATATATCTATGTTAATGTATTTTTGTGGCTAAAATAAATTCATACAAACCTTCATTCTTACAGAGAGCGGGATTGCCTCTCCACAGTCTGGACTTGTTACTTGGCCTCTTGGTGTTACCTGCTTTTCTTTACAGATGCGTTTGATGTCACACTCTGGGACATTCCAGGCAACATCTCCATGGAGACAAGCATGTGAAGGACCCTCCAGCTAAATGTATCTACAAAAATACATCTTTAATTTGAAGTAAATTCATCAATCAACCAAAACAACTAATAATGTAACACGAAGCACAAAACACACATTTTTACAGGAACTAACCATTTTGCACCTGTTAGATAAACACAATACCAATCTTGCAATCTTAGACAACTACACGGATGAAACTGAATCCACTGGTGTAAAGAACGCATATCTCCCCACACTGAAATGATATTATGTGCGTATTTGTTCATTTTGTATGGTTGGAGTTTTAGCCCAGTACATGCTGTGGGCCACACTTAATCAGGTCACAACACCCGCCTTTGTTCCAATGCAAACTCTGATTCATTTCTTGGACCATTTGCTTCACCTTTGACTCTAGACATTTGTCACTTTCCAATAAAACTGGAATGCCTTCATATATCTTAAAGAAGAATATTCCATAACACTATAGGAAACTCCCTATACGCACGTATGGCAGCCCATACAAACACTTGATGAATCCTGCCCTGTCACATCGCTTGAAGTCACATGCACTGCCCCACAATGCACCTAGGCTATCCCTTGAGATTGTCCACTACTTTACATTCACCGCTGCTGCTTATAGGGTCCACTCCAGCGTTGCACTTCTGAGCCAGTGCTCCGAAGGCTATAAAACATGCTTGCTCCTCTGTGCTATTAATCATCAGCCTCTTCCTTCTGCTCTCCCGCTGGTAGTAGATTACATGTCACCGGTCGCAAGTCCAGCAAATATTTCAGCAAATAACAGCGCGGCAAGAAGGGACAGCACCAAGCCGGTCCGGAGAGCCATATTGGGTGACCCTTGATCTTATATTTCGCCAGAGTGATGGTTGGCTGTAAACCTGCCCAAATCCATTGGGGTGAAATGTAAAGATAGGGAGGAGGCAAAACAGATTATAAGCCAGGGGGACCAAGCGATTGACTCAGGGAAAAAAGTAATGTTTGAGATTGGCCTAATAGATCTTTTCAAGTACTGAATATTCATGCCCAAGATGTGGATCAGCGCAATGCAAAATTCATCGGGTCTAAAAGGCACTTAAACCCTGTCTGACCTGCTCCGAAGGATTCATGTCTCACCATAAAGCACACGTATTCAGATTTTAGTGGTCAAGCAACAGTAAAGCTCAAGTAATGAATATAAGGATATTGGAGTTTAGGTGTAAATGCTGCATTGATAAAAGTACTCTCTGTTGCTGTTTAACACTGACCACCGTTGCCTCAGGTTTAGAGCAAAAGGTCCCATTTTCACCTAAGTGGATGTCTGTGAAATCCCTCTGTTGTCTGCTGTGTCCATGACAAACAAAGGTTGAATTCTGTCAGCTGGACAATGTTTTTTAGAGTGAAAAATTTCACCACTCATTAAAAGTAGCTTGTTCAGTTCTGACACAGGTCTGGTAAGGGATTGGGTTAAATATCGGTCTGAAGGGAGGGCCTATCATTGAAACACATTTACAGTAAGCATTACTTTGAACTATCCAAAGGTGTGAACTATCATATGGACTCCAAATGGGATGCCAGTGTCTGCGTACACTGAAGAACGTGTGTGTGAATGGGTGAGTCGTTCCTTGATGTAAAACACTTTGAGTACTTTGAAGGTAAAAAAGCATTATATAAATGTGACAATTTACCATTTACCTATGACGTTCAAATTTGATAAAAAAGAGTGCACACCTGCCAATTTCCACCAATATGATCTAGCAATGTTTAGTCCACTGCAGCATTTTTAAACCGCTTTTGGGGTGTCCTTGAACAACTTTAAAACCCATAAATTAAGTTAAAGTTGGTCTGCTTCATCTAATATTCACTAAAACTAGTCAACAGATTTAGTATTCTCTAAGCAACTTGTTTTATTTATAGGAGGCTTAATGATGGCGTAGGGATTAAAATCAGGTCTAACCAACCAAAAAAACACCACTTCTTGTAAAGTTATGTTGACAGTACTTTCAAACAGATGTATAACTAGAATTGATCCTTTTAATAGTTATATTATTCCACAGGTGGCCATAATGTAATGGCTGATAGCTTGCCGATTCCTTTCGCGATAGACACATTATTCCTGCAGCTGTTTTTTCTGCTTTCTCAGTTCATTCTTGGCACTTGTCATCAAGGGCTGGCTCTTGCTTGCATAGATGATCTTTGTGTACTGGAGCTGACTCATGCATTTGATACGCGGTGACAAGGCGGTAGCTACAGTGCACCCCTGCTCCCTGAATCTCATGGATATCTGCAATCTGTCACTTTGCATTCAGACACAGCCATTTACAAAGCTTTGATGATTATTCAGTACAACAGATGAGGTGGGTTTTAGTGACTTATATTTAGTCAATTTTACAAAGTATGTTTTTGGTACTTTAACTATACAATATTTTTAAGAAACAAAACATTTCTTGTAATGTCAAATTTTACTCTTGGACTAAAAGTAAAAATCTATTTAACAAGAAACATTTTTGAAATTGTCGTTTTATGTTTTTGGTTTTTTTCAAATGTTATTCTCAATTTTACAATCTTGACAAAACATACTTTTAGTTGTTTTTTTTTAGTTTTTTTTTTTAGTAGAATTCATTGTTGAGCCTTCTTTCATTCCACTGGAGCAACCAGTGCACTCAGGAGCATGGGGTGACCATAGTGCAGCGTCAGGAGTAGCAATAATTTTATAAAAGTACAATTTCTCTACTAACACATCACTATCCTCTATCATGGACCTGACATAAAAAAGCTTAGCCGACAGTTTCTTGGTTATCTCTGTAAAACAGAGCAAAGCCATATAAATGTATCTTAAAAGTATCTCCTGACACATTAAGCTGCTTTTAAATAGAGCACAGGTAGAAACTAATGTGGCATGTGTTCTAGACGGCATTCAAAGCACAAAAGAGAGGCTGCTTGAAACATCTTTGTTCTGCGGCACAGAGGCAAATGAAAGGGATCATTTCCTGCCCACGAGGCTCGGCGCGCGCCCATACAACACTTTATGAGCCTAAACCAGATCTGTGAGCACAGAGGGATCACGCTGTCATCTGCTCTGACCTAACAACTTCATTACACCACTACAGAGCGGCCAGTGACTACAAAAGAGCCACATTTAAGGCCTTATTCATGAATGTTTTTGAGCTTGATCTTGAACCTAATAAGAAATAATGAGGTCTAATTTCATTGGGGTGGAACTTGGATACACTAAGGTGGGTAACAGGCTGGCCCAGGTCTTTAAGACTTTCACATTTTAACTGGACACTTCAATTTCATAGGTAAAGGTCATATATTACACAAGACTGGCTCTTGTGACCTTTAATCCCTGTTGTACTGTTGTTTCCTCATCAAAAACATACCTGGAATTGTGTTTTATTTCATTCACACATGTTTGAGTAATCTTTTATTAATAGTCTGTCTACATCTACAAAGCTCAAAATGCTCTGTTCTACCTTGTGATGCCATGAAGCAATCGTTAACAGCTGCCTTTTACGTTACCCTGTTCAGTTGATATAGGAAATTCCAAAGCTGAAAACATCCACATGATTCTAGTGAAGGTATAACAAGTTTAAAAACACAGTGGAGCACTTCCTGTATTGCCACATGACATCACAAGGTGCAACAGAGTGTTTTCTGTTTGAGAGAACTCAGCCTAAATATGCAGGGTTCGTGTGTTAAACGTGTGAATGAAACAAAACAACTCCAGCTCTGTTTGCGATGAAGAAAAAACATTATAACATAGATAAGAAAACAGCATAAAATGGGCCCTTTAAAATTGACATACTTAAAAGTGTATTCATACCTGTGTCTTAAAAGTGCACTACACAACTTTCTGGTTCCTGATCTGATCATCTCCACGTTATTGGATGTTACCGTTTTGCCTAGAATGTTCCATAATGGCATAATGGCATTAATTCCACATGCAGGTGGTGTTCCCAGGCTAAGATACAGATCTGTAGAGAAACAGAGAGGGTGTTTTTCAAGGGATTTTTCACCTCTAAAAACACAAATAATAAAATAAATTCTAGACAGCTTAATGTCACACTGTGGGATTCTACCTAGGCAAAGCAATAATATCTCCATGGACACAAGCAGGTGGCAGATTCTCCCACTACCACCAGAAGTTGTTTGATGGATCTGCTTTTTTATAGTCCCTTTCTGTAGTTTGGTGCTATATGTGCTGTAAGTAGGTTGACCAATCAAATTAAAAACATGGTGCACCACACACAGCTTATTCAGTCAGTTGCATACTTTTCTATAATTTCATATTGCTTAAAATTGCAAAACTAACATGCAAATAATCTTGTTTTTCTCAAAAGGTTTACATTTTGCTCTCAATCATGTGAATTAAAAGGACTACATTGATCAAGTGAGCCTGAGCTGTCCTCCCAGTTGTTTTATGTAGTGGTTGTAATTACTCTGAATGTTCCAGGAAGTTAGAAAGTGTCCCAGATGTCCAATGTCCAAGATTCAATCCCCAAATTTGAATAATAATGTCTCTTAATGCCAGTTTCTCAAACAAAAAGCCCCTTCGGACATCGTTTATCACACTGTTGCCAAAATGAGCCTATAACTCTTGTATTTATGTACCAGTCAAAGTTGTAGTGCTAGCATAAGCCTCCATCAGGACTGCCAATGAAGAGTCTTTGTTGATTCTGGCAACACACCAGGCCACAATGTTATCCAGGAAGTTCACTCACCGTCACTTTATCATAAATCTACAGCTTTAATGTCCTCATCAAAAAAGTCATTTCTCGGGAGTTTTTTTGTGTTAATTCCTGACTCAAAATGTACAGAGCCCATAGAAATAAATAAGACATGAACTCACTTTGTTAGTCAAGATATTTGTGCTGGCAAAGGAGAAAGAAGACTTAAATTTTATGACACTTTATAAGAACTATATATCTAATTAGCCTTAAAGCATGAAGAATGACTTAATCTATAATTAACAAATACTTTATTAAGAAGGATTCAGGCCAAGTAATTACTTAAATATCCTATAGTCTATGAAACTGACTTTTGTGAGATTTTAGTGATGTGTGAATGAAACAAAACAAAACTCTAGGTATGTTTTGAGGTAACATGTTTGAGTAATCCAGCATTATTATTCTCTAAATCTCCAAAGATGAAAATGCTTTAGTTCAGTAGCGATAGGCAATTCTAGGTTTGAAATTATTCAAATGGCTCTAGTGAAGGTGTATGGAGTTGCTGAGCGAGTTGGGTGTTTTCTGTTTGAGAGAAGAACACAGTATGAATATGTGTGTTAAACATTTGTGAATTATTATTATTTATTTCCAAGTTCTTCTACATCTACTTTTAGTTTATTTCCATCCCAGACAGGAAATAGCACTTTTACCAGGCAGTGATAAAGTTGTCGAGCGGACCGCACACATCTTGTTAGAAAGGAGATATTACTACCAATGTTTAGACGTCACGCTCCTCTCCGCTCCTGCTGACAGTGTTCCCTAAGGCACCCTGCTTCCTACTGTTTGTCTTACACACGCTTTTACAACAAGTGATACCAAACCGCTCCACACCATAGCCGCGCTCTGTGCATTTACTCTGGAGGCAATAAACTGGGCATGTCAGCCATTTTCTTATGCATTCAACAGTGAAATGTGGATGGATCTCATGGTAACAGTTCCTATTATGTGGTATTCTGGTGGTTTGACCTGACACCATAGTCTTGGGAGTCATGGGTTTCAACTTCCTGTTATATGGTGCTATTTTGAGGACACTTGAGCATTCAAAAGTTATAGTATTTTGTTTTAAATTGTCAGCTTTTATGGCAGCAGAGGTAATTTTCACTCTGACGTGGATCTGGTTTAACTTGAAATGAGGTATTGTGTTGGTTTTGGTATCAAAGCTGTAGTTTCCTGTAATATGCATGATTAGAGAAACGTGAATTTAAAACAAGTTATTGCTAGACTATAGAAATTGAATCGATAGCTAATCATATAAAGATTGTATGTCTCAAAATGTCTCCACTATACCCAATCCCAGGGCAGTGAAAGCACATCGCTTGGAGACTTTTGGGACTAAATCTGATACTTTTGTGTAGGTTAAATAGCACTGGAGTGAAAAGTGTGTTGTGTAAAAAGGGGATTAATAAAAAATAAAAATAAAAAATCTTCCCTGTTCATGAACTCAATATGAGAAAGACAATTGTGGCACATGTTTAAATGACAACACTGACGACAACATCAAGTTAAAGATCTAACTGTGTGAATCCCTATGTAGCTAGCTCCTCCCTTCAGATAGATATAAGACAGTGTCCCCCACTACTCTGATCAGAACTGAAGAAGCAGCTTGGATGAGCAGCGAAACATCTTAACTGGACAAAAAGTTGTAGGAGTGAACAGAATTGAATTTTTCTTTTACTACGGATCATACCTGGACGACTGAGGGATAACACAGATATCCCTCTGAATTATTTATCTGAGATTTATTTGAACTTTTTAGAGAAAAACTTTCTAAACACCAGACCAGTAAATAAGTAAATGGTACATTAGGAGGAGTCTTGTGAGATAGGTCCTCAGGAAGTTCAACTACAGGTCAGCACAGTTTTTACCACGTGAAACAGATGCCTTGGAGAAGATTTATGTTCGCCAAAAAGTTCTACCTGAGTCTAAGACAAGTAAAGCTTGTCAGGCTGTTCTTGAAGAATGAGACGAACTTTGAGGGATTGTATTTCTTAACATTTAGCCTGAATCAATCTTACTCTGCTTTGGTGCACTTCTTTTCCCTGTATAAAATATATCTCTCCATTTTAAAAGAGCCTTGGTTCAAAATCTTAATATACATCTGGAAAATTATGATCTGACGGGTTAATGGATCCTTTTAAGTTTAGTGCGATTGGTTCACAGATGTGTATATAGTTCTGTTAATCAAAAACAAGAAACGTAGCCAAACCATCTAGATGCACAATAAGCTAATCCTCCAGTTAAGGTAGTGCTGACCAAACCTGGCTCAAAATCGTTGGATCCTCAGACAAATTTCGTTGCACTTATCTTGGTTTGCTGCTAGCTCGATCCTGGTTCAGTCCTGATCTAGATTTGGTTTCAGTCATGATCTAGTCCTGGTTTAATCCTGGTCTAATCCTGGCTAAATTATGGGTCTAGTGCCATTTTGATGTTACCATTGTTGATATGGGTGCTTCCTGTTCACAGGGACAGAAGAAATAAATCCATCCATACAGATAAGTTAACGAAATAGTACTGTACTGCACAATTAGCATTATCGGCACAGAAAACCAGGACTCAATAGTAGAACACCCTTTGGCCCTCATGCCAGTAGAAATCCTTTGGGAGTTAAACATATTTCAAAACCGCACCTCGTCCTATGTAGTCCTCTGTTAATTTAGTCCAGTCCTTCATGGCTGACTGATCCACCTGGACCCATCTGTCAATATCATTCTCTCATTCATTTCTCCTTCAACCTGGCCCCTCACTGCCCACTGTTCTCCTCTACAATACCAGGCGCGTTGGGCCGAGGGCTAAAGTGGTTTCATCAGCATTGCAATCAATCTCACAATCTTTTTTTCTGCTGCTTGAGTGACTGATACATCGACCATCAACTCCCTGCTATTGAGCAAGCCTGCCAAGCCATGCAAAAGACTGAAAGAGCAATTAGAGAAGGACAAACAGTGAGAATACTCAATTAGAAATATTCAAGTACAAATATATTCACGAGTAAACTCAATTACCTTTATTGATTAACTGTGGGTGGAGGTGGCATCTTCAGAGCTAGTCAGTACTCGAGTATCAATAAAAAATGCAGTTATAATCTACACAAAATATATGCTTACTTTAAAGCTTCAAGATAATATCTGACCTCAAAAACACAATTTATTATAAAAGCATCTCAACTGAAAATAGTTAACGTGTTTGTCTATAAATGGATATTTGCAAACAATAATTAAAGTGTTTTTTTATGGTAAATGGTCACCTTTTTATATAGCAATTTTCTGCCTTCAAGGAACTCAAAGTGCTTTAAATCAAGAACCACTCCCCCATTCACACACACATTCATACACCGGTGTACACAGACACTGGGGGTGAGGAGGGTTAACTGTCTTGCTCAAAGACACAAAAACTGTAATCATCTGTGGGAGCTGGGATTGCACTACCAATCTGTGAGTCTGTGGCTCTGGCCGCTCTACCAATGATGTTTTAGGTTTTTTTTTTATGTTGACAGCAGGATCTAAACCACCAACCTTCGAAGGATCAGTGGGCAAAGACTCTACTAACTGAGCTACTGTCACCCAAACAACCTTGCTGATGGTGCTGATGAAGTGATGTGCAATATCACATACATTGGGTAGCGCTGATAAACGTATCAGCACTACACTAGGTATTCAGTTCTTTATAAGTCAGTGCTACTATGATTACTTCAACCATTGAGCACTCCTACTTTGAGAAAAGCTGCAGAGGACTACAATAAAAAGCACTATCAACCTTGCCAATCATATTAAATGTAAGAATTTTAAGGCATTAGGTGTGTTTGTTTTTTCCCCTGCCATAAATAGTAATACCTCTGCACCTATAATGGTTCCTGAGCAAGTAAAAGAAATGAATTGCTCGGCCAATAAACTGCTGATGGACCCTTAATGAGTTCAAAGGGAATAGAACATCACAGGTAACATTAAACAGCATTAGTTGTGTTGGGTGGGTTTTATAAAGTGTAAACCGTACTGTAATCTACCAAGGCAATGTAATTGTATGAGCTCAGCTGAAAGATGACAGTGATGAAGGGGATCCCGAGTGTTACATAAGCCAGCCCGGCCTGCAGTGGGAGGCTCTGTTAGCAGGGAGCATTATTGATTGGTGGAGTTCACATTGTAAATCTAAGGATGTACGGAAACTATTACACTCTTTACCTGAGTTTAGACAGATAAGCCAGGAGTGTAACATGGAGACTTTATAATTTAACTGAGAACAAAATCTTTACTTTAAATACACTAATGTGAAGTTATTGTGTTATTGTTAATTTAACTTTTTAAAGAAGAAACATGGGAAGATCCTTAAATTTGGTAGTGCAAAATATACACAACTCAATAAAATATACAGCATTTATTTGTATTGCTATATGGTAAATGGGCACATTTTTATATAGCGCTTTTCCACCTTCAAAGTGCTTTACATGGAAGAACCACTCACACATTCACACACACACTCATACACCAGTGTACACAGACATTAAGAGCGAGGTGGGTTAAAAGTCTCGCCCACTGACATAATGACCACATTCATCTGTGGGAGCTGGAATCGCACGACCAACCTGTAGGTCAGTGGATCTAGCGTTCAATCAATGATGTGTACGTTGAGAGCGAATCAGATCAGTGGACAAACACTACCAGCTGAACTACTGTCGCCCTATACTAGATCTTTGTGATGTCTAACTGAAATGATTGCGAATATATCCCAAAATCTATAATCCAAGTAGTCAAGATCTGTACACTATTGCAGAGTTACAGTCAGGTCTATGGCTGCCCTCCACCCCTGTCCCATTAGAGAGGAGCCAGCTTGGTCTTTTGTGCTGCAGTGTGGAACTTTGATATTGTGCACAGGAACAGACCTCTGCTCTGACCAATAGCCTCTCACATTTACCGCCTCAGACTTCAGCACCAGTATGTGGCCTTGACCTGAGGGGTTCAAACTTGATTTCCACTAAATAAATAGCCTCCAGTGCAGTTGCGTGATCGTGCTATATGTTCAGTATGTATTGTAGACAGAGCAACTAATAGAAGTTTAGATTTGTTTGCAGTTTTCCAAATATTTCTCAGAGTGATTGTTTCTTTTTTGTCAGAGGGCTTCCATATCTCTAATTCATTTTAGGTTTCATCAGGAATATTTAGCTAGAGGATTTGTCTACAATTGTGTAAGAGGAGAATGAGAAGTGCTATATTCATGGATTTCAGTAGTATGACCTCTTTTTGAGGACCTTTGCTATCGATAATATTCTGTTTTGAAATGATAATTGCTAAGGTAACAGTCCTCGATTTTTCATGACTCTGGAGTCAGACTATGGATTTGTTGTGTTCAAATGAAAAACATTCTAAAGGAAGGGCAACGCCACAATGGTATAAATAGCTTTGACTGTCAATGTAGATGTTTTGAGTTGTTTGTTAATGATTGATTTAAATAATTCCTGGGTATATCCACATAAAACAAAAGTGAAAGTTCAGTGTCTTCTCTAACACCAATGAATTTATGTGAATCATATTTTTTTACCGTAGTGTTGGCATTGTTTGATTATAACGATTTTTCCTCATTCAAAACAGATATTTTGACTTGTAATTGTGAATTGTCATGGCAATGTTCCTCACACCCATAGATACATATTTTACATATTTTAAAACTAGAACTTCAAATGTCTAAGAATATGAATATTTCTAGCCTCCAAAAACATTAAATTCAGTGCACAACCCATTTTCCTGTTGTTGTGCATTTCTTAAGGCTCCCTCTCGCTGTATAATTCACCTGAGTTTGAACTACAGCAGACCCAAACATTACAATGAGGGAATATCATATATTTTTCAACACGGCTGAGTACTTGGCTGTAAGGCAGTCACTCACCTTGACAAAGACAGTAATTCATTTGTATCCAGGGACAGGAGCAGCACACATCCCAAATCAGCCAAGAACACTGACCATGTCTCCAAGATGTTAATAATGGCTGACAGCAAGGCCACCTCACCTCTATACCGCATGCAGAAAGTTTACACTTACAGATCAATGCTGAAACAGAGCCAGGCGCCAAGTGTAAGTAATGGGACTGAAGGCTGGAGAAAACCACTATTCTCACGTGTCAGTGAACAAAAGGGACGCGATGAATAGTCTCAAGTATTCCAGCCATAGTCATAATAATCTCCAAATAATAATATGGAAGTATACTTAAAAATATAGTAACTTAACATCAAATTAAGTCATATGTGTAATGGAAACAATGAGTTTGTTACTTCATTGTCACAGTGATGATAAAACAAGAATTTATTTTATTGAAACTGAAAAGTCCTATATTACGCAAAATTGACTCTTTTGAGCTTTAAGACTTTAGTGTTAGTCAGAGTGCTGCTACCTCATCAAAAACAGACCTGGAGTTGTGTTTTGTTTCATTCACACATGTTTGAGTAATCCTTTATTATTAGTTTGTCCACATCTCCAAAGAAATGCTCTGTTCTACCTTGTGACATCATGGAGTGGTAGTTTTAACTGCTACCTTTTACCATTTGTTTAGTAGAAATTGGAAATTATTCCAAAAGATGTATGAAGTTTGAGGACACAATGGAGCACTTCCTGTCTTACCACCAGAATTACAAGTTGGAACAGAGTGTTCTCTGTTTGAGAGAAGAACTCAGCCTAAATATGCAGAATTTGTGTGAATGAAGGACGTGTGAATGAAATAAAACACAACTCTGGGTGTATGAGGAAACAACATGTGGGCCCTTTAAATATTACACAAATACATGGGTGCATTCAGACCAGAAAAGTGTGAAAGTCTGCTTGCTTAATCCAGATAAAATGCAGACTTTGATTTTTTTCAGTTGATGTGGATCGTATTTTAACTGCACATTTGGTAAGTGGGCTAGGCCTACTACTACAAGTACTGCTACAACTACTTCACTCAGCTTGCAAGATCATGATTATGTTTCAATGCTTTTGAATTAAAGACATTATGGAAGAAATGAAAAGACATGTTGGCGTAATTATAAACTTCTACCGTCTGCTTCAAAACAGTGTCTCCCACTCATTTTACTCATTATGTAAATGGGCTTATCTTTATTGATTTGCACTTTGTTGCCGTAAGCCATCATGAGAAATTCATGGGGAGCTAATTTAAATCTATACTTTTATTCCATGAAATAAAACACAAGACTAAACCACTATAAAATTACAATGAATTAACAAAAAGCACCCATGCAAGTATATGGCTGTATATGGACCATCTGTCCATCTGCCACTGTATGAAATGCCTGTAAAATGATAACTGCTTGCTTTGTAATCACATGCAGCTAAGTACTACTCCGATTTTCCAGGCTCATCAATAATGCAGGGCCAGTGATAGGCTAGTTCTTTGCTGTTTTTTGGATGATTGGCTCTCAGAAATGATGGTGGCAGCTCGACCTTTGGAATGGGCCCATTGCTCACGCCCTCCCTCACCTCTCCTGCTCTTATAGCCCACTGTATATGCCTGGCTGCCTGAACACTGAGGCAGCTTCAAAAGACCATCTGATGAGTTACAAAGGGAGAGCCCAGGGAGATGTGCACGTGCCAAATGTTACACTCCGGACAGGGCTGTGACAGCGGGGGTGGGCAGACCAGGTGTGAGCAAACAGCAATGACAAAGAGGTTAATCCACTATAGACAGAGAAGTGCAATATGTGATACTGCAGGATGTGCACAGCAATGGAAGAAGTGGAAACTAGAATCTAACATCTTTTGAATAATATATGTTTTGAAAAAGAACAGAGCGTCAGTAAGAAGTTTATTTATAGATCATTTCATATGACGCACATAGCCTAACTGTGCTAAAGTGCTAAGTAAGAGTGTGAATAAACTTCTGATGAGGGGACCGTTAATTGATTGCATAAATGCAGATGTTATTGGTTTCCCTGAAATTAAACCAAGGCAAAGTTAGAGGTTAGATCTGTATATCTATATACAGGGTCTCCATAAAGTATCTTTACAACAAAAAAAAAATACAAAGGCGGTTGATAAGATATCTCAATCAGACTTGTTCTATTGTACTCAGTGGTTTCCAAAGTGTTTTACCTCATTTAATACACCTCTATATGGGCACCATTAGTCGTATGAAGCACATCAAGGCGGTACTGGATTTCTTGCCATGTTCGCTGTAGCAGAGCCTCATCAATGGTTGTAACTGCATCTGTTATCTTTTGCTTTAGTTCAGTAATGTCCTGTATCTTTGTTCGATACACAGTATCTTTATGTGATTTTGTTTCAATAAACCATCCACATTGGTTTGATACACATTGTGCCTTCTGTTGAGGAGGAGCCATTTCTTAGGGGTTCATTCAAACGGATGTCTCTTTAATCAACAGGATACCTGATACCTGAAAAATGCAATGTGATTAAAAACCACTGAATACAATAGAACAAATCTAATAAATATATCTCATCAATTGCCTTTGTAGTTATATCAATTACAAATGTATTTAACTGTAAAGAGACTTTATGGACACCCTTTAAATGCAATACAACACAGTTTAAAGCTATACTAGTACATTCCATGCTAAGTGATAAAATTGCCATGGAGAGAAAAGTTACATAGTGCACCATTCAATTCAAGATCAAAATAAAGTGAGGATTTTTTTCAGTTCTAATATTTACGCTGGTGGTTGGATTGTTATTGCTAAATCCCTTGTTTATATAGATTAGTAATATTTTGAGAGGTACCTAACAGTCTCAATGCACTGACTTCAGTTTTACCTCAGAGAGACATATTCATTGTGTTCAGCTATTCCTAAGCTTTTCGAGTAAAGTACGAAGATGGTCCCCAGCTACTTCACACTACAGTGGAGTCTTCTTGAGCCAGTTTGACAAGTGAGCATGTCTAAAATTGAGAGAGCAGGAAAGGTCAGACCAGAGCCACTCCACAGGACTGTCCAGTGTGTACAGGGCTGCAGTGAGGGTGTAAATGTTGCATTGGTAGAATCAGATCAGCTTGTATACAGACAGCCACATGCAATTTATCATGAGCACAAACTATTTCACAGTATTCACGCATTGATATAGCTCTCAGGAGTACGTTGTTAAAAGATTTGAGTGAAAAAAGTAGGTGTAGATCACATACTTGTATACAAACAGACCCATGTTTTTTTTCTACACCTCTTATACACGAGTTAACTTTTCTTCCCACAATGAGTACTTTTCCCATAACTGATAATGGTTAATTTGAATGTTTGCGTACTTTGCTCTTTATCCTCAGAAAGGCGTTCTGTTCTTGTAGTATCTGCATAATTTTGAATCTAGTCTGCCAGATTAAACTTTAAATCATAAATCAAATATTATGTTCAAACAGTTGCTCTGTATGCTCAGAAAATCCTTTTTTGCATGGTGTATTTATGTTTCACTACTTTTTACTTCAACTTTAGTGCTATTCTTTAACAGCACTCTTACTTAAAGGTCCTATATTAGACAGAATGGATTCTCATGGACTTAAAGACAAAAGAATACCTGGAGTTGTGTTTTGTTTCATTCACACATTTGAATGATCCTCGTTTATTAGTCTGTCTACATCGCCAAAGCTCAAAATGCTCTGGTCCACGTTGTGATGTCATGAAGCGGTAGTTTTCAAATGAACAGCTATATTTTATTTACTCTTATTTCAGTAGAGCTGGGCAGCTCAAGCTTAAATCATTAAATGATACTAGTGAAGGTGTATGGAGTTTAAAAACACTGAAGTACTTCCTGTATTACCACATGACATTATAAGGTGGAATAGAGCTTTTTGAGCTATGGAGATGAAACATTTGTGAATGAAACAAGTGTGTGTGTTAAACATGTATGATAGAAGCGAAAATAAAACTCCAGGTATGTTTTTTATGAGGAAACAACATTATAAAACATAGTGTAATATGGGCCCTTTAAGTAAAATGTTTGGCTCTTATTTTCCTCTCCATGTAATAAATTCACTTTCCAACACTGCTCAAGAGTTAAACAGTGGTATAACAGATTAGCCGATACCTGCAGGACCAGACCAGTCTTTCCCTCTAATGATGAGAAAGATGGCCGTCTTATATGTACAAATTACACTAGACCAGATTCCCCACTCCCATAATGCTTTACAGTGGGAGTACACATTATAGTAATCTAATTGAAGATGCCACAAATACAATCCTAACACAGACCAGCGTTTACTGCTAGTCATTGTGGTTCCTGTCATACACGCCAGAGCCTGCTTAGAATCCCATTAATCTTTTGCACCTAGCATTGAAATGTGGAGTCCTAATCTTCTCTCATATACCCCTACACAGCTTGTTATTCTTCTAGTTTATTTCCATCAGGCTGACAAATCCAAGACAGAATAACCCACAGCCTCTACACAGACTAGAAACATTGATGCAAGTGAGTGTTGACAAAATAAAAATATATTTGGTTTGTTTGTGCTGCAGGATTGATCCAACTTGCCTTGGGCATGGGGGAGCGCGGAGGCCTGTTCTCTTAAAGGTGGTGTGTTGAAGGTAAACACAGTGGTGACTGAGGTTTTTGTGAAGACAAGCAGAGTAACACATGCTGGACACTGCATGGAGCCCGAGCGCACCGAGGAAGTTCGCCTCAAGGCTTTTTTGTGTTGTGGAGTTTTTTTAAAATATAGGAAAACAGTAATAAAACTTTTTTTTTTGTAAACACATTAATCATATTTAAATCAATTAGTGTTATGAAGATGGTGGTCTAAAAAGAATAAAACCATGGATGAAGAAAGATGGCGGCACAACTAAACTTAATTCAATCTTAAATGTGGTGTTGGTGCAGTGGCTGTAGTAGTGAAGTAGTAGCAAAGTTAAGGTACACTTTATTGTCCCAGGAAAGACATTTGTCCTCTGCATTTGACCCATCCTTCAATGCAGCAGGAGAAACGTGTGAGGAACAGTGCTTAAACACTTCTCTCCAGGACAGGACTTTAGCTGGTGGATTTTACCTACTGTGCATATTTGAGTTCATGGGGGAAACTGGTGTGCCTGCAGGAAACCCATTCAGACACGAGGAGAGAAAACTCCACACAGAAAGGCCAGGGTGGCCTGGGAGTCGAGCCCAGAACCTTCATGTTGTGAGACAAGAATACTAGCCACTCAGCCACCATGCCATATAGCAGCAGTATTAGCAGCACCAATAGTAGTAATAGTAGCAGGACTTATATAGTATTATATAGTAGCAATAGCAGTCATAATAGTGGTGGTAGTTGTTCAAAGTAGTATTAGCAAAGCAATAGGTAAAGTTTTAGCAGCAGTATTATGTAGTAAGGTTAGTAAAATACACTTTTGTACCTCTTCTAAAGCTAGGCTGCTGAAATTTGCAAAATAACCATTTGGAATACTTGCTAAAATATAAAAATGTGAAAATTGTAAATGCTTCTGTTATTTCAATAGTTGAAAAAGGTTCATTCATAAACCACACATTCTTATCCTCTCACCTTCATTTTTATTTCACAAAACAGTATTAAAACTTTGCACAAAAAACTTAACCTAGCGAGTTCATTGTAATCAGCATAGGTCCTATGCACAAAACCCAAATGCTGGAATTGGGTTCAGAGGAGGTATTCAGTCCTTATTCACATTTAACCAGCACAGTCTTGTTTCCTTACTCCACTCTCCGTTATATTAGGGGAGGATTGCTGTAATAAATTGTGCTATCAAAGGAGTTGCCATGCTTTCATCTTAGATAAAACAGACCCGTGGGGGTGCTAGGTGACCCGGGTTAACGCGGATACAGGCGGGAGAGCATAATTGTGGTGAAGAGGCCAATCGGAGACCGTCGAGAGGGGGCGAGCGAGGGCCAGGGCTGTGGGAGAGGGCCACAGGGGAATGAAAAACAGCATGGAGCGCTTGTTACCGCAGCATTTACACTCTCTCATATTGATTTTCGGATTTGATGCTAAAATAATCGCCCGCTTTCATCAGGGAATCCATGCTTTTTTAATGTACTCATGTTCACTCTGGATGGTATATATACTACGGTTTCTGCATAGACAATAAATGTGAATCTGAAAAATATCCAGTGCTGTACTATTGTTTTCGTCAATCCCAGCAGGAGGTGGCCAAACAAACCACAGACCACCATTTTCACATAATACATTTTCAAAAACATTATAAGCCCTTAACAAAATGAGTTCTATGTTTGAGGGGAGCTGTGTCAAGCTTTCCCGATACATGTACCTACACATAAGAGAGGTGTCTACAGCCCTTATATATTAAACAATTACAGGGCGATCGTGAGCTGATACTATTTGTTTTTCGAGCTGTCCTAATTTTTTCCCATCCTAGACGAGGCGGGAGGACCAGCTTTCCCTATGGATATAGTGGTCTCTCACAAATGTTGATCCTATATCAGTGAGCAAATCTATATTAACATTTATTATTCCTACCCCCATGGATGCCCTTAAATATAATAGGCCTTAGAAGCATTATGTCATTGTCCATCCATCCATCTTTTTCCACTTATCCGGGGCCGGGTCGTGGGGGCAGCAGTCTAAGCAGGGACTCCCAGACTTCCCTCACGCCGGACACGTCCTCCAGCTCCTCCGGTATGACCCCAAGGTGTTCCCAGGCCAGCTGAGAGACACAGTCCCTCCAGCGTGTCACGACCACTTGAAACATTATGTCATTGTGATTTTTCCAATTCACCCCAGTACAGATACATTGTATAAACAGCGCCTGAGGTCAAAATATGTCTAATTTTACAGTGTTTCATTGCCCAATAATCAGGAAGTGAACATTAGCATGCTAGTTGTTGTTAGCTTTATAGTCACAGTAAAAATCCGCCTTGGTCTTGAACAGTTGTGAAAAGCATTTATAAACTTATTGCTGTGAATAATTATGCTTGGAATCCATAAGGTGAGTGAGAAATAATTTAGGATCACTGTAACCTGCTTAAAATGAACCAGTTCTGTTTTTTCATGTTTTTTTAAGACAGTAAAAATCAGGTGCAATGCATTTACGTGTAGGTGTCCTAATTAGTGCTATTACTATCCCAGCCATTGGGACAACAGCTGGAAATTAGCCTTTGGCTATAATCCAGTGTGTTTACTTTCATGTTGAATCATGTCTGTTCATTAACATGCACTGTCCCACTCAAATAAATAAATAAACTAAAAACTAGTACATCCATGCACCAGTTTGTGCTACATGGATTGCCAAGTACTTTGAAGACCTCAGATCACCCAAAAATATTTCCTCTCAAACATATACAAAAAATTTATTTCAGGTTTCTAACAGTGTCCAGCCTCAGACAGCCTTGAATCTTTCGCCATCTATCGAAGCGCATCATTTCTGTGTCAGCTTTAGTTTTCCTGAGCGATGGGCATCAAAGACACACCAAAGTGGAGAGATCTTCCCCCTCGCTTTGGGTTTAATGGATTCTGTGAAATGGAGGCTCAGGCGGGCAGGATAAAAGAGCACTTGGCTCGGATAAAGGTGCAGTAATGATCGGAAATGACACATAAGGAGGAACTACGTTTTAGTGTTAAGAGTAGCAACAGAGGTACTATGTGAATCTATATCTCCACCTACATACTTATACACACAACTAATAACATGACATGGAGGTTAGTCGTAAAGCACTATGTAAAAATGTAACTGCACAAAATAGGAAGTAGTTTGTTCAAGGTATGTACTGCAAGGATTGTTATGAAACCCTTGAACTGTAAAGAATCACTCAAATGTTTTTCAAAAATCTATATTGCTGGATACTATAAGATGCTCATGACAACTTGAAACATATCAAACATTCTGTCACTGTAATCCAGTTCCACATCTCAAATTTTCTCTTTAACTTACGCACATTTTGTTTATCTCATTATCAGCTGTTATTAACAGCTTTGCTCTGCTCCTATATGCACATCATTATGTGTTGCTGGCCCGACCGCCACAGTTTGGGCACATTGTTAGATGGATGGACCAGGCCTTCAAAGCTTTGGGCATGTCACACTGTTGCATCACTCCATTCCACTTCCCTCCATCTGGTTTCTCCATTTAAAATAAGGTCAACCCTAAATCCTGTTTAGACTCTGCTCTATACCAGGGAGAACGTTATAATTAGCCTTTACATGCTAATTATGCTAATTGATCTGTTATGATGTCTTGTATTATGCATTATCCTGTATTTGTAAAATCCTTTAGGTATCTCAGTCATGTTTCTTATCAGTAAATGAAATACGGTGTGGGTCTTCGAGAACCTCAAACAACTAGCTAGCATAAATTAAATATAAAACCACAGTGCATGGTACTGCATCACATGGAACATTGAAAAGTACTTTGTATGAAGCCAAAAAAAGTCAAGGAGATGTATCAACCAATATGAAACAACACACAAAGTTATGTCTAAAAGCAGTGGTGGAAAGAGTGCAAAGAACTTGTACTCAAGCAAAAGTACAGGTAGCTAAAAATGTACACAAGCACAGGTACAAGTATTGCTGTCAAAGTTTTACCTAAATAAAAGTACAGGTTTAAATTAAAAAAAAAAGTAAATAAATAAATATTACTAACAATGGAATATACTATATTTTCCTGACTATACTTCACTTTGGAGTATAAGTCACACCAGCCGAGACCAAGAACAGACATTTTATCTTTAAAGGCAATTAATAATAATACCAATAAAAAAGACAACAACATCCTGAATAGCAGTACAGCACACTAAAATAACACATAGACAATGAACTGTCTGTTATGTTTATGTAAGATATTAACAGTTAATCAGATACACTATGCTAACATAACATATGGTGGCTTGTCCATAAACACGAGAGACACAAGAGTTCTTTTCACTGATGTTTACTGTGGTCTTATTTCTTCATCACCTTCACACCGTAGACCTAGCGAACACATCAAATATAACATAAGCTCTGGCTCATATCATATATACACAAAACTGCATATGAACACATGGAAAATATACATACAACTTTGGCCTGCTAGTAAACAAACCAGTGAAACTCAAACTTTATGTTTTACTTTTCAATTGTTTCTTAAATAGAATTCTTCATCCTCTGTGTCACTTCTGAACAATTACACCTGCTCCGGAAGTAGATGAAGCACAGCTCTGGAAGTCCATAGCTGTCATACTGCTACACAAGCCTAGAGTGCCCTCGCACAGATGTCAGTGTGACAATAACAAAGATGTGAAATTATATATTTTAATAATTTCATATATAAGTCACATCTAACTATAAGTTGCACCCCTGGCCAAACTATGAAAAAAGTGCAACTTATAGTCCGAAAAAAACGCTACTCAATTTCTGTGAGTATTTGCACTTTCCCACCCTGTCTAAAGGCAACTCTGTAACATGCTCTTTTACAACATATCAAGTTCTCACCCCATTAAAGTATTTGAGAGTGACTAAAGGTTACTTCAAATTTCATGATTTACCGCAGGTCCTGTCAGGAGAAACCTGCTGTGTGATCAGTAATGAATGGGGCTAATTCTCACAAGTGTTCTAATGAGCAGTGGGATATTATCACGTAATATTAACCACTGCAGTGATATGTGAATCATACCCTTTGTCCAAGTGGGACTTTTTAAAACAAAATAGTTAAAATAGTTGAACTATGAACAAAAGAAGAAAAAAAAAAATCCCCAAATTTTGACTTTGACAAACTCTGAAACACACTTTCTTGATTCTGTCACATACTAAGCAGTCCACAATGAAGAGATCATCTGTGTTATGCACGTCGTCGCTAATTGCAGGTCCAATGGAATTCCATCCTCATTCACTAAAATGACCTTCCTGAGATCTACAACGCACACTTCTTCAATACGAAGATGTGAGTCTGGTCACTGGTGAATCTCCTTGTTTTCAAATGGGCGTCATTGACAGGTGGATTAGCCAATCGGGGACACACATGGTTCATCCAGAAAAAAAGTATTGATTTCTGCAGAATTAATGAGAGAAGCAGTAAACTCTGTTCATCTGAGGTGAGATAAATTTGATTTTATTTGTAAATCATATGTGACCAATGAGCTCATTCATATCACAGACATCACCGGAAAAAAAATCGCATTGCACGATCACATTTGGCTGGACTTTAGACACAATGGAGGACAAGGGGACCAGAAAGACGTCAATCTGCATAAAAAATGCAGAGAGATCAGTCTGGATTTTCCAAGCAATAAAATGACATTTGGCAGATTTGAACCTACTTCAGGACTTTATACTACGTTTTAAATGACTGCACAAAATCAATTGTGTAGTTTATGTATATCATGAAATGGGAGGTGCAGACAAAATTCTTATTTCTGCTCTTAAATATCTATAAAGCTTACAGCATTTACACATAACATAAGTTAATACTGTCACTCTTAACAATCTCATATGTTTACAGCTGCAAACAACAGTTATTGTAATAGTCTAATAGACCAGTCTGTGTTTTTCAATTAGTTGACTATAGTCAGATAATACTTTCTATTGAGAAACAGGTAACTTTAGTGGTAGTATATTTATCTTGTCGATTTTTGAATTCTCTCCATATGGCTCACTGCTGTTCTCCTTTTAAGGAGCCCTCTGCCAATGTCGATATTAAAAGATGTACTTTCTACAGTTTACATTCCACATGTACAATCCTCATAATTAATGATAGATGGGTCTAATGAACTGTTTCATTCCTGGAATTTATCCTCTGTACCAAGAACTCATTTGTGGACACAAAATTCAATTATGATTATTTTAATAACTGACTAGTCACGACTACTCTGACTATCGTTGCAGCCCTATAGTGTTAAACGCAAACGGATGTTACTTTCTTTGTTGTGTTTTAGTCATTCAAATTGCAGTGCACAATGGTATGTGGGCATTCTGACTGGAAAAGCCAATTAAAATACATCTTACTTCCACAATGGGCTTTTTGGTGCATTTATTTGTTTTGTAAAAAGAAGAGGCGAGCAATTATACAAGCGAGTGGGCACATGTTAACGCTCCCACTGATGTAGTAGAATGTGAAACTATTATTACACACCACCATTTTAAACAACTGTTTGCCAAATAGAAAAAGAGGTTTCATCTGTCATTAATAGCTAAAGTGCCTACTGTAGTGCTCGGAAATAAACAAGCTGCTTGCCAATTCTCCAACAACAAAGCACAGACGATGAGGCCAGTTCCCATGTCAATTCCCAGCCCTCCCATTCACTTCACTGGAGCAAATAACAGTAAAAGTGTGCACAAACGGATACTCTTCAGTTGTCACAATAGCCAAATAAAAGCTATTGTTAAAGTGAATAGAAGATATGAGCTAAATTATGCCACGTAATCTGGTTTACATGAATTAACAAGTGCCCACACAAAGTGCATATTATCAGCTGGGACATTTGCCTTGAACTACAGCTTTTTGAATCAAACAAATCACAAAAGGCAGCATGTATTTTCCATAGCAGAAATCAAACCAACCAACTTTACGGTCTCTATACCAACAACTATGATTATAATATAGTGGATTTCATTTCAAGGACAAATGCATGGATCAAATATATTAATTGGGTTTTCTATCAGTCTGATCTCTTTATATGTGCTGCACAGATTAAGCTTTGAACAATCACACGCACTGATGTCTTATCTTCTGCAAATGATATTCTATGTTATCAAATGAGCTCATCCTTCAGATTACACATATTAATAATTTACACCTTGGTTCACGTAGCCTATAACAACTTTACACCACATAACCTTGCTTAAGGAAGACATATGCTTTATTCTGACAGTTTTCCATTAGATTATCATTGCACATGTATGTATACATATTGTAAACTGCAATATTTATCTAAGACATTTTGATAATAAAAATGGAGCCATTGCCTTTCTGTTAAAAATTGCGGATCTTAGGCCCATCTCTTCATAATGGCAGCAGATTTTGATTTACACTTTTTTTTTTTCTTGTAGGCTACATGGCATTTTTGTACATATATAACCAAAAGTCTATATTTTTTTTTAATAATGGTAGTGGGAGGAGATAGGTGGTAGGTGAATAACATTTTTTTCTTGAATGCAGGACAATACAGGATTACTCAAGCATGCATGAATGGATCAAAATACACCTCTGAGTAAAACAGTAATGAGGGAGCACTGTTATAGCATGGTCAAAAGCTCAAAAAGCTACTGAATTGTAACGCATATACATGCACACCTCATGTATGTAAACCCGTGTTGTGTAAAATGGGAAACTGGCATTACTTCACAGCTGGTGGACAGAAGTGGACAGCACCCATGCCAGAGGCCATTTAGCAGAAGAGCATCGAAGTGTTCTGAAATAATCAGCATATGTGATTGCAGCTCAAGTGGCCACTACAGGGGCATAGAAACCCGGGGCAGAGTGCGTCTTAATGGCCATCTGTTTGTCTCCAGATATGCACCGTGTCAGGGCTTCAACGCAAACAGCTAGAAGATGCTACAGCTGCGCACTTTGTTTGGTCATGGGAGGGCCAAAACACCATCAAGACTGAGGAAATTTGCATACAATTACCTTAAAAACAGTATCTAGGCTTCACTGTAGTTTTTCAGATGAGTTTAGTGTTATGAAATCTCACACCAGAGGTGGTGATATGGGATGAAATATGCTCTTTACTTTTAATGTCTGTCATGACATCAATTTTGACATCAATCGGGCACGGTGAACATGGGCTGCCTTAAATAACTCATGACAATATTTGATGACCTTCAAATGGTATGAAGTTGTTACAGGAAAGTCAAAGTGGACATTTTGTCATAATAGTTCTATATGGCCAATACTGAACTTCAAGGTTGTGGCAAGAATTTATAAGGTTACAATTTAGGTTGTATAAAGGCACTTTCAAGTTCTATGGTAAATAAATTTCTATGAGTCCATTATTTTACAAGAAAGAAATGGCATCATCTTAACTGTAGTGTTAATTTAGAAAAAAAACATACTAGTTAATAGTAAGTACTAAATAATTATTAGGTAATAGTTAATCTCGGGGTCTTGTTCACGAGTGAGGGAAGGATGGAGCGTGAGATTGACAGGCGGATCGGTGCAGCATCTGCAGTGATGCGGTCGCTGTATCGGTTCGTTGTGGTAAAGAAGGAGCTGAGCCCAAAGGCAAAGCTCTCGATTTACTGGTCAATCTACGTTCCTACCCTCACCTATGGTCATGAGCTCTGGGTAATGACCGAAAGTACAAGGTCGCGGATACAAGCGGCTGAAATGTGTTTCCTCCGCAGGGTGGCCGGGCGCACCCTTAGGGATAGGGTGAGGAGCTCGGAGTAGAGCCGCTGCTCCTACACGTTGAGAGGAACCAGTTGAGGTGGCTCGGGCATCTGCTCAGGATGCCTCCTGGACGCCTCCCTAGGGAGGTGTTCTGGGCATGTCCCACTGGGAGGAAGCCCCGGGGAAGACCCAGGACACGCTGGAGGGACTATGTCTCTCGGCTGGCCTGGGAACGCCTTGGGGTCCCACCGGAGGAGCTGGAGGATGTGTCCGGGGTGAGGGAAGTCTGGGAGTCCCTGCTTAGACTGCTGCCCCCGCGACCCGGCCCCGGATAAGCGGAAGAAAATGGATGGATGGATGGGTAATAGTTAATAGCAGTAAGTAGTAACAGTAATTGGTGAACAAGGGGTGGAAGGTAGCCAAGTAAAAGTAGCAAAGTACTGTACTTAAGTATACATTTTAGGTATGTGTACTTTACTTTAATAGAGAAGGTATGTACTTTCCACTCCACATTTTTATTGTCTGAGACCTGCTGAAAAGGCTGTGGGGATATTTCTAACATATTCATAGTTTGAGCAAACACATGTATACAAAGAAAAACAGCTAGGGAAAAAAATATTGATTCAATTGTTTCTGTTGAAAAAAATTCAGCACAAATCTTTCTCAGAATCGCTACCTTTGAAGTTTCATTAGATCTCAAAAACTTTGCAAAATACTTTAACTTTTTACTCTTCAAGTACATTTTTAAATACTTTTAATTAAAATGTTTTCATGTTCTTTTACTTGAATATTTCTTTGCTCTGGTATTTGTACTTTTACTTACGTAACAAAATTGAGCGCTTCTTCTGCCACTGGAACAAGGTGATCTTTAATAGTCCAAGCATGAAGCTGTAGGCACATTCTTAAAATTTAAATTCATAAATTAAAATATAAATATATAAGTACAACACAGCAGTACCTTTTGTCTATGTTAATGCACAAACCAACCAATAAAAACAGGGTAAGCTAACAGCTATTAACCGCCACTCAACAAAAAACGCTAACCAGATTTCTGTCTGTGCTGGTCCTTGCTTAAGCTATCTATTGCACAATTTGGGTATTTTTGTTGGACCATTACAGATCCTGGGGGAAATCTTGTGTCGGAGTACTGAAACAGTAGTTCTTATAGTGAGACAGTGACAAATCTGAAACTTCCGTACAACCAAAGACACGCCCTGATTACCCTGATTAAGAGGGCTCTCCATATTAGAATAGCTGTTATTTCAGAATGCTATTGTTCTCTCCATTTTGGACACAAGGCGTTGGTAATCACAGGTTTTCCATACTCTGGGCCTCTTCATGTGCTCAGTGCTCCTGAGAGGCACCTCCGTCTAAAGTGCCATTTCAAACAGATGGCAGTGGCGACTGGTGCGGCCTGATTGGAGGTGATTACACATCTGGAGGTGCCCAACAACCTGGGACCTAACCAGATTTTGCAACGGGACCTCTTACCGAAAGCTCCATCACCCAATGTGCTGTGAACTGTAATGGTGAGTGCATTTATGAGCAGCAAATTGTCCACATTAAAGCAGATCTGAGGTGAGGGGAGGTGGAGGAGGAGGGGTGCTGACAGGTTAAAGGTGTATGAGGTTTTTATTTGAAAGGTTGCCTGGACACCTGTTCTGTCGATGCCCTCCCGGAGCACTGGTTTCATGCTCTGATGCTTGAAGGCCTTCTGCTGGTTGTCACTGGTGTGCATAATTACACTGAGCATTAGAGCGTGTGTGCTGGTAAATGCTAAATAAATGTTCACTTTCATCACCTCTTTAATTTAAAATACTGACAAGCAATTAAAACTGTATAAACTTTATCAAGGCATGAGTCCCAATCTTGCATTTGAGCCCACATCTTTATTTCATTGTAGATCTAATTATGTTAATGACAAAATACAACATTATATTGTCCACTGATGTGGAAATCTGCCATTTGGTTTCACCAAACAAACACTTTCACTATGACATTGGCACACTGCCACAGATGGCACTACGCTTCATCCTTATCCAAGATAAACTTCTCATTCAGCACATCACAAATAAATCACAAATGATGACAGTGAACTAACCAGCACATCCACATCTCATTTAATAGAGTTAGCAGCTCTGGCTGCAGTGGGTATAAAAGAGTTAGTTTTTTTTTAAGATTTTCTTGTTCTTTTAAGACCCAAATAAAAGATCATCATCATAATTGAAACGAATTGTTATAAAACTCTAATATGCAGACTTTTTAAAATCTCAGATTCCCTCATAAGTTTTTCTTTGATCAGCCCCTAGATAGGCCTAAAATATACGCATAGTTGGCCTGATACAGAAGCCTTGGCAAAACACATTTAATTATGCAGTGTGTATTTTCAGATGTGAGATTTACATTAAAACCTCATCCAACAGCACATCACAATGATTCTGCACTATATCACTAGTGTTACTCAAGATCACTCGTTAAGAAATAATTGACAATTAAAGTCGTAAGAGCCAAGAAATGATTTGGCTCGATATGTATACCTTTCGAACAAAGCAAGATATTCAGCCAGTATTGTCTCACCTTCTCTCACACCACAACAGAGTAATGTATAGTAATACTATTAATACTTTTACTAATAATACTATTAAACAGACATATGACAAATATGATATGCCTTATATATGATTCAGCAGCAGCTTTAAAAAGTGTCATATAGGTCACATGTCTTCACTGACCATACTCTGGCATGTTGAGGTTAATCACTGTTATGAGCTGGTAATGACATTTCACTGATGTGAGCTCCTTAAACACTAATAATAATTCAAAACACACACCCGCCTCCAGTGTTTAGCTTTGCAGACATTGTGCACACAAACCAAGATCACTTCCAACCCTCAATCAAACTTTCATTTTGACTTTTCACATTCGGGTGGAGCCTTAAATGGATCTGCTCTGCATGACAGCACCCGAGCAGCTCCAGGCTAAAAAATGAGCTAAATACCGACAGGACGAATAGAGTTTTGTCTTTTATTTGGGTGTAGTTCGATGTCAGGGTGACATTTGACTAATGATTTTATAGTTATCTGCCTTAAACCAAAGGTAAAGTATTAAAAGCACTCCTGAACGCAACAAATGTAGTCAGAGCCGTAATAGTGTCATAGTGTTAACATAACTAAAACCAAGATAGAAGCCAGAATACACAGGGTTAAACAGTGAAAAATGCTGTAATGAGAGGTGAGCACTGAGGCCGAGTGCAAGTGTAAACAATATTTTCTTATTTGCAGAGTACAAATATACTGGCCATGATCCTACAACCCAAACTGTTTTTCTGTTTTCTTTTAAAACATAAGCAAGCCTCTAACATTCAGCTTTCACCCTCTGAGGTCGACCACGCAATACTCCGCTTTCTAGTGTACAGGATTTGCATGTTTAATTTTGGCATGAAATAAAATGGCAGATGCCCTTCCTGAACACCATCCAGAAACTCACATTGGGTATAAAGTAAGTGAGAAAATGTCTTTTTAGCAATGGATATGTCTTGTGACACCAAAGAGCAGCGCCAAGAGGACTTAAAAAAAATTAAAATTAGGTTTATATACTTTGGGGCAACATTGGTTCAGCTGGTATAACCTGAGTGGCAGTTCAATCCGATGCTCTGACCATTTAGCAATACACTTCACCCAGCGTGCTTATCAGAATGAGGTGTGTATCAGTGATTGGTGATGATCGGAGGAGCAATTGGCAACTATATCCCTATGCCAGTCAGACCCAGGGCAGCCGTGGCTACCTCTACACGTTAGGGGAAATTAATGCAATGTGTCCATGGGTGTCAGAATTTAAGAATTAATTTCAATGGGAAAGTGTCCAAAATGCTCTATAAAAATCAATCCAGTGCATATTATTAAAATGACCATTATTACAGTTTCTTGAAAACACTAAACAAAGAATTATAGACTATATTTTATGTTTTTGACATTTCAAACAAAAAAATATCTTGTCTCCAGTCCAATGAACAAATACTAACTGCAAACAACTCTCCAAGTTGGGTCCGCCCACACAGCTCCCTCCAGCCAATATATTCCAACGCCAAGCTCCACAAGACAAACTTTCCTATAACAGTATCACAAAGTATAAATAATGTTTCTTCACAATACATTTTAAGCAATGGTTTGTTGAGACTTTGAATGGTACAATTTGTTATAGTGAAAAATGTGCTGCCTGGGCCCAGAAGTGAGACTAATGCGCCTTATATCAGCGGACCAGACAAAGGAAGGAGAAGAGAGGGAGAAAACAGTTTTTATCTGTGCATTTGCATTGATGTAAACTGCCTATCACAGCAAAAAGGGTCTGGGATTCAGAGCTTTGAATGGTGGAGTTTCGAAATGCTTTTGCCACAGGTGAAAACTCAAATTCACTTGACAGAAGGAAAAATCTAGGCCAGTGTTGCTTTTTCCCCAAACCCTCTTCTTTCTCTTTCAATTGTGCAAAACTTGGAGCTGTCATGAATGTACAATACAACTCAGGAACAGTGATTAGAGAATCCTGGATCAGAGGCAGCCTTAGGGTGAAATGTATTGAAACAGGTCTGAAGGGGAAGTCACAGGGGCTGAAATCTATCCAAGCTTCTTTTGGGCAAAAGGATAATGGGCAAAATCTAATCAGAAGTTAAAGGAAGTGAAAGGAAACTGATCTCAGCTGAATAAAGGTTGCCAGTAGCAGGGGACACACGCACGTTTTACACATTTTCAGTATATGTACAGGTCATATCTTTTTTAATTTTTTGCATTCATTCATTCTTTGAAAATCTGGATTTTGATGTCACCAATAATAAAATATAATAATAAAACTTTTGTTCGCACATTAACAGTGTTTAATAAGAGAGCTGTTGTTGTTGCATACCGTTATCTTTTTATTTTACGTCGCTATCACTAGTTAATGTTACATCGGAAAATATTTGAACAATAGTGTTGGGTCTTTCTTGTGCAAATCTGTTGCTCTTATGACAACTGACAGTAAACCCCTAAATACAAAAATGTTTAGTGAAAAAGCTCAAATGTTTGAATGGAAAAATCTGTTGAATTTGAGCTGTCTTCACACAGCAGGCAACGTCAAGTGTGAAACTCAGGCTGCGAGTGTTCATGTGCAGTTTTCAACTCAAAAAAACATTTTCCAGAGGATCATGTGAACGCATCAGACCCTCGCCTACGTTTAGCAGGTCCTGGAGTGTAGGTAGTGAGTATTCAGATCCAAAGTCCTTTTAGGTTTATTTCCTGTTTTTAGTCCAAGGAAGTGTGGAGCTTATACTGCTTTCTGATTGGATTATCGACTGTAAAACCAAATGGAAACAAACAACTTGATCAATATGTATAACGCTATTGTAACTAAGAAAATATCTATTAAAATCAGTATTTCATTTGAACGTGTTTACTTCACATCAGGTAGGTTGTGTTTATAAAATATTCGATGGAAAACCTACATGTCCTACCTTCACAGGATTATGATTAAATACTTTTTTTTTGGTATAGTTTTAAATTAATATTTTCTGCACTCCCGTGAGTCTTCCAGTGCTATTAGAATGATCATTGCCCATACCAACACAATCAGTAAGCTAATCAAAGCCTAAAAAGTTGATGTTTTAATGCAAATCGCAAATCCTTACTGTCACTATTCAAAGGCAATATATATAAACACAAAAGTATTTAAATTGCATTGAGGCGGATGAAAGAACGATAGAATGGCTGTCTGTGTATTGTACAGCATAAGCACACTTACACATTCAAATCCTCAAATACACATAACAAGGAGTCTTCATGTGTATAAAGATAAGGCCAGATACACAACTTCTTTGTCCACTCTCTATATAACCCGGACACAATACAACTCTGCAGCATTCAGAAAGCTCTCAGGTACACTTGACTTTTGCACTGGATTAGACTGAATCATAGCACATACAGAAAAGCCTTTCTATGGGTCGTGTACTAGTCCATGAAAATAATACTATATGGAGAGACAGCAAGAAGACCGTTGCCAAAGCTCAAAGTCTCATTTACATTTGAAACAGACAAACACAGCGGTGACGGCAGCACAGAGACACCGAGATGCTCAGACGATGGCGGGAAATAACACTATTCCTCTCCAACTAGCATCAGTTATCGCCCACAATGCACTGCTGCAGCTCTCCTATACATTTTGCTTAATTTATGGATCAGTTACTTTACAATGTGGACTAAGCGGTCTATAGGGCTGCAGGGAATCCAGGATGTTTACTATCTCAGTCGTTTGGAAGATAAAGTTCATTAATTTGACGTGCAAGCTAAATGTGGTTACTTATTATTATTTTTTTAAAAGTACTTTTTCTCATTACACTTGATGAATATTGAATGTGATTTGTTTTTATCAGAACATGCATACACATTTACAATTGTGCTGCTAGACACAAATAAAGTACACAATTAAATACTCGCTCATCTCAGTCAAATCTCATGGAAAATTCAAGTAACCATAATAAAGCACTTGATTTATACAGCACTTTTTCACTTTTTGAACACTAAATGACATAATATGCCTCTCTTCTCTGACTTAAAACTCTGAGTGTCCAAATAATGAATGGAAACACCGCTATAACATAGTTAAAAGCTCATAAAACTCCAATTTATTTAATATATCCACTTTAACATTGCCTTAATCATTTAACTGGTGATGGTAAGTTAATTTACTAGCCACATCTGCCCTTGTGTATACAAAAGCAAGGCTGCCAAGGCTGTTCCCTCAGCTCTATCATGCACCAATTTCTGCAAAACCACATACATACAGGCTGTGAAGTATCCTACCCATGGACAAAATAATAATGAACAAGGATAGAACCACAGACTTCCAGGTTAATGTGTTGAACGCTCTAACCATTGAGCCACTGCCACTCCTAGCTTCTAAAATACATCTATTGGTAATGTTCGACACTGAAGTCGCAAAGTTACTAGTCAGTCTTTAGCTGCAAAAGTTTCATTGAGTGGAGTTGCAGTGACATATGCACCAGCTGTACACTGTGTCACCGCTGCAGTTTTGTCCTTCAGACTTTATGTGCAATTAAAAGGAGAAAAAGTACTTCTTGCCTTTGTCTTCTGTCAGACCCGTGTGCTGCATTGTACCATTACATCTGGCAGCTGTCCCAGGAACGGCAGCTGGGAGCCCCCCATCAGCCCAGGGAGAGAGAGAGGGTCAGACCAGGCCAGAGATGAGTGGACGCTGAGAACAAGATGGCTACAGTAGACGCACTCTAACTCCAATAGTGTTCAATTTTCAGTTCAGTTTACTCCGGGACCAGGCACTGAATGACTACAAGAGATTAAGATCAGTTCATAGCAAAAGTTAGGGACACTTCACCTTTCGTTAATATAAGAAATACAACTGGGTCAAACTGCAACAATAGTGCAGCCACGGTGAATATGAATCTATAAGGAAAAACTTAATAATAATCAATCCATACTTGCAAGGTAGGTGAAGCGTTTTGCCTAAAAACACAACAACACTACACATTAACTAATGCCACCGCTGCCCCACTGTGGAAACTGGTATTAACAGGTTAGTACTTCCACTCAAGTACTAAAAAGAAGGCCTGTCATGATAACACATTTTGGACTGCGATATATTGCTTAAGTAAAAATAGACGGTAAATGATAATATTGAAATGAATGTATGCCTCTGACAAGATAACCCTAAAGCTGGATTACCCCCAAAAAACTACTCTAAACACATAATATAGTTAAAATTACCTGCAATAAATAAATAGCAGACACTTTAGTAGTTAGTTTGTATTTATGCTCAATATTTTATAGCTAAAATTTTGTTTTGTCATAAAAGTCACAAAAGATTTCTCACTTATGCAAAATAAAGGTACATACGATAAATATGGCCCCCACAAATTGAATGATAAGTTGATATAGTAATGATCATGACAGGCCCAACACTGCTTAGCTTACACAATCGGACGAGATCAAGTGCTGACAAGGAGGTATGGCTAACACAATTTACCATTCTTTAATGTTGTAACTTACGTTTTCAATGATGATTAGATGAACCTGTATAATGTAGTCTAGTCTTAAAGAAATGTAATAATAATTCAATGCATTCGTTTGCTTGAAAACATCAAACACTCACATTAACTGACCTGCGGCTTGCTTAGATGGATGTTTCAATAATTGAATAAGTCTACCAGGGACACTTGTGCATATGTACTGCCTTTTATAAACACATAAGTTCTAAGTGGAATGGAATAAAAACTTACATTTTTAAGTGCATTTGATAAGAGGGATATAAGAGTTCACCTAGACCCATGAGATTTCTGTTTATATCAATGTCATTTAGA
This sequence comes from Periophthalmus magnuspinnatus, assembly GCF_009829125.3. Classification (NCBI taxonomy): domain Eukaryota; kingdom Metazoa; phylum Chordata; class Actinopteri; order Gobiiformes; family Gobiidae; genus Periophthalmus; species Periophthalmus magnuspinnatus. The sequence goes on along the minus strand of NC_047147.1, from coordinate 11,070,975 downwards.
GTGTGTTGCTTTCATTACAACTTTAAAATGAGAAAGCTATCCGAAAGAAGGCCACACACACAAAGAACTCACTTGAACCAGCATAAGAGTGTAATGGCTACGAAAGGCCAAACAAAAATAACTGCTTCTCCTTGTAATAAAACTGCAATTTTGAGATTTTACAGACTTTGGGGGTTATAGTTTGCAATACAAGCAATGGCAGATAAGGTGTATGGTTTAAGTCTAGTAATGTTAGCAAGTTTTATTTCTGATTTGTCTCATCTTTCTCAAAATTGTAGTTTAATTTTAGTAATCAAATGTTCACACTATGGAATGACACTATTGCATGTGGCTTACTCAAAAAGTGCATTCCCGAAAATGATTGATTGGCCATCGTGCAATACTATTTAGTAGCAGCACCAGCATATTTAGGCCAGACCCCGTTCTGAGTAAATTTAAAGTAATTTCACAGCCGGACCGCAGTAATGACATCTTACAGTGCGTACAGGGGCAGGCAGTTTAAACTTGAATGTGGCGGCCTTGTTGTAACACTCTTGCTTCTTCATTACGACATACTAATTTTGTTGAAAGCAGTGGAGGATAAAGCTGGGACAGAAACGTGGACCTCTGTGTACAGGACAATCCTCTCAAATGACGCAACGCTCATGAAAGCGTTCTCCTCCTATTTGAAGTGGTTTGGGCAGAAAATGTTCTAATTGGAAATTGCACTGCACATAGGTCAAAGTGGGATAAAATATAAGTCTTAAACAGTGTTACTTCAATATTGCTAATTTATTAAGACATCAAGAACGTCTAACTACAAGACTACTCAAGTCTGCTTTGAGACTGAAGTTAAGGTACTTTATAGTCCCAGCAAACTCCACACATAAGACACATACTACTCAATTAACAATACAATTACAGTGCATTTATACAGTAACAATATATTTTTTATTGCTCACCCCTATACCAAAGTACTCCGAAAAGTACTCAGGATGACTAAGAAGTTTGGAAGTACAGTAAGTGACCTCCTTTCTACCTTATTAAGCACGAGTTTAGATTAGGTAAATTTGAGCAGCAGCTTTAATTGCATAGTATTATAGATTCACCTGAGCATGTTTTTATAGCCACACTTGTTAGATGACCAGTGTGTAGTGAGAGGTTTTGTAGCTCCACTCTTACTGGCCTGACTATTGATTCAAACCTGCCCGTCAAAACACCGCATTAAAATGCAACGGCTAAGATGCTGACCAGCAATTAGTAATCCAAGCTACACTCACAATGTCTGCTTATACCTGCTATTACATTTATTTTTTATAGTCTTCACTTTTTAACACGGTAGAGGCCTCCCCTTAGAGCAGAAGGGAGCATGGGAGTTTGGCTTGGCGCAGATTGGGAAGCGGTGGAGATGGCGTGGGAGAATGCAGTTTCTGACTACAAATGAGATGCACAAACGCTAGCGCTGCCTGATCCGTCACACACGTAATGAATGCCTCTATGCTATGCTCCCTTAAGAGGCGTGTATATTCAAATGATAGGACGCATTGACTCCTACAAGCCAACACAAGCGGGGACACACACATGCAGGAAGGGTGGCGCTCTGATGAAGCCAGGGCCCTGGAGAGAGCCTGTAGACAAATAAAAACATGGCACTGACTATTGATCCTTGAATAAAATGCCCACATAGAATGTATGCATTAAAATAGTATTATTAGTAACAAATTGAAGCTACTGTGACTGAATAACAAAGAATACACAAAAGTAGACAAGGAATACTTTATAGTTTAAAAGGCACGTTTTACAATTGAATGGTATCATTTCGTAGAGCAGGGGCCAATGTAACACTTTGGGAGATTTGCTGTATTTACAAGAAATAACCAAACAGAAAAGCTACAAATGTTGAAACGTGTCTTTTTGATCCATGAACAAACACAAACTTTCATTTTCCTTGATGAGGTATATTGGCCAGGAAATGTGTTTTCTAATTCCACACAGCCCTCTGGAAGTGTTGCAATTAAAACTGAACGATTTCAAAGCCTCAAGTGCGACCTATGATCTTTTGAATCAGATTATATGCATCTATAGATGATTATTACTGACTGAACATTTTAAACCAAGTAAAAGTCAATTTAGCTTCAAGGGTCAAAACAGAGAAGCTCATTACTTATATATTAATTTATTCTCCTTCAGTATAGTGTATTTTTGTGACTGAAAAAAGAGCGCTAAAACCAGATCAGACCTGAGTTAATTAAGGATTAGCCACATGAGAAGTTACTGTGAATATCGTAATTGCTGACTGAAGCCTGGCTCAGACAAAAGCAAATTACACATGTTGAAACAATATGTCAGATACAGCCTGTACTTTCTGTCATAGAAATCCCCATGGAGCTATTTCAATAGGGATTCTATATATGGGCCTGCAAAGCCCTCGCCTTCTCCACCTCGAATGAAAGAAATCTGTACATTTATGCTAATTTTGTGTGAAAGCATGGGCGGAAGTGTGCTTAATAATGGACCCTCTGCTATTAATAAAACTGCATCCAAATGAGAGCATGCATAAAAAACACGGCTGAATGGACAACTCTCATTTTAATTTGTTTTGACATTTCTGGAAAGAGCATCTAACAAGAAGAGCATGAGAATTTGGTGATGACTCTATTCCCAAGTTAGGCCATTTGGAGCTATCATTTCCAGTTGTAAGTTGCAGCTGGGATGTACTTACCCTGTGATGCGAGGCAGTGTGTCAGTGGAGAAGAGCACCAGAGGAGGCTTGTCCCTCTCAATGAGGTGGATGGTGTAGTGTCCGCTCTGTCGGGGGTGGAGGAACACGGCCATGTCCAGACTGCAGGGGCCAGGCTGACCACCCCACAACCACGGACTGATCACCCACAGGCCCCCCAGAGCTGTGCTGTTCACCCACAGGAACTGACCTGCAGACGGGAGGAAGAGAAGACTACTCAAACACATGGACAACAAAAACAAAAAAGAAAGGTGTGAATACTTAGAGCACTGGTTTTAAAATTTTCACACCAATTAAGATCAATGAAAATATATGGCTTTTTGAGTTGCACCAGATCTAAGCCAGAGTCAAAAAGGGTTGCTAACAATAACAACATCTAATACACAGCTACATTAGGTATAAATGAGAAAAAAATAAAAGTAATAGTAGTAACATTTTTTTTTTTACAGTGAAGCACTACCCACTTTACATGATGACCAACACTACACTAATATGACAAGATGAGTTTGAAGTTTTGGGACAGTGGCTGACAGTTGATGAAAATGCATGAGGCGAACTGCTTTGTGAAACATCTCCATTGACGTGACTTGCATTGGAAAGACAGCTACGTGGAAATCAAAGCCTACTTTCTTTCTCACTTTGATATGAGTCCCACTTCCCTTTCAAACCTATTCCGTTCATTCAGACAGGAAGTTCATCACGAGATTGTGTGAGAGTGTGTGTGTATATGTGTGTAGGGGTGTGTGTGTGTGTGTGTGTGTGTGTGTGTGTGTGGAGGGGAGGCACAAAGAAGTCAACTTGAAAGGAATCCAATCCATTTTTAATGTGCACCGTTAAGAAAAGCCCTGTTGATGAGCGGCAGAAATATGCAGCATAAATGATTATTGTTGTTCTCCAGTGGCTCACACAGCGCTGCCCTCACCCAAGTTTAGACTCAGTTTACCGTTACAATGAGCCAGGTACAGTTAAATATAGATGTGCTTTTTGGTTTGGGGCTGTTTGTGTTTACAGTAGTATCCAAAATGTTTGAGACCCATTTTTTAAAACATGTTTTTTAGCAATTTCTTTCATATTCTGAAGAGAGCGTCCCAGTTTTACAGCGCAACAAGAATGTTAAAGATGAGTTTTATACTCTCTTGTGCAGAGTATACGATATATAAAAGCACAAATGGAGATGGTGTAGATGAACAGTTACGTAAACTATATTGAGCAATGAATGCCTTAAGCTAAAATATCAAACCACTGGAGTGCAACGCAAAAGTCTGCCAGGTTTCCCAGGTGCAGCTACAAACTAAATATACCTTTTGTGTTTCTAACAACCACCACAACAGCACAGTATATTCCTTTGTAATTCACTAAGTTTGTAACCACAGACAACTGACATTTAACAGTTATTAACAATCTGAAATGATCTTAACAAGCCAGCGAAGCCAACACTAGATCACATGGCACAGCAGTCGCTCAGTGGTTAACTAGTGGTCAAAGATCAACAGTTTCCTGCTCTGAATAGTGCAAACTATTATTCTGTCCTTGGACACTGAAAGCTAGGATACATGATGTATATGAATGTCTCTAATAGCTAGCTCTCACAAACCTCTTGGCACATCACTAGTATTCATATGCAAGAATTATTTGGCCACTAGCACAGCTTTAGAAGAGCTTTTTCAGACAGAAAAGTGAAGAAGAGTGAAACCTCAGACAGCTCTCACCCCAAAGGGTCAAACAGTGACTCACATGACTCATGGCTCAAGTTTTGCTAATCCTTATTTTACATTTGCAAGAAACATAAGGTAAGGGTTTTTATCATTTGGAAAGGCTGAACAAAGCCTGTTCATATTATCAAATATCATGCATTACCCAAACACCTGCGTAATTGCCGTTTGATATTCTGTCTAAGATGTGAAAATGATCAAGCTATCACAAATGAGTATGGGAGCAGAGGGAGTGTAATTCTATTAGCAGATATGTGTAGCAGTCGTACCTGTGAACACTGCTGCCTAACAGAGCCTGATGCCCTCATTTAATGCACCACAAGGTTTAGTTCAACTGACTGTCTGCCTCAATCTGCATACAGCAACAAGCTCATCCAATCAGGAGTGGAGCGTACAGACAGAGAAATGTATTCATGCTATGTGCTATATGCACCTCATTTAAAATATTACTTCTTGAACTCCAAATAATGGGATTTTCAATTGATGTTCACTGGGCAACAACAAGACTAAGCCAGGGCTAACCCAGATCTACAACAGAGGCATAATAAAATGAATCAATGAGAATATATTCATGTTTAGGACCAACCGATTCTAGGTCCAGTTATATGCGTCATTGCCCTTTCCCGAAAACAACAACAAAGACAAGAACACAAAGCCCTCCAGTGTAGACTCAGCTGTAGTATCATTGTAAAATCTGGTGCACTTCAGATTTAAGAGCCAGCCCAAATTCATTGAAATACCCTCTTGAACACTCTCCTCTGTTATCTCCTCCCTAACCTCTTTGCAGGATATAGCATTTTCCCCACAGCTATAGACACGCACGCACGCACACACATCGACTGGTTGCCTGAGTACAGATCTGATTGGAAGGTGGGGACAGACCATCCCTCTGTCCTTGTACGTAATGATCTGTAGAGTCCTTTACTGCAACAAAAAGTTTTTAAAAAGAAAAAAATGTCAAGGTGAAGAAATGTGTCGAAGGCAATAGTGACATTTTGAAAGATGTGAATCCAAAACAGAGCCAAGCAAATTTCATGATTCCAGCTTGAGAGGATTAAAGTGTTATTTCCTTTGTCTATGAAATGCTGTATAGGATTTTGGTAGATAATGCAATAGATTGAAGAAGAAAGAAGTTCAAATCCAGGTCTCGGTAACACCATTGCAAGATTACGTGCATTGTTCGTAATGTTAGCCGTTGTAAACAAACTACTACAGCACTTAAATAAAAAATAAAATTAAAAAAAGATTACACATTGCGGTTTAGCGAAGTTTCAACTTGTCACAAAAAATAAATCAATTAAAAATCCAGTACATCCATAGATTCTCCATGGTCAAAAGAATATGAAACATTAACATCCACTGAGGACATTTTGGGACAGTGCTTTGCTCAGCACAATTTTCTTTGGATCATCAAAGACACACATCTCTATTGCTTTTAATGCCGCTCCAAAAAATGAAACCCTGTTTTCCATAGCCCTGACCCTTCAAATTAGTTTCACAGCGGTTGTCCCGAGAAGGCGAAGAAGGCTGCAGAGACTTTGATACAGTCAGTTAAACAACATTGAATGAACTGTGGACAAATACTACTAATAGATATGACTTTGAGTGCTCATGTGAAAACCCAAAGTGAAATACTGTCTACTAGCCAGTCAAACGAATACAGAATAGATGACAAAGTGTGGGAAGCATCAAGCGTAAACAAGCAACAAAATTAGGAGACAAGAACCCAAGTTAGCGATGCCTAGAGCAAAAGACAAATATGACAATGTCCAGTATTACAGGAACTTATGGATTATTTTTGTTTATATCAGACCATACACAAAACCACTGCTTTTTCAAATATTTGTAATGATACTATGTTATTTGTGTCATTCTGTCCTATACCTTTTGTCCTTTCAGTCTTTGGGTTAAATTTCCAGATTGTCAGACCTATTTATTCAGACTTGGGGTCAGCACAATCATGTGTTACAATGGCATGTGACCCCTTGTGGCAGGATAAGGGACTGTACATGTAATTTTTTTATACTGACAGTTTTTAACTTGATGAACTTAGGTTAACGTCTGAGAGCCCTGTGTTAATGTGAGTGTGGAACATTACAGGTAAATGGCACTGGCGAATCCTCCACTGGAAAAGTTACATAGTGTACCTTTAAAATGTAAAAACATTGGTCTAATTTGGATGAAATTTTAGTATATATGCAATTTAATTCATTCAGATGGCACTAGATAAGTGTTGCCAAAATCCACAGTGAAAGTGAGAAGATTTTTCCTTTGATTCTGTAGTTATTCAGTTACTAGCAGTGAGTATCCAAACACCAAAGCGGCACTCTTTCCTTTTGCAAGGGCATCCAAAAAAATGGTTCCCCATCTGAACCAAACCACTGTGGAAAAACTCATTTGGGATGAGCGCATCCGTGCCAGAACCAGACCAGCGGACGCAGGCCGACTGTGAGCACGTGGGCAGGGCCTGTGCATCCTCAAGTCGACCCAGCTTCTAACAGCTGAGGGAGATGTACAAAGAACTGGGACGCACATGCCTTTGTAGTCAAGACAAAAAGGAATGCATGCATAAATTAGCCGCTCCTCTGAGCTAAAAAGCACCAGAGTGTTAAAAAAAAAAAGTTTGGGTGTGTAGCTAATATGTATATGTATGCATTGAAGTCATCTACGAAGATTTAACATGCACAAAGCATAGCTTGATTGGTCCCATAGAAATGGCCCATAGGTAATGCATTGTCTTGCTGTTATATGAATAAGAGACATTATACAAATAGACAATTATAATATTAAGATAATATTAAAATAATTAAATAAGGCACCACTGCAAACTGACTTTTTTCTCAATCTCTACCCTGTGTAATAGCATAAAATGAACAGCCTTCACCAAGATTAAAATTAATGGAATAAGCACATTCATCTAGGAAATATAAACATTTAATTGTAAAAGCCAAAGTTAAATCTATCAACTGGACAAACATCCAGTTGACAGATTTAACTTTAGCTATAGAACAGACCTAGACGACTGAGGGATTACACAGACACAAACATTTAATACAATTGTTAATGATGGACCCTCAAAAAAGATTACAAGTACTAGATGTACACACATAAAATACAAACTGATTCTTGGTCCATCTTGGATATTTGCTCTTAATAGTTGCATGGAAATGTAATTATGTTTTAATTTACCTGGACCACTATGTAACTTTTCTGGGAGGAGGTTCATCACCATCTTGTCTCCATGAAGATGCTATTTCATTGGAAAGCTCAATTACAGGTTATTGCTTTAAAATATCTAAAAACTATGCATTCTTCCTGTGAGCAGAGTTGCCTCTCCACAGGTCTGACTTGCAACTTGACCTGCTGGTGACATCTGCTCATCTCACATGCAGATGAATAAGTTCCATACTGTGGAGTTGGCACTTAACTTGTAAAGGGATATCACAGACAATTCCAAGAATATCACAAATTATGTAACAATATTGCAGTAATTCTTTTCTACTGCACCAAGAGCTGGAGGACTTATTACAATGTTATGGCTGCTTTGTGTTCTCCCCTCATGAGAACCAATGTCAACTTGTGGGGTAAAAAGCGTGGCGTTTGCATATTGTGTGCATGTTTAATTCATTTAGCCAGATTAGTGATACTCAATTTATTTATGTTGCATGCTTCACCTGAGGCGCTGCACTCCCCCCCTGTTGGTTAGCATGTGTGTGTACAGTCTGCCACAGTATACATGTGGGGGATTGGGTATAGACCGGAGCTTAGTGGAGCCAGCAGCCTCTCAGCGAGCTAAAAGGACTTGAAGGATTGCGGTCCGCTGGGGAAAGTCAACACTCCCTCCTCCGTGCCAACACCTCCTGCTCTACAACAACAGGCCTGGGAGAAGTAGGACTCAAAGAGGGGCTAGACTACATCAGAACATGTACAGTGCAGTGAGTTAAACAGGGATAGGATTTTTACATGACTAAAAATAACAAATAATCATGCAATTCATTATTTTAAAAGGTGGGATTAAATATTAATACAATCAGTGTATTGATAAGCAAAATTATAGATCAGTTTTGGTTTGTTGAATGACACTTCCTACTCTTCACCCCATTCTTGTGCTGAAAAAAATAGTTTTTTGGAGAGGGTTGGCTTAAAATGTCTTTTTTCACCCAAAAATCGTATAAGTGAAATGCAATTTGTTTGTTGAACAAACTGTGCTTTCTCTTTGTTGTTATATTGGTTATTTTTAGTGTTGCTGATAATGGCGTGCAGCTCTATTTCATTTACAATTAATATGGCCTTAAAGCCACATTTAATATGTTGTTATAAAAGGGAAGACTATTTGGCATGCATTTAGGTTAGTAATTTTGCCAGGGCTGCGAAACAGACAACATGGGCCAAGTGCTGGATTTTAACCAAAATATTAAAACTAAATTTTTAACCCAGTCACACATTATAGTGAGCAGAAACTGTGATGTCATGCCAAATGTGAGCTAATATGTATGCAAACTAGTAGAAAATAAACATAAAGAGACCTTGGCCAGGGCATAACAAATTCACTTGCCCTATAAAGGTATAGTATGTAACATGTGCTCTTACAATTGAAAAACAAATCAACTGAAGAACGTGGGTTGTGCCTTAACCCTGTATATAACAGGAGACATGCATGTTTTTTCTCATTCAAAGTATATAGTCAGCTCATGCCTCATGTAAAAGTTCAGAACCTCCTGAATTATCTCACTGAGCTGCAGAGGCTGCACTAACACTGAGTTAATATAGTGAGGATCTAGATCAGAGAGTCATTTTAGGTTTAAAGCAACTGGATTTCAGCACTGAACCTGGCAAATCAGAGACTTATGTAAGGCTCAGTCTGCTTTCTTATTGGATAAAATCTTATATACTGTCCCTATGATACATAAAGCATACACAATAATAAACCTAATTTGTGAATCTGCAGTTATTACTATGCTGCTTATTAATTCATAAAGCATAACACCCTGTAGAAGAATCCCACTGGTACCATTATGGCAGAAGAGTTTGTTCCAGTGGGGAGTCCTTTAAACGCGACACTGCTGAGGAGACAGAGACGAGATTGTGCTGAATTAGTGCTAGCCAAAGTGAAATCAGCTGTGCCAGGCCTCAGTCATGCTCCGCGGCTTCTGCTGTTTATTATCAGACGGCAACCATCACTTCACACTACGCTGACAAATTTACCAGCACCGCAGCAACGGACACATGCTGCTAACGCGCATGTATGCGCGCGCGCACACACGCACACACGCACACAGGCGCACACACACACCCACACACACCTTATTATTACACACATAACCTTCTCTTCCTTTCTTTCACATCAGCTTCTTAAACTTACAGATTTATGCTAATGTTAGTTTCCATTGCTGACAGCAGAGGGAGCTCGCGCCTAAACACCTCATTAGAAACAGAGGTGAAGTTTATAAAGTATATTTTCCTATGTAGACATTTTAAGTTAGAAAATGTGAAATACTTTTACTACTGAAAGCTAAACCTGAAAAATTAAGCTACTCAGAAGCAGTGAAATGCCGTACATACAAGATGCATGTAGGCCTATTTCACCAATGAAGTTTAATGTATATGTTCATATGATTTCTTTCCTTTTTACTCAATTAATACCATTTGATCTTTAAGTCCTTTATGTATATTATTGGAAGCTGCACAAAGCCCTATTGTACATCAGTGATGCAGATGGGGGATGTTCTTCTGTAAGCCAGCATTAAAAGTCAAACACACAATAGGTATTCACTAGCTCCAAACGCGCTCTCATCCGCACAGACAGTGAAAGCTAATTTAATTAGCTATCCTGCCAAACATGCGCCTCTTTAATTACTTGTGGCTGCATTGTGCAGCAGCAGAGAAGGAAACCCACCGTGGATTCTCGCAGCTAATGGCAGTGCCATATATGTCAGCTATTATCTAGGTCTCACAGACAATCACAAGTTTTTACAAAGCTAAAGTTATAATGCAAAAAAGGCCCACAAATACCCTTTTTGTTCAAGTGAAAGTGTTACATTTGTTAGAGTGTGGCACAATGTTGGATATCTTTGGCAGTTCTGATTTGGTTTCTGTTAGAACTAATTTATTCAGAGATGAGTAGAGTAACAAAAAGTGTTCCATAAAAATGTGAGAAAAAAATTAAAAGCGCAACACACAATTTTTTTAAATAGTTTTATATTGCTGAAAACGTTGTAACTCATACTCCATCACAGTGGAGTAGACAAAACATGAAGTAGCAATAGTAGTAGTAGTTTTAGTGTATTTCTTTTGTGGTTCTGGTTCATTCTGAAGTTCTGTGTGACCTTAGTTTAGCCCTAAGCCGAGCCATCTTGGTCTAGTTGTGACCTGTATGTTGGGGGCCTTGTAGTCATAATTTAGTATTGGCTTGGTTCTTGACTTACTTCCTATTCAATCCAAGTTTCACCCCCATTTTGTCCATATTTAACAATCCTACGTTTAGCTTGTTAAAATGTGACAGCCAACCTATTTACAGAAGTAGTTTCACAACTTTTAGAACCTCTGCCATACTTTGTTACTGTGACACTGTCTGCAGCATCTGAAATAAAAGATTAAAATGTAATAGTAAAAACATACTCAGCAAGGTGTCAGTAACAGAAATCACTTTTTTCATCAAGCTCTCCAAACACACAAGACTGCAATTACAGGCACACACAGCTGCACACACAGGTGCACACAGAGACCACATCATATGGCACACAACCATGATTACCCATCCACTGCAGCGTTGCCGCTTATACCAGCACTGTATTGATTTTTGCTCTTTGCTGATGGGGCTGCCCTGATGTGACAGTGGAGGACCAGCAGAGAACCTAGCCAACACAGTGCAAGGATAACTACTAACTGTATTTTGCTTTTGTTACTGCCAAATCCTACAGTCAGGCTCATCGTTACAATGGACTCTTCCTCTGAATGGAGCCATAGGTATATCAAAAATTCTGTTTACACAGTTTAGTGCAATTTTACATGCTTTTTTACAGCGTCTGAATGCACATTGTGTTCTGCATCCTGATTGGCTAAGGGACTGTAGACCATTGTCCATCAGTCTCCTCCATGCCGTGTCTCCTGTACAGTACAGAATGTGTTCAGCCAAATTTACATATATGTTCAATCGACACTAGTCACTATTAATTAATTAAGTCTGTCTGAGAAAAGTGTATACAGCCTTAAACCATATATAATAATTGTAAAAAATAAAGCTGACTACGGATTTCACCTATTGCGAGTTATTTTTAGAACATAACCCCCACGATAAAACAGGTAATACTGTATAGCTCTAAAACCCATATGATAAAATCGAAAACTCAGTCAACGTACCACATATCCAAAAAGGCAGGAAGATATTTATGCACATATAGAATAATGAATATAACATTTATAATAATGTATGTCTGATGACTCATGAGAAGGAAGGAGTCGTCAAAAGTTTGTATAAAAATTCACAGCAGGATTTGTTGACTATAAATTCATGAAAAAGTTGACTTCTCGAGAAAGCAGCAGCTATTTTGAGAGCAACCAATTTTAAAAGAAAAAAAAATAGGAAATTGTAATGTCGGGAGGTTGATATTTTTGTTTTGTATTGAGACAACAATGTCTGTCGTATTCTATCTGAAAATCTGTTTCAAATCAACCATTTTTACAGCAAGACAAGTATGTTACTGATTTTGCTATAGATGTGCTAAAAATACAAATATCTCGTTCACTTGTTTTTGCTAGTAGCTGCAGGCTAGTGGAATATGGAAGCTAATTATTAACTTCAGAAAGCAGATGTGCAATCCTGTACATAACTAGACAATAAGTACACATACTGATCTACCCCAGAAACCAAACAGCACAGGATTCAGCGGGCTAATCTTGGTCTCACAAAAGCCAGCATTTTGGCATTTCCACAGTTAATTAAACTCCAGAATACATTTCCATTACACAGTGGCCAGAGAAGACAGAGACAGAGGCTTGTACGCTCCATCAACATGGCCGCTGAACAAGGATCTGCTCTTGGTGCAATATATTGTGGCTTTACAGGAAACACTATATATTTCTTTACACAGTCCGCCTGGTGCAGTGAGCCAGGCCTAACCCCGCAGGCCTCCATCCATCTGTGTTGCTGAGCGTTTTAATGTGCTCCTTGGAGAACCACTCATCTCTCCTCATGCATCTCTATGTCTGTTGGTCCACTCCAGTTTGTGATAAAAAAAAAAATATAGAAGAATCTGATCACCATGGAAACCGACCTTGCTTCCTCATTCGACCAAGTTTGAAATGATTTGGCAGTTGAATTCAACACATCTACAAAGCCCAGAGTGGACAGAGAGGTCAGGGGTCATGGTGCATGGAGAAGTGGACAAAATCTTTGTTGTCAATCCAATCACTCTCGCCAAACCTTTTCTTTGTTTTGACCAAAAATATAGAAAAACAGGCAGAAAACTGTGAGCAGAGGAGACAAAACAGTCAAAAATTAATAATAAAAATAATAATAAATAATAAATAATAAATGTTAAAATGCATTTAATTGCAAAGGAAAAAATACTTGAATTATAATAATTTCTATGACTTGTGATTCAGTATGATTGAATCACTTTGCTGCACAATTGAACATGGATATAGGAAGAATCTTTATCCATCTTCATTTGGTCATAAGATAATATACTATTAGCTTAGCCTAGCATAACCTATTGGCTAACCTACTGACCACAAATGTAAAGCCAAATGCTGTGAATATTGTGAAACAGTGAAATGATTCCAGAAACCAGAGTCTGGTTTCTGGAATCATTTCACCGTATGCAACAAATGTCTATTATAGTTGTTGCATAAAAAAACAAAAAGGAAAAAAAAAGAAATCTAGTACATTTTCTTACAAAAGCCCACTTAGAACACCTTGACAATAACTGCTGATGCAATGCTACTTAAACGGTTTTGGATTTGTTATTACACGGCTTATGCAGAATTGAAAGTAGAAATTGTTGATTTTTAGCTCAAACAGCACGAGGCAGAAGGCGACAAAAGTGGCATAATAGTTTTCTTGGTTCGTTGATAGTCTGACAAAGAAAATAACAGGCCTTCGGTGTGATTAATGTTCTCAGGTGTAAATCTGATATGTGCTACAGTTTACCACATCCTGACAGCCACAAATTACCTTGGAGAGCTTTTTCTGCTTTAAACTTGTGCACAAAATATTAGCTCTTGCTCTATTACATGTTGATTGTAAGTATTATATGAAGGAGTATAATTCACTTGAGAAGGCTAGGTAGTTGGCATACCAAATGGAATGTTAAAAAGCTCACTAGGAAGCAGATTTATGACATGAAAACAAGACCTATAGATTGAGGCTTTCCTGGAAAAGGCCAGCTTGCTCTTGATTGCATTCACCACACCTTCGGCCAGTAGTATTGCTTGGCTTGACACTCTGGCAAATGACTTCTACCATGCTAGCCATGCATATCCATTGACTCTCATTTTGGCGTCCATGCCAGCGGCTTCACCGTCAGTTTGGCATTTAGCATGGGCACTTGATGGACACTAATAGGGGCTCCCGGCTGCTCCACTATTACCCTAAAGACTATTCCTTGTCAGGGAGTGTGTGATCAGTTGCTTGATCAAGAGTGTCTAAGTACAGGGAGGATTGATCCAGACGGTCTTAAACCCAGCGAGCGCAGGTGGGCTGTCGAAGCGGAGGAGACCACACTCAAGGCTGGGAGTGGAATTTTAAGTAAGGATGAATGAACAATGTAAGTGTCAAGATGAATCAGACTTCTGGAAGTAAGGAAAGGGGTAATTTGTTCAATTGCTCTCAAGTGCAGTTTGAATTACAGCCAATGTGAGCAATAAAGTTGAGGCATTTTATCATGGTATTAGAAATCACAAAGGCATCCAAATCTCCACAAGAATTATTGGTTGCCAGTTCAATTCCAACTGGTTTTATAGTGTCCCTTCTTGGGCCAAACACATCACAAATCTTGCTTGCATGATTGCACAAGTACATCTAAGTGACAAGTTGTGGTCAATATTATTGAACTTATCTTGAAGTAAATAAACGCTGGTCAAGACTTGGATTAAAAGTAAGAACCTTCTAGTTCTGTGGTAAAAGTCCTGATGCTGACAACCAGTAAATATTTTTTCCCACATGACCAGTCAAAGTGTTTCACGTCACAATAACTCATGAAGAGTCACAATGCCACTATCAAACAGTCTGAACCAGCAACTTTCTGGTTTATCAGTGAATAACATTCTTCTCTATTCGACCTCAAAATTGTAGTCAAAATTTTGTAAAATTATATTACTTGGTATACCAGCAATTTCATAGACTCATTTTTCCTACCATAAGATTCTCCAATTCCTCAAACTAAAGTAGGGCAGAAGCTGTTCTTTCCACTCCTGTCTTATTTAGCCGATGCCCTTCATCCTGGCATCCATCTTTCCTCGCTCAAACAAATTATCTTCAAATCTCGTTCCTTCTAATCGCTTTTTACACCATCAGCCGCTCTGACAGTTTGTTTCTATCTCTGCCCCTTCCTCTCCTTCCCTCGCTCCTAGCCTTTTCCATTTCTGTTTTGCGTCCAATCTCCCTTTTTTTTTGCGTCATTACCATCTTCACTTTTCTTATTCTGTCACACAAACTTATGGCTCTGTCACTGCTGGCTGTTTCTCCAATCTCCTCTCCTGGCCCCTTCCCTACTGCTACCCGCACCGGCATCGCGAGCATCATCCCTCCCCATGCGTCAGCGCCTTTGAAGGGAGTTAAAAAGGAAGGGCCTCATTGGTAAAAAGATTTCTATATTCTGTCAGAGCCCCGTACATACCCCAGGCTGCAGCGTTCTTTCAAAGTGCCAGGCAACACAATCACGGCGCAGGGAAGTGTTTAGAGTTGAATTGAAAAGGTGCTCCAGCTAAAATGCTTTGACATATCTGTGTGGTGGTCTATTGCACTGCCTGATGATTCTTTTAATGGAAGGAAAAAAGTTAGCTGAGGCCAACTGTCAGAGCACAGTTTTACATTGTGCTAAAAACAATTACAGCCACACCACATTATCAAGATACATTTATTTATTGCTACATAGAACTGCAATTGGACAAGATTAAGTATTATGATGGATGGGTCGGTGATGTCCCCTACTATTCGCTAAATTGGGGTCATTTCCAGGTCACTGTGCAGCTGTAGAAATACATTAGAGATTATAGGGACAATATGGTCTATGTGGAACATCCGACAGCAACAATCAAGTGCGTAATGAGGTGGTATGGTTGGAACTGTTGCCTTTTAGAAAGAAGGTTCCAGATTATTGAAGATCAAGATGTAAGATTTCCACAGTAACAATGAAAAATGGGTGAAATGGAAAGATTTTATTTCTTATCTTTTGGGACAACAGAGTATAGCCTTGGCCTGTGCATCGATTAGTTAACTAAATGGGGCATGGAATTAGCAAAAGCTCTCAGCCATTTTTAAGATCTAACCATATATTTGACCCAAAGTGCACTGACAAAACAAGAAAAGTAAATTGGACGTAAAAAGGCAGAATAAATTAATAACTGTATTCCCAAATCTCCAGCTAACTCAATCAACATTCCTCCACCGATCTGAAGATTGGCCATTTGAATCTCGCTCCAGGCATTTGGCGAAGTTGGTTGAATGATCAGATTCTGTATAAATGTGACCATTTACCATTAACTGCACAGTGTCCTGCTTCGTTTTGTAACACTTGCATTTCACATATTTTTCCTAAACCAAGAATCATGATGATTCTTCTGGCCACATTTTAATCTCTTCAAAAATAATTACCAAAAAAATAACCCTTGACTAATGTTCTCAGAGGTGGGATTTGAAATACAGATTGCCACATCCTGACAGCCATAAAGTCCTGATAATTAAGAGCTTTTTGACTCAAGTACAAAATTGTAGCTCTAGTTCCATGAGTGTTCAAATACCCCTGTTCATAATGAGTCATGTAAACACTCGAGGAGGTTAAAAAGCTGGAGTTAGCCTAGCAAGATGGAATGTCAAAAAGCACTTTAGATAGAGCGACTCAGTAGCAGGCTTCAGTAGTTACTGAGAACAGCTGCTGTAGCATATTTAATCACCTAAAGCAGGACAATCCCATCAAAGTTTTAGGCGACATGGTTCGGGCAAACTACCACTTTGCTGTGATGAAATTCATGGTGAGGTAGATCTAGATAAGTTTTACAATGAACAAAATACAAAATAATAATCCATGTGTGTCATAGATTATAACCATATAACAGAAAAATTAAAATATTTCTTCTTTAATGGGTGCACAACTAAAGGCTTGGATTTTTTTTTTTTTTGTCAGCTAATAAAATCTAGCCAAAAACCCTCAAAATGGAGGTGAGAAAATGAGAGCAACAAGATCAAAACCAAATCCTTAATGAAACTAAACTCTTTTTACACAACATATTATGAAGACAACAACTAAATTAAAAGGTGCTGTGTAAAAACTTGTATCAAAGCCCACTCACCCATTCATACATTCATCCACAAGTGTACACAGACAGTGCTGGGAGTGTGATTCCAACTGTCAATCTCTGGATCAGTACTAAGGTCTATTGGATCCAAAACTATCATTTCATTTAACTGATACAAAAGTGCAATGGACACCAAAAGAATAGGGTCTAATACTATAGTTAAGAATCAATATCATATCTCCCTAGGATGTGAGGCTATACTATCTGGATAATCCCCATTTTTGAGTTTATATGTAAATGCCCATAAACTCCATGCAAATATATGCGTGGGCCTCTTAACCTCCTGTTGCACGTCGACTTGATATTTCCTCATTAAAGTGCAAGTAAGGCACCTGTTTAACCACACTGTGCACCTGCTGTACGCACATATGCTAACGCCTCAGGGCTCTACCGAGGGATCAACAACAAATGCTCCCTTCTTCATCTAGGCATATACACAGACCTCTCAACCTACGACTCCCTCCTACCCAATTCAATATATTACATCCAATATGCACTACACAGTCCTATGAGCTTCAACTTTCCCGACAAACACCCAGACAATGTTGCTTTTAACATTTTTACAGTCTAATTAGTGTCACGGCACAGCTCATGTTCCCTGCAAACTTGCAATGAAAGCTGCAAGCACAATTAAAACAGAGGGAGAAAGAGGGAAGAAGGAGAAGATGCCATGTTTGAAGTGAGGAATGAAAGGCCAGGTAACTTGGCAAGTAGCATTGGGAGATTTGTCAGGTTGGAAGTGGAGAGATGAGAGGAAACATGTAGTGTACACAGCACTCTGAGGGAGGTATGTCTTTGAGCTCTACCTACATGGTGTAATACAGTGAAATATGGTCATGTGGGTTAGCATACAGTTCTGAAGAGGCTCAACAAAGGCATTCAATGTTGTAGCTACACTAAGTCTTGTGAGACAACAGACACTACTGATATTGAATAAAAAAGGTAGAGAAGCTTCTGACTTTTTTTAAACTTTAGGGAGATAATTTGTATCAAAATTTGAAAACGTTCAAAACAATTTATTTTCAACATCTACTCATAAAAAAGTAATTTCAAACCAATGTTGACTTTAAACTAAAAAGAGCAGTCGCCAAAAAACATACTTGTGGATTTTAGAGTGGTGACAGATTGCCGTGGCAATTAACCATTCAATATGAGTTGTCTAAAGTCCTCAAAATTGTGCCTAAAAGAAAAGTGAAACCCATAGTTTTCGTCTTTATTGCCAACTTCTTTTGTTGTGGCTCTACAAGCATGGGCATAACAATCATAAAGCAACTGTATTCAATACTTGGGGACCTTGAGCTATGATCTGCATAAGGAGTACCTAGCTGGAGCTCGTTTGGGAGCACCCATTTAACAGAAAAATAATGTGAACTTTTTGCACAGAAACGAGTTGTATTCCATTTTTTAAACTATATTTTAAAACCCATTCAGTCTAAAGAAACCACCAGCCATCACAACTTACATATACAACTTGACAATTTATGACCCGTGATATTGAATTTACGAACCATCCAAATGCGTTCCCCCTTTTAAATTTGGTCCTTCCCATAATGCTTGTTTGAGAAGGCACTCATAGGTCTTTATTAGATCACTGAGAGAGTGAAGTCAGACCTGTGAGTCCAACGAGAGAAACAGTTAAAAAGCTGCTAGGGAGCAAAAGGAGGGCAGCAGAAGAAATAATAGTGGCGAGAGACTTTGAAGGCACCTAGCAATTTTTACTGCACTATACTTACACTGACCGCACTGAGAAGGGAGCTCTGGGGCGCTGTCATCAGCTGAGCACAACTTAACACGCTACAGACAGCAAAGCATTGTGGGTAATGCGTTTATAAATGTCGGCGTGGGACCAGGGCATTTCAAACAGGTTAAAGTGCAGGTTTTCATGTTTTTGTAATTATTACTAAGTAGCGGGGAGTTACAAAAAGTCATCAACACCAAAAAATCCATTAAAATTGTAGAGGCAATTCATGTGCAAAATTAAACATTTAGTTAACAAAATAGATGTGTTGTCAACCATTTTTCAACTGTCTAATCATAATTATTGTATTTTTATTGAGTTGTATCATAGACTATATATATAAATGGACATAGCTATCCTGCTAGCCACCACGTTCCAAATAGGAAGTGATCATGGGCACGCTTTACATTGGAAAACTGTCACCCCTCTTTCCGTAAATGCTGCGGTCAGGCCCGTCATTTTGGTCTTAAAATGTTCGTATTGACCCACTCTACACGACCCTGCTATTTTAGCTTGTAACTCAAGATATGAACATTAATAAGAGACAAATCAGGCGCCTTTTTTCCCGAGGTCACTCCCGGGATGTGTTAGAAACAGCTTTGATTGACAGTATTGCTCAAAGTCCACTCCCTGCTAAACCAGCAAGGCGGGGCTTTACCTTCAATAGTCACTTGGCACTTTGGTTGCTCCGATACTCACGGTCGGGATTCCTAATATGGAACTTGGCTCAAAATTTGCTCATTCTAACTGCTAGCCTCGATGAGTTTCATTTGACTAGAGCCGAACACTGTGGGTGACGTCAAAATCCCTTAAACCACTTTTTTATACAGCCTATGGGTTGTATTAAAGTAAAATTTATGCTGGCAATCTCCAAATTATACACTTAACGAAAGAACAACAATAAGGAAGAATTGTTCTGGTTGCTGGTTTTGACATAATAACATAATAAAAATATATTATAGTACGTGCCATTTTGACAGTATTCATCTAATTCAAAGTTACATGTCAAGTTTGTTATCTGACAGTGGCAAATAATCCCAAACTTGTGTGTTCACACTTTCGAAGAACTTGGAAGAAACTCTTTTAGAATTGTTGCGCTGACATTTGTTTTTTTTTTCAGTTGTAATGTTGAAGGCGTATAGCTGCACATTTTCACTAGAAGAAGACATCAAGACTTCAACTGAGCATGAAACTCTGAAAACTCCTATTATTTCTATAGCAGAATAACAGCATTGTGTGGGAGAGTGAAACATGGCAACAAGTCACACTTAAACATCTAGCTAAGAGTCAGAAACTAAATACAAATAGACTGCATAGAACATTGCATATGCTGAAGTACCTTAAATGATCCACTCCACAATGGAACTAATGGGTGTTGGTGACGCTGTGTGTGGACAGCCGAGGCAGAGGCCAGCGATATAGCGGCTCAGTTAAACCATGTGACCACTGTGGGGGAAGTTAACACTCAAATGCAGCTCTTCATGTGCGCAGCTCTAACCTCCAGCAGTAAACGTTATACTGTGCGGGGGTTTGATGTGAGGTTGGGGAGGGGGTTTACAGTTTATTTGAAATGAACCAATTAGGGAAAGGTCACTGTTTGGCCAAAAGTCAAATGGTTTCAGTGTGGCTCCAGAATGGTGCCCCAGTTTTAAAAGGATCCGATAACCTTTAGAAATGAAGGATACTAACCAAAATAACAAGCCCAGAGCCCAAATCTGGCAGTTAGATCATGCAACATATAGGGCTGATGTTTTCCATTATCAGTCACCACAGTACAGTACAAACAACAACAAGAAAAAGATAATAATTACTATCTTTACCACTGCAATTTACACTGACATAGTAGTAGTAGTAGTAGTAATAATAGTAAATTGAAAGAGACCAGTGCCTTGGCAGTACTCTTCTACTCTCTGGAAGCCACTTCCCTTTTGTCATTGCAATTTTGTGTTATTTCTTTCTTGTACATTCATAAACCATTCTATTTTGCCCATTGCTGTTCTCAGACCTGCCCTTCACTCTGTGCTATAAAATATTGATTTCTACTGCCAATATGTGGAACTGCATTCTTTATACTCTCAACATTCCCTAATAGGTTTGGGAACAACAATTTGTGTCAGCTTGTACATTTCATCAAACTAAATTAGGAGAGCTATTCATAAAGTAGTACACATAGTCAATAGAGCCAGGACTAACCTTGTGCATGTTTCACTCATGTTCCAGTGTTTTTCAGATGTTAGTTTTCATGCTTGTAAACAAACTAATTTTCTTCGTGGCTGTGTTTGTGTATTTCGAAGTAATTAAGTGGATAATGGTCTGCTGGTGGTAAGTTGAAATATGAGGTTTTAATTGGCCTAAATTGGGTAAATTGAGGAATAGCAGTTAAACACGTACACCCACTGTTGTTAAGCATGCTCCACAGCCCTCTCTCATCGTGCAGCTCACCCGTAGCAAAACCAGTCAGATGAATTTCAGAAAACTAACAAGTACCACACCAAAATAAACAAAATGACCTTTGCTGGTAGTTTTTTTCAGTGAAGTCCTGAAGTTACCTAAAATACCAGTGAAAGACATAATTTAGAGAGGTAATGTGTTTTCTCTAATAATGTGTGAAGAAACACTATGGCTATTTGAAGCAATGAATTGGAGTGCATAATTGTACTTGATAATAATAACCAGCTGCACTGTTTTTTAGCTATAAAAATCATCTTAAACGAAGTATCAGAATTTACTGCATTTTTTCACACATCTGTATTTTTTTCTTTGACGCATCGAATAAATGACTGGGAAAATCCCAGCAGCCCCGCGCTCTCATTTGTCACCTTCGAGGGACAACAGAGGCAGATTACCGTAATGATGGTAAAATATTTAGATAGCCCCATGTCTCCGCTTTGAGACGCCGTTTGAATTTACATGAGAGCACGACTGGTTGCGGAGTTACGCTGCTGGAAAGTGCGCAACCCGCTCTATCTGCGACGATAGGATCCGACGCTATAGGGTTAAGTATGACAGGTTAGAGTAGTAAATAAAAAGATCTGAATATTTTTTAATCCAGTATTATTATTTATTGATTTATTTTTATTCTGGTGAAGTTTATCATTTTACTTCCTGGTTGGACACGGGCAACGGATATGACACATATAAAAGTCATCCTGTTAGCAACTATAATGTTAACAAGGGCCAAAATGACTAAATTACTATTTGACGAAAAGAGAATAAGATAACACCACCTTTATTTTGCTAATGTCAATGTTTTATGTCAGATACATTTCAAAATGCATTTCTTGCAAGAAAATTGTCCTTGTGTTTTGGATAGAATTTTCTGAGTTAATGACATAATTACCCATGCAAACAAATGTACATTTATCATTGTACTTTAATTCATGTGTACAATATATGAATAAAGGAAATTAAAGATGCACTATGCAACTTTTGTAGTGGTGATGTTATATACCTGGACTTTCCACAGGATTTAATTGAGACATTAAACTTATCTTTCTTGCATTTATTCAATTGGTGTTTTATTGCTCCAAAAATACCCCGAATACATCAATTCTTACTGTCAACTCTCCACAGATCTAAACTGTAACTTTACCTGGTGGCGCTCCCAACGTTCTTGCATGGAGTAGATAAGTTTAATGCTGTACTGTGGAAAATTCCAAACAGAGCAATGGCATCTCCATGGAGACCAGTAGGTGGCGGACTCTCCAGATGTATTTATCCCTCATCACCCCAGTTACCCCGCCATTACCTGAGCTGTAAAATGTGATAACCAACTTTTTTTTATCCATGACTGGCAGTCAGTCAATGTTACTTTAGAAATGGTATGATAATATGCACTTAACATTACAGATCTATTGCTGTCCCCTGTTCTCTTTATGTAGGTGAGACTATATTCACAGCCTTCAGACCTGCCTTAGCCTACACAGGTATTGGCAGTGAAGTGACAGGTGACACATTCAAATCAGAAACATGTCAGATCCGTCCCCACGTCTGACACATGCTCATGCACCCACCTGCCTCTGATAGAGCCTCTGTTCCTCCGCAGCAGAAATTAGACAAGTTTGGCTGTCAAATCAATCACTGGAGTTTTACATGCTTTTTTTATATGTTGAATTTTAGATGGAGGTATAGTGCATATAGCAAATATAATGCACAATAAAAATTTACTGTTTTTGAATGAAATATCCAAACTTAGATCCACCCTTTACCCCACAAACTTGCCATATTAATCTCACAGCTTTAAGTCCTCTCGAATGCCAACAACTGCATTTTTGGGATTCATTAATAGCATCATTTTCAGAAGAATAATTTTATATTTATTCTAGTACGACAGGTTAGAGTACTTTCACTTTCACTACACAGTAAAAAACAGCTGCTCTTTTTTTCTATTTTCTATTTATTTATTTATTTTTAATTCTGGGTTGGACACAGGCAGCAGACATGACAAAGGTAAAGGTAATTCCATAATTGTTAGCAACCATAATGTTAACAGGGGCCAAAACTTACTAAATTACAATGTTATGATTTGACAAAAAGAGAATCAGATAACAAAGCCTTTATTTTGTCAAATCAAGGTTTATATGTCAGAAAAATTCATTCCTTGCATGAAAATTGTCCCTGCATCTTTGGATGGAGGGTTGGAGGTATTCTGTTTTAGAATGCTACTTCCTGGATTTTTGTACTTTTCTTCGCAACTTTTTTCCACAAAGTGCCATCTGACTGATGTAAAACCATGACAAATATTTACCACAAGTACTCTCTCACTGAACCAAGTAATAATTTAAAACAAAGCAAAAAGTGTCCATATGCACTTTAAACAGCACATTCCACCATCAGATTCTTACCTGTCCTTCAGCTCATTTTTAAAGGGCACATATTACACTATTTTCTGATCTATGTTATACTGGTGTTTCCTCCTCAAAAATATACCTGGAGTTTTGTTTTGCTTCATTCACACATGTTTAACACACAAACCCTGCAAATTTGTAGCTCTTACATTGGAAAAGTACTGCTTCAGCGACAGAATCCATTTTGTGTAACATAGGACCTTTAAACTATATCCTAAATATTCTGATGTCACATGAACCCACTTTGTTGCAATGCTATTAAAATGGGAGGTGAAGCTGCAGACTTTGCTGAAGCAGAGTATGTATCATATATTCAGTGAGGGTATGGACTTTTTACAGCCAGGGGGCACTGAATTTGCAACACTGGACACTTCAGTTCTGTCCAACGTAGACGAGAATGATCCAGTTACATGCATCAGCTCCACAGAAAATACAGGCAGGAGGAGAGCCCCGAGGGAGTCCTGACAAATGTACAGTCACTATGTGTAGTAAGGAGGACTAAGGAGAATGCAAAGTGTATGCTGTGTCTACATACATTACACGAATATCAGCTCTTTAGAAGAAACACGGTCGTGGAGAATTGGGTGAAATCGTTTTGTCATATTGCCATTTTTTTAAGGCAGTGTGTTAATATGGTTTCTTTTTTATCACAGTTCTTGCAGATTTGAGAAGTAATTCACACTTAAGATGTGTTAGTCATATGTTTACAACCTACTCTGGTAAAATCTTCCTATCACTCACTTAGAGCGTCATAGAGGCTGACCAAAAGAAGGAGAGGATGTGTTATTGTTTTTGCATAGACACAAAAGCACAGATGTAACGATATCTCTAAATTTTGGTTCGATTTCATGCTGTCATATCGCAAAGTACACAAACATGCAGCTGGATTAATAAATTCATGAAAAAGTTTACAAAGCGGTTAGCAGTCCAGGCTAGGGATGTGCAGATTGTGAACGAGTCGGCCATTTTGAACGGTTGGATTTGGATCTCTTTTTTTTAAAGAGCCAAATTTTTTTCTTTCTAATGTGTATGATTTTTTAAACTGATTAACCCTGAACCAACACAAGAATCAGCACAGAAGCAGAGCAGGTGAGACGAGTGAGAGCTTTGAGCACAAAAAAATATATTTGACATCATATTAACAGTTACGTTAACATTAAAATTATTATTATCATAGTGAAACTTTTTATCCAGAGTCTGCTTAATTCGATAAGGTAAACTCTCTCACTCTCAGTTTGTACTATTTTAAACACATCTGAGGCTTGGTCGTTTCTCTCTGTGTTAAGTTTGCAGTTAAATGAGTTCTCACATTGGCTTCTGTCATATAAATAAATAGTAAAAGAGCCAGTCTTTTGAACAAATCTTTGAAATAAACGGATCCAAAATATTCGGATTCCATAAAAGAGCTGAAAGTCCCATCACTAGTCTAGGCCTGTCAGCAAAAAGAGTGTGCAATGCATTGTAGAGTTATGTATAATCCCCAGACATTTCAGATTAAACTACCATGTGTTAAAAACTCAGACTTGTTGGATGATGAATGAATATGTGAGGAAAAAGCATTGCTGAATTTGTCATCACACAGATAAAAATGTTTTATTTTTTTACTCATAGAAGCCGTTTCAGATGGTGTGTGGTTTAATACTCTAGTTGTTTGCGCCACGTCTAACAGTACCACTGTGGAATGAATGTGAAAATAAATTCTAGCGTGCGTGAAAAAAGCAATTCTCCGACTGTTACTACTACAATGTCCTTGGTTTATCTTTTATATGATGTTTAAAATGTGTAAAAACAGTGTAGTCAACCATGAACATACAAACGGAGCTAACAAGACTGCCGGTACATTACTATAAAATAACAATAGCATAGAAGGTCACGGTGGTAAAATCTGACATTTCACTGTGGTATTTGAATACACCCTATGCTCTCACATAGTTTGCTGCCTATATGTTTATGGCAGATCATATTGCAATCATATCCTCCCTCGCCACTATCTTTACGTGTGCCTGACCTTAGCAGGTGGTGCACAGCTAAGCCAAAGCAAGTCCTAATCAAGTGGGATGCTGCCTGTCTTTATCAAAACCATATGACACTAATGCGTTTAGGTGAGATGCATGGATAGGGTAGTTCATAAATTAGAGCAGGAACTAGCGGCTGAGCGACTGCAGATGCTAGGGCTGCAAGTAGCAGTGGCATGATGAGATTAGCATAGCGCACTAACTGTTGGCAGGTCTCATCAGTTCAAGTCATGAGAACACATTAAAAGCGAAAGCATATCACTGTTAAAGCTGGTGAGTCACAATCCCACTGCTGCAGATGTCATGATTGAGGAATAAGTCTTGAATATCAATAGAAACAACAACCCTCAGTGACAACACTGCATTAAGGAATTTTTGTATATGATTCTCCCCTTGATTAATTACAGCTTATTTTTAAAAGCCATAAGAATTCATAACATACTGAGAAATCTTCATCTGAACTATTCAAGTGGTATTAAAAGGTAAAAAAGTTACAAAAATTGAATGACATTTCTCAAGGATTAAGGATTAAAGGATTTAAATGAGTAGGCCCTACCCATAAACTAATTATATAAATGGACATAACAAACTGGCTGAATTTATATTGAAAAACTTTCGCCCGTCTGCCCATAACTGCTGCTGTCATCCTCGTCATTTGGCCTTAAAATGTTGATGCTCTACATGATTCATTTTTATTTTGCTATTGTGTCTGTAAATCAAGATATGAACATTCAAATGACTTCTTTCCCCCAAGATCACTCCTGCTAGCATTAGAAACAGGTTTGATTGACAGCGCTGTGAACCAGTGATGCAGGACAGGCAGGGGCTTTACCTTCAACAGCCTCACTATGGATTGGCTCTTTTCTTGCTATGATACTCGCAGTCAGAATTCCAAATATGAAACTTGGCTTAAATCTGTTCCAAACTGCTAGCCTCAATGAGCTTCATTTGACTGGAGCTGAACGCTATGGGTGACGTCACACTCACTTAGTCCACTTCATTATACAGTTTATGGCACTTCCACACTCCATAAAATCAATGAGGTTACTGGTACTACCAAAAATACTTTTATATATTACTACATTAATAAAACTTCACTAACACACAGTTCAGCCCATACCCTGTTCCTAAACATTATACCAAACCCTTAGCCTTAACTATAATACCTGTTCCTAAACCTAACCAAAGAAACTTAACCCTAACCTTAAGCCCATTTAAGAAACAAACTATCATCGAAATAAGCATGCACTAACCTTGCCCCAAGGTAAGTTTGGTAGAATGTATTTGGGACAAAAATGAGGTGACCCAGAATGCACAAAATAGCTATAGCTAGTTTCCAATACCTGGGTTGTTTTGCTCGCTATAATGCCACATTCAATTTGAGTAGTGGACTAACTGTTGACAGGCCTCTCCAGCTCCCATTAGAACGCATTAGGACACAAACCATGTCATAATTATAGAGATAAGTGAGGAAGATATTATTCAAAAGTCCCTTAATGTGTCTTGTCTTGATCTGTCAATATTTGTCTGTATTAAGATCATTAGAACACAATACATTACAATACATTTATCCCTGCACATGAGACTTCGCCCTTCCAATCTGGTAATTCTTTGTAGATAGCTAATTGGTAATCTTGTATTCCTCTAGTGATAAACTCAAATGCCATGGAGATGAGATTAGCATGGTGCGCTAACCGCTGACAGGCCTCATCAGTTCACATCATATGAACACATTAGGAAAACCACACCACCATTAATGCAATCACTCAGTTAGATCCTGAGAAATAAAACCTCTTTAACACTACAGATGACGATGGACAGAACCAGGCGAAACATGTACCAACCAATAAAAGCTCTCAACAGTCAACATGACCTAACCTCTGCTCAAGACAACCAGATGTTCTCTGGACCTCCACGCCAACGCTATTAACCACACAGCCAAATACCCCTGCTCCCCCATGTTACCAATGGCAACGCTGATGGGTCAAATTGAGTGTTACAAGTCGTAGCAAGCGTTGCAGCCAAACATTGATTACAGCGGACAGGCATTTGGGGCGTGTTCTGACGAGATTAGGCGTTCTGGGGGACCGCAGGGTACGGGCCAGCTCAGATATCCTGGGACAGCGCGACCTTGTGGAGGCACAGCTCATTAACAGTTGCCGAGGCCTGGGAAAAATGCTCCCACAACAGTTACTGCGCACAAAAGAGGGACATGCTTTTCTCTTTGCTGTTAGGCTAGTGTGAGAATGGTATAGATGGAAATGTTTATCAAAATGGTGTGACATTTGTGATTGTTGACGATGAAAAAATAAAATGTTGAACCTATTTATGTATTTACTTTTATTGCAAGAGGACATTTTTTTTAAATTTTGCATTAAATTTAGATTTTTTTAAAGGTATGCAATGTTATTACGGAGTGCCAGACACCTGCTTGCCTTCATGTGATGTTACTGATTTATCTGGAATCTTCCACACAGTATCGCATTAAGTGTATCTATCTCTACGGAGACAAGCAGGAGATGTCACCAGGTCAGATCTGTGGACAGGCGAGCCTGCTCACAGTAAGAATGCATGGTTTTCCAATGCTTTTTAGAACAATAAAACACCTGTAATAAATACACAATAGTTTTAATGCCATACTGTGGAACATACTCGGCAAAGCAAATAACATCTCCATAGAGACAAGCAAGTCAAAAACATTAGAAATTGTACTTTAACATTAAATTTTAAAAGGTAAATTGCACAAACATTAGATCGTTGAAATTAAAGCAACCGTTTACACAAGCCTAAGGTTTGGCTCATGGTTTTTTGGTGTGAATAGAACCAAATTCATAACTTTGTGCATTTGACCTTCTTCGTGCTGATGTGTTTTTTTTAATAGAAGAATAGAAAAGGCACACAGATCAAGTGGAGACACACAAAGAGAAGCAACCTCCTTACAATCGCCAAATGTCCACTTGAATCAAAACAAAAGCCAAGGATTCCCAAAAAAAGATAAATTTTACCTTCAACAATATTCAGACAGATAGAACATGAAATGAAAATATCACATGAAGCCAAACTGTATGAAGATATGAATTCATTTATACTGCCAGGTCAGCTTTACTATAAGACTATGTATAGGTTCTTGGGTCATCATATATTTAAAAAACAAAAACAAAACTAATTTAATTACTGCATATTAAAACATTTGTTTTTGCTATAGTGATTTGCAAACCACTGCCCCCGAAAATAGGTTTGTATACTAGAACGGTATGAGCAAACCAAGGAAATACAATTTTTTCCCCTAGAATCTGTAAAATTTGAAAGAAACAGCACATTATACTGGACCAAAAAGTATTTACCACCACTAAAGTATCCCATTTATTTTACAATTTAAATCAAATCAATTTTGTTTGGTTGGAGTGTGTTACAGGCAGATATACTCATCCCTACAATGTTCTATGGGAATAGGCATAGATTATTTTCAGTGCAATAAAAAATCTGCATATCGTTGTTCGACTAAAGTAACATTTCCATCTCTGGAGATGCCAGATGCGGTCTGAATCCTATTATGATTTCCAGTGTGCAAATCCCTGGCCTATCCCTGGGGTTACTGTTTAAGTTGAATGCCGCTGGTGCGAACATTTGTATTCCTCAACTAAGCCTCCCTCCAGTTTCATTTTATTTGGACCACCTCCAGCTAGTGCATAAATCACATCATGAGGAAAGTGCTAGATTTTAACCCTGACCAAAATGTCAGCAAATGCAATGTGAATGCACATCTTGGTGATTCAAGCCAATTGCCTTTTAATTGTTCACTTATTAATGCCTAATCAGCGAACAGGTACAATGTCTTCTCTCATGCATATGCAAATTATGCTATTCTGATTAATGAGGGGGGAAAGTGTTGCATAGAAAATTAGTTTCCACAAAACAGTTTTCCTCGGCATATCAAAGTTCTAACTGCATGGAATAGAGAAAGTTGATTTGTGTTTCATGGATTTATTGACGTAGTTGTAATTTTTCTCATATATGGTCCACCACCTGCTTGTTCCCATGGAGATATGACTGCTTTGCCTGAAATGTTTCACAGTGTTAATCTATTAAACAGGGGTGATGGTAGCTCAGTAGGTAGAGAGTTTGTCCACTGATCCAAAGGTAGGTGGTTCGACTCTTAATCTCGATGTAAACATCATTGGTAGAGTAGTCAGATCCACTGACCCACAGGTTGGTGGTGCAATTCCAGCTTCCACAGATAAATACTGGTATATGAACGTGTGTGTGGATGGGTGAGTGGTTCCTTGATGTAAAACGCTTTAAGTGTCAAATATATATGTGAACATTTACCATTTTAAATTTATCAGTCTCCATGGAGAAAAGAAGGTGACACCACCAGGCCAATTCATAGGCCAGATCTGCAGAGAGGCATGCTCACAGTAACACATTTTCAAGGTATTTTTTAGCAAATCAATTTTAGTCATTTTAAATATTAAATATGGTCTTATTGGTAAAGTACTGATGGAAGTTGAAGTGCAATGATTGTATAACATAACTTAATAGTCCTAAAAGTGACACTATAACATGCAAAAATGTAAAATAATACTTGGACGGACTTGTTCTATGGCAGGTCATAAAGGTTAAAACACCTGTAATGACATAAATGCAAGAACAATAGGTTTAATATCCTACTGTGGAAGATTTCAGGTAAAGCAATAATATCTCCATGGAGACAAGTTGGTGGCAAACCACATAGTGCACTTTTAAAAGAGGTGATTCTTTGGAATAATTTGTCTTGTAACGCTCACACATCATACTAGGACTCCATTGCGACCAAACCTGCAACTAGACCAGGATGAGAACTGAACTGAACCAAGTCTACAATACGAGTAAACTGACCTCAAACCAGGACTAAACCAGCGTGAATGCATCTCTAACACACATGCACATACCAAAAAGATAAGTCTCAATATACATGGATTTTCTGTTTGGTTATTTCTGGTAAATAATGTGAGATTATGATATCAAATCCATGAACCAATTGGATAGTGACTCCAATAATTCACTGCTTGATGGACTGCGCATTTCTTAGCTGACAAGACTAAATACTTTTGTTTTTGAAT
This sequence comes from Periophthalmus magnuspinnatus, assembly GCF_009829125.3. NCBI lineage: Eukaryota > Metazoa > Chordata > Actinopteri > Gobiiformes > Gobiidae > Periophthalmus > Periophthalmus magnuspinnatus. Next base: position 11,040,326 of record NC_047147.1, on the reverse strand, counting down.
CCATTACTTCTCTTCCAACCAATCTAAAGCTTTCCCAAACTCTGCAAATTATGTGCCACTGTGTTTTTATCTGCGCGTCAAGCTGATATCTAGTCTTTTCGGTAAACATGCAAACAAAAGCGGCCCTGACTCTGCCTCCTCAAAGAACAACTGCAAACTCATTAATTTTCTGTCTTGTGTCGGGACAGATAGAGTTGGTTTTACTTTTACTTGACAAAATGCATGGACCTTAGCAGTCTAATTCCATTCATTTATTTTCAGGGCTATACATTTTCCACGCTGTCTGAAGCTGGCATCCTCCTCCCCCAAATTCTATCAACAGTAAGAGGAATTCATTATTTTAAATGAAGGTAGAGCATGTTAAGCTCTCTTGAGATAGAAATGGGCCATTATCCGTCACTCCACATGCTAACCTCTGACAAAAAAGTTGCATATCGGTTGCCTCACTTTGTTATAAGTGTTTCTTTACAGAGGCTCGGTGCTAATGATGCTCTGCGCTATGGAAATGTAACTGTCAATCACAACACCCAACTTTCCCAACTGAGAAATATTGGAGATGCACTATGAATTTGATTTGATGCTTCCAAATATACTTTTTTAAGGAGTGCCTGGTCATGTGACTTTTACGGTTAGGTCTGACATGTAGTAACACAGCAGTTAAAATCCACCAGCTTTTGTTTATGCTGGCTGATATTTCTATGCAAAAAAAACAAAAACAAAAAAAAACTGATCAAACACACCACAAACCGTTTTTGTAGAAAATGTTCAAAAGACCAGACCATCATAAAATATACATTGCGCAACATATTTGAATACAAATAATTGACATCAACCAGATTTTTTCTTTCAAATATATTTTAGCATCTTTATCATGTTTTAGTTACAATTACATATATATTTCAATATAATGTTAAACATGACATTACATGAAAAATGCCCAAAGCATTCTGAAAGTGAAACATGACTAATAATAATAAGGCAATGGATTTTAAGTGATTAACAGTGCAATATTCATTCACTCCATACTCGGAATTGGTAGCTACAATGGGCCTGGGGGCAGACTGACAGAAGCAAGCCTGCCAATCTGCCCTATCGGCCTCTCCGATCACCACCACGCATACACCACATTCATGCCAGGCTATGTGGCACCTGGTATTCTCAGCGATCTCCCATCAAAGTACTAACCAGGTCTGGCCTTACTGAATAAGAATATAAGACCTGGAAGACCAAATAACCTATGTATTGTGGTTCAGGGTTGTTTGGAACCTAAATATGCAGGTTTACACACAGCAAGATACTGAAAATGACATTACACTGCTCCTTTTCAATTTCAACATCAGTGTTTTCCTATGGCATATGAAAGGCTTAAAATATTACAACTTGACCCAAAGTCCAAAAACCTCTTTAAACCTGCAAAGCCCATAATCGTGCTCCAGAAAAGTGCACCAGAACTGGCTCTTTATAGTCGACTTGTTTTGTCAGGGCGTGAACTTGGGTCGAGTGAACATCCACGCTGCCCAAAGCCCTGTGTTTAAGCAGGTTTAAGACCGCAAGACAGGCTGTCGATAAGTCTATAACAGGTTGAAAGCGCCTTACTTGTGATATAAATGAGGATTATCAAATGCCAGGCACATTTTCGCTTCCTCTCCTCTGGTCGGTATCAGAGATAGCTTCTTTCATCCTCGCTTCTGGTCTTCAAAAGCGGTCCTAGCCCTGTCATATCTCCATGCATTTCCACGAATACGTCCCTCCTCTGTCTAATCCATCCACAAGACTTATCTCACTCTTTCTGACAGTGCCTTTGTATTTTAATATCACCACATTATCTTATTTCTCTTTCTCCTTGCTCGTGCCCTTTTCTGATCCATCATTTTTCCAGTGGGTTGACGCTATAATGAATAATGAAAAAGACAAAGGGAAAGACGGTTGTAGAGAGGGGCTGAGTCAGCTCCCTCGGCTCAGATGGGGAGTTCTCCGGGGAAAAAGGACTCCGCTGTGGGATTCTACAATGAGGTTTTTCAACAAATATAACAGGGCTAATAAATCAATCTGACAGCGCAACATGGCCCTAATATCTGCAAACAGACTTTCTTATCAGCAACACGCAAAATAGAGTTTGTTTCTTTTCATTTCACTGTATCTTGTTTTAGGACTGACGAATGAAGTATAGCCAAGATGCAAGTTGACAGATGCTTGAAAGAAAACACAAAAAAAGTGCTGATTGTAATTTGAGAGAAAGCCAAAGTTTATTCATGGAATTCAGAATGATAAAACATTACAGTTGTTTCCATAGCAATTAAAAAGAAAAACGTATTTCGATTGGTCGTAAGTTCTCAAAATGGTGTCCATATAACCCTGGAAAATGTCATGAAATTCATGAATAGTCATTTGCGCGTTCAATAAACTAAGGATTCTGAGTAGAAGCGCTGATCGTCATAAAACCAAGAGAAGGAAAAAGACTAAGGGCTATCCCACACTTTATGGCAGAGAGTAAGTACTGGGATTATATTAAACAAGAACGTTACAAATCATACGTTTTTACTTGAGGCCAAAGTAGCACGAGAGAGATTAAAGGTCCTATATTACATAGCAAAAGAAAAATATAAAATCTGTCAACTGGACAAAACGTTGTAGGAGGGAAGACGTTTCATTGCTCATCCAAGCTGCTTATTATTGATTATTGGTGGGCGTTGCCTTATAATTATCTGAAGGGAGGAGCTAACTACACTAAGGCGGCTCCCAATCCTGTTCAAGTGAGTATTGTTTTTCTTAACAAAAATTGCTTTTTTAACTCCCCTCACCAAACCATTTCTTTGGCTAAGAGCTGTACCTCACTATCTTCAAAGGAGTGGTTAGTGGCTTTGAGATGGAGATGTACGGTTGACTGGGTCCCAGAGGAGCCCTCTCAATAGTGTTGGTACATTCTCTTATGGAGTGGCTGTTTAGTTTCTCCAGTTTAACGCTCACTGCACTCTTCACTACACTGAATGGAGTAAACCACATTGCTTTGTTTGTGACTCTGGGCTTTGTCCTTTGGGTGGACCAGTTTCTGTCTTAAAGTGTTTGAAGTTTTGAAATAGACCAGAATTTCATAGTGTCTGGAAATTCTGAAGCTTTTCAGACTCACCAGCTGTGTAAGAAATGGTTACACCTTTCCTTCTAGGGTCAGATTCCCTGTTGTCCTGTTTTTAGCTCTCTTACATCTATTGAAGGCCCACTTTGGATATCCACAAAAGGAGTTCCTTCTTCACTTTCTCCTCTGTGTTTGTAGGAACCACTTGAGCTCTGTGTTGTAGTGTAAGGATAACTCAAGAGTTTGTGCTGCAGTGGATGGTGTGAATGAAACAGCAGGTATTGGTCAGTGTGTGTGGGTTTCCTGAGGACTTGTACCTGGAGTCGCCGGTCCTTTCCTATAGTTACTGCACAATCGATGAAGGCCAATTTGTTCTCCTTGGCCTCTTTCCATGTGAACTTGATGTTTGGATCCACAGCATTTATATTTGCAGTAAAGGGATCCAGATTTAGATTTTTGTCTTGTTGTCATCCATGTATTGATACCGATGCGTGCGTGGGTGAATATAAACTAATTTAATAAAAGAATCATATCTCTGTTAAGGTCTAAACTATAGGTACAACATAGTAACAACACTGAGCCCATTCTATATCACAATAACTACAGCCTTTACGATTTGATAATTCTCCCACCTCAAACTACTATTTTTATTTGATTGCAATAGTTATATCTCATCTGGACAGATCTTGGAGTTGTTTGTAGTTTGAAATCACTTGTGTGTGGCCTTGTTGAAGGACGCTGCTGTGTGCTGTGTCCTTCCCGCTCTCCAAACCCCAAAGAGCCCAGCCTCTGTCTCCTTTAATCCATAACTCCAGCTCTGATTTATCTGCACTTTCCTCCTCTGCTCCTTTGTGTTGCTGCACACACAGTCCTCCCATAGATCGCACACAACTGCATTTGAAAGTCAATAATAATGTATTTGTATTGGTAAAGTTGTTAGCATATAACTTATATTGATTTCCCATTAATAACAAGATCCCAGAGAGACCTCGTCAAAAAGTCTCAGAAGCAAAAGGCCTAAACAAAAGCTTCTGCAATGCTGAGATTCAGAACTTGAAAATCAATACAAGTTACTCTCAAGGTACTGCCCAACTGTGCCATATTCATTATATAAGCTGGCCATTATTTGCAGACATACTAACTATTGCAGATCCTTATCTATGACTTGAAGACTGAAGGGGTAAAGCAAAAGATGCTACTAAAGGCCTGTTTTTGTTCTGACGTTTGTATACTATTGCGTCAAGTGTATGTTTAACTTTTTCATTACTCAAGTTTACACTACAGTCTGAGCCACTTCTGCACAAAAGTTGTTCTTTAAAACACCTCTTCAATCAGAAAACAGCTAAATGATATTCCATGGATGACTGCTTCAAGCCCGGAGTGCAGTTCTGGAGCTGTACGGCAGACACGGAGCAAAGTGTGGCCTGGGGCTGCTTTAAATAAGAGAAAAGAATCATGTCGGGCTCTGTTCACTTAAATAAAGTAATACAAGTGCAGAGGAGTGGAAATGCAATGTAAAACTTACAGGGACGAGGGCCAGAAGAGCTAGGGCCACCACTCCGCACAAGCACCAAATCCCCAGAGCTCAAAGACATTTACCGGGTTTCATTTAGGCTTTGTCCTGTATATCCTGTCACTCTCTGGTACTGCCTGTGCTTGGAATTTTAAGTACTTACTAGAGTGTCAAGTGAATGAAAAGTGAAAATAAAAAGTTTGCATTACAATGAAACATTATAGTGTGTGTGCTATGTCAATGGATCGCGTTACTATTAAATATGAGCTTATTTCAAGTGTATGTGATTGGTAGTTGTTTTTAGTACAGGGTAAATAGATGGATGTGGATGAAACTTTGGGTGGTTTTGGTACATTTGCATTTGACCCATTTTCAATCCCATCGCAAGTGAGATCTGTACATATGGTGAACTCTAGTGATGGAACTTTCGGCTACGTTGTGGGATCTGAAGATTTTGGATCTGTTCTCTAAAAGAGCCGTTCAAAAGATTGGCTTTTTTCTATGACAGGCGTCAGTGTGAGAACTCATTTTTATCTACAAACTAATGACAGAAAGAAATGACCAAGGCTAAAATTTATTTGAAACTGAGAGTGGGAGAGTGTTTGCTGTTACAAATTATGAAAATCCAAATACAAATCTTGCACAACAACAACAATAATAAAACTAACTGATATTATAATCCCAAATGTGTTTCTGTGCTAATTCTTGTGTTGAATCGGTGTTCAGTACAAAAATGGATACAAATTAAGAAAAAAAAAAAGATCCACTTCCAACTATTCACAATAAGGAACTGTCCAAAAGAGCCAACCCGTTCATAAACATCACATCACTAGTGAACTCCCAGATCATGAAAATCCGAGTTGGTTTGGTTGATGTATAATATTACCCTAAACTAAAATACATATTTTAGGTTCCGTTTAATCCATTTTTTTTTTTTTTTACAATACCCCAAAATCGCAGAGACTTTGCAGGGCCTCACAACATAGAAATCAAACAATGAAACATGGCCGACATTCAAAAGAAATAATCTCCTTAGTCCTTAGTTTTTCTTTCTCGGCTGGATGATGGTTAAAGGGAGAAATTGGAAAATATGGAGTTGAATATCTAAATTTAATAAAGTTCCCAAGTTCCCTAACGGTCCAAGAATCAAAAGCAGCACCATCTTGTCATAAGTCTATAAAGTGCTAATAATTTTGTAACTTGAGTTTAGTTTTCTGGGATCTGTACAAAACTTTTCTCTTTGTTTCATGAGGACCCATTAAGTGTAGGCTACTATGTGTGAGCCAACCATAGTACTTTGCACAAGCTATTCTATTTAATGGCATAAAAACACTGCAGTAGATTTATGATATTCTGAAACCTCTAAAATAGTACCATTATGGTGTTAAACTGGCAAATACTTACACAAATCTAAATGCTTGAACAATAATCCAAATTTGAAACTGTTTGAAAACGTGGGGTGTTTTTAGAAGTCAAGTTTGTGGTTAGTGGGTTTACACATGGGTTTGTTTGAACAGAACATGTCTAGTTATGCCACAGTCCACTTGGTCACTACATCTCACCATTGTATTTATTATTCAAGGGACAAGCCTGAGAACTCCGGATGTTTTAGAAGAGCTTGGGACAATGCAGGAGGAGGCAGCCAAGTATGACAAATGAATTCTGAAGTGAGCACACACACAAGCGCACGGATATGCACGCAATTCTCTTTTTAATTAATTCAGCCATGATCGCAGGCAGGCCTCAACAATAGGGCTATGTTGTGGTAATGCATTTTTAATGTCGCCTCTTGCTTTTCTTCATTTTAATCCTTTAATGAGAGAAGAACAAACACTTTCAAAATAAACTTGAGTTCTTCGGTTCATCCTCAACTTTTTGGATGGAAATTAAATGTTAAGTCTTTCTTTGTAGGAAGAAGTTATGAATTGTTACTATAGCAGAGGAATACCGGTAGTTAAAACTAGCAATAGAAATTAAGTTCAAACACAAATATAATTGGCAAATTAATTGGCAAAGCAAATTGATGTAAAATATATGAGTCAAAACAATATATAGCCCACAGTAAACAAAGTGACAAAGGATCAACCCCTAACTGTTGGGTCTCTAAAAGTATCTGAATACTTTTGTGTGGACACTAAAAAAGTAGTTTGTGTAATCCCTCAGTTGTTTAAGTATGATCCATAGTAAAAGAGAAATTCAAATCTGTCAACAGGACAAATTGTGGGAGTGAAGGTGTTTCGCTGCTCATCTAAGCTGCTTTTTCAGTTCTCAGAACAGGACTGAGAAGTGAAAAAGTGGATTGGATGAGCAGTGAAACATCTTCACTCCTGCAACTTATTGTCTAGTTGACAGATTTGATTTTTTCTTTTACTATCTTGAACTAAATGCTGAATGTGGATATCACTAAAATGTAAAGATATCAATTCAAAATAATTTGCTACTTTGGCTGCATAGAGTCAAATTTAATTAAATGAAACAATCAAGTTTTTTATTCTGTTTTTGAACAATAATACATGCCCTTTGTGACCTATATAACTGATGCTTTCTAATACATGAAAATAATTAGAACATGCCAGACATGCTAATGTTAATGAGATGCAATTAATTATCCATTATGCTCCTGCTATTTTTGTCTTTCGCCTTGATCTTGTGCCCTGGTAATGATTCACAAGGCTACGCCAATTAATTTGAGTTTAGTAGGATGTTAGTAGTAGTCATACAAATGTGTTTTATCAATGTCGCCATGTGGTTCTTATTATTGTGTTAAAGTAGATATTTTCTACTAAGTACTAAGTACTATTTAATACTTCTAGACAGACAACTTGCCACACTACAGCTTTTCTGTGAATCCTTCCTCCTTCACTTCCAACCATAGTAAAAATTACCTTTGAAAGTGACAGGAGCTGTACAAACAAATACAAGTGTGGTGGATCAATGCGACTTGTCATTACAAGGAGCAAGTGCGCTGGGTGAAACCTGCTCTCATCTGACACACAGGAGGGCCTCCACATGGGACCGGCATCAAAGAACCAGCGGGAGAGCCCGAGCAGAGGAACGCATGCCCTGACCAAGATGGCCGTTGAATCAAACGCTATATAGTCCTTCAGCGCTCCCCTGCTGGAAGCACAAATGTGTCTGATCAACACCGCTGGGAGTCACTTTATTCTACTAGATTATGTGTGTGTGAGTATTGTGTGATCGGAGGCTGTAGGGGGTCCCATATAGATACTAACCTTGAGGGAGAGCTTGTCAAAAGAGCCCAATTAATCCAGAAGTGTAGTGTGCATGAAGAGAAAATCTAGGAGGATTTCAGTACACGTGTTTTGATACAGTTCAAGGCTGGCACAGTTTCACTTATATTCAGTACTTGGCAAAAGTGTAGAGCTGTGTGATGGTGGTAAGGTAAGACTGCAATGAGAAATACAGTTTTAGTTCAAGTCTACCTGACAGACTATACATCTCAGTACAACGTGTTAAACATAATTATATTTGAGATTTTGTTAACATCGTAACCTAGTTTTTTACTCTAGCTTTCTTATATCTCTGAGCTAAAACCTGGAATTACTCAACATCTTTTCATGAATTTGTGCGTTCGGCTTTAAAAGTATAATTCAGGTATGATTTAGAGAAATTTGGGGGATGTCAGTTGCTCACGTAGCGGACCTCTGTCCTGAAGCCTTGCCCGGAGCATCGCATTCTAAATACCCAGATGAAGAGCTCCGATGCTAGGTATGTGAGCCTTATTCTTTTACTATGTCTCCACTTCGGCAGTGACTTGGGAGTCACATACAGCTAAATATAGATTTTCTTTTAAAATATCTCGAAATGCGTCAGAGAAATACAATAAACTAGTAGGGAGCCTGCCACTATAATTGCAAAGAATGATATAATGTAGCTATAGCCTTGATAAAAAACAAGTGTAAATGACGCACATGCAAACATCAATTTCTAAACACTATTATAAGTGAATGAAACACGGGTCATAAATGTTCAGTGGTATACAATTTCACATTACATCCACACATTAGTGACACAGAAGCTGCTCTCTGCCCAGGTCGGATCAATAGTCTGATGGATAAGGACAGATGTGTGGGTAGACTTCATATGGGAGACAGTGGCCCAGAGGCGAGCGTGAGGCTGACCTTTGGAGATGGATGGTTCACTCCAGTCCAAGTGCAAAACGTCTGGCAGCTTAAACACATCACACGTCAAAACTACGCATTCGGAATATGGTGCTGCTCGGGGGACAACACTGCTTAAGACTGGGAACATGTTTTAATACACATAGTAGAGTCTATACCAAATTGTAATGACACATACTCTAGAAAAAAAGTTGAAGTACTAAAAATATGCCAGTAGATGACATTTAACATCTGGAATAAAGATTTAAAAAATAGGCAAAAGACAAAAAAGTATAAGTTATTTACCAAATGTAAAATAGCAATGTACTCATTCATAAATAATTTATGGCCAACACTGCCAGTACAATTTAATTTGATCTACTAGTGCTGCAGTTACTACCACTACTACCAATGCCACTATTGTTACTACTAGCTACTGCCATTACTTCAACAACAATGACTACTACCACCACACTACTGTCACTACTACTGTTACTTCAACTACAACTATTACTACTACAGCTACAATTACAACAACAACAACTACTACTACTACTGCTGCAACTACTGCAACTACTAGCTGCCACTGTTTGTGCGATGTTCTTATGTGAACATGCTGACTGCACAGAATTGCCCGTCGGTGATCAAATAAATAAAAAAAAATACTAAAACGACTACAACTTCTATTACTATTTTGGTCTTTAAGGCCAAAGCAACAGTCACAAATGCACTTTATTTCCCCATCTAGACATATCTTTAAAAGTTATTAGTTCTAAATTGGCATATGACTTGTAAAACACTAGGTTGAAGACCCTTTAAATATAATGAGGTTGTACAATTGGAAAATCTAAATACATTAGCCTAAATATGTATTTCTGAAAGGTGCTATGTGACTATAAATTGCTTTCTTGCACTTATTTGCTTTTTAACCAGGCTTCAATAAATGTAAAAGTGAGTGTAATCAGGAATGACAATGTCTCCACAGGTTACATAAGTCATTAATATCCCCACTTATAGTCACATGCAAAAATGGAGTTGTATATGTTCTATAATGGATAGAGTGCAGTGTGTTTAAATGTATACTTATGTCACATTAATATTTCAAGAATCTCTGAGAAGCTATGTAAAGTACTTAAGACGTCGGTATGTTTAAAAAAAAGAAAGGAAAGAGGCCAATGTTAACAAAACGTATTATGTCATCATGACTTTTTCCATAAAAAGTTAATTGAATACAAACAGTTTAAAAGGCCCATATAACACTATTTCTGATCTCTTTTATAATCTGGTTTCTTCATCACAAACATACCTAGAAAATGTACTTTTGATTGTAAACCCCTAATGATATCTAGTTAGTCTGCAGTTTTTAAAAGGGCACACATGTAAAATGGGTTTTTATTAGCTTTTCACCAGAGTATAGTGGTGATTCCTCACTGTTAGCTTACTCAAAATTAGCATGTTGAATATTTTGTATTGACTCGCAATTGAGGCTTGAATGCTCAGAAACTGTATTTTATTTCACCTATCCACTGCTCTGTACTTATTTGAGATAAGTGAAAACAAAAATCTCCAGATCATACATAAAGTATAAAGTTAAAAAAAGTGACATAGCCATTTTTTAACAATAAAAACATGAGAATAAAGATCTGCCATTTGCTACAGTGAAACGCCACAATAAAGAGGCGGGTGATTTTCTGTTCAACTATTAAAAAAAAGAGCGTGGTCATGGATCACTGCACACCACTCTATACTGCCCACTTGTGGTGTAGTTACAGTAAGAGTACAATTAATAAGCTACGGGAGAAACCTCAAGGATGATGATGACATTCAGAGGCAGCATTACAAATTGCACACACAAGCTAATATGTTGGCACTGAAATTTCATATAAACAGCTCTGTTGAAAGCTTACTGCATGCCACTATATACTGCCCCCTTGTGATGCACTTACAATAAGAGTACATTTAATAAGCTGCAGGTTGCATATAATGATGGATTCATATTTTACTAAACTCAATGGACAAGTCTGTGCAGACTAGTGTTTCCACAATAAATGCTGTTATCGGGAACTTCGTGTATAAATTTATGAAGCGCCTTGAGGACTCCCAAAATGAAATCATAAATGCTTTAATAATGCCAGAGCAGAACAGTATCAGGTACACCTCTGAACTCTGGAGGCATTAGAGGAACTGCTTATATGAACTAAACTATGATTATAGACTATTATTGTTGTGTTTGTCTTGTGTCTGTTTTTAATGTTCTATATGAACCCGCTGGAGTCTGAAATAAAGCTCGATTGATTGATTGTTTTTGCAGTTTTTAATAGGAAGTGGTACCGTTTCTACTATCAAGCCTAGGGTGACCAGATTTTCAAAATTAAAAACTGGGACACACACTCAGGTTGGAATGATTGGTTTAAATCAAATTGTGAAACAAGCCCATAAAATTGTCCATTGCTGACTCACTTGTGACTGTAATTTGAGGGACTTCTGTTGGTGCATTCTTTGCCTTAAGGTTATTTTCAAGCACGGTTTTCTATATTTTAGGTGAACAAATTACAATAAATGGCTCCCTTTACTGTTGGCGGGAATCAGAGTGGTCAAAATCGGGACACCTGGTTTAGTCCTTGTTTAATCTTGGTTTTGCCCTGTTTTTTTACTGGTTTATACCTGGTGTAGATCAGATTGGTCAAAAATAGGGACTCCTGGTTTACTCCTGGTTTACTCCTGGTTTACTCCTGGTTTACTCCTGGTTTACTCCTGGTTTACTCCTGGTTTACTCCTGGTTTAGTCCACGTTTAGTCCACGTTTAGTCCACGTTTAGTCCACGTTTAGTCCACGTTTAGTCCACGTTTAGTCCACGTTTAGTCCACGCTTAGTCCACGCTTAGTCCACGCTTAGTCCACGCTTAGTCCACGCTTAGTCCACGTTTAGTCCACGTTTAGTCCACGTTTAGTCCACGTTTACTCCTGGTTTACATCAAATCATTAAAAATAGGGACACTTGGGTAAATAGGGGTATCTGGTGACCCTAATCAAGCCATTTTAGATTAATATTGTGGTTTACATTAAATAAACAATCATCTATGCAGTTAGTTTAATACTAAATACCCAAAGAAAAGCCTATCTTCTTTAAAGCATATTCTCTTCATTCAAGTCCAATCTAACAAACCAAAATAGCACAAATTACATTGAAAGTCTGACAAACCATTCATCTTGGCCTCATTTAATATATGTGGCAAAGCGCTTGTCAGGGCAGAAGAGCGAATATTTAAATCAGCCTCGTATAATCGACAAAAGCTTTGAATTTGACTGTGATCCATTTAAGAGCTTTCCGAGCTAACCTCCACCATAAAGCCCAAATTGATAATCCCAATATACTATAGACTGGGCATGCTCCATTGGCCTTGCTTCTTTATGGTCAGAGCAGTTAATTAAACGCACAGGTTCAAAGGGTTCGGACCAACTATTGACAATAAAATGACTGCCAGGGTTCCAGCAATGACATATCTGACACCCAAGATGGAGGAGAGGCTACAAGCTCATTTGAGGGGGGGCATCAAGGTTAAAGGGTGAATTAAAATGGTCCTGGGACACATAATTGCGTCACATCTTGGCACAGAGAGGCCCTCAAGGTTTCAGTCATTGATGAAACCAGAAAAGCAGCTCAGGCTAATCTATAGCAGCTTATTAGCACAGGGTAATCAACCAAGCTTGTTGTGGTGAGGGATGGAGGTGGAGGATGCAAGGACACCAGCGAAATGTTGGATTTTCATTTGAGAGAAAGTTTTATAACATATATTCATTATAAAACATGCACTACCAGGCAAAGGTTTGGACACACTTTTTCATTTATGTTTATCTTCATTACTACTTACACTGTAAAAGAAAAACGTACAAAACGTTGTAGGAGTGAAGACGTTTCATTGCTCATTCAAGCCGCTTCATCAGTTGTGGTCCGATTACTGGTGGACACGGCCTTATATCTATCTGAAGGGAGGAGCTAACAACAATGAAACAATAGGTGTGTTAGTGTGAGCTGAAGAAGTGGCTTGGATGAGCAGCGAAATGTCTTCCCTCTTACAGCTTTTTGCCCATTTGACAGATTTGAATTTTTCTTTTACCACTGATCATTCCTGGACAACTGAGGAATTACACAGACATACTATTTACATTGCAGATTCACTATGAAGGCATCAAAACCATGAATGAACACATGGAATGCAATGAACAAAAATAAACTCAAAATAACTTCAAACTTTCAGATTTTAAGAAATAGCCACTGCCAGCCTTTGATCAATGCTTAGAACGGTTGATAATCCTTGACGTCTATGATGTGAAAAACACCACAAAAACAGGTGAGAGAAGGCCAAGGATTTGCAGAGCTGCCAGCAAAACAAAGAGTGGAATTTGGGGAATCTGAATCTAAAATATAAAACATTTAGTTGAGTTACTTCACTTTTTGTCTTTGCTACATAATTCCACATATCTTGCTTCAGATATTTGCTATCTACTGTATGCATCTAAAATGTAATTTTTCTTAATGTTTACTACTTTCTACATTGGAAGAGTGTCCAAAACTTTTAAGTGGTAGTGTACATAGGGATTGAGTTGAGTTCAGGGATTAGTCTGATTTTAAAAACACACATATGTGATTCAAGGAGAGAAAGTTGTATGACTGGAGTTAACCACAGAACACTATAGCTCATATACGCAGTGTGAACAACACAGAATAGATTTGTCATATTTGTCACATTTTTTTGGTTCATCTTAATTTTCACTGAGATTTGGAAACTCTTTTAGCCCTTCAGGAAGCAACCTTATCCATTCAATAAAAGGGACAAAATGAAACGTTTGTTACCATATTAAGACTGAAACAGATTATTATTATATACAGGACAAAGTACACCCAAGCATTAGCAACACTGTGGCTGCCCTCTGCCCAGGACAAAAAGAATGGAATACATCTGTAAATAGTATTCCGTTTTTAGATACAGGTTGCAACCACCAGAGCAAAACAAAGCTGTAGTTCTGTTCATAGATTAAGCTAAGCGACCTATCGTGTGCTCCTTTAAACTACTTCAGGGGGTTTTGAAGGCCAAATGTGGTTTCTCGGAAGCTGCCATTAGCTAATGCTGTTGGTGCTCCTATGCCAAAGAGGTCGCCTACCTGAAAGCTGTTCCCCTGCAGATATCGGGCTTATTAAGTTTTCAAAAACAGATAAGTGGAAAAAATTACGTTTCACTCAAAATAATCACTTCTAATCACTGCTCATTAGAGGCGGACTGGGCACAGGTAAAAGCTTCCTATTGCTTTTCTGTTTGGCTGTTTGCGGGACCCCCGGTCTTTCAAATACAATCTCACCACAAAACTCAGCTATAACAAGTTCCATTCTTCAAACTTTAAGTTCAAGAAACTTTATCAGCCGCTTTTATTATCTGAGTATTACCAGCAAATCAGCAATTTATGGCTGGGCAGAGTGGAACAGGGGTGCTCTGTCCTTATGAAAGGGCTCAGATATGATTCCCTGGGGCCTTGGGACACTGTAAAAAAGGCTTTAAAAGTGGAGTCTGCAGTCAGAACTCTGCACTGTGCTGAACTGAATCAAAGAAACAAGGTAATGTGGGAATACAAGAAGGTGTCTTTTATACCAGTAGTAGCTCTGTGATTAATACATTTGAGGTTCAATTTGCTTGAACAAAGTGAGGCTCCGTAACTCTGATACACAGACCATCAATGACTATCAGCCGCTTGGTAAAAATCTATCTTGTAGCAGAGTTTGCCAACCTCTTCTGTCTCAAGTACCCCCCAAGAGTTTTCTCACAATCCAAGTACCCCTTCACTCAAGTACCAATGGTATATTGTCATTTTTTTCTTCTTTTAATGATATTGAAGTCTACAATTCTTCAAGGATTCTTGATTACAAAGAAAATTTTTTGTTCAAATACCATTCCATGTCCCCATCTTTTAAAATCTGAAACCATTCCAAGTACCCCCTAGTAGTGCAGGAATGTAACAAAGTAAAAGTAGTAATGTATTGTACTGAAGGGGAAAAAAATAAAAATAAATTGGTATCCATACTTTTTACTTTTACTTCACTACATTAGAGAGCAGGTATCTGTACTTACCACTACACTTTCTTTATTTATATTTACATACCCTAAAATGAATAACACTTGCATGGACCTGGAGGAGTCTATAATGGGGACTTTTTATTAAACAACATGTAGTGCGGGCCCACCAAGATCATTTGTGTCCGGGGCCCAGAATGTGGTGCTACGCCCCTGCCTCGCGTGGCTTTGATTCCAAGTGGCTATGAATGTGTAAGAACCATTAACACCCCAGGAGTAATAAGTTTAACACTAATAGTCAGTATGTATATGCAATTATGATAAAAATGTTTTCGTTAAACACATTTAAACTTAGCTGCATTTCATTAGATTTAAGCTTCTGCAACCATTTTTTTTGTTTCAATAACCCAAATCCAACCGTAAGCAGTAAGTATAGAGGTCTGGTTACTTCTGTTAAATCTCTACAACCAACAGTTAACAATTTAATACATACTGAAAGTACACATTTGAAATAGTGATTCTGAATAACTGTATCTGACTGCAGTCTCTCTTTCATTGGGTGGTATGAATACAGTTACTTTCATAAAATCAAAGGAAAACTTTGCAGTTTTGATCATGCAGTTTAGGCTTTGAAGAAGAAAATACAACACCACTCTTTCAGTCCATCCATGTGAGATTTTTTCCTCTGCAATTAGTGATGAATACATGCATAACAAGCAACAAGTAACAAACAAAGCTCTTTTTAATATTGTGATTTTCACACTATAATATAATGCAAGTCAATGTGAAAGTATTCAGAAAGCAGTACTCTGGACCATGTAACTGAATACATTACAGAAATATATTTGAATTACACTGGTCAACACTAAATTTATTGTCTAAGATTTTTTAGCTGATTTAGGATAATTTTGATGTGCTGAATCCAAAAATCACATTGGTTTTGCTCAATCAGGTCAACATTCTGAACTAAGCTACATATTTGTTTTTGGATGATTTTGTTTACATGTATGAGTATTTTCACGTCATATGATGCAAAATTCTGTTATATTTCTCGCTATAAACAAATTCTGAAGATTTTGCATGTGCCAACTTATGACTAATTGTTTTTTTTTTATATTACAAGTGAATGAAATGGCTTCAACTAGAAGATCTTGCAAAAATAAGCCTGACATATTCTGCTACATCTGCGGTGAATACACCAATGTTCCTAACAGGAATCAAGTCACGAGTTTCATAAAGCGTGCTTACCATGCTTATTTTGGTATTAAACTTGATGACCAAGATGAAGCTTGGGCGCCACACATGGCATGCAAGTCATGCACCGAGTATCTGCGTCAGTGGACTAAAGGCAAGAAGAGTTGTCTGAAGTTTGGAATTCCCATGGTTTGGAGGAAGCCGACATCAATAGCTACTTCTGGGCTATTGATGTGACTGGGATCAACAGAAAGAACCGAAGCAGCCTCAAGTATCCTGACCGTGAATCAGCACGTCGTCCTGTAGCTCATTGTGATGAAATTCCAGTACCTGTCTTTGTAGAAGTTCCTGACATCAGTGACAAAGATTCCTCCAGTGTGGTTTTAATGATGATGCTCCACATCCTTTTTCCCAAAAGGAGCTAAATGTTCAGGTTTCCTGAGAAGCTGGGATCACTGAGTGATGAGCAGGTGGAGAGATTCCATCAGGACATAAAAGAGATGGAGACCAGGTCAGGGACGCTGGGATGCAGTCATGATGGCTGATTACTGTTGGACTCTGAAGAGAGACATCCCTGCTGCTGAGCATTCAAGGGGTTCATAAAAACAGAAGTTCATGTCCTGAATTTTGCACAATGATAACGTAACGTTCCAATTTACATGTACTTACCTTTATTAATTAACATAATGTAACATTTAATTAATACATTCTGTTAGAAAACTATTTTTTATCTCCTAAAACATTTTTTGGATGAGAAATATTAAAGAAAATCAACTGATAATGTCACAAAATTGTAATCAATTTAGTCAGAAGATCGAATTTTTCAAAATCAAATTAGCATAAAAACCTGACCTGACTGAGAAAAATGGATATCATTTTTGGATTCAGCGGTGCTAAATGGTCCTAATTCAGTTGAAAAAACACAGACAACTTTCAAAAATGTTTTTTTTGTAACCCAGTGTTATAGGTATTCAGTATTCTGTAACTAAATGATGCTCAACAGTGACAGCCTGCTCAGGTTCCAGAAGTACATTTTCCAAAGGCATTGCAGAGCTTAACCAGCTCCCTCACCCCAGATACTCCCAAAGCAGCGGCTCTACCCCGAGCTCCTCAACCTATCTCTAAAAGGAGAGCTCAGCCACCCTGTGGTTGTTTAAAGTCCAAAAAGGCCATTTAAAATGCAAGATTCTGCTAAATTCTTTAATAACTTCACAGTTTGTAAAGTTTCAGGAATACATTTTAAATAAAATTATTGGTCTTGTGGTCATTAGTTACCACGTAACTGATTATCCTTGAGCAAGCTTTCAAACTTTTAATAAGAATTTTTCTGGAAAGTCTCTTAGAAAAAAGAATGGGAAATTTAGATCTGGAACCGTGGGGTGGATGGTCACTGGTGAGCTCCATACATTTTTAAAGTATTCTCCCCAGCACTGCAAATGAAACAGTAAGGCCTATGAAGTTCTTCACAGATCAAAACTTTGGTTTATAATTTTTTTAAATTTTATCTTTTACCATTTTCCAAATTTCCTGCAAGATTCATCCTCATTATTTTGATTTGGACTTGCATTGTGTATTTGACAATACAGCATGTCCATTTACAAGCTCTCCACACTACAATGAAAGAGCCACTGTAACCGTGCAACCATTTGGAAAGTGCAGCGTTTCCAGGCAGGTTTATGTGCTGTTTACACAATACAGACCGCGGAAGCAGATGGGGAAAATTGGTATCATGAATAAAAGTGTTAGGGTGAATATTTTCTTTTATGCTCAATATAGGAAATGTGTTCAGACAGTTTAAATATTTATAATACAGACTTTGAACTTGAGATTGTTGGTTTGTGTAATATAAAAATGACAAAATACTTTTATTTGTTATGGCATTTAGGGAAAAACGGAATGAGGGAGGAAGATAAAATATATGCTACCTTGTCTATGGAGTTATTGTTTCACCTGAAATGTTACAAAGCATGTTATTAACCCTTTTGCTTTGTTGTTGTTGTTTTTTTACATACTGTATAACATTCTAGACAAAGCAATAATATCTCCATGGAGGCAAGCAAACCATGTACCCTCCACCAAAATGTTACATAGTGCTTCTTTAAGAGCTTTATCAATTTCTGTGTACATTCAAATTCAATTACTTTCCTAGCAGCAGTGGCTTCCAAACTGCGGTTCTTGGTTTAGTCATTATTATTAACATGTTCATGTGTTATTATCTCTCTATATTTCTTTTTGTCCAACATAGCCAGGTTCAGTATTTTCTTAGCATTGTTGAAAGTTTGAGAATCTTGTCTTGCTGCTAAAGTTGGGTTGCCTATATTTGGAAGCACACAGAGCAGTCTATTCACTGATGACAGTCATTAAGTATTCATCTTTGGTTTCCATTGCTTTAAATTGCGAGTGGCAGAGAAAGGTGTGAAGACAGAGGCCTTCTATGCACAATTATTCCAAACACAGAAAATCTATCGTCTATCCTCTGGCACTGAAACATGATAATGCATATATACATATATACCGCTGCTGCTTCTATCATCAGTAAATGTAGTCTTAAAAACAAAACCACTACTTCAGTTAGCATTTTTAAATATTTTTGCATCTTAATGGAAATTATTTATATCATAATAATAAAAACTATTCTCAACAAAGGGTACCATTGCTGTTAAGTACAGTACTTCTTCTACCACTGTTTAAGTACAAATTTTTGGTATCTGTACTTTACATTTTTGCACTGTGTACAGTACACTTTTAAACAGGAATGAAAAGTATTTATGAGTGTTTGAGACTTTCTGAGTGTGGGGCTTATTTTTATCAGGTTCATAATTTGAGCAAACAAAAATATACAAATAAAAACAGCTAGAAAAAAAAATTCTGTTGAACAAAATTTAGCACAAATCTTTATCAAAACCAATACATTTGAAGCCTTAAAAGACCTCAAAATATATGCAAAATACTTTTACTTTTTATTCTTTAAGTACATTTTTAAATGGGTAAAGTGTTTACTTAAGTAGATGTTTCCATGTGATACTTTTACGCCAGTGTCTGTACTTTTACTTATGTAACTTAAGTATTGCTGTTAAATAATTTGATACTCTTGGTGGGAGTGAAAAAGTTGTACTTAAGCAAACTCTCCATGTACTACTGTTATTTTTATAACTTGCAGATTCTACCAAAAACAATTGTATTATCACAGTATTTGGTCATGAATCTACCCAACAGCTACTACTAGGGGTCCAGCTATATTTAAGGTCTTGTCAATGTTAAAATCTATGGGCAAATCATAAGTCTGTTTTCCATAAATGACAGAACAAATACACACATAACATCAAAAAATCCTGGTAGTGACAGATTGCCACACCCCAACAACGTTATTTTCCCCTGCTCTGCAAACAGGATCACATTGCATTGAATTTCTATAAGCCCTCTGTTCCAAATGGGTGCATCGTTTTCCAGAGGTGACGTGTCCTCCCGTCTCTGGACTGACTTGTTTAGTCCACTCAATCGGCCGCTCACCACAGTCAATACACTTCACCTTTTCATTTTGTCTGCGCGGTGTGTTTGGTGTCAGAGCGCTTGTGATCGGAAAAACATTTAAGGAAATAAATAGTCTCTTCTGCCCGACTCCATTTTACCCATCACCTCAGGATACCAGACGCACACCGTTTTCTCATCTCAAGCTTTATGGAAATGAATGATGCCACAGGATATTGAGATTTAAAAGCGGGGTAAAGGGCTTGATGGTGTGGACTGGCTAATATGTTATTGTATTTTGGGTTCGGCTCTATCATTTGATAAACAAATTAAATATCTGAGTAAAGTTATAAAGTTTAATATCGCAAACTTCAGACATATTTGAAGCTCCCTAAACCCTTAGGCATCAAAGGCTTTTCTTTGTGCTATGATTTTTTTATCTCCTACGTTATTGCATAACCTGTTGGTCGCAGGCAGGGAAGACCTTAAAAAAAAATCAAATCAATCATAACATATTGACCAGATACAACCTATTAAAGGCTTCTTTCAGCCAAGATCAGAGCAGATAAGTAGAACATCTCACTCATCTGTAAGTTCTGTGATGGGGCAAATGCACTGTGATGAGACATATTCATCGTGAAGGGACAAAGGCACTGATGGGACAAAGCAATGTCCCATCAGTGCCTAGTATGCCCATTTTGCAATGGGCATACTAGCACTGCCCCATTGCAGTGCTTTTGCCCCACTGCAATGGGGCAAAAGCACTGATGGAGCAAACGCACCATGATGGGACATATTCACTGTGAAGTCACAAAGGCACTGATGGGACAAACCCACAGTGATGTGATGGGACGAAACCCACAGTGATGGGACAAACCCACTGTGAAGGGACGAAACCCACTGTGATGGGACAAACCATCCGGCTAGCAATACCCTATCCCGTTATTTTAATAGATCCCATAGGTCGCTCCTGCTACCATTAGCAACAGGTTGATTGACATCGTAGGGAAGAGGCGTTGCCTTCAACAGCTTTGCTTCCAGATTGGCTCTTTGGTTACTATGATACTCGGGGATCGGAATTCCAACTGTGGAACTCTGCTCCAAATTCGCCCCTATAACTGCTAGCCTTGATGAGCTTCGTTTGATTGGAGCCAAACGCTGTGGGTGACGTCACTTCTTTATACAGTCTATGGGCTAAAACTATGGCTTCTGAGCAGACATGCGTGTCCAAATTAAGCTATAAGTGCAGATATAGATGTACTGTGTTTGACTAATGGCATTTGTCTTGATGGTAACGTTACTCATGTATTGTATTTTATAGAATAAAATTACTGATTTGACAACTGTACATGTAAGAGGATATTAAGAAGAAAGAATTTCATTTTGAGTATTTTTAATGATGAACTGGATAGTGGTTAAGGAGACATTGCTATTGATGAAATGTTGCCAGGCTCTTCTCTTCTGGACCTGCCCTAGGACTGCAGATGGAAAGTAGCTAGTGGCTAAATCTGGTGCAGAGCATATTTTCTCTTTGATATCACTGTGCACTGTCTGTACACTGTCCTTGGTTTAAATAAATAGATATTCTTTACAGAAAAATCAACAGGATAAAACATTACAGTTCTAACTCATGTGGAAGGAAATGCAGGTGCAAAAATTGGTCATCAGAAATGTTTTATGATTTTACACTTTTTGGTAGAACCAGGAAAAAAAACAAAAGAGCTACAGTAACTTTAACTTCAGTCACGGATTTCGAGTGATCAGTTGAGCACTTACAATTAATACTGAGCGCTGCAGACTGGTATAACAGTAAAAGCTGAGGTTTTGGAAATGGTCAAATATTAAGTATATGAAATCATAATCTGGCAACATTTCTGAAACTCCATTTTTGCTATTCAGAACCTAGAATGTGATGTTATTGTTCCAGATGGGAGCCAGATTTTCACATTGATTACGCTGTACTTTCATCAATAACTCAGAAAGTAAATCCACAAATACTGAACCTGATATGTTCTATAAGTAACTAGATCCAAGAACTCGCTATAACACAACAGAATACTGCATTTTAACATTAATCATTTTAGCTGCCCTTCATCAGTATTAACTATTATTGGCCTATAGAGTGTTGTGAAGTCATCTGAAACCCACCAATGACATTTTCCTGCTTATAACACATCCCACACAGACAAAATATTCAACAGTACCTGAAAATTCACACTAACAATTGTACTGACAACATCCAAAGTTACACATACACTCTGGAAGATAAACATGGCTGTGATGGAGGATGGAATCGTCATGGCGACACGGAGTGACAAAGTTTGTTGTAAAATGAAATTCCCTTCGAAGGGAAATGTGATACCTTGGCTCTTACCTTCCTCCCAGCCCTGCGGACTTCCAGACTTCTTCTCAGTTTTCTCGTGACGATCTCCGGCTGCTACGATGCTCCAGGTGAACTCTGGGGCTGTGTCCTGCTGCTGCTGAGGGCCTGGGGACAGACAAATACAGCTTGACTAATGAGGACTCGGACTTAATGGGAAAAGAAAACATGTGCAAAAAGTTTGGTTCATGTTAAAAATGCACATCCCTGTTAGTAATGAGTTTTTAACAATGACATGATTAAACAAATGTTCATCAGAACCATTGTCATAGAGATCAGTGTCTCTCAAACAATATCTAATCATAATAGAAAATATTTTTATAGCATACATTCTTTTTGGGGCATTTCACAGCTATATTATAAATGGGCTGTGCACAGAACATTTTGCGTTGAAGCCAAAATAGTGAATTACTTGCATGGACCTTTGCCAAACACTATCTTGCAATGTGCACTATACCTTGTACTGTTCAAACAATGTCCCAGATGCCTGACTTTTTAGTACTATTGATAGGAATCCAAAAAAAAACTGCAGCAGCAAGGGAAAAGACACTACTGGATGTGTTGCTAAACTGTAGAAAACAACACAGCACCACGATCCCTAAATAATTTGACACTAGTCTTAGTAAAAAGTGTAGCTGCCAGGGATGGGATGAGAGACTATTCCCACAAGACGAGAAGAGACATGAGATTCCTCGCGAAAGAGACAAGATGAATAAATAAATTGGTCCAGTTCACAATTTTGCCTTCAGAACTTATTTGAGTTTATATTTTTGCTTTTATTGTAGCTCTGCTTTTTGGAACTAAGGGCTGAAGCTCAGTATCTGATCTCAGTATGTGCCAAAGTGGATGGACCCGAATTGCGCCCGTGCTTGATCCATTTATACAGACTATGGTCCTAGTACAGATAATCAGGAAGTGTGAGTTAGCATGCTAGCTGTTGTTAGGTTTTCTATCATGGCAAAAACGAACTGGTGTGAATCGTGGTGAAAATGTGGATGCGTGAAAGGTGCCAAAGTTGAGCAATAACTTCATCACTGCAAACCATTTAAAATTAATTTGTTCTGTTGTAATGTTTTGTTTTTTTTACATTTAATGTTGTCTCAGCTAAATGTAAACATATGGGAAAAGAAAAATCAATCTTGTGGCAACTTTATCTTATCTTTTATCAAAATCTTGTGCCACGAGATCTTGTCCCATCCCTGGTGGTTGCACTTGTAATGTCCTCATTTGCATATAAGAATCCATGATAAACTCTTGTTAAAGCGAGAGTTTGACCTGCAGAAAGACCCTCCCCACTGTTGCCCTTTGCGTCTGGGCTCCATCTGTGCTCCACTCCCGGTAGACAGCCCTCATCCCTGGAGCTTGGTAAATCACTGCCTGCCCCTGGCCACTTTCAAATGACTTCTGCCACAGAGGAGAAAAATTCACACTTGCACATTATCAGTTCAATATGTTCACCATTTTCTATATCTATTAAAGTGTACCTCGACCCGGATGTGGTGTGTTTTGATGGCTAGTGACTTCAGGCATGTGGCTTTAAGAGTGACTTGTTTGGGACAGTGAGTTTGGAATGAGACCAAATGGAAAATTCCTTGAGATAAATTGTGCACTGGCAAGAGTCACCAAGGGCATCAGGGGCAAACTGAACCTGGTCGATGCGAAAAGTACAAAAACAGGGTAGGCCAATCGAGTGAAGAGGAAAAGTCCAAGCAGCAAATCTAATTTTGAAAATAGATGAAATTGACATTGCACTCAAAAAACAAATACACCCTTAAGATCAGTAAACAGAACCAAGGAAATGAGTATGATGCAAAATAGATTTCTTTTAGCTTTCTAGAATGTTATAACGCTGTTCCCTCATCAAAAACATGCCTGAAGACGTTTTAGATGTATGTTTCCGTAATTTAGCGATCTCTCCCAGGCCCTATCTGAACTGTCCTTACGGTTAGCTGTAAGACTCTGTCCAATGCTCAGTCCACAAGCCTAAGTCATCCATATTTCCACATGACAACTCTATATAAATATACAAAAGCATGATACAAAACTGTAGACAACTACTTTACAAACTGGATGTGATGTGCAGTAGTTGCATTAGCGGGATGCAAACGGATTAATAATTATAAAATATAGTAATAATAATAATAATAATAATGCATTTTATTTATAAGCGCCTTTCAAAACACCCAAGGACACTGAACAAGATAAAAATTAGATAAAAACATACAAAAACAATAAAACATGACAAAAAACTGATTGATAAAAGATGTGTGATTGGTTGCAAAAGGTAGAAGAGTCTGAACAAGTGAGTTTTGAGTCTGGATTTGAAAAGTGGAAGAGAGAGTCTAAGTTGCAGAAATCAGGAGGGAGAGAGTTCCAATATGTTAATGTGTTCTTTATATATATCATTTTCATAGCAATATAAGGTAACATCATGAGTTAAATATGATATGTGCTAGCAGTTAATACCCCCTAAAAGTAAAATACCAGTATTTAAAATAATAGTTCTATAACATTTGTAAAACCGGCAGAACATTTCGCCTTTACTCTGCGATATGAGAATCCTGGATCAACCTTTGACCTAACAAAATATCATCTTGTTTAAGAAGGTCCCAAAAGATATGACCCTCTTGTTGTTTAATGTAGAGACTTTCACTGTACTCATTCATAGTACGAGAATAAAAGTACCTAAAGGATTCACAAAATTCCCAAGCTGCTTCTACACATTCTCCTCTCTCAGACTTCAGAGCAGTACTCTTGCATGCAGACACAATGGAACTATAGCTCTATACAAACATGAGCCAAACACAGCCTGCTCACTTGAGGAAAGCTATAAGTATGTGCACAACCGCCCCCTCTTTATCCATTTTTGTGCTTCTGTTTTGTCTGTGAGGTTTAGATGTGCGTTATCATAGACTTAATAATCATCATCAAGACAACGAAGGCCTCTGATCATGTGTATGTTAGCTTACATAAGAGCTGCTAGCTGTTGTGCTAGAAAATTGCTACCCGACCTCTCAAGGATGTGCTATGTTCACTATGCAAAATATAGATGCACTGATGAGTCATGTACATAGTTTGTACCGGGCTTATGTGGAGCTAAGCACTTCAACAAATGCTGTACGGCTAACACAAGGAAAACCAAATGTGTCACCTGATTCTACAATGTGTCAAAATTTCACTGTAAAATGATCCAGAAAATTCACATTAGCACCCATTTTTCTTATTGGCAGCATTTCTGCTTCATGTCACTTTTGGTAACGTCACTGAAAAAGCAAATGTTCTCTTTGGTCCAAACTTAAGTGAAAGGAAAGGATGCCATTCACTGGTCAAGAACACAGGCACAATTGTACACCACTCAGCAAAACATAGTTCAGTGTCTAGTCTATAGACTGTATAAAGAAGTGGACTAAGTGAGTGTGACATCATGCATAGCATTCGGCTCCAGTCAAATAAAGCTAATCGAGGTTAGCAGTTACAGGGGCGAATTTGGAGCCAACTTGCATATTTAGTAGGGAGCGGGCGCTTAGCAATGCTGTCAGTCAAACCTGTTGCTAATGCTAGCGGGAGCAACCTCAGGGAAAGAAGGCACCTGATTTGTCCGTTATTTATGTTTATATCTTGAACTAAGGACATAAAGGTGAAATCAAAAATACGAGTTTCATCAGTTGTGTAGAGTGGGTTAATACGAACATTTTAAGACCAAAATGATGAGCCTCACTGCAGCACTTACAGAGAGAGGGGTAACAATTTTCCAAAGTAAAGTGAAAACAAAAATACAGTGCACGCTTATACCGAAAACAAAAAAATATACCCGGGTATAGTATAGTCCTTTATGTCCTTTTCAATGTCTGTTACTGCCTGTATGCCTATGTTTGTAACGAGTCGGGCTACAAGCTACCAGTTTGACTCTTTGGGTTGGGGCCCGCCATCCACTAGTGGAAATTGATCCTTTCTCCTCTGCACGTCTGCAGTTCTCGATTCCTATCCAACAAAGAAACATGACCTAAGGACAAGGCCAGAATATGGTAGTTAAAATAATGCAATAAATCACTAACATAACCTTTTGCTACAGTTTTCATCCATTTCAAAATCATAAACATGTTGTACAACAATTGAGTTCAAAATATTCACAATTACAAAATTATCGTATGAACAAAACCAGATAAAATCACTTAATGTGGTAATTATTAGTCCCATTTCTTAGAGTGCATAGTCAATACACATTTAAAATAGTGCATTGCAGATAAACTATGGCTTTTAATTCTAATAATGTCCGCATATTAATAACAAAGTGAGAATAAATTGCTCTCCACGTTCAGGAGTATTTTTTTACAGTGCTCTGAACCATGTTAGCCCCATAGAACAACAGGAACACGTGAAACTACCACAAACAGAACAAATATATCCATTTTAACAACTAAATAAAACTACTGTTCATAGCAACTATAAGTTACATAAAGGATTTAGTAAAACAATCCACAGCTAATCATTTTGACCTCTGAAAAGGGCATTTATATTGTAAAAAGACTAGCGGAGGTTAGCATAAAGGCTAGCGCCGATTAGCATGCTAAGCTAGCACAATACATTGTGTATGGGACTCACCAAAGCAGGGAAACTTAAAGGCTATGGGGTTTCCCAGGCTTCCGTGGGCTCTCTGCACACAGCAACGTTTTGTCACCAACATGAATGGTAATGACACTTTAGGTGTTTTTGTTTTTGTTTACATTGATTTGTGCTTACCAATCTCAGAAAGTCACAAGCAGAATGTGGATTCATCACGTGAGCTTTGAAAACAACACCAGGGAGGATTTCTCTGGTCAGCCTCTGATGTAAGACTGAGCAGTGCACTGTGCGCATTACCAGACCTTGACCTTATTGGCTAATTCAACACTAGACTAAATTGGTATTGGTTGCTTAGTGTGTTTATTTATTTACCTCTTTTTTCACATTTAAATGAACATATTTATAAACGTATATTTAAATGTTATTTATCAACATTTATTCCCATTGTGATTTTATCCATGTGTATCAGTGTTTATTAGTTTTTAATCACATTTATTACACTGTGGTCTTGCCCAAGGACACAAGATAAAACCTGGTAGTGCATCATCATGTAAGAAAACACAAGCCAACGTGTGTTTGTTGATATCCACATTATTGTGTTGGGGTATCAGAGAGGAGCAGTTCACTGACCAACAAACAAAAGGCACAAATAGCAGTGCTTAGGGATGAATTTCACGCACAGACGTATGTATCCTGGCATACATCCAATCTATACAAATTCTTTGAAACTATATGAATTGATCTTTAAAGATGGACTATGTAACTTTTTATTTTCCCCATAGTAACATTTACAGTGCTATGCAAAGTGAATTCAAAGCACTGAGATGGAGCGAGCGTAGACTTTAGTTTCAGTGGGTCCTGATGTGTTTGACACCTCTCTGTGTGTGTCACTGTTCCCTTCACAGGATCAGACCCAAATGTCAGATTTCCAATTCCACCTGAACTCTCCTCCACCTCGTCCACAGCATCTGTCTTCAAAACACAAAGCAAACACACTGGCAGGGGGTCAGCAGGAAGGCTATACAACAGCCTCAAAAATCATCCACAACAAAATGAGAAACCACAATGCGCGTTTTGCCTTACAGTGGGTTGCAAATCATTAAAACAGTTTTTCAATCTTTTCCGTCAATAATATCCCGCAGCCATTGTACGAGCAGTATTTTTCATTTGACTCAGCGGAATCAGTTTTTCTTTATTTGTTTTTTTCAAACTTGCATTTGAACCATTACAAAGATGTTTCACTTTGAGCAGAGAAGAGACGAGATTGATCTGCTAAAATCTGCCCAGAGAAAATACACTTTTTGTACAAATGTCTTTCTTCAATATGATTTATATCTTTATGGTGGAGTTACAGTCATTGCTTTATGACCTGGCATATGTTCCGGCAATATGCTCCTCCTGATCCGACACTCTCTGGTTAAGCTTGTACTTAATGCATTTTTGTATGTTATGTTATGTATTACCAGCTCAACAGCACAGTTACTATATAATAATCACAACTGGGTACAGGGATGTAAGGACAGAGATTACTCAAACATGCATGAAAAATTCTAAATAAAACTAAACTAAAATGCTATTACTCAGGGAACACTGTTTTAAAAGTTACATAATATGCTATGGGTTAGGCTAGTTTGGGTTTGGGATTGGTTTACATGTATGCAGTTACATTTCACTTAACGAGGTAGAGGTACTGGAGTTGTTACGACTCTAAAATATCAAACATATATACACACAAACATATACACACACACACATAAACACTCTTTATTTATACAATAGAATGTGATTTTCAAGCATAAATCCTACTAATTTCTTTTATGTTACCATGTGGGCTTGACAATCCTAATAGGTGCATTGTGATGAATGTAGTGTTGTAATAACACCTCTGCACCGTCTCCATCTATGACGGTGCAAATGGAAGTCTGGTGGGGATGAAAAAAACTGAGTGCAGTAACACCAGGAGGACGCCATATTTAAATAGTCTCACCGCTGCTTCGACTCTGGTTCCCGCTCGTTTTTTGCAAATGTGTTTTATTCCACCACTGTGCCTCATTACACTAGAACAGCACTTGCAGCCCAGGGAGGCAGATGTTCTATTGTGGCACACGGCAACTCCTCAAGTGGCTCCCATCCATCTGAGGGCCCATGTTACAGCTGGCACACACGCAAGGCAGGGACATCTATCTCCACCAGGGGGGGCTGTGAGGGGAGCAAGGGCCGTGCACTGGGATTCTCCTAAACCGAATCACCGGATGTGTCTGATGAGGTTTTCTGAGGGAAGCATTAATGGGAAGAGGAAATAGTTGCCAACTGTCAACAACAACAAAACAGTCAGGTCTCCATGGGGTGAAAACAAATGACAAACTTTTACTAAAAGATCCAAAATTCATTAGATATTGATTCATTATTCAGATTTACAAATCTAATCCAAAATCTAATCTAATCCAGCTCTCAATTACACCATTTGGGTGGGTCTAGTTGGACCAACAGCTATTTTATCATTAGTCTTTGTTCCACCCTTTAGCCATCACTAGTGCAGGCTGAAGCACTGATCCAGTAACTCGGTTAGAGGCAGTGGTGGAACGTAACAAAAGATACTTTTTATTTCTACTTCACTACATTTGAGAGAAGGTATCTGTACTTTCTATTCCACTACATTTTTTAAACACAACTGAAAAGTGAAAGTATTTTTTATCATTCTTTGATACCTGTTGAAAAGACAGAGGGTTTATTTTTTTTAACACGTTCATAGTTTAAGCAAACAAAAATATACAAAGACAAACAGCTAGGAAAAAAAAAACTTAATCACTTCAACCGTTGTTCATTAAAATTCAGTGGAAGTCTTTATCAAAATTATTACATTTGAAGCTTCATTATATCTCAAAATCTGTGCAAAAATAATTAAACTTTTTATTCTTTAAGTCCACTTTTAAACAGGTGCTTTAATACTTTTACTCAAGTAGATTTTTTTCATGTGATACTTTTACTTGATTCTTTGTTTGTGCCAGTATCTATACTTCTACTTAAGTAATACAATTGATTACTTCTTAGAGTTAGATGAACAGCTTCTACCCCCACTGCAAAACAATTATATAGAAGACACTGATACTTATGTTGTCATCCTCCAACATGGCAGGAAATGCATACAACAGCTCATTAACTACAAGTAAGCTTACAATTAAATGAAACATGTGCATGTTAATGTGAGTTCTGAGTCTACTTTTCTACTTTTCAGCTTTGTGACAAGTGAAGTGAGATGTTTACATTGATATGAGTTAATTATCAGAGTAAAAAGAACTGTTCAGATAGTATTACACTTATAATTATGTCTGTCTTGTGACTCTAAGGAATAGGAACTGTCAGAACACTAAATTATTGTTTAAACAATTTGGCAATTTGACAGTCCCATACATTCTCTATTGACTGAGACGGGCTGTGCAGATTCTGTGGTTGGGTTGAATAAATATGTCATTTTCTTTAATAGAGCTCGACTCCTCCATGTCGAGAGGAGCCAGCTGAGGTGGCTCGAGCATCTGTTCCGGGCCTGTCCCACTGGGAGGAGGCCCCCCGGGTAGGAGGAAAACCCAGGACACGCTGGTTGGACTGTGTCTCTCGGCTGGCCTTTGGGGTCCCACCGGAGGAGCTGGAGGAGGTTTCGGGGGTGAGGGAAGTCTGGGAGTCCCTGTTACGACTACTGCCCCCGCGACCCGGCCCCAGATAAGTGGAACAAAATGGATGGATGGATATTTATGTTTTGATTTTGTGATTTTAATATCTTTCTTATTCCATAATACACTTTGAATTACTTCATGTAAGGGTTGTGCTATACAAATAAACTTGCCTCGTCTACCCTTAACCACAAGTTGTCCCATTTAAAAATCACCCCAACTGTGTATAATACCAAATAGCAGTATCAACACCAATAGAGTAAGCCTATTAAAGTACTCCTAGCACAGTTTACCCTTCGGTCCTGCACATAGACCGTGTAGTGGAGACAGAGAGCAGAGCTTGCCTGGTGCAGCTGGTGCCTGTGTCTGCTTTAGTGAGGGGTAATAAATGCCAGCAGACAGCAGATGCTAGAGGGAAACAACGAGATGTATGAGGGGCCGCAGCCTACAACCATGTTTTGCACTTCCTGTCGCAGCACTGACCTCAACCCGTCCAAACCGCTAACTCTTAAAAGCTTTTAACTTTTCCTGTTGAAATCATGCCGCTTTAAAATCATCAAAACGTCTCAATGGATATACGACAGCGCATAAAATCGACGCTCGGTCCTAACAAGAGGAGAAATACGTCCCACCAAGTCCCTTTTCTCAGACATAAAATCTTTTACCATCCAAGGAGAAGCTATACATGTGTTATAAAATACACTTATTACGTTTGCCCTTGGGCTGTCAGATGGCTTTTTTGGACGAGTGCATTTGAAGCTATTAGGATTTAATTTATTTGATCAAACTATGCCCGTACTCCATGTGCCCAGATGTGCTGCTTTTTGTTCCAGGCATCATTATCTACAGGCGATTCAGAGCACATTTGAATGGCATTTTAATAGCCAAGAAATATTAAGCGTATGATAAATTGAGTTACGTGACCTATTTTGCTGATAAATCATACCCGATTCCCATCTATATTATGTTGTTATACAATAATTTTCATTTTACATGTGCACTAACTTTTCCGGTATAGGGGGTCTGCCATCTGCTTGTCTCTTTGGATGCTACTACTTTGCCAAGAATGTTTCACAATATGGCAGCACGCTTATTTAAGTAGTGGCTGTGGTTAGAGCGTTCGCCAACCAACTGGAAGGTCGGAGGTTCTGTTCCTGATCAGACCACGTTTTGTCGTTGTGTCCTTAGGCAAAACACTTGACCCACTTTTCCTAGTGTGACTGCTGTGTGTGAGTGTGTGAGTGTGTGAGAGAGTGGCTGGTGGTGGTTGGAGTAGTATAGTAGCTTAACAGCATCGAGTGTAGAGTAAATAAATAATGACTTCAGTGTAGTGCTTTGAGAGTCTTCGACAAGCCTGCAAAGCCCATTAGAAGTGCATGGCATCATTATAATTTATTCAGTAACACATGTTTTACTTAAACCTTGAAAAAACATGCATTTTTACTGTAATCAGGATCGCCTCTCCACAGATCTACCTACAACGTGGCCTGGTAGCATCACCTGAGTATCTCCAAAAATATAGATGAGTTTAAATACTATACTGTAGAACATTCTAGGCAAAATAATAGCAATTCCAAGGAAAACAGCAAGTGAGGAACCCTCTACCATAAAACTTACACAAGGCATTTTTAATCGCGCATGCTGTCTAATCACAAATAACACAGTAGATTCCACGTTGGGTCTGTTCTCTCAGAAGCCAGAACACACCGTAACTGCTTTAATAACACGGAGCACAGGATTGCCTTGTAGCACATTAGCAATAACCCAAATTATTACCCTTGTCATAAATTACTTGTTGATTCATTGGTCCTTGTGACACTTAATAGCTGTCACCATTGCCACAGGCTGCTGCACCAGTCCATGCGTCTCCCAGTCAGAGCGTAACAAGAACAGAGAGGGACCCATGGGTGCTGCGGACACTTTGAATCATGACTTGCACTATGACCACATTTATAAGGTCTTCTATCATCTTCAAGTGAATCAGCATGAATCAAACATGACCTGGGGGGGGGCGTATTTTAGTTTGTTGACAAAAAACTACTGCCCTTGTTAGCTTCAACTGTTTTTATTTAGCTCGTTATTATAATTATATGATTGCAATTCATTTCTTTGTTCTTGGAATAGGTTGCCTTAATCGACCTTCATAGTTATTTAAATGCAGTGACGATTTCAACGTAAACTTAAAAAATACTGGTAAAGGAAGTGGATTGGGTTAAGCTCCACACTGTTGAAAACCACCAAATTTCAGGTTAGATGTTGAATGCTCAAACTGCTGCCCCTTTTCTCACAATTTTGCACAATTTTCCTCTCCCCAATCACAGGCACGGTTTCTCAGACTGTTATGTCAGTATATTGTCAGTCTTTTAGGGTCAGTAGTAGTAGCACGGTAAGTGTCCGACTCACCTGGCTCTGGAGCTGAGTCCAGGGGAAAGCTCAGGTCGTCCTCTGCCACCCACGAGAAGTTCCAGTATCCTTTAGGAACGGCCGCAGCGCCTCTCCCTGTCAGCGGCTCACCTGCAACAGACAAGAGGCTTTCATTACGAGAGGACCTTGGTGGAACAATAATGTCATAATATTTAGCCATCACTTTGCAAACATAAATAAAGCACATTTGATCAGATTATCCCTGACACAGTATAATGATTATAATAAAAAACACAGTGTTAGTAGGCTTTATAAAGCATAGACAAAGACATAATTCATAGCGCACAAGGTCCACAGAGTCATAGCACAGGGGGACTGTAGAGTTTTTTTTCTGTAAGATGTCGTTTACTCAGACTTTGTTCTCAGTAAAAGAAGCTCTTTACCTGTTCACGTAAAGACTACCACCGTCTGTCCACCTTTAAACCTAAACTACAGACACAGTCCTGGCTTTTTTATGTTTTCTTCATGTGCAAACTGTGTGTGTGAAAGAGAGAGTATGGAGGGATTGCTTTTTCTACAAATGTTGGTGCTGCAAATTAACCTAGACTATAAACACTGTGAGACCTGCATCAGATTACTAAATTTGTTAATCTATGTCTGTTGTATCTGTCCCTATTCAAATAAACAATTACTTAATAAAAAAACAAAACAATAATGAACAAATAGTCTATTGAGAATGATTCAGGCTTTGCAACTACTAAATCAATACCCTAACCCTTCCATTAAGTGGTTACTACACCTGAGTCATTCTTAATATTTGGATGATGCAAGCCTATATCTGTGTAAATCTACATTTTAATCAGGATTTATATTTACACCAATCTGCTCAGAGACGGCAGGTGTAAATGAACCTCGCACCAGCATTGGTCAGTGTATTTCTGTGCACTGTTCCTGCTCAAATACAAGAATAATAAACTATTGTTGATTATAAATAAAACCTTTGTGTATAATTTATATGGATAATTAGGGTGTACTACAGTAAAGCGATTATCCATTCCCTGCTGTGTCATTGGGCAAAAAGTTGAATCATTTTGACTGTTTTTTTTTTTACCATAACAAACTTATCGTATTAAAAAGTTGCTCCTAATTAAGACTGACCAATAGATAGTAGATTAATCTTGATTCCAAAATGATCTTTAAATGCCTGCACAGCCGTCCTTAGAAGCAGGGCCAAAGATTAATGGCGTACAAGCTGCACAGTGACACGCCGCACTGGAGTCATAAAGATAAAGAGTGAGAGGACCCATATGAATTGG
This sequence comes from Periophthalmus magnuspinnatus, assembly GCF_009829125.3. Classification (NCBI taxonomy): domain Eukaryota; kingdom Metazoa; phylum Chordata; class Actinopteri; order Gobiiformes; family Gobiidae; genus Periophthalmus; species Periophthalmus magnuspinnatus. The sequence continues at coordinate 11,006,602 of NC_047147.1, read as the reverse complement.
GTATTGGATATCAATAAGCTGTATAATTAGGCAAGGACAAGTTTGTGTGATTCAGTTTGACTCTTGTCTTCCACCTTCCAAAAGCGCAAGCTCATTATCACACGGTCGAACGGCGTGTGAAGCCGAGCTAACAAGTTCTCATGCTCCCAACGCACACACACATATGCTAGCTCCCCCGCCTCGTCTCGGTTTAATGGTGATTAGTGCACAGTATTGGGCCAATGCTCTGCCGTTGAAGGAGATTCTGAAGTGTCAACAGTCACTTGAACCAAACATGTGAATTGAATTGCAGATTAAGCAAAAGCAAAAGCAATCAGAATCTCAATTATGAAGGAGATGTTTTTAATTTTGGCACAATTCCTGTAACGATTCCTGTAACATTTTCCCCGAGTAAAGTAAAGACACGTGCTGCGAGCTCTCACTTGTCTGCGATTGGTTAAGTTCACTTCATTTAGAGCATGACTGTGGCTGACCTACATAAAACTGTCTGTGTTTCACTACAGAATTGCATTATCAGCTAAATATTAAAGGTCCTTATTACCGGTAATTTACTAGAAATCGGCTTTGTACAGTTTCTCTAAAGGTTTCAAGAGTGACGCTGTATTTCATTTATTTTTTGGCACTAATTAACCTATCCTAGTATCAGAGACTGCTTTACTTTAGCCCTCCCCTCATAATATATGCAAAAGTATAATGAGATGCCAGGCTCAAACATACTTATACTCCAAATATTGACATAGTATTATCACTAATGTCCAGTATTTAAACTCATTTGACCTTTATTAAGCAAAAATGTCAGATTGAGACATAAAACACGATTTATAAATGAAGATTCAACATGAAGAATGACTTTGATTTAAACAATGAAAAATTTTAAATGAAGAAATGTATTTCCAGTCACGGAACTTAACACAGCGGTAAAAGGAAAGACATTTAAAATTGTGCTGATGCGGTTTTCTGTTTTCCAGATCCAGTGCGTCGTAAACTCAAAAACTCAAAAACACAAATGGATTCGAAGGAACTGAATCATTTGTTCAAATAAAAACAAACAACAACTAAGATAATTTTGCACGTGATTCTTTTCTGAAGTAAATGGAGCAGGAGGGGTAAATGTCGTCCATCTACTATAGTGACAGGGAGGTCCTAAGCTCCTTCACTACAGCATTACTGCATAATCTTTTTTGCCCCATTGGAGTGAGATGGATTATTAGAATAAAGTGTTTTCTAAATCAGGGTGGTGCCTTTCCTTTCACTGTAGCTATTACCTCTACTACCTATCAGCGGTAGAAAATTACTATATTTCATTTCCCTTAAAGAACCCATTATGCATTTCACATTTTCTAACTAATCTAATTTACATTTGAAAAACACATTTAAACCACACTTCCATTTCCAATAAGGCTTTCCGTGCTGGAGCTCTCCCTGCTGTCAGCAAAGGGAATAAACAATAAGTGGAACCATTAGGCAAAACGACTGATTCGCTAAAAGAGCCATGCGTTCATTGTGAGTTTTACCTGCGACACAACAATCCAGGCAAAATGCAAACTGAGGATTTTTGAACTCTCAGAGAAGATCCCCAACTTTGAATCAAGTATGAATGTAGCGCAATACAAATCCAGGGCTTTTTTTTGATGAGGGACAATATAATATGGTTAAAAACAAAAAAAGGACTCAAACTAAATGTATATATTGTAAAAGTAGATAAGTAAACATGTTATGCTTAGCTCTGTTTGTCCAGATAGTATTTCTCAATTTCCATGACCAACAACATCCTTTCAAAACTCCATATAAACCCAGCGTAGGTTAAACTTCAGGTCAGGAGTGCAGTATTTGTGAGCGGACAGCAGTATGATGTATGTGCTGCTGGTGGGTTTTGTTTTAGGATAGCGCAGTGATCCAAAGATGAGCCCAATTACCCATGAAGAGAGAAACCCCCATGAATCTGCAGTCTGGACAGCCACAACAAACACCAGAGCCCATGCAATAGAAAGATTGTCCTAAGCAGTCTTTAGATAAATAAACGTTCTTACAAAACAGTCACGGATGCTTGGCTTGCACTTCACAAATATATTACCCCACACTACGAACTTTGGAGCTAATTAAGTGTTAAATAAGGACAGATGCATATTCTCGCCCCCTCTGCATCGCAATGGTCCAGCTTTCTTTCCCCATTAATTAAAGATTTACCCGGGGATACATACATTACTGCCTAAATAAATTGATTACCTGTCCATGGTGGTGACAAGCCATTAAATGCTCATCAAACTGGGGTAGCTGCACACAAGGCGGCAGGGCACTGGAATTGGCTGCTTTCTCTCTCTCCGAGCAGGCAACAAAAGAGTGCATTGATTTCCTTCATGTCCACTGAGCGCTCTGACTTTCATTAAGACCTTCACAGGGTCCTATACAATACAACAGAGCTGAAGCACTATACTGAGTGGAACACCATGGATAATGCAAGCAATTTGTATCTAATCTAACACTATCAAGAATGGAAAATGGAGGTAAGGCGCATTTGGTTTCGATTTACTTTCAGCATGTTATGTATAACCAAAAATGCCTGGGTCAAGACAGAGAAAATTATTGTTTTTGAAATGTAATCTAAAAGACAAAGCGACAAGCAAACCGTCGGTGCCCTAAAAGCATACCTTACATAACAATGGGTCCCAGCGAGGCTAAAATCTCATGAGATGTGCTCTAATGTTAATGGCTGGAAGAGGTTTTAGATGTCATTCATGCATGTTTGAGTAATTTAGCGATCTCTCCTAAGCCCTATCTGACAATTCTAAATATAAATATACACAAGCATGATACAAAACAATACAAAACAGCTTTAGAAACTTGATGTGATGTGTAGTAGTTTCATTAACGCTGATTATAATGTGACAGCGCAGTGAAGGGGGGGTGACTTTTGATTCAGGACGTCAAAAAATGAAAGTGAAACTTATAAAACATGTTAATATGTTGTTTTGGGCAATAATTTAGCATTTTCAAAACAATAAAAGATAACATGGTGATCTAAATATGTCATGTGTTAGCAATCCCATATATCAGCAAATACAGACATTCAACATTTATGACTATGTATGGGTTTTGAGATAGTATAGTGTGGTAAAAACTGGAAAATTTCATTCATCATCAATAACATCTGCATCTTTTTACCATCTAAAAAACAGACTTGGAGAGACTTATCTATACATCTGTCTCCAGTAGGTTAGACTACTGTAACGTCCTGCTCACTGGCCTCTCCAAATGAGCGTTAAGACAGGTACAGTACATCCAGAATGCTACTGCTCAGGTCCTGACTAGAACCAGGAAGTACGAGCACATATGTTCTGTGCTCAGGTCTCTGCACTGGCTCCTGTGGCTCAGAGAATAGACTTTAAAGCAGCTCTGCTTGTGTACAAGTCTCTTCATGGACCAGCACCAAAGTACATCTCTGACATGTTAGTGCCACATGAACCATCTCACACTTTGAAGATTTCAGGGGCCGGCCTCCTGCTGGTGCCCAGAGTCAGGACTAAACATGGGGAATCAGTATTTCAGTTTCATGCTGCTAAAACCTGGAAAAGTCTTCCTGAAGATGTTAGACAGGACTCTACTTTGGCAATGTTTAAATCCAGGCTTAGAGCAGTTCTATTTAGCTGTGCATACGACTGAAAGGTTTTTATTCTGTACTTTTCTTTTTTAATGTCAATTTTATGATGATTCATGATTATTTATGTATTAATTTGTATTGTGATTTTAATATCTTTCTCATTCCGTAAAGCACTTTGAATTCCTTTGTGTGCGAATTGTGCCAAACAAATAAACTTGCTTTGCTGTGCCTTCATCAGAGTGTGTAGGTGAGTGTGAGTGGGTGAGTGTTTGAGTGGGTGTGAGGGCGTATGTGCGACTGGTGTGTGTGGGCTGGTAAAGGGTCGAGTGGGATGGTTCACTGATTATGAGCTTGGGTAACATGTGAAGTATGAAAGTGCTTTTATAAATAAATTGATTGAATGATTTGAAACTTACCACTGCTCATTTTACGGAAATCACCAGAGACACAAATGTATCCTGGAGCGAATGTATTTGTTCACAATGAGATTCTCTTTTTTGCTTTATACAACTTTGAATATGGGCGGAGCTACGTCTTGTGACACATTTACATGCATGATCTGTATTCATTCTTGTTGTCCATATAACGTTGTTCACGTAGTGTTAGAGGAGTGGATAAGCTCCTTCACTACAGTATTGTTGTTTAATCTTTCCTTTGCCTCAAAGGAGTAGGATGGATTATTTGAATAAAGTGTTTTCTAACTCAGGGGTGGTGCCTTTCCATGTGAACAGTAGTTATTAGTTCTGCTAGCTGGCACACACACATAACACTTAAGGATAGAAAAAAAAAGTTGTAAAAGAAGAAAAAGAAGTGAAATATGTACTTGGTTTCTTGGGCAAAACCATTAACCCACATAGCCAGTGTCTGAACGCATTTTATGAATGTTTGTGAGAATGTAGTGAATGGTTCATTGTTGTAAAGGGTCTAATGGAGGTGGAAAAATGCTAGAAAGAAAGTAAACAACATATTGTTATTCTGTCCTGTTCTTTTCAAACGTCTTTATGCGTCACATTGTATAACATCTGCGCCATAGAAACAACCAAGGACCTCTAAGGGTCCCAGCTTTAACACAATTTATGACAGCAGAGGTTGGAAACACTCCATATGTTTGTGAATTGGAGATGAGAACAGTTTAGATTGGTTTTAATGCAGGTGTTGTTTAAAAAGAGGCTATTTTACTTCTACGGGGTATTGACTGCATACACGTCACAAATTTTGATCACCATGTTACCTTTTATTGTTTTGAAAATACTATATTCACCGAAAACAATGTATTAACATGTGGACTAACATGTTTTAGCAGTATTCCTCCCTTTGCTCTCCATGCTAAGTCACCCCCCTTCAATTCAATTCAATTCATTTATTTTTGTAATGCCCAAAATCACAACAACAGTTGTCTCAAAGGGCGTTCATGTTTTGGTTGATGGGGGAAACCGGAGTACCCGGAGGAAACCCATCCAGGCACGGGGAGAAACATGAAAAACTCCACACAGAAAGGCCTGGCGACCCGGGGATCGAACCAAACCCTCTTGCTGTGAGGCATGAATGTTGCCACTCAGCCACCGTGCCGCCAACACACAAAAACAAAACAACAGGAAAAATCTGACAAAACAAGAAAAATTGGCCAGGCGAGGAGGAGGAAGACCAGACGAGGAGGAGGAGAGCCGGGCGAGCGCTATCAGGTGTGTCAAGTTGTTGTTTTGTATCATTCGTTTGTAGATGTATGGAGATTGTGGTGTGGGAGCATGGATGATGTAGACTTGTGGTCAGATAACCATAAGGAGGATTCAAGAAGGGTCCAGGAGAGATTGCTAAATTACGGAAACATGGATGACATATAAAACCTCGTTAGGCATGTTTCTGATGAGTGAAAGCTAAAAAAAACCTAAAAAAAATATCGATTATGCATAATATCCCCGCGTTAATGCTAATTTATCTGACATAATGCCACAAACTATAGTCTCTTATTAAACTAATTTCCTCTCTTAGCCACACATATTATTCAATAACAAAAATAATTACTTCATATTTCAACACATTTTAAGCATCCAGACAGCACAGCCTCACAGTTCTCACAATTAGAGCTTAATTAGAGTGTTGTGTTAAAAGTTGGATCAGGCGTTAACTTTTTCGTACACACAAAATGTCCACTTTAACAACTTCACAACTCATGTGTGAAAACTGTTGCCTGCGATCCTGAAAACACACTTCTTCAACACTTTACAAAGATGTGAGTTTGGTCAATGGCGAATCTCCCCTTTTGCAAATGCATGTGATTGACAGGTGGATTAGCCAATTAGGGACAGGCATGGTCTGTCTGTATCCGAAAAAATACAAAAAATCTTATAGAGGGCTGAAAAACGGATTTCTGGAGAATCAGTCGGCAAAGCACTAAACTCTGTTAATCTGAGGATAAATAGATAAAAAGATAGATCCATTCATTGTCTTCCACTTATCTGGGGTCAGGTCACGGGGGCAGCAGTCTAAGAGGGGACTCCCAGATTTCCCTCATCCCAGACACATCCTCCAGCTCCTCCAGTGGGACCCAAAGGCGTTCCCAGCCTTGACTAGCCTGGATTTTATTTGTAAATCATAGGTGACCAATGAGCTTCTTTGTTTCACATGCGTCACTGAAAATAAACTAATTGGATTGCACGACCACGGATTTGAGACGAAACCGAGGACATGAGGCCCAGACTAATGTCAATCAATCTGTAAATAAAATGCTGAGAGAAATCAGTCTGGATTTGCCGGGGAATGCAAATATTTACAATGAAGTCTTTTCTTCCAGCACCATTTTTTTTGGTACAAATTAGACACATTTTTATTATCTCACATACCCCTTTAATATCAAAGCTTTGGCAAGTAATTCCATTGTGGATAAGACTAAAGAAAGAAATCTACCTAATCTCACATAGACTGACACATAGCAATTATAATGACACAATTCAACAAACCCATCATCACTATGCGTCACTTTTCTGGTAGAGGGTCCGTCACTTGCTCATATCCATGAAATGTTCCACAGATGGAGTTAATATATCTCTATGGAAACACAAAAGTGGTGCCACCAGGTCAAATTAGAGGTCATAAGATCTGTGGAGAGATGACTCATAGTTTTTTTTGTGTGTGGGTTTTGTTTAGTTTTTTTGAGTAATGAAACCACAATTTATATGATAGAGTCAAAGGTCAAGCAGTTCAACTCCATGGTGACAAGCAGTTGGCTCACCCTCCACGAGAAAGGTTACATAATGCACCTTTAACTGCAATTTAAAATGCACTTTTAATATGCCTTACAGTCATACAATGCCCATCATTTTGGGGTTAAATTATTTACACCATACTGTCAAGATGATGAATCAGAAATCATGAAAAACGTCATCAGCATCTGCTTGAGCTCCACGTCTCGTCTCTCTTCAAAGCCCGTGACCATTACGATAGACTGTTTGTTTCATTACATCATCAAAGAGCGCCAGCGTGGACTGGGACGGACCTGACTGAAACATTGATTAGGTTTGTAGTGGTTCAATGAGGGGATGACGAGGATGTTGTGCCTTTAATGAAGGGGGGAGTGATATCCCATGCACAGATGAATGATTCATCAAAGAGGGACGTTCAAAGGCCACTTCAACATGATAGTGATTAAGGTGAAATTATAGTAGTTGGACTGAAGTGTGCTGAGGCAACTTCCTGCTCTGAGAGATAAGACCCACCGCACGTGTGAGGAACAGACATCCAGGACAAACCGAAAAAATCAAACAACAGACAAAAGCTTTCCTTTTTATTGTTTTTTTTATTTCTACAATGACATATGCTGCTTTATAGTTGAAGTTAAGTGCAATTTTAATACACTTCACATTTTAAAATTAAAGACAGCCTTTGTTAAAGATGAAATATATATGTTTTTTTTTTTTGGTGCAGTGTCTGGAGATGCTATTTCTTTGCCTGTTCTTCGCATGTCCACAGAGATAACCAGGCCAAGTTATGGGTCAGATGCATGGAGATACAAGCCTGCTCACAGTAAGAAAGCAGATTTTGGCAATAAAAACACCTGTAATTAAATAAATGCAAGATAGACTTTTAATGTGATACTCTGGGACATTCCTGATATCTGCTGCAACTATAGGTCCATTATTGCAGCTATTAGGCTTTTCTTTTGACTGAGAGCTCTTTATTTGCATCAAGGGTCACCATGGATAAAGTCGGTTTGCTAAACAGAAAAGTCCAGGCCAGTTCTACACTTTTATACATAAAACATTTAAGCATTTTGCCCATTCCTCACTAAACTATTTCCCAAATACATTGCAAAACATTTTCCATGGTGCATGCATTACATTTCCAATCTGCTCTGTTTGATGGAGGGGCCCGAAGACGTGGAAGAGGTCATTTTAAAATTTCACTTTGATTTCCTGCATCCTTGGACTTTTTAACTCTTGTATCTAGGCAACAGCATGCCTCACTGACACATAGGAAGCCCGCTGGTGAAAAAGCAATACAAAATGAGCTAGTGTCAGTCCTATGTTAGCCTGCTGCGGGCGAAAGTAGCATTTACATTGTTGTGTGTGGACAGACTGACAGCCAATTAGCCGTACGAGGATGCAGAGGCTCAATGCGATGTGTTGATGCTTTGCCAGGTACACAATGGTCTTCAGTGATAGTATGAGCAGGGAACAAAATGTAATAAAAACTTGTACCGGACAGGAGCAGTCCCGGGAGTCGTCATTTGAATTCAGGAATATTTTTATCCATTTCTCCCAAAGCAAGTAACACCACTAAAGGGGACTATATTTGGATGCAGGAGCGTTTTAATGCAATGTTATACAAAAGCTTACAAAACAGTCGGTATATATTAACAGGTAGGGATGGGTGTTAAAAGAACTGAAACTAATATAGAAACAATTGATACTCATTTGAAGTGTCAGTGCTGAAAACGCACAAATATAGGATGAATCTCAACCTTTGCTGAACAGTTTATATGTTCTTGAATTACATCACAACCAAAATTCAAATTAGTAATATTTTATAATGAGGAGTTTGTGTATAAAACCAGTGCCTTATTACGGTACATCTTTGTGGATTTGAAAGCAGTGTTGGTGCTATTTATCTTGGTTAATTTGCTTATATTTTGCCAATTACATTTTTGCTTTTGCTAAACTTGTACTGTGGCTTGGACGAAGGTTCCATCCACCATTTACAGTTCGTCCAAAATGCTGCAGCGTGCATGTTCACGGGCACCAGGAAATACAAGCGCATTCCTCCTGTGTTGGCCTCTCTGTACTGGCTTCAGGATTGATTTTAAGATTCTGATGATGGTTTTTAAATGTCTCCATGGGTCGGCCCCTCCCGATCTCACTGAGCTTCTGTCTGTCCATGTTCCCAGTAGAACTTTGAGATCAGCAGACCAGATGCTTTTGGATGTTCTGAGGTGCCAGCTAAAAACTACAGGGGATCAGGCTTTTGCTGTGGCTGGTCCCAGACTCTGGAACAATCCTCCTCTGTGTATTAGAACAGCCCAGTCTTTAATTATTTCTAAATCTTTGTTGAAAACTCATTTGTTTGCACTGGCTTTTAACACGAGCTGAGCGGGACTCTTGTGTTTTTGCATGTTTTTTAGGATTGCACTTTACTTTGTACAGCACTTTGGGTAACTGTGGTTGTTCATTTGGAGACTGATTACCATTTCTTTGGTTACGTGGTTTATTTACATGCATAGGTGAAGGTGGGAGGGAGCAGCAGGCCATGTGGGCAAATGCTTTTTTGTTTTTACCAGTTTGACAAAGAGGCTGCAGGGGAAAAAGTTGCTGTGTTGTAAATGTGGGAATAAACCAGCTCAAATGCATTTTTCTTGTTTGGACATTGGTTTATTTTGCTGCGTGAATCCTAACTTAGGGTCTCATTTATAAGGCGTGCGTACATGCAAAAAAATTCCACGTTAAGTTTGTGATCTATGAAGACAACTTTGCATGAAAATGAGCAGTCCAGTTCAAACATTTTTAACTTTGTGTGTCAGGGATTTCAGAGATGAGACAAAAGGAGATCAGAGCTCAGAGAGAACAAAGTGAGCAAGTTAGAGGAAGTTTATGGAAATTACAGGTTTGTTCTTACGTATACTTTTAGCAAGAATCCCATGTAACGTTGTATAAATGAGATCCCTGGACAATACCCCAGTGGCCTTTTGATATGTGTCATTTAAGTTAATTCCTCAGAACAAATCGCCACTATAATCTCTACTGAACATTACATCAATTGAAAGAGTAACTACTTCTAAATATCTTTGATTTTAGCTTGATGGAACCTTGAAAAACAAAAACAAAAAAACATATCTCAGAATGATGTAACAGTCTAAAATCAAAATGATTACTTTGTTACAAAAACAAATATTGTATCTCAATGAATTACAGAAAATAAATAGTGCAAACAACCTTTCTTTCTGCACTGGATTATGGGGATGTGGTACATGCTGACTTCAGACTTCAGCCTCTGCTTTGAAACCATTGGGTCCAGTCTTTCATTCAGCTCTTCATTTCATTATAGATGGATTTGAAACCCATTACTGTATTCTCTATAGAAAAATAGGGTGGCCATCACTGTCTGTTAGAAGAGAACCGCACTGTCTGAAATGTATCTATAAGGGACTACCTCAAAACTGCTACAGTACCTCAGCTGCTTGTTAATCATTGATACTGGAACATTTAATACCAGATCACATGACTGTATAAGGCAAAGGACTAACCAGACCAAAACTGAGACGGGAAAGAGGGATTTTAGCTGTTTTGCCTCACAAAAATGGTACACACTCCAAGGAAAAGCAAAACTGGACACTTTGGTGACGCAATAGCTATTTAATAATCCGGTAACAAACTTTTATACACACACCTGCACTTGTTTTTTATGTTCTATATGGACTTCTATACTTATTTGATTTGCTAGTTTTTTGTTTTGTGCATTGTATTTTGAACAGGGCACTCATTGGGTCCCTCTGTTTAAATAAAGATAAAGAGTCTTTTTCTTAGTATCAACATCGAGGGTGAATGGGGACTAAAATTCATTAACATGTTCTAGTTTCTTCAAAAAGTTTTGTGATTGTTTTTGTGAAAAATTTGATCAAAATAGCAAACAATAAAACAGAAACATCCTTGGTCGAAGTTTACCACAGCTAATCAATTCTCTACCATTGCCTAAAACTAAGACAAATCCAGGCAAGGATTTCTTATGCCTGTAAGGATATAAAAAACGTGTCCTTCAGTTCGTTCCAAATTACAATGTTTTGACAAAAATCTGTAATACGTCTTTCTTTTATTTGTGTTTCTTGTGAGAATGTAATGGTTTTGGCCACCAACCGAAAACACAAATCAATCAGCGCATTTATCTTGTCAGAGAAATGCAGAGTCTGTGGAACTTCAAGCAAATATTTCCAAACATCGCAAACAATCACCAGCTTATTTCTGTCAGCCACCCAGATCGTCATTATAGTCTCCTGCCTCCGACTGCAGCACAAATTAATCATTGCAAATAATCACCTCTTTTATCTAGCTTTCATTTCCGGCACAACAAGGGATCAAGTCTTCACTCTGCTTTTACAAGGAGTTTAAAATGGAAGGGGGCGGAATGACTTCAAAGTGGGTAAAGCTATTATAGCAAATGCAAAGTGAAATTAAAAGTTTGAAAAGGGTCAAGTTCTTATCTGACGTATTAATATCCCAACATCCCATTCATCAAAAAGAACGCATGATCTAACTCAAATATGAATCGAAATGTTTTGGAAAGAATCTGAGAGGCCCATAGATAGGAGAAAACTCCCTCGACTACATTTTTGTCGAGGGAGTTTTGTTCTGTCCCTTCTCCAGTGGTGGACAAACTACTTTTGTTACTTAAGTAAAAGTACAGATATAAAGGCAAAAAGTTACTCACGTTAAAGCAAAAGTATCAAATGAAAAAAAACCAACTATTTGCATAAAAGTATTTAGGTACCCGTTTAAAAAGTATTTCACACAGATTATGATAAAGTGTTGTTAATTTGTAAAGGTGTAGTGATATTGTTTAAAAAATTACACAGATTTTAGTCAGCAGTCGCAATACGAATCAATTTTTGTGTATTTATTATTATTTGCTCAAAGCCGAACCTTGAGCTAGTTAGTCAACATGTTACCACGAAAATGGTAAAAATAACCCTCAAATCAGATGAAAAGTACTTTTAGTTTTCAGTCCTGAGAAAGTAGAAAGTACAGATACCTGCTCTCAAATGTAGTGAAGTAAAAGTAAAAAGTATCCACTGTAAAACTGATTTAAGTAAAGTAACATAAAAAGTTCTTTACTGCTTGTGCTTTGTTACCTTCCACCGCTGCTCTTCTCTCACTCTGATGTTGCGCCATGATAGAGAAACAATGGAACAGACCCAAAAAATGCCTATTAAATGCAAAAGCAATAATGTTTTCTTTTACAATACATGAAAGGTGTTTTCCTGAAACTGCAGAAATAGTAAAATTCAAGCAGGAACAGGTACAACAGATACTATTGAGAAACCAAAATTCTCAAGGACAATTCTGATGGACCAAAGTCATTTTCACACATAATAATACCAAGAACTAAGCCCCTATCATCCCCCAGGTCCTATATGCTCAGAGGAACCAGTGTTACTTGCTTGTACAACATTGGCTGAAACACTGGCTAATAATGTGTGTTTATAGAAGACAAACTTTGCTGGTGTCTGCTATATAGTTATAATCTATGACATCCGCGGATCATTATGTTTAAATCAGAATATTCATCTAAAAGGACTGCTTCCATGTTAGAAAACGGTGGTGCCCAATGGGAGCAGACATTCCTCTAAAAATCAACACGAGCCATGAAGGTATCCGCAACTTTGATGGAGAGTTTCAAGTTAGCATTGTAGTTAGTATTGGATTTTTTTTTTTCATTTGTACCAAAACGACTAGGCGAAGCTGCTGAATCCTGTGCGTATCACCGATTACGAATATACAATAGAATAACAATTTAAGTACAAGGCAGAAGGTGTATGGTGGTGATTGATCGGGAATATGGCGTCTTGAAAATTAATTAAAGACTGCTCAAACATGCATGATTCACTCTCAATATAACTTAGAGAGGGGAAACGAGAATGGAAAAGCTCTGAAAAGATTTTGCAGAACAGGTCTGCTTTAAGCCTGTTACAGAGTGGAAAGTACCTGTCGTAGTGGGGCCACAGTCCTTAATTTGTATGCGCATCAAATATAAACAAAAAAAAAAGTACCGGGATGTGATAGAGACCACAAACCACTCTGATTTGTCCATTGTACATCGCCCAACGCACGCTAACCAAATCATACCCAAAAAAAAGCCCTGTTTTCAAAGGCATGATTTACTGCCCTCTCCCCCCTCCTCTCTATAATCACCTCGGTTAATGCAAGGCTTTTAAAAACTGAAATGGTACTCTATAAATCTGACCGGTCCCTTTCTCTCCTCTCATGTTTTTACAGTTTTTTTTTGTTTTTTGTGTGATTTAACCTCATAAACACACTCACACAAATAGAGCAGAGGCAGCCAGTGCTTTCCATGATATTGGCTCTCAGGTGCTCCTTGTATATTCTGCGTGATTCCACTCCACTCCAGCAGGGCCATCGCCATGACAGCCACTGTAGTAAATCATGAGGGAGGCTCTCAGCACTTTGTCCCTGTGACACGTGTGGAGTGTGAGTGGGAGTGAGGCTGTGTCCTCTTCTGTCTGCTGCCCGCTCACACTGGTCAGAATAAAACTCCTGTCTGCAAATAATGGGGCCGTGCAATGTGCCGGCTGCTGCTGTACTCCCTACTGGACATGCTGGATGAAATGTTAGTGGATTTTTCAGATAAGAAATGACAATAAGGAATATTTGGACAAAGTTATAGTAATTTTGGAGTAATATCAGTTGCCTCAAAGCAGTTCTTACATTGTTATTGTAATGATATGACATTAATATGACAATTATCTAATGAAATAAAATCGCAAGGGCACAAAAATATAACCAAAAACACCCAAGGAATATTTTGCAGTGTATTTTCTTCTAAAAGCTACCATCTGTAAGTTTATTTGTTTGTTTTTTTCACCAACAGATGGCAGATGTGAAACCTGCTCCCCCCTCCCCTCACCTCGCCTTTGTTCAGTCTCACCTGTGCTCTTTCGTCTTCTTCAGTGAGTGTGTTAAAACAGGCACACTATTAGACAGCAGTAACACAGAGAGCCTCTAGTGGTGATATGTGATAATACAACAGGGATAGCAGTTAAGGTAGCTTTAAAGGTGCACTATGTAACTTGATATGGTGGTGCGTTTTTGTGTGAAGATGTTATTGCTTCGTCTGGAATTTTCCACATTTAACCCTATAGCGTCGGATGCTATCGCCGCCGTTAGACTCCCAGTTGTGACCTTTCCATCACCGTAACTCCGCAACCAATTGTGCTCTCATGTAAATTCAAACAGCATCTCAAAGCAGAGGTATGGAGTTCTTAAAGGACTGAGCGCATCATAGACTCTATAATGTGCTCAGTCCTTTAAAGACACTGACTATATAATATATACCTGTATAGCTCACCAAGCCTTTTTTTCTTTTTTCTTTTTTTGTTAAAGGAAGTATCAGAATGTACTACCTTTTTTCAAACAACTACCTCTGTTTTGCACACCTGTCCTTATTTTTCCTTTGACGCATCAATTAACTGACTGGGAGTATCCCGGTGGCACCTGTGCTCTGATTGGTTATCTTCAAAGGACAACGTAAACACATTACCGTAATGACATTAACATATTTAAAGAGCCCCACGCCTCTGCTTTGAGATGCCGTTTGAATTTACATGGTAGCACAATTGATTGCGGAGTTACGGTAATAGAAAGTCTGCAACCGCGAGACTATTGGCAGCGATAGCATCCAGTGCTATAGAGTTAACTAATGTATCTTTTTCTGTATTGAATAAAGGCAATATATGTGAAATACTCTGGTACAAAGTAATCACCATGGAGTTAAACGCATGACAGCCCCTTCACCAGAAAAGTTACCTTATAATAATCTCTCAAAATACAATTTGATGCATCTTTTTATAATCTAGCCAACAGTGCTAAAAGCCTTGCATAATTCCATCTGCAGTGTGATAAAGACTTACATCATGTTCACCAGCTAATTATGCGAACTCGCCTTTTGTATTAACACTGCTAGCTGACTGATCAGACACCCAATCTCCATCTAAAACTCCTGTTTATGTCATAACATTTCTCAATTAATGTTGTACTACTGTCGCCCAGGGCAGCATCATGTATCCTGTCGAAAGGTACTCAGACACTGACTAATTCACTCATCGTTCATTATGCGTGAAACAAACAAGGATCTGGTAATACCACTGCAAAATGATAGCATGGAATAGATGAGAATTTTGCCTGAGTGTCTGGCCTGCAACAGTGTTTACGAACAAGAGGCATGGAGACCAGAGGGTAATCTGTAATGATTTCAGATTTAAACGTGAAACTGAATTTTTGAACGTAAAATCTTCAATATCTGACCTCCTTAAGAATATTTTTGTAGGTTAACTTTGTCACAAATATCATTACAACAAGAAAAAACAACAATAAATACTAGTAAGATGATTTCTACATAATCGGGACTACTTCAGACAAAAATCTTGGAAACCACTAGCCTACATGACCAGCATATAAGGTCCCTCATTGTAAAAATACACCTCTAGATTCTATTAAATATTAATTAAAATCTGACGGTTATGCGCAGGATCCTGTCCATGGGGTCACTGTGCTCTAGCTGATGGGAGAGGGCATTTGATTTGTATCAGGGGATATTCTGGTTTGGGAATAGCACGCCCGTTCTTACTATACAGCAATCTCTCATACACAGTGTAATGTTCTCTATGCGGAGTATCTGTCTGCTCCACAAGGTTAAAACAATTAGAAACGATCAGTTGTGAGGAATGTAATTTGACAAGGCAGGCTGATTATGCATTATAACCAACAAAGCGTGCTGCAAGAACAGCATAGTAAGAGGTTTTAACTCTGTGCATGAGAAAGGGCCATTGACGAGTGTGCATTTTGCAGTCTGAAATTCAACTAATTCTATAAAGCAGGCACAAAGTGGGCAAATATTATTACTTGAGATGAAGTTTAGCTACACCCAAAATAGAAAAAAACAAATGATATTGAATTAGAGTTGTCCAAAAGTTGATACACAGATACTTATTGAAACTAAAACTTGTATCAAAACTAGATATTTGTTTGAACAAACAGATTAGATTAGGAATTGATCTATATCAGAACTAGTTTAAAACTGCATGGTAATTATAAAAACAAAACAAAAAAACAACAAAAAACAAACAAACAAACAAAAACTACTATTATTTGATGCTAAAATAGATACTTTATTCATCCCTGGTAGTAGTAAGTAATAGTAGTACTTGTCTATCGGTATCAATACTTGACAAGTACTACTACTGCTTACTACTACCAGTTTTATAATATTGCAGTACATAGAATAAAGTACTGTAATAATTAACCAGGCCTCGTCACAAAATATTCATCCTATAGGCAGTCCATCAGTTGTGTGCTACGTCTGCATTGATCTGCTTTCTCATTAAGTTCCAGAACTTGTAGAGGCTCATAAGATATTTCAGGCCACATGTGTTGTGTGTTTATCCCTTGAATTTACCCTGGTATTGATCCAGCGTCTATAGACCGTGTCTCTCATACAGTGCCTGATGAGGTAGGCTTATACAGTGTATGTTATGGATGGTTTATTAGTGTCAGCACGCACTTAAGTAAAGTCACTAAATAAGTCACAGCAATAAACTTTTTTTATGCAAGAATGAAGGGAAGCAAAAACAGATAAGCAGTGTGGAACAGTTTAAGGTTGAGGTTATGCTTATCGTTGTCAAAGATTGTAAGAGGAAGACCAAATAGGAGACACATAGATCTAGATGTCTGTTTATGTATGTTTGGAAAGCAACCTTGAGAGTCCTGGAGGCAACAACAAATAAAATGCATTATGAAAGAGGACGACTGAGTTGGTTTGAGAAGACGGAGGCAGATTATTTGCTGCATAATACGAAAATGGAATAACTAAAGGGAAAAGCTCAAGCTAATCTTTGGTTGAGATACAAACTGATGAGAATTTTGCTTAGAGTTGCTTAGTGCAGGGGTGTCGAACAAATTTTCGCTGAGGGCCACATCAGCAAAGTGGCTGCTCTCAAAGGGCCAGATGTAAAAAAAATCAAACTACTTTTAAACTTTTTAATTAACTGTTTCTGTATTTATTTCTTATTCACGTTACAAATATTGCATATGCATTTGCTTAGATGTAAAAATATGGCTGTGTAACTGTGTATCCCCAAAAATAAAATTACAATTTAAGACCATCATACCTTTTAATTTACCCTGTCGAGGGCCACAAAAAATGATGTGGAGGGCCACATTTGGCCCGTGGGCCTTGAGTTTGACACATGTGGCTTAGAGGTATTTAAAAGTGTACTATGGTGGAGTGTCTGCTATCTGCTTTTCTTAATGGAGATGTTATTGCTTTGACTGGAATGCATTTATTCAATTATATGTATTCTTACTGGGAGTGTGATCGTCTCTCCATAGACCAGATGAAGGAATAACATCTCCACGGAGCAGATGTCCGACCCTCCACCAGGAAAGCTACATAACACACCTATAAGTTACGATGACAAAAACATAGCATACCATACCTCCTCCTCCTCTTCTCAGAAAAAAAATACACTTTGCGAGATACTTTAAGAGAGAACTGTAGTCACAAAACACTGCAACTTCTCCACACACTTTAGATTAAATTGATTTCCAAGGGCATACAAAGAACTGAACCAACAATGCCCAAAATATCACTTACTGTTACACAATCTACAGGACAAAAGTAGTATCCGTTCACAGACAATAGAAAACCCCCTTTAAGTCACAAGAGGCACCAGCAGCAGGACCTGAGCTGCACTCACACAATACATATAATTACCAAGAGACACAAGAGATATGTGGTTTAAGACAAATGGGCTATAGCTGGTGGCCCCGAGCACGCAAACAAACTGCATGCAGTGTTCCCGTGTCCCACAGAGATGGCGTGTGGTCAGGGCAATGAAAGCACGAAGCGCTCGTCCAATAAAGTCTAAAATCATCGCGTGTCAAAAGGGTAATTAAAGTTATGAAATATAGTCAAATAACCCCATTATCCCTTCACTTGTGCCTGTTTGAAGCACGTTTGGTTTGCATCTGTGAGAGGTGAATGTAAGCTTGTTATTCTAATGCAGGGCTGTGTTTATGGGGACGTTTGTGACACATGAGGCTGCATTATAAGTGCACTTGTCTGACCAGTGCACCTCTTATTGTTAGTATCGCTTCATGAATGTACATTTTGTGTAGTAAGTGCATTACACATCTATGGAGCTGTCATATGTCCCTGTGATGGTTTCTAGATGCACAATGATAATTACATAGATAATAATAGTACTGAAGGCTCCGCTGCATGAATGAGGTGTAGGAGGAGGACTAATCTGTGGACAAACAAACAGCCCACAGACTAGCCCTGTTTGTACAGACAGAGTGTCGGATAAAGCTCAATATATACAAATATTAATAAACTATGTAGGTCTAGGGTTCTCTAATTTGACTCCAAAATGGCTGAGTATATATGTATTTAGCAAAAATACATATAATTAATTTGCAATGTAGTTTGTTTAACAAGTGGCATTATTAAATTGTTATCGATTAAATACTGACCACCCCAATTGTCCCCTGTAAAAGTCACCACAACCTACTGCTGGTATCCCACATCCGCTCTCATCCCTGTAGTTCAGAACAACCCACGTCCTGCCAGTCAGCAGCTGCTCATCAGAAACGCCATAGGACACGACATAATTAGGTCTGGTGGAGTTGTGGCCTTATCTACACTCAAAAATATGATTTATTTGCATGTAAAAACATATTTCAATGACAACATTGTGCATTCATAACATTCGCTGATATACAACATTTAATTTAAGGGGTTAGGATTTAGGATTAGGGTTTTACTTGAGTAGTTAAGTCTGAATCAGTCTTAATAAACTCTTTGTTAATTATGGATTAAGTCTTTTGTCATGATTTATTAAAGCTAATTAAGGTGTCATTTTGTAAAAGTAGAAAGTGAACATAATGTGAGGGGGCTGTAGTTTGACTATTAATGTTATATGTTTAATCCCTTTTAAAATGCATGCTTTTGTGGTGGTGCCATTAAATGTCCAAAAAGGTCCTTGTGCCTCACTTATTTAGATTTAGACTTTATTCATCACATGTCATTTTTATGCAAATTATTTTCATTAAGTAAGGATGTATTTAATATGTAGGCTAATATAGTTTATGAACACAATTACAGTAAGTGCAGATGCCATTTAGAAACACCCACACAACACTTCACAATGAGAGCTACCAGGTGTGGAGAACCATTTTTCTGTATTAAATTTGAATATTTTCACGATTCACTTCAGTACATGACTTCATCATTGGATAAAAAACTTCACCCTGTATGTTTTGCCAGCATTCCTAACTAAAGAGTTGGAAGTGTTCAGCCATTAAATCAGAAGCACAAATATGTAAAATGCAATTTGTTTTCCATTTACACGTTTCTGCACTTGTAGAGTTCAAATATGCTGATGAAGTGGAGTTTAATGAAAAAGTGAATTTGATACATTTTAAGAGCTTGGTGCTGTGGGCTGCTGATTAATTTGTTGCACATGGATTAGAACATGAGTCAGCGCCAGCCTCCGGTTGCTGTATTCAGAAGGTCGCACTTGGCCAACCTGGGTACCCTCTGGTCAAAATGAGGCTTAAAACATGATACAGAGAATTAGTGAATAGTTTCTCGACTGTATAAAAGCATCAGTCAATTATACACAAAAGTCTGGAAAAAGATGAACAAACAAAAGTGCACTTAAATGAAAAGAAAATGCTGCTATCAAAACAATTAAGCCATTTTGCAGACCTCTGTAAACACATTAGTGCATATACCATACCACTGACACAGAATAATAGACTAATTGAAAAGCATCAACCAAAGTGCTCATATACAATATAATTACAACAGTGTTCATTTTTTTATTTTATTTAAAAATAAAGAAAAAAGTTCACTGTAAACATAATACACTTCACATAGATGCTTTACTGAATGTTTGTGCTGCAAATGGAAACTTAATGCAACTTTTCCATTCCACCATCTGCTTGTCTCCACAGAGATGTTATTGCTTTAGTGAGAATGTTCCAAAATACTGAAGAAGCGGCTTGGATGAGCAGCAAAACGTCTTCACTCCTACAACGATTTGTCCAGTTGACAAGATTTAAATTTCGTCTTTTACTGTGGATTAGACCTGGACGACTAAGGGACTGCACAGACATGTTTCACAGTGGCTTTAGAATTGCATTAATTTGCTTACAGGTATTGTTATTGATCCAAAAAAAATGGAAAAACAGGCATGACTGTGAGTGAATTCGGCACCCCACAGATCTAACCTGTATCTTGGCCTGATGGCACCTGCTTGTCTAGGTATTTTAATGCCAAATTGACGTCAACAACAACAACAACAACAACAACTATAAGAACATCTCCATAGAGACAAGCAGACAAGACTAGAAAAGTTACATAGCAGACCTTTACAATAGTCTTAAATAAGGTGTCACATTGGCAAACTATCCTTCAACAGACTTTATTCCCCCTGTAAAATATTATTACATTTACTTTTACAGAAATCACTTTTACATCTATTTTTATTTGTGTAAAAAAAGTAAGCTTTTCCTGAAGTAATTTAACACAGCCAGCACATCCAACTCCTAACAAATGATCCAGGATTTTTTTTTTTTCCTTTACAAAAAATCCATCCTCCAATGATCTTATGAGTGGGCCTGTGTCTAAATGACATCATGTATCGTGTCTATTGTACCCAAATGACCTAAACCATCAATCAGGACTGACAAAGAGCAGTAGTGACAGCAGATCTGGAGGGATTCCCGGTCACGCCTAAAGTGAATGGGACGGGCAGCCCAGATGGAGAGCTGAGGAGGCAGGAGCAGACAGGGGGAGGCAGGGGGAGGCTGAGGAGATAAGTGTAAAATCACCTTGCCCAAGGGTACAGCCTGCGCAGATCAATATCAGCGAGAGGAGTGATGCAAAAGTCTGGAGAGCATGAAGTGTACATGTGGAGGGAAAGCCAATACACAGCAGCTCCACCTACTGGCTCGAAATAACTCCTCAATGTGTTAAAACATACCTTTAAAAACCATAAAATAGCCTATTGCCATGACAACAGCCAGTCACTATTTAGCACCAGCCACCATACTCTCTGTTCCAATCCAAAGCTTGTATAATTGAAGAAGGTTGCATCAAAATGAGCATCTGGAATAAAACCTATGCCAAATCAATATGCAAATTGCTGCAACTAGAAGGCATCTGATTTGCAATGGCGATCCCTCAAGAGAAAAGCCACAGAGAACACGCAACACCTGCGAGAAAACAAACTAAGAAAGCAAACAAAAAACAACTTGGTAAACTTCCATAAACTTTCAATTAATTTGTTACCTCTTTTCGGAAAGTAATTTGTTATATAAAGACATTCTATTCCAATCTGCCACAAACTTAATTTTTGATTGACTCCTGGGATTTTTCTTGGCGCCAAATGAGTAACAAATGCAGACAAAATTAGCTCAAAAACCTCTGAATGCTGAAGTCTATTGGAAATCTGCCACCTTTCTGTCCTGCAGTTATTTTTTGTTTGAATTATCACGTTTTTCCTGATTGGACGCTTGGCAATGCTCAGTGGTTTCAATAACATTCGCCTACACACCACAGACGCAACCCCCCCCACCACCAAAATAGTGTTTTAATTATACAAGGGTGTACGGATCAGTGTGCAGATATTTCACATTCACAGGGCGACATATCAAAATGAACAGGGGAGTGACTGTACATAGTAGTCTGGATCAAGTTGTGAACAGGGAATAGAGGAAAAGCACTATAAAAGTGAACGTGCAAGAAAGAGCTAAGGTTTGCTCAGAAAGCCTACGCTTCCCTGTGCAAATGGGAACAGGATAAACACTAGAGCCCACAGCCAAAAATGAAAGAACATAACCTTGTTTAACTGGACAAAGCAGTGAGAGGTATTGTAAGGTTTCGGCACAAATACGAGCCAAAAAGACTTTCATGGGATTAGAACGTGTATTTTTGGATTAGGCTGGTTGGTTCTAGAGATGTTTTTTGCAAACTTTTCAATGCCAAACTCTACGGAAACAAATGGGTGATGCCAAGTTACAAGTCAATGAAAAAGTGATCCTTCTCATCAACAAAAAAAAAGAAAAGAAAAATTGTTAACTTTATTGCTATACGGTGCAACATTCCAGGCAAAACATTAATATATCCACGGTAACAAGGTAGTGGACATATTGCATACACTTTTAAACTTGTTTGTGAGATTGATGTTTATCCAAATAATAACATGTCAAGAAAGTTAGAACAAGGATTACCAAATGATTTTTTTGTGTATTAAAAAGGCGCACAATCACTTTTTGACACTTGATTTGAAAATGGCTTCTTGTAACAAAAACATGCTTTTATGACAGCGCTTTCATTTTAAGTTTGTACAATGTGTTCTGAGCACCAGTATCTTACAGGTGTAAATGTCATGCTAATAGAATTGGATAATTGTCTTTTTTAGCAGTAAGACAAAATACTGATCCAATTCAATTTATTTTTGTAAAGCCTAAAATCACAACAGCAATTGCCTCTTAGAGCTGAACATGAGAATTAATTTATCCAACAGAAAGTTAGAACATGAAGAATGAAACAGACTCTGGACAATAACAAGCAAGAGGATTAACCAACAGAAAACAAGAAAATGGAGAACTGTCCCAGAACATCCCCTGTCCTTTGACCTTCCTTCTCGGCAAGGAAAAACTCAAACAAATCTAGCTGCAAATGTGTCTAGGACTAAGGCACGTCCATTTGCAGATAGAGTTCAAGTCTGTAGGCCCATGGATGATCACCATAGTATCGTCAGTGAGGTTACATTGACAAATCCACTTCCACTCAACCAGCACTGGCCCAGCCTATAAGCAGACTACACAGCTGCTTTGGGCCCCGAGGCCACCAGAGGGCCCCAAGAACCTATACATTTATATTGAAAATAATATAATATATCAAGTTTTATTGGAAACAGGGCCTGTGTGTTTACAGCAGCCTAAATATCCCTCTCAAACAGTTACATTTGTTTTATATCTATAGTAGCAAAATATCTGCAGCTGCCTACATTTGTTTTTGAGCCGGACAGAGGTGAGGGCAACTATGTGTTTACACTGGTGCAAGGACACTTTATAATGTAAATGTAAACCCATGGTTGCCAACGGGAATACATTAAAATCCATCAGAAACTAGAATTCTTCACTTCTCTTATATGTTTGTGTACTGTTTTTGTGGCTGTAGTAGTTGTGACATTTTGGATGTTTTCAGTCTGATATTGGTCATATAAACACAAATATAATTGGTCCAGGTGACGAGAGCAAAGCCAAAATGTTGTCAAATGTGAATCACCAATAGCTGAGCCAGGATACATCTGCTGTTGGGGGCCCCAGAGATAAATTCAGCTTAAGGTCCCCTGAAAGGTAGAGCCGGCCCTGCAATCAACAATCTCCTAATATTAAAAATGAAATATGTGTCTCTTCCTACCCCCTGTCTCCGCACCTAGTATTTGCTTGCAATTTTCCAAAAAAAATCCTGTCATACATGTCGGGTTAAAAAAAACAAATAGCCTAATGAAAATCCGTTGCTTGTTGTAGTGAAATGCTGTTTTGAAATGAGGCTATCAGTTCTGCTGTTTTGGAAGTGAATGGACACTTTCACTTTAAGTCTGCGTGGAGTAATGAAGTACATATCTCATAGTTTAACACTAAAGTACCAGAAAGCATAATAAATATTTTTAATGTGCCTTCTATAGCCTTAGTGCTTGTAGGACATTGGGAAAGCTGGACACATTATTCAAAGCGAGACTTGGATCTTGATAGAAACCAGATAAAAGATGGCTCTGGAATATTTGCATTCATTTTCTGCCAAATATGCATTTTTCTCTCTCTTTTTCAGACTTCTCTTTGCCGCAGACACCTCGTATGTATTTATGTTCGGGAGCAGTCATAAAACTTGCACATGTCCTTGCACACCTTGGACCCACTGATGCGTTTGATAGGTGCTGCCTTCGCTCTCACATTATTTGGCTCATTTTTCATCTCTTTTTGGTCGCTCGCTCAAACCATGACTTTAAATTTGTGAGTGGGTTTTTGAGAGAGCAAAAGTAGAAGAGGACTTTAGCTTTGAGAATGTCACTCAATGTCGAGGTCGAGGTCTGTTGTTTAAATATAAGTAAAAACACTATTTCTTTCCGTGTGAGTGACAGCTGCCCTTCTTGAAATCCTTTGTAATGTTTGTATAGGAGACAATTGTTTTCACAGTTTCAGATCAAGTAATGTGCTTATATACAAGTAGTTGCTGTAGTGCAGTAGTAAAGGAGGTGGTAGCAGCATTATGACAACCATTTTTAAAAATTAGTCACAGTTTGTATTTCTAATGTGTGTATAGTTGTAAGTTTATAGCAAAAAAAAGTCTTATATGTGAAGGGAGGAGCTAACGACACTGAAACTAACAGTTCACAGTTTGTGTCTGTTGGCCCGGTCTATTGAGCTATTACTTAGTGTGAACTGTGCCTGAGTCATATTTTGCATAATTGTTAAACCAATGGGTGCTCTCACAACCTTTAGCATACTAGCTGCACTATTGTTTTCCTTGTTTTGATTTAGGTCTGATGATGGAGTTATAAAAAGGAGATAAATGATGTGTAAGCCCCCATTTCTGTTCAAAAATTGATTGCGACGGTGTTGGTACATTAGGTTCGTGAGAGCAGCTCAGGACCCCAATCTGCCCTACATCTTCATCTCAAAGGCACTAACCACTCCTTTGAAGACAGCGAGGTACAGATCTTAGCCAGAGAAAAGAAATTGTTAGAGAGTGGAGTTAAAAGGACAGACAGTGCATCTTTGAACAGAAATGAGGGCTTAGACATCATTTATCCCCTATTTATAACTCCATCCTCAGACCTAAATCAAAGCAAGGAAAACAATAGGACTAGCCAATATGCTAATAGGTGTGAGAGCACCCAGCAGGGGCCTGAATGATTATGCAAAATATGAGTCAGACACAGTTCATGCTTAGTGTAGCTCAACAGACCTAGATAGCAAATAGAAACTGTAAACAAACAGGCATCTTAGCTTCTCTCTTCATAGATATGATGCAGTGCCCACCAGCAATCTGACCAGAACTGAAAAAGTTGCTAGGAAGTGTGGGAAAATGTCGCTGTGGGAAAACTTTTGGCCAATTGACAGAATTGAAAATTTCTTTTAGTGTGGATTATACCTGGGGTTATTATACTGAGGGATTACACTGCCTTGTAAATGTATCCCTTTTTTTTCTTTTTTAACTTGCAAGCATTTTTCGTGGAGACCTTAACAGAACAATTTTATGATATTCATGTAAACTATTCTAATAGCAGTAGTAGAAGTAGTAGAAGTATAGCAGCAGTCAATGCAGGTTGTTGCTTGCAAAGATTTAATTGTTAACTAAATTTCCTTGACATTTTAATAATAATAAATCTAGTCAGAGTACTGCTTCCATTGCTAGCTAAACAATACCCTACTTGTCTGCACTGTCTAAATCTCCCACCAGAGACTTTACTACTCCGGCCCTGCTCTTCTCAGTGTCCATTCCCAGCCTGTCACAGTGAAAAAAGCCTGAACAGTCCCTCACATGTGTATCAGTGTGTGTGTGTGTGTGTGTGTGTGTGTGCTTGACTGATGAAGCTCCACCACTTTACAATGGCCACCGCACTGCAAATTGAAAGGGCGTAATCACGGTTACATTGGTAGTCCATTTTACCACTTGCACCTGGGAGACTGCAGTGGTCAAATCGACTTGGCGTCTAGTGAAATAATTGTCAGACTTGTCCCTCCTTTTGCAATTAATCTGATTTGGGTTCTTTCAACTACTTTATTTGTATTAGGACCTGATTTTCTCTTGCCTCCATCTGTCCATCTTTATTGCATAGTGACTTCTACCATCTAATTATAGACGTTTGTCAAGTCAGCGAACTAGATTAGTAATGTTTTTAGCACGAGAAATGCGCCTTGGCGGAGTGATTATTCCCTTATCGACAGCTGAATTAATGTCTGATTGTCTCGCGTTTGGGTCAGCCTTAGTTGTTGTGTGAAAACCAATTCCCTCTAAAGATTTCTCCTGCCTATTATTCCCTTAGTTTGTCTTCCTCACCTCCGATCCAACACTCTATCTTTCTCTCTCTTTTCAAGCCAAACCCCTCGGCTCATTTTCTCCTCTGACCAAAAAGGGCATCGAAGGTTGAGTCATGTAATTCCGCATTTGTCTTAGGAACAGTGGAAGACAACGTATGAATCACTTTTATGGCTTTCGGAGCACGGGAAAACCATCGGCTCGCTTGGTATAATACGCTGTCATTCACACAACGCAGAACCGCGCGGTGGCTGCCACTTTGGCCGTCAGTACCTCTATGTTCCGAGGGGAACAAAATGATGACGTGCCCAATCCAGCCCCCGGTAATGGTAACATTTGGAAGCCAGGACACAGAAGGCAGAGTGGGAAATACCGTCAACCTGGCATCCATTGTCAGTCAGCTGCTGTCACTTGGCGAGGGCAGAGAGCCAGTGCCACAGAAATGCCCGGTGCTCTGTGTGTGCCATTCTGAGCCAGGCTGTGAGGGTGCCTGACAGCTGCCACCGCTGCCCAGAGGAGGGTGGAGGAGGGTGGAGGGGACAGGAAGTAAGAATCAAAAGGACTGGGTGAGGAGCAGCCTGTGCAGAGGTGCAGAAAACCAAAATAATCTCACTCTTCTTTGGACAGAATGAATAAATTTGTGTGGTTATAGAAACATTGGTAAGCTCGTCAAAGGTCCGTGAGCTCCTGTGCCGTCAGATTTCCAACCCTTTTCTCAAAATGCATTAAAAAGAAGGAAAATAGCTGCACAGCATTATAAATATGTATTTTTGGGTGGACGTTTGGGTTATGGGTCTCTGCACTGTTGCTTTAATTGGCTATTAAACATTTTTAAGGCACCCTGGCATTTTGTATTTTACATTGTCTAACTTAAAATACTGTTAGCTCGTGTTTTCCAGTGAACAATTTAAGTGGTTTAGGGCAGAATAAGTCTGGAGTATGTTCTTAAAAAACTTGCAGTGTTTCTGACGTGACATTCAGTGAGAAATTGAAACTGAGTACTTCGTAGGTGCTCAGAGAAGACGACCTTCGTACACACGGTTAATGAAGCAAATGAAGCAACAACTATTTACTAAGGGAATGTTATACAGCTAATGGTAAAAGCTCAAAAAGCCATATGTCCTGTTTAAAATTGTGCAAATAGTGTCATTTCTTAGCAAATGACCTGTTGCTTTGAGTTTGCATCTATCCAATTTACTCTTCACGGTATCATGTACGACATATGGAACTTTGAAGATTGAATGTTTCATGCTGTACAACAACATACAAAAGAAAGACAATACATTAATAGTTGTTGAGATGCAGCATTCCTGTATATAGGGCAGTATCAGTGAAACTTTTATATTAATATGCAATACCATATGCTTCACACTGAGGACTCATAAAATATGCATGTACAAATATCCCCAACATTGTCGTACTTGTACCAGTTGTCTCCCAGAGTAAGTCTACGGCAGCGTAACCTTGAACTAAAATCCGACAAAATCTGTGTGAGCCATCTTGTCTGCTAACTTGATCCTTTGGAATAAAATAGATCTCGGTGTCATGTTTAGCCTTGTAAACTCACTCGTCTGTTTTGTCGGTACAGGTTTACGCTGCAACGTCTAAGGAGAACACAGATGTGCACCATCAAACACGTGGCATCAAAGTACAGTATTATCTCTTGTCTGTCAAATGGCTCTACTCTGCAAGCTCCGCTCTTCTAAGCCGCTCCAATTATGAGGCTGATATTGGATAAACGTTGACCTGAGGTGAACAGAGAGCCCCCATTGCCCCAGAGAAAAGGTTGCACACTTGGGCCCTGGTGTCGAGTCTCCCAAGGGATAGTTTTGATCTCATTAAAGCATTTCCAAAATCGATACCGCTTCAAAAGATATTCCCACCCTATAGGGTTTCACAAATAAAAGAAAGATATATTGACATTTTTCTGAACGATTTCAAAGGTCTCGTAAACACAGCTGACATGCACTTAACAACAACTATTGAAGTGTGTTTGTCCAGTTCTACAAGTGTCCTCTATGAGGCTAAAGTGCATACATTTTCAGAGTACTTGAAGAGCTACAATCAGATTCTATATCCCTTTGAGTGCCATATACATGTGGAAATAAATGGATCTATAAAAGTAGTATGGAGTTCCTGAAATGGAGCATTAGTACAGTGAAATCCAGAGATAACTAATTCTCTCAAACATAAACATCTGTCTGGGATGACATTATACAACTTAACAAAAACTCACCAACAGTGCAGTGGATTGCAAAGTTCATGATAGCACATTGCACAGTAATCGCAATTATTCCGGAGCAACTTGACTCCAGCTCTCCATTTTTCAAAACAGGTTTAATAAGCACACATGTCACAGGACGGCTCATCCTCTCCAGAATGCTCTCACTCCAAAGTGGGAACACAGTGTGGACTAAATTAAATGGCTGCTAAGTACAAGCCATTTGGTGCTAAAATGTTTTTATTTTTGTGTTTTTTACAGTCTTCAGGTTGTTTTAATGGAAAATGGATTTGCATAATGCCTAATGGTGTTGTGTACCATGTAAAGTGTCATTTGAGCTGTTCGTGTTTTACTTCTCAGAAGGACTGTCACAGGTTTGATTTCCTGACAGTGAAAGGCCTCCCACTCCTTGTCTTTGTTTCCTATGCAGTTCTCTTATTATTATTACAATAAAGAAACCTCCAGCCGGGTCCTCAGCAGGATCCTGACTCACATCTGGAGTGTCCAACCTGGTCACTAGTTAAACCAAACATG
Source organism: Periophthalmus magnuspinnatus (assembly GCF_009829125.3). NCBI lineage: Eukaryota > Metazoa > Chordata > Actinopteri > Gobiiformes > Gobiidae > Periophthalmus > Periophthalmus magnuspinnatus. The sequence goes on along the minus strand of NC_047147.1, from coordinate 10,977,914 downwards.
CCAAAAAGAGTGGTCACAACAATGATGCAATTTAATGTACCTCTCTGGTTGTTAATAATGACATTTTTATTTGCGAGCATGGTTTCCAAAGTAACACATAGTTGACAAAAAATAAGTCCATTCTATCATTTATGTTCTAATGCACTGTGACATAATAAAAAATAAATAAATAAAATCAAAATAAAAAAAGAATATGTGTCAGTACTCCGTCTTGGGTGAACAATATTGTTTCTCATCTGAACTGAACTGCTTCAGCACCCTACACACACAGAATATCGTAGTTTATTAATCTCTTCACATTCCACTTAATTTATTTTAAAAACCAAACCCTTTTAAGGCTAATGGGGATAATCCCATTACTTTGAGTCATCTGTCAGTATTTTGACACAAGCCTCTAGAGGCAACTGCAGAAAAATGCGTATTAATTGTAATACTGGCAAAGCTATTATTTTAAACTACGAGAGCGAAAGGATTTGAGCAGTCGAGGTTGGCAAATGCAATGTTTTCTGCACATGGGAATCCAATTAATCATTCACATTTGTCTACTCCTATATGATTTATATTAGATCTGTTTTTTCGGGGTGTCGAGAAACAAGGCTGTCTTGGGATTTGGGAAAGCTTCCTGTTTGCATATAATCAGAGGTGGATGGGGAGTAAACATCAGCGGTCTATCACAGGAGCAGCTATAGACAGACATGACAGATGCATGTGAACTGGAATAGGTCAGAGCTCACTAATGAGAACATTTATCCCATGGCTGACAAATTAAACCAATAGCACAATGTGTTTGAAGAAGGATATCCTCTAGGACTCTGCACAGTACTTCTCCCAGTGAGTATTTAAATCACTACAGAAGTCAACAAGCCCTCGTGCCCTTGGTGGGGAGCGAACGTGCAGCTTAAACACTTCGCAAATCATCTGCAAGTCTATGGGACGATCCACAGAGGAGACTCCATCCCCAGGTAGGCAAATCGCTCCTGTTGCCCTTCTCGCTAGCCTCTACAACCTGACTTGTCAAACAAATTGCTTTTAGCAGCTGTTCCCAGATCTGCCTGCTGGGCCGCTGCGCCCCACTTCCCTGAAACTGCTGTGCTCGGGCTCAGACGCCAGACGGACGGCCATACTGTAACACCAGCTGATGTTACTGTCTTTCTTTGTTGTTCCCGGACCATCTTCACAAGAAACTCGCTTTATTATGATGCTAGCCATGAGGAAAATTTACACGAAGCATCTGGATTGAACTAAAACATGTAATGGAATACACATTGCACCACATGCTAAAATTATAACCGAATTACCGTGAGCAGGAGTGATCGCTGAACTACTTCATGTTTATACCCTGTTTAAAGCCCTTAGTTGTGTTGAGATAGCAAATCATGTTGACAATTATGAAATCAATTCTATTATTTAAAGCTACACTATGTTACTTTTACTGAAGGGTACACCATCTGCTTGGCTCCTTGCCGTCACTGCTTTGCCAGGTGTTAAACAACTTATTTAATTACAGGTTTTTATTGCTCAAAAATACCTTGAAAATGCATGTCTACTGTAAAGCGGGATCACCTCTACACAGATCTGAACTCGGTTAAAATATCTGCATGGAGACAAGCAGGAGGCAGATTTCACTTTACTAGCTGACATTATAAATGAGGAAGCAGTGTGAAATGAGGAGAGTGAGTGAGGAGAGAGATGCAAGAGCAATTTTAAGACATAAGAAATCAACCTCACAGTCTAAACCAAGTACAAAAACCCAACAATGCCCCCTATTACCCTATCTCTAAGCCACATGTTACCCCATCATTTTAACCTTTCCATTTCAACCAGAACACCTAAGCCACATGCATATGACATCATTATAAGGTGAGTCCAGGGATAAATGTAGAGTAAGAACGCAACAGATGTTCATCAAGTATCGTCAACAAATCAAATCGCTCGAGTAAGCCCATTCCGTGACGCGGCTGTGGCGATTTCCGAATGGCATCAAAACATAAAAACCCACTTGTATTCACGTGAACACCAGTGCGCCCTCGGTTCTGTAATTCAGGCCTGGAAATGACATACTTGAGCTGTAGCAATTTGTGTAAACGGTACATGCTGCTGTTGTTTAGAGCAAATTGACTGTTGTTGCTCAAATGGGAGGGTTGTTTCCCCAAAATTGCATGCAGTTTACATTCAAGTCGAGGCTCGGAAACTGAGTTAAAAGACAAATGACTATAGGCCAGGCAGAAGATTAAACGTGTATCCAAACGTGAAAAATTCAAATCAGGACGGCAAATATTTAGGCAAGACAAACATGGCCGACTCTCCACCATGCTACAGTGTCAACAGCAATAATTTCCTCCACTCCTACCAGTCAACAAGGGCAGCTGCTAGTGCTTGATCCAACCTGGCAACATATCTGTATATATGGTCTAAAGACGTCCTAGTTTGTCGATGCATTTCAATGAGCTCCCTTAAGGATACAAAATATAGATACATTAAAACACTCCTGCACCCTAAAGCAAGTTTTGTCCCTAAACACTAGTCCCTCGTTCCCCATCTTCTGCTCCACTTCTTAAAAGGACTCAGGAATCCTATCTCGTCCTTTCTATTAACCCGCCTCTCCCATCCCTCCAGTCTCTACTTGGCCTTTCCCATTTCTTTGTATCCCCTGTCTAGCTCTATAAAGGTCTCATCCTTACTTTCTTTACCGCAGCTAAACGCCAGACAGCTCTTTGTTCGTGGGGGGAAAAAAATGGCCAAAACCCCTTGGTCTGATCTTTGATGGCAGGTGTGTGACAGTGGGTAGAGAGTCCCAGGGTGGACTGGGAGAGGGGCAGAGCGCTAGGCTAATGGAGCATGCCACAGGCTGAGTGATGAGGAGCAAGGATCTCTCCAGTCAAGGTGATACACTCAACAACGTCTATGGGGTCAGTGGTGACAGTTATTGATATGTGTTAGACAATATTAGCTTTGGTCTGTGTAAACATGCAATTTGTATTATGTGTCCCACTAGAGGTATTTGTTGCTTTGAAATTTCTAATATACCATGGCAAAATGAGTGTGAGGTGATGGGAGGGCAGAGTGCTTGTTTTTGGGGAGATTTGCAGCACCATGATTCAACTCTTATATTTTTAAAGACCCATTGTGTGACTTTTTAGCCAAAAGTATATAATAAAATAATTAAAACATGTTTTTAATGTACAACATACATCCTTACTTTATGTGGGCTTGCTCCTCACAAAACTGACTCTTATTTGGCTTATATCTATGGACAATTTTGTTCCTTTGGTTTTAATATTCCACAATAGGGCCCAAAACTCATTTATCTTTAGAATTTATGGTTTTAACTTTGTTTCCATGGAATAATGCAGAAAGTTACATGGTGCTACTTTAATTCAGTTTCAAGTATTCCTAAAAGTGGTCTGAACTAACTAACACTTTCACGGCCAGCCCTTCTTGTAAAAGCAACTTGTTGCCTGACAGAGTTTTTGCTCATTTCAACTACTTCATTATGCCACAATAGCACCATTGCTGGGGGCCAGGGCAGACCTGGGCTGTGGTTAATTAAGGAAAGACAACAATTTACTTGGATTCATGTAGAGGAGTTAAGTCTGGACCAACAAATCCCTTGTTCAGTGGCAGTAAATCAGTTACAGTCAGTAATAAATTACAAGAAAGAAATATAAAGCCGGTGTAAATATTCTTATACTATGATGCCACTGCACTGTTAAGAAAGGATTTTTATATCACATGTCAAACACATACCTCCTGGAGGAGTGTGGAATATGTCAATCTTGTCTCAAGTCAAGTTTATATCAACACAGTGAACGCCTTTTTGGGGCCTTTTTCTGTAAGCTTTATGAACTATAAATGGATGTGATCACATCCATTTAAAAACTTCAAAACCATTTGTTATATCTGATCTTTTTACTGGTGGAGTTGAACTTCCTTTACAGTATGACGTCACTCGCCGGCTGGACACACTGTGACTCTGCGAGGATCAGACCCACGTCTCCTTACAGACTCTGAGCTCGTGAGCTGCTCCTTGACTCTGTGTTGACAGTGGGAAAATCGAAGATTTTAATGAAATCCAAAATTACGTCAAAAATCTTACATTATCACTGAATGCAAATAAAATTAAGTATCTGATTTATTTTTTTTATTTTTTTTTACATTTAAGTGATGTACAAGCTACAAATCTTTATACAAAAAATGGCAAATTATCATTTTAATACAGAAATAAATCTTGTATTCCATGGAATTACAGAAAATAAATAGTTCAAGCAACCTTTCTGTCTGTACTAGATTATGGAGGTATAATAGAAATGCAGACTTTAGCCTCTGCTCTGAAATCTTGGGATACACTGTTTCACTCAGCCCTTCATTTCATAACAAGTGATGAATTTAAAACCCATCACTGTGCACTCTGTGAAAAAATAGGTCGGCCATCGCTATGTGTCAGAAGAGAACAACACTATGTAAAATGTATTTATAAGGGACTACTTGATACTTGATACTTTGATATGGGAACTTTTAATACAAGATCTCATGATGGTCTGTGTCTAAAAAATGGCTGCACTAGAACTGAAATGGAAAAAAAAGATTGTGGAACACATTTCAAGGACATGCAAAATTGGATACACTGTTGCCACTAATGCACTTTAATAATCTGGTGATATATTTATACTTTATACTTATTTTTATGCATGTATAGTATTATTTTATTTTTGTTTGTTTTGCTACATTTTAACAGGGCACATGAAAACCTCTCAGCAACCAAGTGACGCAGCAGTTTCAACCAACTTTGAAATTGTTGAAATCTTTTCCATTTTCACCCATTACTTTTGTTTTTAAAGCTGAGAATCTCTGACCACACACACAATTTTGCTTTCAGTACAGAATTGAAAAGGAACCTTGTGTCAACTGGGTCAAGAGTTCTGTTCTGTTCCATTAGTTTAGAAAAATGAGCAGCATAGTTTTAACATCTTGAAAAGCAATCAAGAACATCTAAAACAGTTTCACCCAAACCTCACTCATTGTACTAACTTCAGAACAATGAAACAAAGCAGTACATTTATATTCCAAGTCAAGCATAATGGGTATTTTAAACTGTAATTCTGAACTTCATTCTTTTGTTGCAGAGAAATCCCATTATCTTCTTACAGTCACACAGTGTACGCTTTAAACTGTCAGCAAGACAACACACCAACCAACCGAAAACCAACTCAAGTTATTTCACACCAATTTTCTGTTCTCATTTTATCAGTGCGCTTGCTCTTGCCCAGTGTACCATTACCTTCTATTTCAGACTCGTAATGTCAATATCAGCAGTGTATTTGAGCCATCACGGCTGCTTTACAATCACGCAATAATTGCCTGTAACTTTAAAGGCGTTGCACCTGATTTTGTTTCCATGTCTTTGAGCTAAATTTGTGTATACAGTTACATAAGCTATATAAAAAATACACATATGCTTTCCCCCTCTTGTTTTATGTAAATTAGGATTACCAAAATTATTTCTATTTGCTAAATGCCAGAAAAATGAGAGAAGGATTTTTAAAGACAATTTTTCATTTCTCCAAAGTCAGAAGTTTACATACGGTAAGATTACTACGCATTTAAACAATTTGGAAAAACCCAGATAATGATGTCATGTCTTTGGAAGCTTCTGATTGGTTTATTGACAATATTTGAGTCAATTAGAGACCCACCTATGGATGTATTTGAAGGCACACCTAAAACACACTGTTTCTTTGTGTAACATCATGGGAAAGTCAAAAGAAATCAGCCAAGATATCAGGAAGAGAACTGTGGACTTGCACCTGTCTGGTTCAACATTGGGTGCAATTTTCAGATACCTGAAGGTCCCATGTTCATCTGTTCAAACTATTATTACGCAAGTATAAAGACCATGGGAATGTCCAGCCATCACACCGCTCAGGAAGGAGACAGGTTTAATATACCAGAGATGAATGCGTTTTGGCCTGAAATGTGCATATCAACTCAAGAACAAAAGCAAAAGACCTTGTAAAGATGCTGCTGAAGCTGATAAGAGTGTCACTATCCACAGTGAAAAAATTACTGTACCGACAAGGGCTGAAAGGCTACTCTGCCAGGAAGAAGTCATCACTCGAAAAGAAACATAAAAAGCTAGATTACAGTTTGCAAATGCACACTGGGACAAATACTTTAATCTTTGGAGACATGTCCTGAGACCATCTCAACTTTGAAATACAGGTGGCAGCAACATTTTGTGAAGTTGTTTTGCTGCAGGAGGGACTTGTGCACTTCACAAACTAGATGGCATCATAAGGAAAGAACATTATGTGGAAATACTGAAACAACATCACAAAACATCAGCCAGGAAGTTAATGCTTAGGTGCAAATGGGTCTTCCCAAATGGACAATGACCTGAAGCATACTGCCAAACTGGTTACAAAGTAACTAAGTGATAACAAAGTCACTGTTTTTGAGTGGCCATCACAAAGCCTTGATCTCAATCCTGTTGAAAATATATAGGCTGCTGTGTCAGGAGGAATGGGCCAAAATTCCTATCAACTATTGTGAGAAGCTTGTGGAAGGATATCCAAATGTTTGATCTAAGTGCATATGGAACTGCACTATTACACAGCATGCTAGTTGTTATTAAATTGTGATGGCAAATCTCTGCTCTAGACGTTTTGAAATGTGCTTATAAACTCATCACGGTAAATATTTAGGATGCTATGTATGATTATGATAAATGAGGAATAACTTTGGACCACTGCAAACTGTCTACAATGTACAACTTCTATTTTTCATGTTTTTAAGACAGTAAATATCAGGTACAGCGCTTTTTAGTACAGCCTTCAAATCTATCCCTATATTCGTGATCTTTTCTCTTCTCCATGCTTGTCACAACTATCTTTGCCGCCAACAATCCACAACAAAGTGTGTGGTGTCTTCGCGACTACAGCAGTATCTCCAATCTTGTCTCTGAAATGGGGACTGACAAGCGCAAACCAGGCCAAAGGGAGAGGGATTTGATTAACCGTCGACAAGAGTTCAAAACATGGCAGAAAAACTATTGGCGGCTGCAGGTTGTAGCATAATGCAGGCCTCCCAACTCCTCCTGTATGTCCATTGTATTTGACTGTTTAAAGGGTTTTAACAAATGAAAACCAGTGAGATAATTCAAACTAATTAAGCTTTATTTGAAAGTGAAAATTGTGCAATCAAGGCTGTAATTCTCATCAGTTAGAGTCCTGCTTAGACAGCCTATATCAAAGTGTTGCTGGTGATAAAACACTGACGTAAATACAAAGTTGTGTTTGAATCTTGTACTCCTTCACTACTCAACCTTGAACTTGCTTTAACACTTGTTTTAATGTGGCAGAGCTTTTAAGAAGGAGGAAAGGAGAGTTCGTCTATAAGAAAATCTCCCCGCGGCCATGTTTTTCAAAGAAACTCTCACTGAATGCAAAGAGACATCACTTTGTGCTTCAACGAGACAGTGGTGACAATCAAATACATTTTTGGTATTTATTTATTAATTTTAAAGAAATGATGTGGCGTAAAGCCAAGTAAGTTATCTGTTACCTTAAGATTTGAATTTTCACTGACCTGGTATACATATCAATTGGAGCTGCAGCCATTTTTGTAAAATCAAAGATTTACTCTTTTTCTCTTGAAAGCAGCTTTATGCTTAAACAAATTTTCCCACCCAAACCTCCTACTGGTCAACCTTAGCAATGCTCTGAGTGAGTGACAAATGGATTTAACCAGTTGCAACGACAAATGAAGCAGATAACGTCATAGTAATAAAATCAAAATTGTGATCTTGCAACAAGAAAATCATATAAAGTTTTTGTCATATCGCGCACCCCAACTGTCAGTGGCTTTATTTGAATACAAACATTTCAAGGCACTCAAATCAACTTGCAATTTTGTCTATAGTCACTCTTAATGTTGCAGGCTGCCATTCTGTGCCTTGCCGAAGGACATAACAACAACATGCAGTAATACGATATCAGTATTTAATTTTATTATAATATTTTAATTTTTAATGTCTTTTTTGCATTGTAGCACTTTGAGATTTGTTGTTCAAATGTAAAGTGCATTATAAATAAAATGTATTATTATTATTATTATTATTATTATTATTATTATTATAGTAGCAAGTTGTGGTTGAGATTGTGCCCTTGCAGCTTATATTGTAGTAAAAACATTTTCAGAAAGGTAATTTTTATATAGGCAGTGGCAGTGCATGCAGATTCCCATTGTATAAACAAAAAAAATGTCTTAAGCTTCGTAAAACCTTCAAGGAAAAAGCTATTCTCGGTTCTGAGAGAATATTACATTGCAGTGACCATGAAATATTTGAACTATACCTGTGTGACCAAAAACAAAGACCAATCAATGCACCAAATATTCTCACAAATACAACCAGAGTTCAAGAATTTTAATTAACCAAATCTTTTGAATTGACACTGACTTAATTTATCTACTGGAATATTTCAATTTTCTAATTTTCTAATAAGCCCCTTTTTTAGTGAGCCAATTTATTTGTACCAAAATTACTGAGCACTGGTTCTGTAATTATACATTCCTTTGCTAATTACTGCTATATCTCTTCATCTGCACTCACAGGAATTCTATCTAACCCTGGTATTTTTACAAGTCCTATATTTAGACAAGTCTGGCCATTATTTCTGAGCCTCTCCTGTCCTGTCCCCACGCAATAAGCAGACAGTGCAGCGTTGGCAGTATGTAACGTGTCATGTGCAAACCAGATGAAGTTTGGCCATTGCCACCTTCCGTAGCTGTCAAGAGGGTGACAGGGGTTAATGGGAAACTAAACTGCAGAGCCAGGGAACTTCTTGTCTTGGATTCCTGAGCCAGATAATAGGGCTGCCTGTCACCTGTAATTACTGTCATCACATCTGCGTATACGCTTTTCCTCACTAATGATGTAGTATTAGGAAATCTATACAAGTGTGTGGTTCTTATACGCAAGGGAAAACAGGAACAAATATGATTCTCTTTTTAGTTCCAATACCACTTTTAATAGAGTGCAAATTACCCTTCACTCATATTGTATAAGTATGTAAATATATTCACTAGCCACTATATAAGGTGCATTCAGTGTGTTTTCTGCTCATCTCCAAGGAGTTATGCCTTACTGTCCCACATAGGGGTCACGTTTTGTTTTGGTCACGTGCATCATATACATTCGCACACTCACACTGTACTGTACACTAAAATACACACGTGCCTTGAATGTTTCACAGTATGATTTTAAACGTAAAGTTACAGGTAAGATCTGACAATACGAGTGCATGTTTTTCAAGTCATTTTTTTTAGCAATAACATCTGTAATTGGATAAATGCACAATGTTTAATAGCGCTTAGAAAACTTGGAATCTCTATGGAGACAACCCCATCAGAAAGGTAACTAAAAGTGACAGTAATTTTATCTAAAAATAACATAATAAACTAAAATATTTCATAAATGCGGTATTTGTTCTAATGTTGACTGCTTCATACTACAGATTTTGTTCTTGTGCTGGATGATGGAAGAGTCTACTGGAGACTTTGATTGTGGTTATATGACTTTGAGAATTCTCTTGTGACCTTTAGCATCAGTAACTTGTATTTGAAAGGTCAAAGGTTACTGGATATTTTATAGTTTTGTATCTATCACTATAAATGTCCAAAATGGCACCAACACCAGTGGACACTTTTCTCTGGTCTGATTTGGTTTGGGATTTTCCTTTGGGTTGAACACGTCTCAACACTGAACTACTCGGCCTTGTAACTTTAAAGTAACTTGTGAATACTTATTAAAGGCTTGAATACAACTTTATACGCATGCATATGGCAGCTGTTATGTTCAAAAGAATCCCCAGATGATGCATTGTTGTCATATCTCAAGGCCCAAGAAAATAATTGCTTTGAATAATGTAAAAGCCAAAGCCTGCGTCTTATTGACCATATGTCGAGGGGAAAAACTCTTATAAGAAATTAAAGGTGGCCCTAAGTGAGTTCCTGTCCATCTGTTTTGGCTCATGTTATTGACCAAGTTTGAATATCAGAGGAACAGCACAGCCTTCAGTGATGGATAAGGGGAGAAATTGTCCTTCTACAATGCCTTTATAATAATAATAATAATAATACCTTCATTTTTTTTTACCATGGTCTATAAAAATTGCCAGATAAAAGCAGCTGGAATTGGCCCATCAGCCTTGAGCTTGACAGATGTGGTCTATACACCCTGCAAACAAACACAAATGGACTGGTACCTTGACAAATATGTATCTTGTAAATGAAGATGCTTCCTTTTGTTACATTGTTAGAAAAAAAAACACAAAACAAAACAAAACAACAACAATAATAATAATAATAATAATAATAATAATAATAATAATAATAATAATAATAATAATAATAATAATAATAATAATAATAATATCATCTAAAAGTTGCTTATCTTAGTTACAGCATAAATGATTCCAGATTAGAATCCAACACAATAGAAATCACATATCACATGTAATGGAAAAAAGGAGAAATGAAAAGATGAACACAGTGAAATATTTCTTTATAAACAGGTTTGAACCTTGGCATAATTTTATAATTCAAAAAGTTCTTGCAAGATTCTGAGTTATTTTGTTGACTTCCAAAAATTGAATTCAATAACCACGCCACATGTAGCTCGCGAAAACAGGTAATCAGCACTTCCATTGTGGTTGGGACTTCCAGTTAAGCCCAAATCTCATTTATTCAAATGGAGAAGTAGAAAAAGGTCTCACTGCTAAAAAATGTGAAGTAGGTTGATTTGTGCAAAATGTTCATGTGCACCAATATGGCAACAATGCAGCCTTTCTCTGAATGACTTGAAAACGGCTCTGTAGTCTGTATATAACTTATTTGCTTTCGAGATCGGCAGCCCCAAGCAAAAGCATACAACCTGAATGATAATGGTGGCGCCCGTGGTAACTTATGAAATGGTCAATGGTGACATTTTTATACAGCGCTTTTCTACCTTCAAGGCTCTCAAAGGGCTTTACATCAAGCTACCACTCACCCATTCACACACACACATTCATACAACAGTGTACGCAGACACCTGGGGACGAAGTGGGTTAAGTGTCCAGCCCGAAGACACAGCGACAGCATTCATCTGTGGAATCGCGCTGCTAACCTCTGGGTCAGCGGCTCTCACTGTTTATCCAATAATGTTTATGTCGAAAGCGAGATTTGAACCACCATTCTTCAGGTCAGTAGACGTAGTTAACTCACAGCATAAATCACAGTGCCTCAAGCTAGCACCATCAAACTTCTCAGTGCCCAGTGTCCAGCTGAGCACCACTCCTGGACGAATGAGGAATTACACCGCCTCGTTCAAGTAGTTGATGTAATAGTTGGGGAAAGCCGGACTTAGAATTAACGCTTCTAACCATGAGGCAGAAGTGATAACCAATATGCCACTACGCTACTTTATTCCTTCCACATACTAATCAACAAGTCAGAGAGGGCAAAACAGCTTGTCCATGCTTCTAACAGTGTCTCTGAAAACTCCTCTGGTTTTTGCTTTAAGTGTGAAAAACAAGCTTGGTCTCATTTGTCAGCGCTGGCCTTATCTGAAGCCACACTGTGTTCTGCGGGACCTCTCCACGGCTCAGGTTACTCGGGTGGGAGTTAGGGAGGAAGAGGAGGAGGGGGAGGAGGTGGAGGGGGGCAGAGACTGGGCGGAAATGCCAAGTAGTCTCACCTCCAAACAGGCCGACTGCATAACATAAATCTTACACTAAAGAACAGCTCCGGCTATTCCCTGTGAATACATAACAAAACAGTATTGGGTCTGAAATGTGTAGGGCCAGAAATCACAGTGATACTCTGAGAGACCACTAGGGATATACATTATAGTTTATTTTGAAGGGACAATTTAGGTTGCATAATTAAACAAAGTAGGATTAATTTTTAAAAAAGTATACTGGACCACAGTAAACGATTTTATTCTATTTGGGATCCTCCCTTATGCAAACAAACAAAGCGGCTGTGTCCGAATTTCCTCACTATTCTCTACTCAGGACACTACTTACGGGTCATGACATTTTTAGTGGTGTCCGAATGTCCAGTTGGTGAAAAAGCAGAGCACAATTTCCCACAGTGCACCTTGAAAAGTAGTGGGAATCAGTGGTCACTAGCTTGGTCAATATAGACCACAATGCATTGCGAGAGTCGGAAAAACAACAGCGAACAACGATGGGTTTTTAACTGGACACAACACGGCTGAATGAAACAGATAGAAGCATTAGTTTATTGCACTGTTGATTGGTCCTGATTATGAATAAAACACTCTTAAATAAACCATTGCTGTGTAAAGTTGCTAGGGTTAGCTGCTTACCTTAGCTTGAACCGTTAAAAGAGCGAGAATTTCCACATCTCAGACCAAAAATTTTTAAATCTAGTCTGTTATTATGGGATCCAGCTTGACAAAAACTTGTACGGTTATTATTAGTCCAAAAATACGTGTGTGCCAGTCGAATGTGATCATTACTTTTGACAGAAATAAAGTTTTAGCAGATTTTTTTTCACCTAGATGTAAGAGTCATGTGATGCAAAATTAGTGAGTTATATAGTCCACTAAAAGAGTGCAGAGCTATGTAGTGAATGAGGGTTTAGGGGCTAGGGGAGACATTCGGACACAGGCTAAAGCAATGCCGGTATGTCCTCCCTCATCAAAACAACCTCCTCATTTCCAGTACTGTAACATTAACTTGTTTTTTAATACATAATTGCTGTGTTGTTTTTTGTTTTTTTTGTTGTGACATATTCTGTTCACTGGGCCAATTTAATTTCCATAATCCAACTAGTCCAGCTCATGATAACAACTTTTGATGTATGGTATATGGGTGAAGATAATATACCCGTTAAACAATAATATTGAAAGCATCCATCTGTCAGATATTGAACAATAAGTCACTATAGTCATTATTGTGACAGGCCTAAGTCCAACTTCACAACAGCAATTACATCATTTGGCTATCCAGGCAGCAAGTAAGAACATTTTAAATTACTTTAATTTTGAATATTTATCTTGATTTGAGTATATTTTGACCACTTGAGGAAAATGATTTGTCCAACAAACAAGTTCAATGTCAAAAATTATCTTGTACAAAATAGCTTGCTTCTCTTCATTTATTTTTTACTTTAAAGGAAAGAAAAACAAAACCAAATGTGCTCAAATACAGTTCATATTCAAGCCAACTAATTACTTATTTAAAATGTCCGCAATTACACAATGTTAAAGACGTATCTACTTTGCTGTACCTCTATTCATTTATGAAATACCAGCATAGACTGTATAAAGAAATGGACTAAGTGAGTGCGATGACAGCTCCAGTCAAATGAAGCTCATTGATGTGAATTTGGAGCCAAGTTGCATATTTGAAATTCTGGGTGCGAGTATCATAGCAACCAGAGAGCCAATCCAGAGCTAAGATGATGAAGGTAACACCCCTTAGCAACGATGTCAATCAATCCCGGGAGAGACCTTGGCGAAAGAAGGCACCTGAATCGTCCGTTATTAATGTCCATATCTTGATTTTATGGATGTAATAGCAAAATAAAAACCCCAGGATCATATAGAGCGGGTTAATACGAGCATTTTAAAACCAAAAAGACGAGGCTCACTGCAGCAGTTACAGTGTAAAGTGAATTGAAGTCGATGGAGCCGGAAGTGCGCCCATGGTCACTTCCGGCTAGCAGGTTAGCTATGTCCATTTACATATACAATCTATGAGTACCAGGCATCCATGCTAAAACATCTTCACCTCACATGTTTACAGCTGAGACAAATCTAGTCATTTTCCTATAAGCATCCATCGTTTGCATCCATCTCTACTGCAGCCTCTCCTGTTATGGGAATATTATGGGTGTGTTCCAATGATGGCTGACACCCATGCTGTGCTGACTGGCCCCGCTCGCTCTGGGATTTGCACACAGGATTACTGATGATTCTCGTGGTGATAATGACAGTGAACGGAGGAAATGACTGGATCTGTACTATGGGAGATTTCTCAAAAGGACATCTCATTCTGTACACATGCGCATGTATTGGATTGTGCCTGAATGGTTTTATATGGTCGATTTTTTACACTGCATTAGACAGCCCGGTTTGCTTTTATTACATCCAGGTATGTGGTTGTTATGGTAATAGGATTGCAACATTATACGCAATTATCGGATATAGCATGGTCGTGTTTTATCAACATATCCAAAGGCCACCAGCGTTCGTCATTAAACACGTAGAATAGACCCTTATACATAGAACCATTTAAAAAGACAGCATAAATATCCAAATAAATCATAATTATTGCAGCTAACATGCGTGTTTGAGTGATGTTGTGAATTATGTCAAGTAGGTATTATTTTCAGAATATATATATAGCAATACAAGGACTATCTTTCAGTATTTTAATGTTAGTATTGCTGTAAGTCAGGGCCGTCAAACACATTTTCGCCGAGGGAAAAATGGCTGCTCTCAAAGGGCCAAATCTAAAATAAATCGAACAAATTTTATAACTTGTTAATTAACTGTTTCTGTACTAAATATTATGACTGTGTAACTGCGTATCTCCTGATAAATTGAGATTTTAAGACCATCATACCTCGCGGGCCTTGAGTTTGACACATGTGCTGTAAGTGATGCATTTTTGTCATATTATCTAGACAAAAAGGAAGGATTTGCCTTGTACAATTATGTGTGTTTTTCAGATTTTAAAAGGTAAAAATGGAATACAGGTAGATCACCACTAAAATGCCAACAATACCTTTTATTATTAGCACTATGCATACAGTGTAACAGCATTTGAGTTATTGTGATTCCCATCCCGCGACATACAGTAAATCCACAGCTTTCTGCTTGTAATTGGCATATTCTTTGCAAATCCTCAGCGGGAGAGCAGCTTTAGCCTGGATTAAATTAGGATCATAAAAATTGCGTTGTTTTTAAGTGCCACTGAAAAAAAGAAAAGGGAGGAGAAATTAAATGTTTTTGTTGCTGTCCAGTGCTCGGGAAATTGATTGTGAATTTAATGCTTAATGGGAGCAGTAATGAGGCTAGGAGCAGAAGGCTGAGTGTCTATTGTATCTGCTGTGTGTGTGTGTGTGTGTGTGTGTGTGGTTTGTACACACTGCTTGCTGTGGCCCTCAAGGCAACTCCGAGCTGGAACAGTGGTTGGGCAGGCTAACGAACTGTCCGGGGTGCTGAAATCCCTCCTCAAAAACTTTCTTCCACTCCTTTACCTTATTTACACTTTCATTATTAATTACATCAGCACTTGAAGCTAATTTATTTGTTCAAGTAATCCGGTGGTAATTGGAATCTTTGAATATGGTTTGACATAAATAATAGAGGAGGCAGAGATTGGCTGTTTATCCTGTTCCCCGTGTGGTCAGTTGTAAATCAGTTTGGCTCTTGGCTGGCTATTCTGTTATTGGCTGCAGCTCTCCCTATGGCAGCTTTATTGCCCGTACCTGTATTAGAGAGGTCTATGGGAGATAGTGGATGCAACATTAGGCCCATGCAAAACTAGGGAATCTGCTTTTCAGTTTGTATTCTAATCCACTAAAATGCTGTCTTTCGAGTGGGACAGCATGAATGTGTAGACTTATATGTAAGAAAATGTGTTCGACTCATAGACAAAGGCAGTTATTTGAATACTTGACTCTTTTTCATGGGCGCCGTGTCAAAATACACAACAATACACACAAAATAAATAACTATAGGTCTATTTAAACCATTAAATACAAGCACAAGTTTGTTTATAAATGTTTATCACCAGATTATTAAAGTGCATTTGCGGCACCAACGTATCCACTTTTGCATGTCCTTGAAATGTATTCCATTTTTGGGAGGGAAAATAACCAAAGGCTTTTTTCCCCCATTTCAGTTCTAGTGCGGCCAGTGTTTAGACTTGGAGAATGATGAGATCTTGTACTAAATGTTCCCGTATCAAAGTTCAACAAGCAAGTGAGATATTCTGACAGTTTATCAAGTAATCCCGTATACATAATGGAATAGTCTTTATCTATATCAATACTAAACAGCCACATTGTTATATGAATTATCCATATTGTGGATTGCGGCGCCGACACTGAGTTTAAAATCCGCCTTGTAACAGTAGTCCACTGACCCAAGGGTGCTCAACCGCCACCCAACCAAAACTCGAGTTTGGGTTGTTCAAATTGCATTACTCCCAACGGTCCCTGGAAATTAAATAAATAAATAAATGAGAAACGAGAAAATGGAGATCACTGCTCTGACATGTCCTTTCAACAAACAGATGCTAGTTCATATAAATAAATGGATGAATACAAAGATATTAGTATTTTGCCTACTGCATGCTGGGTAATACTTTCTGCTTTTATCTTTCACATAGGGACTAACCACTATAGGTCACATGTTAAGATTCCCCTGATTCCCCTATAATGCTGTATGGCCTGCTAACCTTTGCTGCTCTGTACAGTTAGCCCTTATGTAATGCACTAGCAGCGCCTCTCTCTCCTAATAGATTATTAATTGCACTGTGCTCTGACTCCCCGTGTATCTCTAAGGAGCCCTGCTACGTACACGGGGTCAGCGAGAGCAGAGCTGGTGAATCACTGTTTTCACATAATGTTTTTAAAGCTTACAAATGCATCTAGAATAACCTTCATTTGCATGTTCACAAAATGTATATCAATTAGCATTCAGAACATGCGGTATTTAAGTAATTATTAAATTGGTTTAATATATTAAGTGCTTGCATGAAACACTCAGTTGCAAGAGTTTTAGATGTTCGCTGAGGAGAAAATGCAATTAGCTAAAGAGGACATTTTTGTTGTTTATTTGAAAAGGAACAGCACATTAATCAGGACAGACTTACCATTATGGGTTAAAATATTTATTTATTTTATGTATGAAAACTGAGGGTCACTTTTAATAAGCATGATTTATTGTTCACATGGTTCTACAGTTCAGTGAGTGCACAGTATGGCATTAAACTCATGAACTCCATATTACAGGGGTGAATAGCGTGTCTTCACCAGATGGCGCTACCTGCTGTCTTTATGGTGATAGGTTTAATGCCATACTGTGGAAAATTACGAGCAAAGTGAAAACATCTCCATGGAGAGCACCTTTAACTTTAAAGGTCCAATTTTACACAAAACTGACTCCTGTGAGCTTCTGACCATGTTATACTGTTGTTACCTCATCAAAAACACACCTGGAGTTGTGTTTTGTATCATTCATGCATGTCTAAGTAACCCTTTGTTATTAGTCTGTCTACATCTCCAAAGCTCAAATTGCTCTTTTCCACCTTGTGATGTCATGAAGCAGTAGTTTTCAAATGAACAGATACTATTTACCTTTTGTTCAACAGAGATCGGCAATTCCAGGGCTGAAATCATCCAAACGATCTTAGTTAAGGTGTATGGAGTTTAAAAGCACAGTGGAGCACCCTCTGTATTACCACATGACATCACAAAGTGGAATAGTGTTTACTGTTTGAGAGAAGAACTCCTAAATATGCAGGGCTTATGTGTTAAACATGTGCGAACGAAACAAAACACAACTCCAGGTCTGTTTTGATGAAGAAATAACATAACGTAGATTTAAAAAAAAAAAAAAGCAATATAGGCCCTTTAATTATTATCTTTAATGAAATGTACTTAGGCCCTTATTAGGCCCTCTAAAATACCTTTAATGAAATGTACTTAAATGCAACAATCCATCAATAGAGAGTATGGTGAATGTACCAGGTATGAAATGGTCTTCTAAAGAGCCATGTAATACAACTGCCATAAGTACTACATCTCTACCTCCATCACACTGCCCTGATACTACCGTTTGCTGCATGCCGCTGCTGTCTCTGTCTTCAACTGGCACAGAAGACACAAATTCTCCAAAAAAAAGAATTCCAAAAACGCTCTGCTTTTTGCCAATTACATTATTTTTTCATTTTCTTTGTCAGAAAATCATGTGATACCAACCTGGTACGACTACAATAGTGTGTGAATAGATTGCTCGATTTCCAACACAATTGCCATTTTATACCAGAAAATAGGCTGAAGTTATTGTTGTTGGGTGATCCAATCAATTTTATGACACTAACTACAAGTAATGGAAGAGTGCAGTAGAAGACTTCATATTCAAGATACTCAACCCAGTAAAAAAACACAAAAAAATGACTTTGTAACAAAATATAAATAATACATATCATATAACTAGGTCCCAGAAGTTGAGCTACGTTATGAGTACCTATCTGTGCATGTTTTGGATTGACAGGGAATCAGATTGCCACACAAACATAGGGAGAACGTGCAAATTCTTCATGTAAAGCCACACTTGGCCTGGGAATCGAACGTGGGACCTTAGTGTCGGAAGGCGAGAATGCTTACCACTTTACATTCATAAAATAAATAAACTGAGCTTGTGGGTGTTGTCGGTGGCATTTGGTAAAGACAATATATCAAATGAATCAGTTCTATTACCAACAGGCAGACAAGCCAAACCTTCCCTTTTGACAGTGGAAGAAATAAATGTCTATTAAAGTCTTTATGCCTCAGTACTTGGCACACATGTATCCACACACTATTCTCCTAATGTGTTACAATTGCTGCGATTAGCCCAGCCGTTGTCCCTGGATTCCCCGGTGCTTGATTGTGAATGGATCTAAGGTGTGTGCTAGCTCTTGTGCCAGTACAGTGACTCCGAATGTAGGCCATATGCTGCTGTCAGAGGCCCTAGGGGACTGCTGCAGACTACCCTTAACTACTGGGGCGGGCCAAGTCAGCACAGTGTTTGGCCATGCTGATTGGTTGTCTCCGTTCTTACCCATCATCCCATTTGGCTGCTTCACCCCGGGCGTAGTTTTAATCACCACTGTCCTCTGCCCCCATTACCTGTAATATCCCCCATGTCACCCTAGTGCTCACCTCCAAAGCATATGTGTACAGCACAGTGTGTTTTTGTACTATATACCGTATATGTACTTGTTTTGTTCACGAGTGGACTATCCCCGCAGGCAACACAAGTAAATATAGGCCTCGGAATCCCACTTGGGCACAGGAATATTATGGAAACAACGCCAAGAAGCTGCCTACTTAAGCAGCGTTTTGCATTTCCCCATGTAGAATACCAACATGTGGTCACTGGCCTAGTTTGCATGAGCTGGGGGATTGTGGTGATTTAGTTTAATGCTGGTTTAGATAAGAATAGTTTTTGGCCAATACTACTGTTGTTGTACTAAAGTTTGAAAGTTGAATTTAAATTTAAAGAAAACTCATAATAGTTTACATTAGTTTATGTGCATGAAAATGGTTGATTAGAGAGACAATTCCTGCTGTTCATGTACTTTGTGTTGCAACCACAGACTGTATAAGGAAGTGGACTAAGTGAGCGTGAGGTCAACCACAGTGTTCGGCTTCAGTCAAATGAAGCTAATCGAGGCTAGCAGTTATAGGGGCGAATTTGAAGCCGAGTTGCATATTCGGAATTCCAACAGCGAGTATCATAGCAACCAAAGAGCCAATCCTGAGCGAGGCTGTTCAAGGTAACACCCCTTCCCGGGCGCTTAGCAATGCTGTTAATCATACCTGTTACTAAAGCTAGTGAGAGCGACCTCGGGGAAAGAAGGAGCCTGTTCTGTTATTAATGTTCATATCTTAATTTACGGACACATTAGCAAAATAAAAACACCACGATCATGTAGAGCGGGTTAATACAAACATTTTAACGAGGCTCACTGCAGCAGTTACAGCGAGAGGGGTGACAATTTTCCAATGCAAACGAAATTGGAGGAATCGATGGAGCTGGAAAGGCACCCATGATCACTTTGTATTTGTAACGCGGCGGCTAGTGGGTTAGTTATGACCATTTTTATAAAAAGTTATATCAAAATATTAAAGTGAAACATTGGAATTTCCCCATTGCAAGACCCGTTTAGCTCTAATAAAGACAAAGACCATTCTAAAAACACTAAGGAAATGTCAAAATGCGTCTTAAAATTGAAAAAAAAAAAAGTTTTAGTATCAATTAGAACTTCAATATTGACTTTCAAGTACTATACAAATACAACAGGCAGCATATTGATATTAGTACCACTCAGTAAGTGGTTACTGCTCCACCACTTGTTTTCAGCTGTTTCTTTACATGAGAATTGAATGAATTTGTTACAGCACATATTTTGAGCAGTTCCGGTTACATAGCTGAGATGTGGGTGTCTGCTGCACTGTCTCAGACTCCAGCACAAGGTTAATGATGCTACTTCACACTGTGTTCACACTATAGCACCGAGCAGACAAAGGTTGCGAAGTTCAGTCTTTGCTCATAACTCATAATGGTGGACCTTGTTTGGACCTCGTTTGATTCTTAGTTTGTTCATTGTCCGGGTCTGGCTGCCTTCTCGTTCGACACTGGTTTAAGTCATAATTATCACTACCCTCCAGCTAAACTTCAGCAAATAAATACATCGACTACTTCTTCACCAAGGAAGAATTTAGCCTGTTACTGTTATAATGTACGAAAATATACTTTACACTATTCTCCATGGCTACTACAGGTGTCAACAGTTAATAGTAAAGCCTAATTGTACCCTTTCGACACATCTAGGCTGTTAAATGCATTGTTAGCGCACACTCCATAATCATTTCTTAATGCTATTTTCCATTAGGTTTCATGTGTTTAATCTGAGCCCCGCTAACACAACTCCCTGAGCATTCAAACATCCCCACACCGAAATGACTTTTTATTCCCCAAACGAATTACAACAGTGATTGGGCAAATTACTAATGCCCATTCAATTTGCAATTATAGTGTAAAATAAAACATGGAAATGTGGTGGAAGAAATGTGTAATCTCAGACACTGCTCAGACGTCAATAGCAATGCATGTGTAATAGGCCGGGTCTGCGGATGCGTCGAGAGTGTGGCGATAGTATGGAAAGTATGCGAGAGCTTAGGGATGGAACACTTGTAGGCAGAGAATAAAAGGTATTATTGATCACAATTTACTCAAGATTAAATTTGTATTGAGTAAATTACGGCTGTGCATTGGAGCGTTGCCAGCGTTTAGCGTCGGAAAATCAGCAGAGCATAAGTGCAGCTGTAATTTTCCATGTATTTTTTCCAGGCGTTTTTTTTTATTCTCCATAGTCATTACGGCTTTGGATTGTCATATTTGCATTCCAACTAAGAAATATTGAAATGGATCTTACAGGGGAAGTAGCTGTGCCTCACTCACACTGCACAAAATGTTTCACCTTTAGTACTTCTTAAAAAAAATGGGACAACTCTGCAGGACAAACAAAGATCTGGCAACAGTTAAGGTGGCAGAGTGGGTAGCCCTGCAGATCCACTTACTCACGGGTTGACGGTGCGATTCCAGCTCCCACAGATGAATGCCGTTGTTGTGTTCTTGGGCAAGACACTTAACCCACCTCACCCCTAGTGTCTGTGTACACTGCTGTATAAATATGTGCATGAACAGGTGAGCGATTCTTTGATGTAAAGCGCTAAAGAGTGTCTTGAAGGTAGAAAAGCGGTATATAAAAACCTGACCACCATCCATCTTTAAAAGTACTATGCAAACTAATGAGCGATAATCTCGAGAGCAAGCGTTCAATCTTTTAATTCATATATTTTTGCGAAAGTTTATGGAAAAAAAATGAATGGAAAATCTACTTCCGGAAACGGTGGGCACTGTTGAGCTCCCAAACGACCAAAGTATTCCGGTAAATCTTTTTGGAGCGTGTTGAGTTTTCTCTTTCTTCCTTCCACTCTCTTGGACCCATCCCCTCTCCTTTTATCAAGAGCCCGACTTTATAAATATTTAATTTCACAGTATGGTAAAAACAGAAGTTATAAGCCATGTGTCCACAGTTGGTGTTCTGATTGGGGCTCTGGTGATGCAGTGAACAGAGAAGCAGTTTTAAAGTATGAGCACACAGGTCTGAATTCTGTCCACAGAGCTCAGAGACCAGGCTTCACTATTGATTGCACTTCTGAGTCTGCAGTTCCAAACGTGAGCAACATTTTAACAATGTACAGAGATAGGAATTCAGAGGAAGCAAACGTGTGTAGGCGTATAGGAAGATGCAAGATGCGATATATGGCGCCTCATATACAGCGCCAAGAAAAAGTGTTTGCATTCACACGGAAAGCTCAGTTTTGGGTCACACTTTCATGTAGCTTGAACAAGTGCTGTATTAAATTAGATGATGATAACAAGAACACATTATAAAAGAAGATTACATTCAGGGCAGGCTGCAACGCTCAAAACACAATCGAGTGAAGATTAGGGGGGGTTGGTGTTTAGCTTTAGACACATGGAGGAGTTATTTGCAATAGTAAATAACTCCTTCAATAGAGTTATTTTTAGTAATAGCTAAATATTACTCAATAATATTACAAAATTAACACTTTCACGCAGGAACTAAGTTGACTAGAGATGCTTATATTAGGGAACGTTGTAAGAATAACTGCTACTTTAAAACAAACGCTATTTGGCTTGATGTTACTGAATTAACCAACATCAAATCAGAATGTTGAGTGATATGGTACGGTATGCTTTTCATTTCTACAGGGACAGTGTACAACAATACACTAATCAAGACACAGGAGAGATGCTGGTGCAGGTTATAGCGTTAATGCTAATTTACACCTGCAGTCCCTGAGCAGTTTAGTCAAAATACTGAAAATACGGATTGAATGTATACAGATAAATTGATCAAAAATGAATCATACAGATGTTACCTCAGGACACATTGTTTAAAAACTATTCTAAAACAACATACAGCCAAACACATAAAGCACATGCACTCTTACCCGCTCCTCTTAATCCCTTCCCCCCTCCATCAAGGCTCGACATATGTGAGGACATACATATAAGTGCATAAGCGATCAGAATCATTTTATGAAGTTAATGCTTAAAAAAAAGACAAAATGCTGCTTAGAGTTTTGATTTGTTAACTTAAATAGCAGCTGGATCATAAAGCCATTGGTGTTTGACGAACCAAACGTTGTATTGTACTGGGTCATTATTATTATGAACATTACCCTATAGTAGATATCCTTTTTTACATATCTCTATAATTCCAATATCATCCATTCTGATACATCTTTCACCTCTATTCTATCTCACTTTTTCTAATTCTCACTGTCTAATAAAATATATAAGACATCCAGAAGGTTGCCAATACACATTTTCTGGCACATATGCCTAGATTGGAAGAAAATGTGATGGCAAAAATGCATGGGTCTTTCTGGGCGGTGTGCGATCCTATTTGTGGAGAAACAGATGGGTTTGGATCAGGGGAAATGAAACTATGGATCACATAATGCCTCACGTGTGGTGCCGCTCCATGAAAGCTGAGTCCCATTCCACTGTGAGATATGGACACGCACCATGCATGTAAACAATATGAACGTCGACCGGGGAGTGGGCACTGGAGGGTTGGAGCAAAAGCTGAAATGGTTTTGCGTAAGATTTTTATTTTTTTTACTCTAGGTTCACAAGAAGTTAAAAGATACAGAGACATGCGTACAAAGGAATGACAACGTAGAGTAAACAAAAGCGTAAAGTGAAAATTTGCCACCAAAAATAACCCCAACTATAATACAACATATCAAACTGAAGCTGTTCAATGGCTCAATGATTATACTGCTGGTTCATCAACCCGAAGACTGAAGGATTGATTTCCGCTCTGATGATAGGAACTGTTATTACGCCCTTAGGCAAGACACCCCCGCCCCCACCTTGCCTTGAATCAATGGTCTGTATGTGTTTGTGTGTGGGTTAGTGGTGGTCTTAAGGATTGATGATGAAACACACAGTAAGTACAAAAAAGTACTTCATTAATCTGTCAGGATTTGGGATTTTTTGCGTGTTCTGTGAAGTTTTCCCCCCTCCCTTCTGCATTTGAGCCAGGAGCTGGGGCGGAGACTCTGGCACCACCTCCGCACACCTGCTTCTGATCAAGCAGTCAAGCCTTTACCCGATCGTCTTGTCATCTCCCGGTATTTCCACGGGTCGTCCTTCATGTCATGTTCCAGTTTATTCGCCCGTGTATCCGTCGTGATCCCACTCCTTGGAGCGAGTCTGCACCTCCGTCCCCGACCCAGCTCCCCATGTCCGGTACGAACACCTCAGCCACTGACCCTGCGACACCGCTCCCACTGTCTGCTCCATCTACGTTCATTCACATTCCTGTATTTGCTAATAAACTCTGTTCTAACTGTTTTCCCGAGTCTGTATCAGAATCAAATGTGTCATTATCATTATTGAATGAATACAGTGAAAGTAAAAAAGTACTCAAGTAAATGTAACTGTAGATATATTCTTCTCTGTTGACAATGCTCTATAGTTGCATGATAAACAGCAAAGGGCAGGGGAGAAGTCAATGAGTGATAAAGCGTAAAACACAAAATGGAGTTTTAGCAGTGGAAAAATATGAAAGTGTTCTTCTCTGAGAAATCAATTTAGCCTCATCGATTAGGCTCTTTTTTTTTATTTCTGTGTAGTTTTTCAGTCAATGCCTTCCTCCCCTACAGAGAACAAGAATGTAGCGTGGACCCAAAGGGATGTGATTATCCGTGTGGTCGCCGTGGTTACAGGTTAAAAAGTTGAATGGGAGTTATATGTCATGGATTGTAATGGGAATACATGTAGGGGACCAAAGCACCTACAGTTGTTCTAATTACACTCTCAAGAATTGGTTTGACTTTTGTAGTATTGATCTAGTCTTCCTCCTGTGTACTACACCTGGGAACTGGTTCACCTCACCTACAACCTTTTTCTAACACTAATACTAGTCTGTTGTAGAAAAGAGGTGTATTGATTAAGAGAAAATTTGACAGCATAACCATAGCCTGGATAAAGAAGTGGACTAAAGCCAGCATGGCGAACCAAGATCGTGTAGAGCGGGTTAATACGAGCATTTTAAGACCAAAATGACAGGGCTCACTGAATCAGTTACAGAGAAGTGTGACGATATTTCAACGTAAAGTGATTTGGAAGTGATTCGGTGGAGCGGGAAGCACGTCCATGATCACTTCCCTATTTGGAATGTGGCGGCTAGCACGTTAGCTATGTCCATTTTTATATACATCTATGGGCATAAGGTTTTTAAAGACAAATGTAAACACAGTCAGATGTGTGGAAAGGTGAGAGATGAGATCTCCATGAAGACAAAAAAGTTCCAGTGCACCTTTAAACACGAAACAGCCATAACGAGCCTTAAAGTCCATACCTGCACACACTTGAGCTACATGAGGTCAAGCGGGTCCAATGAAGAGCAGAAGTGTGGGTAAAAATAGATTGCGACCATGGGAAAGGAAAGTCTGAAGGCAAGTTTTTAAATTGTAACTTCACAGAGTTATTGCTGCACATTGCAAAAGCCACAGAGAGAACAGTTTCCCCGGTGTGACTAAAAATGTCAGAAATCTTTCAATACATAATGATTTTCTGCTATTCTCCTGAGGGAAATAGACAGTTGTTGGTGTCTCAAAGATATACTGTCAAAGTTAATAATAAGTCGAATAGTAATAAGTCATGAAAAGAAATAAAGTAATGTCAGGTCAGGACACATGACCTTGAGGAAAGTACTTGAATGTATCATTGACAGTGTTTTAATCAATTAAGTAACAAGCAAATACGTCATCAATATGAAAGTGCAATTATGATTTTACAAGGAAATTAATAGCCAACTGTATGGATATAGATGGTCCACTAAAATGTCACCCCTCTGTAAAAGCTGCAGTGAGCCTCGTCATTTTGGTCTTAAAATATTCATATTAATCTGCTCTACATGATCCTGGTCATTTTATTGTGTCTGTAAATCAAGATATGAACATTAATAACAGACAAATCAGGCGCCTTCTTTCCCCGAGGTTACTCCCGCTAGTGTTGGCAACAGGTTTGATTGACAGCATTGCTAAGTGCTCGCTCCCTGATAAACGAGCAATGGCGGGAAGGAGTGTTAGCGTCAATAGCCTCACTCCAGATTGGCTCTTTGGTTGCTATGATACTCGCGGTCAGAGGGAGGGAGTGAATGGGTTACATTTGAATCTTATTCCAATTAACTTCTCTTGAAAAATCAGAAAAATCTCCTTTCGAATCTGTACAACCTGCTCTATGTGACTCTGATTATTTCATTTTGCTATTCTGTCCATAAATCAAGACATGAACATTAATAAAAGACCAATCAGACGCCTTCTTTCCCCAAAAATGGCTCACACGCATCAGCAGCAGGTTTGTTTGACAGCTATAGTGCCTTGTTGCTAAGTGCCCCGTGAAAACCAGTGGTGCGGGTGCGAAGGGGCGTATACCTTCAACAATCTCACTCCTGATTGGCTCTTTGGTTGCACAATGGATTTCCAAATAAGAAGCTTGGGTGCAGATTAGCTGCTATAACTGCTAGCCTCAATTTGGCTGAATTTGGCTGCAAACAGACGCTATGGAAGACGCCAGACTCCATCGGTCCACTTCTAAATACAGTCTACGGTTTGCTGTCCAAATATCAAGGGAAGCTAATAATATAAAGACAAGACCCAGATACAAAGGCACAGTTTTTAGTTTGTATATGGGACTACATAATTGATGGTCATATGTCACTCATTACATAAAGTAAAAAGAACATAATGACAATATAAAGTACCCATCCCTAAAAATAGAAGAGCCTCATTTCTGTTTGTCAGTTTAGCACCAAACACACAGTTGTGATGTTTTCTCATAAAACATTGAGTCTAAATATTATGACCGTCCCAGATGTGTTTAATGGGCACAGAGTCATCACCATTCGGAGCTGTAAAAACACATTAAGGACCGCTGGGCTTCACCACTCATCTCCACTCCCTCAAAGCAATATCTCTGTCCCGAATCCAAATTAAAACTTAAAAAAAGCCAAAGGGTGGAACAAATGATCTTCCAATATAGTCTTGGAGAAGGAGTAAAAACGGCAAAGTAAAACCAAGGCAGAAAAGTTAGATTTTTGCATTTTTAAATCCCATTTGACTTTTGTAATTGCCTTTTAGCGCCAGACAAGCCACGACACACCTTAAGAATCTTTGTTCAAACTGCCATATTATATTTTATCCAAGCCTTTTAAACACTATTAGACACTGTTGTATTGCCATTTCAGACTTTATAAATTAAAGTTTCTGTTTTAAAAAGGTGAGCAACACTTTATTATTAGAACCAATTCATTCTTATAATTATTTCAAACTGTCTGCCGCTGTCCAAGGGTATTCCTCACTATCCTAATGCATTCTTAGTATCCTAGTTAATCACCTCAAATGAGTTTATAATTAACTTTCAGAAGCCAGAGCAGAGTTTTGCCATTATACCACTGCAAACAACAGCTAGCATGCAAACAACACACCTGCGTTACTTCCTGGCTCATAGTCGATCAAACCTTTAGAATTAAATGCAGGCAGCAGGCTCATTTTGAACCTTAGAGCTGTTTTTATAATACATCTGCACTAGGAAAAGACGTGTTTGACTCTTTTTTGCATATATATATTAATGGAACATCACACTTGATGCACACTTATCCCATTCTGGTGAGTGCACACATCTTTACACATCTCTGTAGATCTATAGACGACGTGGAAAAGCTACATAAAGTCAATTAGGCAGAATATGTGGATTTAAACTCGTCCTTTCCCGAAATGCTGTCGTAACGGTGCGGATAGGACCAAAGGATGCAGACCAGAGCAGTTTTAACAGTGTTTATTTACAGCGGTGAAAATGCAGTCTTTAAACAGGTCACAAGAGCAGGTACAGGAACCGGGGAGCGGGAGACGGGTCAGGCGGGTGCGGTGCAGGTAGAGGCGGGCAGGACAGGACCAGGACGGGGATAGAAGCAGGTGCGGTACCAGGGCGGGCGGAGCAGACGAAGACCAGAGCGGGGAGCGGGTGACAAACCAGAGACCAGGACCGGACAGGAGACGAGACGAGCAGGAGACGAGACGAGCAGGAGACGAGACGAGCAGGAGACGAGACGAGCCGGAGACGAGACGAGCAGGAGACGATACCGGGACTGGAACGTGACGGCAGGAGCTGGGCGAGTGGAGGCAGGAATGTTTTACACGCGGACGGTCTGGCACCGAGTGTAGACTGCCAAGCCTTCTTGTACTCAGCAGCAGGTGGTGGTGATTAGGCTGATGCACCCCAGGTGTGCACGGGAGGAGTCAGGCACTCCACCCAGCTCCAGACACACAGGTAGGGGAGGGGGAGAGAGCACGGGAGGACAGGGAAACTGACATCATGACAGTACCCCCCCCCTAAGGTCCACCTCCTGGTGGACCCCCAGGCTTGTCAGGATGAGCGCGGTGAAAGTCTCTCACCATGTCGGGATCCAGAATGCGTGCCCTGGGCACCCAGGATCGCTCCTCCGGACCGTAACCCTCCCAATCGACGAGGTACTGGAGGCCCCTACCACGGCGACGAACGTCAATCAGGCGGCGGACGGTGAACGCCGGGTGGCCGTCAATGACTCGGGCGGGCGGTGGGGGATCGGCCGGAGGGCACAGGTCGCTGGTCCGGACTGGTTTAACCTGGGAGACGTGAAAGGTCGGATGAATCCGGATAGACGGGGGTAACTGGAGGCGCACCGCCGATGGATTTATGATCCTCATGATCTTAAACGGTCCCAGGAATCGGGGGGACAGCTTACGGGAGTCCGTCTTCAGCGGGACCGTCTTGGCGGAGAGCCAAACCATCTGGCCAGGTTGGTATACGGGCGCCGGGACACGGTGGCGATCGGCCGTCGCCTTAGTGCGCGCTCCAGCCCGAAGAAGGGCCGCCCTGGCCTTCTTCCAGATCCGGCGACAGCGCTGGAGATGGCGCTGAACAGACGGGACGGCGAGGTCCCTCTCCTCCGTGGGAAAGAGAGGGGGTTGATATCCCAGCGATGCCTCGAAGGGGGACATACCAGTGGCGGAACTCACGAGGGAGTTGTGAGCGTACTCTATCCAGGGTAGGTGAGTACTCCAGGTCGCGGGGTTGGCGGAGGCTGTGCACCGTAGGGCCGACTCCAGGTCTTGGTTGGCCCGCTCCGTCTGCCCATTAGATTGTGGATGGAACCCGGACGTGAGGCTAACCGTGGCCCCCAAACTGTCGCAGAAAGACCGCCATACCTGAGAGGTGAATTGGGTCCCTCTGTCGGACACGATGTCCACCGGGATGCCGTGGAGTCGGAAGACATGACTGGTCAGCTGGTCGGCAGTTTCTTTGGCTGTGGGGAGCTTAGGCAGGGCAACGAAATGGGCGGCCTTGGAGAAGCGGTCCACAATGGTGAGAACCACCGTGTTCCCCTGGGAAGGGGGAAGGCCCGTCACGAAGTCCAAGGCGATGTGGGACCAAGGGCGACGAGGAACTGGGAGAGGATGCAAGAGACCAGAAGGGGGTGAGTGGGAGGCCTTGGCCCGAGCACATACCTGGCAGGCGGCGACATAAGCCCGGGTGTCTGTGTCCATCGTGGGCCACCAGAAGCGTCTCCTGAGGAGGGAGAGAGAGCGACCGGCACCAGGATGGCAGGCGAAACGGGAGGCATGGACCCACTGGAGCACCTGAGACCGGACAGAATCGGGAACAAACAGTTTATCTGGAGGGCCGTTACCTGGGTCGGGGTCGTTGGTCTGGGCCTCTCGGACGGTGTCCTCGATATCCCAATGGACCGCGGCCACCACACACGAGGAGGGGATAATTGTTTCTGCGGTGACCGGGCTATCCTCCAGGGCGAACTGGCGGGAGAGGGCATCTGGTTTGACGTTCCGAGATCCGGGGCGGTAGGTGAGGAGAAAGTTGAAGCGGCTGAAGAAGAGGGACCAACGAGCTTGACGGGGATCGAGGCGCCTGGCGGACTGGATGTACTCCAAGTTTTTATGGTCGGTCCAGACGATGAATGGTTGCTCCGCCCCTTCGAGCCAGTGGCGCCACTCCTCCAAGGCCAGCTTTACGGCAAGGAGCTCCCGATCCCCCACATCATAATTGACCTCGGCCGAGGACAATCGCCGGGAAAAGAAGGCGCAGGGACAGAGGCGGTTGTGGGGGTCGAACCTCTGCGAAAGCACGGCCCCCACTCCCGAGTCGGAGGCGTCGACCTCCACGATGAATTGCCGTGAAGGGTCGGGCTGGTGCAGGATGGGAGCGGAGGTAAATAGTCTCTTAAGCTTCTCGAAGGCTGTCTGCGCCTCAGGAGACCAGGCAAACGGCAAAGCTGGAGAGGTGAGTTTAGTTAAGGGCGAGATAACCCTACTAAAATCCCGGATGAAACGTCTATAAAAATTGGCAAAGCCGATAAATCTCTGGAGCTGTCTCCGGCTGGTAGGAACGGGCCACTCAGTGACAGCCTGGATCTTTTCAGGGTCAGCTCTTACTTGGCCCCGCCCCACAATGAAGCCCAAAAAGCTGACCTCCTCTGCGTGAAACTCGCATTTCTCAGCTTTCACGAACAGTTTATTCTCGAGGAGGCGCTGGAGAACCTGGCGAACGTGCTGATGATGCTCCTGGGGGGACCGCGAGAAAATCAAGATGTCATCCAAGTAAACAAAGACGAATCGGTTAAGGAAATCACGGAGCACATCGTTGATGAGGGCTTGGAATACGGCAGGGGCGTTGGTGAGACCGAAGGGCATAACCAAGTATTCGAAATGTCCCAGGGGTGTCTTGAAGGCCGTCTTCCATTCGTCTCCCTCCCTGATGCGCACCAGGTGGTACGCATTCCGCAAATCCAACTTTGAGAAGATGGTCGCACCGTGGAGGGGCGTAAATGCCGAGTCCAGTAAGGGAAGCGGGTATTTATTCTTTACGGTTATATTGTTCAGACCCCGGTAATCAATGCAAGGCCGCAGGGATTTGTCCTTCTTAGCCACAAAGAAGAACCCCGCTCCCACGGGTGAAGTGGACGGGCGGATGATTCCGGCAGCCAGGGACCCACGGATATAGTCCTCCATTGACTCGCGTTCAGGTTTAGACAGGTTATATAGCCTGCTAGATGGTAGTGGGGCACCCGGCAGGAGGTCAATGGCGCAGTCATATGGACGGTGGGGCGGTAAAGAGAGGGCCTTGCTCTTGCTAAAAACCTCCCCCAGGTCGTGATATTCAGCAGGCACCGAGGACAGATTGGGGGTGTCTGGGGACGGATCAGCGACAGGAACGGACCTCCCGGCCGGAGGGAGGGCGGACCGAAGGCACTTGGCGTGGCAATCGGGACTCCAGCCCGAAACTCCGCCCCTGGCCCAATCGAAAACAGGGTTGTGGGCGCGTAGCCAGGGGTAACCAAGGACCAGAGGAGAAGCGGAGGAGGAAAGGACATGAAACTGACGGTTCTCTTGGTGGTTGCCGGACAGAATCACGGTGACAGGTTCTGTGATGTGAGTGATGTGCCCCAGAAAACGTCCATTGAGCCCCTGGGCATTTAAGGGGCGTTCGAGGGGCTCCAGGTAGACCCCGAGCTGCTCCGCGACTTGGGCATCAATAAAGTCCCTCTCAGCCCCGGAGTCGATAAGGGCGGAAACGCATAAGGTCTCTGTGCGAACGCACAGGGTGGCGCTGAGCCGCAGTCTATTAGAAGAGTCCAGGATGTGTTGCTCGCCCACCAGTACTCCCAGTGCTACTGGTGGGCCCCCCCTTTTGGCCGAACTGGGCAAGTGACCACATAATGTCCGCGCTCACCGCAGTAGAGGCAAGCCCCGGCCAGACGACGCCTCCGTTGACGCTCCTCGGTCGACACAAGGGTCCTGTCGAGTTGCATGGGCTCATCCGGCGGGGGCGGGGCAGCGCGTGGCTCCGGCGGGACCGGTGACCGGCGTCTCTCTCGGCGACGAGCCCGTAGGCGGTTGTCTATACGGTGAGTGAGGGAGATGAGGGTCCGCAGGTCGGGGGGTTCGTCCCGGGAAACCAATTCATCTTTCAAAGTCTCGTTCAGGCCCCGCACAAACACAGCCCGCAGCGCGCTGTCCGTCCAGTCCAGCTCCGCCGCATGTGTCCAGAATTCAATGGAATAATCCGCTACCGTCCTGGAGCCCTGGCTGAGAGTCAATAACCGGGAGGCAGCATTGTCCTGGTAGTGCGGGTGGTCAAACACCAGCTTAAACGTGGACACAAATTCATTAAAATCCAGGCTATCCACAGACGTCTTCATTAGGCGCGCCTCTGCCCACTGGAGAGCTCTGCCCCGGAGTAATCCACATATATATCGGATCTTGGTGGCCCCCGAGCTGAAACGAGAAGGGCATTGCTGGAACATGAACTCGCACTGGAACAGGAATCCGCGACAGAGGTGAGGTTGTCCAGCATACGGCTCCGGATCCGTGCCTCTCGGCTCCGGGAGGCATGGTGGCGCTCCAGCTGCAGCAGGCGGGGTGACGAGGAGCGCGGCCACCTGGTGGTTAAGCTGTGCCACCTGCTGGGACAATGTCTGATTTAGCTCCAATAGAGTTCGAATGGATTGTTCGTGCTGACCCAGCACCGCCTCGGGGTGAGAGTGCGTGAGGCGGCGCATCTGGTCCGGATCTGAGCCTGCTTGGTCCATAGTGGCCAGACCGTTCTGTCGTAACGGTGCGGATAGGACCAAAGGATGCAGACCAGAGCAGTTTTAACAGTGTTTATTTACAGCGGTGAAAATGCAGTCTTTAAACAGGTCACAAGAGCAGGTACAGGAACCGGGGAGCGGGAGACGGGTCAGGCGGGTGCGGTGCAGGTAGAGGCGGGCAGGACAGGACCAGGACGGGGATAGAAGCAGGTGCGGTACCAGGGCGGGCGGAGCAGACGAAGACCAGAGCGGGGAGCGGGTGACAAACCAGAGACCAGGACCGGACAGGAGACGAGACGAGCAGGAGACGAGACGAGCAGGAGACGAGACGAGCAGGAGACGAGACGAGCCGGAGACGAGACGAGCAGGAGACGATACCGGGACTGGAACGTGACGGCAGGAGCTGGGCGAGTGGAGGCAGGAATGTTTTACACGCGGACGGTCTGGCACCGAGTGTAGACTGCCAAGCCTTCTTGTACTCAGCAGCAGGTGGTGGTGATTAGGCTGATGCACCCCAGGTGTGCACGGGAGGAGTCAGGCACTCCACCCAGCTCCAGACACACAGGTAGGGGAGGGGGAGAGAGCACGGGAGGACAGGGAAACTGACATCATGACAAATGCACGGACTTCTGTGCCAAAGAAACATGAGGGAGGAAGGAGGACATATGGAAATTGCATGTGGCCTAAGTGGGGCGTTAATATCTCTCAGCTGCACTAACTCACTTATTTACACTGGCAAATATGTCCGAGAAGTCGCTCCATATATTGAGAGCTAATCGGTACCATGTGAAGGATTGACGATAACCATAGCCATCACAGGAGCTAGATGTCGCTTTGATTGATCTCTCCATTTCCTCTCACTACCGTTCCCTACTTTGACCTGCTCTGAAATATGTACTCTTTTCAAGGCATCTGATATTTATACTACTATAAGACCCTATGGAGGAAAAAAAAAAACAGAAAAGAGATTTGGTTTCCTTCAGATTTCATTCCCAGGCATCGATTAAGCTTGCTTTTCGACAGTGCTGGCAGTGAGTACAGCCCTAATGGGAAGCTCAAAAGGGAACGTTTGGCTTTTTGCTTTCCCCGGATTCCGAGCCAGCAATCCGGGCCGGAATCTCGGGAAGAATTGGAAGGGTTTTGGTTTGCATTCTGACTGAGGTAAATGCAGTGTTTTAGGGGGGGGTGCCAAGGGGGGCTGCCAAAGCGCGGCTTACTGAAGAGAACAAATAGAAGATGAGGAGTAAGAGTTATAGGGGATTTTTACATTGCTTTGAAATATGCATGTATTCAGATGAACGCTAATCTCCAGCCATTACTGACTGAGTACTAGCACAGGCTTTACAATGATGGACTTAAAAGACTGATGCAGATATACAGATATAGCATATACACTCAAAATATGGTCAGATTTGATTACAGTTAGAGCACTTGTAAAGCCGTCAAGTGAGATTTCCTTCACACAAGTAGATAAAAATGACATGATCTTCTTGTCAACATAGACTGTATTCTCTTGCTTGAAATGCTCCACAGTGTAGCATTAATCTAATCTCAATAAAACAAGCAGGCGACTCTACTGGGTAAATTACAGGTTTGTGGATAAATGACCCACTCACAGTAAAGATGTATGGTTTTTGAGGCATTTTATAGTAGTAAGTACGGTAAAGCCGGTGCTGACGGAAGACCCTCCACTAGAAAAGTTACACAGTGCACCTTTATTAGTACTTATTAATAGTTAAAGAGGCCATTTTATAATTCAAAAAATTTGGTTTCCTCATGACAAACATACCCGGCATTGTGTTTTGTTTCATTAAACTCCATACACCTTCACTAGAATCATTTGGATGATTTCAGCTCAATAATTGTCCATATGAACTCCTAATGAATAAAAGGTAAAAGGTGGCAATTAACTTGAAAACTACTGCTTCATGACATGACAAGGTGGAACCGAGCATTTTGACAGACTAATAATAAAGAATTACTCAAACATGGGTGAATGAAAAAAAAAACAACTCCAGGTATGTTTTTGATGAGATAACGGCATTCTAACATGGCTTAAAACTCCATTTTGTGTAATATAGGACCTTTAAAAGGCATCTGATGTGCATATGATGGTATATTTTATTCTACTATATCATATACACAAGTCTAAGTCCAAGTGCTTTACAAATTACATCATAAAAGGCAAACCCAAAAGTTAAAAGTAGTGATTTTATCTGAATGTATGCTGATTTATGCACACAGACTATAGAGCAATTTAAATAAAAATGACATTTGCTCTGCTCTGCCATTTAAAAGCCTTTCTCTCTCTTCAGTCACTGCCCCTTAAATGTGCCATTTACTCATTCCCTTTCAGTAGTTTTTGCACAACTATGTCTAATACATGCTTACAGTAAATATATGTGCAGCCCACTCTCCCAGAAGCAGGGCCTTTTCTTTGTTTCAGTCCCTCTTTGATTACTGCAACGGCCCCAGAGGAAAATTAAATCAATGTCTCTCTTGGCAATAACTAAACGTATAAACCACATAGAGCTTTTCGGTCTCACATTTGTATAACAAGCATCGGACGTTGTCCTGCCACTATTAGATTAGCATTTGCGAATGTTGCTGCAAAACGGGGCTAAATATCACTCGCTGGAAAGAGAAATCAGATTTGCATAGACCTCCTTGTGTCAGAGAAGTAATAATGTCAAACTGCATGTGTGCCACAGAGAGCTAAGCACATGCCCAACGACGGCTAGGCGCGCCCATTAAGTAGAAAGGATAAAAACAAAACATAAACTGAAGCTTGACTCAAATGCATCTAATTTCCAATTCATTCTGTCTGAGCTTAAAGGTTAACTATGGAACTTTTCTGGAAGATTTACATCACCCTGATTCAGTGAAGTATTGCTCTGCTACAGTTTGACATTAGACATCTGGATCTGGGCAGGCACTCCAGTCAGCAAGAATGCATATTTTTGAGGAATAAAGCACCCATATCTATAAAAAAACAACATACGCTTAATGCCATACTGTGGAACATAAGTTTGATGCCATACTGTGGAACATTACTGGTAAAAGTTATAACATCTCCATGGTAGGGAGCAGCTGGCAAAACCGAACTTTGGTAACTAAATTTAGATAATGTACCCCAAAAAGTAAATGTAGCAGAGAATCTCATCACTACCCACCTCTGTCGCTAATGTGTTCTTGTCATTCTGTATAATGCAGTTCTTCAATGGCTCTAAAACCACAAAATATGATAAAAAAGGCTATCAAATTATTTGCATATATCTCCAAGTGTAACAACATCAAACCCCCAGTGCTATCTACGCCCTCTGTTGAGCTAACACATGCACGCACAGTGGGAGAAGCCATGTCTATTAACCACAACCACTTCCCCTGACTTCCTCATCTGAAGGGGCAGCCAGCCAGTGGAGAGGCATGCTGGGAAGGAGACCACACCTCGCGGCTATACTTGGCTACTCAGTGAGGCTACGAGCAAACAACAATAAGCCGATAATATTGACGGGTAATAGAGAGGAAAACACCAGTGCAGTACATGCCTGGACTGGTTAGCATGTTTGTTTACCATACGCCAAGCAGCAGATGGGAGGTGAGGATATACACGGAGAAGGAAAAGCGAGATTTGATTGATGCAGGGCGGCCTCATGGGGTCCAAATGTCTGTCGTCACTGGCAAATATACTAGAGCCTGGTTCTGAGGTACAAAGCTGGCCAAAGCAAGTTCATTGGAGGTGGGGACCAGGAAGTGACTTGCAATTGGAGCAGGGTTCAGTGCATAGGATCACAGATGGTCAGAGGAGGACTGGTTTACGCAGCAGGAGGGCAGAAAAACACAACAAAGAAAGTCAGTGGATAGCGTTGACCCGGTCAAGAAATTCGATAAATTATGCAAAATCAAAAGCACATTTCTAAATTATTTTCTAAGATAACTGGACTAAACTTCAAACAGATGGTTTTTGGATGATATTTATTCTTCTAACTCTACTTGGTGCTATAAAATGCAAATGCACATTTTATAGGTAACAAAGAAAGTCAGAAGGTCAGTGCATAGTGTTGCCTCATCCAAGACTTTCTATAAATTATGCAAATCAGATCTATTTCCAAACTACATTTCTAAGCATTTTCAGAAGGTGACTGGACTAAAAACTAAAAAAAGGGGATTTTTGGATGATAACTTTTCTTCCAACTCGACTTTGGATAATTTTAGCCCTGGAATTGCTTATCTCTACTGAACAAAAATTAAAAGGTAGCCATTAACTTGAAAGCCGCTGCTTCATGACATCACAAGGTGGAACTGAGCCTTTTGAGCTTTGGAGATTTAGACAGACTAATTATAAAATGTAATACACGTTTGATAGGATAAGAAAGTTAAAAGGTCAGTGACTGTTTTTGCCCGTCCAAGAAATTCTACCAATTATGTAAAAATCTAGTCAAAAGTACATTTCTAAATACTTTTCTAAAGATGACTGGACTAAAAACTTTAAAACAAATGATTTTTGGATGATATTTTTTCTTCCAGCTCTACTTGGTGCTATAAAATGTTATTGCACAATTGATAGGTAACACAGAAAATTAGGAGGTCAGTGCGTCAAAGAAATTCTGTAAATTACGCAAATCAGATGCATTTCCAAACCACATTTCTAAGCATTTTCATAAGTTGGCTGGACTCAAAACTTTTTGGATGATAATCTTTCTTCCAACTCTACTTAGCTCTATAAAATGTAACACATATTTGATAGGTCTCTTTGCATAATTGCTCAGTGCTGTATAACAACAACAAACAAGCAAATTGCCTGTAATCTTTTATTGCATGGGGATAATGCCAGACCAAAACTAGAAACATTGTGTACAAAATCATTGGGGGAAATATGAACTTCAACAATGTACCTCCGACTAGAAAATGAATTATTGATTGATGGGGAGGCGTTATTTGTCTTTCCCTGGTGATTTATATACTTTTAGAATGAATAGGACACCCAATAACAACTTTGTAACAAAAGACTGCTCATTTTATCAAACAGCTCCGATTTAGTGTCAGCAAATGGTTTTCTGATTGTTGTATGTTAAGCATGTTGCTCACAAACTAGATGCTTGTTGGTTCAATTCTCATCCATGGGTCCATATTACACTATATTTAATCTATATTATAATGTTGTTTCCTCATCAAAAACATACCTGAAGTGATGTTTTGTTTCATTCACACATGTTTAACACACAAATCCTGCATATTTAGGCTGAGTTCTTCTCTCATTTGGAAAACACTCTGCTCCACGTTGTGATGTCATGTGGTAATACAGGAAGTGTGTCGCTTTTTAAACTCCATACGCCTTCACTAGAATCATTTGGGTAAATTCAGCCCTGGAATTGGCAATCTCAAAAGAACAAAAGGTAGAAGGAGCTGTTAATGTGAAAACGATTGCCTGATGACATCGCAAGGTGGAACAGAGCATTTTGAGCTGGAGATGTAGGCAGACTAATAAATGCATGGTTACTCAAACATGTGTGAATGAGACAAAACACAACATTTTAACATGACTAAAAGCTCACATGAATCAGTTTTGTGTAAAATAAGACCTTTAAGGCTTATAATTCACTGGGTTGGCTCCAGCAAAATAGAACACAATTATTATTTATTTGACTAACTGTACATTTTGTAAACATTTTAAACTATGAATGCACTCCAATGACATGGCTTGTAGATTTAACAAAAAAACGTTAAAGTATATATGTTGATTTAAAGGACAATTTGGGGATTAAAAGTTGTATTTGCTTAAAGCTGCACTGTGTAACTTTTCTGGTAATGTCCACTTCTTGCTTGTCTTAATGAAGATGTTATTGTGTTGCCCAGAATTTTCCAGTTTATGGCATTAAATGTATCTACCGTGTTTTTATTGTGCAAAAATACCTTGGAAAGAAATGTTCCTATTGTGAGCAGGGTCTCTTCTTCACAGATCTGACTTGTAACTTGGTAGTGTCACCTGATTGCCTCCATGAAGATAGATATGTATAATGCCATATTGTGATACATTGGAGGTAAAATGGACAACAAAATCATACTTCACAAATTTAAAGTCCACATTTTTTTTTTTTTTTTTTTACATAATCTCACCTCATTGGAAGAGGATTAGGAGAGACGCCTTCCTCGCTTTACCCCAAGTCTACTATCACCGCTGATCACATTACTGCACAGAGCTTTATAAATATCCCTCAGGCCTATTTTCATTATAGTAAACACACTCCCCCAGGGCACCATTCATACTGCAGTGTACTGCTGTAGTAGCCAATAACTCCGCCCTCTGGACCACATCAGCATCTCTAAGGATCACAATGCCTTTAATTCACTCAGACATGACACTGAGTAATGGACCTCAATATGACAGTGAATAATAGCAGTAATGTACATTGCATTTGTGTAAGGAGACATCATTTGTTACACAAGGCAGACACGATAATGAACTTTTCCATTCAGATAATGTGTTGAGAAATTGATGCCTGTAATCTATCTTAATAACACTTGTTGTTTGGACTGGATTCCTCTTGGTTGACTCTTTGGTTTAGATGCATTAAATTAAGCATCTCTTCTGAATGTTTCCTTGTTAATTCCTAAATCCTGAGCTTGTTCCACTGGACTTGAAATGGACCGGAGGGATTATGTATGCAGAACAAACATGTATTTAAAGGATTAGACATGAACGTGCTGGAAAAAAACACTTGTTTGAAAGATTACAACATCAGTTTTATGTTTCAAAGGGCTCATATTACGCCATTTTCTGATCTATGTTATAATGTTTCCTCATCAAAAACGTAGCTGGATTTGTGTTTTGTTTCATTCAAACGTTTAACACACAAACCTTGCATATTTACACTGTGGTCTTCTCTCAAACTGAAAACACTCTGTTCCACCTTGTGATGTCATGTGGTGATACAGGAAGTGCTCCACTGTGTTTATAAACTACACGCACCTTCACTAAAATCATTTGGATCATTTCAGTCCTTAAATTTCCAATGTCTAATGACCTAAAGGTAAAAGGTAGCTGTAACTTGAAAACTATCACTTAATGACATCACAAGGTGGATCAGACCATTTTAAGCTTTGGAAATGTAAACAGACGAATGACAGTGTGTTACTCAAACCTGTGTGAATGAAACAAACCACAACTCCAGGTATATTTTTGATGAGGTAATATTATAACATGACTTACAGCTCACAAGTGTAAATTTTGTGTAATATAGGAACTTCAATCATTTTTTATCAATTAATCCTGAAGTTTTAATCTTAACACAAACAACGGTGTACGAAATGGGATCGGATATTAGTCTTATTAGAGACAAAACATAAACAAAACACAAAAAGCACTGTAAACCTCATTCTTCACAATTAAAAAGGCGCAAACATAGCAGTAACTATTAGAGTCTTGACTAAAATTGCACTCATTGCACAGGCCTTACCTCCTATGTTACTTATCCCATGATCCTTAAGAATATGTTACAAAATCCCAGTGTTGTGAATAGCTATCAAAAAACACTGTGTACTTGCTAGCTATATCTGTACATACCATAGTCTATATATTAACAACCATATTTATGTTCCGCCCGAGCCTCCTCAATCGGTCCACTGTTCCACCAGCACCTGCCACTCAAACACATGATGTGATTTGGTTTTCACGGGAACAGGAGGCATCACAGTGAAAATAACAGCAGTGTTCCGTTCCTATTTGGATGAGAGACAGCGCAGTTGACACGCTGAATTATGTGTAAATGCTTAGTGACAACTGGGTCTGGAATGAAAGGCAAAACCATGAGCGAGTGTGCTGTGTCCAGACATGAC
The DNA here is from genome assembly GCF_009829125.3 of Periophthalmus magnuspinnatus. Taxonomy (NCBI): domain Eukaryota; kingdom Metazoa; phylum Chordata; class Actinopteri; order Gobiiformes; family Gobiidae; genus Periophthalmus; species Periophthalmus magnuspinnatus. The sequence continues at coordinate 10,937,532 of NC_047147.1, read as the reverse complement.
AGGGCTGACAGGTAGCACAAGGCTGTCGCAATCTCCCCCCACCTGCTAAAGCGTAAATACAAATATATATGCGACTTCAAATAGGCACGCAGGCAAAGTACTTATGAATACAGATACTGGGTTTGGGAGGAGAGGAAAATGTTAGTGCTGGGACTTCTGGCTCCTTTGTGGGGTCCAAATCTTTTGAATTGTTTCATGTAAAGAGACGTTCAAAAGACTAGCTACTTTTTTATATGTATTTATATGAAAAGTTTTCTCATTTTCTCATTGTATCTAAAAAAAACCTAAGAGAGAAAGCAATGATCAAGGCTCATATGCATTTAAAATGATTCAAACTGAGAGTGGCAGTGTGTTTACCCTTTGCAATTATAAAATTCTAAATAAAATGTTGCACTACAATAGTAATTATTCAAAACAAACTGTTATTAAGATGAAGATGAAATGTATTTTTCTGTGTGCACTCGTGTCGCCTGCTCTGCTTCTGTACCGATTCTTGTGTTCGTTCAGCGTTAATTAGTATAAAATGCATACAAATTGGAAAGAAAAAGATTTGGTTCTTTTAAAAAACGACATACGAATCCAACCGTCCACATTAAGGACCTGTTCAAAAGAGCCAATTCGTCCATGAACGTCACATCACTAAAAAATGTGCCCGTTACTGATTAATAATAGGCACGTTTGCAAGGATTCTGGTTGTAAGTGCGAAATTGCCTGATCTCTGCTAATTTCCATTGATTGCAATAATTTGTGGAGCAGAAAAGTGAAAATAGTTTTAATGAGCAGTGACTACGGACAAATCTGAAAGTATAAAAGTGCCAAATTTGGAGTTAAGTTTTTCCCCCCAAGAATGTTAAGACATTGTAATTATGATATACCGCGTGCCAAATGTTATTCATAACATTTCTTTGTCTTATGTGTTACTTCTTCCCACTACAACTCTCCAGTGATCCAGCTCTTGGCACTGTCCCAAAACTAGTTCCAACAAGTGCGTAGTGTGTGTGGACCTAGAGCCAAAACATGCCCATCAATCAATGTCCCCACGTGTGCAACAGTCATAAATAATTAAACATTTACCCAACTCCGCAGAGCTAAAGAGGAAGCCTTATCCACATGAACATGCAGAGTGCAAGCATATACACCAACAGAATTTATTTTACACTTCTAGCTTGCTTCAGGGCATGAGAAACACCTCCATATAGTACAGCCGGCTCAGCTAGACCCACTGAGAGCTACAACTGCAATAATGTGGAGGAGAAGCAACAAACAACATGCACTGTATTATAGGAATGTGGCACCTGTTGGTTGTTAAAACTGCTGGAGTCAAGTCCGGTATTTGCTACTAAAGCATAACAACCAGTACAAAGTATATCGCTACAGAGTACCATCAAAAAGAATGGTTCTGCTTCACCAAATGGATATCCCGCCAATGATAGGCAACGTGGGTGAAGTGTCCTCCATAAGAACACAACAACAGTTTCCACTAGACCCACTGCAGCACATGGTATTCCCAGCCTCCCGTCCAAATGCTAATCAGTCCCAGCCTGGCCTAGCTTCAGAGATCTAAGTGGTTGGGCCGTCACGAGCAGGTATGACCATAAGATAGTGCACAGTCATAAAAGATGACATGAACATAAAACGCATATTGTCGTAATTTAGGCTAATGTATGGGGGATAGTATTTGAAGCACGTTTAAAAGTGTAGCAGGGCAGTAACATTGAATGAAATGCCATTATAATCCTAAAGTGCATCCAATGAAAGTCTTTAAGTACCTACTACAATAGAAGCAATAGCATTAGATGCTCTCACATGTAAACTAGCCACTATATTCCGTTGGTTTGGACTGAAACAATTTGCTCAGTAACAGTGCCTCCAGATATATATATATATATATATAGAGGATATAAAAGTAATACAATCATGTAGGCAGCACTCACAATCTTATCTTGGATGTTGAGAATCCAATTGCAGCCATACTGTCCCCACCTCTCCTGCAGAACCCTCTCTGACCTTGTCATAAAGGGTTGTTGCAGCATCTTGTCATTACAATTGGACCATATTTGTCCTTTATGGAAGTGCTGTCTGCTCTGTAGTGGGCCATCTCATATCGATGTGGCCGCTCGTCTCATTCACCTGACTGACTTCAACAGGGACGAGTGGGGCAGCTCTGTCAGATGCTCCACTTACTTCAGCTCCATAGAAAAAACACTAAACATGCTTTTGAGACATGAGTGGAATAAATAGGATCAAACTTCACCACCAGCTGATCAGTTTCAAGCAAATAGTCGTGGATGAAGTACTCAGTTTTGTTACTTGAGTAAAAGTACAGAGACAGAGGTAAAAAGTTGCTCAAGTAAAAGTAAAAGCATCATGAAAAAATCTACTTAAGTAAAATTATTTAAGCACCTGTTAAAAAAATGTACTTTAAGACTAAAAAGTATAAGTGTTGTTAATGTATTAGTATTAAATTTAGTGATATTGATAATAAAATGAGATATATTTTGGTCAACTGTAACAATACAAATGAATTTCTTATTTTTCTCATGAATTTTGAAGTAGCTTAAGCTCGAAAACTTTAGTCAGGATGTTACCACAGACACGGTAAAAATAAACACTCAAATCATATGACAAATACTTTTTACTTTTCAGTCCAGTTCAAAAATGGAACCAAAAATGGAGTAGAAAATACAGATACCTGCTCTCAAATGTAGTGAAGTAAACGTAAAAAGTATCTACTGTAAAATATACTTAAGTAAAGTACAGACACCTAAACAATTCTACTTAAGTACAATGCTTTACTACATGTACTTTGTTACCTTCCACCTCCGCAAGTAACCAACTGCAATGCACTGTTAACATTATTCAAACAAAACCTAGACCTCATTTGAATCTTAAACTGACAGGGTAATTACTTTGAGCAAACCAGGTGCATGGTAAAAACGGTTATACTCAACACCTGCTCAGGAGACTCATAGGACATTCAGAGCAAATCAGTAGAAATGTTAAAAAGCTAAAACATGAATACAAAAGCTTGGTGCTGTGGCTCTGATGAATTCCTCCCAACACTGACAAATCTCTCTACAGTCCCATAGTCCAGTTGAAATATGAAGTATTCAATTTTCTTTTGTGATCCCAGTCTGTAGTTCACCGATGTTCCTTCTTTAACCCACTGCTATTCCATGTTAGTTGCTGTAGTTGCTGCTGCCGAACTCCCGAACTACTACTACTTTCTTCCAGCATCAATAAAGTATTCATCCATGTGCTATTATTCCATTTGCCCACTGATCCAGAGGTTGGCGGTTTGAATCCCACTCTCAACTCTCAACATCATCGGTTAAACGTTAAGACCCACTGACCCACAGGTTGGCGGTGTGACTTCAGCTCCTACACATGAATACCGTCGTGTCCTTGGGCAAGACACCCACCTCGCCCCCCCCCCCAGTGTCTACGTACATTGGTGTGCGATATAAAAGCGTGACCATTTACATAAAAATCCTTCCTGTAAGCATAGATATAAACTTTCAAAATGTTTTCTTATTGTTGAGTAATATATTCTATCTACTTATAATTAATTTCAAATGTCTGAGGTAATACACATGCACAGAATCTGTTGGATCAGTTAAAAAAAAACAAAAAAAAACGGCATTCAACAAGTGCTATGTGGGTGGTGTAGTAAGAACAGCAAATATAAATCTGATGGGCTGGAAATCATTGCTCTAACTTGCAGAAAACACCATTCATTCTTCCATTTTTGAATAACCCTTTAAATGCCCCCACTTACGAGAGTATAAATCCACTTGTGTTCCACTTCATTCCGCACCCCAGACCTGTGAGTTATTGTCCATACTTAGAACTTGGTCAAACGAAGCATGACTCAGAGCTTTTAGAGGCAACGATAGGAGACACAAATAAATCGTACAATAGCTAAAGAACTAACAGTGCTCCGTTTGCCCCGAGAAATCTGGTTCAGCACTTGACTTTTACACAACAATTAGTCACTGATAAATATGAATGACTTTGGTGGTCCGCTGGAGAAAGGGTGCTGGCCTTAGCATTAACCTCTGTGGTAGAATATGGTCCAGCGAGTCTGAGAGCTTTTACAGCAGAGTGAATTTGGGGATAAGGTCATTAATTCCAGTAATGTCTTTGGAAATGCCGTGATAAAAAAAGAAAATGTACAATTGGGGAAGGGGAATGTTTGTCAGCCATTTTCCAGTAATGCAACTTTGTGATCACTATTGAGGATACTGTGGGATATCCATAGGCTTTATTGTGGTAATGTAGCGATTAACAATTTAAAACTAAATATTATCTCTTGTGATTTTGAAAATGTCCCTTAAATGTTGCGTATAACAAAACCCATGGATATTCCCCATTTGTTGAAGCATAGGGTTGAATTAAACATGACAGAAATAACTTGGCTGGAAGCAGTGGCAAAATGTGACCAAGAAAAGTAATAGTACTGTACTTAAGCTTTAAATTTGTCCTTAAATGCATTTAGTGGATGCTTTTTACTTTTACTCCACTACTTCTGAGAGCAGGTATCAGCGTTTTCTACCCAAACACCTTTTTTAACTCCTGAAAAGTAAAAGTATTTTTTTTATTATTGTTTGAGACCTGCTGAAAAGTCTGAGCGTTTATTTTTAACATGTTCATGGCTCGAGCAAACAAAAATATATACAGAAAAACAGCCAGGGAAAAAACGATCGATTCAGTTGTTTCTATTGAACAAAATTCAGCACACATCTGTATCAAAATCAATACATTTCAAGCTTTATAAGATCTCAAAATCTATGAGAAATATTTTTACTTTTTGGCTTTTTTTTTTTGCTCCAGTATCTACTTTTGCTTAAGTAACAGAACTGAGTACTTCTTCGACCACTTGATATGAAAACTATGTGAGTCTGCAGTGAATACATGACATTATTTAGAGGATTGTTATTGATATGAAGCACCTTGCAAAAGATAAACATTCTTTTTAGGTGAAACTTGGACACAAACCAGGACTACTACATGTTCACATTGATCCATAAAGTTTGCATTCCCCGCAATGAGCTAAAAGTAGTAATTTGCATCATTAATAACCCCATGTGGCTTTCTCACAGTAGGGCAGGAACTTTGCATGCCACCAGCCATTATATTTTAGTGATAAAACTAAACAAACACAGCAAAATGCCATGTTATGAAATCAAATTAGCAATCTATATATGTGGTCGTGCTTGTGAAATCCTTCTTTTGTCTACCGTTCTGTTTTTCCAATGACTGGAGGTGCTTTATAATTGTTCTCTCCCTGTGGCGTACTTTTACGAAACATCAATTCTCCACTCAAGCACAAAAAACTAATTTTCCCAATCACAGAATGACTTTTTTCAGCCCTGTCAAAATTCTCAACGGCACAATTTTTCTCTTTTGCATTATATTAATAAGTCTTTCGTCTTTTAAAACGGACACAGGAGTCAAAGGGCTTTTCAAAAATGTAGCAATTATACTCGGACAGAGCAATGGGCCAACCTTAAAATGTGGACCACTTAGAGATTATTCAAAATTGGAAAGTGTAAGACTGACTTAGTTCTATATTGATGTTATTGGGTAGTCTGAACCGCTGTGGCTATAACAGTACTAAGGCAGAGCAAAAGGCCTGAACTATGCCATAAATGTGAAATTAGTTTGAAGATCTATCCCAGCGCACACACTATTAACTTTGTAATGAGTCTGTAATGTAATTCTAACCGAAAAGCCAACAGAAAAATGAGCATTACTTTTAGAAGTCATATCAGCACTGTGGAGTGAAAATTTTGTCTTCATCGAGTAAGAATGAAATGAGGTAATTCCTGATAAAGGAGTTTCAAGATGGTGCCTTTATTATACTCCAGATATAGACAAACACTGTTGAGGAGGGTTTAAACTGTGGGTTTACCTGCATGGGCAAACACATTTCCAACCGCTTGTCATATTAATGCCATTAACGTATAAGTATTGCGGTTGGCTAATGTTGCTATTTCAATTCTTGAGTATCAGCTTCCTGCTTAGAGCCGCCATACTTTTGACCATTAATAAGATATATGTTGTTTTGAATTGTAAATTGCTATGGTAACAATATTCCCTTTCCCATTATTCTGAAATCCATGAATAGTTAGAGATTCTGCCCCCCAAATACAGCCTATGTCTGCCACTATGGAGATGGTTTAAGGCTTGCTTGAGGCTCAGGATTTCCAAGGTGTAATTCTGAAATGGTATGAAAAATTGTACAAAAGAGTCACATTTGCAGATATATACCAGTCCTGCAATATCTGTAAATTAATCACATTATATAAAATGTGTTCCCATGGATACAGAATCACAGCGCCACATTAACTGCACTGCATATTTTGTACCCCAAAGTGCCTTCATAAGATGTAACCTGTTTAATCAATCATAAGAAGTTTAATTTGCGAAATATCTTCTTTAGGGCCCAAATTTGGTAATTCAAAAAAAAAAACAAAAAAAAAAAACGTCTGTCTGACCTAATTAGCTGTTGCCCTATGGTGCTGCCGGTCCATTCAGAGTGAAATCTGCAGCCGTTCCTCTGAAAATGATGCAAAAATCTTCTCAAAACATATTCCATCTTTGCTCTGTGATTGTAATTATTCTGTGCCATGTAGATTCACTTGATTTGATTTATGTACGTACCAACCATTCACATAAACATCTGACTGACGGCTTAAATCCTGATATAACCAAGTATATAAGATATTTTCATTTTGTGTTTAATGTATGGAAATGAGACACATTGTGGTAGCAGTAGAAGGATGGGTTTGAGTGCTGCCTTATGGTACATTTCTGAACTGGCACTAATTAACAGTTCAAGGCCACATGGAGAGTGGTGAGAGGAAAAAACTTGAGATGTCTGAGCTTTGTGCAACTATTTTAAGATGAGCTGGAATTTCTTTGCATTAACTGTTGAATTTGGCTGGAACTTACACCTAGGGATGCACCAATCTAGCTTTTTCAGTTCCAATACAACAGCTTCATATGAATAAAAGTATTTATTAATTAATTTAATTATTTATATTAATTAATTTAATTATTTATATTTATTTATTTTTTATGTATTTTTTATGTATTTTTTTTTTTTTTTTTTTATTTCATTCACAAAATCTACAATTACATCAACAGTGTCACAAAGTTAACGATACAAGAAATAACTGAAAAGGAGCAGAAACAAGAGTAATCTTAAAAGTTCAAACCTTATGAGACGTTTTAGGCCAAGTCTTATTACATCCAACCTAAGCTCCAACCAGGACTTAACCGATATCATGGAACAAATAGTCGATCCAGCATATTTTTCAGTATTGCCGTCGATGTTCGTTAGCAGAATTGGTATCGGTGAACTCCTTGAACACCCAAGGAAAATGGATGACTAGCCCAACCTCCAGCCATAAGCTATTGCCACTTATATTCGAGTGTTAATTCAAGAGTGTCAACATACAAGGACAGTTAGTTTGAAATCCTTTTCCCAAACAAAAGACATAGCTGCTGACCAGTTTTAGTGGGAGTGAATAATGAGATGTTTGCAGCAGTGTGAATCCCTTGGTGATAATGTCGATGTAATTATGCATCCTCTTCCAATGCTCCCAGAGTTGTTGTAAAAGGGTCAACTAACCTCCATACATCCAAAAGTGACTGTGGCTGACTCTTTGCCAAAACTACCCCCTCTCTCCCTCTTTGGGGAAATCATTTAGTGGAGAACTGAGGCCCTGGCGCACCTCTGCATGCTGCTGATAAGAGGTCATCCCAAGCCAGGGCCAGTCCCACACCCGCAGTCCGTCCCGTTTCAGAACCCATGGTCAGACAATGATGAACTCCCAAAAAGATTAAAGGAGAAAAGCATCATGAAAGGCACAGAGGCTGGGTGCAGTGTCTGTGTACTATTCTAATACGCCACAGTTTTACAGACAGTATGTTACCAGCCTTTGAAGACAAAACAACACTGTGGCTTTGATGTTGGACTAGTGTTGAGTCACTATTTCAGACTACGCAGGTGAATAAGGATTTTTCAAACAAGCTTCCTCCATAAACGGCATATGGACAACCAGTGTTGGGCAAGAACTTTCAAAAAAGCCGCCCATTACCCATTACTCCTCCCCGAAAGTAATTGCATTAATAACTGCAATAGTCAATGAGGAAAGCAACAACTTACCAGATAAAATAACTATTAAATTACAAAATAAATCCTCAAAAATATACTCCAGCTGCTTTTTCAAGTAAAAACGAGCTATATTCAGCCTTATTTCTGCTGTAAATCAACAAATGTACCAATAAGCCATCATTATAGGCTATTCCTTCACAGCGAGATCAAGCTCCAACATCGACTCACAAACACACCAAAAAATGATGTATATCCATAAAACAGTGAGTATTCTTCCACTTGTCAGCTCAGAGACCAATGAAATGTAAGGAAAGTCTTTACAGCCGCCTAACACTGCTTCTGATTGGTCACTTAATCACTTCAGCCAATCACTGTCTCTAACCCCTTGTCTCCATCTTGTTTACTTCCCAAAACGAAAGAAAAACTGGAGATCCTTCGAATGAGACGAGAGAGCCCTGGACCCGCTCAGCTCCTCTGTCTCCGACCCAGCTCTCCACGACTGGTACGAACCTCACCTCTCCTGACCCAACTCACCAACTCTACCGGTACTGCTCACCTCGTCTCAGACCCCACTGCTCTCGCTCCACTCCTGGACCACGGCAAACCCCAGCTCTCAACTCCTTGATCGATCTACCTTAATTTGCACATTTAAAACTGTCAATAAACATTGCTAAACTCTTCCCTGAGTTCTGTCTCTTTGGTCCCTCCTGTCAGTCGTTGATGGTTAAAGTAACTTCCCAACACTGCTGACAACATTAAAAAGTATGGTATAAACACGAAATCTGGGTAACACTGGGTAAATTAATTCATAGATAACAAAAAGCTTAAGAATGACTCAGGTTTTGTAACTTTAACCTCTTAATTAGGTCATTACTAAACCTGAAACCTTTGTTCATTGTGAATTAACCCTTTCTTCATGGTTTATTAAGGCGTATTAAGATGGTACCGAACTCTGAATATTGCATATGGTTTAAAATTAATTTGATTAGGATTGTCTTATTAGAACGTACTGGTGTAAGACATTAGCAGTACATTTCTATATTGTTAACTTTTTGCTAGCGTCTTCAAACTGTTGCAGAACACTACAGTGACACAATGCTTAGTACTCATGTCCTCGGGTCTTGTACTACTAAGCTAAATAAGCTCCAGAGCCTCCAGCCTCTCTTTGCATATCTTCCACCATGTTTTGAAGCTATTCACAACACACTGTACATAAAGCTATTCATTTTAAATCAGTGAAAAGATTTTTTTTGCTGCACAGAAACTCCTATCTCAAATGCATACATAGCATTATTAACCGAATTTACTTTTAAAATGTATAAAATGCCACAGTAAAGTTGCACAAAACCTGTCCGTAAAGTAAAACAGGTTGACGGTAAATGCTGTAGGCAGCTTGTCAACGTGCATCACACTGAAACTAATTAAGCTTTCAACATTAAGAGGCAAAAAGATGGCCTCCACTATTTGGTAATCCATTAAAAGTATGTTGCAATTAAGATGATCTATTATGAGCTTAATTAAGTCATTAGTGCTGACACATTTTCAAGGCTTAAATGATGCAGCCACTTCAAAATTCTTAAAAAACTGTTTACTAGACGTCAAACATCACTCCACTATTCACGTCGTAAGTGCTAAGCGATGCTACCTATGTCTGCCGTTTGGAATATATATAACCGTGCGATCAAACGGAAGTACAGTTCTTTGTTGTGTAGCTAGAGTCATGATTAATGCTAATGAAATACTAGCTGCAGAAAGGTAGTAACAGCGATTTACTCTAATAGCCTAATTTCCCAAAGGTACAAGCAGTGGATGGATGAGGAGAGCAGGACTAACGCGCAGACCACCAATTAACTAGCGGCCATTTAACCCTCACGCAGAGCAAGACAAGGCAGGTTAAACATGTGGCGAGCTACCCAGGAAATGCTTAATGTCTACAACAGTTTACGCTCCTACTTCCCTAAAAGAATAATGAGATTCTGGGAGTGCATGATATTGTTTTTGCAAGATAGAAGTAATTTACATCCCCGCGATTGTTTTGCTCATGTACGTCGCCGCGGCAAAAGTGTCTGACAGCAAAATGGAGCTCCAATAATTGCAAATGAACAGAGAAAATGGGCTGATCGGTCTTTACCTTCATGTTTTTTTGCTTTATATTCTTAACGGAATATTCGATTGCTACAGAGTGGTGGTGTTTAATGAGGATAAACGGAAGAATTTGACTTTTTGGTGGTGTTTTTGTCTCAGAGGAGATAGGTGTTTGTAGTTTTGGCTTTAAGTGGCTATCTGAGCTGAGTACAGTCAAGCAGGTGGTTTCTTCAGTACTATGACTGCATGTAATTACCCCAGCCATCTGTTTCCTCGCTATTAACGCAAGCTATGATATTTTAGAACTTTTGATTTTTGTCATTTTTTACTGGCCAAGTTACAACAGTGTGGGTGGAAGGGTTAGTTTTTGCTTTTTAAGTCGCTGCCCAGTGTGCGTAATTTGCATAGTACTTTCCAATACAATATCTCATTGGGTGACATATACCAATGCCCTTTCTGTTCATGAAGACTTACAGTTAAAATTAAAGTGTCTTGCCCAATGGCACATAAATAATATGAAAAAGTGGAGCAAAAATTGACTTGTTTTACCCCTTTAGCTACTCCTGCCCTACGACTTCACTGTTACATTCATTTTCTACAAATACATATGGGAGTCTGATGTTTGTTTTGCTTTGAGTCTGGGATGTTGGACATAAAGGGCAATTATTAATGATATCTATGGAGCGTCTGCAGAGTCACAGCGGTACTTCTTTAGACAGTGTGAAATATATAACTAATAGGAACTTAGATTATTCAGGAGTACAAATAGCAGCGCCCAGTGGAATCGTACAAAGTTGACCATTTCACTCGGATCAATTAAAAACCTGTAAAACTACTTTAGAGACATAAGTTCAATTCGCAATTTGACCAGGCAACAAACTTGAGCATTGAATTAGCAGTGGACCGGAGAATGCATATAACTTCCAAATCACCCCAATTAATTACCGGCTAATTAAATCCATTAAACATTCTGGACAGTTAGCGAGAGGATTAGCCCTGTTTACAGCTTGACTCGTCACGCTTGCCGGGTTCATCTCTCAGGTGAGGGATATCAGCGCTTATAAAAACACATTCAACTTTTTATTATTGCCTCTTGAGTCTCTAAAGGCAGCAGCTGGTATTTACAACAGGCCACAAAGCAGCATTGCAGAGGAGTGAATGAGCCAGCCCATTGTAATAACATATCCAATCCAGCACCGTGCTCCTGCTTTGGGCGATGGGTAATTGAAATTTAGATGGAGCCAGGTCTTGTTTGTTTGTAAATGTTTTCTGAAAAGATGTTTAATCCACATATTTTTAGGTCCAAGAAATAATGGTGTAAAAGTTTTATGGAAATTTAAGGCCGATTTGGTGAGAAACACAAGATGCCACATAAATTTATGGAAAAAAAAAGAGAGAGGGGCAAAGAAAAACAAAAATGTATGTGGATTTGAGCTAGTTTTACGATTCCAGCGTTTGTACCATTTTGAAATGCAGATCAAAGCTGCTACTGTCAGTACAGTTTTGGATGTTTTCTGTTAGACTTTCTATAAACACTAGCAACTTTTTTAATACTGCACAACACTCATGGGTTTTTTCCAATACTGAAAGCGTCCCAGGAGAGCTCCAAATGGAATGGTGTTCAGAGCCTTTTTGGATTGAATCCACACAGCGAAATAGTGTCCTAGCACAGTGTTTTCATAAGAAGTGCAGGGACTCCACATTGCACGACTGCTGAGGTAATCTAAGAGCTGAATCATTTAAATATGAATCATCACTCGAATATGTGTGGATTAAATAGACACGGATTCAGATATGTTTTTTTGACATGGAAACATTATGGTTTTAGTTTAAATCAGTTAGTTTAGGGAAGGTTGTACAGAAATAATGCATTTTTGTGTGATGTTATCAGCACATTTGTTGATCATAAAGTGTAAACAGTTTCCTCTTGACAAATATTTAGGATAAAAGTTTTAGCCTTCCAAGTTTAACCAACCATTTTTGCCCATGTTTCTATCACCAGAATTCCAAAAAAAAAAAAAAAAAAAAAAAAATCCAGCCTGCAGCAAAACATGTTTGTTGGACTAATGAAGGATCAAATCTCACTCTTTCCTTCTTAAAATTCCGCTCCTGTAATCTTCAGTCTCACGCTTAGCTTCTTTAGGGCTCTGTAGATCACTAAAGTGGAAGAAGCTACACAAACTCTTGTTTACTCAGATGTTCCACTTGGCTGTTATGCCCCACTTGCCCATGGGAAACTGAAACATCTTAATCATCCCAACCTGGGAACGAGCTCTCAGTTGGAACAGCGCTCCAAAAACACGGAAAAGTCAAAGAATCGGGACATCGCTCAAAAATTCCAGACGCTGCAGACATATTCGCATGACAGCCCAAGCATGATGCCTGACAAAGCCTGCGCCTCAGTGGATGGATCCCTGCCTTGTCATCACCTTTTGTTGCTGTGAGTTCATAGTATTTGAGCACATTAGAGCAGATGGTGTGTTGCTTATTCTTGCTTGTGCAGTGGGAGAAGTAAGAAAAAAACAAACTGTTATGATCTGGTTTCTCCTCTCCTGCTTCGACATCAGCTCTTCTGGCCATTTAATCGTGTTTATCTCAGTTTTCCCCGTCCTTTTTCAGCCTTTGAAGTCATCTACCTCATTTTCTCAGAAATTCTGGTGCTCTGTCTCGAAGGGCACCTTTTGGAAAATGTGCAAAATTAAGTCTAACTTCAAGAGCTACATTCTGACAGAGATTGGGCTGTTTTTTTGAGCAATTTTCGCAAGCTTGAGGCTCACGTTCAAATAGTCACTTCAAATAGGTGGCTCTTCAGGTCACATCCATCACCCAGATATAACCTAACGCAGTGCTAGGAGTGGGATAAATGCCTCGTTGAAATCTTTTACACAGTCAAACCTGTTTCAGTTTTATTTCCTTATTTTTTAATGTTCCATCACCCATGACCTTTGTTTTTCATGAATATTTGAAATTTCTCAACAGATGGCGTGTGCATTTCTACCCAATTTGTCACCCCCAAGGAGAACACGAGCTACCGGATTTAATAGTGGATTGTGTAACCTTATCTTGTCCCCGCTAACAGATAAACAATTAACATGTCATTAGTAAAGGTAATACTTTAAAAGACTCGTTCCATATTTCACCGATGGGATGGACGCATATATCGAAAGCTCTCCGGTTCACATCTCGCTCGCTCGCTGAAACCTTGACTCGTGTAATGAAAAATGAATGCAGAGAGACTACTCAATCTCCTTTGTTTATTTTGTTAAAAGTATTACATAATGCATATAAAGTGGTATTCCTGGGTCCAGATTTGAATAAGCAACCTTCATGCATTCAGGTTGACAGCGTGGTAATAAACTATAGTTAAGATGTATTATTCTGTTTGGCAAACGAAAAAAAAGAAAAAAAGAAAATGAGTTTGCTGGCTTTAAGGCAGCTTTGTACGTGATCCAGAAGCTCTTTAATACTTCAGCGTGCACGGATGGAGCAAGCTGAGTGCACAATGTAATGAAAAAAAGTGCTCAGATACTAAATAATGTTAATAAAATAGACAGGCAGCTGCTATAAAATAATGTAATAGTTGTCAGACCAGAGATAATTCAGGGGCGCTGAGTGAGAATGAAAGCTGTTCTAAAGGACACGAACCTATGCCAAAAGTAATAAAGAAAAAAATAAAATAAAATAAAGAATTGTGCAAAAATAAATGGAGATATTGTATTAAAAATGTATAACAGTAACAGTTAGTGATGGTCAGTGGAGTTTTGATAGTCACCTTTATCCGGAAGTTGCTGTGGGCGCTGCCATTTTTATTCAGATTGGTAGCAGCAAATAAGTTCTACATGCACAACAAAGCCATTTTTAAAACCTCTTAGAAATTGGTGCATTGCTAATTTGTTGTTGCACATGAACATTTTACATTTGACACAAGCAACTAGTTTATATAATATTTTAGTGGCAAAACTTTACCCAAATTCTCCATTGGTAGGGACTGGATTCTCACTTAACCGGAAGTGCTGCCACAAAAAAAAGCGTGCTTTAGTCACATTTATGAAAAAAGTGAGCGGGGTGGATTAAGGTCAAGAGCCTGGCGGGCCAAAACTACACTCTTTTCTTTACAAAAACGCCTGGGTGCTGAGTTTCTCTCTCTTAGGTCAGATGAGGTGAGGGAAGTCTGGAGTCCACGCTTAGACCGCTGAAGAAAATGGATGGATGGAGGTCAGATGAGTTTAATTGACGGATTAGCCAATCAGATCCAATCAGGGTTCGTTCGTGTCAAAACAGGAGAAAAAAACACAGTATTGAAAAAAACAATGTGGATTTTTGCAGAATCAATGAGCGAAGCATGAAACAGCTTAATCGAACGTGATAGATGGCCAATGAACAACAGTTTCCCATGTCTCACTGACAAAAACAAACATGGAAAAAAAGTAAAAATATTGACTAGCTTTTATTATCAATACATACTAGCTACATAATAACAAAGCGAAACAATCTAAAAATATAGACACTTCACTGCCTTCATATTATTGCCAATTCCTTTACTGGTGTGGTTCACAAAGGCTCCTCAGCTGAATCGAAGATGTTCCCGGAATAACTACAATACCCTTTGCAAATTGAGATAAGGGCATTGGATTAAAAATAGTCTCTTCTGTTTTAAATGTATCAGAGTATATAGGTGTTTACTGTTCTGTAGTCTGTGGTTCCACTCTCTTCCTCCATAAATGCAAAGTGAAAAGAAATATCACTACAGTTCACTCTCTTTTAATTATCTCTCTTTGTGTTTGTTTGCGTTGGTCTATTTCAAAGTCAGAAAAATAAAAGCACATAGTTCGCCTGGGGAAGTACTTATTCAAAAAAGGCACTGCTGTATCTGTAAATGCATGCATCTATCACCCGAGGGACACATCACAGAGACCAATGTGGTTTAATCTGAAACGGTTTGGTTAGATTCTCCAATGTGATTAGCTTTCCTGACTTGTTATATACAGAAAGCGATTTGTAAGCAACTACAAGCTTAAAATGGATAATAGAATTTGTGGAGTTTAATCTTTTGTTTAGTTCTGATAATCCTAAATCGGTTGTCAGACAATTTGATATATCCACAGCCATTTTTCAGTCAAAATTGCAACGTTTTCTTTATCCAAATAAAACACTATTGCACACAAAGGAAGTCAAGACCCATAAAAAGTGTAAGGCAGCAAGCTCTGTTCATTTATCGACATCCGGAGGAACTCTGCAATTCGCAACAGCAAGTAAAGAATTAAAGTAGTAAAGCAGTATTGAGTGCGATATTGAATTGAGTAAATCAAAAAGTGCTATGTGGTCTTCCTCTGAATGTGGAGCTAAGGTGAGGTCAGGACAGGTGAAGCAGCTTTCTCTATGCAGAATATACGGGCCAAGAGTTTGAAATGAACCTAAGGCGATATACAATGTTATATTGGAGCATCTCAGTGTCAGTGTCCATAATTCGAAGTGCACAGAGGTAGAGTGGTTATTACTTTGTAAATTGTCCAGTGGAAATTCCGCCACCTAATTGTCTCCATGGAGGTGTTGTTTCTTTGAATGTTCCACAGTATGGCAGTATAATTATCTGTCTTGCATTGATTTCATTACAGCTGATGGAAGTCTGGGAGTCCCCGCTTAGACCGCTGCACCCACGACCCGGCCCCGGATAAGCGGAAGAAAATAAATGGATGGATGGATGGATGTTTTTATTGCTCTAAAATAGCTTGCAAACATGTGTTCTTACTGTGAGTGCGATTGCTTCTACACAGATCTGACCTGTACTTGCCCCGGTGCCACTAGATAATGAAGTTTGCTGTGGAACATTCTATCCACACTATAGATTGTATAAAGAAGTGGACTCGGCTCCAGTCAAATGGAGTCTAACGATTATAGGGGTGAATTTGGAGCAGAGTGCCATGTTTGGAGTATATGGAGTATCATAGCAACCAAAGAGCCAATCCAGAGCGAGGCTAACGAAGGTAACGCCCCTTCACGCCTAGCATCGCTGTCAAACAATCAAACCTGCTGTTGCTGGGGGAGTGACCTCGGGCAAAGAAGGCACCCGATTATTAACGAATCGACACACAATAGCAAAATAAAAACCTAGGATCATGCAGAGTGGGTTAATACAAACATTTTAAGACCAAAATGACACGGGACATTGCAGCAGTTACAGAGAGAGAGGTGACATTTTTTATGAAGCCGGAAGCACGTCCATGATCACTTCTTATTTGGAACATGGTGGCTAGCACGTGAGCTAAGTCCATTTATATACACAGTCTATGATCCGCACAAACCCATAACACCTCTTTGGAGAAAACAAACTCTTAAAAGTTACATAGTGCCCTCTTAACAATTTACATAATATTAAAAACTGCATAATTCCATGAAAAACAGAATATATAATGTTGCATGAGGCGACATTACCAAATCGGATAATTTAGTGTCTAAAAGTCCAGCAAAACAAAAGAGTTTGCCCATGCCACTGAATACATCCACTCCAATGCTTTTATGAGAAATGGCTGATAATTGATGCCATTAAAAGTGAATTAAAAAACATGATCTATTAATCTTGATTTCCAATAAGAAATCCTTTTACGGCGTGCGCTTCTTCAAAGGTCAATCCATTTCCATGTGAAGCAGCCCTCACAGACTTCACCGACTGAACAACACTATCAATAGCTCTTGTTGTTACCTGCATAATCAGACGTATTCCCCATTTATCTGACCTGGCGCACATGCATCCAAACCACATAATGGACTTTTCCATTTGGGCTACCGATTCTATTGTCCAAAACTCATCTTGGAATGAAAGCAGCCTGAATGGACCACCAAGCAATGCCCACACACAGAAAGAATCATTTGATGCTATAGACATTTTTGCAGCTCTAATGAAACAAGATAACTTTGCTAAGGTGAATGCAGTTATTACAGAAGCTGCTCTGGAACGCCCGTCTCTGCAGTTTGTTGGATGGATGCTGATTGGACTTTAATGCTCCTACATATTTGCATGTGTTTCTCGCTGATTCTGTCTTACATAGTCATTATGTCTGATGGAACTCTTTTAGGCTGCAGCAATAGCACAGGCCGTACTATTTTATCTCCACTTACTGCTTTATTATTTGGAGCTTCAACAAGTCAACTTGACTCATCAGGTACTTGGGAAAGCATTATAACTGCTAAACTTTGACATTTAGCACTCCAAATGTGATTAATTGTACTTGATGGGGACAAATTAGCTGCCTATCCGAGCGCTGTTTGATCGTTTTATCATTTTTCTCTTGTCCCTATTGAGTGTGACTTAATGGGCGTCAGGAAAGAAGACAACAGAAAATTGAAAATGCATTCGATTGGTACATCAATTGCCCTAACATAACAAGGACACAAGCAGGACACACAGTTTTAATTAGCTTGTTTAATTAAAATGACTCTGTTTGTGAATAATGGAGAGATGGAGATAAGTCAATCCATCAACATGGATTTATTGATTGGTAAATTATTTGGCTATTAATTGAGAGTGACATAAGGCACTATAGACTTGAGTCAGCACTCAAAGCTTAATTTTGGTTTGGAGATGGTTCTATCTGTCACCCCAAAGAATTAAAAAAAAAAAAAAAAAAAGCTAGCAGCAAATTAGCCAGAAGAGTATTTGTCTAAAATGCATGAAAATTGTTCAAAGTTTTCAACTCCACAAAGTGCTGCTGGCTGCTTACTGCCCTTAAATAACCCATGTAGCTGTAGCCTGGAAAATGCACATCTGCATAAATGTGGTATAAATAAGTCCAAATAACAAACAAAAAGCCATTTAAAACTGGACGTAGCCAATAACTATAATTCCCCTGTCCATTTGACAGACAGCTCTGTATCCCTTTCCAGTTCTCCTGGTTCACATGTCCATTCTGCCAGGGATTTTGGCGCTTCATATCTGGGTACCTGTCCTCTTATGCTTCAGTGAGACATTTAATGAAAGCTTTAGCCCATGAATGACAGCTGATGTGTAAAAGAGCCTGTTCATGCTTATGCTAATCAGAGGACACACTTGAGCTGGATTTTCCCTTATTCACTCCAGAAAGTCTTTACAAAAAACTCCAAACAAAACTGCTGTGTCTATATGCCGCACTGAACAGTGACAATATGTCGACGATGCAAGAAGCACCAAGAATTTCATTACTGTTCATCTGCTTACAAATGCAGTTTGAGACACCTGCTGAGCAACTGTTCACCACTGTGAACATGGCATGTACGTGTAAAATGATGCACAACAGCCACAGAAATCATGTTTAACAAAATTAACCAGCACATTTTTTCATCTGCAATGGTTATATTTCAAAAACACAATTCCAGGGGGAAAAGTCAATTTGAGTCAAAACTATTTTCCACCTAAATGGTTTTCCTGACATATACCCAATTTCTATGGGAAAATTAATTGTAAATTCTCATCTATTTATTTTTGATGTTTATATAATAAATATCTCCAGGTCGTTAATTGTATATGACAAATTTTGACCACATTTTGCCAGAGGCACCAGCTGTAGCAGTCACAGTCGGATGGGCAGTGAATTGATGTCTGTGCTCCCACAAGGGGAGCAGGAATCCTTCAACAAGCCAATGGAACATGCTTCTTACACTCCTCCATTCAGCCAAGAGCAGACCTTTCCGGCTGTGAACACTCATGGCACTAAAAAAAGAAAGGCGGGCAAACGGAAGTGTGGTGAGAACAGGAAGTGCTCGGAGCGATCTTTCTGTCACTGAGACAGTGGAACTGCTGAAGGATGATTACATGGAGCAGGAGAGAGGGATAGACAGATAGATAGATAAAGAGAGGGGAAGAGAGAGAGAGCAAACTAATCGCCCTCTGTCTTTTCATTCATGACACATTGCTTAACCAGAGCTGACAAGCTTCAAAAAGAGGAGTTTGATAGAGGAGATAGGAGAGCGTGCTGCATGGACATGAGCAGTGTGCATAAAGAGGAGCTTGTTTTAGGAATAAACACATTGAGCTGAATGTGGAGGGAGCAGGTGGACGGTTTTGCTTAGTTTTTGGTGTGCAGCATCAAAAAAAAAAAAGAAAACAGTGCTTTTTGCGTATTTCTCATGTGCTGTTGTGTACGGACACAGATTTCTGCCTAATGAGTTACAGAGTTTTTGTAAAATGTCATTGCAAAAGTTATAACAAGATACACACATTGACGTTATAGGAGCTCTTCTGTGCACTGGCTTCCAACTGATAAGCAAAATCTGTATAATCTGGCCACATTTCGTGCAGTTAAATGTTAATTGCCGTCAAACTAATTTAATTGGTCATTTTATTTTAGGGGTTGGAAAATGTTGTTTGCTCTGTTAAATTTGGATCTACAACAAAAATATCATTATAAATTTCTAACATTTTTATTTGGCATACTGTTGCTTTTTATAAAACCACAAAACTGCTGCGATAAACAGGAGCCATCCGCCATCCACAACATCAAATTCAACTCTCCCAACAGTCATATGTAATAACTGACTGTGCTGGGGGATCCAAGTGCAACGGCATCCATCTGTCTAAGACTTGTATTCATTTAGAAACAGACAAAGGCAAACAGCATTCAGTCACCAGTCCTTTCCCGGCCAAGCAGAAAACATGTAACGAGGGTAGAACCATGTGTCCGTCCAAATCAGCTATCCCACCAGAGGAACCTTAGGGCCTAAAGCGGAGATCAGTACAACCTGCTTTGAATTCTGCAACCATCTGGAAAGGCTCTGTGGATTCTGTGCAACACCATCTGAAGGAGAAAGTTTTCGCCTGTGATTGATTGGCAAGTATTTCAGATAAGGGCCATGGGTGCCGTGGAGTATTGGCAGTGGCGGTGATGAGGCAATCAGGAGTCTCGCCTTGAAGCAGACAGAAAATGCACGGGCATAATTTAGCCGCTGAACTGGACCGCAGATGAGAGGAGCCAGGTTTGTTCTTAATATTGACTCAAGCAGAAGACGGCACAGAGACTCAAGTGAAACTATCAAGAGAAAAGACATCCATAAAGTTAAAAGACAAATATTATGCTGAATAGACTTTTTGTTGTTCGTCCAAAAATATACCTGGAGTTATATTTTTGTTTAATTCGCAATTTATGGAGATTAAAAACACAATGGAACACTTCCTGTATTCCCAGATGTATGTGTGTGTTTTTTTGTTTGAGAGAAGAGCTAAATATGCAGGGTTTGTGTGTTAAATGTGAGAGAATGAAACAAAACATAAATCCAGGTATGTTTTTGACAAGGAAACAACACTATAATACAGATCAGAAAATAGTGTAATATTGGTTCTTTAATCAATCATATTTACGAGGTCATCTTCTTTAAGCACTTATAAATCACTCAATTTCCCCCTGGTTAGTTAAATCACAGATCAAAAGCCTAAAAGTGCAGATTTAAATTATGTTCATGATGATATTCTAATGGTCCCATAAGAATATCAATCAGAGGGCTCCAACATCTATATACCACAGAAAAATGAAGTTACAGTGAGAAGGAAAGCATGTTTAAAAACCAAGAATGCATGACTCGCATATATATCCCATGTATCCCAAATAACAAAGCTGGAGCTTCAAAATATCTTTATGGAATGATGAATGCAGTGAATATGGAGTTGACAGGCCTTAATATGCATAAAACAAAGTTCCTGTTTTTTTAAATACACTGAGGTGATGTTGAATAAGGTAAAAAAAATCAGGTAAGAAGAAAAAGTACCAACCCAACTGTTGTTAGCCTCTAAACTCGAAACCTTTTCAAACTGTTGTTTTGTCTACAACAAATTACACATGGAAAACTTCCAAATGAGGTGTCATAGTGAAAACTTAATGTGTTTTCAGAATTACTTAATTCCATGAAAGAAAACGACTGCTGTTGCTTTTGAGTAAACTGAATGGGTCTCAACTTCACCCTTGACCTCACCAAAAGTTTGTTGGCGAAGGAGCTTTTTGTTGGTGAATGAGCTTTTTGTTGGTGAATGAGGGAAAAATATTAAAAATAGTGAAAATAAAAGAAACATCGGTTGACTTGGAATTAAGAGCTGTACTTTTGAACCCTGGTTTAGTTTAATCTAATTCTATGGAAAGACATTTCACACATTTTGTCCTTAACCTTGACAAGAAAGCCTTTGGTAATTGGTAATTAATTTGGTAAGAAAGCCTTTATCATAATAACTGCATACAGTTTTTGCACAAAATGTTAAATCTGAAATTTAATTGGCTCATCCACACATTAATAGCTTTCCAAAATGTTTGTGTAATCCATTGGACTGAATCACATAAATGAGGAGCGGCACATAAAACACTCAAATGCATTTGATTTTGGGCTCATTTAATGGAACTTAATGGGCTGTGCTCGCTCCTCACAAACTGTATCAGCAGCACAAGATTGTAATTGACCTTCACTTTGTAGCACGTCGCGCCTCTCTATCACGTTTGGCCGTGATAAAGACACTCTTAATGGTGAATTTAGAAGATTCTCTCATTTTATTTCTTCAAACTAAATTAGCTATTGGTAATACAAAGGTCATGTTTTTATTTAAATGTTTCACTTACAAAGCTGCAGACATCTAACCCACGGATGACTTTCAAAACACGAATAATACCATGCATCATTTTGATCCTGTTTATTTTACACTATTGTAAAAGGAACACCAGGCCGCTGTTACATAAGACACAAGGCAGCTAGTATAGGTCTTATTTGTAGTAAACTAAATACTTTGGATTCACAACACTATTAAAAAGGGGGTATTAACTGCTAACCCATAACATATTTCGATCACCATCTTTTTAAAATACTATACTCGCCAAAAACAGTACATTAACAAGTTTCCCTTTCACTTTTGACGCTCTGAGCCTTCCCTCCCTTTGCTCCCTGTGCTAAGTCACCTTTCACACAATCAACATGCGTTTCATGAATTTGCACGTCACATCAAGTTGCTATGCACAGTTTTGTATCATTCCTTTGTATATTTACAGAGAATTGCCGTGTGGGAGCATGGATGACGTAGGTTTGTGGGCTGAGCATTGGAGAAAATCTTAGAGCTAACAGTAAGAAGGATTCAAATAGGACATGATTTTGACGAAGGAACAATGTTATAACATGGTCAAAAGCTCAAAAAAATCTATTTTGCATCATGCCCCCTCTTTAATAGTAGCTAAATATAACATGTGATGAAATTAAAAAAGGCTATCAAACAATAATGTGGTAGATTTATTCAGAATATTATTGTCTAGAGCAGAAAGTGTGTTGACGAGTTACTGCCTGGCTGCATGACAATTGCGTAGCTGCCAATGCTAATAACCTGCGCTACAATTAAGACAGTACATTTATTGCACATTTTTCTCATGCTATGTCGTGTAACTATCCCCATAGAAAACTATATGACATGGACCAAATCTTCCATTAACGTAATGGTTTTGAAACCCACTTTACCATCCACTCACAGGGATGGTGGCAGTTTGCTACTAATTTGACAGGGATGGGTGACGCCGTGTCTTTCTACCTTATACAGTCTCTTTAACTAATGAGCTGTACTATATGACAGTGTACTACTTTTCCATGAGGTCTTAAAAGTTCATTTCCTTTTGGTGAAATTAAGCATTGCATTTGGGTCACAGATGTCTTTGTCGCCCAAACCATTGGAGTTAATCTGAATGGGCACAAGGGAAAGAAATCCTAGCAAAGAGGAGAGAAAAAAAAAAGGTTATGGTGGATTTGGCCTGCCTTTCCTCTGCCAGGCAAAGGCCGATGCCACGCTGCTTTTTATAACTCTGACTTATGTTGAGCCAATGTTCAAATAGCCCCTTTTGTGGGTGATTCCCGCTGTTCCACCACAACACAAAGCTGACACGCAGGTCTGATCTGCAAAGACATGATTTTGTTTAGGTGACAGCGCTGTGTCAGCTCCCCTACTACTCACTTTACACCTTTCAACGGGGAGACACGGCGGCAGGAAGGGGGGGGGGGGGTCTACATCTAGATCTGTCATCGGCAGAAGATAAACTGTAAATAAATAGCAGTCCAGCACAAAAAAAAAAAAAAAATCAAAGAATCTAAATAAAAAAAGAACAAATGATTGATGGTTAGTGTTTTTTCTGTTGTGGGGAGGTCTCCGAATTAGCTCTGAGCTAGATGGCCTGTGGACATGGCATCGGTGCCACTTTAAACTGCGACAATGTTTTTGCTCTGTCCCTGTCAAATAAACACACAGCCCTGGGGTACAATGGAGACTGCCAATCTGTCCCCTCAGCCTTTCTGACCACTACTAATCCCTCACTCACATTCATACAAGCAACAAGGGTGAAGTGTCTTGCCTAAAGGCTCAACAACAGTTTCCGCTAACCACTACTGAGCCACGAGCCACTGCTGCCCCGCTACGGCCCCTGTTATTCTCAACGGTTTTCCATCAAGTATAAATCAGACTTAAATATCAGCTTTTAAAATCAGATGAGGTTGGGTTTTCTCAATATTAACTAAATTAGTGGCAAAATCTTGTCCAGCTAATCTCTTCTTTTGTTCAGTGCCAGTTTTTTAAGTAATTTGAGTTCATAAAGCAACACGCTGTGATGCTATTGTTCGTTTTCAAAGGGGATTATGCAAATAAATAAATTGCCCCCGCATATCTTATGAAATACCACGGACAATGCAGTGCAGTAGTAAAAAAAAAAGTATTAGTCTTCAGTTGCTTCCATAGACTGTATATATAAATGGACATAGCTCACCTGCTAGCCACCATGCTCCAAATAAGAACTGTCGCCCCCCTCTCCGTACCTGCTGTTGTGAGTCTTGTCATTTTTGTCTTAAAATGTTCGTATTAACCCGCTCGACATGATCCTGTATTTTTATTTCGCTATTGTGTCCATAACTGAAGATATGATCGTTAATAACAAATAGTCAGCCTTCTTTCTCTGTGGTCACTCTCACTAGCCTTAGCAACAGGTTTGATTGACAGCGTTGCTATGCGGCCGCTCCCTGCTAAAACAGTTGTGCGTGCAAGAAGGGGCGTTACCTACTAGTGATCAAAGTTTCTCTGTCAGTTTCTGTTCTGTTTTATGAAGAACAGGCGCAGAGGCTCGGGAATCGTTCTGTAGATCTTTATTGTACAGTTGGGTTAAAGGCAGCGTACAGCAAAATTCAGAGAAGAATCAAATGCAAAGTCTACGCAGAGTCAAATGCAGAGTTTAACAAATTGGCCAAAATGTAACGTTATGTCTGAGGTTTCTGTGATTACACGAAATGACACTGTTATATGGGAAACAGAACATTTTGTAAGCAATGTAATATATTTGTATATTGTTCACTCTACCGGATTGGCTCTTTGGTTGCTATGATACTCGCATTCGTAATTCCAATTATAGCTCAAAATTTGCCCCTATAACTGCTGTCCTCTACGAGCTTCACTTGGTTGGAGCTGAACGCTATGGGTGACGTCACGCTCACTTAGTCCGCTTCTTTATACAGTCTATGGTTATTTCCCAATCACACAAGCACAAGCAAAGACTAGACAGCAAATAACAAGCCTGTCAAACCACCACAATACAGTGTTTTGCCCAATGACACAGTATAAGTACATATAAACAGCAGAGATTGAACCTCTAACAGTCATTTTTGGCATTTTCACTCATATCACATTCCAACTGCCAGATTTGAAGTCATAAACAAATACATCCGGTGCAAATAGAAGCTGGTGTAATGTTTATTCCACTGATCGAACAGGTGGAGGGGCTTTGTGGTAAAACCTGGCCTGCAATTTATTCTACTTAGGCAGCACACAGGACTAGCTGCTTTTCACCATATAAATACGTACAGGCGATAGATTTGCAACAAACCACTTGTGTAAACTAGGTAGGACCAGCTTAGACAGACAGACAGACAAAAAAGCAAAGGGTTTGGAAAAAAAATGGAGGACGGAGAAGGCAAAGAACTCGCCGAGGCAAGCTGGAATTTAATTGGCTGTTTGTTTTTCATCAGTCCCAGAAGAGACAATATTTATGAGTTTGATCTTTGCGTTGCTGGGAAAATAACAAGGCGGCCTCCTCCGACGTGACATGGGATGTATAGTGGTTTCTATATCTGTGGCATTTGTGAGAGTCGAGGGTAGGTCCTGTATTTTTAAAAATGAATTTCTGCAGAGTATTGACATTTATTCCAACGAACACACAGATATCCTTAAAGAAGTAACAGCTAAAGCGAGAGTTGGAAACATGTTAGCTTTGGTTAATGAGGCTGTATTATTTTTGCTTTTGTTACTTTGATTAAGAACAGTTCAGGTTTTATTTGTATTTATCCATTTTATTAAAACATAATCTATTTGCATCTATTTTGCATTTGTTTTCTGTAAAAATGTTCACACTAATGAGAATAATACGTTTTACCATCAAGAGTAGACCTTGTATCTAAGGACTTGCCAGGCTCATAAAACCTAGGACAGACCACTTTATGTTGATCCAAACAAACATGAGATATTTAAATAGAAAAAGGTAATGTATTTTATTAGATCGACAAAATATGAATGCATATATGAACGCAAACTTTTTTTTTGTGGATTATATTCACTCTGAGCTTACATGTTTAAAGTAAAATAAATCTGTCAATGAGACTGCTGTGCTGTTAGTGTTTTTACTCATCTATGAACCAGCCTGGTGCGCTGTTAGTATGCTAGTTGTTGACAGAAATACTCTTCTCTGGCCTCTGAAAAGGGTTTATAAACTCATCATGGTGAAAAATGTGCCACATGAACCATCTCACACTCTAAGGACTTCAGGGACCGGCCTCCTGCTGGTGCCCAGAGTCAGGACTAAACATGGAGAATCAGTGTTTCAGTTTCATGCAGCTAAAACCTGGAACAGTCTTCCTGAAGATCTGAGACAGGCCTGTACTTTGACAATGTTTAAATCCAGGCTCAAAACAGTTCTGTTTATCTGTGCATACGACTGAAAAGGCTTTTATTCTGCACTGTTCTGTTAATTTTATGATGATTATTTGTGATTATGTTTTAATTTGTGTGATTTTAATGTCCTTCTTATTCTGTAAAGCACTTTGAATTACTTTGTGTATGAATTGTGCTATACAAATAAACGCAACTTGCCTAAATAGGATGTTAGGAATGTATTGGCAACTTAAAATAAACTTTTTTTTAAGACACAATCAGGCAGGTAGCACCTTGGACAATGGACAGAGCATTAACCCCTAAACTAAACCATTTCTATTCGACACAATCCCTGACTATTGCGAGACAGAGCCAACATGCTGCAATACCAACTATTCATAGAATTGCTGTTACGCCATCACCATTTGCATTCATTTTACTGTATAATGCGCTGCAGGGCCAGGATGAAGCAGAGAGAGAGAGAGAGAAAAAAAATGTTTAACCAAACCAAACGTTGGGATCAGATTAAGAAATCCAGCATAATAGAAAACCCAGACAGATAAGCAATAAAACGCTATGGAATTATTGATGAGCTTACGCAGTGTTGCTCATGTTTGCTTATAAGCCTGACCTTGGGTTAATCAGAATTTGAGAGAGACGGCGATGAGCTAAGAGGGTGGCTCGGATCTCAATGTTACAGAAGATTCACTTATATACAGTCTTTCCTGAAATATATACAAGACGTACTATTCTCATGGCTTTGTGATACAGCGATGGACAGGACCAATCACATCTTTTGGGCTTGTTGCGTTTTGGAAAGAGAGCACATTTACTTTTTGGGTAATTGTATTTTACATCAATAAAAACCCTCTGAAAAAAGATGGGGCAATGTAATGTATGATCCAACTCCAAAGCATGACCAGAGAAGAAGAGGTGAAATCAACAATAGAAAATTTTCACTTTGTATTAAAATTAAATTAGGTTCAGATTGGAAAGAGATTTAATTGAAGTAAAAAAGCAGCAGGAGCTTGTTCATGAAATTAAGGATCATTTGAAAGCTCCAAAAGTGGTTATAATTAGATATTTTTGGCCTTTCAAACATGGTATTAGACGAGACAAAGTGGAGAACCTATTCTACCAACTGATGTCTATTTAGTGGTGAAAAGTGCCTGTGATAATCTGTTCATTATATTACACAGTCGAGTATCATTTTTCACTCTACTTTATCAAATGCAGAAATTGTTCAACAGTAATTATGTATGTAAATGTGTGTTTTATTTTACAGCCTACATGAGGAGCAGTGTTATTAAACAGATGCAAAGAACAGAAGAAATTAAACCTATTTCCTATATATTGGTTTTCTCCCAATAATCTTGTCTCTTGTCTCTTGTCTCGTGTCTTCCAACTCATTCATTTGCAATCGATGAACAAAATCATTGCCCTTTGCCCACACACACTGTTTAGAATTATAAAGACATTGTAATCCTTAATGCTATGTTCCAGGACAGAATTGAATAATCACATAGTAAAAAGAAATATTTGCCAAATACTACTCTCCCACATATCCACCTCCTCAGAGAAGTGCACTTCCAAACTCCCACTAGCCTCGTCACGCACGGCCCTACACCTCTCCTCTCCTCTCGCAGTTTTTGGATTCCTCTGAAGCTGTTGACCTTCGAAGCGGCACGGAGACGAGTAACTCATGTATCAGCTGCTGAAATGTACGAAGATGCTGAGGAAGAGTATGGGAAGGTAGAGAAGTTCAACTATGCAACAGAAATATAGCAATATATCTACAACTAATTAACCTTTAGAAAGACTTTTAAACAAATAATTTAGCAAGAATCATTCAAAAATAACTTAATACATAATCCTAACTCCCTCCTTGATTAAAGCTGCACTATGTTACTTTTCTGGTAGAGCGCTCAGTACCTCCTTGTTTCCAGGATATAGCACATTCCGCAGTATGGCATTAAACATTCCCATCCCTCACCTGGCCAAGTTACAGGTTAGCTTGGTGGAGTGAAAGAATGTTTTTGTTTTACATTTTAAATTGGAAAATGTGTCTCAGATAAAATGGCCCTGACCTGTGGGGTGCCCCAATCATCAAACCTGGGACCCCTGTTGTTCAATCTCTGCATGCTGCTTTTAGGCCAGTTAATAGACAGCAATACCAAAACTATGCAGATGACGCTCAGATTTATGGATTCGCTCTGACACTGACTCTAACAGATCAGTGTGTGGATACATCTAAGCTCAGACAATACTGAAGTCATTGTTTTTGTCCCACAGAAACATAGAGAAAGTGTCAGCAGTCACATCCAGTCTCTCTCTCTAAAAGCTTCAAATCAGGCTAGAAATCTTGGGATAATAATGGACTCAGACTTGAACTTTAACAGTCACATCAAATCAATAATATCTGCAGCTTTTTACCATTTAAAAAACATTCAAAACTTAAAGGTATACTGTCTAAACCAGACTTGGAGAGACTTATCCATGCATCTGTCTCCAGTAGGTTAGACTATTGTAACGTCCTGCTCACTGGCCTCTCCAAACGAGCGTTAAGGCAGAGGCAGTACATCCAGAACGCTGCTGCTCGGGGTGTGACTAGAACCAGGAAGTGTGAGTACTGGCTCCTGTAGCTCAGAGAATAGACTTTAAATCAGCTCTGCTTGTGCACATGTCTCTCCATGGCCTAACACATAAGTACATCTCTGACATGTTAGTGCCACATGAACCATCTCACACTCTGAGGACTTCAGGGACCGGCCTCCTGCTGGTGCCCAGAGTCAGGACTAAACATGGGGAATCAGTGTTTCATTTTTCTGCAGCTAAAACCTGGAACAGTCTTCCTGAAGATGTGAGACAGGCCTCTACTTTAACAATGTTTAAATCCAGGCTCTGTTTAGCTGTGGATGTGACTGAAAGGGTTTTATTCTGCACTCTTCTCTTTCATATTATGATTATTTATGTTTTGATTTATTTGTATTGTTTGTGATTTTAATGTCTTTCTTATTCTGTAAAGCACTTTGAATTCCTTTGTGTATGAATTCTGCTGAAAGAAATGTATCATATCATAAACTGGACAGACCACCCCCAGAAAGGTTACATAGTGCACCTTTAAGCAGCCTGCGTCTTAATCATTTTTAGTAAACTAGCATAGACAAGTGTGCCGGTGGCAGCTGCTGGCAGAAGGGCTTTAATGGCGTTAACGTTAACGTTAATCTTGCATGACTCCACTCGTCCTGGGCAGAAAAGCCTTGTCCAGGGGCATATTTACCTGAGTTTCCTCTTCCCACGCAGTATAACCTTTAGAGAACAACACTTTAACACCACCTGTACTATCAGGGCAGCACCGCAGGATCAACTTAGGCTTTAGCTTCCAGGTTTGTAGTCTGTCTCACAAAGTTGAATTCAGGTGGCTTGTGGGAGTAAAGAAACATGATTAATAAAGAAATGAATATGCAGCTCGGAGCTCCCAGCGACAAGAGCTGAGAGACACACAATAAGTCCTCACGCTTTGAAAGGCTCTTTTGTGGTGGGTTTGTTGTTCGGTGCAAATGTAACAGCTGCTAAAAGGCTTATTTTTAATAGTAGGTAAGTGTAGAAAATGGAAAGTTGGCTGGTCTTGTGTTTTGCTGTCAGAGTCAGGGATTTGGAAAAATACACAAGGTAGCAACAGTGAAAAAGGAGATAAGACATACTGTTATGTAGAATATTCCACAATAAGGCATTACACTGATATATCTTGCATTTATTGAATTTTAACTGTTTTATTGCTTAAAAAACAGAAACAGAACAAAAACATGAGAACATGTGCATTCTTACTCTGACGTGTAATGAGTCCTGGTGGCATCACCTGCTTGTCTCCATGGAGCTAGATCCTGTACGGTGGAATATTATAAAGAAAAATAATAAAGAAAAATCTCCATGGAGACAAGCACAAATCAGAAAAGTTAAATTGCCCATCAACAAGAAAGTAACCCTGATGATATGAGCTACAACCCTGAAATACAATATGAATGCATGAGGGCTGCACAGCCTCTGGTCATATTTGGAAGAGACTGCGGATGTTCACACACAGATAATTAGTGAATGTTTGGAACAAACATGAACTACATAGCTGACAGCACGGGGAGTGCTCTGGGTGTAAATGAGGTAGTCAGATGTGGTGAGAAACTTCAGCGTGTCCTGCTGAATACAGGCCATGTTGACCTATGGCTGATGTTAAACCCAGGATCAACAGTGGGCTTGTGTCAGCTCTACAGAGCTCCGGGGCAGCCGCGTGCGTCCTGCTTCAGTCAGGTGTGATCACATAGAGCTGCAGTCCACCCCTGGCTGGGGCCCAGAGAGGGGGTCTGAGAGGGGTGGGAGAGGGTGGACAGGCCATTGTGGCAGAGAGAGAGCTTCACGTGGAGGCCTGTGTGCTCTGCCTTGCTAAGCTTCTTTGGTCTGCAGCTTTGCACTTTTTCAAAGTAGTGGCTTGCACCATCAATGCTAAGCCTGTCACCGAGGGAACAGCAGGCAGCCCAGGGATATCATGGACAGAGAGGCGGACTGACAGACAGGTGCACTGACAGAGGCACAGGTATGAAGTAAGAGAAGGAAGATCACAGCAGTGCTATTAGCCGTCAGCATCGGAGCATATACACCAACACAGAATATAGAATACACACATACGCCTCATCCTAGTGTGGCTAAATCTCCCCAGTGTTCATAATTTGATTTGAGCTGCGTGCTTCAGCATTCAGTGTGCATATGAGTGGAGGAGGCAGCCAGATACATCTCCTCTGCTCTATGCCTTCATGTCATCTTCACATTGCCTGGGTTATGTCAAACTTTGCTCTCTCAAGATGCTGATGAGATTGAATAAACAGCCCGATGCTCATTTTAGCATCTTACTAGCTCTTCTTTTCAGATTGGAGAAAAACAAGGCTGTGCATAAAAATATCGAAAACGTTCAGTGCGGCTACATTCATCTGGTATTTATTACATTGAAGTAACAATCAATGGTGTTAATTAATTATCGAATACCTAAATTACGTGAAACCTTGCAGCGTTGTTAGTTACAGAAACAGCATTTTAGACTTTGCTAGATTTATTTATTTTTTACCTTGCATATTCTCATTGTGTCTGACTGTGTTTCGTCTTTCAACCTAAAACACATGGACAAAGGCTCATCCCCCAACTTGAGATTACTTAACCTAGGCTGCTCTCGAGTTCACATCGGTGGGTAAGACACTTTCCTCTTTTTGCCTTTGAGGTCTGTTGCTGAAAGAATGGCTGTAGTTACTGTCTGCCATCAGTCCACAAGGCTAGTGTCTAAACATTATGGATTCTTCAGATCAATAACAAAAGGCAAATGTAACAACAAGTGACGGTAAAATACTGCCGGGTGAGAGAAATAAAGTCAGTGGAGGCCTGGTGAGGTTTAATGTGTATAAAGTGGATCTCTCAGGCGCAGTGAGGAGATCAATCCCAAGCAGGAGGCACAGCCCTGACACTATCATATTGTAGATATTGGCGTCCACAATGCATCTCTACTTTGTCATCCGCAAATTGGAAAAAAAAAAAGTAAAAACCAAATTGTCAATCTTGCAGCTGCCCCTGATGTGTTGATTGACTCCTACCCATCAGGCCTGGCATCCTCCATAATGAAAGTATTTGAGAAAGCAATTGGAGCATCTATTTTGGGGTCCCGCACACAGGACCTTGGCACTCCTGTTGTTTGCTTGCCGTGATAAGAAGCGGTTGTCAGGATTGGACTTTAAACCTTCAGTGCAAACATCCGCAGGCACTCTGTTAACACACTCTTTATTATTAACTTCTGACCTCGCAGCTTGACAAAGAAAACTTTTGCTTCCTCGCTGTGTCAGTACACATGAGCGCACTTTCTTACTGTACAGAATGTAAGAGCCAGAGGCGGTGTATCGACAAACAGTAGGAGATAGTGAAGGCGATTGTCAAGTAGCACCATTATGGAAAATGAAGAGGTTGTATTTAAATAAAGCCAATGCGAACGTGCAATGTGCAAAAAGACAGATATAGCCAACGTAAATACCAATACTGCAATCAGCCAAAACATTATGACCACCTGTTAGCTACAGCAAGAGGGGACAATGTTGTACACTTACCGCATCCCGCAATGGAGAATGGATGAACACCACCTGCTTGTCTTGATGGGGATGCTAATGTTTTATCTGGATGTCATGTTCCATAATATGACATTAAACTGTATCTTTATGAAGAAGAGCAGGTGATGCCACAAGGCCAAGTTACAGGTCACTGCTGTGGAGAGGCGATCCTTCTGAGAACATTTTTATAGAACTGAATGATGCACAATACCAATTCGTCTCGATATAATTATAATTTTTTTTCGTTTTTTCACTTTTTTATCTTTTCACAATGCAATTTCACAATGCATTTTAATGTCAGATGCCCGTCCTGACGCCATTTCATCTTTAAATGTCAACCAGATGACACAACACCACACTTAATTATGAGATTATATCCATATGTGCAGAAAGAATGAAGACTTCAAGATCCACTAGAATGCTCCACAGTAGGGCATTAAAATTGTGGGGTTTTTTTTACATTTATTCAACTACATGTGTTTTCAGTGCACAAAACGCATTGGGAAAAACATGTATTCTCACAGTGAGCAGGTTTGCATCTCCACAGACATGACCTGTAACTTGGCCTAGTGGCATCACCTGCTTAAAGAATGTGGATAATTTTAATGCTATACTGAGGAACATTCCAGGCAAAGCAATATAATTACATGACAACATAACATATATAGTACATACATAACAATAGAAGACAATCAGGTGGCAAACTCTTGTCCAGAAAAGTTACATAGTGCATCTTTAAGCACCTTGTTTGATAGCTCCGGTCATGTTTGGTCAAGAAAAAAAAAAAAGGCTTCATCGCTGTGGCCTTCATAAATCCTCTAAAGTACTAAAGCTTGTTCCGTAATATGGCATTAAACTGTACCTCTATAAAGAACAGCAGGTGATGCAACAAGCCCAAGTTACAGGTCAGAGCTGTGGAGAGGCGATCCTTCTGACAGTAAGAATAGATGTTTGTTTTTTTTCAATGTATTTTCACTCTCAGTTAACTAAATGCAAGATATGTACAATGCCATACTGTGGGACATTACAGAGAAACAAGTAACACATCCATGGACATAAACAAGTAGCAAACCTCCATCAGAAAAGTTACATAGCGTACTTTTAAAGAGTCCAGTTCAAGACTTTTAGACTCAAAAATGCCACATTCCACTTCATTATATCACAAGACAAAATATTAACTCGCCTCTTAATATAATTGGATTGACTCAGAGTTGGCATGGTGAAGATCTTTGTTCCTCCCTTACTGTCAGTAGTTAATGTTATGAACGATATAGGTAAATGGCACCGTAATAAATTCTAGTTTTAATACCACTCATTTTAATTTGCTCCTAAGTCAAAGCTGTAACACTGTGGCCTGATGCAAACATTGTAACTGTCTAAACACCAGGGATGTCAAATGGTGAACAATAGTTTTTAAATGTTGCTACAATTAAATATTTAACACTCTCAACAGACCGATCTATCCGACTAATGAACACTTTTGACATTACAAATTGGTATTATAATAAGATAATTGAGGACACATCAGCACACAGCGTTACATAAAGTCAAATTAGGATTTCTTTTTTTCTATTCCGAACATGCACCTGTGAATGTGTTGTCTTTTTTTCTCGTCAGCAGGTGAAGTTTTGCACCTGTATCTGCTGAAACTCACTGCTGAATCAAACCTAATTAACATTTTTAGCATTATCATTATGCAATAGAAATGTTTGATGAATAAACCCCATCATCATCTCAAATTCAAAACAGGATATGGAGCTGCTGTTGTTGAATAAAGATTTGTACATCCTTGATACAACTTCTCTGTAATTTGTGCATAATTTGATTTGTTCAATATGTGATTAGTGTGTGTGTAATTCCACTTGTGTGCGTGTAAATCTGACTTGTGCGTATGTGATTCCACTTGTGCGTGTGTAATTAAATTTGTCCATGTATGAATTTGGCTTATGCACGCTTACTTCATCTTGTGTGTGAGTAATTCAACTTGTGTGTGTATAATCCAATTTGTGTGTGTATAATCCAATTTGTGTGTGTAATTCCACTTATGTGTGCGTAATGCAATTGATGTGTGTGCGTAATTTGTGTGCGTAATTTTGTAAGTGCTTATTTAAATTTGTGTGTGCGTAATTCAACTTGTGTGGGTGTAATCCAATTTGTGTGTTTGCGCAATCCAATTTGTGTGTGTGTAATTCAGATTGTGTGTGCGTAATCCAATCTGTGTGTGTAATTCAACTTGTGTGTGTGTAATCCAATTTGTGTGCATAATCCAATGTGTGTGCATAATCCAATGTGTGTGCGTAATCCAATTTGTGTGTGC
Source organism: Periophthalmus magnuspinnatus (assembly GCF_009829125.3). NCBI lineage: Eukaryota > Metazoa > Chordata > Actinopteri > Gobiiformes > Gobiidae > Periophthalmus > Periophthalmus magnuspinnatus. The sequence continues at coordinate 10,902,988 of NC_047147.1, read as the reverse complement.
GTAATCCAACTTGCGTGTGCGTAATCCAATTTATGTGTGCGTAATCTAATTTATGTGTGCGTAATTGAAGTTGTGTGTGCGTAATCCAACGTGTGTGGGTGTAATTCAATTTGTGTGTGCGTAATCCTTTTTCTGCATGTGTAACTTGTCTTGTAAGTGCTTATTTAAATGTGTGTGTGTGTGTGTGTGTAATTCGACTTGTGCATTTGTAATTTCACACAACACACCCATTCACAAGGAACAACTCACAAACACAACTACATTCATACACCAGCGTACGCAGATTTGAACCACTAACCTTCAGATCAGCGGAAAAACACTCTACCATCTGAGGTTCTGTCGGCCATCTTGTCGGCCATCTTGTGTCAATGTTTGAATTTAACAACTTTTTTATTTTAAGGTGCGTAAATTAAATTTTTTAACTAATGCACGGCTAAAATATAAAATTGTATGTATTTATAAGGTGGAGGCTTTAATATGAGCCCTTCTGTGTTTTTGCCTCTTCCTGCACCTGCTTTTTTTATATACCATGTCCTTTTTTAGGAAATGAATAAAAATGAATAAAATAAAATAAATAAATCTAGAGTGTAATAACAAGTGTTGTTTTGCAGTCATATTCTTCATAATGTAAGTCAAACCCAAATTCTGTTTTTGAACAGTGTTTTCCATTCCAAATAATCCCCCTGCATTCTCTGATTATTTCTTGCTTAATGTGTCTGAACAGCCTTGTATTGATTGCTATTCCAACCCTTGTCCACAAATCAACCTATTCAAGCATGTTCTGTCCTTTTAAAGAACAGCTCTGATTCCTCAGGAGAGCTACACTAAATGAGGATCCGGAAAGAGTATCTACCCCATCTATTTTTAACCTTATTGACGCAAAAAAGGAATGAATCACGTAAAACATTGCAACGGCCAAATATTCCGCATTGCACTACACAGGCCTTTCTCTTAATACGATCTGGCCCGGTGTTGTGTGTGTCAGAGGGTTTTTGAAAGCAGCTAAAGAGATTACAGAGCATGCCGCCTTGGCCTTGCAGACTAAACCAGTCTGAGAACGGCAGACAAAGGAGATGCTATCCTAATGATATCGCAGCACCACGGGATATGACAGATTGCTATCACGCCACAACAGCAGCCTTTTCGCAATTGACTTGGATGTGTTTGGCATAGCAAGTGCCTTTATGCTGTTTAAAGTGGTGTTTAAGATAGAATTATGCGTCTATGGGCATTTAAATTCTAAATCCTAAATGAAGTGTTGACATCTACTTAGCAACTGATAAGTGGTATTGATCATGCTAAATGCCTTATGGATGTTAACGGGCAACTTTTAATTCTATACAGCTGTAACTTTGACCTTCACCATCAGAGAGTGTGCTGTAATGAGTTTGCATAGGCATTCCCATTTCGAATTGAGCTAGCACTAAAATATGCCTTGCTAATGTACTAATAATGCCGTTCATTTACAGATCAAATTCTGTTTCAGGCCATTTCCGCAAGATGTACTTTTGAGACAGCTAATTACAACGTTTTTATAGAATTGAATGATGCACACTACCAGTTCATCTAGATATAATGACTTTTTTTGTTTTTTACTTTTTCACAATGCTATTTCACAATGTATTTTAATGTCAAATGCCCTTCCTGATGCTATTTCGTCTTTAAATATCCACCAGATGACACAACACCACACTTAATTATGCGATTCAAAACTCATATGTGCAGAAAGATCCACTAGAATACTCCACAGTATGGCATTAAAATTGTGTTTCTTGCATTTACTCAAAGTGTTTTCAGTGCTCAAAAATGCATTGGGAAAAACATATTCTTACAGTGAGCAGGCTCGCATCTCCACAGACATGACCTGTAACTTGGCCTAGTGGAGTCAACTGCTTAAAGAACATGGATAATTTTAATGCTATACTGTGGAACATTTCAGGCAAAGCAATGTAATTACATGACCACGTAACATATACATACATAACCATAGAAGACAAGCGGGTGGTGAACTCTCCTCCAGAAAAGTTACACAGTGCATCTTTAAGCGCTTTGTTTGATAGCTCCGGTCATGTTTGGTCAAGAAAAAAAAACAAAAAATGTTTAATCAATTAGTGTAGCAATATAATGAATGGCTTCATCGCTGTGGCCTTCGTAAATCCGCTAAAGTACTAAAGCTTTTAAATTGTCCTTAAAATGGCCAACAGCCGCTCTGAGGGATTTCAACCTTGACCTTTGCACATACCGCCATCTCTGTAAGTACTGCGCCGCTCATGCCATTTATTCAAGGCTCAGTCTGTGGGCCGGTCAAAAAAACCAACAACAACACAACTTCCTATAAAAATATTTGGCTGGTAATGCAGTGTGGAGGCTGAGCGAATGGCTGTGAGCTGTAGTGTCTTTTATTAGCTCCTCCTGTGGGCACAGTTTACAAAGCGCCCAAGTCTGTGCAGTGTAATGGACTTGTACTGAACAAATGAGATGAGGAAATGGTCACGCAGATGAGACACAAACATTTAAAGGAATAAGAATGGTTGGGAAGTAACAGAAGTGCACAGCGTAAACACGAGCCAGTTTAACCTCAAAGCTGGTAAGTGATGTCTCCAAGGGGATTTTGTATATATGGATACGAATGATCCAATAATTTTGCTATATTTGATGAACTGCCAAAATACTGTTTATTCAAGTTTTTCTTTGTACAAAATTTGAATGTAGAAATCAGGGTTAAGGTTGGTTGTAGTGTATCTTTGCCAATATGGGCCTCAAGCCAAGTACAGCCAATACGAACAACTCTTTTGTTTGTATTACTTTGTTTTTTCCCCCCCATGTTACCACAAAATTCATCCATCCATCCATCCATTTTCTTCCGCTTATCCGGGGCCGGGTCGCGGGGGCAGCAGTCTAAGCAGGGACTCCCAGACTTCCCTCACCCCGGACACGTCCTCCAGCTCCTCCGGTGGGACCCCAAGGCGTTCCCAGGCCAGCCGAGAGACATAGTCCCTCCAGCGTGTCCTGGGTCTTCCCCGGGGCATCCTTCATTACACAAAATTGATTCTTGTGAGCTTCAAGACATGTTATAATGTTGCTACCACATCAAAAACATACATGCTGAATAAAAATCTAATAAACTAATCTTTATTATATGTCTGTTTACATCTTCAAAGCTCAAAACGCTCAGTTCCACCTTGTGACATCATGTAGTGGTATTTTACCTTTAGTTAAGAGAGAGATGAGAGATTTAGTTTAGAGATGAGAAATTCCAGGGTGGAAATGACCCAAATGACTCTAGTGAAGGTGTATGGAGTTTAAAAACACAGACTTCCTGTATTACCACATGACATCACAAGGTGGAACAGCCTAAATATACAGGATTTGTGTGTTAAACATGTGTGAATGAAACAAAACAAAAACCCAGGTATGTTTCTGATGAGGAAACAACATTATAACATACATCAGAAAATAATGTAATTCAGGCCCTTTAACAGATGCATGTAACTGCATTTACATCGACACATTTTAAGTATATCCAGTAATTTTCAGACTGTGAACTAGTAGTATAACAAGTATATATGAAGAAGTGACAATGTAATGTAATTTATATTGGCGGTACAAGATTGTATAGCAAAACTTTATTGCATTCGCCATCCGCCCATCTATTGTGTATAAGAAGTTCACCATAATACATATCAGATCACCTTAGCTGTTGACAAGTTTATATTAAGAATTGTTACTTCTGATACTGGTACTTCTAAGATCTATAGGAACCATACTGTTCATAGCACACTAAGAAACAGCAGGTTACCGACATCACTTTAAAGAGAGGATTATTGCATTGTGTTTGCCTCACGACAACACTTTTACAGCACATATGTTCTCGTTGAAAAGGATGAATGTTGCCAACTGCTTTTACACCGTTAAGCAATCGTATGTATGGACAGTGATTTTCGATGTAATGGATATGGGATGTGGAGCTGCAGGTCAGGAGGTCAGCTAATACCATGGTGATTTGCAGGGAGATGCGAACCTTTGGAGATATTGACAACCAAAGCTGAACTGAAATTTGCTTTGATTGACCTTTTGATGGTGTAGCCTGCAGCTTCAGGTCAGCATACATTGTATTGACTCTCGCTCAAATGTCAAACGCCAGTTACTCAACCACTCCATATAGAAAAATACGCAATTGTCCTTTCACCTTGACTCTCACAAGACTATTTCTTGATGCATTTTTTTCTTCTGTTACATAGATCTGCCACAAGACCTCTTATATAGATTTAGAGCTTGAAACTCGTCATGACACAGACCGCTGAGTAACACCTTTAAACGCAGCTGTTACATTAGATACAAGCAAATATATGACAACCTGAGCACGCATCCGCCATAAAACATGCCAGTTATACAGGTAATTTAAGCCCCTTTATCTCTCGGGTTGGAAAATACGCGCTTGCAAATCAGCTAGCAGGTTTATAGCCAATGGAAAATGGAAGTGTAATGGAATTCGGTGGTTACTGTGCCATGTGCGCTGGGTTTAATGAAAAGCACTTGACTGATGCATTTCCTGTGCAATTGTGATTCATTATTTGTTGCACCTTGAACTGTCAATGTTGTAAATCAAGAGGCTCTTTTTCTCCAAGGATTACGAAGAAGGAGAGGAGATTAGAGAGGTCGAACTCGCAGAGCGCTGGGGACTTTTCGCAGAACTCTTGTCTCGTAATGTCCCATCGGAGACTAAATACAAGAGCTGCAGAATGGCTATGCTAATAAGGAATTATATCGTCAACTCCCAGTTAAAGTATGTCCTTCAGAATTGTCTCTGCGGTTCAGATCGCAATCACGGGTACTCATCAAACTCATCAGCTTGTGTGGCGTGTCAAAAACTGACCTTTGATATCATATACAAGTTTACTTTTGTGTTTAAAGAATGCCAATGCTTTGTCTTTTTAGCATTGTTGAGCCCTCTTTTAGGACGTTTTTATCCTCACCTTTGCCTTCCCAGAATGCATTTAAATGAAGACTTTGGAGACTGGTTTGTTTGTGCCGGTAACTGAAGGACAACATCTGCAAAACAGAGTCATTATAATCTTAATGGCTCTTTTGCATAGACGGAGGCATTCAGGGGCTCAGTATTCAAAGAACTTCGCTGTTTTTTGTCAACTATGCTAATCCAAATGCTTCGATTGTAGTGCCAATCAGCCGTCGAAATCACACAAATTATTTTCTTAGAGATAAAGCTGATGGTTCGACTTGATGGCCCTTCTTAAGTGGGTAAACAAGTGACAAAAATAGCGTGCTGTTTATAGAACTGATCACTGAGGTAAAGTTGAGTTACCGAGGTGGAGGTCTGACTCGACCTAAGATCTCACGAGTAAGATACTACTTGTTTTGGTTGTTTTTGGATGACAAAACCTTGGACCAAAAGAGCTTAACTTAGCCTTTAGTGACATGTTTTAACTCGGACTTACAAAGACTCCTAAAGACTTGATTAACTGACGACAAGGAGACACGTAATTATAACAAAACTTCAGAAAGTGTAGCTATGGCTCATCCTCGCCTGTGCTTAGATCACAATAGCTGTCAGTACTGGAGGTGATAGAGATGGAACAAAACGTGCTAACTGTTTTGGACATTGATTGGCAGTCCGTGGCTCACCTTGCTCGTTCACTCAGCATGATTAAGCCATGATTTATGTGAATGGCTCTGTGCCTGCCGAACCAAACACCTCCACACAATCCATTCTGACAGTCACATTTTGCCTAATTTGATTGTTTCCTGTTGTCAATAGCAACTGTCTAAAACAAAGTGATTGGCTCCAGTCAAAAATGTCCTGAAATGCCACTCTAACTGAGTGAGTAATTAATTTATCTTCAAACTGAAGTTTTGACTCCTCGCTCTTCCAAAACGTGCACTAATGGAACTTTACGGACTGGGGAATAAAATTTGGATTGGAGTGCATTTTGCTTGATGCCATTTTACTGAGACAAAGCACAGTTATGAGATTATGTGTGACTGAGAAAGGGCTATAAATGAGGCCATGGTGCCTGACTGTGAAACCAAGTCAGAGCAAAATGACTTCCTCAGGCTTTTGTTCTCGTGGGAAATGAAGTCACAGCCATTTGAAATAAAAGTGCTCCAGAAACGGAAATGAGGGTGCTTGACCAAATCTGCATGTTGGAGTGCTAATTGTGTCGCCTAACAACATCCATGATAAAAACCTGATTTGGAGAGGATTAGCGTGCTTGTTCCAGATCGCGTATCCACCTCTCTTATTAAATGGGAATTGGCTTTTGTGGCAGCGTTCCCAGCCTCCTTGGAAAACATGTCGGTGTTGTCTCGGCATGAAGCCAGTAGAGTAATATCAGCAAGTGTGAGGACAGAGCGGGGCATGTCTTACCTGTAACTTTCAATTTAATTAAATCACAAGTCCAGATTCCATCAGACAAACTGGTGTTTATTAGTATTGCTTTGCTTGTTCCAGTGCTTTATAGAGAAGATAAGTCAAAATGACATCGCGGTTGCCAAGCTCGTTCCCCATTGACAGACAAGCTGATCTGTCATCATGTCAAAATAAACAGTGATGGAGCGGTGTGTGATGAGCAGGTGTCAGAGTTTTGTCAAAAGTTCTGTTTCATTCCCATTTAATTGCAACAAGTAGTTTTTGGATACTACTACACTTTTACTTGCCAATACTGAATCCAGCAATCGGCCGCAAATGAGTCACAAGCTACATTACATTGTGCTTTTTCAATTATTGCAAGCTATAAATTATTTAACAAAGCCAGTTATTGTAACCTGATCGCATTTCACTCACACAGTCATCATCTATTAATACTTGAATCTGACACTTTGTTGGACCACAGTTGATAGATAGTAAATACTGAAGAATAAAACCTTAAAATTTGTTATTCTGGAGATCATCTGACCCAATTGTCCAGTAAAAATGAACTAACTATAGCAGAAAAAGTTAAAGATGAAAGGTGTTGTTTCTTTGACTGTGTATATTTAAGTCAATTTCCTTATGTCAGAACTTGGCCAACCACACATCACGTACTTACCAACAAAAATCACATAAATCCTTCCAACTTTGATTTAAAACTTTAGGTGACAGAAGAAAGTTGTGCGATTTGAACTTGGTGCCCACCTGCATGAACTCCACGTTTTGTCAATACAAAGTTTTTTGGCTTTGCCTCGAGAAAGAACATTGTATCATATATCTTTGCTCTGTCGAGGTGGGTGTCAGCCGCACTGGGCAGAGATGTTGACTGTGTGTGATAAGTGCTGAGAGCTACACCTGTCCAGAATAGAAAGAAGCTCTCAGGTTCGGTTAGCCAGACTCTCTGAGGATCCCGAAGGTGAGAAAACAGAGAGGTCCAGTGTGAAGTTCAACTGTTATTTTTGCATGGGTGAGAACTTGAAATACACTGTTAGAGAAACATATCTATAGAGCATAACAGTGCCCACGATTTCCCAGAACAAAACAACAAGTGTGGCTTCTGATGTACTCTCTGTATAGTAGTGTTTTTATATTTTTTCATCCCTCCTTGATCAAATCCACTCAATGTCTTCTTTAATGGATCATACAGGACAGAAGATGTTCTTGTCTTTTCAAATAAGCTTTTCGTTTGTCCCAATTTGTCTGATCCGTTTTGAAGCCAATAGTAAGAGAATACAGTAAGTACTATTGACAAATGTTAAGATTTCTAATTTACTTTATACTTCAGTCAGACATGGACTAACCATAGGACTTAACTGGTTTGTCACATATAGATAATGTTATAAAAATAAATCCAGTGATGGAAGAAGTACTTGTTTCTATTACTTAAGTATAGATACCTGGGCAAAAAATACTCAAAAGTAAATGTATCATGTGAAAAAAAAACAAAAAACTACTGAAGTAAAAGTATTAAAGAACCGATTAATATTTGCATTTAAAGAGTAAAACGTAAAAGTATTTCGAGCAGATTTTCAGACTGAATAATCAAATGAACTGTTTTGATGAACTGACTGAAGATTTGTGTTATTCAGCAGAAACAATGGAACTGATTTGTATAGTTTTGTTTGCTCAAACTACAAATATGTTCAAGATAAACCCCTCAGCAGGTCTTAAACTAGATAAAAAAACAACTTTTACTTTTCAATCCCATTCAAAAATGTAGCAAAGTACAAAGTACAGATACCTGCTCTCAAATGTAGTGAGGTAAAAGTAAAAATTATCTACAGTACAGTACAAATGTTTACGTAACAACAGTACTTTACTACATTTACTTTGTTACAATAAATAATTTCTCTAAAACATAAGATCTACCAAATTCTTGTCAGTTCCACGCTTGCAAATTGTTGTTTTTCTCACAAAATTTTAATCAAATTCCAATCCATTACATCTATACGACAATACACTCATACGCCAACAACCAAACCCACAAACCGGGTCAATTCTCCTGCCGGTTTATAATCAGTATACCACAGATCACCTCGGTACTTGAGGGATTCCACACAGTTTGGTGCGATCTCATAACAGCAGCTCACATTACAATCAGCGCCGTAATCCACCTGTGATGCTTGTTGGCCCTGCTGGCAAAGTCCCAGTTGGCCTCATTAGAATTAAAATCTACCTCGGGAAGAACACGGCACGTCTAATAGATATTTCATGATAGCCGTCATTACAAATGCCTCTCAGAGTTACTGAAATGGTACCTGCAGGTGTCCAAAAGGATTCGGTATAACTTCACGAGAGCCAAGTGTTGTAAACTGTGCACATATTTACTTAAAATGTATTTTCCAAAATTAGAACTTTAACGGAATCACTATCACTAAAGAAATGATAAAGTACAATTACTCCAAAAAGTTAGTTGTTTTAACTTTTAATACTCCATTTACTGCTATTGCAAATATGATTCTACTGTTTACTGCTTTTTTTTTTTTTTTGTGTCTTTTGTTCAGTTTAATCAGTTTGGATAGTATGCCCATGCAGTTATTCAATACTTGAACAGTGTTGTCAATTAAAATATGTTCGTTAGTTTGGATATTTATTTCATTAAATATTTCAAATTATTTTGGCCAAAAGACTAAGAGTAAATAAAAATGTACTGTTTTAACAGAGTTTCCACCAAACACCTTTTACTTCTATTCCACTACTACTACTATTACTACTTCCACTACTATTACTACTACTACTACTACTACTACTACTACTACTACTACTACTACTTCTACTACTTCCACTACTACTACTACCACTACTCCTATTACTCCTACTACTACTCCTACTCTTCCTCCTCCTATTACTCCTCCTCCTCCTACTACTACTACAACTACTACTACTACTTCTATTACTACTACTACTTCTATTACTCCTACTACTCCTATTACTCCTACTACTCCTACTACTACTACCACTACCACTACTACTACTTCCACTACTACTACCACTACTATTACTCCTCTTACTCCTCTTCCTCCTCCTCCTACTCCTACTACTCCAACTACTCCAACTACTCCTACTACTCCTATTACTCCTCCTACGTTGTTTTTGCTTCTGTTTTTTGTCTACTCTACTCACCACTACCTGGGAGAAACACATATTACAGAAATGAAATAGTGGCATTTTCCCCTGGGTTTCCCCTGACCCTGACCAAACGGGCTGAGAGGACTGGAGGGGCAGAGGACGGTGCAAAGGAGAGCGCCGGGGATTTGACTGGGGGATTTCATGGCCCGGTGGGGATGCCTCCTTAAGCCTACTCACATGCATAGGCAAGCCACACTCTGTGATCACTCCATTTTCCGCGGTGACTCAGCCTGGACAAGGTGAAGATGAAAGACGACAGACCTCCTCCTCCTCCTCAGCAGCAGCAGAAGCAGCGATGGAGAGTGGGTCATGCAGTGGTCAAGCCTTGGGAGGTTAGCATGGGAGGAATATGTCTTATACTGCATGCATCTCAAAAAATATACATTATGAACCATTTACATATTGATCAAAACGGCAGTACGGGAGTTTTCTGACAGAGGGTTATCTCAATTTGTTGTTGTTATTTTGCCTGGAAAGTTCCCCAAAATGGCATACGACTTCACAATCTCCATAGAGACAAGCCGGTAACCTCAGGAAATCATGTTTTTGTTTTTTGGCAATAAAGATGTCTGTAATTAGCTCCCATACTCTGGAAAGCAAAACCAATTTCATGAGATTAGCAGGTGACAGAACCTCTACTAGAACTAAATTAGTGCACCTTAATAATAATGTTTTATGTCTGACTTTGCGTACACACACACTTGATTTTATCCTGTTCTAGTCAATGTTTTAAGTCGTGGTCTAGTCCAGGTTTAGTTTCCGATTCAGTCCAAGTTTGGATGTTTTTGAAAGTATAAACGCACCCATTGTTTAGTCCTGTCCATGTCGCGATTTTGTGTTGTCTATCCCACGTTTAGTTCTGGATTTAGACTCAATTTTGATGTGTCGAAGTGCAATATCACACAGGAACGACATATTTCTAAACTTGCCATTGTGAAGCTCAGACTAGAGCACATGTGTCAAAGTCAAGGCCCCCGGGCTAAATGTGGCCCCCCACGTCTTTTTATGTGGTCCACAGCAAGATAAATTAAAAGGTTTGACTGTCATAAAATGTCATTTTATCACGAGATACAGTTGTACAGACATATTTTTACATCTATGGACATGCATATGCAGTATTTGTAATTCAAAAAAGAAATAAATACAGAGACAGTTAATGAACAAGTTAAAAAAGTAGTTGCATTTATTTTACATTCTAATGTGGCACTTGGTGAAAATGTGTTTGACGTCCCTGGACTAGAGCCTCAACTCCAAAGCAAGTCACCTCTGGAACCCTGGATTGGAGCAAGAAAAGTTGAAAACTTGAGGAAATATAACCTTTTTTCATTCCTATTTCAGATGAAAAGTCAGGTTAGCACTTTACATTACTTTCCTATCGCACTTTGTAGGATTTATTATATACATACAGATCCCGCACACAACCTTTTTGCACATTTCTATACTGTGCAACGGAAAAAACATCAAATCAGTCCCTCATGTTTCGGTTAAAGGATCTTATGAGAGCTCTCTATTGTACACTCTGGCTGCTTACTACTCAGGAATTTTCTGGATTTCTACAGAGCCCTCTCCACAACAGTGACCCAGATAGCGGGAGACTCACATTATTATGCATGACAAATGACGTTCCCGCGCTTCCTCTCGCAACAGTTGGCTTTTTCCAGCGCTCCCTGTTTATCACAGTCTTCCAGCTTGAGGTGTCGCGCATTAGAAATCTTTACTCCCCAGTCGGCGGCAGTAAGTAAGACAGAGGAGAGGAGGGAACGGCCAGTTGGAAGCATATCATGGCATCTTTATTGATAATCAGGCCGAGTGCTGTTCCATAGAGATGCATTATTTCTCCAGATCCAATCCCCCAGTGTGAACAGAACCATGAGAACTGCTGAATGCATTTGCTTTTCTAATTAGGAGGATACGCAAGAAGCCACCGAAATGACGTACTACTGCTACTACCACTGTTGCTTTTACAACTGTTTTTGCATACAGGTTTGTGACTATAAGCAGCAAAATATTTCAGCTTTTATAATGGTTATATTTTTATTTTGTGGGTCCTAATTAGCACAAGGTACACTCATTAAATATATGACTAATGTTCAAGTAAAGAGGTGCACTGCGGAACTTTTCTGGAGGTTATGCCGCCTGTCGCAATGAGATGTTATTAGTTTGACTAGAATGTCCCGGCCCCGGACAGAAGAAAATGGATGGATGGAAGGTCCCGGGAAGCACTTGGTCTGAAAGGTTAAGAAAACTCCTGCACACTGTCTCACTCTTGATTCAAAATCTACATTTACATTTAGGTCTAATTGTAAATAGGTTTTTTCACTGTTAGCAAAAGACAAAGTTAAGTTACACAGATATTTTTTCATATTGTGATTGGTTGACGTTGTGCGAATAAAAGTGAATCAAGAGTGAGACAGTGTGCGGGAGTTTTCTTAACCTTTCAGACCTATGGATGGAATGTCCCGCAGTATGGCATTAAACATATGGTCATTGCTGTTCACTTGAAACAAAACTGTCACAAGCTTCAATGTCCCCTCTGTTAGCATAAATAAAGTTTTGTTTTTCTTTGTTTTTTTTTCTTCTTTTTTGGCAATAGATTCAGAATATGGTATCATTGGTCAACCTTAAACCTTAAGATTAATGTGGCAAGTTTAGGGACAAATAATAAGTTTCAACAAACCATATGTTTAATGCTGTACTGTAGCACTGATCCGAAGGTTGGCGGTTTGGATCCAACATTCTGGACAGGTGTAGCTCTCAACATAAACATGGTTGGTTGAGTGGTCAGATCCACTGTCCCACAAGGTTGGTGGTGTGATTCCAATTCTCATAGATTAATGACGTCATTGTATCCTTGGGCAGGACACTCAAACTACGCCCCCAGTGTCTGTGTACACTGGTGTATGAGTATGTATGTGAATGATGTAAAAGTGCTTTCAGTGCCTTAAAGGTATATAAAACGTGACCAATGTGACCATTTAAGGATCATATGTTGGATATAAAAATAAAAAAAATGACCCCTGCCCACCATCTGAAATTATGACATAATTAAAATCTAAAACGTGGATGCAACGACTTACACAATACCCCAGAATACTTCATATGCTGCATACAGTATGGAAGCCAGACCAAGAGCCTCAAGTCCCTTTTAATCTTATGCATCCCTTCCTATCCAAGAGTGCAAAACTGACATCTAATTCCCCTCCATCAGAACAGTGCAGTAAGAAAAAGCCGGATGCATTTGCCCTCCTAATTAGGCTCCTGATAAGTACGAAGAGGCCACAGAGCACAGTGAGCAACTATCTCTATCACGGTATCTCCAGACTGCACGGGCACAATGGCTAGTTTAAAAGCCGTTTACCACCGCAATCACAGAAAACCCCAGACGCCAATAAAAGACACCGCATTTAGTCCCAAAATGGAGCGAAATCATCACACTTTTGAAGACAGTGATATAGGCAAGAGAAAGAGAGGAGCGGGGGAAATAGACAGTTTGCTCCTCCTCTGTGATTTCTCAGTGTTTTTGTGGGAGACAAGGCAAAAGACAGGGGCAGAGACAGAGGAGGGACAGAGCTGTGAGCTGTCATCAGGACTGGACTGCATGCATGGATTTAAAACTGCTGAGTCTAGCTATGTATATTTTTACTGTGTGATTTTGACAATTGAAATAAAAGTGATGAAGTGCATGTTATATGTGAAGCTAATGCAAAATATGTAGCTTGTATGAGGCATCAAATCATCTGTTGTAGGTGAATTGGCAACACTATATAATAACTATATTATTTACAGACTGATTAGAGCATGAAGAAAGTCTTAGGTCACAATAGAGTAATAAAAAAAAAATTGTATTAAGAATGATTTAGGCTAGGGTGTGAAGTTAGGGTTATGGTACGTAATGTAACTACTAGCAAATCCATTACATACACCTAAGATTAAAATAAACGTGTAAACATGTTTATTCATGAATTAAATGTTTGTTGTTGCAGTAAAGAACTGAACTGCAAAAGAAAAGTGTAAGCAAGTGCGTTTACCTGTTGTAATAGAAATGTCACTTACCTCTTGTGTCTGCCATCTTAGGTGTTGCGGCCAAAAGAGTCCCCAGGGAGCCGGAGCATCTTAAGAAGGTTCCAGGGCAGACAACTGTGTGTGCTTAGGAGGAGGGATGTTCCAAAGTTTTAGTCATTTAAAATCTACTGTTTCTACATTTAACACTGCTAATTTAATTTAAGGAAGAGAAATCTACTTTTGTATTAAGGATTTCATTGGATAACACTGTTTTTGCTAACTTACCTGTATGGGAGGGGCCAGTTAAAAGGAGCCATGCTGTCTTTTTTTTTTTTTTTTGTAAATAAAATGCATGTATTCACCAACACATAGTTTTTTGTGTTGGTGAATACATGCACTTTGGTCTGCACTGGACAAATCGTCTCAGCTCCGCTCTGTTCCTCACTAAACCGCTAAAGTTGCTATCTGGGCTCTTATAAGGCATTAAGTTGCTATTAAGCCCAAACCAAACATGAAGAATGACTTTCATAATGAACAAATATTTTATCCGGAGTTATAATAAAATATTACCAGTTTATCTAGTTAAAGCACTCCATTAAACTATATACAGACAAGAAACTGATAGCCAATGTAGTCATCAATATAGTCATGTAGACAAGAGACTGATAGTGATGGAAATGAATGGGTTGCTAACGGTGCACTGATGATTACACTATTCAAAATATTGTCAATAAATATGAAAAAGTAGATTCAAATGCCGTTGGTAACTGTTGCCATATTTACTCCTTGTCTTTTGCCTTTTTTTTTTTTACATAAACAGTATTTTAGTACTTATTATCCTGTTTAGAGCTACTTTTCTTCTGATAGTTCCATTCCAAACCTGTATTTTCTACAATGGAGCAAAAAGGTTAAGAACGAATGGCGTATAGCTGATTGTTTATAGAGGCGACTAACAAACAAAACACTGTTATTTACTTTTTGTATTCCACAGCTAGAGTGGGTCATGCTAAAATGTCAGAGAAAAATAATCCCTTTGCAGTTCTATAATGAACTGTTTCCTCTGATATATTTCTACTGTATCATTAGACACTGCTGAAAAATCCAAAACTATGTAACGCAGCCCACAGTCGTTTGGGAATAAACACTTGGACAATTACCAACTGTTTCTTGTTCTCAACACTCCATTTTTATCTGATCTTGATCTTTATATACTCTAGTCTCGATAAACACTCCATTGTGTGTTCTTAGAAATCAGTACTTCCACAAAAAGAATACTACTACAGTACTATGATTACTACTACTACTACAATGATTACCACGACTTACTACTATAACGATTACTACCATTACTACGACTATGACACCTGCTGCTACTATGACTACTACTGCTACGCCTACTACAACTACTACTGCAACAACTACTACTATGACTAAGATTACTACGACTGCTATAAATGCTATGACCACTACTACTATGATTACTACGACTACTATTATCTATGATTGCTACCTATTACTATTATCTACTTCTACTACTACAACCTACTACTATACTTCTTTCATTACTACTACCTACTATTACTCTCTTTCATTACTACTACGATGACTACTACTATAAACACACTACAACTACTACGATTACTATGACTACTATGATTGCTAAGACCACTACTACTATTATCTCCCACGTCTACTTCTATTACTACAACCTACTACTATATCTGCTTCATTACTACTACCTACTATTACTATCTACTTCATTACTATTACAATGACTACTACTATAAATAGACTACGACTACTGCTACAACTACTGCTACTACAACTACTACGATTATTATGACTGCTATGTTTGCTATGGCCACTAATACTAGGATTCCAACGACTACTATTATCTCCTACGATTACTACTACCTAATACTATTATCTACTTCTATAACTACAACCCACAACTATATCTACTTCATTACTACTACAATAACCACTACAACTACTACTATTACTATTACTACTTCAACTACTACTAATTCTCTTTATTTACTTCAGCCCAAAGTTATCTTATTTTCAGATTATATACTCCCAAAAAACAATTCTTCTCTGAAAGCATACTTTAGCAAATTACACATTTTAATAGATTCCATTTTGTTAATCAAACACTAAACATCACAGTGTGTCAATTATTCACTCTGTGCCCACAGCTGGTTTCACACAGAATGGTGCAAATAAAGTTTTTGATGCATTCCTTTATAAACATTTACTTGTTTACTGGTGCAAAATCCTCTTTTTAAATACTTTTGAAATTGAACTGGGCGGATTTAGACGTGAGGATGCTGCAGTGTTGGAAAGAGACCTGAGAATGTGTACTTATGTCTGTCACAATAATTACTAACTTATCGTTTAATACATGTTAGATGGAACAATACTTTTGAGGGTCATTAATCATTGTGGGTACTTTTTCTTTGTAGTAGTACGGGTCTTTTGCTAGTTTTCCTGTTCTACGATTAGATTTGAGATGTAGAGGATTTATTAAATAACGTTTGTGACTCATTATATATACAAACTAATGACAAAGTGATAAGTTTAGCTATTTATATTTATTGCAGTTCACATTAAATTTTTTAAAATAATATAGTACATGTAGAATATTTGCAAGATAATCCTGCTATAGAGTTATTTTGTCAGTGGCATATTGTGATTTCAGTATTATTGTTTACCGTCTATATTTCCTGCAGCAATATATCGCACTTCAGAATGTTTTATCGTGACAGACTTATGTGTATTTAAGTAAAAGTACAGTTACGCAGCAGTGATACAGTGGCAGTGATACTTACCATTGTTTTACTTGGTATCATATTGAAATTTAAACTTTTGAATGTGATTTTGAAATAGAAGAGGGATGTGTCTATGTGTCATACTATCTGTATATTTGTATATTTTGTTGACTTTTTATGTGAAGCACTTTGAGCAGCTGAAGTTACTTTTAAATATGCTATATAAATAAAGTTGAATCAGATTGTACTCAGTAACGCACGTACTGTAGTTTAAAATGAAAATTACACATGACTAGAATTACAGTCGAACGCAAGTACACGTTTAACCCTTTACGGACTGAGCGCATCAAAGACCACATGTGTCAAACGCAAGGCCCACGGTCCAAATATGGCCCCCCACGTCATTTTATGTGGCCCACAACAAGATAAATTAAAAGGTATGACTGTCTTAAAATGTAATTTATCAGGAGATACGCAGTTATACAGTAATATATATATATATTTTTTTTATAGAAATGCATATGCAATATTTGTAAATTGAATAAGTAATACATGCAGAAACAGTTAATGAACAAGTTTAAAAAGTAGTTACGTTGATTTTACATTATATTTGGCTGATTTACAACCATTTTGCTGATGTGGCCCTCGGTGAAAATGTGTTTGCCTAGACTTTTATTCTTTTTGAGTCACAAAAATCATGTTAAAGGAAGTATCAGCATGTACTTTTGCCTTTTTACATGATAACACAATTGGTTGCGGAGTTACGGTAATAGAAAGTTCACAACTGCAAATCTATCGTTGGTGATAACATCTGACGCAATAGGGTTAAAAATGTATACTCAAAATTACGCCATAAATCTAGTCAAGTACAATAACATAACTACTTGTATAATTACTTTCTAACAGCTGGCACTATGATGGTGGTACTCTGTCAGCGTTACAGAGACATTAGTTTTACCCTTGCTGAGTTGAAACATGGTAAGGTTTGTGCAGTATTTGCTGAATATAGAAGTACTGGTGCACATAGAACCTGTCTTGTCCTGTCAGTCACTCGTTACAAGAGCTACATGCTAACCTGTGTTTTAAAATGTGTGTCGTTCTTATGAATGGTTTCTTATTGTAGGTTCCTTTGGCACAGCGCCCACTACAACAAATGCATGGGAATTTAATTAGGGAGTGCAAACATTATTCAAAACAGAAGCAAAGGTTTTTGCATTGTGTTGCATCATTAGCCTGCTTCAACAATTTTCCACAAATAAAATATCATTACGAAAACATAGCATTTTATTATTTAAATCATTCAATATCAGCTTTCTCCAACTGTGCACATTATAATTAAAAAACATGTATAGTTTGCTTTTTTTCTTAGGAGAAATCTGCATTATTTTGATTCAAATGTTAATTAAATGACAGTTTTCAACATGGTGGTCCAGAGCCCTCTGTGTGCTTTTCCCAAGGCTCAACTGAGAGTCTTTGAAAACATTTTTGTGTGTTTCTTTTTTCCCAAATGCAAAATCAATACAAAAATGTGTTAGCGGTGGTAAATATGCTATCCTATTTGCTATATGCCAATTACCGTGTTATCTATGAACTTGTTTTTTATAATGATATTCTTGCCAATTACTTGTAGAGATAAATTTACACTTTAAAGTATCCAGCTTATAGTCTATTAGAAAGAATATTTTTGAGCAGCTCTCAGTGCGTGCTTATGTAGTTTCATAAGGAGTCTGCTCAATATTTAAAATATTAATTTGATCCTAAAATACCCCTCTGAGTGACAGCCTATGCTAATGAGATAATTAATGTGCTTAAATTGACCTGTCAGCTGCTATAATGTTGATCAGGATGTGTCAGATAGTGATAATGAAAGTACAACATCATTAGGGGGGCAAAAATATTGATAGTCTATACATTAATTTATAAACATGGAGCGCAGTTTAACCATATGACCACGATATAATGAATGTACTTTAGCTTACATTACCATATATTTACAATACCACAGAGGCCTATACAACGGAAGAAAAGTAATTAGAAGTGTCAAGGAAAACAACACATTAGCAATCAAATAAACAAGGCCTTGGTGAAAAGACGTGAGTGGTCAAAAGTTTCAAGATGTTCATAATGTTCTAAACAAACCATAGATTGTATAAAGAAGTGCACTAAGGGAGTGTGACGTCACCAATAGCTCCAGTCAAATGAAGCTCGTTGAGGCCAGCAGTTAACTTTGCACATTAAGATGGATTCTTGCAATATTTGTGAGTTCACAAATTCACATGAATCCATCTTGGCGTGTCCCCAATGGTGCGATAGGGCCCACCGGCTGGTTGGCGCACTAATCACAGAGCAGCACTGAGGTTTATGCAAAAACCAAAGGCGAAGCGCTCGAGCAAACCAAAACAAACATGGCGTCACCAACAGATGTACTTCAGCCTATTTTAGCGCCGATACGGACTATTTGGTTTGTAAAAACACATGCAGGAGATAAGCACTGTGCATTTGTGGACAGAGAAGATGTCTGTGCTTTTCTCTCAACTGGGTGTAACAAAAGCTTGAGCGGGCACTTAACAACGCTTTCAATTAAACCTGTTGCTAACGCTGGTGGGACAGACCAATGAGAAAGCACCTTATTGGTCTGTTATTAATGTTCATATCTTCATTTACGGACACAATAGCAAAATAGAAATACAGGATCATGTAGAGCGGATTAATATGAACATTTTAAGACCAAAATGACGAGCCTGACCACAACAGTTACAGAGAGATGGACAGTTTTTTAATAGAAATTAATGGAGCCGAAAGTGCACCCATCCTCACTTCCTATTTCCGGTTAGCAGGTTAGCCATGTCCATTTATATATACAGTCTATGGAGCAAACCCAGTCAATATTTACAACATGTAGTGCATTTTGAGGTAACACTGTGGGTGGTGGCAACGGGAAGAACGTTGAGAAATTTGCTAGATTTGCTCAGATTGTTACTTATTTTGTGGAGTCATTTTCGAAAATATTTTCAAGTCCCAATACCTTTACTTGAGTACACAATTTGGGTATTTGTTCCACCTCTTTGAAACAAAATGTGAGAAAAAATTGTCCGTAGACGTCAGAACTACCAACTGTAATATTAGGCTGTAATATGTGTATATCAGTAGCATTATTATTCCTCACAGTTTTATGTCTTGCACTGACTGAAAAGCGGTGCCTTGTATAAGATGTTTACTTGTGTCAATGTGAGAATATGGGTTTAAAGCGATCGGTATCAGAGTCTGTGGGGTATTGGGAGGATTGAGATTTCAGAAGGCCGTTTTACCACACGGTCTTAGGATTAGCATTATCAAATAGAGCCCTAGCAACACATACACGCACAGCACACACAGATGTTACGGCTGCATGGAGACATACCGCTGCTGTGTGCTACTGATAATCCAACCACAGTGCAGGCATGCAGCTGCGCTATTGGAAAAATGAAATAAATACTGAAAAATAGGTTTGGATGAAATCACCTGCAATTTCCATTTTTGTTTTGTTTTATTTTGTTACATTACTTTATCGTAAAGTTCCTTTTTGAAGTATGCTATGAAACCGCCATGTGCTTGTCGCCATGGAGATGCTTTTGCTTTGCCTTGAATGTTCTTCAGTATGGCTTTAAATTTAGAGACAAGCAGGTGACTCAAGTTCGAAGTTCGATCTGTGGAGAGATAATTTGTGTAGCAATAAAAACACAGAATTAAAATGTTGTGGAACAGGCAAAGCAATAACATCTCCATAGACACAAGCACTAGAAAAGTGACATAGTACACCTTTATGAGGGCTATCCTTGTGTCCACTCACTTCTCATTGTCTACCAAAACAAATAAAAGTGGCCAATGATAATACAATTGTTTGGAAAAAACCTATGCAAGACTGAGAAAGACAAAAACGCTGCTCTTTTGAATTTTTCTTTGGTGACTAATTCTTGTAAATACCAAAGTGGTGCATGTGGCAGTAGGTGTAAGGCTGCTCCTCCCCTCCCACACCAATCTGGACGCTTGTATGAACTTTGCAAGACACATTTGAACGTTTGATTCATAGAGCTAAAATCATTCTTGTCAGAGTCGAAAAACGGATAGATTTCAACAACCTAAAATCATAATTTCACTCCTGGATCATATGGGTGAAGTGTTTTGCTCAAGGACACAATAACAGAATCACTGATCTTTAGGTTGGCGTGCGATTGTTGAGCCACTACAACCCCTCAAACCTTTTTAGAGTAGCACAAGCAATATTTGGTAACAGAAAAAAGCAGTGACAAATCGGAATAATGATAATAATGGTGCGAACTGTAGCTGCAGTAAAAGTACTACTGTTACTACTGATATATAGCTTACATTTTTGATTGATTTTGATGAGTGTTTTCACATGTACAAGT
Source organism: Periophthalmus magnuspinnatus (assembly GCF_009829125.3). Taxonomy (NCBI): domain Eukaryota; kingdom Metazoa; phylum Chordata; class Actinopteri; order Gobiiformes; family Gobiidae; genus Periophthalmus; species Periophthalmus magnuspinnatus. The sequence continues at coordinate 10,882,253 of NC_047147.1, read as the reverse complement.
ACTTTTCCTCAAGAGCATATTTCAAATACTCTCCATTAGGTTAAACAGGCATCAAATTTCTGCTGGAGGATGGACTCTAGATAGTATTGCGTTGCCTGAGAATCATATTAAACTAATCGATGTTGTCAGTGGAGACATGCAGCTGCAACCAGGCGAATCCACTCACACTAAGAATTCATGTTTTCCAAGGTATTTTTGAGCAAGAAAAGTGTAACAAATATAACAAATGCAAGATAGTTTAACTGTAGAACATTAAAGGCGAAGCAAATAGATGATAGTCATGCCAGAAAAGTTACATTGCACCACATTTCTGAACAAACTAAAGCCGCCGTTCCCGCCTCCTCATTGATGCAATCGTGCTCAATAAGCGAGGTGGGATTGAGGCAAGGGTCTCTTATCGTAAAGTAATTAAAAACTACAGTAGCTCGTCTATCTCTGCAGAAAACGCCCGACGGAAAGCCATTGGTTTTAATCATACACACGGCGCCACTATAGAGACATCACCTTCACACTCCGCTCCACGTAACCCCCCTCCTCCTTTTGACGGGGAGCCAATCAGAGCGGCAGACAGGTGCTATTTGTTCCATCCAAATCACTAATGCGCATGACATTTCTGGCAAATTGTCTATTTTGGATTTTGAGATTCCTTTTTTGCTCGATGGGAGGCAAGTGCTGGAGGCGTTGGTGTGATAAAAAAGAACATCTCAAAGCGTGAGTTAGGTTCAAAACAGTAATGGTGCTGTAGCTTATGAGGAGTTTCAGTTTGAAGTGTTAAAAATCTCAAAGTAAAGGATTTGATGATCGTATACTTGAGCATGTACCATTTTATACAAGTTATACAAGAGTTGGTCATGTAAAAAGTAGCAAAAGAGCAAGTAAGGTTTTCCTAAAAACTTTGCCGTGTTTGTTTCTTTTTAATTATGGTTAAGTTCGCGTTTTTTACTTGGACATGGGTAGCAGACGTACGTAGATATTTCCATTATTATTACCAAAACTTGTCTAAAAACAGTTATAAAATGAACACCTTTATTTGTATTTATTTTGAAGATTTAAATGTTCGCTTGTAAATTGTTATGCGAGGGATTGCATTTAATAACTCACCAGAACAACTTCTTGTATTTTTTTTTTTTCTATTTTTTTCCACAAACTGCCACTTAACTGATGTAAAACTGATGTATTAACCAAATAGCAAATGATACTAGCATTTGTGTTGGCTTTTTGTCACACAATTGCACAATTTGAAGCTACTTGGTTATCAAAATGAGACCCAAAATGCAAAACTGATAAATAATAATACTTTAATCAACAAAATAGCACCAGGAGAGAACAAAGAACAAGGGGAAACATGAGGTTAAAATATACGAAGAAACAAGGATGGGGCAGATAATCAATAAACAGGAAGTAAAACTCAAAAACACAAGCACACTGGACACAGGTCAAATTAAAACACCAAGGACATGAACTATAGAAACTAAAACATGGAAAACAATGAAACAAAACATGCTCCATGACATAGTTTCTAATTCCACGTTACATTTAATAAGTTAGCCCTCATCTTTTAGAAAATAACAACATGTTTTTAAGTGAAATTTACTAAACTTAGTAAACTTTTTCTCTGACATGTTTGTGCCACATGAACCATCTCACACTCTGAGGACTTCAGGGACCGACCTCCTGCTGGTGCCCAGAGTCAGGACTAAACATGAGAAATCAGTGTTTTAGTTTTATGCAGCTAAAACCTGGAACAGTCTTCCTGAAGATGTGAGACAGGCCTCTACTTTGACAATGTTTAAATCCAGGCTCAGAATGGTTCTGTTTAGCTGTGCATATGACTGAAAGGTTTTTATTCTGCACATTTCTTCTTTAATGTTAATTTTATGATGGTTATTTATGTTTTGGTTTGTTGTATTGTTATTTTAATGTCTTTCTTATTCTGTAAAGCAATTTGAATTACTTTGTGTACGAATTCCCTTACCTTGCCTTACTTGAAACGTATTGACCAAATAGTTTTGATCATTTTAAGTGACACAAACACATCTCTTAATAAACATTGGTATTTGACAAATCTCTTCCAATATAAAGCCAATGTTGTGATAAAAGGAACACGTCCCTTTGGAATCCAAACAGTTACACCGCACTAGTTTTGTCAAGAATTTAATTAAAATGTGTTTAAAATCTCCACGACGATAGAAGATCCTTAATAATTTGGATGGTTGAGCTGCCATCCTTTTACTGTGAGTTGGCTGCTGCATGTAGAGAAGAGATTACACTTACTCTGTTGAAAAGCGGTGGAAGAATTAGCGCTTTTAATTTACGAGCAAATTCCTGGTTGAGCGTTACAAGACTGTAATGCCGTCTTAAATTGAATTACACAAAACTTAGATCGTATCATGAAGCATCGTTGGACAGCACCAGCAGAACATCACACCAAAACTAGCTAGAAGCAAGCTAACTATCTATTTTCCATCAAAATACTGCTCTGTATTAACATAATTTAATTTACCAACGCGCAAAACTGTCTGTCAAAATGGGAAATCACTGTGCCCCTATAGCCCTGGGCGCAAAGTGTACTGTAGGTCTGAATATTAGCCCACGCGAAAAAATGATAATACTGCCTGTGGTGTTCTGCTTGTGTTGCCATGACAAATTGAAAGAAAACTTTTTAATTGTTGAGGAACTGTGAATTAAGCGCTTTTCAATCACGCCAACAGCCCGCAGCCAATGAACCCTCGTGTCAAATATATGGATGGAGTATACATTGTGTTATTACTGGAAGCACAGAGATTTGTATTAAAAAAAATAAATAAATAAAAATCTATAGCTGTGTACTTTATGTGTAATTTTATTTTTTCCATATTGCAAGATAAAAATAAAAACGCTCCATCACAAAATGTACTTTGTGATAAAATAATTAAGTCAACTAAATAACTTTATAACAATGATGATGTTGGATTTGCTTTTCTTATGTTTAAAGGGCCAGAAAAGAAATTGTTCTCTTTTGTTTAGTTTTCCTTAGAACCGTGGTTTGCACTTTTTGTATTCCTTGACCCTAACGTTACACAGCTGTGAAGTGAAAACTATTCCAGGAGACTTCATCAAGAAGGGTTTGCAACGCTGTCCACAAAGCAAAGGGCGACTTTGATGATTTGAATACAAAATATAAAAAATATTTACTTGATTTACTCGACTTTTTTTTTTTGCCTTTGCTACCATATACGTGGTTTTATATAGTTGATGTCTTCTATACGTATCTAAAATGTAGAAAGCACTAAAAAGAGAGAGAGGGTGTATCCAAACTTTTGTCCAGTAGTGTATCTGGACACTGTGTTTGAAATCAAGATGCTGCTGTATTGATATAAGAAGTAAGGACACGTACAATCATAAGAAACAAACAATAAATAACAAACGAAAATACTTTTTTGACTGAATTTCCACATATAGGGACAAAAATGTGCTTTACGTTACCAAAATCATCACCATTTTACATTCGTTTTCAGCCACATCTACAACCCCAGCTTACACGCACAATCAATCATTATCAAAACCGAAATCACACACTTTGCAGCCCTGAACGTATTCTTCTTTTCATCACAAAGCCACAGCTCTCTATCAATGTATTTTTCTAACAGCCTCTTTAAATCTCATGACCGCCGCTCTCCCATACAGCCCTGTTTGTATTCATTTGTTGCATGTACGAGACGCTAATCATAATAATCCAATCTCTTCCATACACGTGTTTTTTCATAATGTTTTTCCCTGTACAATACTCTCGGACACAAAGGCATCAGAAAGTGCGAGCTAATCCACCGTGTAATATTTGTTGGTGGCATCAATGGCTCAGTGTCACCATATATTCACCTGCTAAGCTTTTACTTTGATTATCCCGGCACAGACAGACTGCACTGTTGCAATATTCATGTGTACCAAATAATAATAGCACTCTCTCCTTGAAAATGCGAGGGTTTTGACTGCAAAGCCTTTTTTTTTTTTTTTACCGTAAGACGTGTTTCGCCATTGAATTTGAAGGATGTCATTTAAGGGCTTGGTGCAAAGAGGACACGATGTTGAGACAGTGGTGACGGATACACACTAACGTATCCTTAAATCACTGTTCAGATTCAGTTATGCAAACGGTTTAGGTCTTTCATGACGGCGGTTCGATGCAAACTCGAAATTGTAATATGTTTTGGGGGATTTATAAGCTCATTAATTAAAAAAAACAAATGAAATGGTCGTATTTTTTGCTAGCGCTTTTCCACGTTTAAGTCACTCAAAGCTCTTTAGATGAAGGAACAATTCAACCATTCACGCACCAATGTACACGGAAACTGGGAACTAGGTGAGTTAAGTGTCTTGCCCAAGGACACAACAACAGCATTCATCTGTGGGAGCTGGAATCGAACCGCCAACCTTTGAATCAACGGACAAACGCTCTGACAAACCGAGCTACCGTCGGCTGGTACAGCGTTTTCTGTTTATTTCATTAACTTAACATAAACAGCGAAATCTGATGCAAGTAATGTGATTTCTTTGTGATCATGGTCCCTTGCATCAGATGTTGTTTGCATGTCATTTAAATCTTCTTTTAAGGTCCAGAAATGAGAAGAAGCATATTTTGGTATGCATATGATTTGTCCACAGTTATTTTGGGATTTTTTTTGTTTGTTTTTTTAAGTTTTTTTGCTTTCTTAGTGCCCTCTGTCATGCAATAGTCAGTAATATCTTACATATACATATTAAATAAAAGAGATAGGAACAGACGTAGGCCGGGAGCAAGACAACATCTCACGCACGCCTCCGTACTTTAGTTCTAAAACCTGGTCGCTTCCTCTCGTTAACGTGCTCCTCCCACCCTTCCTCCTTTTCTAATACTTTCCGTCTTTCAAAAGCGAAGGGGATAAAAACCTCCGAAGCTCCAAACTTTGAACATCACTTTGTCTACTATAGTCACCATCTTCATACATTACACAGTATTGTAAAGTTGTGTAGTACATGACGTCCTTGCCAACGAAACCCACTTTTTTTTACTCATAGGCGTGTAACAGAGTCGTATCATACCTATTCTCCTGCATACGGTCATCTTTGCTCTCCCATCCTCCACTATAACGTCTTTTGCTTAATTATATCCGGCGGTGTACTTTCCTCATCTTGTTTCCACCGCACACACCTCGTGCTCCCTCTAGAATAGCACCAAGTTCAGACGAAGGCAACAGCTAATTACATCAACATCATTTCAGTGGAGCGACTGAGGACAGCGGTGTGACGCAGGATAGCACTCTAGGTATCAGCCCCAAAAAGTACATGGAAACGTAAATATGCGCATGTAATTAATGTTGTGTATGCATATATTAACTTGTGCATATAGGCAATAGGCATTATGAAACAAAGAAAACACAAAAAGCGAACTTAACTTATATGTAAAGTGATTTTTACTTTGCTTTATCGTTCAGGAAGAGATTGTTCACATGGGAAATTAATGTGCATTAATTAGAAGGTGAATGAAGAAAGACACTGTTGTTTTATCATGTTGTTTTGCCATTCTGCCAGTCAATCACGAAAAGCTGATATCACGGCATTTCTACAAACAAATAAGACAAGATAAATACAGTTGAATTCCTACTGTTAGCGACAGCAACGCAGCCCAGAAGTCTCAGAAGGCAACTGGTAAAAAGTCACATTTTTATAAGGCGTTTTTCCAGTTTCCATGCTTTACATCACGGAAACTCTCACCCATTCACACTTCCATTCATAAACAAGTGCGTGCAGACACTGGGGCGAAGTGGGTTAAGTGTCTTGCACAAGGACACAATGATAGTATTCATTTGTGGGAGCTGGAATCGTACCGCCGGCCTGTAGGTCAGTGGATCCGTCTGAACTGCAAACCTTCGGAGCACTAGATAAACGCTCTACCAACCTGTTAAAAAATAAGGAGTTTAACTATCGAATTCTGTGCAGCCCTTTTACATGTATTAGACACTGATATAACTATTGTATTGTGTTTCATTGATATAACTATGTCGATAAGGCGCAGGCGGCGTTTCCACTGTGCAGAGCTGTAACTTCATCAGTCACCTCCTGCCTGTTACTATAAGCAGACGTGTCCCTGCCGCATTTCTCTTATTCCCACATTGACTTGACCATACTCCATCTTGTCCACAGCTTTGAGTGCTGGGTAAACACAGTACATTTGCACGACGTATGAAGAGGCTGAGTGTACCGTTTTATCCAATACCATGAAATGAAAATACAAAATCGAGTATCAATCAGAGGGAAAACATCACTGTAGCACCAGCGCTGTCGGAAATGTAACCTTTTTCGAATGGTACTTCCCTGACGTGAATCGCTCTGAGTTTGATTGTAGGTTGAAAAGCGTTGTATAAAATGTGACCTATTACCATTATTTTAGAATAATCTTAACTTGAGAACCAGCGGGATCATATATGCACATAATCTTAAAGAAAGTACTACCAGTTTGTGTAGAGCAGGGGTCTCAAACTCAAATTAGCATGAAGAAATATGACAATTCTTGTGGATTTTATGGCTATACATTGTTATTTGTTGAATCTTTTGTGAAGGGAGTACACAGCGCGAGTGACACTTGTGTTTGGGGTTTACTGATTTGGTGGAACCTTCTACATGCAACATTGTAATGCCACACTAACATCAAACTTTCATATTGTCCTGCGGGCCACAAAATATAGTCTCGCGGGCCGCAATTGGCACCCGGGCCGTGAGTTTGAGACTCCTGGTTTAGAGGAATTGGGATGAGGTATCAAGCATTTTTCTTTCAGTCCTAAACACCTCTATATTTTGATTCTAACTGTGTTTTGTCAGTGTATTCATGTGCGTATGTGTCATGAAACGTTCTGCATTTCTTCATTCCCGGTGAGTCTGTTTATGTTTATACCACAGTTTAAATCTATTCCTATAGCAACACAATTATCTCACCACAACATATTTGTATTGTATTTTATATAACTTTTTTTTGTTGCATCAGTCAACTGCAAGCTTGTGTCTATATTTGAGTCAGACTGAAAACAAACACAAATAACAGATTTGGAAACAGAACGTGAATACAACTGTTTGCTAAAACATTTTGGAAAGTTCCCAAAGTAACAGATTGCTTATTAAAATTCATGAATAAATCTAATTTGAAATGAGTGAAAATGTGCAACAACTGGCTGTCTTCTAAAGCAGCTCCAAACAAAAATTGTGTTAATTATATAATAGAAATGTCACTGGATTCATGCCCACCTTTTAGTGTTTATAGTAAATATACTTTTTGTATGTAGGATTGTATTCGACTAACAACATATTTGGTCAACTAGACATCCATCCATCCATCCATTTTCTTCCGCTTATCCGGGGCCGGGTCCCGGGGGCAGCAGTCTAAGCAGGGACTCCCAGACTTCCCTCACCCTGGACACGTCCTCCAGCTCCCCCAGTGGGACCCCAAGGCGTTCCCAGGCCAGCCGAGAGACATAGTCCCTCCAGCGTGTCCTGGGTCTTCCCCAGGGCCTCCTCCCGGTGGGACATGCCCAGAACACCTCCCTAGGGAGGCGTCCACGAGGCATCCTGAGCAGATGCCCGAGCCACCTCAACTGGTTCCTCTCGACGTGTAGGAGCAGCGGCTCTACTCCGAGCTCCTCCCGTGTGACCGAGCTCCTCACCCTATCCCTAAGGGTGCGCCCGGCCACTCTACGGAGGAAACCCATTTCAGCCGCTTGTATCCGCGACCTTGTCCTTTCGGTCATTACCCAGAGCTCATGACCATAGGTGAGGGTAGGAACGTAGATTGACCGGTAAATCGAGAGCTTCGCCTTTGGGCTCAGCTCCTTCTTCACCACAACGGACCGATACAGCGACCGCATCACTGCAGACACTGCACCGATCCGCCTGTCAATCTCACGCTCCATCCTTCCCTCACTCGAGAACAAGACCCCGAGATACTTGAACTCCTCCACAGACTCACCACCTGGAGAGGGCAAACCACCTTTTTCCGGTCGAGAAAACTAGACAACTAGACATGTCCTGCTGATTTATTAGATGACTAAAATTGCCATGACTAATGCTCTTAAATAGTGGGTCTATGTATCAGACTGAAAACTCACATCTTCTCCCTGGTATTTGGTCCTAACTCGGCAGGATATCTTGGTGTTTTATTGTTCTTTGCCTTTGTGTCGTATTTTATGTATATCCCTTTTTTGTTGACTTTGTGTGAAGTGCTTTGGGCTGCTTAAGTTGTCTGTTAAATGTCCTATTTAAATAAAATTGAATTGAATCCGACCTACACTGCACTCACAAGAATAAACAAGACTGCACAAGAGTAAAATGCAAAAACAAGTATTTACAGAAAAAGTACAAGGAAACAAGGCATTTGAAGGACATTAATGATAAACATGGTCACATTTTTATATAAGACTTTTCCACTTTCAAGGCACTCAAAGCAGTTTACATCAAGGAACCGTGCACATATTCACACACATATTCATACACCAGTTTATGCAGAAACTGGGAGCGAGGTGGGTTAAGTGTCTGGCCCAAAGACACAACAACAGCATTCATCAGTGGGAGCTGGAATCGCACCGCCAACCTGTGGGTCAGCCTTTTAACATATAATTACCAAATCTTCAGCTCGCTCGCTCACTAACGTCTCCTTCCTGCTGTTATCCCGTAGAAATCCTTAAAATCTAAATACAATAATTAGTTGACCATATTTTCCTAAGCCTCCATCGACCGATTAATCAACTAAACGACTCCAGACCCACAGCTGCAGTAAACGACGTTGTTTACTTGGAACTTGAAACTTCGCCTTGTTTTCTTCAGAGCGGGATTATGAGGTATTGTAAAAGAAAATGAAGAGCGTTCAGGTGTCAGCGGTTTCATTGCGTCTCTGCTCAGTATAACAGTTATTATTTTGGGAAGCACAATGTTAAACAGACTTCTGCCTCTGAGCACTATTTTTCTCCACCCAACAGTAAAACCTCTAAACCCAAAACATTATATTTAGAACCACAAGCTGCACAGGCTGCACACAACATCTTCAACTGTGCCTCAACGTTACAGGGACTATTGATGGAAATAAACAGTGAAACCCAAGGATGCACTCTGCAACATGGCTGACAATAAAAAAAGTTTTGAACTGAGCGAGTGGAGTCGTGATATAGACTTTATATTTGCAACTGATTAAGAGCTTTAACATACAAAATGGTGACAGTTGAGGTAGACGTCTGCACAAGATATAAAAAAACCAAAACAAAATCACACAATAATCTAGTTAAATTGTTAGATTTAAGTCTACTTTATTTTTGCATATTTGTATTATCTTGCTGTTCATGCACACTGGAATTACCCAATTGTGGCAAAAATGGTTTTCTTATCTTAAAGCAGACCTATTCTACAGAATCGAGTTTTCAAGTAGTTTTTCCCCTCCTCATTTACCCTCTTGAAGTTGTACTTGGAGTGGTTCATGCCTGTTTGAGCAATCTTATTTTCAAGATGCCATTTTGCCATTTTTACCACCAGCGGTACACGTCAACGGATCTGTACATACTTCATTCTCCAATTTAGTGTTCTTAACTGGTAATACACGTAGGATTTCTGCAGCTATCCATTGGAGGCGCCGACAATTTCACGCCTCTTTGTTGTGATGATATTTACGGCGACGTCAGCTCCCATTGGGCGCCGCAGTTTTCTGATGCGGAAGTCAGCAGGTTTCTTACTTTTATTAAGTCGCCTTAGATGAGTATTGCAATTTAAAATGTGCAAAGTATAACATAGTGATCCACATGTGTCATAGATCATAACTATATAGCAGACACAAGCACAATAGGTCTACTTTAAAAACAATACAATCAAAAAGCTGCAAACAATCTGATCAGATAAAAATGTTTAAAATCTGCGCATGTGGTTAATCTCTTAATAATGCAAACTGTTTCAGGATAATCCCAACAAATTAGTTTTATTTTGCATGATAATACTACAGACAGTATTAAAAGTTGAAATTTTTAAGTTACTTTTGCACATAACTTCATGCAAAAGTAATAAAAAGTCCAATGCCCGGTTCATAGCAAACAAATACAACCCTATATTCACCGTGGTACCTCATGCATTTTTCTTCCGGAGTGACTCACCCATCTGGCCTTGTGTGTGCATTTCATTTCCTCCAAAGATCCTACACAGACTCACCCATGTCCAAAGCCTGTGTCACATTAGTTTAACACAGCAGCACGTTTGTCTGCCTAATCTGCCCTTCCAGTATTGTGCAGCACATGCCAGCTCCGATTCCACTCAGATCCGGGAAAACCTGAACAGGACACGCATAGGGCCATGTATTTGTCTATGCCTGACACTACTCGTCATCTCAATTTGGTGTTCGGTGTCTATTCCGACGTCACCTCCCCCTCCTCTCCTCCGGGTCAGAGCGAGAGCGGGAAATGAGGGAATGATGGGAGATAAATCAGAAATCATTTTAGTTCTCAGTACTGGTGCTCAACCGGTGTGAAAGCTGATAACATGTTTAATAAAGCCTGCCTCTCTGCTGTGTCAAAGGGTGTGTCTGCTCTTGGTAATGGCAAAGTAGGGGCTGATGGATATCTGCAATGAGGGAAGTGGGGGTTCTTAAATGGGGATAATGTGATTTGATACCATATATTAGTTCGTTAAAGGTCCTACATTACACAAATTGACTCTTGTGAGCTTCAAGTCGTGTTATATTGCTGTTACTTCATTAAAAACATATCTGGAGTTGTGTTTTGTTTCATTCACAGCCTTTATTATCAGTCTGTCTACATCTCCAAAGCTCAAAATGCTCTGTTCCACCTTGTGATGACATGAAGCAGAAATTTTCAAGTTTCTACAGCTAAATTTTACCTTTAGTTCAAAAGAGATTGGACATTCCTGGGCTCAAATCATGCAAAAGATTCAAGTGAAGGTTTATGGAGTTTAAAAGCACAGTGGAGCACTTCCTGTATTACCACATGACATCACAAGGTGGAACAGAGTGTTTTCAATTTCAGAATTCAGCCTAAATATGCAACGTTTGTGTGTTAAACATGTGTAAATGAAACAAAACACAAGTCCAGGTATGTTTGAGATGACATAGATCAGAAAATAGCGTAATACGGGCCTTTTAAGCTTATTTAAAGATGCACTGTGTAACTTGTCTGCTTGTTTCCATGGTATTTGTGTACAGGAATGTGGGCATAAAACATATCTCCATGGACAAAAGCGGATGACACCATCAGGAATGCATTTGTTGATTAATAAATAAACTGTAACTGAATAAATAATTGATAGAAATGTAATGTCGTACAGGAAAAACATCTCAAGCACCAGAAAAGTTCACCTTTAATTTAATAACTTTGTATACTTTTATCCAAATATGACTTCAGGGGGAGTGAAAATCCAGCAAAAATATACATCACAAAAGTTTACAATTTACAGAAAATCTACTGTTATTAAAACCTGGTTCCAAAATGTTGAGAAATTTAAAGTGGAACTAAACCCTAAATCAAATTGTTTAGCACGAACGACGTACATTTGCAGCTTTCTGGTCAAAAATGTACAACAATGGGTGTGTCCTGCCCTGATTAAACCCAGATGTTTCTGATTACAATCACCTGGCTGCAGGGGTGGAGTTTAAAGTGTGGATACCTGTTGGACCAATCACACTTTTCCTCATATTCTTAGACTCCGCCCGTCCTTTCTCTTCTGCAGCTCTATTTGAAATGCAGTTTTGTGCGAAGCTTAAGTGTTTTGTCCCATTTTAATGTTTACTGTAACCGCTGTCCCACATGTTCTCTGCATTTCACCCACCCTCCATCCAAATATACACATTGATACATTCATAAATCTCTCGAAATAGCCTATACCGTTGAGCAAATAAAAGGGTTTCAGCTTCCCTAGAACCTTATATTCAACAGTGTGACCCTTTACCGCCTTGATTCACATATTTTTTTTTTAAAACTGTAAAAATATATTGCGATATTTCAAATGCCCTCACCTCTAAACCACATTTGCTGAGGGAAATATTACTTGGAATACAATCGGGGCAAGTTTTTTCTATTCCTCGTAACCTGTTGTGCATTTACTGTGGAACGTAAGGTCATCTTGTATTATGAGCAACACAAAGATTTCAAAAATAAACCCAAGAACATGTCAAACATAGCAGAACATCTTATTTCCTCAGAAGCTGAACTCTGGAGAAAAGGCGGCCACAGAAATAACTGAATCCCACAGCTCATGTCTACAGAGCTTCTCTCCTCCCTGGCCTCTTTGTACACACAGGATCTACAACTCCTCCATCTCTATTCGAAGGCCAGCAAAAAATATTATGTACTTTTGCTGGAAAAAAGTTGAGACAGGAATTCGATTAAAGGGCCCATATGATGCTATTTTCTGATCTATGTTATAATGTTTTTTGTTTCATTCACACGTTTAACACACAAACCCTGCGTACTTAGGCTTCTCTCAAACTGAAAACACTCTGTTCCACCTTGTGATGTCATGTGGTAATACAGGAAGTGCTCCAATGTGCTTTTAAACTCCACACACCTTCACTAAAATCATTTGGATAATTTCAGCTCTGGAATTGCCAATCTCTAGTGAACGAAAGGTAAAATATCATCAATATCAATATCATCTTAGACAAACAGGTATATTAAAAAAAAAAAAAAACAGGACTAGAACCAATAAAAAACGTCATTGTATTTCTGTCCGAGGGGTTAGTGTGTGGAACAACCTCGATGATGCATTTAAAAAGAGGTATAAAACATTAAATAAAATAAATAATAAAAGTTAGCAGTTTGCTTCATGACATCACAAGGTGGAACGGAGCATTTTGAGCTTGGGAGATGTGCACAGACTAGAAAAAAAAAAAGACAACTCCGAGTGTGTTTTTGAGGAGGTAACAACCTTCTAACCTGGCTTAAAGCTCACAAGAGTCCATTTATCGTATGTAAGACCCTTAATAAAACTCGAGATTGTGGAAATTGGCTGATGTAACAACACAAAAAGTGAGAACAGACCAATCAAACTCAAAACATTTTTGCCAATAATACCAAGTATAGTGTCAGAAAACATTCAAACTCTATTTTGGTATTAACAAAGACATGGAACTGATTATGATACCACAATTAAAATAAAAAACAACTCAGAACGTGACACAAAATAGTTGTTTATTTAATGTTGCCATGGGGTCTTATAGTTGTGATATCGTTCAAGACCATCCTAAAACTTTTTTTTGGGGGGGAAAGATCCAATTTTGTCTTGTTTATGTCATTTCTTGTCAGTATTGATACTTCTTCAAATAAGTATCTAGTTTTAGTATGAACTTTCTGGGTTTCGATTATTTTGACAGTCCAAGTCCGGTCCTGTACAATATTGAATCCAATGAAACAATTCTGTGCTGAAAAGTCATTGCATGCACCGGGAACGCTTCCAAAAGTCAATGTAACTTTACAACCAATATCCAATCATCGCGAATGTGTGCTCAGTTTACAGCCCTCAAACTGAATACAAGTTATTACTTTAGGTTGAACATCTGACCTGAATGAATATCTTTTGCATTTCACACGGAGTCTACTTTGTACAGACCATTTGATTTTGGTTATATTATTCTCACACGTATTCCTTCTTTCTGTCAGTATATTTCCCTGCATGTTCACTCATTCTTTCTTTCCTTCCTTCCTTTCTATTGCCATAAGCACAATAAGAATCAATGCACAAAATGTAGCCCGGATTTGTATACCGGTATTACAGCTTCGCCGGGAGCTGTAATCAAATACAATGAGAACGAATCCCGTGGCCAGATCCATACATAGCAACAGGGTGATGTAACCGTGGCGGTGGTTCGATTTAGATTGTATTCTTCACCTACTATTTATTCCAAAGAAAGCTGAGAGTATATCAGTCCGGAGATACTTGCAGAACAGTGCATTGGGTTTGGATTGCCGTTTCAGAGTTGCAGAAGGGACAAGTTGTACAGCGAAATACCCACAACTTTGTATCGAAAACTACCAGCCGTATTTGTATTACTGACAACGTTTAAAATCCCTATGTATACTTTTCATCGATCAAATCAGAAATGTGCTCAGATGTGCTTGTTTCACTTTCATCAGCCATTCCGCAGCCTTTTAAAACGCTTCCCCCATTATTAACGCATTGTACGAGCAGCTCTTGAGGTCAAAATAAGTCCACCGTGTCCCGTCTGCATCTAATTATAAACCGTTCAGGAAGTGTACTGTTAGCATACTAGCTGTTATTAGCGTTCCCGTGACTCTACTGGTGCTTATTTACTCTTTGCCATGGGTAATTAGGATGCTCTGAACGCATAAGGTCAGTGAGGAATGACTTTGGACCAGCGCAAACCAATTAAAATGAAGTAGTTCCGTTATAAAAAAATCAGGAAGAGCATCTTTAATGGCTGTACAAACACTCGGTTTTTAAATTTTGCATATCTCCATGACGACCATTGCAATATTGTCTATTTCTAATGCATCTCTCAGTGACCTTTTAGCGCGCCATTAGACTTAACTTGCACCTGGAATGGTAATGAGTGACCCATAGAGAGCACTATAGGAAGGAAAGGTTAGTAATACTGACTCCATAGTCCACCACACAAAGAAATCAATATTAAACTCTACCCGGCCTATTCAATTTGCATGGCTTTGATACCGCTGATCTCTAGAGGGGAGGATGTAGCTCTTTAGGCTCACACGTGATCAAAATACACAAGGGAGATGTATTTCATATAAGACCCAGTTCAGCTTTGATTATGCATTCTGCTATTTACATCTATATGTGGTTTTCAGAAGGCAGGCTGCCCCGGATGAGCGCGGGGCTGTGAGTCAGAAGTCAAATATGCTTCTTTTTATGTTTAGAGGTTGATGAAAGCCGATGCTTGCGAAAAAGAATTAACTGGATATATACATGCGCTAAGAAAGTAAAAACATGGCAGGAAATAAAAGTGTCTTGCCTAAGTACACAGCCGTAGATTGTGGATATAAATGGACGTAGCTAACGCACTAGCCGCAGCGTTACAAATCCATCAGCAACAGGTTTTATTGACATCGTTACTAAGCGGATTGGGTCTATAGTCGCCACGATACTCGCAATCGGAATACCAAATATGGAAGTCGACTCTAAATTTGCTCCTATAACTGCAATGAGCTACTTAATCCACTTTTTTATATGGTTTATGGACACAACGACAGATATTGGTCTAAGTGGGAATCCTCTGACCTTCGAGTTGGAGGCTAATGTTATAATATAATTCAATCATGTTATGGTAGTGATGCTCAAACCTTATCTTAGTTTAACTTTGTGAGCAGTGTATTTGTATGATAACAGCTATAGGTGTGAAAATGTCTTTAGCGGACACATTGGATTCCCCACGGAAATCGCCAATTATTTAACGTAAAGTGTTGAAATTACGTTTAGCTGTAATCAAATTAATGTTCCCATAAATGTTCGTTAAGATTGGTGTTTTTGTCTTGTTTGCGAATGGATGCATTTTAAGTTTTTTTTTTTGTGTGTATCAAACCGCACTCTGACAAACAGCTTTAGAAAATCTTAAAGCGTGGGCCAAGGTTGAACTCATTAAAACATGACTCCTCTGAGAGTTGTGCTGATCATTTTAATATATTCCTCTATCAAATATGCAATCTTTTATTTATACTGCCACTCTTAAGATGGGGTGGACCTGTGAATAACGTTTTTAAATCAACAGGGCGCATGGTCAAAAGCCTTGTTGACAGCAGCCAGCATGAACCCCACAGTCATGGTTGTCCTCTCAGAAGCTAGGTTGGATTAGAGCTCATTCAGACAGAATAATAACAGCTCAAGCGGGTCAACTCATGAGGTTTTCCAAGTATCAGCGTGTCATTGAATTTAGAAATATGCAAAGTGGCAACAACTTCGCACAATAATGAGGCAAAATTAAGAAAAAAATATGTAAGTACCAGATTAGTTAACCATACTATAGAGTTTAACCAATAGTTCTGACCTGGAGTTGTGTTTTGTTTCATTCACACATGTTTAACACACAAATCCTGCATATTTAGTCTGAGCTCTTCACTCGATTCCACCTTGTGATGTCATGTAGTGATACAAGAAGTGCTTCACTGTGTTTTTAAACGCAATCAATACACCTTCACTAGAATCATTTGGATGATTTCAGTGCTGGAGTTGCCAATCTCTACTGAACTAAACGTAAAAGGCAGCTGTTGACTTGAAAACAAACACTTCATGATATCACAAGGTGGAACGGCGCATTTTGAGCTTTGGTGATGTAGACAGACTAACAATAAATGATACAAAACACAACTCTGAGTACGTTTTTGATGAGGAAACAACATACAGCACGGTTTAAAGCTCACAAGAGTTCATTTTGTGTAATATAGGACTTTTAAAGATGGTTTTAGAAGCTGATAATCATCGAACACATTGCAAGACTAGAAACCGATTAGCATACATTCTGTTTAAGTTTAATTCATCAAAAAAAACAAACAAACATTGGTCTGTGCAAATTAAACTGTTAATAAAAAGCAGGACACAGAGACGATAAAAATAACTGCATTTACAGAACAGGGAAGACGGCGGCTAATGTTTACGCTTCAGCTAACCACCTTAAGATATGCAGGCAGCACTTTGACTATTAAATATGCATAGAAAAACAAGTGGTATACTGTCACTTTATCGTAGAAGTAATTGTCCTGATCCCCAGTATAGTGCTGTCGCAATTGTGGAGTTGTAAAAAACACCTCTCGCGTTTATTTTAGCCCATTACAATAGATGTCAGTGCTATCTCTTAGTAGTTATTGTTCTGTTAAAATCTAAACAAGGCACTTGAAGTGTTGAGAGACTCCCCTTGCACTTCTTATCACATCCACATAATAGCATTGTGTTTTTGTGTACCGTAATAGTGGTTGTAAAGGGGCATCTACTTTTACGATGATATTTTTTCAAAAATTGCTCCATTGCTTTGCTCTGCTTCCTAAATCTTTCACCACCAATATGCTGGGTGTCGTAAAGAGCAGCGCCACACCACTCCCACATCATAAAAAACATGGGGACTTTACTTTTATGCACTGCAAGCAGACAATTACAAGCCCAGATGCGAGGATACAGCGTAATACATGCTACAGACGGGAAATCCATATAAGGATATCAGGCAGCAAGCCCGAACGACCAATCATGCTATAGTTTTTATGAACTGTCACACTGTTTATGTTGGAGAGGATTAGATGAGGTATTGATATAATAAGCTTGGCTCATGTGGAATTTACTGAGTAATTATACGTGTTGACACTGGTAACATAATCTGAAGCGGTAGCCAACAACAAAAGCATTAGAGGGTTTATTGCTGGGTCTCAGATCACATCACAGCATTCTATAGGTCAGGGATAATTAATACAGATAAAGGGATGATAAAATAAAATAATTTAGTTTAAATGCAGGTTTGAAGATCTGTCACTTTACTAGTACTTGACCTTTGAGAAATTGTATTCAGGTCAAAAACATTGCCCATCGCTATACATCAAAACTTTGTCTTATATATTTACTAAATTTAGATATGTATGTGCTCAAATGGCCTCTATGTACACATGAGAAAGTTTGACACACTGTTTTAAACTTCTGAAATGTTCCTAAACACTTTCAATACACTTATATACACTGCCTGGCCAAAAAAAAAAGTTGCCGCCAAAAAAAAAAAGGTCACACACTCTAATATTTTGTTGATTACGGCATGCATTTGCTGTGGCATTGTTTCGATTTCGCTTCTGCAATGTCACAAGCTTTACTTCCATCCAGTGTTGCATAAATTTTCCACCAAGATGTTGCATTGATGATGGTCGAGTCTGACGCTGCACAAAGCCTTCTCCAGCACATCCCAAAGATTCTCAATGGGGTTAAGGTCTGGACTCTGTGGTGGACAATCCATGTGTGAAAATGATGTCTCATGCTCCCTGAACCACTCTTTCACAATTTGAGCTCGATGAATCCTGTCATTGTCATCATGGAATATGCCCGTGAGCCCATCAGGGAAGAAAAAAATCCACTGATTGAATAACCTGGTCATTCAGTATATTCAGGTGTCAGCTGACCTCATTCTTTGCTGAACCTAGACCTGACCGACTGCAGGAGGCTCGTACATATTTGCTTAGTTAAATCCAGGTGGTGACTTTTTTTTTTTTTGGCCAGGCAGTGTATTTAGGGCATGATTTGATATATATTTAAGCAACTAGTGGGTATTGATATGCATTGTACAGCTTATGTAGAGTTGCAAGATTGTTACGGACAAGAGGTAAATACAAACAAGCATCTACTTTCAGATTTAAGTTCAGTTTCCAGTTACTAATTCTGACAATACTAATCAGGACAAGCTTTCCACTTTACCAATTTTTTGTGAAGAGGCGCAAACACATCTGATATTAAACTGCTTGTGAATATTTTTGTTCACATTTATCAAAACCAATACCGCAGGTTTAAAATGATGTTATGTTGATTTGCTTTGATTAAGGCTCATATTTTCAACCCACTCAAAACCAGCTTTCATTACTTTCTTTATTAGCGATGGTTCAGAATGAAACACGAAAACATGAAAAACTCTGAGAAAAATAATAAACTAGTCCTGAATGTCGTCCAAAAGGTTTTCAGCTGGCAGAGATGAGCTCGTGTTTTGACAAAAGAAAGAATTCCTTGTCATCCTCAGACCTTATCACGCAGGCAATTGCTGACACTCTCACATTTTGTACCTTGACTCTGGGTTTGATGGTGAAACTATCTGAAATATGCAACACACTGCAAATATTTCAATACAAAATGTCTGTTTATGTCTTGTTATAACAGATTACAACCATTAGCTGTCAGCGGCACTAACTTTTCCGGTGGGGGCCTGCCATCTGCTTGTCTCCATGGAGATGCTGCTGCTGCTTTGCCTGGAATGTTCCACAGTAAAGCTTACCGCACCCTCCTGTACTTTTGTGCTTTTTCTCTCCTTTTTTTCCCCACAAACTACCACTATAATAAATATAGACAACCAGATACTGTCATACGCACTTTAAAAGTCCTATATTACTCAGAATTGACCCTTGTGAGCCATGTTATAATGTTGTTACCTCATTTAAAACATACCTAGAGTTGCGTTTTGTCTTTGAGTTTCCTTTTATTATTAGTCTGTCTACATCTCCAAAGCTTAAAATGCTTCATTCCACCTTGTGATGTTATAAAGTGGTAGTTTTCACGTCAGTCAAGCTTCAAATTTTACCTTTAGTTCAGTGATAATTGGTAAATCCAGGTCTGAAATAATCCAAATGATTCTTGTGAAGGTGCATTGAGTTTAAAAAGACAGTGGAGCACTTCCTGTATTACCACATGACATCATAAGGTGGAACAGAGCATTTTCCGTTTGAGAAGAAGTCTAAATATGCAGGGTTTGGGTGTTAAACATGTGCGAATGAAATAAAACACAACTTCAGGTCTGTTTGAGATGACATAGATCAGAAAATAGCGTAATACTGGCCCTTTAAGCTTATTTAAAGGCGCACTGTGTAACTTCCGCTTGTTTCCATGTTATTTGTGTACAAGAAAATGGGCATAAATGCAGGTTTTCGGTGTTAAACATGTGTGAATGAAACAAAACAAAACTCCAGACTTGTTTTTAATGAAGAAACATCATTATAACATGGATTAGAAAATAGCGTAAAATGGGCCCTTCAAGCAAATCATAATGATAAATGTTTGCTGCGAAGGTAATGGTCCCAGTGCAGTGAGTTCCAGAGGACTACTTGTGACTCGTGAAAGCTTTCTTCACAGCTGGAAAGTATCATTGTGATAAGTGGCACAAATGTTGAAAGAAACCCAGGGTCTCCAATAGCCCAACTATTCTGTCCTTTTCACAAATGCCTTTAGCTTCAGCCCACACACAAAATGGCTGTTTATTCCCTGTATGTAATCACCGTAATTGGTTAAGTGTTTTATGGAAGTGGTGCAGAGTTAAAAAACACTGAAAATGCTGATAGATTTTTGTTCATTCCATGGAGGCTGGCTGTGAATCGATTGATTAATTGCATATTAAAGCTGGCTCACATCTCTAATGGATGTTCTGTATCTGTGCATGTTTGTAATTTGTCCACGCCAAGAATGGTCATGGGTATAACATTACTCAGTGGGAATGCGCAGTGGCAGTAAAACGGAGGAATGGAGTGCAGTATGTAAATCAAGTTGGTTTTTGAGTTTCACGCGGCACTATCTGGCAATGGAGATACACTGTTTACAGCATGAAAAAAGAAAACATAATAGTATTAACAATGATTCAACTGTGGAAGAAGTACTCATTTTTGTTTCTGAAGTAAAAGTACAGATACCGGAGCAAAACAAACAAGCAAACAAACAATAAAACTCAAGTAAAAGTAAAAGTATCACATAAAAAACTAAGTAAGGATCCCTTTAAAGATGTACTTAAAGAGTCATACGCATATTTTGAGATCTTATAATTCTTCAAATGTAGTGATTTTGATAAAGATTTGTGCTCAATTTTGCTCACCACAAACAATTGAACAGATTTTTTTTCCCTAATTGTTTTTATGTGTGTATTTTTTGTTTGCTCTACCTATGAATGTGTTAAAAATAAACCCCTCAGCCTCAAACAACAGTGAAAAATACTTTTACTTTTCAGTCCTGTTCAAAATTTTGTGGAGTAGAAAGTGATGATATCTGCCCTCAAATGTAGTAAAAAAAAAGTTAAAATAAAAAGTGCTTTAAAATGTACTCAAGTAAAGTACAGATACCTAAAATCTATACTTAAGCACGACACTTTACTACTTTCACTTTGTTACGTTCCACCACTGCAAAAATTAAGGCTTGGTAACTACTTAACAGCTGCACCCCAACTCTTAACCAGTCTCTTAATTAAGTCCTAAAGTTGTTACTAAGCCTGAATCATTCTGAATAAACTTGACAAACTAATTAAGTGGTAGTTGTAGTAATTAATATGTCGGTTTAGCTTTATCAGTGTCTCACTCCGCTGACAAAACAAACAAGTGTACATCGTAATGTTAGTTAGTTGTGGTTATGAGTTATAGTACACTTGCACACTCTTCATTTGGTCTAAACACGTGTTAAGCAACGAGCGACTTCAGATCTATGGTCAGATATGTTTTCAAATTATGTTTTTTCAACTCGTTTTATTGTTTCTCTGTCTACACAAAACTGCAGCTAACCCACTGTGTTTCCTTATAACGTTGTTTTGTTTAGCACCATCAATGGGAGTCAAGAGTATTCATTACCAGCTTGTGTACCAACATATTATCTGAAGCGCTCTCCTGTGCATATATGCTTGAAAATATCCCTTTATAAAACACCCATGCAAAAGCCTCTAAATTCTAACTACTGTTACATTTGATAACAGCAATTATTATGTTTGTGTTTTGGCCCGTCCGTTGTAAGCCTATCATTATTTCCAGAGTGACATATTGAATGACTATTGGGGAGCAGTGCCCCCTCCCTGTATGCATAATTATAGGCCTGGCACATGGAGACCTGAGCTGGTGCCATGTTCATCTGTTTGCTGGGCCACAGGAGAGAGGAGGGAAGGGGGGGTGCTGATCCCACTACACGTCCATCCCCAGTCTCACATCAATTAGCCCCGTGAGCTGGCCAGTTGTGCTCGGGTTCGTTTTGAGTGCAGATGCTGGCAGGGCTCCACGTGGCTGTCGGATGCTAAACAACACCTCAGAGAATCTCAACTGTATCCAAGTATTACGCAATATAGAAATAAACTGTCAGATATATGGAAAAAGGGGGGGCTTATGTGCATGATTAGCTGCTTTCGCTTCTAACCGCATCTACCAACCATATTACTTATTTCCGTAGAATCATTAAGAACTGTTTTTAGCGCTGTTGTTTAGCCATATTAGATCAGTGCACATGTAAAGCCGTGTATTTTCTAGGCTTACTGCGCTAATTCGCTGTGTCAGCCAGTGTGAGTCCATTCAAATTGTATCAAACAAACAAAAAAAACTAGCCCACCTGCCATTAGAAATGCTATTTTCTTCTTGTTCTATAAACCGTTGACAAAATATAAACCTTACATATATACATTGGTATACATTGGTATTGGTTGTCTACTGATCCAAAGGTTGGCTGTTCCAATCCCGCTCTCGTTGGTTGAATGATCAGATCCACTGACCCACAGGTTGGCGGTGTGATTCTAGCTCCCACAGATGAATGCTGGCACTGTGTCCTTGGGCAAGACGCTTAGTGTGTGTGAATGGGTGCATGGTTCCTCAATGTAAAGCCATTTTAGTGCTTTGTAACTGTAAAAGTGTTATATAAAAGTGTGACCTTTTACCATTTATGTTTAGGTCTCGATAACGACCACACTGGAAAAACGGCACAGTATTATTCAAGTGTGTGACTGGCTAACAAAATTATAGATGCTGTGCTCAAAAAAATTATAAAAAGTAAACAAAATAGTGTTGAAAGTGTTTTGAATAATGTTTACGTAGTGGTTATTTATCGGGTTTTATTGGCTAGGGTTGCACATCAAAACTATGCCGTGTTGGATGCTATTTTTTATATGACATGGCAACAAAATCTTGAATTAAGTTGAAGTAAATTCAATCTAGTTTCCACTGCTTAATTGCTGAGCTAACGGAAAACCTGTGATGACACATAATAATCTCTATATAATAAAAAAACATATGAACTTTTGCTTCCGTTCCATAATGTGAATATTCTCCACTTAACCCTTTACTTACCGTAAATTTCGGACTACAGAGCGCACCTTGATATAAGCCGCACCAGCTAAATTTGAAGAGAAAATCAATTTTGTCCATATATAAGCCGCACCTGAATGTA
The DNA here is from genome assembly GCF_009829125.3 of Periophthalmus magnuspinnatus. NCBI lineage: Eukaryota > Metazoa > Chordata > Actinopteri > Gobiiformes > Gobiidae > Periophthalmus > Periophthalmus magnuspinnatus. The sequence goes on along the minus strand of NC_047147.1, from coordinate 10,859,390 downwards.
AGCCGCAGGTTTTCATATTGTAACATGAGACATTTACACAGAAAGACGGTGCACCGACACACTTTTTTTTAAACTGTGCCTGAAAATTGGCACCAACACGACAACAACACGGGATGAACACATCTGCAGGTTTATAAAATAAAGCTGCACCAACACGGAAAATCTGCTTTTATTTCCTCTGAAAACTTTTGTCGTCTTTTTACATTGACCAAGTTGGATTCATTGATGTCGAGCTTACGTGCAGTGGCTCTATTTCAGGGGTCGGCAACCCGCGGCTCCGGAGCCGTATGCGCCTCTTTCAGCCTCATACTGCGGCTCTGCGTGGCTTGGGAACTAACACAGACACAGCTCACAGTCCTGCGTAAAGAGCCCTGATTTTCAGACGCTGTGCGCACAGGGGTCAGGAGCAACTTTGGCCCGTCCCTAATGACACACTAATAAGCTCGTCCGTAGATGTATCATGAAAATCCTGCTGGAAATCGCCACAGAAATCTATTTGATGTAGTAGCAAGTTTATTATCTGCTCTTGTCTCCGCGGTGACGTATCACGTATAACACATCAGACACGACGCACAAAAGTAGAGCCACAAGCGAGTGAAAATGAGCCAAAACAAAAGTCTTTGGAGAGCTTTTAACAAAGGGGAAAAGGACAACTGAGGAGCCAGAAGAGGAGACTACGACCTCCAAGAAAAAGAAAGATAAATTTAACAGACAATGCCTACTTAAAATCTGGGTTTGTCGCTGCAGGTGACTCACGCACAGAGTCCGCTCTGCGTAACATACGGGAAAAGCAAATAAGGCAATGAAACCTTCAAAACTGCTTTGGCACATGGAGAATAAGCACCTGGGATAAAATGATACGCTACGAGTTTTTTTGTTGTTGTTTTTTTAAAGAAACTGCGGAGTAGAGTAGACATAATCACATAATCAGCGCAGGGCTCCCTCTGATGCAGCGGTTTGGTGAGTTGTATTTTTTTAATGCACTTAAGTTGTTTTTGCCATATTTATCTGCCACGTGTAGAAGGCTTGTCCGTGAAAGTAAAACCTACATTATTCCGTTACATTATTGTTATTATACAGTGTTATCTTCATTTTAGATGTCAAAAAGTATTTGCGGCTCCCAGTGTTTTATTTTACGTGGAAAGTGGGTCCAAATGGCTCTTTGCGTGTTAAAGGCCGACCCCTGCTCTGTTTCCTTTCTGTTTCTTTATCTTAAAAACGGCATCATATCCATTTCATGATGCGCAAAATGATCGTTCAAAATCAAAACTAGTGAATTCTTCAGAGCAGAATCTTTCCCCACGTCTGTCTCACTTTTACGTTTACAGCTAGAGAGCGCCCCCCAGGGTCCGTTATCCAGTAAAATTCCATATATAAGCCGCACTGCTGTAAAAGCCGCAGGGCTCAAAGCGTGGAAAAAAAGTAGCGGCTTATAATCCGAAATTTACGGTACTCCTTTATAATAATTCTTAGAGTGCATCTCTTGGCTTTGTTAGTTGTTCATCTAGAAGATCACCGCTGGTATTCAAAAGAGCCTTACATTATCACAATTAAGCGCCCTCTATTAATGCTTTGTATAGAACGCATGCATTCCCATTCATGTAACAGTCCTCATTAACTCTCCAATTAAAACAATGTCCCATTCCACGTATAAATACCGTAGAAATACATTGTACAGTTCAGTCATGTACTTTCTCTTTTTACTGATCAAACCTTCCATTTTCTGCTAATTAGCTCTCGGCCATGGCTCCAGTTTAATTGGTGTGTCACAATAATAAGGGGAATTTAAATTCAAAGGCGATTTCGCTTGTTTGATTAAAAAGGGGGAATTCTTGCATTTTAATTGTATTAGGGCTAAGTGGATGTTGCGGTTGAATAGCAGCGCACTGTGCTGCCTACATATTTATAGACGCCCCATTTGGATATGAATGGAAAAGCGTCTCCAGAGAAAAGCTAAATTGGCAGAAAATATAATGCATTTTATTATTGTTATTGAGTTGAAGTAGAGTGTGATGGTCTAACTTTTCAAAGTATCGCGCTTGCAATACTAAATTAACTCACTAAACTAGGGCTAAACATGGCTAAATTAGGTCTAAACGAAAAATAGACTGAATAAACATGTTGAAACCAGAACTATCCAGGTTTATTTTATTTTATATTTTTGTTTCAGACGAACCAGAGCTAAAAAATGAGGATTTAGTGGTGCACTATGTTACATTTTAGAGGACCGCCACGTACTTAGACCTATCTAGAACCTTCGACAGTATGGCACTAAATTAAATCACTATGGGGACAAGCCACCTGACCAAATTACAAGTCAGATCTGTGTAAACGTGACCCCAAGGTACTTAAATAAATAAAACACCTCTATACATTACATGACTACAACCAAAATAGATAACTAACACCAAACTGTAATAGCAAATAATATTTCCAAGACATGCAGGTTTTGGATCACCCAGCAGAAAAGTTACAGAGTTTGTTTTCTTTAGTACTAATTCAGGCCTAAAACGCACTAATCTGAGACTTAAAAGTTACATCAGCATCAACGCCTATCTTGGTTTGGTCCTAGTTTGACCCCAGTTTAGTTACGATACAGACCTCGTTTGGTTCTGGTCAGTCCTGGTTTAGTTCTGGGTTTCGTCCTCATTTGGTCCCAGTTTTGATGCGAATGCCGCCATAAATCCTCTAAAGTCTTGTGAGTCCCACCAAAGGACCCTTCATACCCCCCAGTTATCACTCCACACACACAAAGCTAGTTAAATCCTGGGAATGGGTTTTAATTCCAGCCGCCTGCCGAGGATTGCTATGTTTGTGCCTTTTGTTGATGAGGGCCAGGGGGAATAAGTCGAAAGCTTCCCGGATAGAAACGCCACCTTGTTTTCTAACACACACTGCACAGAGGCAATCTAGGTCATCCCTCATCATCTGGTTCTGGTGTTCCGGCACAAGTAAGAGTTAAGTGGACACAGAGCCTTGTTTGGAGACAAAATAACAAGATCCCCAACTAGCGACTGCGGCTAATGGCGGTGCACGCTGAAGCCTCCACATCAAAACTCTTGTGTTTAGCAGCGACAAAGCACAAACAGAGGGTGACTCCAGTTTACATTCATCTTCCGAGGTTTCGAAATCTACCGCTGACAAGATGTAAATAGGGATACTTCAAGATAAGCCGGAATAGATGAGCGTGTCGAAGCCATACACAATACCTTTACTCACATCGAGATTACAGACTTGTATTTTGTCGGCGAGGATGTTATCAGAATTTGATGAACAGTTTAGAATGGAATAAAGTATTTTGTTTGAAACCTATAGGGAGTTAATATTCGGGTGTTGCAAGGTATTTTTGGCAGGGCCTATTCAAAGAACATCCCATGAAAGGCATCACAGTGAATGGTAATATATGGCTATGGGTTTCAGTAATGAGTCACACAGCAGTATAATTAACTTTGAATGGAAGATTTAAATGGAATTGAATGGTGGCAGGCTAAAGGTTGTTAGAAAAGGTGGGGACAATTAACACCGGAATATTATGAGACACATCTGGAGTCATATTTTACAGCTCTTTCTCAGTTGTGCATGTGTTAAATGGAAAATAGTCACATTTTCAGATAGGGCTTTTTCACCTTCAAGGAACTTTAGCGCTTTTCATCAAGGAACCGCTCACTCATTCACACACACATTCACACACCAGACATTAGAGACACGTGAATAAAATTATGCTTATGTTTTATCATCAGTGAACTGTATGCTTATATTGTTTTACGAGACTAACGGGGTGTGATGGAAAACTACAAGCCTGTGTAATTGAAATATATAATTAAGTTGAAAAGTAACTGAATTGAGAAACAAGAAACTAGGGTGTGGGTGAAAGGTTAAAAGCTGTGTAACCTGAACTGAACGATAACAAAGGTCATGTCTGTGTGGGGAAGACAATAGAGTGTTTTTCTACTGATAAGCATGATGGGAAAACTGCTGAGTTGAGTCAACATGTTAATAAAAGGCTGCTGTGACAAAGGGAGGGCGGAGAAGGTATGGAGAAGACCTTGTGGAAGCAGTCTGCGTAGCTTCTTCTCTGTGCTCCCCTCTGATCAGAGAGGAAGAAAAGTCTAACACTTGTCCTGAGTCTTTTTGGGTAAACAGCGCGTCGAGAACAGAGTTTTCTTGACAAGACAACGCGGGTTAAGTGTCTTGCGCATGGACACAATGACAGTATTCATTTGTGGGACTTGGAATCGCACAGCCAACCTGTGGGTCAGTGGATTTGACCCCTCTACCAATGACGTTTATGTCGAGATCGGGATTTGAACCGCCAACCTTCGGATCAGTGGACAAACATCCCAGACTGAAAATATCCCAGTTGTGAAGCTATGAAATTGAAAATAGCAATGGATATCTGTGAGAGCCTCTGTACGTGAATAATGATCATAATATTTTAGTGCATTTTTATTTAAAATTAGGAGTATTATTAAAGCAAGATGTTAACTTTCTGGAGGCTCTTGATCTTGTGGAAATGGAAAATTAAAACCATACTTTTGTTACTAGTACAAGTTCTCGATGGTATTTAGCTCCAGGTTTTATGCCATACTGTAGAATGTTATGGCCAAAAGAGCAATATAATATAATATATACTGTAAAGAGTCAGGTTTGTGGAGATGCAAGCCACTTACGGTAATAAAAAAACATCCAAGCTTCTATTTATTTGGATTTTTTTGGCTAAAAAGTTACACGGTTGGCCTTTAGGAAGTGTTAAAATATATCTGTACACCTAATGTCTTGGTTTGGGTTTAAGTATCGCACAAAAAGTGAATGGACTGTCAAATTAAACACAAAACCATTGAAATATCACTGAAATATCACTGTATATCATCATTGGGACGGCTATTAATATGTCTCACTTTTATTATCAAGTAACTATTGGCCAAGTTAGTGAAGGATTGTTATCACCAACACAGTCCAACAACTGTACATCATTGGCTAATCACTACTCCTATGTCCTTATCTTTGGTCTGGGACAGGTTTCTACTGCCCTAAGAACTTTGATAAATGAATACTATCGATGTAGCCTCCAACATGTCTTCTATTCCCAAGTCCTGCTTTAGAAAGTGACAAAAAAACACAACATTTACAGTATCTTCAAACAAATCAATTTCAAGATAAGCCTCTTAAATGCACAATCAATATTTGAAGAAATGATTACCAGGTCTAAACAATAAAAGCTTTACATTTGGAATAAAAATGAACAATTCTGCTTGACATGAAAAAAGCACAATATCCAAGCCTCCATGTGCCTCGTAGTGAGCTTCAGTGTACTGCAGTAAGCCTATATTTAAAGTCAAGCCAGTTATCAGTATTAGTCACCCCATATGTGTCCTACATATTCCCCCGACTTATTTTGAAATTACTCTTTGCCAGTGCACTCCGTCTGTGTTCATCAAAATCCTTATTTATTTTCTGTTCCACATGACGAATTGCATAAATCAGCAGTATGCATTCTGGACTGTTGCACCTGCATTGGGACACGCAGGTGATGTAGCCATTTTTAAAACTTTTTTTGGTATGAAAATGTACTTTTCAGACATGACAAATGACGGAAACCGAGCATTGATCCTAAAGTGGCACGAGTTGTGGAATATATTGAAGTAAACATCATTTTCCCGGGAACTACTTATGCTTTTTTCTTTTTCTTGTGGTTGGTTACAGCGTTTTCCCATCACATTTGTCGTGCCGGCACTACCGTGTTGGATGAATAGTGCTGAATGCATTGCTTGCTCGCTGCTGGGTGCACACACACACACACACATAGGCGAAATGTCTAGGGAGAAATTACATATTGGTTTTTCTGTGCTGGGGTGCCTCATTGATTCAATATTCAGACACATTGAGGCTAGCGACATGCTATATCAAAAGGACCGGACACCCTGGCCCCGCTTCCCCAGACACTGCGACTCCAGCCCGCAGTGAGGTAGAGCAAAGGCAACATAACTTACAGAAAGGAAACCGCCTACTCAAATCTAATATTCACATTACGCTGACTGTAATTTGATTTTCGAGAGACATTTTGAAACTAAGATTAGATGAAAATGTTTGCTTTATTTGAGCATTCATGGCAACATCACATAGCCTTTCATTTATGTCAGCTAGATGAGTTATCATTACATTTTTTTTAGGTAAGTTCTACAGATGTTCCATGAAGCAGCTTTCTTCAAACTACGGCTGTGTCCAAATTTCCACACTATTTACTATTTAGGGGTCTTTTTTAGTGGTGTCCGAATGTCCAGTTGGTTAAAAAATAAGTGCACTCAAAATTTCCCACAATGCACTTGGAAAAGTAATGTCCAGCGCTGGTCACTAGACAAGTCAATATAGACCACAATGCACTGCAGGAGTCGGAAAAACAACAGTGAACCGCCACAGGTCTTTAAATGGACACAACACGACAGAATGAAAGCAGAAAAAAGAGCTGTTTTATCGCTCTGTTGATTCTTGACTATGATTAAAATACTTTTAAATAAACCGTTTGTGTGTAAAGTTACTAGCATTAGCCGCTTACCTTAGCTTGAGCTGTTTAAAGTGACATGAGATCCAGCTTGACCAAAACGTGTACGGTTATTATTAGTCCATAAATACTTGCGTGCCAGTAGAAGTTGCTCATTATTTAAGACAGAAATCAAGTTTTATCAGAGTTTAGTTGGAGTTTTCTTTTCTTTCTTTGAGTGTAGTGAGCCGTGTGTCGGAGTCGCTCTGTGAATATAGACTGCTAAAGTATAGTTAATAAGGGGTTAGGGACTAGGATGGACTTTTAGACACAGCCTATGAGTATTTCTTATGTAGCAGCATGTGGAGTTATGTCGATGTATTGCTATTTTTGGCAATACACATCCAATCCTACGAAAAACTGCAAATACCCAACAGTAATTTAAGGTCCACTGTGGAGGAGGGTATGCGACAACGTATCCATTGTTTCCATGGATACGTTATTGCCTGACCTAGGATTTTTCCACAGTATGGTGTTAATTAAACCTCAGTTATTGTTATGCAATACCAACACATGTAACTGAATAAATACAAGACAAATAAGTTTAACACCATATTGTGGAATATACTAGGGAAAACATTATCATCTCCATGGAGTTGCTAGAAAAGTTCCAGAAATATGCAGTACTTACGCTATAAACTCATGCTTCTACATGAATGATGAAGTACAATTATAGCATTTTTTTTTTTTCTCGGCTTTGAAGCTCCCCACCATGTCTGGCAGTTTTCATTTTTAATCACTGCCTGTACTAGTACTTTGTCAGTCTACTATGCCCCCCTGCTCCCCTGAAACCACACAGGTAACGCTCTGAATAATTAGCACCGCTCTGTGTCCTTGATGCGATGTGAAGCTCAAGCCATTTTTTTCAGACCAGAAGTGTGTCGCATTTGTAAAAAGTAAATGTGAAGTTTGCTAATCACTACTTTCTGCTCCTTTCTGACAGACTTCAATAGGGTCTGAAAAGGTTATGTAAAAGAGAAAGAAACACTTCGCACTAGTGGATTAATGAACTCAGAAACCACAAACCGCTGATCACACATTTATATTCAACCTCCATTTTGGAAAGGAGAAAATAAGTAGTATCTTCCGCAGTATTTTGAAGTTGTAGTACTTTGAAGATCCCAGTACCTCTGCTAAGGATCCCGCGTTGTTTCGACTTTCATCAGCGAGCTTTTTGTTCATCCTATTTTTATTGTAAAACACTGTTTTCCTGCCTATAGGCTGAATCTGACAACCCCCTGCCACACTTTATCATAGCAGAAGGCTGTAGGAGTTGGCATAAGGGTCTGCTACATTGTGTTTGTTTTATATAGGAATAAAAGAAAGTACCGGAGAGCGGAGTGGTCATGTTGTTTTAAGTGCAAAATGAAAATGTAATGTAATTCTTTGTAATAAAGTTTAAATTGAAAATTGTTTAGGGGTGGTCAAGGGTGGTGCTCGTGGAATGTGATAAGCACCTCGAGTGTCACCCATCGACTGCTTTTATAAACGGCACTGCTGATAGACTAGGAAGTGATCACGAGCGCGCTTCCGGCTCCATCCACTCGGGCTCCAATTCACTTTACATTGAAAAACTGTCACTGCCCTTCATAAAATGTTTGTATGAACCCATTCTACATGATCCTGGTATTTTTATTTCACTATTGTATCTGTAAAACAAGATGTAAACATGAACAGACAAATCAGGCATCTTCTTTCCCAGAGGTTGCTCCCGCTAGAGTTAGCAACAAATTTGACTGACAGCGTTGTTAAGCGCAGGCAGGAAAGGGCGTTAATACAAAAAACACTGAGCTGGACCATCCCTTTGGGCACAAACCAGGACAGGCCCCTGCTGCATTTCATTTTAGTATAGCTCTATTACATAAACGAAGCTTGCCATCACTGAAAGGCCAGTCTTATAAAAAAAATTAATAAATAAAAATAAAATACTAAATATGGGTAGCAATTTCAAGACACCACTGACTAAAAAAAAATAATAATAATAAGAGAGACCAGATATGGGTAGCAATTTCAAGACAGTGTTGATTAAAAAAAAAAAACAGAAAAAAGTTTCTAAAACCATTTATCAAGATCACACAAAACTTGCTAAGTACAAATTTTACTAACTTTTTGTGCAGAATTGTGGTTAAATCATTGTTATTGGATGAAGAAATTACCCTTCAACACTAATATATCAGTGTTTAAAATGAACTGAAGCAAAGCATTATGACGCTGCATAAACAAGAAACTAAACCGGTGTGATTCTGACTTGAAAAATGGCGTCAAAACAAACTGCATGACCTGAACTCGCTAATATTGAATCTGCGATTGCTCCCGAAACATTAGGAAGAACCATATGCTGCAGAGATTGTTTGTTCTAAGTCAAATGGAGAAACACACAGGAGTCTAATGGCAAAGCGCTATAAACGCACACAGTTCATATAGAGAGGGGAGCCATTTTAATTATTAGACAAAATGGCTCATTTGCACTCAAATTATGATGGCTTTTAGTGGCAAAGGAACGCTGGTACAGATGAATTGGTTGTAGTTTAAGCAGTCATTCATCCCAGGGAGATATGTAACCCTGCCAGATGGAAGACAATGCAGCAAGATGTAATTAATCACTTTGTTCCCATTGGGTCAGAGGAGCGCTGTATGGAGGAACGAAGTGGATTTGCACTTTTACTAGAGGGATGTTCAAAAGAGCCAGGCTAAGGCAGCGGGCTCAGGGCTGTAACTCATTCAAACAAGCCTGTGAAGTGTCTTGATTGTCCCATACATTGATTTCACATCATTTTGACTGCAGTCGGCTTGTGCACTGTAAAATGTTGAGCCTTTGTGATCTCAGTTCTTTACCGGTCAGAAAAGCTGGGCAAGTCATATTCAAGGAGTTTCTGCTCTCGCTGGAGTAAGTTGTAGTAAAGAAATATACTAGTAAAAAGATGGTTTGTGGTAGTACCTTTTTTGTCTTTGCAATATGTAAAAACTAGCAACATCGAACATTGAAAGGTTTACGAATATTAGCAAAACAATGTAAGAAAAAAAAGTCAACAAAAGCCATGGAACAACCTGATGAGTTGGTGGGTCACTACTGGCAAATGCATTTAACATTCTACAGTGTCAGAATAATTTTGAATGGACGTTTGCAAAGTTTAGTATTTAGCATTTTAAAATCTCCATTGGTTTAACATTTAGGCAAACTGGAAACTCTATGATTTGGCGACACAATTCACAACAATATATTAGATTAACTTTGAAAAATATAGAGTTTTCTACCTTCATATTATCTATTTCTTTTTTTTTTCTGTAGTGGGATTGATTTCATAATGGCTAATTCGTCACTATATCTGTGCAGTTATGCCATACTTAAGTGAATTTATTAGAGGAACTGTTTACCTTCTTCTTCACATTTTTGGGCTGACTATTCTTTTCAGCTTAATTTGATTCTGAAGCAACACTCGTCCTCCCATCACAGCTATGGTTTCTCTTTACTGCTGTCCCGGTCGGCCCCACAGCATCTCTGATTTGAACTCTAAATGTTCTGGCAGTGCAGTGAGATGAGGGCAGAAGACAAAGCCAGAGGACGTGCTTAAAAGGCCCCTGGAGCCAGTTTATGACCTTTTAGTGGTAAGAGGCATGTCTCGTTGGCCGAGCAAATTTATGAGAGGAGAGAAAAAGTGCTTTCTAATACTACCTGGCGTCTTCTGCTGTTGGGAGCCTGCAGTAAAAGCGCCATATGAGCCGAGCCAGTTGTGTCTTCATTAATTAAGTCACATCTGACTTCCCCCAGCCGCGTGCTTCATTAAGGGGATAGGGCTGGTACAGACAATGGGTTTAGAGCGGAGAGCATCTGTATCTTATGTATGTTTAACCACAACAGAGGGACACAGAATAGAGTAGTTTTCAAATTCACTTGAGGGGAATACATTTACTTTGGAACTTTTCTGGTGGAGGGTCCATTATCTGCTCGTCTCCATGGAGATGTTGTTGCTATAGTTTCACAGTATCAAACAAAGTCATCTCCATGCAGACAAGAAGGTGGCAGGTACTACCAGACCAATTTACAGGACAAATCTGTGGAGAGGCAGGCTCGAGCACATACTTATTTTTATACTTGTTTTCATAAAGTGTTTTGATTTTTTTTTTTTAGCAATAAAATACCTGTAATTGAATAAACACAGTATGGATACGTTTAAGATGGCAAAGCAATAGCACCTCCAGGGATACAAGCAGACACAACAGAAAAGTTCCATACTGTACCTTTAATGTCTAGAACAGAGGTGCCCAAAGTATTTTCCATGGCAGGCCAAAATGAGCGGGGTTGAGAGCCAAACCTAATGACAGTTTGCACATAAAATCTTCTTCTGCAAAGAAACGTATCATTAAACTGACTTTAAGTATTAGGATATAGACAGGCTTGGCATCCTTCCCATCTTCTTTTAATTACAAAATTGAATCAAAATAGATTATTCTTAAAATCTCAGAGTCCTCTTACGGGCCAAATTAGATCCCCTGGAGGGCCAAGTTTGGTCTGTGGGCCCTACTTTAGGCACCCCTGATCTAGATGAAAGTACTTTGGTGAAGATGACCACCAAGACCATTTTCTGAAAATTGTAGTTACTGATTGTTTTTTTGTTTAAATAGATCTGCTTTGCTTGTTGTATAGATGGTCCAACCTATTTGTCACACTAGTCACAGTGTTAAACATATGAGTAAATCTAGAAAAAGTAAGTTTCAACAAGTTCAGTCTGTTCGCCCGAAGAACTGCCAAACTCTGTCAAACTCTTCCAGATCTCCAACTTTTTCTGATCTCAATATGTCTTTTGCCCCTCTGTGTAAATGGTAGCTCCTAGTCTTGTAATGAGTAATAGTTTGACCATTAAAATAAAAGATGTCAAGTCCCAATGTCAGTACTACACAATATGCCGACGCATTTATATCGACCTCCATGACAGCTCGGGGATTTACAGCTAAAATATAAAATCTCACCCTACTGTGGAAATGTTAAGCTAAAATGCATCATCTTGTGTATTTCGTTCCTACCCACTATTATTTAACAATCCGGCAGAGAGTTCAATTTCTCTCTTGGTGTCTTAAAAGTAGACTTATGTAGGAGTTGAAGTCTGGTCTTAAATAACTCAACTTAATGATACGGCAGTGCAGAGCTGTATGTCTCTTGTCCCTCACTTCTCAATTCATCTGGTCGAATGGGGCTATTAGTACGTCATTCAAGGCATCCAATTACATTTTCCATTTTCTAGATTCCTGTTAGCTCTTCATTACATCGCAGCCTCTTGTGCTCCAATCAAACACAAAATCGTACTCATTACATATGCATAACAGTGCCTTCATTCTTTACATAATGCCCCTATATGGAAGGTATGGTTGTTGTTTTGAATATCAAGTACTGAGACATGCGGTACTGCTCCAACATAATTAGTTTAGTTTTGTTTGAAGGGACAATGTACAGACACATTAAGATAATAAAAAACAGATGTGAAATAGCTACTTTCCATACAGTCCTTTATAACAAATATGTCTGTAACAAGACGCTCTTTCACCTCTCATGGAAACAAAATAAGATCTGTTATGTAAAACACTTCACCAAAATAAAAATAAAAATTATAATAAATAAATAAATAACATATAAAAATAAAATAAAATAATACAACATAATAAAATAAAAAATAAAATTAAACAAAATATAAAATAAAAAAATAGAATAAATAAAAATAAAATAAAATAAATGGGTATTATTTTGGTATTAATAGCCTCGTGGTCACATTTTTATATAGAGCTTTTCCACTTTCAAGACACTCAAAGCTCAAAGCGCTTTACATCAAGGAACCACTCACCCATTCCCGCACACACTCATACACCAGTGTTCACAGACACTGAGGGTACGGGGGGAAGGGGTTAAGTGTCTTGCCCAAGGACACGACAACAGCATTGATCTGTGGGAGCTGGAATGTCGACACCAACCTGTGGGTCAGTGGATCTAACTGCTCAATCAATGATGATCAATCAACAATCAATGACAGACGCTCTACAAACTGAGGTACCGTCTCTCATCACCGTGGATAATGAATAACGGTTTTTCATGATGCCGTTCAGGTGTTTTTGAAGGGTTAGCTTGTGCACAAATACGCCTATAGCTTTAATCAAATGCCTTTAAAGAGGTGTGGATCGATGTGTAAACCCAGACATATTCACAGGTGTCAAGCACGGTGAAACTGTGCAGCTCTTTACCAGACTAGTGTCATTTTTGTCTGTTTTCTGTCACGCGAAGACTAGGAAACGACTATCACACATTTTGGTGGATCCAGTACTTTGGTGCTCGCAGGCTGTTGGCATCTAGTGAAGTGAACCATACGCTGGCACCTAGAGGAGGCAAACAGGCATGGCACGAACATGAGAGAAAGCAAAGGAAATGTGTACAAACAGCGTGACTTTGAAATCTAGTGACAGGAAATGAATGCGGCGCAACATTACAGACGACAGGTGACAGCTGCAAAACATTTCATTACTGTGACGGTTTGTAGTGGGAGGAGTACAGCTGTCCTCAATGCATGGTCTACTCAAGGCAATTTGGCAAACCTTTACCTAGATAAGTGTAAAATATGGGGTTGTAGAGGTGTGATTTTGGATATACAAGACAGGTAATTAAAAACTAAAAAATCTAATTAACATTTTTCAATTTTAAACAAGTTTGAAAAAGGAAAAAAAAAAATCTTAAATGCTCATGAAGTTTATTTGTGTAGGTAGTCAGTCAGTTTTGTTGAAAGGTGCTCACTGGTGGCTAGGAGCTCGAACTTTGCAAGAAAAAAAAGCCAAGGATTTCTTTATGTTTTAGTTTACAAAGCCTTTATTTGCCTGATTTTCATTTCCCACCCATAGCAGCCTTTTTCAGAGTGTTGATTTTATATATGCATTTAATTTTAAGGCACTATCCTACCTGGTTTTAAGGGTATAAAGGGAATAAATATAAAAAAAAATATACATTTAATTCCGCTCTAAATATTCCAAGAAATTAAAGACCATCCCGGAGCAGGGCAGAACCCCCAGCAGAAACTTTACATAGATCACCGTAAAAGCCCCATTGTCCGTTGTATTCTCGCATGCCACCACTAGAGGATATCTACTTTACTGCAGTCTGATATTGTGCAAGCTTTGACCTGAGAGAAAAAGAGCAAGGTAGAAAGCAGGTTCCACGTTTGCCATCTACTGGTGAAAAAACAAAGCAAAAAACAAACAAAAAACGTATAGATGGTAGCTTTAAATAATCAGTTTAGACGCTGTACAGCTAGTTTTGGAATTTCTTATGAAAATCCAATCGATACAGGAATAACTGCTGCGTTCCCATATTTTAACTGCTATACCTTACCCAGGCTGTACTGTCCTCTTAACCACAGCCCAACCGAGAGAAGATCAAGGAAGACATACTAAGCACTCAGCCCCCATACATAAATCACGCTAACCTCACTGAAAAACTCGACACTGGCCATTCACAAAACAAAGAAAAGCTCAATGCGGAGTAAGTGAGCAGATCATCTGAAGGCCGACATGCTTGCACCGACATCCCCACAACCAATACAATCTATCTCTAATGGCTTCCTCCCCTTCAATAGCCCGATGTTTAATCAGAGTAAGAGCCGCGTTTACTTGGCCCGCGCTGGCATCTATTCATTTCCCCTCTCCTCCTTTTCATTTGTTTGTTTGTTTTTCCCTGTTACTAGCCCAACAGCCAGCTGGCATTCGTCGCCTACGTGATTGAGTTCTGTTCGATACAAAAGCAGCTACTGGGTTGGAGACAAATTAATCACAGCCACAACTGGTCAATGGGTGCTTGCACTGACCCCAGCAAACGCCAGGCAATGAATGGCGTGCTAAGAAAAAGAAGACTATTTTCTTGCTAAGCCACTAGCAAGTTTGAACACAAGTACCAACTAGCAAAATTGTACTGTCAACTGGTATCTAAAGTAGATCTGGAAAGAGAAATAAGCAAGTACTTTTAAACCTGGTCGAAAAGAAGCCAGGACTAAAGGACTGAACCTCTAGAAGGGTTGGCTTTTCCACAGATCTGACTTACTGTGGAAAACATCTAAAAAAAAAAAAAAAAAAAAAAAAAAAAGGCAAGCAAGTAGCAGAATTGTTTGCGTATAGTTCTCTCATCTCTGCCTCTCGATAATTGCGAGAATCAATTGTCTGGAGTAGATGGAAACAACTGCCTCACACTAAGAGAACAATGTGTGTGACTGGATAAAAAAAGGTGACCCTGTCTATAGCTTCTGCATTAGTTGATGTACTGTACTGCATAATGCTAAACCAGGACTAGAACAGGACTAATCCAAGTCTACATCAGATTGAAAGTGGGCTTAAAAAGAGCCAAGTACAAGTGTGAACGTGCCCTCAAGCAGAACTGGAAAGAGGTCAACATTTACACATTGAAATAATGAACTACTTACTTATACACTAGTAGCACTATAACTTGAGAAACACTGCGCCACGGCAACCATATTTTGTTTTCATTTTATTCAACCAATCAATATGTGTTGGCAAAGTAGTTGTAGAGTTTATTTCCCCCATAATCTTCCATATACAAAAGGACAATAAAAGTTAACAAGGCACCAGCTTAAATTATGCTTTCTAAACAAGGCGTTTATTGTGAAGAATCTGTCATTGTCATGTTAGGCAAAGTTTTAAAGGAGCTTATAACAAATTACACCAAGGAGCAATACAAACTCTATTTATTTATCCAATGCTAAAAGCAAACAAGATATAAATCATTCTAAAGGTTGCACTGCACATAGATGCACAGTGATACAAAGAGAAATATCTTCATTGAGATAAAGAGTATTTATAAAGGTTTAATGTGGGTTTGGCTCACACTGATGGAAGAGGTGCCACTGGTGTCTGGTCCAATGACTCTCTGCACATGCTAAAAATAATGGGACCAGTTAGTAGGTGGAGAAATATATATATATATATATATATATATATATATATATATATATATATATATATATATATATATATATATATATATATATATATATATATATATATATATATATATATATATATATATATATATATATATATATATATATATATATATACACACACACACACACCCCTTTAATAAGCAGTACAACAAAACAAGTTGTAAGGAAGAGAATTTTGTAACATATTTATGTATAGAGGCATTTTTAGACTATACTATTTCTGTGCATTAAAGGTGCTGTATCTGTCTCTGCTGTATCTGAAAAACAGAGCTAGTTTGTAGTCCAACCTTATTTCTCACTTTCATAACACATTCCTAGCAGAGTTTATAAGCTTTTGTCACAACTCTCAGAGGCCGGATTGGAGTTTTGACGTCACGGCAAGTCTAAAAACAACTAGAATGCCCCTTCCTGGTTCGTGGAGATAAAACTCACAGCAGCCTCATTTTAACATTTTGAATATATCTGTACTGAGGCAAGACAAATTTTACTTTGTTGCATGAACAAAAAAATCCACCCTTTAATAAATGATTTTATAGTAAAATTTAGTAAATACACATTGGAACTGATAAAAGGTTATTACATTTTTTTCCTTAAAAAGTTTTTGTAAAAAGTAAAAAAAAAGTGATATATGAACCGATTTTGATCTTATTCTCAAATAAACTTATAAATAGGTTTTCATCATAAGCCAGTATTCATTTTGAGCATTGCTCCATGCAGAGCTATAAAAATGAATACCTGGCAACATCACTTCTCTCCACAAAATACCGCCCTCCAATTAACTCCATCTCTTGAGTCTTATTGTTAAAATTTCCAAAAAGTCGATGTTAATGTGGGCTGCATTACTTCAAGGTATGATTAACTTCAATACATTCCATTATATGACTCATTCCGCCCTATGTAAATTTATGCACTGCACTGTTCTTTTTTAACATTAACAGCCCCTCTGACCCTCCATCTTTGAAAACGTCAACCAACTCCACCATAAAATCCTGCCCACACATTCCTGGGGAGAGAAACAGACACAATTTTTCATGTATAGCAAGTGCTTTCAGTCTGTTTGCTCTTTTCACGCCATTAATGGGCAGTAAATATGGTCGGAGGAAATGAAGATGGCTCCTGATCAGTGACTTAAGTGTCTGGAGCAAAAGGCAAAGAGTTAAAGAGGAGTTTTTAAGATAAGCTAACACCCCCAATTTGTCAGATACTACGAGCCTTTATAAAAAAAAAAACACCCCGGCTCTCTTTGGGTCATTAGCTCCTGTGCTCTTTCTGACTGGGCCACCACGCTGACCACACTACTAGTACTACTACTACTGGGATTATGTCCAAGTGGTCACAGTACATAGATCCAGAGTCCATATGGATCCACACCATTGGTTTCACAAGCGAGTCCATTACGCCTTGTGTCAGAATGGTGTGAAGATAGATGCAGACACTTGTACTACTTTACGACACCCCCTGTTGTCACGGAGATGGAAAGAGCAGCCACTGTAAAAACGCCAATACTTTAGGTTCAAATCGAATACCCCTGTGCGTCATGCGTCCTTTCTTAATTTGGAGTTCTTAGTCCCATGAGTTGTCCAGATACTAATATCAGGAAGCAGTTTGTGTTGTCGGAACGTCCTATAATCACTTGGAGGGGGGAGTAAATGGTACCGTACCCAGGGCCCAGTGTAGGGAGGGGCCCCACAACTCACAACACAAAGTAACCAGGACAGCTCTGATAATCTGAAATAAGATAATACAGTTAAAAAGTGCTTGAATCAAGTAGTAGTTATCTTGATTTGAGCATATTTCGACTTTTCTTATTTCAAGTATAGTAGCATTTTTCTCCTCATTTCAAGTGAAAAAGGCTTGTTGTATTAAGTAGAACATGTCATTTTGGGCTTGTTCCATTGGCAATTCTTATTTTAATACAGACACATGTACCCAAATCAAGATAACTAGTACTTTTTTACTTGAAGTGCTGAAAAATCGTACAAATGCATTGACTGAGATGTAAAATGTTCATTAATATTCTCCTTTCCAACAGCATTCGTGTGTACTTCGGGCGTGTTTATGTACCAAATACTCTTGTACTCACTAGAACCATAAAAGCACATAAATGTATAAATATAATAAGAAAGTATGATGCAATTATATGAACTACCCCAGAAGCTATAGTCTCTTTTCAACCTCTCTCCCTGGAGCCCAGTGCATTCACTCTCCTCCATGCGATAGTGCTGTGTCCCTGCGTTTATAATGAAACGGTTGTAAGGTCCCAGATAAGGGCCTTCTCTCAGTTGTCAGTCAGCTGCTCTGCCCGCTGGAAATTTGAGCGGTGGATTCAGACGACATGACAGCCGCGGAGTCAGGATTTGAGCTCAGATGGGCGAGCAGAATGAGAGATTGAATCGTGTGTTTCTCAAAGTGCTTGTGTCACCACAGTGAGATTACATATTGGTCCATTCACTAACCCTGACAACCACTCAGCACGGCATCTGATAGCTCTTCATGAGACATTCGGCTTTAGCGCTGAGTTAACGAGAGATGGGGAATGAGTTAGTGGACAAATTAAATGTAACTTTTGTAGAGGAGGGCCAATCACCTGCTCATCAAGATGTTATTGTTTTGCAGTATGGCATTAAACTCATCGCTCTTACATTAATAAAAAGACAGGTGTTTTGCTCAAAAATAGCTTGAAAAACGTGCTTTCTGACTATGAGTGGGGTCACCTCTTCAGAGATCTGACTTGTAACTTAGCCTAGTACTTGTGTCAATGGATATAGACAAGTTAAATGCCAAATCAATAGCATGTCCATAGAAACAAATCCTTCACCAGAAAAGTTACTTAGATTCTAGTAAGGTAGACATTAAACATGAGCTACCCAGATTTGCCTGTTTGTATTATGTATTATGAGACTGTAAAACTGCAAAATGGCAAAATACTCACTTTTTTTTACAGTTTAATCCAAAAAAAGAAAGAAATTTTGAATAATAACTGATGTTTTTTGTATTTCAGGTGGTAAAATATGACTTCCAACCCCGGCGTCTTGTAAATTGTCAATAGTTTGAAGCTCTCCGACTGCGCTCCACTGTTAAGTCAATCACAACATGTTTACTTTAAGATTAATCACAAGCAACATCGTCCAGTTGTTGGTGACATGTTGGACGTAATTAGGCTGACAAAGCTCGCTAATTTTAACTTCTAATTTGTTTTGAAAATTGCCTGCAGACTCATCACGTAGAGCTTGCCATCTTCACCCTTTGTACAGTTTTCACCAGTCAAACTCAGGGCGGTTCGCTGACCTGTAATTCCAGATGTTATGAAATAAAGTGCGTTGATTGACAGCCACGCTACCCTTTAACCTCGGTCAGATGAGTCCCAGCGGCCAGTCAGCAGAGGGTATGTTACTTTTTTGTTCCAACACTGCTAGAACCACCATCAAGGTCGATTTGTTAAAGCGCGTGTGTGTGTGTGTGTGTGTTTGTGTGTTTGCGCGGGGTGACAAATGCTGCAGCTTCATTTCACTGACTTGGTGCAAGCGTGGCAAGGTCAACATGTTGTGATCCAGCTGGCACCCACTACACAAATCAGAGGTGCTCAACCCTTTTTTGGACCATGTCGCTGCAGTGATGTTGGCTGCTGGCTCTGACTCCAGCTAGATCAGACAGCGAGGGAGAAGGCGAGGAGAGAGAAGAGAGGGGAAAGGGGAAAGGGGAGAGGGGAAAGAGAGAGAGAGAGAGAGGGGAACAGGGGGAGTACGGCCTCATAGCATCCCACTGCTCCCTAGTGGACGCACACACATGAATAAACATACACACATGCACCGTAGCCATCCTCAGCGTTCAACTTGTGACAGATGCGCTCAGAGCTTTTAGGCACGATTGAAATGCAGATGTCTGGAGACAGAAATGGGAATGTTGCCAACACTTTCAACTGGCCACGATTCGCACACAAAGGCTTCACAGACCTCAGTGTCAGCAGTTGTGTGTTTATTACAGCTCAGATTACAAAAACACACAGTCTGCGCTAATGACGAGCTGTTGCCCTGTTTGCTAACACGGACGTCTGAACTGTAGACGGCAACAGTCTCCATGATGGCGACAAATGCTAAAATTGCAGAGAGATGATTCGCTCTGGTGTATAATGTTTTGTTTTGTTTTTTTTGTGGAATGATAAAGTTTATATTTTTTCAACTTTTTTTTTTTTTGCACTGCTGTTCTGATGCTGATGATGAATATATTTTCTACCTCTAAGTATTTTATTTTATTTTACTTTTAAGCATATCTTTTTAAACTTTGTGGATGCAATTATTTGTATTTATTCAGTGTGTTTTTATGTTGCACTTTATCACTGAAGTACGTTCCTAGTTTGTGAGCTGTGTTCACTCACGATGGCAATAAACGTCTTCTGATTCTGATTAATAAATATAACATCAAAATGAACCCTAAACCTTTCCACGAATGTTCCACAGCATGGCATTAAAGGTATCCATCTTCTTTTTGCACAAAATATGATTAAAAACACACATCCTTACTGTAAGCGGGGATGTCTTTCCACAGATTGTGTTTGTTGGTGTCACCTGCTTATCTCAATGGATACTGATATGTTCAATGCTCAACTGTGGGACATTATTGGCAAAGGAATAACATGGACACAAGCAGGTAGCAGTTTGTCTGTGAGGAAAGTCAGATAATGCGCCTCTGAATTGAAATATGCCAGGTTAGTCAGTAAGGTAACAAAATGTTGTCCCATATACCCCTGATTGGGAACTATATGCCCATTTTCCATATCCACCGTAAACTGGAGCCAGTATGTCTGCTTCTTATGGCTTTTGGGGGTAAGCAGTGTACACCATGGCAACACAGGGGGCTATTGTGATGACAAAGGTTATGTTCCATGCTGTATCTCCTATTCTCTCAGCCTCCTACACAGAACGGAGCAGGTAAGTGGATTAAGGTGACCCTGCCCTAACTGTGTGGATGTCCAGAGGCTAGAAGAAGGTCAGAGTGGAGGTAAACAGACAAAGAGAAAGAGGAGCAAGAGCAGGAGGAATGAGGTTTGAGCTTCCGATATCTGCCGATGTGCCGTGCGTGACTCCACAAAAGGGAACAATAAATCCAGAAGTGAGTTTAATATATATTTAAATCTGTTTGCATTTGGGGCTTATGTTTCAAAGCAATATAACTCCGACTTTAGCTGAGCCACGCTTTTGAGGAATAATGACGCACTACTGTATATTCTACTGCAAATATTCTGCGAAAAGTGGTGAAATACAAATGTGTTTTATTAGCCAAAACAGAGATGGGATAAATAGCCGACTGCTGGATTCACAATTAATACTAAACTAGTTGGATTATTCTAAACTAATTTGTTCTGCACTTTGCCAGAACACATTCCACTTTCTCTCGATTTCTGGAGGCAAATTATGAGGGTAATATTTGGGTAGGATTTGGCAAATTTCTGAAACAATTATATTTTATTAATAGCTTGCAATGCTTATGTTCCAATAACTGTTTTGGACTGCTTCCCGTTTGTCACAGCAATACACAAACTCCAGGAACAAAAAATATACAAAACTGACTGTTGTAAATGCTGATGCTGCTACAAAACCTCCTACATTATTACCTCAGCATTGAAAGACCATTTTTACTATTTAGCCTCTGAGCACAAAGTTATCAGACACAGCAGAACAATAATAACATATAGCACTGACAGTCTCCAGCAAATAGATTGAGACAGGACTTGATCAGAGCTTCCCTGCCTGCTCTTGGCTGCTCCTCCTGCAGATAACAGCTTCTGGAGTCACTGGGGACTGTCTGCACACCACTCTCAATACAAACAATCTGTAACCACTGAGCATGCTACGATAACACAGCATTCTACTCCCCCATATTTGTCCTGCACGTCCGCCTCAGACACTTCACCGCTTACGTCTCATTGAGTAAGAAGCATCGGTACTCATGCAAAAGTACTCTTAAAAAAGACGCTTTATGCAAATGATATTCACTTAGAAACACAGTCCTTCCGCATATAGTGTATTTTGCACACTTATATCATTTTGTCTGCAAAAGTCTGCAATCTTCTGGAAATGCTACTGATTTTCTTACAAATGTTCTGTAGAGTCACATCAATGTATATATGTCTGACAAAACATGCTAACTCTTGATCATTACTACTATTAGCCTTAGTAAAAAGTAAAACCTGTCAACTGGACAAACCGTTGTGGGAGTGAAGACGTTTAGCTGCACATCCAAACTGCTTCTTCAGTTCTGGTCAGATTGGTGGTGGACACTGCCTTATATCTGTCTGAAATGAGGAGTTAACTAAACTGAAACTGGAAACTGCTATTGTGGTCTTCACGTCTTCACTCCTACAACTTTTTGTCCAGTTGACAGATTTTACTTTTGGCTTTTACCAGGGATCAGACCTGGATGACTGAAGGATTGCACAAACTTACTATTAGCCTTAACAAAGCATGTACAAGGACTTAATTCATAGTGAACAAACAGTTTATTAAGAAAGATTCAGACTTCAGACTCCAGATGGTCACATTTTTTGTGTCAAAATCTTCAGTTTTATACATGCAAATAAGCCGGTCACAATAACACATTTTGAAATCACTGAAGAAAATATAGACCATAAACGATAATAGTGAAACTAATTTACACCACTGACACAATAACCCTAAAAGTAGAATTATCCCCCAAAAAACATTTGGTTAAAAAACACAAACAGTCAGGCAAACATGCAAAGTCTATTTAGCGTCTGACCTCAAATGCAAAGGCGTCCAATTAGAGTCATTTGTCTTTCATCATGTTTTATTACGGCTAATTAGGTATAGTTATTATGAAGTGTAACCCAAAGCATAAATAATATTGCATACCAAATAATAATAATTAAAAAAACAAAACAAAAAAACAAACAGTCAAATTTACACAGACCATATCTTTCTATTTAACCACTAGTTACACCATATATGTCACATCATTCAATTTCAGATCCACACAAGGCCCCAAAAGTGGTTGCTTTGATACATAGCGAGATTGTTCTTCTGGAGTAGAAAGGTGGTTAGGAAGGGGACGGGTTGAGGAGGAGATTCATGGGATAAACGCCATAAGAAGCCCTTCTTTCTGCTCTGGCCTTTCAGGGCGCATCATATCCCATTAAAAGAGCTTTGTCCTGGGATGAGGATGCTGCTGGCGCCCCTCTACAATCCCATTACAGATCATAAAGGGAGCTGGGGATGTGGCCTGAGAGCACTCCTGTCCGCTCCTCCGAACCATTCCGGCGTACGTGTGTGTTGTGCCCGACGCCACTTGAGCTAATAGGTTTTTAACTTGAGGTGACTGTTAGGAGATCTGTGTTGTGGCGCTGGTTGTGGTTAGGATTTGTGCTTCATCGGTTTGGCTTATGATGTGTCAGAGGTGAGGGTTGTTTGAGCCGGGCTTAGTGAGACTGGTTCAGTGGAGAGAGAAGACCAAAGCTTTATCCTATATCCTCCACATGCTTACGTCTTCTGTCTTCCCCGCATTGGGGTTTTTCATCTCTCTGCCAGCTGGCCATATTAGAACTCATAAATCAAAGTAAAGAGGTCCACAAGGGCATCTAAGGTAATAGACTGTTAAGATGTATGCTTTAAAAGGCACGCATTAGAGCTTGCTTAATCGATATGCTTTTATGTAGGTATTTATTAACATGTGCGCATAGGTACCTACAGGATGCATAAAATTAAACCAATATAATATTTGAGTAGAGGAGACGCATTTCTGCCTCTAGTGGCCAAAGTGCTCATGTGCAAGGCAAGGCAAGTTAATTTGTATAGTACAATTAGTAGACAAAGTGCTTTACAGAATAAGAAAGACATAAAACCACAATAAAAACAAATCAAAACCTAAATAATCATCACCTTTCAGTCATTTACACAGCTAAACAGAACCGTTTTGAGCCTGGTTTTAAATATTGTCAAAGTAGAGGCCTGTCTCACATCTTCAAAAAGAGTGTTCCAGGGTTTATCTGCATAAAACTGAAACACTGAGTCCACTGTTTAGTCCTGACTCTGGGCACCAGAATCACCCTGCTCTTCGAATGTCAAAAATCTGGACCTCTAAGTCATAAATTAAACTAAAAGTGCATGCTGTAATGTTAAGTAAATGCCAAAAGTCTCAACAAGATGAGTCAGTGAGTCAGGAGAAGTCACATTTATTATGTTTTTAATCTTTCTGAGTAACATTAGTCAACTAAAACGCTTGGCTCTGACTGCAATAATCCTACAGTCATGATTTTAATACATATTTTTAGACAAATCCTACAGGTGAATGCAGGGAATATATACAGCTTGATGCCTTAAAAAACATTTCCTATAATAATAACAACTATAATAATAATAAAATAAATACAATGAAAACTATGTGGCATATTTTATCCAAAAAACATAATTGATGACTACCACCAGTGATGTTATATAAACCCATTATCTTTACATTAGGTGGATGTATAGAAACAATGCACCAAAGTACATCCCGGACATGTTAGTGCCAAATGAACCATCTCACACTCTGAGGACTTCAGGGACCGACCTCCTGCTGGTGCCCAGAGTCAGGACTAAGCATGCGGAATCAGCATTTTAGTTTTATGCATCTAAAACCTGGAACAATCTTCCTGAAAATATGAGACAGAGCTCTACCAGACTCAAAACAGTTCTGTTTAGCTGTGTTTTTATTCTGCACTCTTCTCTTTTAATGTGCAGTTTATGATGATTATTTGTGATTATTTATGTTTTGATTTGTTGTGTTGTGATTTTAATGTCTTTTTCATTCTGTAAAGCACTTTGAATTACTTTGTGTATGAATTATGCTGCATAAATAACCTCGCCTTGCCAAAGAATTGGTGTTTTTTAGATGCTGGAAGGTGGTGGTGCCAGATGCGGAACAAGAGACAAATTTCCTCATTGTTTACACTGTATCTAAATTCACAAATGCTCAACCTGCTCATTTCTATTGTTGACTAAACATGATAATTGTCTGTATGTCCAAAAAATGCATTTCTCATTATATTTATTTTAAGTCTTATTACATTTCATTGGCCAATAGAATCTTGTGGCATCATCTGAAACCCAGCCATAGACGGTGAGGTTACAGAACTGTGTGCAAAACATATTAAGTTGTGTATTTCCTATTGAGAACGCAAATAATGCATACCTAAAAAATAAAAAGAAAACAATTTGTGGAGATGTGTTCTAGCATGAAATGGAGCCAATTCAAAATTCACATTCAGATCATGTACAGTACGCATTTGTGCACATATCTCGCTTTGAGCTACACTACAGCACCAAGGCCCTCATATAAGCATCCCCATTAATCAAACAGGCAGCTCCACACTTTTTTCTTGTGTTTTTTTTTTTTTTTAAGAACAACCAAGTAGCATAAATAACTCAAACATCAGGGGAAAGAGCAGAAAGACAGTGCTCAGAATGTACTCGGAGCAAGACGGATCAGACAATGTCACCTTGAGTAGTTCTCATTAACACAACATTGAGACAAGAGTAATTAATCCCATCAAAGAACATCGTCAAGGTGTTTATCAGTCTGGCAGTGCTATCCAGATCTGACGTTTGAACCCGGGCAGCTCGTCTCATCTGGCAACGAGACAATAGACCCTCGTTCCAAGCTTTGAGAGACAGCCAGATATAATAAGACCTCATGGCCACACCACTAAAAGGCCTGGGTGTAGATATATGTCACAATACACAGGACACTATACTGGAAATGGGTGAAAAGACGAAAGGTAACTTCATTTAGAGACACAACTTGGACAGAAAGTCTCCAAATCTGCAGCTTGAGTAGTGGTTTGTACTGGTCAGAAAGTTGGTGGAGGTAAGAAAAAGCAGATGACTTGACTGGTTTATAGTCTGAGTAAACTGAAACTTCCAAAAATAAAAGTATAAAGTACTTAAAAATAGTAAAACAGCTTTACAGTGACATGTTTATAGATATATAATAAGGACTATGTTCCATTAGTGTTTGTTAATCTGGCGTTAATCAGAAATTGCGGCTACAGTTCCTCGCTATATATCTTTTAATATTAATAATAATACATTTTACTCATTGTGCGCCTTTCTATACACTCAAGGTCGCCTTACAACAACAGACTATGTTCCATACTATGCCCGTTCTCAATTCTCAATGCCGTTTAAGACCAGAACAAAAACATACCTCGTCTCCCTGCCGTTTACAACTCGCTAGACAGGATATCTTAGTGTTTTATTGTTCTTTCTCTATGTATTGTGTTATCTGTGTATTTGTTTTTTGTTTTATGTGAAGCACTTTGGTAGGCTGATGTTGTTTTAAATGTGCTATATAAATAAACTTGAAGTGAATTGAACAGTAAAATACAAAAGTGTTGTCATAGAACAAAGTTAAATATACAGTTAAAGCGGGACAGTGCTGCTATAGTCTGGCGGAGTGAAAAGGCCAGTCTAAACAGGCGGATTTTGAGTTTGAGGATTTGGAAGTGTGGGAGTGAGTCGGTGTTGCAGAGGTCAGGAAGGAGGGTGTTCCAGAGCGGAGGAGCAGTGGCCTGTCTCGACCGGCCGGGCAGTTTTTTTAACCACGATTTGACACAACCTTTCCTGTATAAAGCATGTCACGTATTAAAATGTACTGCATTTTGTGACACATATATTGAATCTATTGTTGCATGCTATGTTTACATGCGCTACAGACTAAAATTATTATCAGATTTGTGGCAGTAGCTGAATATTCATGAAAACATCTGTGATCAGCGTGCAACTAATATGATTTTTCTGATTGTGCAGGTGTTCACAATGAAAATTATGCAAAAAAAAAGTGCAAACTAATGTGGGAAAAACTAAAATAAAAGAACATATGAAAGACTAATCAAATAAATAAATGTCATTGGGTGCTGATGACCAAAATCTGATCTGATAATCAAGTAATCTGATTATTTATATATGTAAATGTGCTCACTGTTTAATCTCTCTTATGTTATTTATTTCATTATGCAACTATTGATATTTTGAACTCTAAATTTCCCATAAAAATATCACAAAACTTCAAAATCCATCTATGACCCAAGATTTCTATGTACGTGCACACCAGAGACTCACGATTTACCCATTCCCTTAAAGTCACACAGCTCGCATGTCACCGTCAGCCCGACAGCCGCCACGCCTCAGCTTCGTTTGAGAGAGGTCAGAGGTCATCTTATTAAAATGCATTCATCTGCGGTTGTCTCGGTGGAAAACGGAGGTGAACGTCTGGCATTGGTTAACCCTGTGGAATAAGTGCTATCCGCTCCACTGAATCTGCTCCATTTCAAGCTGGGACTGTAAAGGGACCGCGATATAGGTTAGCGGTGGTCATGTGACGTGTAATTTTACATCGTGAAGCTTTAAAACATTCATTAGATAAAACGGAAGAACCACATTTGGATGCAATTGTTCTATTTAGCTTGGCGCAATTCATGACTTATTCATTTTTGTGCATTTTGGAGTAACTACCGATCATTTTTAGAACTTAAATCGGATCAGTGAAGTTGTTTTTGACCTCATTTTAAAATAATACAGTAGATGTGGATCGCTACGCTAAATTACAATACAAAACGTCTGAATTGTAGCAGTAGTTTAATGGACTATAGCATCTAGTTGCTATAGCCTTCCACCCAGTTTACATTATCATTTATATTCAGTTTGGTTACGTAACATTACTTCTCCATCTCCAAAATACCTGCAACTAATACAACTAATACAATAAAAGCAGTACTACTTGCACAAATAGGCTACTTTTATAACTTTAAATTAGACACCAGTGTTCTGCTCTACCCTGCAATACATTTTAATTTGGGAAAAAAAGTAGTTGGAGGCATTTGTATTTTTCTAATATGGTTCAGCAAGTTAACAGACTTAAAAAGAAACTTCAAACTGCATGGGACATTTTTAACAATAGCGGAGGACACTTCATGGAGACATTCGCTTGTTCCGTATTAGAAAATGCGAAAATGGTGTTTCTATGCAAATGTATCAGGTCATTGTCTTGACAATTGCTACTCTGCTGATTAGAAGCACTCCAATCAGAGAGCTACATTTGAATTATCTTACTTCTGATGATGTCGTGTCTTTTACCAAATATGAGAGGAGGACCGAGAGCGGATCTAAGCACCACCAGTATGGATAACACTCAACACTGACAAAAACTCACCAGCCCCATCCTCTAGAACAGGTCTCTTTTCTGCAATATCACCAAATCACTCCTTGTTCACTCTAACTCTGTGACACATGCACTTGATCATGCAGCTACATCGATCAGCAGTACTGAGGGCCAGAGAGGTCCGCCGAGGGGCCCCCAGACGTACAACGCTCTGCTCCGTCCACTCAATTGATCATAGAAATGCATAAATAATACAGTGGCATGTCGTTCTGGCTTGTCATTGATTTTCCCATTAGCGGCTGATTGATACAAGCTTTAAATGTCACAGGGCCCATTGATTGGCGGTGACTCCGTGTCACTTTTCCACTGGCTTTGGAGCTTTCCACCTGCACGCTGTATTAAGTGAAAGGTCAGCAGGTGCAGAGTGTCAGCGGCGGTGTACAGCTCCGCTCTCTCAGTCTCATTCAGCTGCATTTACCGCCAAACCTTCAGCCTAATGGAGGTTAAATGAATGACTTCTATTGAAAAACGCAGCGTGTTGATGACTGGTTGAGAAAGCATATATCAATAGGTTGAATTGACAGATTCAAGAAGAGCTATTTGAGTTAAGTACCCAGCTTTAGTGTTGTAATTGAGTCGAATAAGATCAAATTCAGCACCGTCTGCATTGAAAATAATCTTCTTTTTTTTCTTTTTTTTTTAACCATGCACTCAAAAAATAGGACATATAGAAGCCATAAGCAGTGCTGATTATGTGCAAAAGGGTTTCTGAGAGCTAGGTACTAGTTAGATGTAAGACACATTCTGCTTTGTTAATGCTATTTACTATTTTTCGTATATGTAGCTCCTAATTTTACTTGGTACTGTTCAAAAACGCAGGACCAATTCTCTGCTGCTGTCTCTTCATAGTGGCATCTCACCATAAAAAGCTGCATTTTTTTGTTTTTCTTCTTTATTTTTAAAACATTTACAATTCCTGAACATTGTTTGAACATTAATGAATAGCGTGGAATCAGAATTTTTCAAAGAATTAACTAAAAGGTTGTGAGCGTGTACAGGATGTGTCACTTTTCAATCTCAAATCACTTTTTTATTCAAGTTTATCTGGAGTTAATTTGCGCTGGCTATTAGGTGACAGTAGATGGTAAAGTTGGTAGAGCGTTAACGGCTTCAAATCCAGCTCTGGACATAAACATCACTGGTGCAATTCCTTGATGTAAAGCACTTTGAGTGGAAAAGGTGGAAAAGCGCGATATAAAGATGTGACCATTTACTATTGCTATAAAGTAATGCCAGATTGGTCAGTTTAAACATTATATTATATTGAACCGCTGAACAAATTTACCTCTAACTCCAGAGATAACATCCAAGTTACAATGTCTAATTAGTCTCGGCTGGAGCTTTTTATTTTTGGAACAATTTAAATGATTTAGATTCAGCTTACCACAATTAAGTTAACATCTGTTTGAAAACCTCGGTTAGTCTGGTGCGGTGTAAAATTCTACACTTGGGGCTTACGAATGACAAAAGAAGTATTTGGACACGGAATATTAAAAGTGTATCCATCTTTTAATGAGAAAACCCTCCCTATAAAGCTACAGGCGAGACAGGCTTAACACAGTCTCCACAATAATCTAACTGTATAAAGATACTCCAGACTTTGAGTCAGATGGAACTGTAAAGTGTGGCCGGTAGCTAAAGCGCTCACGCAGGGGGGTGCTCAGTCAAGGGCTCCTCGGGGAATACGTGATATTTTGGTTTAGCTGTTTTGCTTTCTATGGTCAAACAGAATCAAAACAGCACACTCGCTCACAGTCAAGGCTTAAGATGTGTGAATAATGGCACTGCTACAAATAATTATCAGTGACATTTAATATGCATGTTTTTGTTTTTGTTTTGTTTTTTTAAGCCAAGCATCTCAAACTACATTTTATATATTCACGGGTTTCAGCTTAGATTTTCAGCTAATATTTTGAGGACCTTTTTTCCCCATTCAAAACAAATAACATTTTATTTATATTCCATTCTTAATCATTGTGGCAACAGTCCTAATCTTTCACTATTTTGAAACCAAAGGATACTATGTATATACTATGTCTACAAAAGTCACCGATGTGTTCAAATGGTAAATGGTCACACTTTTATACAGGCACCTTCAAGGCACTCAAAGCCACTGTCCCATTCACGTACATGTTCATACAGCAGTGTACGCAGACATTAGGATGAAGGGGGTTAAATATGTTGCCCAAACACACAATGAATCTGTGGGAGCTGGAATTGCGCTACCAACATGTGGGTCAGTGGATATGACCACTCAACCAATGATGTTTATGTCAAGAGCAGGATTCAAGCTGCCAACTTTCAGATCAGTGGCCAAACACTCTATCAACTGAGCAAATGCCGCCTTTAGGAGGTTTTTATACAATGTGCCAACTTTCTGGAGCTACCCAAGACTGACTTCCTTTCTTCTTGCCACCACATGGGCACAAATTTAGATTGTTCTGTTTTTTAATAAATAAGCTAAAGAAAGCTTTTGTCCGAGCCTTGGCTAGTTAACGACAGAATATTTGGTTATATTTGGTCTTACTTTGGCATCTTTTTTTAGCTTTAATACAAAAATATTTACTCTTCAGTTAAGCTCTGGAGGTGTCTGCTGTTCCAACCTGAGCTTCCCTGGGGCAGAATGACAGAAATGTAGAAACCCAAACCGCATCAGACAAAACAACCATCAGGAGTCAAGTGTCTGGCTCAAGGACACAGCCTCAGAATACACCGCCCACAGCAAAAAATAAAGCTGATCCACCTTTTCCAATAACACAACACACAAGAAGCACATGTTTTCAGAAGGGATCAAAGCAGCACTCGGCTCAAGCCTTCAGACATGCCAACGTTTATGGAGTCAGCCTTGGCTAATGGACCTGTGAAGAGCATCAACATCTGCAGTGGGGTGGCCAGGAGGAACGTGCTAGTTAATGAAGCAAGGGTCTACACTTTTCCTCTGGCTTTCACTTCAGCCGCCAATCGTTTAATGATCCTCTTGCTGCCTATTTACGGAGCCGCTCGGTGAACATAACACAGGTTAATAAAGTAGAGGTCAACTCTTTATCGCACCTGCCCACTGCTGTTTTCCCCATAACCTACACTGTAACTCATCCAAGCTCTGCTCATTAATGATCTACCCCCATAGGGCCAATACTTAGGGCAGGGAATGCTGTGCTCGCTGTTAATGCCTTGATTCCCCACGGCACATGCGCCTGATCACCAATTTATTTCCAGTGCCACGGTGGGTATTTATTTCATGCTAATAGCTGGAGTTTTACTGGAGGGGGGAAAACAAGTGAGCAACGTATATTACAGGGAGAACATGCCAAACAGGAAAATAACATCCCCGAATATTGAGAAAGCAAAGTTTGGAAGGTGAGCTCAAAGACTGTGGGGAAAGGTGTGGGATATGGAATATGGAATGTGGGTTTTTTTATTTTTTTTTATATGGGGTATTTTATTATAAAGTGTGACATTGAAAACCTGTAGCGACACAAGCCTATACACATAACTTGACAACAGTCCACCAGCCGCACAATATGAGCCTGCTTCACCGTACATGTATTTGGACCTTGTGTAACAGAACACATTTGAGTTCATATCTTTAGTTTTGTTTACGAACTTTTGCTGAAAAAAACTCTTCAATCATTCTGTCTAGCAATTAAAAATAAACTGAGAATTAAC
Source organism: Periophthalmus magnuspinnatus (assembly GCF_009829125.3). Classification (NCBI taxonomy): domain Eukaryota; kingdom Metazoa; phylum Chordata; class Actinopteri; order Gobiiformes; family Gobiidae; genus Periophthalmus; species Periophthalmus magnuspinnatus. Next base: position 10,827,992 of record NC_047147.1, on the reverse strand, counting down.
CCACTAACCACTATCAACCCACGCAATGATATGACGCACATACCAAGTCGCATCCTTTTATGTAAAACCAAAAAATCTATGTTCAAGTGCTGTGTTTCCTGTTTGTCAGGACCTTGGACAGCTCCTCCCTTTGTCACAAGGTTAAATAGAGCTAGACAGGCCATTCGCATCTCAAGGCTACTGCAGCACATTCCAAGTGAAAAGTAGCTCTACACCACAGTCACTGGACTATGACCAGATGTACATCGAGTAGTCCATAATGTTAAACCTGGATTATTCGCGTTTAAAAAGTTGTTTGCCCTCCCCACTTTTTCACTTCTAAACGTAACACACACACTACAATGAAAGTAGACGCTATGACCAAATTTTCATAAGAATCGAAAAGATGCCAAGCTAAGATCTACTGTAAGGATCCATACTTTATCAATCGTGCCCAAAAACGCAATTTATCACAGGTAAATTACATACAAGATACAATGTACATGGGTCGCTTTCAGAAAGAAATTGAAACGTATCTGTAAATAAATGGTCATGGCCACATTTTTATATAGTGGTTTTACTCCTCCAAGGCACTCAAAACGTTCACCCATTCACACACACATACTGCAGATACTGGGGCTAATGTGGGTTAAGTGTCTTGCCCAAGGACACAACAGCATAACACTCTACAAACTGAGCTACTGTCATCCATAAATTCTGGAAATCTGTAGTAAATTACGTGGCTTTAGGGGGATTTGTAGACTAAAATATTTAAAAGAAAACATGTAGAATTGTAGTATTGTCTAAGCGATGAGTAAAATCAAGTCTTTGCAAGTTTGTTAAAGGTGCACTGTGTAACTTTTGTGGTGAAGTGTCATCCACATACAAGGTACTTTGTCTGGAATGTTCCACAGTATAGCGTTAAACTTAAAAACTCCATGGGGACAGGTCAGATCTTTAGCCAAATAAGCCCATTCAGAGTAAGAATGCATGTTTTTCAAGGTATTTTGGAGCAATAAAAACAACTCCACATCCAAAATAGGAATGTTTAATGTTTAACGTAGCAGGCAAAGCAAAATGATCTCCATGGAGAAGACCCTCCACTAGAAAAATTACTTAGTGCATCTTTAAAGACCTTTAATGGGGGTTAAGGGAACACTTAGATGTAACAGGAGAAGTCCGGCATAATTTGCTTCATTGTTTTCATGGTAAAAGAGTTCAAACAATGGCTCCCTGTGTCCTGAGGAAGAGCTAAAGTGGAGAGAAAATCCTTTAAAGAGCAAAATCCCATGTGCTTATCTCTCTGTTTGCCATTTTAGCACATGTCTTTGATGCACCAATGTAATCAATACAAATCTAAAAGGGCTTAGTTTACCCGGCCTTTGAAAATGTAATCCAATCCATGACTTGTACTTTCTTCTTTGTTTGGCTGCTAATAGACATGTTTTATCTGGCAACACAGGAGAAATACGCAGATTCACTAGCTGCGGTTGGATGAACACGAGAACAAGTCAATCTGAAAAGCACATTACCATTCAAAGCACACATCTCATTATGGCCATACAGCAACAGGGAAATACATCTGCATACATTTCTCTTAATGTTTCTCAAACTGGTGCATGTAATTCTGGTGGTATGTGGACCTATAAAAATAAAGTTCACGTCAAGATGTCTGACCAGTAACTTGGTTTTATGACATCCCTTTGTTCCATGAAGATAGATACATTTAAAGCAAAAAAAATAAAAAATAAAAATCGACTTTGTAGAGCTTTTAATCATGTTGCAGTTGCTTCCCCTCACCATTTACCCTCTCAAAGTTGTATTTGGAGTGATTCGTGCATGTTTAAGCAATCTTTAATCGCTTGATTTCAAGATGCTATATTGCTTATCAATCCACATTTTCACCGCCAGAGACATACACCCACTGCTCTGTATTAAGCTCTGTTAATTGGTCTGTACTTACTTACAATTTCATTTTCTTACGTCAGGGGTGTCCAAATTTTTCTCATTAAGGCCCACATATAAAAACACAGACAAAGCTGACAATTGAGGGCCATAGGCTGGTTGTCAATATAGTGAATCCTTCAAATTTGCACTATTTTTACAAGTTAGACTGAAGCACTAGATCTTTATTCATGCTTACTCCTCAGTGGGACACATTCAGTATTTGATATGGGGTTGTTAAAGTAGATTTTCAGAAATATACAGTAAAAAGTACTGCTTAGGGTAATATGGGCCAATTCACCTGGAACCTTGCGGGCCAAGAAAAATTGGTCTGAGGGCCGTAGTTGGCCCCCGGGCCACAGTTTCACAGTTTGGGCATGCCTGTTTTAGGTGGTGATATTCACAGGATTTGTCAATGTTGCGTAGTCATTTTGGTACAAATAAAAAAATAATAAAATTCTCTGCGTGCTATCATGATCTGCAGCTATCCATCAGAGCTCTCGGTTCTTTGTTGTGGTGATGTTTACGGCTTTTATCAAGTCATTTTAGATAAATATTGCAGTTTAAAATGTGCGAATTATAACATAATGATCCACAGGTGTCATAGATTGTAGCTATATAGCAGATACAAGCACAATAGGTCTTAACATCAACGCCATAACATCTACAAAGAGACTAGCAGGTAACGAACTTTCCACCAGAAAAGTTACATAAAGCAGATTTTAGTTACTTTGACTTCTTTTTCACGTCGTCTTTATCCAAATTTTAATCCAACGAAGTAGTTACTTGTCAAAACAAATGGTGCGATCATTTGGAAATCACTACAAACCTATAACAAAGCCGGTCCACTTGTGCTCTGGCATGTGCTTTGATGCAATGTGGATTCGTTAATAATGAATCCTCGCTCGTACATCTCTGGCTGAGGCGTTCCAGGACGCCTCTTCCGACTGCAAAGGGCTTTAATGATTGATGAATTGATCAATTTCAGGATCCGGATGTGGAATGGAAGACGCCATCATAGCTGCAATAAACAACGCACGACACTTAATTAGGCCCAATAAAAGTTGATGCCATTGCACTTCTTTGATTGCTCCCCTCATCCATAACTATGTATAATGATAAGTGCTGGGACTGGAGATGAGTTATGCTTTAGTCATAACTTATTTAGGCACTTTAGCATCATTATATCCCATGTTAGCAAGTGTCTTACTGAGAAAGATGGGAGTTTTAGTTTTTAATATGCAGAAAGGCGTTTAAAAGCTTTTTGAGGAGTGGAGAACTCTCTAAGCCATTTGCAATGATAAAATAATATGAAACAAGAATGAAAACACAATTCAAAAGGATCTGTTCGAGCTCAGTTGCCCCAGTTGTACGGACACGGTTAAAAGGTTTGGTCATAACTCACAAAATAACGAAATGGGAACGCACTGCACCGATGTTACACTTATTGAGGTAAGTGCTTAATCACCGCACGCACATATTACCAGGTTTTACAACTCTCTACAGGCCGATACTATTTAATACAGATAGAGGGCAGTAAAATAGAGAGAGTACAGGTTTTTGTTGAAATATAGTGAGGTACAGTCAGAAATTGAAGTGATCAGTTTCTACATTTGTGCATTTACCTTTTAGGTCTTTCTCATGAAAACAGTGTGTAATATATTGAAATATCTGGCTCTTGCACCGCCTTCTCAGAGTATGACACATTCTACAATCTGAAAACTGCCAGTAGCCACAAAAGAAGGAGAAATAAATAAATAAAATTGAAATCTTTCACAAAATCAATCCATACTGCTTGTATATCTACCAATAGAAACAAGGAGAGCAAACAATATTGGCCAATTTTCACAGTTAATGCCTACAAGATATACAAAATGACATTTATATGTTAGTAGATGGTGTATATATGTTAGTAGGTGGTTTATATATGTTAGTAGGTAGTTTGTATATGTTAGTAGGTGGTTTATATATGTTAGTAGGTAGTTTGTATATGTTAGTAGGTGGTTTATATATGTTAGTAGGTAGTTTGTATATGTTAGTAGGTGGTTTATATATGTTAGTAGGTAGTTTGTATATGTTAGTAGGTGGTTTATACATGTTAGTAGATGGTTTATATGATGAGGAAACAACACTTATACTCGATATCAAAGCTTTGGGCCGATGAAGTGTGTGACAATGATAAGAGATGACTTCAATTAATATTCAATTAACCTTAATACAAGCCTTAACTAAACTCAATTTAAGATCATTATTAAATCCAAAGCATGTCTTTAAACTTTCCTGGCACATACCCCACCATAACAAAGCTTCAAGGTGCATACCAATCCTGCTTCTATAAAACCTGCACGTTCAGTTCCAAATTCATGAATCAATTATGATCCGAAATGCATCTGTCTTTTTAAGTTGCTATTCAATTTCAAGCATTATTCATTCCATACTCGGCGGTGGTAAGCTGCCATTTTAGCTGCAACTGCCCTGGGGTTGACTGATAGAAGAAAGGCTGCCAGTCTGTGCCATTGGCCTCTCTGATCATCATCACCAACTTACACATTCATACTCACACACTCACATTATTTTAATTTTTTCAATTCAAATACCAAAGTGCTTCACATAAATGTTAAAAAAAAAAAGTTAAAAAAAATAAATAAATAAAGATAACAGAATCCATAGGAAGAGTACAATAAAGCACAAATATATCCTAACTAGCTAGTATTAAATGCCAGGGAGAAGAGGTGGGTTTTCTGTCTAGTCTAAACTGCACTAAAGATTGACAGGATCTGACAGGCAGAGGGCGCTGTTCCAGGCTCTGTCACCTCTGGTCTTGAGTCTGTCTTTGAGCACAGCAGTCAGCTGACCACAGGACTCTGGGTGGAGTATAGGGCTGCAGTAACTCCCTCAAATATAGTGGACCCATAGAGTGCAGATATTTAAACATAATCAATAACATTTTGAATTGCTCCATTACACTGAATTGCTCTCATATTAGCTGATGTTATCAAAACTGACTGATGTTGAATGCTTCAAATTGTGTCACGTGTTTATCAAATGCAACCATCACAAACAAGCCAATGCATGTTGCATAATTAATACCCACTCATTAGCTGTGTTTGAAAAGTTGTATAAATATTGAAACAAAAGCTCCAGCTGGTCTATTGAGCCCAAGTGTAATTTGCCTTGTTTTTACGCAAACAAATCTGGGAGCCCCATCCACAGCCCACAACCTGTTGGCTACCGCACAGCCCTGCTGCTACAGTGCAGAGGTTCAACACACAATTCTATCATTGTAATAAAAAATCCCCAAATAGTGAGCTCCGAGCACCTCCTGTCCCGCTGCTTTTTCCATCTCCAGCGGCAGCAGCTGTGTAGTGGGGGAGCCTGCTGGGTTCTGTACTGGCGCTGCTCTCAACAGACTCTACACACAAATGGATTAACAATGTGGCTTTTACACTTGCTGTTGGATCATTTTTAGCAAACTCATCAATGAAGCACTTTGAGAATGTGGTGTTACTACAATATACTATATACCAGTGTTTATTTTTTTAGTGATATAAATGATGTTTTTTCCTCTTTTGTATTCATCATTAATTAGTCCTGCTCTATTCATTCTTTAGTTTCATTTTGGACCCGGTTTATCCCTAATTAAGGCCTGATGCAGTCCCGGCTTGAGTCTAGTGGGACTTGGAAAAGCTTTGTGGTAGTTTGCGTGAAAAGTTTGAAAACCACTGAACTAACAACGAATATTCTAACAAAAACCACAAATGTTGAGAAAAGATCTTGCAAACTTGGCAAACTTTTTAGAGAAAAAGTTTGTGTAAAAAAACTGTCCTAATTTAAACTGTGTGGCCATTCTCATTCTCAATACAAACCACCAACTGAAAATAAGGCGTCTGTTCAACTAATAGAATTGAAACAGGCTTACATTTCGTTCCAATCTTTTTATGGACCACATAAATTGCTCTGACTGTACAAATGTCTGCACTAACCCAGCCGGTATTGCATAGTTTTATTTGTGTTGTCTATGCATCTATATAATACGAATTGAGTCTAAACCCCAAGCAATCAAGAAATACACCACTTCAAACCCGGGATAACTCAAGTACCAAGCCAGGACATAGCAGTGATTGTCATAAAATCTGTAAATGTCATTCAACCGTGACTTGCAGATAAAAGAAATGACAAATCAACCATTCACCCAAACGCCAAGTATGTTTTCCAATACCTTTCAAGTATCTTTCTCATTATTGCATTTCATATTCCAGCATTACTGCACTGTTCCAGCCAGTTCACCATTAGCCAAACAATTTTCTTTCTGTATGCATATTTGTCAGCAGGGGGCTTCTCTCATCTGTCTACCTCCGACGGGGGACCAGCCCTGTGCATTGCTTTTGTCTGTCAGGTTCACTTGCATTTCCCTATCTGGGCCATCCTCCTTCATCAAAGTGATTAAGCAATTACACTGATTGTGCCGATGCTCGAGAACCAGGGAAGGACCCTCGAGTATTGAGTGCTAAAGCTTTCTTGGTAGATAACGGCTTAATTTGTGCCTAATCAAAAAATAAAGGCCCAGAGCTTTTATACTCTTCCAACCTTCACTGTGCAATGTGAGACTTGGGGGAATAATTATAAAGAGGTCCAGAGCGGATTCTTAAATATAGCATAGACTGTATATTGTTCATCGCACATGCACTGGACTGGATAGGGAGAGGGACACATGAGAGATGCAAGAGTGAGCTAGAGATATTAAAGAAATTAAAAGTCATTGCGATAAAAAGGATATGCGATGGGTGGGCTTTTCTGGACTTGCATTACAAAGAGAGATACCACACAGCAAACCAAACCGTATTCGCTTCCAATCAATAAATTAATACTTGAATTTTCCAAACGCCAACGCATATTGAAGAAAAGTGTCTTCTGTAAAAATAAATATACCCATTCTTAGGTTTAAAATGGTGATTTGGGTAGTGTAGTGTGTTGATAGTTTTGCTTTCTACCTTGGCCAGGTCATTCTAAACAGATCCAAATTTACATACCAATGAAAAACTATTTCTATTGTCTAAAATCACCATTTTTGAGATATTAAAATCTGTATCAACTATCAAACCTTTTCCTTAATATAAGAAAACAACTTTTTGCATCCTGACAACACTAGGTTCAATAAATAAGTATAAAATAAACATGAAGTGAAGTATTATCCATTTTGCAGCAATACCACAAGTAACCACTAGGACAAGTGACCACATATAAGAACTTGAATCCATAGCACATTGTTCCAAATTAATGCATCAATCCACTTTCTTTAAACACAAACTTGGACGGGAATGACTAAATATCTCCTGAAGAATGAGTAGTCAGAACTTTATCCTTGCACAGACGATGTTTAGAGAACTTAAACAAAAAAAACCCCCAAAACTTAAACATTCTAGTAAGGAGTATATATATTCCCACAGATGAAGTTGTGTTTCACCGTGGATACTTATAATCTTCTAATCAGTGCGTGTTAAAGTGAACAGTTTGTCACGTGGAGACAGGTGTCCACGCTTCACACGCAGCTGCAGAACAGACGCACAACTGTTGGCCACACATTAGTCACAGCATCCAGCGTTTGGAACATGCGTAAAGTGTGCGTAAAAAAAACAAAATAAAAAAATAAATAAAAGTAACTCACCTCTGGAGGACATCTGGAGGAAAAGGCGGGGGTCTGCAGCTCGTATAGCGGCTGCGTAGCGATCCTCTATCCCGGGCACCTGCGCCTTTTTCTCGGGTATGAGCCTGACCCTTAGGCGGCCCCCCTCTGCTCCCAACCACCACTCCACAACAGTAGTGAGGTCCATCTCCAGCGTGAGCACGGGGGCCTCCTCATACACGGACAAGCCCCCGCAGCCCGTCTTCACTAAATCCTCCCCGATCTCCACCACGACCTGGTTAGACTTCCTCGCTTCCAATTTCAGAACTTTGGACAGCGGCCGTTTGTGAAAGAACGGCAGTTGCCCGTCAGAAACATTTCTCTGCGTGGAATCAGCCACAAAAGTCGAGATGATTTTCTGTAAAGGTACGCATAGCATCCTCAAGTTGGCACGCACGGTGTAACAGCCACTTAAAGTCAGACAGTCTCCATTTAGGGGTCGTTTGATGAACTCCGCCAGGTAATAGCGCAACAGGGACGGCACCACGAGGTCCACGGCCAGGGTTTTCCGCTTGATCCGTGAGTCGTTGGTTTGGTTCGTGTTTCTTTTCGTCTCTCCGCTGCTTCCACCAACACTATTAGTAGCGCTGGTACTGATGTTCAATCCCGTGGAGAAAGAGGCATCCATCCCCGCGGAGACGCAGTGCAGACCGACGAGAAATACCGCAGAACAAACCAGAATAACGCACATCCTAAAAGCCATGTTTCAAGACTTTGATAAACCTCCTTTTCTCATCAAATCCTGTGATTGTGGCTTGAGTGTGAATCGATTATCCTGCGGGTCCTTGCGCTTCTTCTCCTGCCCCTGCCGCTGCTGCCGCCAGTGCGCACCAAGACGAGCACAAGCAGCCTTCTCTCTCCTGTCTCTTTTACATTTGACTGCCTGTCCAAGCGTCTTCCATGAGCGTGAAAAGTGCCATGTCCCTCCTGCTCTGCGCGCACACACCCGAGGAGCCGACGCTTTTTGTAGCAGGTAGCTGGTCTCTCTCTACTCTTCCCTCTCCAAGACGCTGATTGATATGCCGGTCTGCTCTGCTTCTGTGGATTTCAAAGACTCGCTGTCTCTTGGCACAGTTGTGACGGCGGTACAAGTGGTCTCTGTGTCTGTCAGCAGCGGGATGCAGCGACGCTCTCCCCTTCCCTTCCTCTCTCTACCGCATCTGTCTCTCTCTCTGCCTCTCTCTCTCCCTCTCTCCTCTTTCAACTAAACATCAAATTCGTTTATTCGGGGAAGCAATTACAAAAGTATAAAAACACAATCTGATATCTGGTCTCAGGTGTATCCTTAAAGCTCCTCCTGTGCGTAAAAGTCTCCCTAGAACATATTTGACGTCAGCGCACGCGGTTTTCATCCCCGTGTGCAACTCCAGCAGAGCCATAAGGAACACTCTCCCTCTGATGGGATTCATAACGAAGATTATTCTCAATGAATCACTGTGTCCGGAAATTACACATCGGTGCGCCTCGCTTTTTGCGCGCCAATGGAACAGTTTCGGACTAAATCTCAACTGGCTTCTGCGAAACAATTTGACGCCACAATGTTCTCTTAAGACACCAAGAGTTCATTTCCTTTTTAATTTGGAAAGAAGGCTCTCATCCCCCCTCTCTCCCTGTCATAAAACCTCAGTGAGAAAAGTTTGGGCAGGCGATGCAATTACCGCTAGATGGCGTTAGCGCACACACTTATGTAATTCAGCCCGGAGTCGCTCTGAGAAATCCATTACCTCTCTAATTGCTCTGGAATGTTTTACCGTGTCGCCGTGTTAGAACCTTATCTGTACAGAGCAGGATTAGGGCCATATGCGACATTGGTTATCATTAACTATTCATTAATTAAGCGTAAAGTCTACTATAGGGCACGTCTGTAATAATAAGACACCAAATGAATGTATTTCATTTGAACTATGTTATGAGCTAATTCGTTGTTTTGTATGCTGTAACAAGTAAAACAGGCACACTGACATGGGTGACATTGGTTGAATTTAAAGTGGAAGAGTCATATAAATATTTGAAAGATTTTTTTTATGACTGAAGATTATAATAGTCTCATTTACATATCCAATTGCTCCTGACCTTGACATTTATAAAATCAAAGTTCCAGGTCAGGATTGGAAGATAAATTAGAATTAATGTGTAAAGGACCTCTCAGCGATTAAGGGTTTAGATTTTTTTTGTGTGTGTGTGTGTGTGTGTGTGTGCAGGGCTGGATTGCAACTAACTGTGCTTTTTTTTATATTTACATAAACAATTATTAGATTTTTTACTGTTATTAAACTGGACTCTGTATAGATTAGTTAAACTTTGCGGTCCCAGTCGTCCATCCATCCATCCATCCATTTTCTTCAGCTTATTTGGGATCGGGTCAGCAGTCTAAGAAGGGATTACCAAACTTCCCTCACCCCAGACACTTCCTCCAGCTTCTCCATGGGACTCCAAGGCGTTCCCAGGACAGCCAAGAGGTAATACTGCATAGCGTATAATTCAATAGAAAGCGACATTAGGGGCATCACAAGGATTTGTTGCACAATCCTACATCACATGAACTAATAATAATAATAAAAAAAAGGTGTTACTGAACCTCAAAAGGTACTGCACCTGATATTTACAGTTTACAAAACATGAAACAAGTTTATTTTAAATGGTATGCAGTGATCCAAAGTTATTCCTCACTGAATTCTGAGCCAGTCTCAGGGGACATGCCTGGAACACCTCCCCTCCCCGAAGGAGCTGAAGGACGTGTCTGGGGTGAAGGAACTGTGGGAGTCCCTGCTCAGACTGCTGCCCCGCGACCCAGCCCCGGATAAGTGAAAGAAAATAGAAAATGGATGGATGGATGAATTCTGAGCATCTTAAGTAATCACCATGATGAGTTTTTAAGCATATTTGACTTTCAGAGACCAGAGTTTTGCACACTTCCTGATTCTTAAGAGTATACTGTACAAAATTCGGTTTATAAGTAGATGCAGACAGCAAACAGAGGTCTCATTTCTTATACAATATATCTGCAAACAAACACCAAACACACCAACACCATTCTGTATGACATATCCCCCATGTTGACATACTAGTACTGACAATGCTTGTATAAACCATTTACTTTGGACATGAGCAGAGAGCACTGATGGTAAGTGAAATTATGAATATATTTATCTTTAATTAATCACAGCACAGAGCCTGTAATTACCTCCCCAATAATAGAACTGTCTCTCACATGCCATCACTCTTCTCCATTCGTTCCTACAGCCTCTTTCATTTGTGCGCCACACGGGCAAATCACATAAGATTTCATAATCCACAACAGTCCAACAGCTGAGAAAGTGCAGTGTCCCAGTTTTTGCTCGTCTGTGCTGTAGTGCTGAGTCATGAAATAAACAACGCATTCCTCATTGGGATGAATAATAGTGTGTAGGTGTCACTGTGGTATTATTTAAGACTCCACAATGACATGCAACTCATCAGCATCAGTGAAGGGGAGATGCAGACCTGATGTAACCTGGCATTTAAAAGAGAGAGCTCTCCACGGAAACCACGTGTGAGGGGATGATTCAATTGGTCTCATGCACGTGGAAATTCAGTTACATTATAAACCTTTTCTTCACTTTTTATTTATTTATAAGAAACAAGATGTAGCTTATATGGCGGAGGGGTCGCTACATGCTTGGAGATTGTATTGCTTTGCCTGGAATGTTTCGCAGTATGGCATTAAACATATCTATTGTATATACATGGAGAAGAGTAGGTCAAATCTTTGGAGAGGCGAGCTCACCCACAGTGCATATGTTTTTAAGACATTTTTAGAGCAAAAAAAAGCTAATTTAAAGCCACACCATTCAGGCAATAAAAAATAAATAAAAAAATAAAATAAAATAAACAAAGAGCAGACCCCCCCCTCCGATAAAGTTATACAGTTTACCTTTATTGAAGACCTATTGGGCTTGTGTCTGCTATATAGTTTATTTGGTCATTTTAACTTGCAATATTCATCTAAAGGAACTTAATAAGACTTCCGTGTGAGAAAATTCTGTTGCCCAGTGGGAGCTGGCATTGCCGTAAACGTCAGAACCCTGCAGCTGTCCCCACTTCCGATGGATTGCTGCGGATCACGTTAGCCAGCTGCAGATTTTTTTTTCATTTATACCAAAATGGCTATGTGACGCAGTTGAATCCTACACATATCACCAATTAGAAAAATTAAATTGGAGAACATAAGTGCAAAGCAGTGGGTGTAGACCAGTGGTGGTGAAAACTGGAGTTTAGAGGCAAAATGGTGTCTTGAAAAGATTAAAGATCAAAGATCACTCAAACTAGGCATGCGTCGACACGATAAAGTATTGGATGTCAGCACAAATTCTAAAAAAAATCCTGGATTGGACATCGGCTCCCAAATATCAACTAAGACTATCTTGGTTAAAAGCTCCACTTTAAGCATCTGTTGACAGACTTGATCCCCCGCTATGGGCAAGGCCGCATTTTCTTACTGAAGTTTATTGTCAAAGTTGTCTGATGTTGTACAGTGATATCCTATATGAACAATAATTAAAGTTGCACCTGTTTAGAGTAATAATCTATAAAAGTCAATAAAAATGCTGACTAGAGATGAGCGTATTTATTCATTTTACAGCAGTGCAGCGTGGCTTGTAATGCCGGTATTATTGCCTCCAATAAAAACATACAGCAAGGCATGGATTTTGATTGAACATAATAATCTTCACCTGACTTACCCTCATATTCCCATGCATAAGGCTCACAATTGGAATAAAAGTCAGCGACAGTTCATTTGCATGTTATGGCTTCAACATGTGGCACAGAACGGGAGCTCAAAGGATCAGAGGCTCGTGGAGTGCACTGAAAACTTTTGTTCTATATTCATAATGCACCCAAGCCACATCACTCAAGACTAGTTGTTTTATTCATAGAGGAAGAGAAGGATGCTAAACTATATTGAATACTTCATTTGCAGATTCATAAGAGAATAGCAATAGAACAATGTAACAGGAACCAATGCATTTGATTGTGTGTAGGCAGACAAACAAAGCACAAGGAGGTATTCGAGGTAGCTGATGAAGAGGTGCAGCATAGCATTTTTCATTTTAGCCAGTTTGCAATATCTAAATTTGTGTTTATTTTGAATTGGTCAGTGAATCCGATCTTCAAACCTGCTCATGTGAGGTGTTTGTGGTCTGCTGTAGTAATATTAAAGAGGGACTGTTGCAAAATCTGGTTTTTAGTTTAGTTTTTTAGTTCAGTAATTAAGCGTTCTCTCCTGGACCCTATTCCAACCCTGCTTACCGTTAGCTCATCCATGCTCCCACACAACTATTCTCTATAAATATACAAAAGCGTGATACAAAACTATATACAAGTAGTTATTAAACCTGAAGTGGTCAGAAAGGAAGTGACTTAGCACAGAACGCAAAGGGAGGAGAGACTCAGAGCAGCAAAAAACAAAAGTGAAACTTAAGCTTGCATATTATTTCTTAGCAATTAATACCCCATATAAGAAAAATAGCCCCTTTAAAAGGTGGACCAAGAAAAAAAAAAGTTTTTAAAAGGTCCTATATTATGCAAAATTGACTTCTGTGAACTTTTAGTTATGTTAGAATGTTGTTACCTCATCAAAAACATATCTGGAGTTTTGTTTGTTTCATTCACACATGTTTGAGTAACACTGCGTTATTAATCTGTCTACATCTCCAAAGCTCAAAATGCTCTGTTCCACCTTGTGATGTCATCAAATGGTAGTTTTCAAGTTAACAGCTCCTTTTACCTTTTGTTTACTAGAGACTGGAAATTCCAGAGCTGAAATTATCCAAATGATTTTAGTGAAGGTTTATGGAGTTTAAAAACACAATGGAGCATCTCCTCTATTACCAAATGACATCACAACATGGAACTGTAATTTTTCTGTTTGAGAGAATAACATAATGTAAATTTGCAGGGTTTGTGTGTTAAAAGCAAAACAACTTTTGTACTTTTGTATTTGTATAGAACAAAATACACAAAGGAATTCAAAGTGCTTTACAGAATAAGAAAGACATTAAAATCACAATACAGACAAATCAAAACATGACTAATCTTCATAAAATGCACATTAAAAGAGAAGAGTGCAGAATAAAAACCTTTCAGTTGTATTCACAGCTAAAGAGAACAGTTTAGAGCCTGGATTTAAACATTGTCAAAGTAGAGGCCTGTCTCACATCTTCAGGAAGACTGTTCCAGGTTTTAGCTGCATGAAACTGAAACACTGATTCCCCATGTTTAGTCTTGCAGCAGGAGGCCAGTCCCTGAGGTCTTCAGAGTGCAAGATGCGGACATGTCGGAGATGTACTTTGGTGTTAGCTCTGCTTGTGTACAAATCTCTCCATGGCCTGTTTTAAAGTCTATTCTCTGAGCCACAGGAGCCAGTGCAGAGACCTCAGCACTGGACCTATGTGCTTGTACTTCCCAGTTCAAGTCATTTCCCCAACAGCAGTGTTCTGGGTGTACTGCAGCTGTCTTAAGACTCATTTGGAGAGGCCAGTGATCAGGCTGTTACAGTAGTCTAACCTACTGGAGAAAAATGCATGGATAAGTCTCTCCAAGTCTGGTTGTGACAGTAAATCTTTGATTTTTGCAATGGTTTTAGATGATAAAAAGATGCAGATGTTATTGATTTGATGTGGCTGTTAAATTTCAAGTTCAAGAGTCCACTATTACCCCAATATTTCTAGCCTGATCTGAAAGTTTGAGAGAGAGAGAGAGAGATGACAAACACAACTACAGATAAAAAAAAAAGTATAATATGAAGCCTTTAAAGTAGCTGTGAATCAAACTAATAATGGCCTAAATGTATTTACTGTGTATGTGCATGTGGTATATATGGTCTTAAGCAATGAAATAAGTTTCTTGCTAAACTTTTGAGTGCATTTCATAGTATCTAGTATAAAGTGACTGATCAAATTCTAATCAAAAGAAGGTGGTTTGGTTTGAATAAACTAGAAGACATTGATAAACTGCACTTACTTCCCGGTCATTACAGAATACTACAGTTTGAGAGCCGTTTAACCCAGCTCCCCGGCCACTGTAATTACTTTCTGATTGATCACTCATTTCCAGAATACTCAGTCCTTGTGGAGAAAACGTTCCAGGGCCCCCTGCTTTCCATTACCCACAATGCACTGTGCCACATGGAGCTGAATAACTAACTCTTGTCCATGTTTAGTACCCAGCGCACAGGTGAGTGTACTGAGGAATAAACGGCTGGTGAGGGAGAGGTATAGGTGATGGAGTGCAAACAGATGTGTTCTTACAAAGGCCTGATCGTCCCTCGGAGCACCACTTTTCACAGCACGTGGCAAAGCTCATAAATCAGTGTACAAGCCCCCCCCCCCCAACACAATCGCTCTGTCGCCATCTCGCCTCACCACGAGACAAACCCTGGCTCACCGCAGCTCAAAATGATGAAAAATATTCTCCCAAACTAGATGTGGAAAGTAAGTAACTCAGGATGTTTGGTTCAGTGTCATATAGTGTGCCTTATTCAAGCTTTATGATCTACATTGGGGAGCTTACGTTAGCCTTGGTATGTCGGCTGTGTACGGAGAGTCCTTGGGCGTCATAAAATATCCATGGAAAAGGACGAGGCAAAAACAAGAAGGAAAATCATGGATTCAAACGGCAGTGGATAGACAGGATGAAGTGAAATAAACAAAACGAAACTTTGACAGTGTAAATTTGCCAAATTAAAGAATAAAAAAGCCTATTTCTGTCAATTAGCATAGCAGTCGGGTACTAGTAGGAGGCGGCAGTGGCTCATTTAGTAGTGTGTTCGTCCGCTGATCTGAGTGGATCAGATTGGCAATTCAAATCTCACTCCCATAGACGTATAATGTTGTTTCAATTCAATGTTGTTACAGCCCTAAGCCTTAAGTTCTTTTCATTTGTTAGTATTTACCTGGGGTTTAGTGTGTAGCTGAACTTGTTTTTTTTAGTTTCTTACTTTAGGTTCTTTTGTTTTATACATGTATGTAAATATTTTAGCCCACTTTTGTTACTTTGCCTTTTACAACTTCTTCTTCTACAGGATCATTGATTTAACCAACAGAACGTTAGAAAATTAACATTGAAACAGACAAGCAAGATTAAAAAACAGAAAACAAGCAAATGGAGAACTGTCCCAGAACAGTTCTCCATTTGCTTGTCCTTAGACCCTCCTTCTCAGCAAAGAACAACTCAAAAAAACCACAGAAGAGAAACCACAAGGAGAACCACAGTGGAGGAGAGATTCACTCCCATGGACGGACAGGCTGCAGATATGTCTCAACAGAGGACATAACGATCGTCCTCGGGCAACACACATGACTCACGATATAATGAGTTAAATGATATATGCTGTCCTGAACAATGTGATTCATTTGTACTAAAAAGTATTTCTAAAAATGCAATCAAAGTGGAAAGTGCTTGTGCAACGTGGGCATGTTATTCTGGGACACGGCCATGTAACAAGGGCAGCACTGAATTAACCAAACAAAGCAGACATGTTTTGTAAAATGGGAAATGTAACTATTTGGAACATGGCCTTTTGGATCATGGATCATTCCAAAATTTCCAGGAAAACATAACGAGTATTCCAAAAATACAGACACAAAGGAGTCAAAAGCTTGTATTTATTCATTTTCTTGTCAACTACAGCCAGAAAAGTTTGAGGGGTGATGGAAAAGAAGAGAATACCGTTTTAAAATGCACTGAAGGAATACTTATAGTGTGAGTGGAAAGGCAAATAAAATACAGTATCCAGCCTCGCCTCCAGTGTCCAGTAGACACTGGAGGCGAGGTGGGTTAAGCGTCTCACCAAAAGATAGAATTTTATTATTATTATTATCATTTTTGATGTTGGTAGTGTGATTCAAAGCGCAAATCTTTGGATCAGAGGTCAAGCATTCTACCAACTGAGCCTACTCCCACTACTTTTACTACTACACCACCAAATACAACTACTACCATTGACCCAGAAAATGCATTATGAATAGTTACACTGATAAGTATTTCAAAACTACAACACTTGTTTAGGTAAGTCCATTTAACCTGCCAATCGAACGCACAGTTTAGTTTGTGTTTATATGGCTTTCCCAACACATCTGTCATGATTGAGGAAACACCTGCTGCTGCACTCCAGCCTCATCCTTCTCCGGTCGGTGACACTTTGCTCCATAAATCACGCCGGTACACCTGAAGAGGAAAAATACGTTTTATAACTCGAGGAGAAAAGTTGGGCCTAGTTTTTGAGTACTTTTGTTGGCAGCTGTAATAAAAGGTCCCCAGTTCTTCCCCACTTCCAGGTGCAAAGGGGCTCTTTTTGATAAGTAACAATTCCCTGGGCAGTGGACATGAAAAATGCCTGCCTTTTAGCTGGAGTCTAGCTAGCCCTCTGCATGACCAAGGCTAACATTAATCATTGTGCTGTGGACCCTGCGCTCACTTTAGCCAGGTACTTAGCATGTCACCAACAGTGCTGACTTGTAAAAGAGCATTTGTTGCATGCCAAGTGGACAAGCTACCCAATAAAAACACGCTATGCATTTTGGGGGGAGAACGCTGCTAATCAAGAAGAAAGGGAGAACCAATCAAGCTGTAGCAGTTAACGCGCTGACCTGCCAAATTGCTAATGTAACATGCACAGTTTCACATATTATAGGGACATTTGAGGCAGGCAGTGCTGAGAAGTGGTAAGAGTTAGATAGGCTAATGGCACACATTAGTCTTTATAAGGCTGGAGATGGTGTGCCAGATTCTAGCCCGCTGCCATTAATGGAGAAAAAAAAGGAATTATGCAAAGTAAGGGTCCTGCAAAAGGTCAAAAGGGTACGTGTGAAGTAAGGCCAGGAAGTTGGTGATCATTTTGTGTTTGACCTGCAAGTTTTACAATAGCCTTTTCTTAAAACGAATGTCAAATTTTAAATGCAGTTTCATAAATTTGCATGGTGATGTTTTGGGGAAGTGTTAAAGAAGACATCAGTGCTTTTCTTAAGGTGTTTTGTTTTGTGTTTTTTTTACATTTTGTTCTTTGTAAAACACAATATTGATCTAGAACAGCTTAATAACTGAAATAGCTCTATTGACTTCCTGTTAAAACTGCAGAAGTGAAAAGGCCTGACTCTTCACTGTGGCATTTCAGCAAAACAAGCAACAGATTTAAATTTACTTGTTGCTATTGTTGGGAAATGGCTTTTGAACCCCAGGTGTCTGACCCAGAGTCCGAACATTTAATAAAAAAGCAGGTAAGCACAGATAAGTGAGTGGAGACAGGGAGTAGGTGAAAACTGGCATTTTCTGGGCACTCAAGCCTTAAACGAAGAATACAAGATTAATCAAATGTGCATGAATCAATTGGAATATAACTTGGCGTATGTTTAAAATGAGGAAAAATGGACGCTTCAATACTTTCAGTTTCATTTGGGACTGTGTGGGCCTTGCGTGTTGTCACTCTATCTTGAGGAGTTTTGTTCAGGTACTCTACTTTTCCCAATCAACACAAAATATGCACAGTAAATACACACTTAAGCCTCCAGTTATAGACACTCTTGACCAATATCCTGGCTAAGAATCTGTTGATGGGCGCTTGGGCATTGCACCGTTAACCTCTACCCCTGACAGACTGTTCCATGGACACTGAAGGATGAATATATCTATAACATATTTAAATCCAACTTTCAAACAGTGTTATTCCTACCCAAACACCTTGTGCCATACGCTCTGAATGTGTTTGCGAGTGCACTGAAGTATACAAGGTGCCAGAATAAATAACCTATGATATTTTGCATGAACACATCCATTACTGGAGACTGGGGGTGGAGAGAATAGTAATATCAAAGTGTAGCAGCTTTGTACTGCTGAGGGGTAGGATAATTATAGTTTTAAAAAGACTATCACGGGTGTTTTAATACACAGTAATATGGGGTTATTTATAACAACTATGTTGTCTTAAAAGGGTCTGTACACAATTTTTTTCCCATGTATTTGAGAAAAAGTGTGTCTTGCTCGAGTAGATATCTTGTAAGCTGCTCTTGAGGTCAAAATGATGTGTGCTATAACGGTGAAACTCTGCTTTAGTCTCTGAGAGTTGTGAAAAGCGCTTACAAACTCGCAGTGAATAATTAGGATGCTCAGACTACATGGGTAAGTGAGGAGTAACTTTGGACCACTGCAAACTATATAAAATGAACAAGTTCTGTTATTCATGTTTTTAAAAAATACTAAATTAGGTACAGTGCTTTTAAAGCAGAACTACCAAACTTTGAGAGTTATTCTGAAATTTAAATCTCAACTAATTTCCCAACAAAATACTAATCCTGCACACAATGATCAAATTGAAAAGTAAAACAGGAATTTAAACTTTTTTTTTTAAATAGATGTGAACCAGCTAACCACCTTACTTGCATGTGCATAACAATTAAATTTAAAACTACCAAGCCTCCTAACACATTTCAATGTATTCCCTTTGAATTCATGAGAAGCCTCTTTTGTGAAGTCTTGAACATCAGCCAGATGAGCTGTCTGACTGAAAATGAATGTGTTTAGTGTGTTCTTTCTGTAGCTCGTCCTTATAAAATGTGTCTCCAAAAGTGTCTCCAAGAAGCACTTAAGAGTTATGCGATTTTACACCTTTATGATGTCTGGGTCACCTATTATGCCTCCAATATACAGACTCTACCGCCATTATCCAGTAGAAAATCATCAAGTCCCCATTCCTCATTCGGAATTTGTTTATCCTATAACCATTTTTTATTATATTTTACCATTTGAGTATTAAATGTGCACTATGCAACTTTTCTGGTTGAGCATCTACCACCGACTTGTCACAATGGAAATGCTAATTCTTGACTTGAAATGTTCCAGAGTATGGAATTAAAATGATCTCTCGTCTATTCATTCAGTTATGAGTTGTTTGTTTTTTTGTTTTGTTTTTTTGTTTACTTAGAAGTAAGTGATCTGAACTTTACCCCTGCTTGTCTCCATGGATATAGGCAAGTTAAATGTTAAATGTGTAACTTCAGTGTGCTTTTACCTAGTGTTTCATCAAATCTGTGAAAAATGCACTTTTTTCCCCATTTAAAATCACAGTACATAACTTTTCTGGCATTATCTACCTGCGAGCCTGCACACAGCAAAACTTGAGTTACCGCCATGCATTTTTTGGCAATAAAAACTTCAATTTATTAAATGCAAGACATATACATATACTATTAAACTAATATGCAGTTACCAGTTAGCCAAAAGACCACTATCTTTGCTATATTTTTCCCTTGCCAAAACTCCAAACGTTTCCAGTATCTATTGACAGATTCTTATTTAATTTAGTCATTTCAGTTTTCCCCTGTTAAATGTTCATATCTCCTCTTCTCTTCACCATGCCCCCATTTGATTAATCTGTATGCCTAGATTATTCAGTAAATAGATTGCAAACGTTATGCCAGCGTGTTTCATCATGCTACCTCATTTGACGAGCCCGTGCCTTGAAGCTTGTAGTGAGAATCTAGTTTTGTTTATCTCGCCTCTATATCCTGATCCCTGGCTACCTCATAATGAATTCATTGCTTCCATCTATTCCACTACCTTCCACCTTTATCAGAAGTGTTTAAAAATTGACAACTTGACCGCTATTTTTGAAAGAAAATCCATCTCGCTTGGAAAATGGATTTTTACTCATATGATGTTCCAAAATAATGAAAAGGATGTAGTTGGCAAAAAAAAAAGAAAGAGAAAGTAGTCTGGGCAGTTCTTATAATATTCTCCCTAGCGTGGTATTCACAAACAGTAGCCAGGAGGATACTTATCATCATGCATGGAATAGATAGCTGCTTTTGTATGATCAAGGCCCCCAAATGCAACCTTCCTCTTAGTGCCTCTCAAATCCTCCTTAACGCAGTTTAAGAGTGGACTGAAAACCCACCTCTTCTTCCTGACATTTAATATTAGCTACACAGGATATCTTGGTGTTTTTCATGTATCTCTCATATATTTGTTTTGACTTTTATATGAAGCACTTTGGCTTTAAATGTGCTGTAAAAAATAAACTTGAATTGAATAGAATATAGATGACGTGTATAACTAAAATACCCTAATAAAACACCTTTATTTTGTTCAATGAATGTTAATCTGTCAGTTTAATACTTCCACATAAATTGTCCATGCTGATGACATTTCCACTTTGTACTTTTCTTTGCAATTTTTATTCCACACAAACCACCACCAACTATAATAGATATTAACCGCAAGTACTATCCCACCAAACAAAGTAATACTTAGAAGAATACTTGTTAAGGCTAAACCTGCCATATGCACGTTTAGTCTTAACATTACAGAGCGTCTACCTTCTTCCATGCTTGTATCAATAATACAGTGCAGAGACAGCTCATCATTTGTCCGTTGCCATGTGAAATCAGCAGAAAAGCACCAGAGTTAATCCATTGGCTGCGGAGGTCAGTGTGAGCGGTGCAGGTCACTTGTCATGTTGACATCCAGCCGTGGTACAGGACCGTGGGAGGAGAGGGATGAGCTGGAGAGGCCCTTTTAGTGACTGAGGGTCAAAACAGTATGGAAAAAATATTAGTGCAGCAGAAATGTATGAATCACCCAGTGGTCACAAAAAGAAAAGAAAGTACTGTAAAATGGGCTATATATTTGTAATTTTAAAAAGATAAAGTAAAAGAATAAAATAATGAATAATAAATATAGCCACAAGCGGCAATAACCGGCCCCCACCCATGCACTGCCCCACAATTTTTCTCTTTACATTACACCTACTGCCAATAGTGAGTCTCTTCCTCTTTGGAATTTGGAGAGCTTTTGATGCCCCACTCCTCTAGATAATCTTCACAAAATTTTAGACTATTCTGACAAATGCTCTAGAAGGAGTATGTGAGTAAATGTGAGTAAAATGTGACAACTGACAACAAAAATTGGCAATTGTGCCATTTGAATAACATAGTTTCTACATCACAAAAAAAAAAAAAAAAAAAAAAAAAAATGGCATGAGTGTTATTGACTTTTTTGACTGAAAAAAATGCAATTTTGTGCAAAATTTCAAAAAAATTTTGTAAGACAAATTTTTTTCTCCCCATATTAAGTTTTTCCTTTTCAATCTGTAGGGGACGCGAAACGTACCCAATTCAATTTTTGCTTGGGGGCAAGGAGTTTAACAACTGATTCAAATTTCACTCAAATCGGAGTTCATATGTGCAAATGGGAGCAGTTTGTATAAATGGCAATTTTTGCCGCACAAACCATAAGCCTTGTGCCAAAAATTGGGATAACTTTTGATGCCCCACTCCCTGAGATGATTTTATTTATTTATTTATTTTTTTTTTACCAAATTTGAACCTGTTTGGCAGAACACCCTTGGAGGAGTTTGACATACAAAAAAAGCTTTGCAAATTTTAATCCTTTTAAGCTTTGCCTCTAGTGTTGACAAAATAGATGACATGAATTAAGACTCAAGATGAAATAGATTAAGCTGAGGGTTTAAGTTAAGGTCAGACAAGTATATACTGTGGTTAATGTTAGGACTGGTCTCCAGGAAATGTCAATGTATTGAAGCATGCAAAAAGCATTGAAACTCAACATGTGTACACTGTTCTGACCAAATAAACTGAACGGTACAATAGTGAAAAAAGGTTCCCTGTTTGAGTCCTAGTCCCCATGCTCTTTATTGACATCAGTGCTCTCCATACACCTCTCTGTTGGCTGCAAATTGTGTAATGCTCACCAACTAATCTTTGCTTTCTGTGCAATTCAGCATTAATGATCCATCTTATTATCATATATAAAGACCCAAACAGAAAAAGAATCATATCTTCACATTACACTAATGGGTGAAGAATTCATTCAACCCCAGTGGCCATCAGTCATGCGGGCTTAGACCGGGGAGGGATTTTGACTGATCATTTAATCGGCATTATGGATTAGATGGATGGGCGAAGAAGTTGCTGTTAGGGCTCGCTTCAATTAGTTAACTATCGACTGGTGCTGCCTAATGGGCCATTGGCGGCTGGCTGCAGATGAGTCCGTGGGTATAAAAAAGGCCCGGCTCGCTGGCTCGGAGACTGGGCACTGATTCAATCTTCTTCATGGACAGTGGAGGGACGACTTTGCCATCAGGGCTATAGGGCGATTTCTCAGCCACGTTTTGTCGATAGAACCTGGAGAAATGTTAAGGGGGGCGTCATGTAGGGAGCAGAATGATGTATGGAAGTAGGGGTCTGGGGGGACTATGTGACATACATCATGGGGGGGTGTAAGGTGAGAGGCGAGGTGATAGGTTATTATCTGGTGTCAAAGGGTGGAGGTGAGGTTTAAGGATGGATATAAAAAGACAAAGGGGCCGTCTGTTTTATGAGAGGGTGGGAAGGATAGAACATCAACTGCAGCAGATCTCAAATTGAATCTAGATTGTTGAAACCGTATAATTTACTTTTAGATCTAAAAGTCCAAGTAGATCTCTAAGCTCCACTAGGACTGGTCACCAAAACTGGCAAGGACTTTTCTGGTGGATGGTGCATCAAGATGTACATGTCTAATGCAAAGTCATAACATCAACACCGAGACAGGCAGGTAGCAGACCCTCCACCAGAGAAATGACATAGCTGCCCTTTAATGTTGAAACACTTAGTCAAATACTATTTTTCTGATTAGCCTCAGCACTGGTGTCAAAAAGATAACTACATTGCACGATACAATCTCTCAAATAGTTATATCAATACCTGAGGCTCCTAAAACAGACATTGTCATTCCTTTTAACCTTTGCTATTGTGTACATATCCTCAGTGCGCAGTCTTCTTTGAGATCTCCAGTTGATGCATCAGTTTATATTCTCTTCTCTTCCTCCCGCTCTTTCGTTTCCTGGTAACAGCCGCCTGTGCAGTCGCTTGGAAAATCTACTTTGTCCCTAAGAATATCAATCACTGCTTTTGTTTAGCATATATATATCTGGGAGTCTTCATTTATCATTTTCTCTACATTCTGGAGACTGCAGCTCACCGGCAACAGCTGCAGATATGGTCAATAAACAGAGGAATCTTGGTGTTTAGTGTTTTCAGTGCAAAGCTGCAGTCAGAGCAGGCCAGGGCCGCTGTGCTGAGAGTTCTAGTGAGCATTGACCATTGGAGAGCTGGCACAAACAGAAATTGCCCTCATTTCAGAATCTTGTTTTTCTCCAAATTGCTCCTAGTGAAAGCAGATGCGGCCCGCAAATCAACTGGCCTTGTGTTCCAATCTTTCAATTTCAGTTAGGTTTGTTTATTGCAGCGCCAGCTCTGGATTTCTGTGCGGCTGCCATTGGCACAGTTCTTGTTGTGCGTGTGTTCTTAAACTGCTCACTGACTACTATATATTTAGTTTATAGCATTGACTTTAAACTCCTGACCCACATTTAGTATGGAAACTGAGTCCATTTCATAGACTGTAAAGAAGTGGATTAAGGGAGTGTGATAGTGTTCGGCTCCAGTCAAATGAAGCTCATCCAGACTAGCAGTTACAGGGCAAATTTGGAGCAGAGTTCCTTTTTTGGAATTCCAACGAGTATCCAATGTCAATCTGGACCAAGGCTGTTGAAGCACTGGTTTAACAGGAAGAGTACGCTTAGCAATGCTGCCAATTAAACGTGTTGCTAGCACTAGCGGGAGCCACCTCAGGGAAAGAAGGCGCCTGATTTGTCAATTATTAATGTTCATATCTTGATTTACAGACAAAGTAGTGAAATAAATTACAAGATCATGTAGAGCAGGTTAATACAGACATTTTAAGGGTGAAAAAACAAGCCTGACAGCAGCCGTTACAGAGAGAATGGTGACAGTTTCTCAATACAAAGTTAATTGGAGCCAGAGTCGATGGAGCCGGAAGCGCGCCCACGTTCACTTCTTATTTGGAACGCCGCAGATAAGAAACCAGGGCAGGTGCCCATCATTAGTTGGTTTATCTATATATTTATATAAAATGCATATTACATTTTGATGACTTTTCACCATTCAAAAGATGTAATAATGTGTTAAATTGTCATCTGTCATGGCAAAGGTTATAATTTTTCATCTGTCAGAAACCCATGGACAGTTACTAATTGCATCGAAGTCACAATCAATCAGTTAATTGCATCGCCCAAACAATTTTATTAAAATGAATAAACTTTGCTTTTACCACTAATCAAGTCTCCATTGCATAAATAAATAAGAAAAATACAAATAGTACAAGTTTTAAAATATTGTCCTGTTCACAGTGTTTTAACTTGACCAGAGCTTGCAGTGAGAGCCAGCAGAGTTGGTGACAGCGGTTGTAATAGGGAGCTAAGTCAGTGTGTGTGGCTGAAATCTGGATAAGGTATTGTTCTGACAGGGAAACCTTTTCCCTGGCGTTGCCTGAAGCTGACCACCTGGCTGGCATTTAGCATTACCTGTCAGTCTGTGCAGTGTGTACGCACTAGTGCACTAGTGTGTGTGGAGAGGATCTGTTTACCTGTTTACCACTGCAATCTCAGCTAATAATATCAGACTCCATACGGGATAATTAGCTGCAATAATCATTCGGAACATGACTTGCAAATTCATGCTAATAGTAATCCAGCAAGTTACCAATTTGTCTCATATTTTATGAAACAGGAAGTTATACAGCAGCAATCTTTACATGTAGAACTATCCTAAAGACCCATTTGTAGATTCAAAAACACTGTACCATCAAAGATTCATGACAGTAGCACATATGCTTAATGAGACTCTTTGGGGTAAAGATGATCATCTGTGAGGCCGTTATTGCACAATTGTCTTAGGGGCAAAGTATTTTTGAACAGATTCAGTATTATTCTGGCTAATGGAATATGTGTATACAACTAATGAAATACCATTTAAAGATTTTATTTTTTATTCTGGAGGAACTGTATTAACCCTCTACTTTTCCCACTGCAGAGCTAAAGTTATTCGTAAACTTTTCATGAAAAAGACCCATTACAACACAGCCTCAGATGCACTTTACTCTCCCTGTCTAACTTCTAAAGCCAGCTATAGAATATAATTTACTGCTCACTGAAGCATTACTGTGCCTTTTCTAAGAAATGCAACAACATGTAGAAAAATGAATACAGCTAGCATACTTCACATACCCACACTCAGATACAAACCATACACGTTAGAAAGGAGGAGAAATTATACACACAGAGTAGGTTAATGGAAGTTCCAGTTAAGTGAGGAGATAATGCATAAATAACATTCCAGCACAGGACAGCAATCCGGATTAGCCTATTTATTGTATGCCCTTGTGTAATCTTACAAATACACAGCTGTGATTCTGCCATTTGTTGTTCGCTATAGAGTAAATGAAATAGATTAGCATAAGATAATAAGTCATGACTGTTCTGTAAGCATGTAATTGTGTGTCTGATTAAGATTTCCAATTGTGATGTAAATGATGGTGTATATTAGTCAAGGATTTCTGTCTACAATTAAAATGGAATATGTTGTCATTGAAACAATTTAGGAATGGTGTTGCTATAAATTATACTTAAAATTCAAAGTTAATAGTCTTATATAGAAATGATGAAAGCCGTATTCATGAGTCATTCAATTTAATTCAAGTTTATTTATAGAACACATTTAAAACAGCTGCCCAAAGAGCTTCACAAAAAAGTCACCAAAAAACAGATAATATGATGGAAAAGAACAATAAAACACCAAGATATCCTGTCCAGCTGGTATTAAATGCCAGGGAGAAGAGGTGGGTTTTCAGTCTAGACTTAAACGGCATTAAAGACTGAGAGGATCTAACAGGCATCGACACAATCAGAGTACATGCAGCAGTGAGAAATAGAGTTTTTAATATTGAAAAATCATTATGTCACAAGAAATTCAATTATTAAAAGGCCTGTATCCGATTTCTTTCCCATGCATTTGAGTCAAATTTGTCTAAACCCGGTACAGATATAGTGTATAAGCAGCTCTTAGGTCAAAATAAATCTGCTGCGTGCTTTCTTTATGCAATTATAAAACACTGTACTGTCCAATAATCAAGACGTGCGCAGTTATCATGCTAATTGTTGTTAGTTTTACTGTTATGGCATGATCCTTCTTAGTATCATATATAAGAACCTACTCCTGAACCACATTTAGTCCATTTCATAGACAGCATAAAGAACTGGACAAAAGGAGTGACCAAAGTAGTCAAATGAAGCTCATCGAGGCCAAATACATGCTTGCATCAAAATAGGTGCGGCAAGCTTTTTGAATGCAATTATAAAACCTTGTAATCAGGAAGTGTGCAGTTAGCTTGCTATTTGTTGTTAGGTTTACCCCTCATGGCAAAACTGCATACTGGTCTCTGGAAAAAAAAGTGCTTATGGACTCATCGTGCTGAATAATTGGGATGCTTAGAATGCGTTAAGTAAGTGAGGAATAACTTTGTACCACTGCAAACCTTTTTAAATGAACTAGTTCTGTTTTGTCACATTGTTAAGTCCATAAAAAAAACAGATACAACTCTTTTAAATTGGTTGTTTTTATCATGCCCACTACTCATCCCACCTCCCTACACAAACAACTTGCGATATTTTGTAGAAAAGGACACTTGAAGACACTACAATTTGGTTTTCAGCTGCCGTACTCTTTCATATCTGTGTAGCTGCTCCTCTTGTGAATGATCCTTGGTCTTATTTGATCTGGACTGAGAGCAATGAAATGCTACGGAGGTCCAAGGCCACATTCAAGGGCAATGTGCTTACACTGTCCATATCTCTCCCCTGGACACAAGGCTCTCCCCATTGTTAGTACCGCAACCACTGCACCCACCCACCCAACCACCCATCCACCCACTAACAGCGGCCAGCAGAGAAACAACCTCATAAAAGTGCCACAACACGTATCACCGACAAACAAGGAATAAATACCACTGCAGAAATTGGCTCGAGGTTCAGTTTTATATAAAAGTCTGAAGAATTAGTGTTCACCAGCTAAAGAATTTATCTAGCAATTGTCGAAAATGAAAAAAAAACAACAACTGGGAATTACTACATGTGATTAATTTTAAAGTGAGCAAAAGGAATAGTATTTAATAAATGTACAATAAATAAATTAGCAGGAATGCGCGTTATCCACAGACTGTATCAAGAAGTGGACTAAGTGAGTGTGACGTCACCTACAGCTCATCAAGGCTAGTCGTTATAGGGCGAATTTGGAGCCGTGTTGTATATACCGCGAGTATCATAGCAACCAAAAAGCCAATCTGGAATAACGTGGCGGCTAGCAGGTTAGCTATGTCCATTTATATATACAGTCTATGGTGTTATTCTTGTATATTAACAGTGTGGCAACCTACACCAGTAAATGTACCAGTGCCGAGGGATTGTGAAAGTTTATTTTACGTAAAACATATAAACATTAAATCATAGAAATAAAGAATTAAACTCAAAATTAAAAATCAATAAATAAAAAAAGAGGAAGGAAAAAAAAGGAGAGGAAAAGGAAAGGAAAAGATGAAAATAGGAAGAAAGGAAGGAAAAATAAATAAGAGAATGGAGACTCAACCCTGAAACTGAATGTCAAAACTAGTTTTACCTTCATAACGATACTCACTCATTCATTCATTTTACCCGCTCAATAATAAAACATTAGCTCAGTGTAAGCCCCCAACCCACCCCCTCAACCCACCCCCTCAATCCATCCCAAGCTCTGACCATTACTTTGTTTCTTGTCCTCTGCTTTGTACCAGGTTTATCATTTTCTTGTCTGTTTCTTTGTCTCCTTTGCATGTTTCTATCTCTTGACAAGTCCTGTTATGTTTTGCACTGTACTGTTTTTTCTTTTTTTTTTTTTCCATAAATAAAAAATAAATAAAGAAATGTTGATATCCAATAAATATACTACCTTTTTTTGCTTTGCTTTGAATCAAAAAATAATTAAATGGAAAAATGTATGTGTTATATGTTTTGGTTTTTTTTTGTTTTTTTTTTTATGAAGAGTAACATCACCAGTTTTGTGTTACTACAAACGAAATCCCCTGTAAGGCAAAGTTACACTGTTTATATCCCCAAGTGTTAATGTCCCATGGTTGAAATGATGCCATAACGTGTAAGTATATAAAGTGTCCAGAGGATTACCATGAAATAGACCCCCTCCTAAGTCATTTTTAGCTCTTTTAGCTAGGTAGCCTCTTTCTCACTATGTTTCTAGCTAATGAAGCCTCTTGCTGTGCGGATCTTTGAAAAGCCCCATCTCCTTGTTAGCACCGGAAAAAGGTAAAGAGACTAAGCTACCATTGCTAGGCTTTGTAGCACTCCGGATATCCTTTCTTCTGCTGTGTGCTTTCAAAAAGTGGCCCACCGAGGTAAATCGCAAGGGGCCGTATGAGATTTAAATGATCCGATTAATCCCTGTGCTAATAATCCCTCTATTAAGACTGGTGCAGCGGTGATTAAAGTCTGTGGGGGGCTCTGAAGCTGATTTTAACAGTGCTGCAGCCGAATCATGGCCAAAAGAACATGCACTAAAATAGACTTTCAGTGCCTTTCGGTGATATTTTTGGTCACTTACTAAACAAGTACAATAATAGATATTTATTTGATTAGTATTGTATTGTAAAATGCTACAGACTAGGACTTTCCACAGGTTTTGTTCATAAATGTTCGTTTGATCGTGTTTTTCTAAGTCTTGACAATACTTTCCTCAGTGACAAAGTTTGCATCAGATAAATAAAAGCCATCTGGAATCATCTAATTTCAATAAAACATGGAATTTCTAAGACTTAAGGCTAATAAATTCATTGAATTTATTTTCTTTAAATAGGGATTCAGTAATTTCTAAATTTCCTATATGGAGTTTATATATACAGAAAATATAAATAAAAGGGACCTAAAATTCTGGACCGAAACCACCTAAAAACCTACATTTCTGCTATTCATCATATTCCTTGCACGTTTTTCTCCCACAACAAAAAAATACATTAATTCTATGTCCTTTCTAATGTAAATTGAAGCTCTCCACATATTCATCTGCCCGAGGATAGGTCTCATAATCCTGTGTTTGAGTTTGTCGCCTTAATGTGACTTGAGCTTTTGTTTATTTGCTTTTAGCTGCTAGTCTATCCTGTAGCAGCCTCTGTCCTGCCACTGTCAGCCTCACTTTTGTCCAGCTCAGCCTGCAAAATCAACTCATTCACACAGTCCGTTTTCATTTACTCTAATGCTCCTTTGAAACACAGTCAGGGAAGAGCAGGGCCGGCCACGAAATTTCATTTATTCCAACTCTAACCAACATCTCTCGTCCCATTCCACAACAATGATCATGTAGTGAACAGAAAGGGGTTGTGGACTCCATTAGAGGCCATTATGTAATTTGGTTATGTCATTCTTTAATTAAAATAACATGTTGCTTTGTGGATTTATAGAATTGCACTTGGTGACTAATATTGCTGCATCTCAAAAAACATCTATATGGAGGTTTGAGTTTAAAATATTATGTAAAATTGACTTATATGAGCTTATAACCATATCATGACGGTGTTCTCTCATCAACGTTGTATTTTGATTGATTCAAGCATGCTGTAGTAATCTTGTATTGTCTTGCATTCACTTATACCCCCTACTCACACCCTATTCTCTGCACTTATGATTATTAAAGGTCCTTCCTATATTAGCAAAATGGACTCTAGTGAGCTTTAGGCCATGTGAGAACGTTGTTACTACATCAAAAACAGACATGTACGGAACAAAACGTAACCCCAGGTATGAGTAAGCCTTTATCATTAGTCTGTCCACATTTCCAAAGCTCAAAATGTTCTGCTCCATCTCATGACGTCACAAAGCCATAGTTTTCAAGTTAACAGCTACCTTTTACTGTAGAAGGCTGCAAACCGTTGATTTTACATAACACTTCCTCTATAAGTACGTAAAAGCTAACGGATAAGCTCAGTTTCTCAACGCACTCTGTAATATGTAACATTTATCAAGACTTTTTATCCCCGGTCGTCTCTGAGGATGTCCTTGGATGCTAGTTCTGTTTAAGTGAATAATGAATGGCCTGCTAATAATACCAGCACTTATTGTTTATTAGTGTCATGCAGTGGAAGAAGTGGCTGCAGGAGTGGCTCATGTGCCAAGAGACATGGTTTAAGCAGGTCAAGTGTTTTAAGTTTAATGATGCATGGTGTATAATTTATGTTTGAAGTCACTCTGGGGGCTGTTAATGTGAGGAGCTATTGTATTTTAAGTGCAAACGGATGGGGTATTGGGGTATATTTTATCATTGTCAACCATTGTTTTTTCTCCTAATTTGAAACCGATGCTGATAATAAGCAAGTTTCTAAAAAGTTTCTGAAGTGAGCTACAGAATAATTCATGTAATTCTGTCTAAAATCTATATGATTTCAATCAGTTTGTTAAAAAAAATTGTGTAGGCTTCCAAACCTAACGCTGCACGGATTAGATCATTTGTTTTCTCTTCAATTATTTATGCATTTACTTACTTATTCTATTTTCTTTTACAGAGATTTGAAGTTTGCAGAGCACGATTACTGTTAATCCCACCCCACAGTTGGGCAATACAATTTGAAGCTTGGAAAATCCTACCTGGGGCAATGTTTTTCTCCTAAATTGTTTTCTTGTTGCAATGATTCATCACAGATTATAAGGTTAAGTAGTAAGTTGTACTGATTTAAAGAGGCCACAAGAAACATCTGTCCAAAAATGGCATTGTTGATCAAGATAATGTCATGTTTGTACAACTCAGACGATCCAATGAGTAAAATTAATACCAAAAGTGAATGGGTTTAATCCGACCTTTTCTCCTTGCTCTGAACGCCTTTGCGGGGCCGCATTCCATCAGTTTTATGAGCGGACACAGAGAAAACGTTTCCGTGTTAAGTGATGCCGATGGAGGTCGACGCCAACAATGTCATTACGGTGCCATAAAGTCGAACGGCGGGCAAAAGTCATTCACAGATACGGTAACTTCTGTAGCATTAACCATTAGCTGGACTTTAAAGAGCTTCCGCTTAACCATCAATGGAGGTTTTGGCTTTCACTGCACCATTCCAACAAACACTTTATGCTGTATCCACGAGACCCCCGCTTTTACGAGATTGACACCGCATTTCTCCATGGGAATTGAAGGCATTTATACTCTAGTAGCATCACATTTGTTAGCCTCTTTTAAAAGGTGAGACATGTCGTATTTCGCAGCGTGCTATTACCCCAAGGGGATGGTGTAAACATGCTGGGAGCGTCACCCCCCCACCCCCACCCCCTTCCCCTCCTCCTCTGCTAGCCCCCAGCAGAGAGGTACACAGCCACCAGCCAGACGGGACTCTGAGCTGAGGGGGAAACTAACCCCGACATCCCCCCCGCACGCGCACTCTTTTGTAGCCGTGATGAGAGCTTTGTCGTACACAGCCGAGACAGCGCAGAGGCAGGGCTCAGACGGTTTGAAGATATGACGAAAACACACCCAACTTTGATCCATTTCTTTGAAGAAGATGATTTGAAGTACGCAGTTTCAACAAGGTGTTATGAAAGGTGTGATCCATTTTCGTAGTTTTCAGTGTATTCCCAATTATGATGATACAGGACGTGATGTGGGTTACTGTAAAGTATTGCTATGAATGGATATTCATCTTCATTCACTCATTATAAATTATAATACAGGTATGGTAGGAGAAAGATAATGGTGCACAATGGAACTTTTCTGGTGGGGGTTTGCCGAGTTATTTCAATTTATTGTTCAAAAATAACTTAAAAGAAAAAAACTGTACATACTGTAGAACAGGGGTGTCAAATATATTTTCACCGGGGGCCACATTAGCAAAATAGCTGCCTTCAAAGGGCCGGATGTAAAATAAATCTAACTACTTTTTTAACTTGTTAATTAACTGTTTCTGTATTTATTACTTGTTAAAGTTACAAATATTGCATATGCATTAGCCTAGATGTAAAAATGTGGCTGTGTAACTGCTTATCGCCTGGTAAAATTACATTTTAAGACCATTATACCTTTTAGTTTACCCTGTCAAGGGCCACATGACATGATGTGGAGGGCCACATTTGGCCCCCGGGCCTTGAGTTTGACATATGTGCTGTAGAACATTCTTGGCAAAGCAATAACATCTTCATGGAGTCATACAATGTGGTGGACCGTGCACTAGAAAAGTTACACTGTGCACCTTTAAAATAAGGTAAAATTAATGTAAAACTTTGAATTTGTTCAGGTTAACAAACACATCACAAAAATAGGATGCCACTGTAATTACTTAGTTGTTCTATATTACATCATGGCAACCTTTTACTGAGCATTTCTCAAATCCCCCTAACTCAGTTTGAAGTCCATTATCAGCCTGGACTTTCAAAAGAATTGTCCATCGATCCATCCATTTTCTTCCGCTTATCCGGAGCCGGGTCGCGGGGGCAGCAGTCTAAGCAGGGACTCCCAAACTTCCCTCACCCCGGACACGTCCTCCAGCTCCTCCGGTGGGATCCCAAGGCGTTCCCAGGCCAGCCGAGAGACATAGTCCCTCCAGCGTGTCCTGGGTCTTCCCCGGGGCCTCCTCCCGGTGGGACATGCCCAGAACACCTCCCTAGGGAGGCGTCCAGGAGGCATCCTGAGCAGATGCCCGAGCCACCTCAACTGGCTCCTCTCAACGTGTAGGAGCAGCGGCTCTACTCCGAGCTCCTCCCGTGTGACTGAGCTCCTCACCCTATCCCTAAGGGTGCGTCCAGCCACCCTACGGAGGAAACCCATTTCAGCCGCTTGTATCCGCGATCTTGTCCTTTCGGTCATTACCCAGAGCTCAGGACCATAGGTGAGGGTAGGAACGTAGATTGACCGGTAAATCGAGAGCTTTGCCTTTGGGCTCAGCTCCTTCTTTACCACAACGGACCGATACAGCAACCGCATCACTGCAGACGCTGCACCGATCTGCCTGTCAATCTCACGCTCCATCCTTCCCTCACTCGTGAACAAGACCTCGAGATACTTGAACTCCTCCACCTGAGGCAGAGACTCACCACCCACCCGGAGAGGGCAAACCACCTTTTTCCGGTCGAGAACCATGGCCTCGGATTTAGAGGAGCTGATTCTCATCCCAGCCACTTCACACTCGGCTGCAAACCGCCCCAGTGCCTGCTGCAGGTCCTGGCTCGATGAAGCCATCAGGACAACATCATCCGCAAACAGCAGAGATGAAATCCTGTGGTTCCTGAACCAGACCCCCTCCGGCCCCTGGCTGCACCTAGAAATTATGTCCATAAATATAATGAACAGAACCGGTGACAAAGGGCAGCCCTGGCGGAGTCCAACATGCACCGGGAACAGGTCTGACTTACTGCCGGCAATGCGAACACAGCTCCTGCTCCAGTCATACAGGGACCGGACAGCCCTTAGCAAAGGGCCCCGGACCCCATACTCCCGGAGCACCCCCCAAAGGACACCTTGAGGGACACGGTCAAATGCCTTCTCCAAATCCACAAAACACATGTGTACTGGTTGGGCAAACTCCCATGAACCCTCGAGGACCCGATGGAAAGTATAAAGCTGGTCCAATGTTCCACGACCGGGACGAAAACCACACTGCTCCTCCTGAATCCGAGGTTCGACTATCGCTCAGATTCTCCTCTCCAGTACCCTGGAATAGACCTTAACGGGAAGGCTGAGGAGTGTGATTCCCCTGTAATTGGAACACACCCTCCGGTCCCCCTTCTTATACAGAGGGACCACCATTCCACAGGTACTGTCCCCGACCGCCACGCGATGTTGCAGAGACGTGTCAGCCAAGACAGCCCCACAACATCCAGAGACTTGAGGTACTCGGGGTGGATCTCATCCACCCCCGGAGCCTTGCCACCGAGGAGCTTGCTAACCACCTCGGTGACTTCAGCCAGGGTGATGGACGAGTCCGTCTCCGGGTCCCCAGTCTCTGCTTCCTCCTCGGAAGACATGACGGGGGGATTGAGGAGATCCTCACAGTATTTCTTCCACCGCCCGACAACATCCCCAGTCGAGGTCAGCAGCTCTCCACCCGCACTGTAAACAGTTTTGGTGAAGCACTGCTTCCCCCTCCTGAGGCGTCTGATGGTTTGCCAGAATTTCTTTGAGGCCGTCCAATAGTCCTCCTCCATGGCCTCCCTGAACTCCTCCCAACCCCGAGTTTTTGCCTCTGCAACCGCACGAGCCGCAGCACGCTTGGCCTGCCTGTACTCATCGGCTGCCTCAGGAGTCCCACGAGCCAACAAGGCTCGCTAGGACTCCTTCTTCAGCTTGACGGCATCCCTTACTTCCAGTGTCCACCACCGGGTTCGGGGATTGCCGCCGCGACAAGCACCACAAACCTTACAACCACAGCTACAAGCAACAATAGAGGTGGAGAACATGGCCCACTCAGAGTCCATGTCTCCAGCCTCCCCCGGGATCAGGGAGAAGTTCTTCCGGAGGTGTGAGTTGAAGACCCCTCTGACAGAAAGCTCTGCCAGGCGTTCCCAACAGACCCTTACAATACGCTTGGGTCTGCCAGGTCTGTCCGGCTTCCTCCTCCGCCAGCGAATCCAACTCACCACCAGGTGGTGATCGGTTGACAGCTCAGCCCCTCTCTTCACCCGAGTGTCCAAGACACGCGGTCGGAGATCAGATGACACGACAACAAAGTCGATCATCGACCTCTGACCTAGAGTGTCCTGGTGCCACGTGCACCGATGGACACCCTTGTGCTCGAACATGGTGTTTGTTATGGACAAACTGTGACTAGCACAGAAGTCCAATAACAAAACACCACTTGGGTTCAGATCAGGGAGGCCGTTCTTCACAATCACGCCCCTCCAGGTGTCACTGTCGTTACCCACATGGGCGTTGAAGTCCCCCAGGAGAACCCCCAGGAGAACAGTCCCCAGTCGGTGCACTGTCTAGTACCCCTCCCAGGGACTCCAAGAAGGCCGGGTACTCCGCACTGCTGTTTGGCCCGTAGAATTGTTATCACAGGAAATAAAAATACATACGGACTGCCAACTGTCAAACTAATTACTCAGAATGGAAATATAGGCTGCTATTTTGAACTGTACTGGCTCTCGGTGTTCACAAGCGCTGGCCTTTTGCATTTCTGTCAGAAGAAATGACAGATAAAACATTATATGAGAGAATGTGTGGGTTAAAGGTCCACATAACACATACATCTACAGAAATGTATAGTAATTTACTGTGCTGCAAGATTTCACAGCAGTTTCTACTTCCATTCTATCCAGGAGAAATGGCACTCATAAGGTCAAGCTGAGGTAACCAAAGTAGCCACAGTAACAGCACCATCACAGTCACTTTTTACTCTTTCGAAGTATAGCTCCATTTTAGGGACGCTGAAAGAGGATTCACATCAGAAAAGAGTTTTGTTTGAAAAGTGTACGCTTGTGTTGTAATATGGACAGATAAAAATCAATGCTGCACAATCCCTTGTTTGGCACCTGGTTGTCTCTGCTGATTGGCTCAGCGGGGAGAGTCCACTGTGGTTTGGCTGCAGTTGATTCAGCAGTTCTCAGCACAGAGAGTAAGTACTCTATATGTCTGCTTTATTCTTAACTTTAAGTGGTGATGTGCTCCAGTAGAATAATCAGAGAAGGTGGAGTAGCAAAAGACTACTCACATACTGTTACGTCAAAAATAATATTGCAAAAGTAGATATACAATGAATAGTTGCTCAAACAAAAGCAAAAATAAATAAATAAATAAATAAATAATTGAGGTAAGTAAAAATAGTAGTAAGTGTTTGGATGCAGCATAACAAAATTATATCTGAAGGAGTGTGCAAGAAACACAAATGTTTAAACCATTTAACTGTCAAAGTAATATTCTGACCATAAAAAATATTACACATGAGGGACAATTTTATTACAAAATATGATAATGAGTGCATTTGCTGACTGAAATCTGCTTTTTGTTTTATTAAAGCTAGCATGATTGGACTTTTTTCAACGTGATTGCACCTCATGAATATTTCAATGTTGTTTGGACATTTATTACCATTATGTGAAGTAAAATCTGTACAGTCCTTAGAAACTAATCAACAGGGTACATAGAATTATATATTATGCATATTTAATTATCCTTTAATTATATATATTTTTTAATCTATCTTAGAAATGTTTTTGTCATTAGACCAAGGACCAGCCGTTTGGTCTAATCAGCTGAAGCATTCAATTTATTTTGTTCAAGCCACTCAAGCCAATCTGAAAATCTGAACCTTGCAGCACAACATGTGTGAAAGTCCGCTGACTGTGCAGTAGATGTATTACTATGTATCCTCATGTCTGGAGCGATTTGTATTACATATCTGATGCCATTCTGTTTTTCATTTAAATGTGCTCTTACTCTAACACCACCTGGATATATTCTTGTCATTAAACTGAGCAGTCTCCCCTGTAATTTCCCCACACCACCACCGGGGGATCAGAGGTCTTGATCTGAATCGCTCTCGTCTCGCTGGCTGCTCGCAGAAATGAGCAGGGCCTAGAACGATAGCGCCACTCTAATCGCACTTTCCCATTAATTGATACCTCTATCTTTGCAGTGTGACGTGCATACACCCCACACACTCACTGGAGCATGTGTCAGGATTTCACCACTTCTCTGTAGTACCATACAGTAGATATGAAAAATTCATTAGCTCCCTGGCAACCAAAGCAAGGTGAGCTGCTATACAACACTGGTCGTTTCCAAGAGACACAAAGGAGTGGGAGTAAAGGGAAAAAGATTGTCAAAGTACGGTAGAAATAGATTCTCATTAATCTCATTAGTTTTATATTTGCAAAATTGTTGATTTGTTGGCAAGATATGGTGATTCCCAGGATTAGAAAACAAACAGAACCTTAGGGAGCCGTAGTAATACATAACTGCAATAACTGCAAAATAGTAATATTCTTTTTCACCCCCCCAAAAAAAGAAGAAAAGTCTGTATTTGGCTATAAACCAATAACCACATTCCTCTGCATTTGTTAATTGAGTAGTGAGATTTCTGTTGGGCAGTCTTTTTATAAAACAATGGTTGCAGCACTGTTAAATGTTTGGGGAGGCACACAAGTGCCCTTACCTTCCATCCAAAAGGTTGAAAGTTCAACTCCACATCACTCCTCTTTAGAGACTTGCTTGTCCACGCCTCATTACAGCGGAGTCTTCTCGTCTGTGAAATGCCATGTGATGTGTTATTGTCAGTTTTACATAAAATTGCAATGATATAAAGAACATTTACTCCAAGGAGCAACAGAGCAGGACTTATTTGTAAGGTGGAGATAGTAGTGCTACGAAGAGTCACTGCCGTTGATATGGCAACAAGACAGTGGATCTTATTCTAAAAACATAACAGCATTCATTCAATGAGTGAATTTTACAATCCTCAAACGGAGCAGAACAATATATTAGTGAATTTTAATCATAAGTATACATTATATATATATATACACGTTTTGAATGAACATGTGACACAAGTGTTGTTGTGGATCTGTTATTTGGACAGCTGTCCGCTCGTGTGGAAGGCTGGTGCTTTTTGTGAGCTCCACATAACAGTCTTGGATTGCTTGTCCAGGTTTGTGCCAGGGGCCAGAGTAATATGATTGGACAGCCTTGTGTTTTTCTATAGATAAGGTTTTGTGAATCCATTTCAGCAGCACACACCAAAGAATGATAATTTGTTATAGAACACGTACAACACACAGTAGCTCAAGTCTATTATTGCAAGGTGTGTGTTGTGTGCAGTTTGTGGAGCAGTGCTGTGGGTCTAATAGATGTGATAAAGTAGGAGCTTTGTGAATGCTCCTATTTTGTGGTATTACATTATCCTTATATGTATAAATGATAAAAAAAAAAAACCTTCTAGGTAAAACTTAACAAAATATTACCGGTGTAGGGGTAAGTATTCTAAAGTTTTTTAAGCGTCCTATTGTGTGTCATTTTGTGTCAAACTTCAAATCGCCATGGATCATATTTTTGGTTACTTTTGGCCAGAATGTTTCTCCCACCAACATT
Source organism: Periophthalmus magnuspinnatus (assembly GCF_009829125.3). NCBI lineage: Eukaryota > Metazoa > Chordata > Actinopteri > Gobiiformes > Gobiidae > Periophthalmus > Periophthalmus magnuspinnatus. The sequence continues at coordinate 10,789,394 of NC_047147.1, read as the reverse complement.
TAAACTACAAGATACCAGCTTAACAGATTTCTTTAGAGGTGGTGGTGGGGAAGATGGAGGTTTATGTCCTTGGGTAAGACACTTGACCCATATTTGCCTATGTATAGACATGGTGTGTGAGTGTGTCTTTATTGCTGCTCCAAGGTAGTCATGGAGAAGAGAGTGACTAATGCAGTAGGCAAGGCAAGTTTATTTGTAGAACACAATTCTTACACAAAGTAATATAAAGCTGCACGATGTAACTGTACGTCTTCACTGAGATGTGTTTGATTTACCCGAAATACCCCACAGTATGACATTAAACATATCTATCACCACAGAGACACCAGCAGGCTAACTTACAGGTCACATTTGTAGAAAGGCAAATCTGCTCACCATAAAAAAATTTATGTTTTTCAAGGTATTGAAGGTTTGAGCAATGAAAATGCCTGCAGTTGAATCAGTGCAAGGTGCATAATTTCACATTCCAGAAAAAATTATAACATCTCCAAAGAAAGAAACAAGCAATTTACACACCTGCCACTAGAAAAGTTACATAGTGCGCCTTTAAAGTGTTTTATGGAATGAGAAATAAAATAACAAAAACAGAAAAAGACGACTTAACTGAGGGTTTAGTGTTAAGAGTATTAATTATTTAGAAAAATTTGGTGGATTTTTTGCTTTATTAAGTTTAATTAAGTCTATTATAAAACGTTACCAATTGTCTTTGTCTTCCTTTTTTATGATCAACATTTCACGCAATAAAACATTGTAAACCAACATAACAGACAGGCTAAAACTAACTGCTACTCTTCCTATTCAAACTTGTTCAAACCCGATGTACTTGGGATTTTTTCCTTGGAGGCTCTGCATAAACAGCCCCGCAGTGACATTTCATTTGTGCACTTCTGATGGTCATGTTTGTGTCAGAGTGCGTCTGCCTGGCCCTCCTCTTAAGTGTGTGTGGGCGACATCTTCTACTTATACTTCAGAATTATTTTGCCTGTGAATCTGCCTCCTCAAACTCACAGAAAACCCTCAATGAATAAAAAAACCTGCTATTCAGAAACCAATATATAAAACATCCCTACACATTTTTGTTCTTTTGCTATCACTGTACGGCTTTGATGTTTCAGGCCTGTGTTTTTTTCTTCTTTTAAACTTCAGATCTTTGTGAAGTTCCTTGAAGCGTTTTGATGTTCTATATTTCTCCTTATTCCTCCTTTACCTTTGTTGACTCCTACCTCAGTTACCTTTTTACCTTAAGGGATAACAGCTATGAATTATGGTATATGAATAGAATGGCTGGACTCAGATATATCAACCCTCCAGACACTGCAGCAGATCTGACACATTGCAAAACAAACTGTATACTTTTTACCTTTAATGTACTTCCATCTTAAAACAACAACCCAAGGGTTCTGGCATTTAAATGGTCTGTGGGGAAACAAAATGAGAATTGAGTGAACAGAAGTATGACACACAGCTAACAAATGCTTCAAAATATAAACAATTTTTTTGTTCTTCTAACTACTCACACTGATCTTACAATGACATAACAATATAAAAGTGTCATGTTCCACAAAATGGCATAAAATTAGCAATCTCCATGGAGACAAGCAGGTTGTACCATCAAACTAAGAACAACATCTTCATGGAGAATAGGAGGTATCAAACTCTCCATCTAAAAACTTTTGAAACTACTTTGATGGCAGATAAATGGGAATTCACATTTGCAAAGTGTACATTCTTCATCATGGGGACTGTCGCCTTTGCACCACAAAATATACACTACAAACATTATCCAAATTTTATGTTTATGAAGTTGGACTCCCCCTCTAGTTTGAATATTTCATTTGTGTATTGTGTGGAGTCAAACACTTGCATACTGATGTGATTTACTCCCGCTGTGTCTTCAGTGTCTTCTGCTTGTTACGTTAAGTTACACCATCTGTGGGGAGGAGCTGACAGGATGTACTGGCAGAAATGGGTCATGTGTATGCTTAACTCCTTAGTTAGACAGAAGCACTATATGGAGCAACAACTTTGAGCTCGCTAGTTCCATAGTTGTCAGGCTGTGGTATGTGCTGGGCTCTTCTGTCTACAGATCCTTCAGGGGTCTTCAGCAGCAACCTTCTCTTGGTTGGGGATGGGTTTTTTTATTGTACAAGTAAAACCATACTTTGGAACATTCTTCATTCTCCATGGAGAAAGGTAGATTTTATGGCATAATGAGGAAGACTATAGCCAAAGGAACATCATTTCCATGGAAACAAGCAAGAGAAGGCCCTCCTCCAGACCAATGTTCCCTCTAATTTTTCACGAGTCTGAGCAAACACACAAACTCCCTGAGCGGTCCCATGGACCACTGTGAGCAACATCAGACTGTGGTCATGCTGCATCACATCCATTCAAGTTAAATGGTTTATTAAAAGAATCAAATTACCGCATTTACATTTCTGTTATAAGACTTTTAATTAAGTGCTTTAGCCACTTATACAATGAAAATGACAAAAATCTTGCTCATGACCTGTGTAGTATGTTAATGCTATTGGAAGTATAAATATTTAATTTTAACTATGAGCATGAGCTTCCAACCAAACCAAGCCAACTGTAAACTCCAATGTTGAAAACACACTTAACATTTTTATGATAAAGCTCTGACTTGTATTATGAGTATAAGCCATTGTGAGAAGCTTTGTGCACTGAGTGAGATTGTCCTACTGTGTCTGGGAGACAGTCCAGTAACTCTTGTTCAGTATATGACACGATCATTTGATTTTTACAACTCATAAACTAGTGACAGTATTCAATGACCAATACACACTGAGAGGAATCTGTATCTGCACACCCAGCTGCTCTATTACTGTACATTTACAGACACACACTTCACCCAAGTGGTGTGTGCGTGAATGACTGGTTGTGGTAGGGGGGCGCAGATTGGCATTAGCTAATGCAAAAAATTACACATAATACACATTTGACCCACAATTAAGTCAATAGCAGAATAAACCACACTTACCGATCAGGAACAGCATCCAGTCCATCAAATAAGGTCCTCTCCTCCTGAGTCCATCATGAGATCTTCATTCGGTTCCACGAACCGCTCCGGGTCCGAGATGCCTCTAGTTTAACTTGTACAAACATCCACAGTGTCCTCGGTCACGTACTTCCTTTGTTTTGTCCGATTCGTCATGTTTAAAACGCAAAACTGCTGCAAAATAGTGCGTAACAGTGCGCCCGAGGGCGGGCCGTCTGAACATTAAGGGGTTAAACACTTAGCATTATTAGCATCATTAGCGAGTTTTCACTCCACATCGGCCACATCGGCTAAAACTCTGATAGCGGCGCATGAGGACGCCTGTTGATGACGTCGATAAGCTGCGCAAATACGTATGTGAATCACATAATTGTCTGCAGCAGCTCGTCCCCGGTTACACTCACTGACTCACATTGAAAAATAGCGCAGAGTGAATTGTTTATTTTATTTTCAATTCCGGTTAGATTTTTTTGTGCGCAGCACAGATTTTCTGTGCGCGGTGACCGTGTCAGCAGTGCGCAATTGCGCACGCGCGCAGCTTACAGGGAACAGTGGTCAAGACCACCCAAATTAAACACCCATGTTTTTCAAAGTTTTTCAGTATAATAAAAACAACCACAATGAAAAAAACAAAACAAAACATGCTTTTTCTTTAGTGTATTATTTGGTTAAGAAGCACTGGAGTGCAATAAAGTCACATACTGTGGCTTTAAGCTTTTACATTGATTACCATATTTAAAGAGTCAGCAACAACTTTATTCTGTTGCTTCAGAGGTGTCTAAAGGTTCTTGAATGGTGCCATTATTTTATTCAAATTAGCCTTGTACTGTGCCTTATCCAGTGATGCATCCATTTAGTCCAAGACTGATTTTGGTCCATTAGTGATAACAAATAGAGAGGCAATTATTTACTTTACTAAACCTTTGAGAATCACTGTTGAACAATCAAAGGACAACAAATCTGATATTGCAATTCCAAGTCAAATCTCCAGACTCAGTTTTACTGTGAAATAATAAGATGACCTTTACTGCGAATATTGGTTTGACTAGAAGCAAACAGTTTTATATGAACACAGCTGTGGTTCCACATTGATCCAAATTCTTTTCACTCCATCTCCTCGCCCTGGCATGGTGCTACACTGCTGCTTTCTCACCTCTGCAAACATACCAATGCTGATGTGGGGTTTGGGGTTTTATACATGTTAGTAGCACCATAGCCCCATCTGCACCCTGTACCCCAGTGAGATATCAGTGTGAGGTGCAGGGGCTCATAGGGCACAATTATGGGTATTATCCAGCAGTTAAACACTTTTTATTTATTCAGTATTTTATCGTGCAAGTCATTTCAAAACTCCTCCTGGACCTGGCCAAGAGGCAGAATAATACAGCACAGAATACATTCACAAACACTCGCACATCAAACGTAATGTGAAACAGTGAATCAGAACATGAGACAGAGAAACATTTGCACATATAAAGATATAAAAGTGTGAGTTTTTAAAACTAATCAGAAGTAAAAACCAACCAAGTTTTAAAGTCTGTTGAAGAAGGTTCCAGTCACTTCTGCAGAGAAATGAAATGAGGAGCGGCCAAAAGCTGTGCAGGCTTTAGAAACTTACTGATTATTCCTTTTACAAGACCTCTTTAAAGGTGGACTATGTAACATTTCAGATGGAGGGTCCACTATCTATCACTTCTGTGGAGTTATTGCTTTGCCTAGAATGTTTGGCACTATGGCAATAAATGTTCATGGACATAATCAGGTGATGCTTACCAGCCAAGTTACTGCTCAGATCTATGGAAAGGTAAACCAAACCTCAGTAACAATTCATAAATAAATGACTGAAATTAAATGAATGAAAACAATGAATGAGTAATATTTCGGTGTAATGCCATTCTGTGGAACATGCCAAGCAAAGCAATAATATATCCATGAGACAAGCGGGTTGCAGAAAAGTTAAGTCATTCACCTTTTAATATTTTAAATATTAAATAATATAGTTGGCATAAAACATCTGTATATATCTGTCCACATCACAATTGACTACTCAAAAGTCTGATATGTTTTAAATGACTTTTGAAATTGCCATAGCCATAACAATATGCTCCCACACAATATGTGCATAACAAACCCATGTACCCAAGCACCATTTCTTATTGAGCTAAATGAGCTTATGATCAGAGGAGACAGTTTTGTCAGCAGATAATGAGGCGTCATTGATGAATGCCTATGAAGACAATACTTTGTAAACCAGGGCTCTGAATGATTGTCCACGAGAGGCCTGCTCCCACAAATGAGGGCAAATACAGTGTTTATAATGGCAAACAGATCTACATATCCTCATAATGCACTTGAGCCTTATATTTGTAAGCTCAGGAAAAATGCAGATGGTGCTCTGAGCTTTTTTTTTCTTTACCATTCAAAGAATGTATAGTATATTTCATTCTATTTCATTCCAAGGCCAGGTCTAGAGTTGAAACCTCAACTTCAAAATTTCACTGACATCAAGTTCATGAAATTACATAAACTGATGTCATAATTTCAGATGGTAGGCAGAGGTTTGTATAACATATTGTAGATTAACTGTTTTTGAATAATTATCTAGACCAAACATGGGCAAACTACGGCCCGGGGGCCACATGCGGTCCGTTGGCCTTATTAATCCGGCCCGCCGAACATGACCAAATTATATTAAAATTGATAAGGATAAACCTTGTTCAATTTACCTTTTCAACAAGATGTTGATCTTTTGGCACTTGATAAAACTGAATGTGAGGTTTTCTGCTGCTTTACCTAACTGAAATTTAATAAATTAATAATTAATTTAATTAATGCATTTGGAAAACAATTTCCAAGAGATTGACAGATGGATCAGTGCAGCGTCTGCAGTGATGCGGTCACTGTATCGGTCTGTGGTAAAGAAGATTTACCGGTCAATCTACGTTCCTACCTTCACCTATGGTCATGAGCTTTGGGTAATAACTGAAAGGACAAGATCGCAGATACAAGTGGCCGAAATGGGTTTCGTCCACAGGGTGGCTGGGCGCTCCCTTAGAGATAGAGTGAGGAGCTCGTTCACATGGGAGGAGATCAGAGTAGAGCCGCTGCTCCTCCACGTCGAGAGGAGCCAGCTGGCTGAGCCAGGATGCCTCCAGGGCGCCTCCCTAGAGAGGTGTTCCGGGCATGTCCCACCGGGAGGAGACCCCAGGGAAGACCAGGACACGGTGGAGGGACTATGTCGCTCAGCTGGCCTGAGAACGCCTTGGGGTCCCACCGGAGGAGCTGGAGGACGTGTCTGCGGTGAGGGAAGTCTGGCAGTCCCTGCTTAGACTGCTGCCCCCCCAGATAAGCAGAAGAAAATTGATGGATGGAAAACAATTTGTACAATGAGCCTTGCATATTCATGCTTTGCTACATGTTACAAGCCAAATCTCTAATGTAATATATATATATATAAATATATATATATATATAATATATATAAATATATATATATATATAATTATATATAAATATATATATATATATATATATAAATATATATATATATATATATAATATATATATATATATATATATAAATATATATATATATATATATATAAATATATATATATATATATATATAAATATATATATATATATAAATATATATATATATATAAATATAAATATAAATATATATATATATATATATATATATATATATATATATATATATATATATATATATATATATATATATATATATATATATATATATATATATATATATATATATATATATATATATATATATATATATATATATATCCTGGCCCCTCTGTCAAATTTTAGAACCCACTGTGGCCCATGTGTCAAAACGTTTGCCCACCCCTGATCTAGACCTAAAATCCACTAACGTTGAACCATTTTATAACTTGGGTCCAAAACCCTGCCATATAAAACTTATAGATCAAAGTGCATTCAGCTCAATAAATCAAACTTTGTATGGCAACAACAACAACAGCGACTGAAAGTGAATTACACAATCTAAAACATGTCAAATATCTATTCAAAACAAGTGACAGCAATTCTTTGTGGACTTATTATTGAATTCTGACCTGCCCTCCACCTCAGTACTTCTTTAGAATGTTGTATTTTTGTCATTTACAGACATATAGATGGTCTTATTTTACATGACTTCAAAGCATGAAGCAAAGGTGGACGGACAACAAAAGATATGTGATGAGAATGGGTGATAGCAGCTGTGTCCCAGATCTGGAGTAGATTACTATCAATTATATAATTAATTGAAAACTAGGGCAAGGCCATTTTACTGTGCATATCAATGAATTACTTCCCATCAGTGACATTAAAACGTGCCCCTTTGAATCTAGTATATATAACTCAATGCACCTGATTGCTTCTCTATTTTTCATCTTACGAAAATGAAAAGCTTCGTGATAATTAAAATAAGACATTCATTTATATTAAAAGTTGGAATGCTCATGACAAAGGCCTCAAAGAGATTAAAACTCAACGTAATGGATGTTCTGAGTGTTGAAAGTGGATTGAGAAGTAATCCATATGTATTTAGAGTTATTGGCGTGTGTTTGAAGTACTCGAGCTAAACAGCATTATGGGCATTTTACATCCCAAAATATACATCAAATTATTCGTACGCCAACACACAATTTTACTGCCAATCGTTAATACTTGGCCTGCTCTGAAGTGTAGGAGCAGGACATAATGTCAGGCCATAAACTTGGGGCATTAATAAAATCCACCACTACTACAGCTTGGATAATGACAACTCCGTGACTGCTCAAATATTTCGTTCCCAGGGACAACAGAACCTTCATTCTTTCAAAAGACAAAGCAAAGATGGTAAAACTCACTGTTGAGACATCTGACTGAGAATATTCCTTTTATAAGCACAATAGAAGCGAGAACAAAACCCAGCCCAGCCAGTAGAAAGCTTCCAAACTCACTCCCAGGATACAGGGAGTTCTTCAGAGGATGAGGACAAGACCAGAGGGGCTCCAGATAACGGTCTCTGGAGTCTAAAGTTAAAATGGAATCCAATGTACCTTATCAGTAGATTTTTTCTCCCTGAATGGTCCCAGAGCCATGCAAAACATTCTTTATTCAGGTGTCGTCTCCCCGCTCTGCCCTACTTGGAATATATTTGGGTATTATTTGCAAATCCCTCTGGAAATCTCTATGTATGATGACACTGGTTTGAAGTCCCCCTGATGCATTCACAAAATCCACAGCAGGTGATGAATGCTTCAATAGACGTCACTTTGCATGAAAACTGTTGAATAAACTGGTTGGGTAAACAAAACTCACCTTGGGTAATAGACTTTGTAGAAAATAACATGGTGGATAAGTCACATACTGTATACGGCCCACCTGTGTGTGCTCGCTCTAGTAGGCACGGAATGACAGCCATGTTTTTATCAATCTGTCCCAGGGCAAGTGTTCTGTCTAATGAGTAAATATATAAGGCTGAACGGTGAGTCCACTGGGTGCCCTTGAAAAACATTATAGATATTATTAAACATAAAACATTACAGAAAAACATAATGGAAGTAAATGAGTATAAACAGATACAGGCCTTTTCTCAACGTCATCAAATTCTATGCAACTTAATGTTTTTGCTCATCCAAGTAGGAATCAAGGTGGTTGAATGATCACCGAAACGTTTTGAGAAAGAAAAGAACAAACTTCAGTTGACCTAATCATTTTGAGCCTTGTTCAAACCAAACAAACTTTTAGCTCCGATATAAGACTTTATTGTTAGAAAAGAAATTTTGTTTTTCCTCACCATAGATTTTATTTTCAAAGCAGCACTTTGTGACAAAATCCAACCCTTGCAGGCTGTCTGTATCTAAATATAAAGCATTTTATGGATCACAAACCACAAGAATGAGGATGGGATGAGCACGGGTCTGCTGTGCTATGTGATTCATTCTGCTTCACCTAAAAAAGGGCAGTTCTAAAGCTGTGCATGCATATGGCCAAAAAATATCCATCCATGTGAATTCTAGTCATGTTCTGAGGCATTTGTAAGAGCTAGGAACATGCTAGAGCCCTGAGTAACAGTTTAAACTACAGACCTCTTCCTTTCACAGTTTGAAAACCAGCTAACCAAGCTTTCTTATTTTCCACTCTCTATGGGATCTTGAAAATGAGACTAGTTCATCTACTTCCCTTTTTAAGCACCTCGTCCAGGTGATGAATGCCTAAGAGACTGTCACTGTCACCGTTTTCCCCCCAAAAGGTCTGAAGAATTACATCTTTGCATGCAGTGATTTACAACATCACTATAGCTTTGTTTTTATGGCACAGTTTAGTCCAAAATAAAAGTCTAAATGGTTATACGGCACCTCTGAAACTGCTGGCAACATCGCCATTCACCGTGCAATAACTCTTCATTTATCGCTTCGGGAACTTCCATCCGTCGCCAATCAATAAAGACCCTAGTGCTATGCAGCTAATCTTTAGTTTTTGCCTAATCATTTTTCCCTGGGAAGTCTCTTACATGCCAGTGGGGAACACTACTGGATTGACAGCATGACCCAAATACCTCAATTATTGCTCAAGAGGTGTTAAAATAGAAACGATATTCAGAAAGGCAGATACAAATTGACAGGAAAAATGTCTGGTTATTAACTGGCACAAGATCAGAGAATTTTCCAATGAATCAAGCGTTAGATTGACGATCACGTTACACTTTCACAGCCGTGACACTGCCGCTATAATCTATATGCAAATATTCAATGTCGCTTTTACACACAGAGCGTACGAGCTGGCCCAATCTGGTGTTAGATCAGAAATTTTCCAGTTCAGGCATAAACGCCCTGTTCATTGCCCATCTATAATGTTTTTACATCTGAATAAGGATCTGATTGGGGCCATCCCAAAATCGTTCGTTGCCAAATACCCTTTTAAAGAAGCGAGGCTATGACAATCTTTTAGTCAATTTAGTTTAGAGACTATCATACCGGATATAATGCTCTCCTCCAGAGATACAATAGTGCAAGATATTGCAAAATGAAAGGGTTAATGTAATATTTATATTGCAAGAAAAGAAATATGCCAGGTTCTTCATTTTGAGATCTAGTGTCTTTAACACATGAAACATAAAAATATCTGATTATGAAACATGGTTTACTTTTTCTAGATCCTAAATTTAGCCTGGTTCACACTTGGCTTAGTTTCTGTAAAGTTTTTTTGGGTGTTTTTTTGTAAGTTGATTTGACAGCTGATATGAAGCTGATATGACATACTCAGGATCATAAAGAGATGCAGTATTAGCTTTAGGGTAATGGAAAGCCTTTTTCAGTGAAATGTCAGGACATGTCATCACGTTATCTGTCTAACTTATTGATCAATATATCATCAGTGCTTCTCAAACTGTGGTACTTGAGCTCCTTCAGTTTCAGTTGGATAGAGAGATCACTCTGCATATCAGCCATTTTGATTTAGAATACATACAACCCACATGTTTAGTATAGTAAATGTGTAGTCCTGGTTAAGACCTGGTTTAGATCTGGTGGGACTTGGAAGGCCAAATACACACACCAATTAATAACAGTGCCATATGCAATCAGTTGATTTTCCTTCAGGCATTAGATGGACAATCACTTTATTCTTTCAGAGCCATGACACTATTGCAGCTATAATCTATATGCAAATACTCAGTGTGTCTTCGCCACAGCGTGCTTTATGGGTCAGTGTGGATGTTACCGCAGGACACGGCCAACATTTATTCCACGGAGGTGCGTATGCTGACCTTCATGCCTTTTAATCCCACGCCTTTTCATTATTGACACGAGCCAGGCTGCTGAATCATCACTACTCCAGCGATTTTTCCCCATCAAAGACATGCCATTCCGTCTCCACTGAAATAACGCTATGTGTCAAATAACCAGAATTGATGTTTCTTGGGCCTTAATCCTCAGCTGGCAACGACGCCTTGTCAAATACAGTAGGGGCACTGGGCCGTCAGAGCAGCCCTGTCTCCCATCAAGTACAGCAAACACGTCTGCAGTGTCACTTTTAAATAGAGGTGGGTAGAGTAGCCAGAGTAGAAGGACAAAGTAGTGGTCCAAGAAGTTACTCAAGTAAGAGTGAAAAAGTATTTGGGAAAACTACAAGTAAGAATAATTTAAAGAGTAACTGCGGGGATGTAAAATCAGATTATAAATAAAATAAAAATATAACTCGAGTAGGAGTAACAGTTTGCAGCTAGAAATGTACTCTGAAAAGTACAGTTTCTTTAAAAAATGACTCAAGTGAATGTAACTGACCTTTGCTCTTAAAATTACATATACTAAAATAAATGAAAGCCCAGGCCTAAAGATGCCAATGCCAGTGAACAAAGTAAACCTTAACGCAAATACTATAATCTTTACCAATCCTATTCAAATTGATATATTGTCCAGTTCTCATTGTGATTTCATATTCATGCTATTACATAAATCTTTACAAATATTTGCAAAACATTCATGCTAAGATGGACTAAGTATGATGGGCTAGTATGAAAGTGGTGTGTGTGCGAATGATAGGTGGTGGTCGGAGGGGCCGATGGTGCAGATTGGCAGCCTCGCTTCTGTCAGTCTGCCCCAGGGCAGCTGTGGCTACAATAGTAGCTTACCATCACCAAGTGTGGAAATGAATGAATAATGACTATAGTGTAGTGCTTTGAGAGGCTTTGAAAAAGTGCATTACAAGTGTAAGCCATTATTATTATTATTATTATTATTATTAAGTGTCTTGCCTAAGGACACAATAACAACACTGGTCCTAGTGGGAATCAATCCTGTGGAATCGATCGAGTGGTAGATGAGTGTTCTCACCATGAGCCACTCCTGAATGGGCAGAGCCCAGCCCCTCTCACAAATGTAAATGTTTGATGAGCAGTACTTGCAGGGGGCTCCTATCCACAGTGGGAGCATATTAAATATTGCACTGTTTCCCATGGTGCTCTCTGTGCCAGTGGGTGTGCAGAGGGCTGGCACTATCCAGCTCGGATAAAAATGTACCAGTGTCTGTGATTCATGGGCCTGGAGTGGCATCCTCATCCACAAAGAGGATTTGGTGCAACGCTGTGAAATAAAGCAACTGCTCTCATGAAATCATTAAGAGCATGAACTGAGTAGTTCTTCTCCAATGTAGTGCAGATTTCCAATTATATGTTTGCAACATTTTTACTGATTAAATGGCATTTTATATTGTTTAATTGGATAAATAGCTCAAGAAACATAATTGAACTAATGGGCATGGTAAAAACAATGAATGATGTATTGCCCTGACAACACAGTGTGAGCTGGGGTATGTGAGGTTAAAAAAATAAACTCGTCAAATCTGCCAATCTACGAAATCTGATACAGTTTTGCTAAATCTAAATGGCTATTGTCATGTCAAGAGCTGCCCTTACCGAAGAAATAAAAACCAAACATGCCGAGATATCTTGTAACAAATCAACCGGTTGGAAACCAATATGACACCCCGCAGCCAAAATCCACTTGTACACAAATGCAATTTGTGCCAAACACTCAACTCTAACTGTATTTTGACAAGCAAAAGCACAGCTTAACTAAACACGGGAAGCTGTAACTACCAAACACAGCAGGCCCAGTGCCAAAACATACAAGATGAGGAGCAATCAGAGCCCTGTGCAGAAAGCAACAGATGCCAGACATTTGGAGAGGCAGCTCAACTGTGGAGAGCGCCCCCGACTGAGCTGTGTCAGCCTCACAGCCAAAACCCTCTCCTGCCCACACATTTGGACCGACGGATGACTCACTCTGGGGGTCAAAGGTCACAAGAACCAGATCAGCAGTTGGAGAGGAATAGAATTTTCAAGCTAAACTAAACATATTTAGATTTGAGGGCATCCAGATCTTTGAAATGTGAAACTTTTTAGAGCTTGTAACTATTTTATAAGATTTTTTCTCTTCTCATTGACCCACTCAAAGTTTTAGTTAGAATGATGCATGTTTGAGTTGTCTTTATTCTGCTTCATTCAAGACATCATTGCTCCGATCTACCCTCGTCTTCACCGCCACCGGTACATTCCCACTGCCTTTTATTTAATTAAATGTACAATTTTATTTTTAAAATTGGTGTTACACATGGGATTCAACATCGTTGTCAGGCCATTTTGACAAATTTAGTGTTTAAATCCACTGCTCACTAGTGTGATCTGCAGATATCCATAGGAGGGGCTGACAACATGCTGAATTTTGTTATGATGATGGGAATAAGCTCCCACTGGGCTCCACAAATTTCCAATCCAGAAGTCAGCAGATTTGTTAGTTTTAGATTGATATTGCACTTTTAAATATAGCATAATGACATAGATTATAACTAAATAGCAGACATAAGCACAATATGTCTTCTTTAAACATAATATATTTTCACATTTACTTTTTGCTAGATTACTGAAAACTGTAAGGTGGAGCTAAGATATTAAAATGGTCTTATCCCATAATTGAATAGCGTGCATATAAGCCTTCTACCATGGTTTCTATTAGACCATCTTAATCTTATGAGCCACTCTGTAACTAGGAAATGACTGTTGAATCAAACCACCAAATAACACGCATAACTCACTGAATGCCTCCCTTGCTGGAGTAAAATTTTGAATTTCACCAGTACCCGAGGCAAAGTAGTGATAACATTTCATAATGAGCCCTTGTGAGCCCAGAACACTGTAAAAATATGAGCTGATTTCCCGTGTGCTGGATTAGCAGAGATGCCATTATGCAGACTCCATGGTCTTTTCATGTCTGTGTCATATCAGCTGTCATCACACACACTTAATACTGTTGCCATGGGACATAAGACCAAAATTTAATTGAAAATTGTGTGTCATCTATTAGTTCCCTGATTATTTTTTAATTGTTGCAGAGTCCTTGTTTATGAGGCTCAGTGTAATCAAGGCAAGATATTAACTCGGATGAAATTACAGGAAGTAAACAGTAAAATAATAATAATAAAAATAACTTAACTTTTCCGGAACAATGACAATAAACGCATCTTGGTTCCACCACAGGAGTCCAATTATGATTAAATAAACAAACATTCAGGAGGAGATTATTTACAAAAAAAATAACTTTTAAAACAGAATTGTCTCATAACAGTATAAATGCATGGAGGGAATAATTATGTTGTCACTAAGAATGGGACAATTTACGATAATATCGCTAACTGCGATCAAAAAGGTCCACAATTCATGGCATTTTTTAATAATCACAATTATAGTTGCCTTTACGTCCCAAGTCTGCCTCATGTTTCTGGTTTCAATACAATGTTTAGATATTAGTTCTGGTGTTTGCCCACAAGGGGGCCCTCTATCATAGCGATGAAGCTTGTTAGCTTCAGTACCTATACTGAATAAGAGATGGCTGGGAAGGCAATGGATCTGGATCCCAATGACGCCACACATTTATATCCTCCAAGAAGGCGAAGTCTGATGTGTGAAATTATTATGGCTTTGAAAAAAACAAAAAGTGCCATCATGGAAAAATGTTGAGCCCACCAATCTGCAGAGCCTGCCAAAAAGAAGTTGTGGCTCCGAGGGCAAACACGAGCAACTTACATGTACATTTGCGAAACAACTATCCTGCATTGTTTGCCAAACTTGAGGTGAAAATATCCATCCAAGTAACATACCACATCAAATAAACTACTGAATGTAGTTTGTGTTTGTTTGGATTTGTATGAAAAGTGGTACGTATTTGTGTCGACTTTGCTATCACTAGGGTAGCGCTAGTTGAATAGCATTTTCACAGCTGATTGCACAGCTTGCTAGCAGTGGCGCACCATTTTATAACAACCATGAATTCATCTGAATACCTATTATTTAATATTAAATTATCCAATTTTGAATGGTCCGCATTCATGGTGGACTGACTTGTTGCGAGCCCAGTTATAAAAAGCCTCTGTTTTGTGGCTAAATAGAGAAAAATAGTCAATTCTGAAATATAGGTTGTTGATGCTGTATTAATTTGTATGACGGACTATAAGGGTAACTTAAATTTAAAAAAAATTATGTGTGATGCATGCATGATTTTTACTGGCTGCCAAGGGGCACTCTCAAGCAGGAAATGCAAAAGTGAGACATGTGGGGAAATATTATGCGCTGACGAATTCAGTAGTTTTGATTTTGAATTGTCATTTTGCACATCATGCGCACACCCTCATCATGGAAAACAGTTAAAGGCAATGGATCTGGCATCAAAGAAAGTGCACGTAAGTTTGGCATTAATGAATCAATGGTGCAATGTTGGAAGTGGCAACGGGAAGACCTTAGTCAATGTAAAAAGACGACAAAAACTTAGGAAAATAAATGCAGATGGCCAGTGTTGGTGCTGTTTTATTTTCTAAACATGGAGGTATGTTCATCCTGTGTTGATGTAGTGTTGGTGCTGATTTTCAGGCACAGTTTGGAATAAAGTGTGTCTTAAATTAAAACTCAAAAAACCTCTGTGTACCTTGGTTTAATAATTATTGTGATAATATCGTTAATTGCAATTATTTTGGTCAAAACTAACTGCAAGTCTAAATTTTGATATCTTCCTATCCCTTGTTGTCACTAAGGTCAGTTTTGGATTATGCAAATTAAAGGTGCACACTCTTCCAGCTTGTCACCATGGAGATGTTATGGTTTTATCCAAAAGATTTCATGTGTAATGTGGTCTGTTGATGCCAAGGAAGATATTAAATATTTAAGCAATAGTGCATGTTTACATTCTTTCCTACCAAAGCTAAAACTGTTCTTTTTCCATTGAGCCCAGCCTCGTCTAGACGCAGCATCAGCCCAAAGCATTGAGTCTATAGACTGCTCAGTGATGCCATTCTGCAGTATATTCTCCCATCTTGTACTCGTCTATTTGAGCTCTGCCTCTTTTCCATCAAACCCGGTACTTTGAGCTGTCACGCTCCACTCTCTCCGACAAGAGAAACCGGCTTGGACCAATCACGCCACATAATGCACTTAAAGCACCCAGTCGCTGTGAAACCGGACCACTTGAATTTTAGGCCACTTTAGATCGAAGGCTTTAAAACGGCCTGCTCCTCCTCATTAGCTGCCAAGTACACACTACAAATACTGCCGCCCAGAGCTTAATCAATGGCTTAATCAGAGTCTTAATGTCTTCCCATGTCTTTAGGCCAAAGGGTGCTCATTTATTCGGGTAACAGCTACACGGGGAGCATTATGGATCGTGGGTTGGCTTTAAAGTTGTTGAATGTGAAGGATGAACTGAACAATAGTCTTAGTTCAGTTGCAAAAAACAGGAAATGGCTCAAATAGTAGATGGGCAACCCTAATGTGAAGTGCAAGGCCGAATGCTATCTTAAAATGGCTCTAAATGTGAATTAATCAAACTTATTGGAGAAAAGAATTGAATAGATTTTCTTATGAAACATGCGTTTTCATAGAGCAGACGAAAGCCGATATCTAGTACCGGTAATTAACTTGTTGTGTAACTATAGTATAAGAAAAATGTACATGGATAATACTATAAAGGCAGTTTCCACCAGTAATCTAACCAGAAATGAAGAATCAGCCAGGAGGAGCAGCGAAACGTCTTCACTCTTACAACTTTTATCCAGTTAACAGATTTTTTCTTGTACTATGGATCATACCTGAATGACTGAATGATTACACAAATGTTGTCATGTAACTGTTACCCTTCATTTCAATTGAGAAAGTATCTATCTGAACAAAGAATCAAATGACGGATCACTAAAGTTTAGGGTCAACTTCACAATTGAAAGAAAGAGATGATGAAAATGACTGATTTTGGCAAAACTTGTTTTGCATGCAAGTAAATCCAGTTTTTTGAATGTTCGTTGCCACAGAACCGAACAATTACTGCTGAAATTTAACTGGACCCATAAAAGTTCTCATTTTCTGCTTCTTCAAAGCTTTGTGTGGTCAAAAATCAAACAAAAACGCACAAAATTTTCAAACTGAGGGTGGTTGTTGGCAAACCCCAATGTGTCACTTCCAAGAATCCCTTTAATCCTCTTTTGCCTCCACACTGAAATATCAAACACAAAGTGTGAGAGTGACTCATCATTACCTTTATTTCAATGTTCATGACCTGCTTGAAATAACTGAGTCACTGTGAGAATGCATATATAGTGCTAGAGTTTTATTTGACAAACTGATTGCTATTTTTCTGAAGACAATGGGACAAAAAAAAACAAACTGTCAGACACAATTAAGCAATAGAGAACAATGATGAAAAGACAAATGAGTGCATTGTGTACCAGGCAAAGAAGTCAGTGTTTGTTCAAGCAACATTCTCAACATAACCATTTGAATGACGGCATCGCAGTTTTTTGTTATGGGCTTTTTCACTTCCAGCATTCATATATTACAAGTTGTTTTTTTTTTCTTTTTCTTTAGTTTGTGCTTTACAGGGGTCATGAAGTCAAAAGGTCTTAAATATGTCAAGGCACTGAGCTTTAGTTTAGTCAGTACAGTACTGTAATGGCCTCATCTCTACAGTTCAACATCAACAATAAGCCAAGATTCTGGCTCAGGACCTGGAGAAAGGCGCGGCACTGTGGTCGCCCACAGCTCCTAATGGGTTGATCCAACAGCAAAAGTCATACACAGAGGTCAAATCAACTACAAGGGTAATTAAGAACACCTAGAGGGTGAAAGACCAGCAAACCAAACAATATCGTCTCTGGAGTCTTAAAAATCTACAGGAATTCAAATGTATTAAAAATTCATGACTCAATATAGTTTCTTGCTACATTAACATTCATTATGTAAACAGCTTACGAGGCAAAAAGTACAAACATTGTTAGCAGACATGCCAGGTCTGCAAAAGAGAAAAGATGAAACGCTTCTTAAAAGTAGGTAGAAAAAACACAATTACTCTAGAGCACATTGTTTCATTTGTTAACGAGGCTCAGAGTGACCTAGTGTTTGAACAAGCCATCTCCGAGGTACACATCCTCTTTATGTTCCAGCTTTTATGAGCTGTGTCCAGGGGATTCCCCACTGCTGTACAGTCGCCCAATTTGTTAGTATTAAGGGCTGTCATTTAAAATGCAAATGGAGATCAGAGCTAAGGTCATCCTGCAGCATTCCATGAATTAAAGATGAGCGTGTGTGAAACAGGTTTGGGATTGTACGTATCCAGCGCAGCGAGCCGTAACATGGGATTTTTCAAACCCTATTTGGGTAGACGTGAGTTTTTTCTTTTCTTCTTTTCCTTTCTAGTCGATCAAATTTCCATGAAAAGCAAAAACAGTCAGCTCCTTGCCAGTGGAGAGAGAGGTTTCTGGCCCAGAATCAAAAGGTGCCATCTGCCTGAGAGGCTTGTGTCAGCAGTTTAGGCCTATCATACCATCTCGCTCCTCTCTCTGATCAAGACATGCACACAACTCCAGCCCTCAGCGCAGATGACTGTTGCCGACGGAAACACGGACAGAGCAGAGATGCTATCATAGCTTTGATGTGAGCCTATTCATCGATTACACAGTGCTCCTGCCTTTATGCCCGCGACACCACGCGGAGGCCAGCTGTTCAGAACACCACGCATCATACTCCCACAATAGACTTATATATCACTGCTAGTGTAGTGCATATAGGGAAGTGTGGAATCTATAGTGTGGCTCGCAGCGCTGCAGGCTGTTTACCTTTTCACTGCCATTATCATTACTATAAGTGGGTGTAATAAGAAATGTACTGGTGAGTTCAAATACACAGATCATAAGCTCACCCCAGGAAAGGGAGAAGTGGAGTCATGAAGGGATTTCAAGGAGATATTGAACTGAACACCTGCTTCTATGTGCATTAAGTGGGGGATCATGCAGGGAAAGAAGTGGGGAGTGTTTATGCAAGTCCACCAGGTTACTGTGAAATGTAAAAGGGGCTGTACACAATTTCTTTTAAAGTGAAACAGAAATATTATAAGTAATACAGATATATTGTCAAAGCAGGGTCTTATAGGGTCAGAATAAGACCACTGTGTGCTGTCTGATAACTATAGAGTGTTTGATCACCCACTGACCAGGAAGTGAGCTGTTAGCCTGCTCTTGTAAAATGAGCTTCAACACATTGTGGTGAATAATTTGTTAGAAAACTGCAAACCATTTGAAATGAACTAGTTCTGATCTGCTCATTCTCATCAAGACAGCGTAAGTCAAAAGTTACCTGTGTAAATGAAGGGTTAGTAAAATAAAATCCTTTGTTATCTCTTTCCAAGTTCATCTACCTAAAAAATACTGGCTACATCAATAAAATCTTGAGTTGGAAGAAGTAAAACAATGCACTAATTTAAAGATAAGATTTAATTTAAGGACAAAACAACCAAAGTGTTTTCTTAGAGGTTCTAGCCACTACCTCCTGCAGGTTAGTGAGCGAATGTTTCAACTGCTTGTCATTGTTTAAAAATGTAGGAGTAATAGATCAGTTAGAATCAGACTCAAACTTTGGTGATTTGGCTTTTTCAGTTGACATCAAAATATATGAATGTGGAAATTCAAGCAGAAGTTGAATGTTTTTTGGGAAAAGGGTGGGCGGGAGGGTACTACTGAACAGACAATGAGTGAATTGAATACCATAACAATTATAACAAATCTATTATAATCCTGCTACTATTTCATTGTCGTCAATATCACAGTTGCGTTTCACTTAAAAATAGCAAGATTGATGGGTGACATTTTGTGTTAAAGGTTTGCACAACTCTTATTGTTCATTTCGTGAAGCTTGCTGTTTCTCCAGTGCTTTTGCCTGAGGGACCGCCACTGATCTAATTATGGCTTTACACTCAGATAAACATGTTTATACAAATATTGGCACTGGAACATCTGATTTGGTGACATCTTTTATTAGAGTTAACACGTTGTTTACAATACCCTTGTCCCTCAAACCAGACAAGATCTAATTGAGAGAAATGTTATTGTCTAAATAGTTAAAAAAGAAAGTTAGATATAGACATGTATTTGTTATTTTAAAGAGTACCTATGCAATGTATTCAATTCTGTAGATCTGATCAATACGACAGCCCCACAACATCCAGAGGCTGACACGTCTCTGCAACATCGCGTGGCGGTCGGGGACAGTACCTGTGGAATGGCAGACCGGGGTGGTGGTCCCTCTGTATAAGAAGGGGGACCGGAGGGTGTGTTCCAATTACAGGGGAATCACACTCCTCAGCCTTCCCGGTAAGGTCTATTCCAGGGTACTGGAGAGGAGAATCCGACCGATAGTCGAACCTCGGATTCAGGAGGAGCAGTGTGGTTTTCGTCCTGGTCGTGGAAGACTGGACCAGCTCTATACTCTTCATCGGGTCCTCGAGGGTTCATGGGAGTATGCCCAACCAGTCCACATGTGTTTTGTGGATCTGGAGAAGGCATTCGACCGTGTCCCTCAAGGTGTCCTTTGGGGGGTGCTCTGGGAGTATGGGGTCCGGGGCTCTTTGCTAAGGGCTGTCCGGTCCCTGTATGACCGGAGCAGGAGCTGTGTTCGCATTGCCGGCAGTAAGTCAGACCTGTTCCCGGTGCATGTTGGACTCCGCCAGGGCTGCCCTTTGTCACCGGTTCTGTTCATTATATTTATGGACAGAATTTCTAGGAGCAGCCAGGGGCCGGAGGGGGCCTGGTTTGGGAACCACAGGATTTCATCTCTACTGTTTGCGGATGATATTGTCCTGATGGCTTCTTCGAGCCAGGACCTGCAGCAGGCACTGGGGCGGTTTGCAGCCGAGTGTGAAGTGGCTGGGATGAGAATCAGCTCCTCCAAATCCGAGGCCATGGTTCTCGACCGGAAAAAGGTGGTTTGCCCTCTCCGGGTGGTGAGTCTCTGCCCCAAGTGGAGGAGTTCAAGTATTTCGGGGTCTTGTTCACGAGTGAGGGAAGGATGGAGCGTGAGATTGACAGGCGGATTGGTGCAGCGTCTGCAGTGATGCGGTCGCTGTATCGGTCCGTTGTGGTAAAGAAGGAGCTGAGCCGGAAGGCGAAGCTCTCGATTTACCGGTCAATCTACGTTCCTACCCTCACCTATGGTCATGAGCTCTGGGTAATGACCGAAAGGACAAGATCGCGGATACAAGCGGCTGAAATGGGTTTCCTCCGCAGAGTGGCCGGGCGCACCCTTAGGGATAGGGTGAGGAGCTCGGTCCCACGGGAGGAGCTCGGAGTAGAGCCGCTGCTCCTACACATTGAGAGGAACCAGTTGAGGTGGCTCGGGCATCTGCTCAGGATGCCTCCTGGACGCCTCCCTAGGGAGGTGTTCTGGGCATGTCCCACCGGGAGGAGGCCCCAGGGAAGACCCAGGACACGCTGGAGGGACTATGTCTCTCGGCTGGCCTGGGAACGCCTTGGGGTCCCACCGGAGGAGCTGGAGGACGTGTCCAGGGTGAGGGAAGTCTGGGAGTCCCTGCTTAGACTGCTGCCCCCGCGACCCGGCTCCGGATAAGCGGAAGAAAATGGATGGATGGATGGATCAATACGACACAATAATGGGTTTTGAGTCAGCGACAATTAAAATGCATATGATACTATGGGCTTTTTAATGCAGTAAACATAATTATAAAAGAAAGAGGGGGGTATTTTACTTCTATTAACTGAAAACAACATTAGCATGCATTATAAGTTTCACTTGCACTTTTAACAATGCGTTTCCACCCCCTCCCTTTGCTCCTCGTGCAAAGACTCTCCCCCTTCAGAGTGCTATGGCATGAACAGGGACAGTGCACAACAATACATTGACCTAAAAAAAACAAAAAACAAAACAGGAAAGATTATGGTGCCAGGTTATAGTTAAAGTACTAACTTCCACCTGCAGTCCCTGGACAGGCTGATGTTTAAGTAAAAGTAATAGTTTGGTGTAGATGGATGAAAGATCTGTAAACATATTGTACATACAACTAGTACAACGCATCTCGCTCCTCAAATACAGCATTTCTAAAAACATTCAGTTCACACACACGCATACAAAACCATGCCAATTTATTCACACACACACAGACACACACACACACACAATCACTCAAATCCTCTTTCTTTCATACACATTCACTAATAGGTGCACACTTGCTTTGATATTAGCCATTTCATTGTCACATGTGCAAACTTTTGGAAACTTGTGCATGTTATAATCTCATTTGGCTTTAATTATTCCACTGACTCATAGCAACAACAGAGAAAGTTGATTTAGCGAAAGAGGTCCTACGTTTTGGAAAGCTGCACTCTCCTCTAGAGGGCGCCCTAGTGATTTGAGTTGTTTTTTTTCTGAGCTCAGTGAGACAAACGTTCTTAGGGGAGGACTAGCAATACCATGAATCATTCTAAATCGTATACAGATGTTCGCATATATTAGCAGATTATCTAAATGTAGAAAACTATATTTGGAGAGGGTATGACAGCGGTGATACTGTCTGGGTTTTTTGTCATGAGTGCAGTCAAATCATGGAAACATGCATCTAAAACCTCTAAAAACTAAACAAAAAACTTTACAGCTGCTGATATAAGTAGAGGTAATTCCAATCAAACAACCATACTGTAAATAAAAGCTTGTGCCCAAAAGGAACTAGCACTGATAATTATTTACCACACATATTGTCCAACCAACCAAGTAAACAAACCAATATTTTCTGCACTTCCACCTTCCATATAATTAGCTACAGTGAGTCATCCATCGTGACTATTTATGTCAGCCCGTCTTGTACATTTCACCTTCTGCGCACACCCACATGTTTAAATTTAGTGCATGATACGATTGCCACTTTATTATATTATTTTTCCTGAATGGAGTTGTAATTTCGTCACACGGGCCCCTGCTGGTCAGCGTGTACAATACAACATTTCTTGGAGGACACCCTTCATATTTAATCACCAGCGATAACAGCAGCAACAGCCTAGGGATAGCTTCGTCCTAGCCGCAGATGATAGGAGGAAAAAAAGCATCATGTTATTACACTCGATGCCAGAGGAGACAGCAACAGTTACCCCTCCAGCTAAATCGAGCCTGAACATAAATAACACTTAGGAATCAGTGACTTCTACTAGCCCCCACCCAAGGCGATTACATTGTGGAGAATAGTGGGAGTGGGTTGGTTGGATGGTGGTGGTAGCGGCAAAGTTTAGCGTCTTTTGCCTAAAGGAGAAATCTATAAATCGTTAATCCTGTCAGAAGCACTAAGGATAAGCAGATGATATTACATTTCAATATTGTGAAAGAAATGCCACACAGCCTTCCCCTCTTCATATCTGCATCAGTGTTTCATTCAGCTGTATTAATCCACACTGGGGGGGATAGATTTCAGGAAAAAAGAGCCTAAAACAAGATGCAGAGAGAGGGGAAAAAAAAAAAAAAAGAACAGATGTAGTGGGTTCAAAAGAGCATTATGTAACTTTGTAACAGATCCATAGCCTGTATGTATCCATGGAAATGTTATTGTTTTGTCTGGAATGTTCCACTGTCTGGCCTTAAACTTAAATTATCTCCATGAAGCAAGAGATGGATGGATTTCCATGAAGACAAAGGCGAAGATGCTATCAAGCCAAGATACAGGTTAGTTATGCTAAGAGGCATGCTCGGCGCTCACACTAAGAATGGATATTTTTCAGGGTGTTAAACAAAGGAATAACATATTAATGTAGACTAGCAGACTACCAGACAAAGTTACATAGTGCACTTTTAATCAGTTCATATATAAATGGTAAATGGTCACATTTTTATAACACTATTTCACCTTCAAGGCACTCAAAATGCTTTACATCAAGAAAACATTCACCCATTCACACACATTCATACACCAGTGTACACAGACACTGGGGGCGAGGTGGGTTAAGTGTCTTGCCCAAGGACACAACGATACACTAACAGTATTCATCTGTGGATCTGACCGCTCAACCAATGATGTTTTCGTGTAGAGCATCAACCAACTGAGCTACTGTCGCCCAAAATGTACATGTGCATGATAAAAAACTACATACATTATGTCAGTTTTGGTTGACTAAAATGTGAAATATATATTTGTTGACTTAATAAAACTAAAACTATTTCACAAAACTAAACTTGATTTGATGACCTGTACCTGCCTGTTACGTATAAAGTTAACACAGAGTGAAGTGTGTTGAAACAAGCTATTGAACTGTACGCTCACACTTTTCTCTTTGATTGTATCAAAACAAAATGACGCAACATACACTTCTCCATCTGATGAGAGCATTTTAAAATGAGTCCATGTAAAACATTGTCTGTCTATATGAAAAAATAAAAATAAAACACAAGAGTAAAGATTTTTAAGGGGACAGCACAATGTTGCAGGAACTTTTGTCATATCCATGTATACAGCCATCATTCGGATCCTCTACCTTTAAGAAAATAACTATTTATGCTTAATGCTACTAAATTGTACTTTCTTTGTGGTGGCACTTCTGGTTAAGTGGAAATCCCATTCATTTCAAGAGAAAATTTGCTGCTAAAATCTGATATAAAGTAGGTTATAATGTAGGTTATTTGTGTAAAACGTTCTGTGTTCATGTGCACCAACAAGTCAATACTGCACTGATTCTCTGGGAGGCTTTAAAACAGCTCTGTAGTCGCTATAGAACTTATTTACTGTCAAGACCAGCAGCCCCGTGCAAAATAATACAACCCGAATGACAATGGCGGCGCCCATGGCAACTTCCAGGGTTGCACCTCTATAGATTTATCTGAGCTTGTAAACACAGACAAAAGCTACTCCTAGTTAATTTAGATAATTCACAAGACTCTGAAGTTAACTGTACAAAAAGGGGTCAATAATGTGTGGGTTAACAGCACCTTGTGGAAAATGCATGAAAGGTTATGTGACATTTCTTCAAAGGAAATCCAATTTTAAACATAGCATAACTAATTGGATAAAACATTGGTCTCGGTCAATGGCACTCACTGAAACACGGCTTCTATAGGAAACCATTGCGCCTGGTGTCCCACAAGTGAACTAATGTTGCCTAATAAATGAGTGCTCTTTGTGATATTATATGAGCAAAAGCATAATGTCTATTGATAATCCATAACTGGCCACTTCAGTTTGTGCTTAATGCATTCCTTAACCTGATTTCTCCAATCAATGCACTTACAGTACTCAGAGACTTTCAAGGATTAAGTTGCTGTTATAATTTTAACTTAATCTTATTTACATCTCCACAGAGGTAGATTCTTGCTAGTAATCAATACTATATACTGTTCTATATAAACACATGCTTGGGCACTGCTGAGGCTGTCGTAGCCTCTAGGCTGCTGCCTCCCAAGTGTTCAGGAGCTCCAAGCTGCTCATTTAAAGTGCAGAGTGAACAATTCTGTGCCTTGGCGGTATTGTTGGAGGTGTGCGGAAAATTGAATATATTTAAAACACTTAACTTAAGAAAGGGCCTGGAGAGTGTTGGCAAATTAAGTGAACTCAATTGAATAACATAGATTATCTCTTCATCATGGCACCTGTTAGAAGGGGCAGTATTTTAAGAAGCGAGTGAACATTTTGTCCTCCAAGCTGATGTGTTAGAAGCAGAACAAAATGGACGACATGTTCCATTTGGAAGTGAGAAAGCTTCGTATGAGTCCAAAATGGACAGTTGTCTTGGGTGGAGTCCAAAATGCTATTTTATTTTAGGTCATTTGGGTATGCATTTCTCTGTAATTTTTAAATACAACCTTGAACTATCAATCTTGAAGTTTTCAAATTGAAGTTTTATTATTTGAGAACATTTTTTAGTTCTCAAATAATATTGGCTCAAAAAGAACTGACTTACAGCTTGTCAAGAATAGGCCTATTGCTTGTCAAGCTACAAAAATCAGCATTATGTAACTTTTTGCACGACCACAAAAAATGACATTAAATGACAGACCTTCTGGCCATTTTGGCAAAAGTTATTACCACACACCAACTGCCAAAGTTCCATCCAGAAAAAGTCTCTTTCTTTTATGTCATTTAAAAACCTTTCAGTGACCAAATATGAGGCTTTCTACATCCAGCTATAGGACGACAACCTTCTGTTCTCTACTATTATGGCCACTCTCCAACACAGTTTTAACACCCAAATTAGCCCGTTTTGCTATATAGGTCAGTGGGCTCCGGGGACGCTTGTTGAGCCACTGCTACCAGCGCAGTGACATTTTTTGGCCACACGGGAGCTTGTGAGACAGAAACAGGCTCCAGGACCTCCGCATTGGACTTCAAGGCGTTGTTAATGGTGACAACAACAAGCATAAGGAGATGAGCCACACACTTGATTTGTACTCTGCATAACTCATGACCCCAGAGCTTCATTAGAGAACATTCTATAGATGTGCTACAAACACTTTGTCATGAAAGCACACGTTTGATCAGTGTATATATCATCTAAATAAAGGCTTTAATGTCCTCTGAGAGCGGATGACATCCATTTAGCTTTAGCTGAAAGGATTTTCAGGATAGAAGGCGACAACTTATCTTCAAGTGAACTGCTCCAAAAATGTTTAAGGAATACAGAAAAAAAAACAAAAAACCCTAAACTAAACTTGTATACATTACATATATATATATATATATATATATATATATATATATATATATATATATATATATATATATATATATATATATATATATATATATATATATATATATATATATATATATATATATATATATATATATATTGGGGCTGCAGTGGCTCAGTGATTAGAGCAGTGGTTCAGGTAAGAAGATCGAACCAATTTCTATCATGTCGTTAGGGAAGAAACTTCACCAGCCTTAGTGTGAAAGTGTGTGTGAGTGATTGGTGGTGGTTGTAGGGATTAAGTGTAAATTGGCAGCCTCGCTTCTGTCAGTCTACCCTGGGGCAGCTGTGGCTATAATAGTAACTTACCACCACCCAGTATGGAGTGAATGAATAATGCAATGTAGCGCGTCATGAAAAAGCCTTGCACTTGTTCTTACACATTACAGTGTCTGTCCTTGCCTCTTGCTCTTGCTGTACTATATACACTCCAAATAAGTAGTTCTTCAACACTGGAGTTAAAATAAAGCTGAAAAGAGTGAAGTCCTGAGCTGCCTGTATCCTCTCCGCCTCCATCACTGCTACTGACACTACTGCTCCTCTGTGCTCTGGGCCTGGCCTTTTGTCCGACTCACTGCTCACTGTGTGGTATTTAGCCAGTGTCCTGCTGACATCTTTGACCTATCTACTCCCTCACGACCGTGCTGTCTCTCTGCTTTGCTCTATCTTCATCTGTCTCTTCTGTTAAATCTTTGACAGTGGACTTTTGCCACTGGAGGCGTGATTTGTTGATCCCCATTACCAGGGTAGAGTAGTTTTGTTTTTTTTGTTTTTTTTGTAGACTTTTTAAACTTGTACTTGTAGCTGAGTATAATTCTACCCTTTTTATTTGTTACAGTGAAATTCAGAGGAGTTACATAGTTCAGCAATTGACCAAATCATAAAATGTATATATAAATGGACATAGCGAACCAGCTAGCCACTCCATTCCACGAAGGAAGCTGAAGGAGCTCCTGGGCTGCACTTCGAATCTGGCTCCAATTCATTCTCCATAAGTGCTGCTGTCAGGCTCGTCATTTTGGTCTTAAAATTAACCTGCTCTACGTTATCCTGGTACTTTTATTTCACTATTGTGTCCGTAAATCAAGATATGAACATCAATAACAGACGTATCAACTGCCTTCTTTCCCAGAGGTGGCTCCCACTCGCGTTAGCAACAGGTTTGATTGACAGCGTTGCTAAGCGCGTGTAAGAAAAGGGGCGTTACCTTCCACAGCTTCACTCCGGATTGGCTCTTTGGTTGCTATGATACTCTCAATCGGAATTACAAATATGGAGTCTGGCTACAAATTTGTCGTGTAACCGCTAGCCTCGCTGAGCTTCATTTGACTGGAGCTGAACATTATGGGTGACGGCATACCCACTTAGTCCACTTTATACAGTCTATGGTCCAAATGCAGTTGTCTCATTACTGTCTCTGTTCTTGTACCCACAAACGCACATGACGTAACAGCACTACATTACCTGCTCTGATTGGACAGAGCTCAGAGAATAAATGGAATAGCGATAAAATTCTGTTGATTTTGCATTCAACAGTTAAATTAATCAAGTTTTATATTAAAGACTAGAAGACTGATCTAAAAATACTACTAAAAATTCCAACAGTAACTAGCATACTTAAGCAGTATTTTAATTTTTTACTTAAAGCAAACCCACTATACAAAATTTACCTTTCAGAGCTTTTAGCCATGTTGTAGTAGTTTCCACCATTCACACCATTTACTCACCAGATGCTGTATTTGGAGTGATTTGTGCATGTTTGAGCAATCTTTAATCACTTATTTTTAAGACGCCATTTTGCCGATCAACTCCCGTTTTCACTGCCACTGGTACATGCCCACTGCTCCGTACTTGCTTCATTCTCCAACTTTATTTTCTTAATTGGTATTGTGCATAGGATTCAGCTCAGCTTGCTTGCGTTTCTATATTTATGGAGAATTGTCGTGGAGCATGGATGACGTAGGCTTGCAAGCATTGGACAGAGTCTTACAGCTAACCGTATGAAGGGTTAGATAGGGCCCGGGAGGGACGCTAAAATACTCAATACTCAAAATAAAATACTCAATCATGCATGGATGACTTCTAAAACCTCCTCAGGCATGTTGTTAGGGAAGGAATAACGTTGTAACATGGTAGAAAGCTTCAAAAAGATGATTTAGCATAATATCCCCTCTTTCTCTGCAGTACTCTTTCCACCACTGCCCATTACAGACCAAGTGTATTCTAATGCCATGTCTGGGTTGGCACGCACTCTATTGGCACCGCTGCTCTGTGGAAACCCCGATCTATACTACCTTCTCTCAGCTCAAAAGTAAATCGCTTTTATTCTCAGTGTGGTTTTGAGTCACTATTGCTTCTGAATTCGCAGTGCCGGTTTAAATTACTCGAAGAAGTTCTATTTCCTAGGGCCACTTTGAACAAAATATAAAGTGAAGCAAAAGAATGTGGAATTGTAGGCTATTATTCACTGGTCAATGCCGTTATTTCAGAAAGATCACACTCAATATCCTGTTTAACAAATGTATTTTTATAGCAGCATTATAGCAATAGAAAATGAATGAATGGCAGTATTTACAAGATAATACAGGACATCTTATTGTATTTTCCAATCCAGAGTGATTGGCTCTTTGGTTGCTGTTGAAGGTAAAGCCTCTTCCTGCCCGCAATGCCGATTTAGAAGGGAGCAGGTGTTTAGCAACGCTGTCAATCAAAGCTGTTGCTAACGATAGCGTGAGGCCTCAGGGAAAGAAGACGCCTGATTTGTCTGTTATTAATGTTCATATTTTGATATATGGAAACAATAGCAGCATAAACAATACAGGATTATGTAGAGCAGGTTAATACAAACATTTTAAACCCAAAATGTCGAGTCTGACAGCAGCAGTTACGGAGTTCCTATTTGGAACACAGCAGCTAACACGTTAGCCATGTCCATTTATATATACATTCTATGAGTGGACCCAATACTTTTCTTTTCTTTTGGTTTTGTCTGAAATGTTCCACAGTATGGCATTAAATATTAAATAGAAAAAGACAAATTGGATGCATCTAGCCTTTTTTCCATTCAAAATGCACTCTTACAGTGAGCGGGGATGCCTTTCTAGAGATCTGACCTATTACTCGTCCTGCTTCATTGATATAGAGTTTAATGCCATACTGTGGAACATAGGAAAAGATATAACATAACCACAGTGGAGTAATCCGTCTACCAGAACAGTTACGCAGTGCACCTTTATGTATAGTATTGTGATATTATTAAAATTCAACTAATTGCAGGCCTATAGTGGCAAACAAATGCAAATGAATGCAAATATCTTCGCTTCCTCAATAACACTCAAGAGACGAACTGTGCTGAATAAACTCACCACTGGAAAAGTTACAGAAATCTACCAAAAACTGTCAACATTTCTGCAATCTTAGTGTAAAAGCCTTTCTAATATCACGACTCATTGCATTCTGAATATTCTTCTATGAGCAGGTGGATACCCAGACTCACGTATGCTTATGTGTTCAGAATTGCCTCCTCATCTTGGCATTTGAAATTCAGCTAGTCTAAAGGCTGTTCCTGGCTGTGAGACTTTATACTTCAGGACTATTTCCCGGGACCATTTCTAAAGCTTTTCCACAGTAAACTCCAGCACATTGTACAAAGTGTGTATGTGTTTGTGGTTGAAAGCTGGGGCTGACTGATGCTACAGCCGCCTGTGTCCTGGAGGAGGATCTATTCTCTGCATCTGTCTCCTCACAGCAGGGCCGCATGACTCACAATGGAGCAGCTCAACATTCAAAAACACATTCAACCAAAACAAGAGCTCATCTACGTTTAACCTAGCCCAGCGGCATACAAGCCTGAGCCGTTATAGTAACAGGCGGTGTGTATAGCAGGCTAAATAGTCAGGTGTGAATCATCATTTCTTGGCTTTAAAGTACCTAATATCCAGGCTTTATGCAACTCAACCTTGCATCTTCTATAAACATTGAAACTATAGCATACAGAATCTGTGGGAAGCTATACTTATTTGAACAATAAAGCTAGTCATTTGATTGTGAATGTGAAGTATATGGCTGTGTTCACCTTGTCTGGGTGTGAGTCCTGATTTGACCTCAGTTTAGAGAGAGAGTGTGGCCCTTTCCGAGTTTTAGGATATTTTTTTATTGCACTGAAAAAACTATGTCCTTAAAATGAACTGGCTTGCAACTCCACAAACCTCGGTCTTTGCCTGTTGTCTCCATGGAAATGATGTTCAAATGTTGTACACCTCAGTGGAGAATTAAAAACAGTCCAGTGCAGTAATTAGTCCAGCTTTAATGCAGGATGCAAGTGTGCAAACAGCCACTGACTAAATTCTTGTGTGTTTTTTTTTTTACCTTTCACACAGGTGTATTAAATAACACATTAGTTTGTTCTTACCTGTGTCACATCAGCCACAGTGAGGATCCAAATATTGTTGGTATTAATCCATGTTGTTGAATGTTCCTTTTACATGTGTCTTCCTGAAGAGTAGGCAGCAAATGAGAGCCACTTCCTTGACCCTGTTTGTGCTTATTACTCCGCCAAGTGGTCAAGAGTGAGACAATCCTAAACCTTTACAATCAACAAGAGTTTAGACTTTAATAAAATGCAACCCAAAAGAAAAAAATATCAAAACCTCATCAAAATATTTTACTTTAATGAATGCATACAATTGTAAAAAAAATATAATAATAATAATAATAGTAATAATAATAATAATAATAATAATAATAATAATAATAATAATAATAATAATAATAATAATAATAATAATAATAATAATAATAATAATAAATTAAAGAAGAAACACTGGACTTTTTGGGCTATCCTTATAATGTAAAACCGTTTTTTAGAGTATATTTGTGGTAGTATTTGAAGATTCCAGGAGACCCTTTGAATGTATTTCTGTGATTTTCACTTGAGTGCTCAAGCCTGGGGTCTGTCATCTTCTCAGCATGTATAAAAGCATTTTAAATGTACTACTTTGACAGTATCATGAATATTCAGTATGACATGTTTGCATAGACGATGGGACGCTCCGATATTTAAGGTCGTATAAAGGTACATGAGGCACTGAAATAATCTGCTCCAGAGCACAGGTGAGACTAATTCAGATCATTTAGGCCTCACATTAGTATAATATTTGTAACATTTATTTTCATTCCATTGATCTGCAGAAGATATGTAAGGTAAATGTAACGGCGTTTTGATTCTACAATATAAATGCACCACAAAAACTGACAGACAACAAGATTTGGACAGTACTTGTAAATTCCTATACATCATAAACTATATTTATATACGGTACCATCTGCTTTATCTGTGCAACGTAAGCAGAACTAGAGAAACAACATGTTCTATTCAAAAGAGTCCATCAACAACATCATATGAAAAATAAAAGTGGGTATGATCAGCTCTATGGGACCAAAGGAAGAAACAACAAAGAAACAACATAACACGAGATCATATTTTAAAGGTTTGGCCGTGCTTATCATTGTATTTGTTGACTGAATAATATTGTGATGTGCAGAAAGTAGATTCCTATTGTTTCTTGTTTATTGGAAGGAGTCAGTAAAACTATGCAGTCTTTCTCTCTTAGCAGCTCTCCTACTCTTTTATGAGGTCCACCGCGAGTCAATAAACCTCCAGGAATACATAATTTACCTCTTGACTCGCAGCACTCAAATCCACCTCTATTTAGCTACATGCAAATCCCAATGGTGCGTTTTAGCGGCTAGCAGCTAACCTTAAATGAAAGCGTATGTTAAGTTGTTCTACGTCAGACAAATCTAAGTTGACTGTGGTCCAAAGGTCAGCGGCATTAGTGAGATGCATTATGACTTGAGTTTAAATACCAGGACACTCTTCTACCCACTCGCCCACAACTGTATAATGCATATATTTCAAATAAATTAAAGAGTAATTACATTTTTGGAGAGCTCCACAGTATTTTCAGCCAAATTATCTTGGACTGAATGTAAAATTGAATCTCTACTCGTAAGTTCATGCAGCGTACTGTTACAGTAGGTAAATCACAGACAGGGTCTTAGCAGTTACCAGGGTTTTTTTTTTAGCAGAGTCTGAATAAACATTATGGCTCAGAAGACCAATTATTGAGTAGAATTGAAAAAGCTATTAAAGACAATGAAAGGGGTCAGTTCTGAAAAATCCTCAAAACTAGAAAAGTGCACCAATTATAGTCAGCACTTGAATGAACATACTTTAATTTGAAAACTTTTAAGCTAATGGTAGGATTCACCCAAAGTACTTTCTGTGTCTTTGTTTATATGGAAGAGATAGGCAGAATGACAATTTCAAATTTGATTATCAACTGATTAAATGACAATCTGCCACTGCTGACTGTAGATTGATAAACTGAGATTTCTGTTTCCAGTTTTTCCCCGCCCACTCCTCTTATTGAGACCTCACGCTGCGGGTGAGTGACATGCAGATTTAAAAGTGCACTATAACGTTTCCGGAGGAGGTTCCCCTACCTGCTTGTCTAACTCCATGGAGATGTTATTGTTTTGCCTGGAATGTTGCACAGTGGGGCATTAAAGTCATTTGTTTGCCTGAGATTTAGAATACACACTTCTTAAATATTTGGCAAAGATATGAGTCTGAGATATGAGTCAATTGAATCACCTGAGTTTGACAGGTGGATTAGCCAATCAGGGAAACACCTGTTTTGTCCATATCAAAACAAATATGGCTGTTTACGAAGAAAAAAGAAAGGAAACAAATAAGCAATAAACTCTCCTAATCTAAGGTGAGAATAATGTAATTTTGTTTGTAAATGATAAAGGACCAATGAGCTGCTTCTTTTCAATTATGTCACTGAAAAAAACAAAAAACATCTAATTGCACGATCTTTATTTTGCAATTTTACTGCTAAAATACCTTGAAAACTGATATTTGACCTGCAACTTGTTCTGGTGGTGTCGTCTCCATGGAGATCAATATTGATACAAAGCATTCGCATCTCCATGGAGACAAGCCGGTAGCGGATCCTCCATCATAGTGCATAGCTTAACTTATTGCAGTGAAGAGTAAGCTCTCAGGACAAGCAAGTACTAAGAATCATTACAACTGAGAAAATGTCCTTTCTTGCCGTATCGCCTACTCCAAAATAGAACTAAAGTGCTGTTTGTTTCAATGTGTTAATATATTTTTGTAGAGGAAAGTAACAATATCTTTTGTTTCTGAAAATACATGGCAAAATCTATCTCCACATGACTTTCCTCACTCTATTTTTAAACACATTTCCGCCATCCTAGGCTCTATTGCTATTAATTTATTCATATTTTTATCCAAAGCCAGTGTAATGTCTGTGCGCAGCTCTAAAGTAATCCTATTTGAATTAATGAGAAGTTGGCATTGGAGGCATCAACTCACTGCTTGCTTAAATGTCTTTGATGAATGAGTCCTGTCCCGGCGGTCCGCTCTGTCGCTAGCCTGACACCAGATACAAGTCAAGTCCCAAAAGAAAATGGAAAATTGATTTACCTCCAATTTTCATCCGCGGCAAATAGTTCATCCACTGAATCCCACGCGAG
This sequence comes from Periophthalmus magnuspinnatus, assembly GCF_009829125.3. Classification (NCBI taxonomy): domain Eukaryota; kingdom Metazoa; phylum Chordata; class Actinopteri; order Gobiiformes; family Gobiidae; genus Periophthalmus; species Periophthalmus magnuspinnatus. The sequence goes on along the minus strand of NC_047147.1, from coordinate 10,755,250 downwards.
GACTACCAGTGAGTGCTCCCTGCCAAGCTAATGTTGAAAATACACTTATATGAACCACTGTGTGCCATCCGGTTAGCACTGCTGCTCCATGGTCTTAAGGCAATATAAAAGAGATTCGACAAGGCCAAAAAGAGTAATAAGAGAGAGATTTCAATGGGGAGTTATAAAAAGCAGCTGCAAGTTTAATTGTATGAGATGGGGGCATGGGTTTGGGGGTCTGAAAGAACTCACGGGAAATCATAAAGAAATGGATTGATGACTTTTACAACCTGGACAGAATATGCTAACACATCTGTAAGACGTGGAGTTGTGAATAGTAATTAAACCAATACAATTCACCAGAGAAATTAGGTGTGGTAGAAGCAGACGGTATGAGCTGTAATTGTGAAATTCGAATGGGATAAGGATTTAGTTGGCTGAATTGGTTAAAATGCATTGCAGACTATGGTGGAAGTGGATCAGGAAATGGAGTGAAATGTCCATTAGCTAAAGGGATGCGTAGGCTTGACCCGCAATGCCAAGTGTTTCTGCAGAATGAACGAATCAAGAAATATAAAATGTTGGAGAAAAGGAAGATTTTGACTAACGAAACCAAAGTTGTCCATCCTGCAATGCTTTTAGGAGCAGTGGCATCTCCTGATCTTGAGCTAGACTTCACCCATTATCAGTTGCACATGTCCAAAACACGCAAAATTTCTTCTGGTTGATTATTTTCTGAACACAAGAGCTACTATAGGCCATAACCCACGCCGAAACAAGAGCAAAACAACAGAAGCCTCAACTCCTTAGAGCCAGTCTCCCAAAACCCCCCATAACTGACAAACGCAATCTTCACATCAACTTGTCGGCATAGCAACCAAGTGTCACATACACAAGCGGTAACATTAACAACAACAACACATATAAACAAGAACAACAAAAGGTGTCAACTCTGAACTAAACACGAAATATCAGATCATTACAGTACTACGACTACTCCAATAGTCTTTAGTCAGTTTGGCAGGAAAGCACAGTATTGTCAAACCAAATCAGCTATAAACGCTGGTACACGGAACATGTTCTAATCCAGGTTTTGTAAGGACATAGCAAAACAAAACGCATTTAAATGACTATTGCAAACATCTACAATAGCACACTATAGCACTCACCAGCATTGTGTGCTTTTATCGCCCATTTGTTATGTTCACCATCTGCTTCCTCTTCACTATCTGGATTTTTTTATGGATTTGGCTTATCTTGGCCTCGGGCATGGTACCGCTTTGGTGTTGACAACTCATTAAGAGAAGTGACAGGACCGCGGGAACAAAAACATACCTATAGGTGTTTCTCAAAATGACAACTCAAAAAAACCCCAAATGTTATACTTTTTGTTTAAGAAAAATGATGTGTTTATGTGCAACCAACATGGACGGTGCACTTCAGTTTTAATATTCATGCTGTCTATATACTGTACATTTTTAACTAAAATCAGCCAGTTTTACAAATCCAAGTGGAGAAAATGTAAAGATTCACTATGAAACTTTAGACCCCACCATCTTGTTTCCATATGTTACAGTATTTCTGCCATTGTATCGCATTAAGCATGTTTATCTCCACTGAGCCAAGCAAGTGACACCTCAGGTTGAGTTATAGGTCAAATCTGTGGAAAAGCAAGTCCGCGTACAGTGAAAAGGCATGTTTTCACAGTTTCAGCAGTAAAACAAATGTAACTGAATGAATATAGAACATAGATGAGTTAAATTTTCTACAGTGGGACATTCAAGGCAATGCATCTCCATAGAAAAGCATGGCACCAGATAAATGACACAGTGTATTTTTAAAACCATACCCATATTACTCTATTTTCTGATCCATGTTATAATGTTTTTTCATCTCAAACATACCTGGAGTTGTGTTTTGTTTCATTCACACATGTTTAACACACAAACCCTGCATATTTAGGCTCCAAAGATGTGTTTTTAAACTCCGTGCACCTTCACTACATTCATCTGGATCATTTCAACCCTGGAATTTCCAATCTCTACTAAAAAAAAAAACGGTAAAAAGCAGCTGTTAACTTGAAAACTACCACTTCATGACATCACAAGTTGGAACAGAGCATTTTGAGCTTTGGAGATGCCGATAAACGAATAATAAAGTGTTACTCAAACATGTGTGAATGAAACTGCAGATATGTTTTTGAGGAGGTAACAGCATCATAACATGATTTAAAGCTCACAAGAGTCAATTTTGTGCAATATTAGAACTTTAAAATGTAAAATCCATTGTGTTAATACTGCATATAGAATACTTCTTCAAAAACAACACAACATATGTATTGTTTTTGATGCTTGTAACACATAACCGTCCCCTTTTTTTTAATCTTATAACAAGGACAAAAAGTAACTGTGCTCTTAAAAATAACACTTAAAATACAGATTCACTTTTCACTTGCAACACAGATTGACTATTTGGACTGTCCAAAGCTGCCAAAAAGCCAATTACCATTTCACCAGTACCTGCCCAACGCTGAAATGTGCCATCCAGACTGTAAGTTAATTTTCTGCCAGGGATAATACCCAAGTTTTCTTTATCCAATTACCCAAATCCATGTGTGACTTATGCTATGTTTACAGCCCAGAACAATCCAACAACTCAAGCTCTCTCTTCTTAATTGTATCGCTGCTCCTGCTTTCAAGCTGCTGGCTCAGTCATTATTTATAAAAGTAAGAAGTACAGAGGATAGAGAAAAGAACTCAACAACATGAGTCAAACCAAACACTGGAAGGTTTTAGTGTCACATGTAGTCAGCATATAACGACTACAGCAACAGCATTTCGTTTCTACGCAGCAATAAACAAGATTTATATTATGAACTCCCTCAAGCAAAACACTTTCAGTAAACAGCATCCAAATTTCAATGCATTTTACCGTTGTGAGATATGGGCAAGCGTACTTCAGCCACAATAGGTTACAATTGCGTTTAACCGTTATTTTTGTAGGCTGTTTGATTAAAACGCTAAACTATTACGTACTATTTGCACACTCCACTTTATTCTATCATTGCATCTATCATATCGTATGTCATTTTCAGTGAAACATGTTTGTTCTTAACACATATTTGGTCACAGATATGTTTTGATGGTCACTAATATTACAAAAACATCTCACATTTGGCAAACAGTGAAATGTACCAACAATGTACCAACACTGATTCTAAGTTTGTTTCTTTATATTATTGCAAAACAAAGATTTTTCAAAACTTTTTCTAGTGTCAATTTACAATAATTATGTCTTGATTTGTTTGTATTGTGATTTTAATGTCTTTCCTATTCTGTAAAGCACTTTGAGTTACTTTGTGTATGAAGTGTGCTAAACAAATAAACTTGTCTTGTCTTGTGCATTCAAATTCTCTTATGTTTTTGTCATACATCCCCATCAAAATCTCATCCAGTGGAGGAACATAATTAAATAAAAGTAATAAAGTACTGTACTTAAAAATACATTTTAGGTATCTTAAGTGGATACTTTTTTACTTTTACTTCACTACATCTGGGAGCAGGTATCTCTACTTTCTGCTACATTTTTTTAACTAGACTGAAAAGTAAAAGTGTTTTTTATTATAGTTTGAGACCTGCTGAAAAGGTTGAGCGCTTATTTTTTAACACATTCATAGTTTGAGCAAACACAAATATACAAAGCAAAACAGCCAGGAAAAATCAATTCAATTGTTTCTGTTGAGCAAAATTCAGCAAAAATCTTTATTAAAATCACTACATTTGAAGCTTTAGCAGATCTCAAAATCCGCACGAAATACTTCTACATTTTACTCTTTAAAAAGTACATTTTTAAACGTGTGCTTTTTACTTTTTTACGTACATTTTTTTGCTTTGGTATCTGTACTTTTACTTAAGTAACAAAATAGAGTACTACTTCTACCACTGCCTAGATCTTCTTACTGCAGGTTTGCGTAATACGTTGTTGGGAAACGTTTTCTGAAGTGAAAGTTGCCCTGGCTCTTAGAAAAAGTACTCCTATTTTATTTTGGTGCATTGACAGTTTCCTTTACTTGAAAACTGCTGTGCCCAGTGAGGTTTAACTGAAGCCATTCTGACACCTGACAGTTTTGCCTCCAAGAAATGTTGCATAAGAATCCAATTTTGTGTTTTTCCTCTGTGACAACATCTGCTCATTCTGCCTGGGTAATTGAGATGACATTTCTAAATGCTCTCTCTCGTGAGCCAAGTTCAAGCTGGAGCTCCTTTTTCAGTAACCTACATTTCTACAGCTTTACCAAAATAATTCCCCGTATGTTTCTAATTGGGTTTTCGTCAAAATGTTTATTCTTAAATGACAGATATTTGCATGAATTTGTAAGTGGCGTGAACCCAGCAGTCACAAAAATACAATGCAATATATGATTATAGTAGAGTCACTCCTGACGTCACACTGGGCCTAGTTCTTTACTGTAGCCGTAGCATGTGGGCCTGTTACCTCACAGATGTAATAAAACACAATGTAATAAACCCACAAATGTAATCATTTCCTACAAACGTAATAACAATTCTCCACCACAAATGTAATAACCACAATTCCCAAAAGCATAATATCAATTACATTTGTGTGGTTTTATGACATGTGTCGGTGTGAACATGTTGTCCTGCAAATGTAATAGCGCCACACAAACATAATACAATGTTTATTGGTGAATTATGAACACATTTAGCTTATAGTTTTATGAGTGCTTATCCACTGAACTGTAACTTTGCAGTTTGAGCCACACTACAACAACACTGCAGACTTCTTTGGGGATTTAGGAAACACATTTACGTCCATACTTCACTGAGTTACTTGTCCTCACAAATTTCAATCTACATTGTCAATGTGGAATTGTTTGCCTATAACTATCCATATTTCTTTGTTTAATGGAATGTAATCTTTGACTCTTACCCACAGTTTGAGGATATTGCTCTAAACCAACTTTCACTTGCACTAAACACATAATAACATTTGAAAGATTTCAGTACCACTGCACTCGTTATCACATTCATAAAACAATGTTGCTGAAATATAGCCTAATTTTAACTTTAAGGCTGAGCAAATTGCGCAGCGCCACTTAGTTGGGCTACACATTCTGAAGAAAACTACGCAAAGGAAACATCTGGGTCAACACTTGGACATTAACTCCCTTCTCATCCAGTTGAGATTTTATCCCTCCGTCAAGATAAGTCCATGTATGTGAATTATTCAGAGACTCGATAGCCAGGTTCCTCCCATCTATTTACACTAGGTCCCAGTTATCTGAGCGACCGGCATAAGTCAGCAGCACGACACTGATATCAGAATCCTTAAAACATCTAGAGCAGCTGGACGTGCAGTGGCTCAGCCCAACAGATAAACAATCTACTTGTCAGTACTAGAGGATGGTTCAGAGCATAGATGACCCTTGCTCACTTTAGGTTGGGCCACATTGCTTTAGTGGTGTCAAAATACAAACATTTCAAACTTGATTTTGATACTAAGTAAAGGCTCAATACTCTGTACCTCCTGTGCTGTGAAAGACTTTCTTTTGGTGGTAAGTTTTGTGATTATAAATTAGATAAGCCTTAACTCCCATTTGATTTTACATTTTTAAGTTCATAGTAAAGACAGTTTTTACCATTCAGAACACATTTTCCAGCTCATTTCTTGTGAATGAAAAAAAATGTGGTTGTAAGCATATCTGAATAACACGTTTCCTGTTTTCTCCTGTTCTGTCCTGATGTTGACATTAGAATTATAGGAATTATTTTGAGACCAAGAATAGTCTCAAAGTGTCAAAGTTAAAATACATTTTCATTCTTATTGCCATAGACAGGAGTGTCAGTCTGTGCGGTGCATTAACAGGGTTTTCAAGATTTGGTCAAATCAATTGTTCAGAAGAAAACTGTTAGTCTGTTATAGGAAAATATAACTTAACAGGGATATTTTATTTTATTTTTTGCTTATTAATAAGAGGTTCAAAATAAATCATTGATATTCAAATAACACTTGCTCAGCCATAATATATAATGCATGTGTAATTATATGTGCAAACATATAAATAAATTATAATTAGCAGCCATTCATTCTTAACCAATAAACACACAAACATGAACATTCTATCCACAAATGCAATAAGATCCCACAAATGTCATCAAATTATAGGCTATTACATTTGTGGGTTTATTACACTGAGATTATTATGTTTGTGGGGATTATTAAGTTTGATTAGATTTTAACCAGAAACTTTGTGGTTTCGAGGCCATCGCTTTATCACTTCATCAAGTAATAACGTTTTTGTGTGGACCAAATGATACATTTGTATTTGTATTTATTCCAGTTTGATCTATGATAATAGGATACCCAAACCACAAGGGGTCAGTAAAAGAATTAGAAAAATAACAACTATTTTGACCTCTGCCCACTTTTAGTTCTGACTGCTATGGCCCTCAGCCCTGCACTTTTGTTCTTTTGGCATTTGTGCTTAAGCCAAAATTCCATTCATTTAAATACTAAACTCGAGTGTCGCCATTAAAATATTATAATATAAAGTCTGATCATTTGTGTAAAATGTTCAATTTTCATGCGCACCAACACGTCAGCCATTTACCCTTTCTCTGGGCGGTTTGAAAACAACTCAGTAGTCGGTATAAACTTAAAGCCTCATTTATTTCCTCTAACGACAGGCAGCCCCATGCAAAAACACACACCCAGGAAAGGGGACACAGATAATAGTGGCCATCGTGGCAACTTCCTGAATAAGATGAAAAGTCTTTGTTTCTCGAGCATTTACCACTGAACTATTAGATTACATATTACATAGTCAAGTCTGGGCACGATGTTTATAGAACTAACGCCTTGTGCAGTAAGTTTTTACACCTCCATGTGTACATTTTGTCTTATTAGTGCCACAAATTGGTCATATTGCGCAATTTCTTTTCTGACTACGCGTTCATCTATACACTTTTCTTTGCATGCAAACATAATCAGGTCTTTCACAATCACACATTCAAGTCCACATTTATCCAATTTATTTACTCCAAGACGGCGCAAATGGATTTGTTGACCTGACGCTCCCCCTCCTCTGCCACCAGTGCGCCGCTATCTTCCTCTGTAAACATCTGCCTTAGCCTGGCATAATGTCCCCTGTGATAAACTGGAGAGATGGGGGCCCTCTGTAGCTATTGCGGGGCCAAGTCTTGCTTAGTTTGTAGATTTGCATCACGCCTCAGCAGTTTATGCTAAAAATGGAGGCAATTGAGGCGCGCTAAGAGTGGTTTCAATCAGCATTATTGCCAGCAGCAGATGATCAGAATAAGATTGAGTGCTTATAGCGAAACAGTGTCTTATCTCCACCAACGGGAAAGCCGGGATGGTATTATTGAACCAGCACGCAGCACGCACACACCAACACTGGCACACGTACAGAACAGCCAGAGTTGTCCTCGTGCATTTTGATTGGACATCTTTTCATGCAGGTTACTGGGTAGCCTGGCCTTCCAGACTCCCAGACTACCACCGCAGCAGCTGGCTCGGCTCGGGGGCTTGTGGCCGTGGGTATTGTACTGCAGTGTCACACATATTAATTATAACAATGAGACGTCTCTAACCTCAACTCACTTCTAAAATCTCAAGGAAAAACTGTTCCAAACCAAGAACAATGTTGACATCTAGTGGCCTGATATTGTATTCAAATTTCAATTGTTGACTTCACACACTGCAAATGTAATGACCGTTTTGAGTTTTAGCAGGTGGCACATGTGTGTATAGCCTGTGCATGTGTTATCTCTGTTCTGTTTGCCCAGTTTTACCTCAAAAATCATTGTTTACTTATTTATTTAATGTTTTGTTAACTTTATGGGTAAGAAAGTAAGAAGGAAAATCAAATATAAAGGAGCAAACAGTAAGAATTAAGAGCAAAACGCACCAAAACTGGCAACTTAAATGTCAGAATAAGGCACCGATCAGCTTGTGGGACTGTGTTAGAGCAGGATATCTGAGGGTTAAAGTCAGTTTTATCAGCGATCTACGAGTTGAGACATTACACATTCCAGTGCCACAGTTAAAACGTGATGTGACATTGATTATACTGTAAATTTGAGTTTTGAGTTTTGAGAATGAGTTTTTGCTTTTTGTGTTTTCAGCAGCATCATCATAAGGTTACATAGGAAAATAACCTAAAATTAGCCTAATTAAATCCATATTTGTATTTACAGATCACTGGTTGTATGTGACATTTTCCAGTTCATAATCTTATTTCTCTAAACTCACAAAGGCAAAACTGTTTTCTTTTTACCTCTTGATTGTTTTCTATTTGAGCTCTCCCATTGTTGTTTAAGAAAGGCGCTGTCAAAAGCACATCTGCTCACCTAACCCTCTGCTCACTGTGAAGTTTACATAATGTTTCCACGTTTGGCATTTGCAGACTTTATATGCATATGAAGAGAATTTACTCACAATGTGTTTTTTTTATATATATATTTGTACAACGACAATGTGCATGATTATTAACAATCATAATAACAGTTATAAACTCTCGTCTAGTCTGAACTGTGTGGGTATGGGGGCCGTCCTGCTGGGCTAAGGCTCAGTGTTATTTGTGTCTATCAACAGAACTATCAATTATGAATAAAAGAGAAAATGAAAGTAGCCTACACTGGGCAGATGAATAAATAAATATAACTTGCCGTGTGGAGGCGCGTGTAGGTAGGTGTCTTTTGAAATCATTTATTAAAGCAAAATGAGAGATTTAGCAATGGAAACTTATATGCAGAACATAAAAATAAAGTGAGTATGCGCCATGTATCTCCCAAAACTGGATAAAATGAGATCAGATGTGTGACTGTGTGAAAAAGTTAGTTATAAATGCTAAATTAAACACACCCTGTTTGATGTGGGCATGTGCCAACCACCCAAGTAGCCCTAAATGCACAGATACACATACACGCTGCACATTGTGATGGCTCAGTGGCTCAGTGGCTCAGTGGCTCAGTGGTTAGAGAACTTGTCCTCCAACCTGATGGTCAGAGATTTGATTCCCGCTTTGACCAAAGTCTGGTGGTCAAAGGGGCTGATGGCACAGATTGGCAGCCTCGGTTCATCAATCTGCCCCAGGATGTGGACTGAATGCCGACTGCAGTGTAGCACTTTCAAGTACTTCAACCTGTAAAACATATTCTTAAGTGTGAAGCATTTTGATTACATAACTCGGGTGCAGGTCGGAGGCAGGCTGTGTTCTTCTTAACTACACATGTATCGATTTTACATTGTTACATAAACTGTATCATCACATTTTCAATAAGATTCCTGTTGTATGTTGTGTGTGAGAGGTAGAAAACTAAAAAGGTGAGGGCATTTCATTCCAACAAGACCTGATAAGATGTCAACCTATCTCCAGAAATTGTTGTTAGGACCACTCAGACGCGAATGAGTCCAGGGCTGATGGTAAAATGGATGTAATTTTTGTGTCATGCGATGGCAGAACTTCCAATAGGCTGCAGCTAAAGATGTGGCTTAACTGGAACATGGTTTGCTGTCTGACTATGGAAGACCTTGCAGCGTGATGACAGCTAACCGGAAATTTGGTGCAACGTTCCCTGGAAGCTATAGAAACGACGGAATTAAAATCACTAAGTTGTTTATGTTGTTAGCAAGCCAAAATTGAATCAGTCAACTCTTTCTTTTCTTAATTTTGTTGGACTTAAATACCCATGAAAACTCCTGGATGACTGAGGGATTATAAGAACGAACACTTACTGCATCTAGGTTTGTTTGTTGATTTGCTAAAGAAATTATTTCGAAACAAAAACAATAGCATGGTCGTACGATACAAAGGACATGGAATATTAAACTTAAATATCTCCATGGAGACAAGCAACAGATGCCACCATAAGAAGTAGTATTTGTACAGGTTTTTTTCTGCAAAAAAATAAAATAAATAAATAAATAAAAAATTATATATATAAATAATAATAATAATAATAATAATAATAATAATAATAATAATAATAATAATAATAATAATAATAATAATAATAATAATAATAATAATAATAGAGAATTTAAATGTCATGGAACATTCAAGATCTGCACCTTTAACTTCACTCTTACACATAATAAAAATAGGGAATAAAACTAGAACTAAACCTGGACAGGACATGAATTTAAGAATAAAACTAGGCCAAATCTACATCAGGAGTGCAAAACAGCAGTGCAGACGCATGGAACCAGGACACAAGTCATTCCACAGTACATTTCATTGGTAAATATACATCTTTTTCAATTCTCCTTAGCCTCTTTCCAGTGTCTCTACACCTGAATGTTATGAAAAATCTACACTCCTCTTGTCAAAAGTGTCTCCTTCTGTTGAGATAAATTTCCCGGAACGTTTGGGGGCTGTTCCTTTTCCCTGGGTCATGCATAATTCTCGAACGGGACAGGGGCGGGGAGTGGTGGGACCATCACTTGTCAAAACACTCAGCAAGCTATTTGTTATTCCCGGACTGTAAAGACGAGTGACATTTTCCCATTGGCAGTTGGAGCACATCTTAGCCGTGGCCTCTGCTCTCCTTCATCTCCTGTGGTTTGCTCTGTCGATATGGGACAGAGAAGCTAGCGGGGGCCTTATGAATTCACACGGGAGGAAGGGGGAGTGGTGGGACAGGGAGGGCTATGGGGATGTGACAGAAAGCATGATTTTATGGTACAACAATGGCCCCCCAGAGATCAGCTTATTAAATAAACCTACCCAAGAAATGGTCGCACAGGCATGATCACATTAGGAGCCAGGTGAACAGAAGACGAGGGAATGGTTAAAGTATATATTACATTGCACACACGGATCTTTGGTTTGTCCGACTTTATAGAGGAGATCCCCATGGATTTACTGGGCAGTTCCTCTGAGCCTGCTGAAAAATGGATACTGTGGGACATATGAATTTAATTTACAGTAGGACCCAATACATGACAGTCAACATTCACTCAGACTTGGATTTTGGTACTAGATCGTGAGATGAGTTTCCAGATGCTGGACTCTGGACTCTGTGTGGGTCTTCTTGAAGGACAGGTCAAATGCCAGAAGTGGTTAGTACTCAGCTACATTTACTTTGAATGTACCTTTCAGAGTACTTTTCTTGCTGTGTAGTTTTATTATTATCTGGATTATTCTATAAAAAAATGAATTAGGCCTAAATGATTGAATCACAACTTGGACTGCGAGTAAGAGAGACACTCAGGCAGTCTAAAGTTCACATATTAATAATGTATTTTGAGAAGTAATATCTATGCAACTAATATACAGTACATGTTCATGCACTTTTAAATTTTAGATGGGATGAAGTGAACAGTTTTCGCCAATGTCAATTTTTCAACAAACCCATCTTACTTTTTCATAGTAACTCTGTGAGAGTCAAGGGTTAAAGGTTCTGAAGTTTTATTTACTCCAAATCACTCACTGAGAATTAGATGAGGAGAAAAATCCATTATGACTCTCAGTTTGAACCTTCACTATAAAACAAATGGGAGTGAAGCAGAATTGGAAATGGACTCATAGTTGGTAAAAATCAACTCTACACTTGTTGAAAAAATGCAAACCTCTAAATGTTAACACTTTTATTCTGCTGCAAAATTTGTGCATTATTTTAATGTTTTGTCCATAAAATGATAAAACATAAAATGTTATGCCCCAAAAGTTACTACTCGTTAGTCTTGTGTGAGTAGTTTTTCCAAATACATTTTTACTCTTGAGTAATTTCTTCTACTTTATACTTCTACTTGAGTAATATTATTTTGAACATTTCTCTTACTTAAGTAGAATTTTAGACTACTCTACGCACCTCTGTCATATGCAGGGATTACATTACCTTCAGGGAGAATAAATTCTCTGTTACCAGGCCCATAATGTAGCTGAGATGAAAAAAAACAAACACTTCAAATATGGCCTGTTCTAAGGTGTGATTCTCACACTGCTTGTTGGACATTTGATGATCATGAAGCAATAATGTGAATGGTAATGCATGACTACAGTATATAATATAACTTGACCTTTAAAAAGGAAACAGGAAGATTATTATTAGTCACCAATTTAGGCTGAAAGTGTGCAAGAGTCTACTCCCAGCTCATGTTTTCTCCTCACCTGACATGACAATAACACAAACAGCAGGGGTTTGCTTTACAAAGTGCTGTTAAAATTTTGGAACATTTGTATCTTTAGTCTGGATTATGCATGCCATCTATTATGTATGAATACCCATGATGCATTATTCAATGTGCTAAAGTTTGGTGTCCATTCACACAATTGTCACAGCTGCAAAACACTGACATTTGCTGTAACAGTTCATGAATGGTTAGCCACTAATGGGGGTCACTACAGTCAAAACTGATCATTTGAAAAGCAACATCTATCCCCCCTCCTTCGGCTCAACCTTTGCTAGCGGTCGACAGCTAATTAGCCAACATTTCCTGTCCTTTCTGTCCATCACCCTGCACCCTTCTAGCCCGGGTAGAAGTGGTGCCAATGGCATGACAGGGACAAGTCTCTCTCTTGGGGTTTTAGCAAATACTTGGGGCAATTTTCCCTCATCTTCCAGGGAATCAGGGCAAATCCATAGACAGAGGATGGGCTTCTTTGCCACTAAGTTAACAGACAAGTTGTCATTAGAAAACTTTAGCACATGGCGATGGAAATAGCAGGTCACAAATGAGTATTCATAAAAAAAATATATTTTTCCTAGAACAGTAAATTGTATTCCCCAACATATTTTTTTTATGACAGGAATAGAATTTTTATGATATAATTTTAGTCGAAACAATATCTGTTATTCAGAACAAGTCTGAATAGGCCAGTTTTTAAGCATAATTTTATATAAACTGTTAGTATCGGTTTTATAGCTTGTATTTTTACAATACAAAACTTCTTTTCCATAATACATGTTTTATGAAAAAGCCATCATTTTGGAGGTACAAAAGCTCACCAGTATTACACGTATTTGTTGCATCTACAACTCTTCAGTGACACAGGACGGTACAGAATTGTATTGCATGGGTAAAGTCTATGTAGTAGCTACTGCAGTAGGGGTTTTTATATTAAACCAATTCTTTACAGATTTGATTCTAGTACACTACACACCATTATCTAATATCCTTGAATTGGAGCAAATGGTTTTCCCAGGACAGACTCAAGCGCACAGAGCTGAAGTCAAAAAGAAAAAGCATGATCCAAAGCAACTTTCCAGGTGTTCATTTAATCTCAAGGATCTTTGAGACTGGAAAGGGAAGAGCTCATACAAACACTCTACTGTACATACAGATTTACATTGACTTGGGGTATGATGTATGGCCTTGCCTGGCAGGCGCTTCTCTGGAAGAGGAGACATTCTGTACAAAAGCTATAGGGCCGTGTTCCCAGCAATGCATGTGGCCAGGGTTTGCAAATTGCTCGGACCAGAAGACCAATGAGGCAGGGGGAATCTGAACAGATCAATCAAATCAATAACTGTTGTTCACCATTATATTGTAATGTTATTGTTACATAATGAAATATCTGGAATGCATACAACACTACAGGCAAACTGGAACACAAACCATTTGAAAAGTGCCTGTCACTTTGAATGCAAAATGACAGGCTGGGATACAAACCAAACTGTCAAAGAATAGAACTTTTATAAAACTGACATTACAATGTCCATGGTCTCCTCCCCAGTAGCAGCTTTCACATGGGGCAGAATTGGCTCTGATGCACAGGTTTTGTTGTGCCTAGTACCCCTTGATTTTGTAAAACCATTCTTTGTTTGATAATAAAATCAAATGAATGAAAATAAAATGCAGTATATATAACTTTCAGGTCCATGTTTACATTTTTGATTTATTCTTCTTCACTTTCGTTCTCTGGATCCATTTCTTCTCCATTTGTTTTGGACTCTCTTCTGCTGTTGGGATCCTCCTCCTCCACCATCATCTCATCTTCCTCCTCCTCCCAGTGCTATGAAAAACATAAATTACCACTTTGTTTTTACTAATCACACTGATACAATGCTAAACCTGACTTACATCTGATTCTTCATCTGGAAGGGCTTCATCACCTGAGGCCTCATCTTCAGAGGATTCTGTAAAAACAAAAACAATGTTTCATGTTGATAGAACCAATTATTCCAGAGAACTCCACTATTAATGTTTGGAATTAGTTTTTACAATATTTTAAGCCCAATTGCATTTGCACAATACCACTATCAGCAGAAATGCAAATGCATCATTGTTATTGGCAGAAACATGTGCAATGTAGAATGTGCTAAATTAGGTCTTATGTTTCACTCATAAACCCTGAGAAAATGGCTTACTTTCCATAACTTAGATTATAATGATAAGAAGCATGAGAGAGGAGAAAGAGGTGTGCAGGAGCAGACGACACACAAGAGGCAAGCAGGCAGAACAGACAGGACTTTTAGTCAAATTGTTAATATTTAAGTTAAAATGTGGGAAATGTGAGGGCACACTGAGGAGACAAAGAGTCAAGCTGTGGCCCTGACTCAGTGTCTTCACCTAAACAAGTGAGTGTTAACTCCTCTTCAGTACCACGCACCAATACTGCCTCAGGATTGGGTTGTACTAGTAGAGCTGTCGATTAAAATGTGTTAACCTTATCATTTACCCTATCTTTACAAAACATTGTTTTAATGTCACAATGTTAAAATGCAGTATTACAAAGGTGACTTTGGTCTTCTACCCTGTAATTCCAACCAAAAACTTCTAATGGTGTGAAATGTGAGTGTATCATATAAGTCACAAATGACAACTCTGGCCTGTTAGCAGTGTGACAATGTTCTAAGCTTTCCATCACAGTCCCATGTTGGCTCTTTAAAGGTCTATAATAAAGCCAGTGCACAGATGCATTCAGCAGGGACTGGAACAACCTCCAGCTCATCACAACTTTTGAAAAACGCACCCCTGCTCCGGGACCACTGACAGGAGTATTGGAGCTCAGGGCTCAGCGTAATTATTTCATGAAAGCCAATTTCCTACGTGTTCAATAAAGGCTTTTATACAGTAGGGTAACGAGAAATGAGAATGAACAGAGTGGGGCCTTGTTGCGCAGCTCTAAGGGGAAGATTTGAAACGTTGCCGGTCAAGTTGCCAGGCAACAGGAGTCATGTTTGCGTGTGATGCATCGCCAAAAGTGGCTTTGCGGTGAGCAACAATGCCTTCATAAATCTTCAACAGTTCAGTGTTGGCTCAGTCTTCACACCCTGTCCCCAAACGTCTTGGGATAAATTGAGGAGATAATAAATGCCAGTCAAAATAATGATTTAAACAAGAGGCTGTCGCTGAGCTCCCATCACAGGCAGCAGGTTAAATATACCTCAGTCAATCACACCACTCCCCACAGCCTACACTTACACCTGAGCAGGGACAGGGGTCAGCACAGAGGTGCATTAGAGCAGGCACTTACCCTCTTCATAAACTAGTTTTGCAGCATGGTCCACATCTGTGACTGAGGAAATGTTGGTGTTTGTCGCCATCTAGTGGTAGAAAAGTACATTAGTCACATCCAGACAAATCTGAGGAAGACCTGATGTTTTAATGAGATTAACAAATTACCTGTGCTGTCAGGAGATAAAGTTTCCCATGTAGCTTGGTTAGTTTGTGAAACAACTTGACTCTGTTCTCGATCACATGATAAAGAACTCCCAGCTGGGTAACAAGGTCTGGCAGCTGTGGAGCAGATGGATGGCTTTATGTTAAACAGGTGGTACAGTAGCAATAGATTTCTACTGTAAGACTGGCTGACAAATGACATAATTACAAATCTGTGTCTTGAAACACAGAGCACTTTGAAATATGGCAAGACTCACCGATGCAAGGTACGAAGTGTGATGCATAAGAACTGCTTTTAACCAGAGCACCATCAGCCTTGCCCTGGTTACAGACAGAGGAAATGTCAGGTAGAACTCTAATTAAGTCTCATTTTCCAAGAATAATGAACATCAAAGCTGATCAGTGACTTAGTTCAAGACAGTGATGGATTAATCGTGTCTGCAGTGTGTGTAAACAGAACGCATAAAACGAAATAAAAGACTGGATGTCATTGTCACGGCTCAACTTACGAGATCGGATGCCCTTGAAGCCGCGTGGTAATCTAAAGGGAGCACAAGATAAGTCAGTTTATCAAAACAAACATAGGGGCTGGATCAATCAAAATATATTATAATGGTCATAACCTACCTGTTGAACCAATGGTAAAACTGCAGACAGTGGTATCCGAGCAACAGTTTTCTTAATAATAAATTCTTTACGGTTCTGAAAAACTTTCTATAAAATAAAAGACAAAATTATTTACAATAAATATATTATCCAATTTATCCTGATAAGGGGATAGGAATTGTTCATGTTTTTTTCCTAAATCAATTCCATTACCAGTTCTTCAGATTGACCCACTTTACAGGTGGAGGGAGATATGTCGCACTGAATGCAATTCCTTAATCAGAATTAACATTAACATAACTTCTTCATACCAATATTATTTATGCATTGAAGTGCCCACTGTGGAGAAATACCACATCTGTGGAAGTTTGAGCAATGCAGAGCTAAAGTCATACAGCTTGAACCACTACAGTCATCTCCCCCTAAAAAATATTGTGAGATTTCCCAATTGTTGGCGAGTTGCATCTCGTAACATTTCCAACAAAATCTAAAATACAAAAATAAATTGAATTGCACAATGTATATATTAGGAATTACATTAAAATCTTGTCTCATTCTCGTGGGCCCAGTCTCATACAGTAGAATCAGTCATGTTTAGAAACCTACTCTTCCTGCTTGGACCAATGTACAAGGACATTCAACTCAAGGGGTATAGCACCAGGTGGAAATGTATGAAAGCCAGATTAAAAGGAGTCAAGGGGAGAAGGTGTGGGGATTAGTGCTGTCACTTTCACACTCAATGTCAATATGCTCGATACTCCATAACAATTTTGATATTTTGCCTGAAGTCCAGAATGATATCTCTATTTTTATACAGAGGGATATCAGTGTGGTCCCCACCCTCTGTCGAGCCAAACTCCAACCAGATTCATTTGAGTGATGCATGTGAAATGAAAGAGGTCATTGGTCAGCCATCAGTGCAGCATGGCAAGAGTGCACCAGAGCATACCTCCTGGTTCAGTCGATACAAAAGCCTTACAATTAGATTAGATTTTTACCCTTACAAATATAGTGGGAATCATTACATTACAATATGAATCAGTTAAATATACAGATGAATTTGATTCTAAATGTGTTTTGTCCCTTTTCATCTTAAGTAACAAGTTGCTGTTAAATGTACTAACATAATAGTGTAATCACTGTCCTGCTTGGTTGCACATCTTGTCCAGCTGTGCACTGCCTGTCTAAATTGTATGTGTGTGCAAGTGGTATTTTCTGTAACATCTACCTGCCAGGTGGTCTGCAGATGGAAATTAGCCCAAAGCTATCATCTGGCATATTTACATTTGGCTGAAATTATCATTAATATACATTGTTACATCTTTTTTTTTACAATTAAATTAAATGCAGACAGCACCCAGCAGTCTTGTTTTGACCCCCAGAGCTACTTTTACAATGTATCTGTACTGAGGCAGAACAAATGTAACTATTACATGAAGGGGGAAAAAAGGGGGGCTGATGGGGGACACAGAGGTACATGGTTCTCGCTGCATGTGTCAAATATCTGTGCGTGTGCACATTCAAAATGGGATAGATCAAACCAGGTTGTGATGTGAACCATAATTCAAAGACTTCAGACCACTGCAGCACCAAGTAAAAGAGCCCTGACGGGGCTTAGGTATCTCAAAACAGCTTCAATAAGAATAATTGTTAAGATACCAGGCTTGTGGTTTTGATATTGGAATTGGTTCACAAGTAAAAACATGCATCAATTCCCACCCCTTACTTGTGAAGAGCAAAACCTCTATTAAAGTTGACTCACATTTAGGATGTTTGGATCATTGCTCTCCAGTCCTTGCACCAACAACACAGCAAAGTTATCAGTCTGTAAAGACACTGCATTCTTAGGAGCCCCCTTCTCTGAAGAAACTGTCACCAGATCAATTTCTCCAAGCCTCTCTGCTATCGACATCTGTGGTAAAAATGTAGGACTTAAATTAAAAACTTACATTCACTCAGCAGATGTCAACTTATGACTGTGCAATATGTGTAAATTAATTCTACAGACTCTTGCATGAGCAGAAAGTGTGGTACATCAATAATCGTTTATTGTGATATTTCTTGAAACATACATACATACATACATACATGTGCAGTATGTGATACATCAAAGCAACATACCTCTTTTGTGTCAATGTCCTTTTTCCTTTTTTCAGAGCCTTGAGATGCTACTTTAGGCGCTTGGTGTCCAGGAAGCCCAGGGACCAACACTTTGCTCTTTGCATTTACAACGGGGGTTTTCACCTTCAAAAACACACTGTGTTATGCAAAGCAGTTGGAAAACTTTCTGGATGGTACAAATAACTCTCAATGGTTACCTTGGAAACATTGGTATCCATTGACAGGGAAAGGCTTGTGTGGACGTCTCGGGTCAAACAGATGTGTCGCTCAGAAGTATTAAGCTCCTAAGGTAAGATATCAAGTTTAGTTTTTCAACTACTTACAATTCTCTAGGAAGCTTTGTTGGCATAGTTTGTAGGAGCCATAGCTACCTTTTGACAATTTGGATATTTTTCTAGTATTACAAATACAACATATCACACGCAAAGCAGCTGTAATCCAACTTCTATTAGTTTAGTTCTTATGGGCTTAGAATACTGTTGTTCTCATGAACAATATACTTTTTGAAATTTTCCTCTCAAATAACTTACGTGGCAGCAGCATATTATCACAAATTAATTTTTACAATATCGTAGTGTAACTCACCACTCTCTCCATGACAGGCTGCAGGTGGTTACCATAAGCCAGTGTCACAGCCCGGGACTCTGCCCCCAGCGCTGCTGCCAGCAGAGGGATGGGTGCAGGCGAGTCCTTTGTGTCAGACAACTGCACCGTACACGATGGTGACAAGGGCTTCTTACAGGGCCTATGGGAGCGAGCACACAGACTGCTGATTAATGCACGCTCGCTGACATTTATTACACAACAACTGAATCCAATATGACACACAGCAGCAGCACTAAATTACAACAGTGTAGAGGAGAATATTCCCTGATCACTGTCCCATCTGTTGGCACTCTGATTTACTGGAAATCATTACAGGGTAAAGGGCCCAACAGGTGCATTGACGGCAGTATGCTAATACAGTTTCCCCATACTTATTCGGCACTACCATATGGAGACACATGTTACAAAGTAATTACTTTGAAAACTTACCCATTTAAAAAGTGCTCAAACAGATGCAACTGTCCATCTTTACACACCACAGCCAGTCTCACCGCCTGTGCAATGGAATCACCAAAGTTCAGCAATAAGATAATACTTTTATAGTATTTAATTAACTTTACCCATCTACATATAACAATTGATTTTACCATTACAATAGTCATGTTGATTTGACATTAAAAAGTTTAGTTTTAACTCAAAATAATTATTCCATTCAGAAAGATTAAGCTTTTTACTTTGGGTTGACAGATCCTAAAGCCTAAAACTGACTTGTGTCTGCTCTAATTATATGACTGCTAATGGCATCCAGCTTAAGATGTGCTTCTTTCCCTTTAAAATTGGTACATGATATAAACAAATGACATGTTTCTAACCCATACTGCTGTTTCCAACATTTCCACTAGGAAACGACAGTATCGGTTAGAAGAAGTGGTGCAAGTTAAAAAATATATAACTCAAACTTGTATTGCACTTTTTTGAACACTTAGAAACACTTTACAGGTGGTGAGAGATATGTCGCTTCAAATGCAATCAAGAATGACAAGATAAATTCTGATCATTAAAACAGCAGGTTGACGTGTTGATCTCAGTACTGACCTCTTCTTTGCTGTTGGATGGAACAAGGCTGACATGTTGTGGTTCATCAGTGAGAGTGAAGGACACAACTGAATTTTTGTCCTTTCCATCATCCCGTACTTGCCTAATGAAAACAAAAGACACATGTATAAGTACTGATAACACAGAAAACTGCTGTCTAATATTTGTAAGACTATGATTTAAACATACCATACACTGAGTAATCTATCATGTGCTGCACCAGACAGAAAATAGAGGCCATTGCCATCAGGTGGGCGAGTTGTGGCAAAACAAAGGGTCGTCACTGCTGTTGAGTGACCTGTAAATTTCTGGACCAAGGGAAACTGTTTTATTAATTTGATATGGTTTTCAATAAGTGTGAATATAGTTTTAACAACATACCCTGTAGATCTCCTTGGTTTCCAGGTCCCACATTTTGATGACATACCCAGCCGAGAGCAACAGTTTGCCATCAGGACTGACACACAAACTGGTGATTGCTGCACGATCTGCCTTCCACACACTAAATACAACAGTGTTATTAGATGTGCACAGAGAAAGGCTCAACCATTTCAACAGATGCAAAGAGATGTAATATCCGGGGTATATTAGCTTACTTAATTATAAGACAGTTCAAACTACACAAAAGATTAGAAAACTATGTTTATGAGGGACTTTTAATGTTTGTAAACAATGCAGATTTAGTTCACTAACCTTCTCGTTTTGCCTGATTGCAAATCCCATTCTGTGATATTTGTATCATCTGAACCGCTGTATATTAAACTGTCTTCAGGATGCCACTGGACACAGTTCACTCCTCCCGTGTGTCCTCCGTCCTAGAAGAGCAGGAAAACATTAAACCTTTAGAGTCTTGGGAATTAGATAATTTTGTAAAACAGGACTGTTATTTGGAAACACATCAATCATTTCATAAAGAGTGATCTTGAACTCACCAGAGTACAGTGTAATTTCCCCTTTACAGTGCTGTAGATGAGCACAGTGCCTGCTGCTGTGCCCATCGCCAACAGGTCTGCCCTCTCCTCCACCTGTACCGCCTCTGATTTCCTTTTCTTCCTCTGAGGTCCCTCCTAAACACAGATATAGAGTTCAAACATTATGTTGCAGAAGACTTTTCAGAAGCAATTACCCCCAATGATGGTTTAAAAAAAAAAAAAAAAAAAAAAAAAACAGCCGCAAATATGTAGCTTCATGACCTAGATTATAAAAAATAAAAATATAACAGTGACCCAAAAGCAACTCCGTGAGTACTAGTGGGCCAATGACATGTTTGGCAAAATAATTCCCTTTTTTTCCCCCCTGCGTTAAAAGTTCCACGGTGGCAACAAAGTGGTAGCTTTAAGATTGTTAGTGCTGACCAATCTGGACTTTGTAATAAAAGTACGATACACATCTTTAAATTTGGCCATGTATATTTCGCTGTAGCATAACGTCCTTTTCTGAAACCTCTAAATAAACTTTTAGGCGTACTCTTATCTGTGACTGCCATGTGGGAGCAACATGTGCGTCTGTGCAGCTGTTGAAGCTAACACAGTGAAGAGCTAATGCACTGGACGTTTGACAAGAGACGGCTTCTGTGACACATCCTAGAGAAATGAAGAGCATTTATGTGCACAATCTGAAGCATTAAGCGACATCTGACAACTGCAAATGCCTCAAAAGAAGAGTTTTTATCTGGGCCTCTGGCTAGCAATGCTAAATAGCATCCTCGCGTACCTTGACTGTCCGGCATGGTCCCCAAGATATACAGGTGCAAGTGGCACTCAGATGGGCTGAAGGCACGTATTCCTGGTGAAGTGTTTTGTTGTCTGTATTCCAGATGCGAAGTCTGCCATCCTGCGCACACAAGGCTAAGTACTGCCGTGATTTAGGTGAAAAAACGCAGGGTAGCTGCAATGAGGAGCTGCCACCATCGGACGCCATTTCTGTAGCAATGAGTGCGCATGCGTCGTGCGTGGTTTACACAAACCACGTGCGGCAGTAGGACCTGCGCATTAGTTCAAATATCGCCCTCTTCTGGACGATATAGGAACAACAAGTCAAATCAGCACAGCACAAACCTGGCACAAAGAAAACGTATGGATCTAGACACAAAACGCACTAAAACTTAGAAAGCTGACATGTTATGAACGGGTCTGTAGACTTATTTTTGTATACATTTTGAAACAACTACCTAAACCTTTAATTATAGCTGATTGTCGCCATCTGCTGGACGATTTAAATGATTGCATCTGTCGCCTGGTGATGACGTTTAGTACATGTGTTTACACTTCTGCAGCAAGTGTTGGAGTTTACAGGGAGGAAGAGGTTACGGTAATGAAACTGCAATAAATAAATACGTAGACTTTGTGTTTAAACATACTACTACTTAGATGTATCATTATTTTACAATTTAATATAAAATCAAGTAGTTATGACAGTTAAAATGTCACTCAAAGCCCTGCCCGTGCATAGACTCCTGAGAGCGTGTGCATCAGGTCATCACAGCATCACAATGTTTCTAAAAGTTAGAAATAATATGCAAAAGGGGACGCTTTTTTCAACCGGGTATGTGATACGTGTGGAGAATGATGACACAAACCATTCAATCCCTAACCTCAAGCTCACCTCTAAACAAGCCCAGTTTTCAAAGAGGAGGAGGCCATTATCCCCCCTGGAAAGAATCAGCAGCCTCCTGCCTCAGGACAGCCTGATCCCAGAGGTGGAGCTGCTGAGAGACCAAGACCAGAGTCAGCATCAAAGTGTCGATCGCAGGCTATTTGATCATACAGCGTTGCACTCCGTAGAAGAGGAATGTGGTTATCCTAGGCTTGGTAAAGGTAATGAGATGGAAGAGGATGCTAAATTAACTGATACTGCATCCTCAGACGTGGACATTACAGATAACAGTTTCACCAGTGTACCTCTACATCATCCATGTCTTGAAGGGGAGACATTACTGACATTTGGGGAGTTTCTTGTCGCTGAGTATCGTAAAAAAGGTCATTTAGAGTTTAGGAAAATGTTTCAGCTCCAACCCAGGGCACGCCTTCAGAGCAGCTGGGGTGTGATCCCACATGAGGAGATAGCTGGGGCACCTGCTGGGAGCTTCCTTAAAACCAATCGGGGCATTTCCATCCTCATACGACGTGCCAGTCTAGAAGACTATGTGCTGTTTATGAGGAGAGGGCCTGCCATTTCTTACCCAAAGGTATGCTCTGTGTTTTGTTTATAATTGTGATATGGCCAAATGTTAATTTCTGCTTTTTTTTTTTTTCTCAGGATGCAGCCACTTTGCTCATGATGATGGATGTCACAGAGGGAGACTGTGTGCTGGAGGCAGGGTCTGGATCAGGGGCACTGTCTCTGTTTCTATCCAGGGCAGGTGAGCTGTTTTTACTTAAAATGAGGGTTTGGTGGAATTAGCAGTAAACTAAAATCTGTGACAAAAACATAAACCTTTGAAAACCAATACAAATGTGACATAGAGACTTGGATACAAAAGAAAATATATAAGTATTTGTATTCCAAAGTGGTACAATTTGTAACTTTTCTGTCTGGGCGTCTCTAATCTACTTGTCTCCATGGAGATGTTACTGCTTTGCCCAAAATGTTCCACAGAATGATCCTAAGCTTATCTATCTTACATTTCTTCAATTACATGTGTTTTATTGCTAAGAAAATGTATTGAAAAAAAAAATGCATTTTTACCTCTCAGGCTCACCTCTCCTCCAATTTGGCCTTGGAGATCAATAATTGTATGAATGCCATACTGTACAACATTCCATATCTCCATGGAGACAAGCAAGTGGTGGACCCCTAACAGAAAAAGTTGCATATACTTTAGGTGCTAAAACTATTACAGACAATTGCAAAAAATAAAAAAGTACTTAGTAAATCTAATATTAGTAAGTTTATGTTCTGCTTGAGTTGAAATCAGAAAGTGGTTGGTATTTTCTCATTCCAGTTGGAACTAGCGGGAAAGTAGTAAGTGTGGAGGTAAGAGAGGACCACCTAAAAAGAGCTGTGCTAAACTACAAGCAGTGGAGGACATCGTGGGAACTGCGTCGTGGACAACCATGGCCAGATAATGTGCAGTTTGTGCATGCAGACCTCTGTACAACCCCTGTCCTGGAGGACTGGGGATTTCATGCGGTTAGTGTCTGGAAAAGTACTTAACTCAATATTATGTTATCTAAAATGTGTCACTGTTAAAACAATTCTCAAGTAAAACAAAATGACTAATCATAATATGATAATGAAAAAAATTGAATAATAATAAATGAATACAAATAGAAAAACTACTCTAGAACTTGCTCAACTTTAACTTTTAGGTCTAATTTGTCATCCAGATTTTTCAATGTACTAACAATAACAATACATGGCTCATTGTTGTATAATTGTATCCTTGATAGTTTTTAAAAACTTAAATTACTATTACTTAAATTACTATTTACCATTTAATTACTTCTTTTCCAATGCACTGTTAAAAGTGATGAGTGAAAACTACAACTAATTTTTTTCCTCCAGGTGGCTCTTGACCTCATAAACCCTCACTTGGTTTTGTCCACAGTGATCCCACATCTCCATTCTGGGGCAGTGTGTGCCGTTTACCTCGCAAAGTGTGTGGTAAACTTTAAAAAAAAGTTCATACATTTTGTACATTTGTTAAAAAACACTCAGTTGTTATCATTTTGTTTCAGCATAACACAGGTGATTGATTTATTGGAAGGACTGCGTTGTTTGCGTGTTCCTCTACTGTGTGAGCGCATCGTGGAGCTTCCTGTCCGGGACTGGCTTGTGGCTCCAGCCCTTCAGAAAGATGGAACCTATTGCTTAAGGAAGTTTCCAACTATGGAAGAAAACTCTGAGGAAAATGGGGCTTTAAAACAAGATCAACCAGGTACTAATAAAACAGCCAAGCTACAGCTAAAAAATACCAGTCTTATGAATGTCTTCATTACAGAGCAAGATGCAGCATTTGGGAGTATACCTTACATCGCCAGACCTCACCCACAACAGTTGAGCCATACAGGTATGAGCAGGTTCAAGGCCAGCACAGGTAAAATAATGTTTGAAATGAATCATTCTGACTTTTTCTCTGTATTCACAGCATTCCTGGTAAAACTGAGGAAGCATGTGTAGCAGCCACATTGAATTTAAACTTTAATAATAAAATAATTGCTCTATGCAATTGGCCAAAGAAATATGTTTTTTTTTTTTTTATTACATAGAGATAAATAATTTTATATTTGGTTGTACCGTTTTTGTTCAAGGCACTGAGCAATAGGAAAACATAGCCAGTTTGATTACTGCATGTGATTTTATTTTATTTAGAAAAGAATATTTTCTTGACAGTCTTTTCTCTTGTTGTTTGAAACAGTGGCAGTAGAAAAAGTGCATAAATAAATAAATAAATAAATTAATGAACGAACTGTTACAAATAAACAGAACCAAGGGAGTGTCATGTGCACCCCAGAGTGACAGTGTCTGTATAAGTTATCATTACAGTTTGTAATACTTAAAATGGGATTGCTTACATTAATTACATACAGATCTTTTTAGAAAATGTAAAACTGCTCCATTAGACTTGAGATGATGTTAGACCTCACAAATCCAATCCATGGAGGAGTCGTATAAGGATCCACAGGACAACTCATCCTCTAACATGTGGGAGAAGACAACTTCAGGTTAAGATGATCTTCACTAGCACAGTACAGCAGTTCAAATTACTTCAAATACTTCACAAAATAACATGACAAAGACTCACTAATTGGAGAGTCCAGTGTCTGCTGAAAGGTGGTTATCCGAGGGGGTGTCTTCTCCAGCCTCATTGAGGGAACCGCAGGGAGCAGACTGAGCAGGTTTGTTGCTTGGATTGAGGAATGTTTTTGTGAGGAGATCAGACTAAAGCTCTGGTCCAGTTTGGAGCTGCGGCTACATAAAGCACAGGAGACTGGAGAGGAGGTGGGCCCACGAGGGACAGAAGTGTGCTCTCTGTGGACGTACTGCCTTTGTGCACCGCTGTGATGTTCTGAGCGCTCTCTCTGCCACACAAAGTGACAGGGCACAATGGCCATCACCTGAAAAGAAGCAATGAATGGGCAATCAATTCACCCAACCAAAGAATTGTTATAGTTTGGGGTAACAACATTAAGTTATGAATATTTACTACCCTCTTATCAACAAGAATCATACCTCTTCACAGCAGCGCCTGCTGACAGCAGCACGGTACTCAATACGAGCCCAAAGCTTGTCTCGCTGCTTCAAAAAGAGAGGGAAATGTTTCCTCCAGTTCTTGCCTAGAGCCCAAGGAAAAATCTCATATTTATTCTCCTCTTCATCCTCCTCCATTGTGTTAGCAAGATACCTGTAACAATATACAAGGTGCCATAAAGTGACTTCATTCTAAAAATGCAGAAGGCACAATGTTTCATATATCATATTCAATACCTACAGAGCCATGAAGAAATTCTTTCTGGTGTATTCAGCCAGACAGAAGTGCGCTCTTTTGAAATACACAAACACCATTGCTAGAAGGTACTAATAAGAGACAAACATTTTATGTAGATGAAAAGAGAAATTTTATGATTTGTCTGGTGTCCAAAATTTACCTTGTCTGTCATTTTACAGCAACAGTCCATCCACAAAAAATCCTGAATCAAGTCATCATCTGTAATAATATATTTTCATTTAAAATATGCTCATTTTGTTTATAGCTGAGACAAAAGGTAGTGCTTGCCAAATAGCGTAAAATATGATGCCATTTCTTGGCGTTGGATGATGATCGTTGGGGATGGGACCACTTTGACCAAATATCTGTCATTTCTGTGGCTGGGCCGGTTCTTTTCCTTTGGACCCTGAGCATCCTCCACATTGGGCCGTTTGAGGTGGAGGCCTCTGCGGGCCTGGGGAGAGCCTCTCCTGTTGGGTTTGACCCGCACCGTCCCAAAGGAGGGCGTCTGGCACCACACAGTCTGCTTCATCATGATGGACCCGCTTCAGACATCAGTGTCCCGGGACAGGCTGTAAGACACACACGTGACGCCAGATAAACAAATTCAGCAGAATTTTGTAGATGATAAGTGATCCAGATTACACTTTAGCTTTGTATATTGATATTTTTAGTGTTAAAGCAAGTTAATAATGTATCTGTAAGTTAGTTAGTTAGTTGTTTAGAACTACTCTAATAGCGTTAATTAAAAATAGCAAAATAACTTCTAGACTCTAACTGAAACATTAACGAAGCTAACATTAGCACAACTTCAGCCAAAACCAGAGGCCAAAACATCACAGAGCCTCGTGAAGAACAATACCAACAAAGTACAGGTCATTAACTACCAGACCGTGTGTTTTTATACTGTGTTGTTTTGTCAAGATAACTGAGTAAAAGTATACGAAGTTCTGACTTGTTACATGTTCTGTATTTACCGGGCTGGATGATGGAGCCGCGTGAGTCACTGAGGTCACGTAACCCGCGGGAAGAACGTGCCGACGTCAGGACGCCGCTGACCGCTGCTCCCGCACGTGCGTGTGCTGGCTCTCATTGCCCCGCACTGGACAGATCTGCAACATGATCTGCTACACGGACTCTACAGGCAACTGGCAAAAACATACAAACAACCAATGTCTTTACAAACATGTTTTATTTTAGCCTAATTAATTTAAGCAGCAGCCTTTTCCCAATTAAAAACTGGGTAATTTGCTACTATTTAAAAGTTCGAAGTCTGTCGAACTTCTCTGAATAGTCCATATTTTGCCAATACAAGTATAAACAATGTTTTCCTTGTTACAGTATTTCTGTTGTTGTTTTTGAAAATCTAAAATGTGATAGGCCTCAACAATTGTTATGCATCTATAAAAAGCCATGCCTGCCCCTATTACCTAAATGAGCTTATGCTCCTCTAAGTAGGTGAGTTTTATGTGCCTTAGGTGACATATGTGCATCACTGAAAGCCTTGCTAATCCTATCAGCTCTTTGTCCTTTTGTAAGGTGCACTGGGAAGGATGTATTTTGGAGCACTCCATAAGCCACATTTCAAAAATAGTCTACATTTTATTGCACCCGGAAATTACTTTTGGATGGTATTTGTGAAATGGATTTCTCTGTGTGTTTTTTTCTCAGTTTCCTTGTGAAGGGAGACCCTATCTGCCCGAACAATCCAAACCATCTGAAAATGACAGGCACGGCAGGTGGCTAAGGACCGGGTGCTCCTCTTTGCTTCATTCCCTGCTGCTTTAGCCACAAGAAGAGACTAAACTTTACCTGCTGAAAGTTTTTACAATGGGCTGTGCACCTTCAAAAGGAAACAATTTTGGGACTTTGGGCCCATTGAGGAAAGGTCGAATGCTGCCTCCTCCACCTTTACAGAGTCCCAGAGAAAGGCTAACTGAGGAGGAAAATAGCTGCAATTTTCCAGGGTCAGCAGAGCGGGATACAAAGGAGAGGAAGACCTCTGGACAAAGTCAGGATTCCCAAAAGGATGTGCACTTTCCACCACAGAAGAGGTATGAGCCTGACCTGACCCCTGAAGCGGTGAACATGGATATAGTGAAGAGTCAAGGACTGGAAAATAACACCCTGACCCAGAGGAAAGAGAAGACAAGAGAGAGGCCAGCTGGAGCTGACAAAAAGTTAAGTAAAAAGGCAAAGAAACACAGCAGAAGTACAAAGACACTAAAAAAGAAAGAGCAGGAAACAGACAAATGCCACAGTGAGCAAAAAGTGGATTTTCCAGAACCTCTGGTGAGAGCTCACCAAGGGGCTTACGGTTTTTTGAATCCAAGTATAGTCAAATACGACAGTTTGGTTGAATTGTTGGAACAAGCTACACAAACTCAGGTCCTTGTGCAGCCTATGGTGGCCTTTATGGCTTTACGATATGAGGAAATCATTCAGGGATTAGAAGAAATGGCAGAAGAGGGTGAAAAAGTGTTTAAAGAATATGGGGAACATTTGGCCTGGCCGAGCCAAATGAAGAACCTCTCATCTTCAGCTGCAAAGTGCCCTGCTGATGGTGAGCCCCCCCCGGACCTGCTACAGCAGCTGCTTCAGTACACCACACAGAGAATGCGCAATGTGAGCCACAGTGTCAGTCGGCTGGGGGACTCTGCCTTAGAGGAAGCAGTGGAGTACTTTGCTTCGGTCTCTGAGCTGTTAGAGGAGAAACTTAAAGCCAAACACACAGCCGAGATCAGGTTAATGCACCTTTTGTGTCGCATTGAAATGGCCTCTGTACGGAAGCCTGGCCCTGAGGACTCAGCTCTGTTTAGTGAGGACAGTGGTATCGGAGGAGAGAGTGAATCTACTGCTGGATCTGAGAAGCAGCATAGGCCAGAGAGTTGTGGGTCCACTGGGACAAACAGGACAATGTCTGCCAGTCCAATGAGACATAACGCTTTTCCCAAAAGACAGAGATCTTCAAGACAGATGTTTACAAATCAAATAAATCCAAGTGTTTCTCTCACATCACTTCACTCATTAGGCTCTGCATGCACTATCCTGCCTAATGAACAAAGAGACTCAATTCTAGGATCATTTTCTGGGGAGGAGGATGAGGATGAGGCTGATGAAGAAATGAAAGACAAACGTATGTTTAGACCACGCTCTATATCTGTAGACAGCGACCATCCCAGACGAATACC
Organism: Periophthalmus magnuspinnatus; assembly: GCF_009829125.3. Taxonomy (NCBI): domain Eukaryota; kingdom Metazoa; phylum Chordata; class Actinopteri; order Gobiiformes; family Gobiidae; genus Periophthalmus; species Periophthalmus magnuspinnatus. Next base: position 10,725,673 of record NC_047147.1, on the reverse strand, counting down.
TCCAAAGCGAATAGAAAATCTTCAAAATATGGAAATGACACTGAAGATGAAAAATGCCATCAGCGGTAGAATACAGTTTTCCAAATCAAAAACAGCAGACAGCCCCAAAAGGACTAAACAACAGTGGGCAGATGATAAAGAGCAAACGCCAAAGAGGCCTCAAACAGCTAAAGCAGTGGACAAAAAGACTGCGGTGACCAAAAGCCGTCGTTCTCAGTCAGCAGAGTCACTGAGGAGCAAAGGTGAGGATCCCACCTTATTTGAACTAGAAAGGACTCAAAAGGATTTAAACCAAAAGCTTCAAAAAATGTCCAAGAATAAAGCAGTGACAAATACTAAAACTCCTACAGCTAAGCCAAATCAAAGAACCCCCATCATACAATCTCCAAAACGAATAAGGAAAAATACATCTCTGGAGAAGAATGTCCAAGCCACTGGCAATAAAGAAGGTCCTGTAGATCAAAGCAAGAAGAAACAGGAAGAAATGAACTATGAGCAGGAGGATAATAAACCTGTTGGGACATTAGTCAATGACATAGCTAATGACATAAAAGTGAGCACCCTTCCTACTCCCCCATCTTCACCCAGGCCATCCTCGCGCCTTTGCCGCGGTCGAAACTCTGTGAAAAAACTCATCGACACATTTAGCCAAGGAGTAGAGGAACGTGAGGGGCCTAAAGTCCTCGGGCCTCTTCGTGGAGTGAAAAAGTGTGGTGTCCCTGTCATGCCTGGGCTGGGGAATGTGGAGGCTGTACTCAGCACTGGCATCACCAGCTGTAGACCTGAGTCTGACTCTGAGAAAAATGACATTTTCGATCTGGACAGTTTGCCTCCACCCCCAATGGAGGTTTTAATGGACAAGTCCTTTGAAAGTGCTAAAAGTCTGTCAAACGCATTGCCAGATGATGGAGTTACTAAAGTCAACAAATCACCTTTGCCAAAAAGAGCCATGGTATCTCAGCGATTGAAAGCTTCGGTGCAGACTGTGCTGCCGAGCAAAGGAGGTGTGGTATCAGCTTCCAAAAGTATTTCTGCTAAAGTTAACAGAGATGAGACTCCTGCTCTGTCAAAGCTCAACCAACCAGAGCCCCTACAAAAAGAAAACAATATACTATGCCAACAAGCCAGAAGGCCTATTAATCGTAGAAGCTGTCATGCGTCGTCAGAAACTTGTGTCAGCGAAGATACATCTACTGAAATGGAAGAATGCCTCATTGCTCCAGTGCCTGGGCCACACATTACAGTGGTTGCTACGCCAGCTTCAGTCAGAAGTCATCCACCTGCCACTCCTCCTGCGTCTAAGAACCGCATGTTACCCTCCACACCCACCACGCCGAGCCTCGCACATAGAAGACTCCCAAGTCCCAGCAATCTCAGAAGACAGCCTTCACCATCCTCCTCCAGCGGCTCCTCTACAGCCAGCACTCCCCCAAACTCAACCATTCAGAGCAAACTTCCCAAGACACCATTGTCCAAGCAAAACATGTTAAACTACAACTCTGTTTCCTCTTACCCTTTCAAAGCCCCATCACCCCCTGCCTCTCCTAAACTACAAAGATGGTCAAGAGAGAACAGCAGAGAAGACTTATCCTGCAAAATGAACAATGCCCGGTCAGTGTTCTGTCCCGCTTCCCCGTCACTGTTTGCAGCTCCACCTTGTCATGTCCCCAAACCACCCGAAGCATGGACGTCTTCTCGGGTTTCTTTTCTCTCTCGCATGTGGGGTGGTCCAGGACGTTTCCCTGCAAAAGTCCACGGATCACGTCCACTCATCAGAAGATCTCAGTCAGACAGAAGGTCAAGTTTAAATCTACCTCCTCAATCTCCATCTATCTCGTATGCAGAGACCTGTGGCAGTGAGCCCATGATATATTCACCCGGGTGAGTGTTTATGTCTCTTTTTGACCTTTCAAAATTACAGTCTTGCTAAAAAATTCTCTAAAATGTGTTTCATACATTATCTTATGTCCGACTTTAATTACTTAATCATACATAATTATAATCAAACACTGGTCTCTCGTGTTTACAGGCTGGATGATGACCCACTGAGAGAGCAGGATTTATGGGGGAGCCAATCAGAGCAGCGAGCCACACTGCGCTCTGCCTCTCACCCGGACCTGTGTGTTGTGGGACAGTCTTTGCACATGGACTAAAGAGAGCCAATGAAAGGCCAGTGGGATTATGGATTAGTAGGTTTTACTTGGCTTTAAGGTGACAAGGTTTGCAGCACTTGGTGTGAGGGCTAATTGTAGCCTTCCTCTGATAACATGAAATTGTGTCTTTGCCTGTGACTTTTTGACAGGCTTATTATCTCTATAACATGTTTACCTTGGATGTGAACTTGTTTCATCTTACATTATTCATTTCTCCTGACTCTGCGACATTATGGAGGATAATCTTGGTGATTGCGTGTTTGGGTGTTAGAGGTTTCGTGTGTGTGTGTGTTTTTAACTTTGGCCTACCTTCATAATGATTTACATGTTTTTATAATTCATCATGAGCTTTTTGCATTTGAAAAAAAAAAAAAAATCATGAAAAATATTATGGTAAAATAACATTATTTTCTGGTAATCGATAATAACATTTAGATTTTTGTTTTTACTTATCAGGAATTGTTCTTTTGCTCTTCATCCAGTTTTCAGCCATAGGAGCCATGATTCTAGTCAAAAGTGCCTTATGTTTCTATTCTGCACATATTCATTAAATAGATGAAACTACAGATTCTGGGCATCAAACCAGAGACCTTCTTGTTGTGACCTCTGTTTTACAACACTTTTGCTTTTTCAGCATTCATTATACAGAAGTGCAATGTCTCACACCCTTTTTAAATTGGCTCTACTGCTGTCATATTTGCAAAACATAACCTTACTCAGCAGACACACCAACAGCCTAAGGTTTGGAGAGAGAATAAATCCTAGACGTGGCAGAGCGCAAAGGCTTCAACATGCTCTGAGAGGGTCAATACCTGGGTGAGCTAACTGTACAATACCTTCACCATGTTAGCAAAATCCTCATTTAAATATAACAATCATAGTGAGAATTCGTGAAGCAGGAAATCATTTATGAAAATGTCAAACAGGTTTCACTTCTTTTTTTTTTTAAAGCAGCAAAAAACTTTGTTATTTTCCATGAACTATATTTTTTACTTAACCCTGCAGATTTTTTATTCATTCCAGATAATTGCTGTCTAAAATGGGACATGGGACAGAAATACAATTTGATTTTCCCACAATTTCCAAGCAGTGGGTTTGATCAGGACCCAAAAGGGGAATATGTGGTCCATTTTCTGTGGGTTGTACGCTTTTGCCAATTGTGACTCTAGATCAAGGTCTCAAACTCAAATTAGCAGGGGGCCGCAGGAGGCAGAGGCTGGGTATTCCACACAAAAAAAAGAAAAACTTTGTTAAAATCTTCTCAAACGTCATCTCTGTTTTCAACATACATGAAGAAATTTATGGATATACATCGTTGTTTGTTGAATCTTTTGTGACGGGAGTATACAGCGCGAGTGACACTTGTGTTTGGGGTTTACCCATTTGGTGGAACCTTCTACATGCAACACTGTAATACCACACTAACATTAAACTTTCATATTGTCCTGCGAGCCACAAAATATTGTCTTGCGGGCTGCAATTTGCCCCTGGGCCGTGAGTTTGAGACTTGAATGTCAGTTTGTTTAATGCTTAAAGCAACAGAAAACATTGTATTTTAAAATTGCAAAAAATAAAAAAAAGTTGCTAATTATATTTTATTTAATATTTACATTTGGGTTGTGCCTTGTCATAATGGCTTGAAAATGGTCTCTGAAGCTTCACCAGTTGAGAACCACAGCACAGCCTTTACAGTCATATATTGCAGTGCCCTGTGTTTGCCACTAGAGGACGGTCTTGCCCCACATCCCTGGCCCATCATTGAGATTCATGTGAATGCAAATTACAGCACAGTCAGGGAAGCTCACTTTGTTTATACATTTGTCTCACATAATGAACATACAGCGTTATCAGTGATACTTGGAAGTGTCAGACAGTAGTACATAAAAGAAAATGCGCAGTCACTCGGTGGGGGAAATTTCTTTCTTTGGGGAGATACAAACAAGAGAGTACTTAGACAAAAATGAACTCATATTTATGCTGATGAGGCCCCATGAATAGTCGATCTCGGCAGCATTGTGTCCTGGTATTTATTTCTATTTTTTCTTGTCTTTCCGCTGTAGGGGAGATGCATTTTAACTTGAATTTAAATGCGAAGACGATAATGAGATGACTGTTGATTTTCTATGTGCCATTTAGCATTATAAGAAGGTTGCATCTTGAAATTCATTTTTAAAATTACTTTACTTAATGTAGCTATATCTTCAGACTTAGATCATCCAACTAAATCTTTTGTCTACTTTATTTAAAGGTCCTATATCACTCAAAATTGACTATAGTGAGCTTTAAGCCATGTTATAATGTTGTTACCTCATCAAAAACATGCCTGAAGTTGTGTTTTGCTTCATTCACACGTTTGAGTAACCCTTTGTTATTTGTCTGTCTACATCTCCAGGACTCCAAATGCTCTGTTCCACCTTGCGATGCCATGAAGTGTTAGTTTTCAAACTGGCAGCTAACTTTTACATCAGCAATTCCAGGGCTGAAATCATCGAAATGACTCTAGTGAAGGTATAGAATAGAGTGGAGCACTTCCTGTATAACCACATGACATCACGAGGTGGAACAGAGTAGTTTCCATTGGAGAGAAGAGCTTAGGCTAAATATGCAGGGTTTGTGCGTTAAACATGCGTGAATGAAACAAAACACAACTCCAGGTATGTTAATAATGAGGAAATAGCCTTATAACATAGAGCAAAAAATAGTATAACATGGGCCCTTTAATGGCATTTGTGCAAAACTTCAAATCTGCTGACAAACTGTGAAAAAGACGTCTGGATCTGCTTAACTGCTCAGCATTTAAATCCAATCTCCATTCAAGTATGTCCAAGTATATAATGTTTGTAATATACAGTGTCTTAGCTGTAACACAACTGTCTAGTGAATAAGTGCTTGATTAATTTGCCAGACCATCACCATCCAAATCTCTCTAATGCATGTGCCCGTTAGCCATGCACTAAATAATGTCCTAAATTGCATATTAATGTGGTTTATTAGTTTGTTGAATTTGTCATTTAACAAGATGGAGCTAAAATGCTTTTTGCTGAATGGGTACTACTGTTCTAATTGCCTGCTCCACATTGTTGATTGCATATTTGCACGCAGACTGTTATGGGCCGGAATCAACATTAGCTTTGCCGTCCTGCATCTAAATGGATGCCACAAGCCCCATGTTGTTTGGAGATGAGTGGTTCACACAATTCAAGCACACAGAGCGGAAAACAGCATGTATACAAATATGTAGTACTGCCCACGAACCACAATCTCTTATTTAAATAACACTACACTCATGGGCATACATGGGCCTTAGGCAAGTATGACAAGGAGGGAAATAAATTTATCAAACCTATATTTGTATCGTATATGACAAATTATAACCAGTGAGTAATTTGTTATGAAAAATTGAAAATAATGATATATGGCTGTATTGTCATATAAAGTAGTGATGGGAATTTCAGCTCTTTTGAAATCTGAATCTTTTGGATCCATTCGTTCCAAAGAGCCATTCAAAAGTCTGGCTCTTTTATTATTTATTTCTACTGACAGAAGCCAATGTGAGAACTAATTTTATCTACAAACTAATCACAGAGAGAATCAACCAAGGTTCAGGTGTGTTTAAAATGGTTCAAACTGAGAGTGAGAGTGTTTTTACCGCTTGAAATTATTAAAAATCTAAATAAACATTGCACTACAGTAATAATATTTTTTTAAATAACTGTTATTATTAAGTCAAATGTGTTTGTGCACAAAGCTCTCACTTGTGTCGCCTGCTCTGCTTTTGAGCTGATTCTTGTTTTGGTTCAGTGTTAATCATTACAAAAATTAGAGAGAAACAGATTCGGTTTAAAAAATGAGATCCAGATCCAGCCGTTCACATTAAAGAACCATTGAAAAGAGCCGACTCGTTCGTCCTTCACTGTGTGCTTCATATCTGTGGTCAAGGTCTTCTTGTTGCTTCAGCCCCTGAATGAAAAAAAAGACCTTGGATGAAAGCTGACAATACTAACCTGCATATTAAACAGTGCTAGTGCAGGTAAATGTGCCAGGACTGGGACAGGGGAAGAGCCAATGCCACTCCTGGTTGAAACAAGAGACAGCGGTAAACATATGACTTTTCTGCAGTCTGTGTACCTCCTGTTTGTTCAGCCACTGATCTGGTTGGCTCACCACGATGGAGCTGTGTGGGCCATACTCCGGGGCTGATGGGAAATCACGGTTTAGGCCGTGTGTGTCATGGGCGCCGCTGCCTCTTATCAGGTGGGTGTTTGCCCAGTGCTGCTCTGTACAGCTGCTCAGATCATGCTCTCTGATACAGCCCGAGTCCACCTGGACCTGAAGGTGAGGTTCAGCTGCAGTACAGGTCATCATCATGCTCCCTGCAGAATACACATGGAATAATGAATCAAATCTAACAGTACAGTGATCATATGATGGGTGTGTATTTTAAAGACTCACTGAATACTTTCACTTAAGATGGAATTAGTTGACTACTACTACTACTACTACGTTATATTTGCCTATTGATTTTAAATCTAAACAGAAAGAAACGGCTGTGACGACGACATCTTGACTTTTCTTCTATCAAATAATAAATCATTAAAAATAACATATGTAATGTACGTATCGTACGCTCAAAGACAGCGGTGGAAGTGCGGTCCATGGTGTAGGCCTGTCCCACTTCAGCAAGATGGCGGCTACACTGAGGAGGGCAGATTCTCGACCGGAACCTTCAAACTACACTTTGAAGAGTACTTCAAAGGGACCCTTCAAAGGGTGCATTTGGCGAATTGGGACATGGCCCAAGATGCCACGAACTTGCTCTGACGTAATCTGTGCGCCGGTAAAGGGAAGTTTCTGAGCAAGACGAGCGCAGCAGCTCTCCACCAACTGCGGCCGCCCGCATGGACTACAAACACGTAATGCGTGATGGGAAATGATGTCCTGTCCACACGGGCACTGACAGCTGATTGGGTCCGAGTTGTATTTTGATCAGAAACGTGACTGTGTTCTCTCCAAAGAGGAACAGGGTCAGATCAGAGGTTTGAAAGATTCTGCTTCTAAGATACAACCACTGGTCCAATCAAGTAAGTAAATAAGTACACTTTATTTATATAGCACCTTTCACAGATAAAATCAGTGCTTTACAGAGTGCAAATAAAAATAGATAAAAAATAGATAAAACAACAACAATAAATGTTCAACAGATAAAATAAGACAAATAGTAGTAAATTAACTAAAAGCTTGTCTGAATAACAGTGTCTTCAGCTGCTTTTTAAAGGAGTCAACAGAGTCAGCCACACGAAGAGACAAGGGCAGGGCATTCCACAGTTTAGGGGCTCCTGCTTGAAAGGACAGGTCTCCTCGAGTTTTAAACCGGGTCTTAGGGACCTTCAAAAGGTTTTGGCCCAATCAATAGGATGGATAGATGGATAAATAAAGGAATAGATTGAGATTTTGTGAATCTTTTAATGAATGTTAAAGAGTTGGATAAAGTTCAGTTTGTGTTGAAATAAGAGTGATTAATATTTGAATACTGGACAGAGAATTGCAGTGTGTGGCCAGAGAAGCTTAAAGGTTTTGTATTATTTTACATGGTTTACATTTTAATGCCTTAGTTTTGCATTACATGGTAATGATTTTTTTCAGTATTATACTGAAAACATTTTATTGTTATTGTTTATTTTAATGAAGAAAATACTTGAAGTTCAGTTGTCTGAAATTGTGTGACATGTTGATTTATTTGCACTTCAAATGAATTTTTTAATATATATTTTTAAATTTTCGATACATTCTATAATTTACTTGGAAACAAATGCAATATAATTGCAATCTGTTAAAGTGAAATAAATGTTAAAGGTTCATACCTGTTGTGTTTTTGTTGTTTTAACATAATAAGTAACTCCATAGCTACTCTGCCGAGTAACTAGTTACTTAGTAACTTGTAACTATAACTAATTACATTTTTGAAGTAAGATGCCCAACACTGGTCATACTCCCTCCAACAGATCAGTGTGTGGATGCAAAACAACTTCCTCCAGCTAAACTCAGACAAGACTGAAGCAATTGTCTTTGAACCACAGAAACAAAGGGAATGTGTCAGCAGTCACCTCCAGTCTCTCTCTCTAACACCATCAAATCAGGCTAGAAATCTAGGGGTAATAATGGACTCAGACTTGAACTTTAACAGCCACATCAAATCAATAACATCTGCAGCTTTTCACCACCTAAAAAACACTGCAAAGATCAAAGGTAAGACTTGGAGAGACCATGCATCCATCCATCTATCCATGCATTTGTTTCCAGTAGGTTAGACTACTGTACCAGCCTGCTCACTGGCCTTTCCAAATGAGTGTTAACACAGCTGCAGTACATCTACAACGCTGCTGCTCGGGTCCTGACTAGAACCAGGAAGTACAAGCACATAAGTCCTGTGCTAAGGTCTCTGCACTGGCCCCCCGGGGGTCAGTGATTGGACTTTAAATCAGCTCTGCTTGTGAACAAGTCTCTCCATCTCCATGGATCAGTACCAAAGTACATCTTCCAAATGTTAGTGCCACATGAACCATCTCACACTCTGAGGACTTCAGGGACCGGCCTCCTGCTGGTGCCCAGAGTCAGGACTAAACATGGGGAATCTGTTTCAGTTTCATGCAGCTAAAACCTGGAAAAGTCTTCCTGAAGATGTGAGACAGGCCTCTACTTTGACAATGTTTAAATCCAGGCTCAAAACAGTTCAGTTTATCTGTGCATATGACTGAAAGGTTTTTTATAAAGGTTTGTATTCTGCACTTTTCTCCTTTAATATTAATTTTATGATGATTATTTATGTTTTTGATTTGTTGTATTTTGATTTTTATGTCTTTCTTATTACCCTTGTGCTATATAAACTTGTCTTACCAGATGAGGGTCAAGAGACATTTTTTGACATCAAAATATTTTTCATAAGAAATATCCAAGAGGTAAATTAACAAATGTTGAACCTGATTTTATATTACTGACTGAACGCAATTACTATGTTTCAAAGATAATCTATATTTAAAACATTAATTTTAACAGTCCCCATAGAAATATTTCTGTCCTATTAGAATGTTGGGATGTTATCTGAAACCCAACAATATGTTATCTGCTTCATTTGATATATTGCATTGTCATCTGTTCCTCCTTCAACTCTGTAGACGGCACAGGGATATTTGTACAGCTTGTTTTTCAGATGAACCTTTTATTTTAATAGTTAAATGTTCTTTACGATAACTACTTACTCCACAAATTCTTGTCGTTATTTTCCACTAATTTGAACATACTCTCTAATTCTAAGGCAAGACAATAAGAAAGACATTCTAATGAAAACTCTAACAATTCTAGGTATAACTCTTTGATACCACACATTATTTTTCTCTGCATCAATGCCTTGTACTTGTATAATTAATATACCATATGGTGATGGGTGCACAGCAGGATGCAGAGCTTATAGAGGTGTCTTTCATGTGGTGTGGCTCAGCTGTGGTGGGGCCTGCAGCTATAGCGTTCTTTCATCTCCCAACAGTTTAGCACATTCTCAGGCTGGTCGTGTTAACTCCACCTGACGGCTGCCGGGAAACTGTCATAGAGGTTATGTTGTGTGTGCACATCCTTTTCGATGAGCTTATTAGAAAATCATTTTACTGTACAGCTGCAGGTTTGAATACATTTATTGTGTATGGTAAATGTGAACACAAACATAGCCACGTACTTTCATAGTAAAAGAAAAATTCTAATCTGTCAACTGCACAAAAAGTTGTAGAAGTGACGACGTTTCGCTGCTTATCCAGGCCACTTCTTCTCCAGTTGACAGATTTTCTCTTTTACTGTGGATCAAACCTGGACGACTGAGGGATTACACAGACATATTCTTTCTTGGTTGAATAAATGTAAAACTACAAAAAAAAGTATATATTTTCTATTTATTCAATATTTTACCAGGTAAGTCAATTGTTATTTGTAATCTCGACCTGGCCAAGAGGCAGAATAATACAGAAAACACGTTCAAACACTCTCACATCAATTATAACGTGAAACAGTGAATCAAAACATGAGACAGTGAAACATTTGTCCATCAGAGATATAAAAGTTTTAAAAGCATGAGCACTGATCCTGTAAAATACTTGGGATTGAGTTTTTAAAAGTAATCAGAGGTAAAAACGAGCTAAGTTTTAAAGTCTGTTGAAGGTGGTTCCAGTCACTTGCTGCAGAGAAGTGAAATAAGGAGCGGCCAAAAGCTGTGCAGGGTTTAGGAATCACCAGGTTAACGTAGCTGTCGGAGCAGAGCGTGCGGCTGGGACTGTGGGTGTTTAGTAGTGAGCTGAGGTAGGATGGGGTTTATTCCAATTAAAGACTTGTAAATGAACAATAACGAGTGGGTTTGTCTGTGGATGTGGATAGAGGGCTACTACACCAGAGAGTTAAGTGTGAAAAATACAGTATAAGAACGTTTAATTGCCATTTATTGATAGCATGATATGGTGAAATAAACAAAAACAAACTGAAAAATCAAAATTAGAAATGAGTGGCCAGAGGTTTAAATGTACCACTTTCCCACATCAATCCAAAAAGTATTAATAGGTACATGATAAACACGGTAAAATCCTACATCTAACGTAGTTCTGATCAAGCCTAGCTCAAGATCTGGAGATGGGTCCTTAAGCGCTGCATTATGGCACCAAAGATTACGGCCAACAATATTTAAGCATCGTTTTCACACACACACACACATATATATATATTTATCATTGAGATTTATAACCTAATATAAAACAAGAATAGGCCTATTACCCACTATATTCTAATATTCCAATGAGCACATAAATCAGTTTGTAAGAGTAACAGATTTATTATGTTTGTTTGTTTACATCGTCCAATAGAATGAGTTGCATACAAATCCATTTCCATATAGATAGAGAATCCCCAATCATTGAATCTGTAATAACACGACTGTTTCCTGTATCGGCGAATCCAAATGATGAGTGCATATAGAGAGGTGATTAAGGTGTCGCCATTTGGACTGTGTAATAATCGACAAATCAAAAGTCAATCCCTGGAATCAAAGTGGGTCACCTCTATTAGTATGCAAAGCAGTGTAGTAATAGTAGTAGTATTAGGGCTATTCTGTCCCATATATAGTTAGACCTGAACGATGCCCCTGCCGCCTCATAGACAAATAGTGTGATTCTGTATGGGTTAAAGCTATTAGTTGGTAGCTTGTGCATACATTTGGGGGCTTTGTACTGGCTGGCTGTATGAAAGCCCAGGTCCCTGCTCTGCCTCTGCGCTCTGCATCTCAATGGCAGCATTAGCATTCAAGCTCTGTAAACTGGGCTGCATGGGCTCAAAACTCCTGATGAACCAGCAGCGGGATGCACAGGACTATAACTGCAGATCAGTGCAGTTTTGTGCAGGAAGTATAGTAGTCTTATGTATTTGAACAAAAAGGAATAGGTTACATTACTATTAACTATGTTTTTAGAAATGACTGAGGAAGGAAGTTATGCGCAGTGGTGGATGAAGTACTTGATTTTGTTGCTAAAGCAAAAATAAATATAAATACAGATACGAAAAAAAAATCAATTTAAGTAAAAGTATTAAAGTACTCATGTAAAAATGTACCAAAAAGTATTCCACACAATTTTCTAAAGCGTAAATCTAGTAATATTGATTAAAAAAAAAGATATATTTTGGTCGACAGTAACAATACAAATCAGTTTCTCATGAATCTTGTGTATTTGTTTTTGTTTGCTCAAAGCCTAAGCTTGAACTCGAAAACTTTAGTCAGGATGTTATAAAAAAAAACATGCTCTCAAATGTAGTAAAGTCAAAGTAAAAACTATCCACTGTAAAATATACTTAAGTAAAAGTACAGATACCTAAAAATTCTACTTAAGTACAGTGCTTTACTACTCTTACTTTGTTGCCTTCTACCACTAGTTAAGAGTTACATCTATTGGAGTAAAAATAAATAAAATAAATAAATAAATGCATCCTTGTAGATTAATATTGCATTATATCATTTTGACTTGGGTTATTTATTTGAATTACACATTAACTTTCAGTATTTTCGTTCTGTGTATGTTACTCATTCATTTTTACATAGCTTATTATACTCATATTTACTTAAGTGTTTCTTTTAGTACTGATTAAACATTAATAATAAGTTAACAATACAAATGACACCACTAAACAGATCTTACCAGTTGAAAGTGCTATCTCCCTTCTTTACACTAGATGACAGTATTAGCACAGTCATATCTGCACTGCACACTTCTGTTCCTGTGATCATTTCTGTTCCAGGAAAGGATCATTTGGCTTCTTCTTACTCCCTTGCTGCGTTTTGCACAACATCACCGCCATTCCTCTCTTCCTAGGGCCCCACAAAAAACAACCCACCGACGCTCAAAGCTCCCCAGCTGGAACAATTTATTCATTTCTTGTATCATGTCAATTTGCCTCCTCTAATTTGCAGCATGCGGCAGGTGGACCTTTAACAGAACCAATTTCATTCAGCCTTGCAACATCATTATAGTGCGACCGGTGGAGCCCAAATGAAGTTGTTGTTACAGACATGTGCGGCCCCTCTTCCCACTTCCCGTTGTGGAGTGTTTTGTGAAAGGTCAGGTGAGCTGCGATGACATTGCTCCAATCACCAAATGTCAGGGTGTCCCAGGGGTCGCCGTGACTGACGGAGGACCTTATCGGGTGGGATAAAACCACCAGGAGGAGGAGAGGTATGCGAGGGTCAAGGGGCAAACAGGTGAGACATGAAACAGTAATGGAACTCAACAATGGCCAGGATTAAAGATGCAACTTCCCTTGTGGATGGTCAGCCGCCTTCTTGTCTCCATGGAGATGTTGTTGCTGTGGCTTGGATGTTCCAAAGTATGGTATTAAAGTGACCACAACGGGTGACAGTAGGTCAGTTGTTTGAGCGTTTGTCCACTGATCTGAAGGTTGGCGGTTCGGATCTCGGTCTCTGCAGAAATGTCTTTGGTAAAGCGGTCAGATCCAGTGACCCACAGGTTGGCAGTGCAATTCCAGCTCTGAATGCTGTTGTTGTGTCCTTGGGCAAGACATTTAACCTAACTCGCCGCCAGTGTCTGTGTACACTGATGTATAAGGCTGGGTATCATTACGATTTTGCCAATTCGATACATAGGCCACGATATGATACATATCTCAATACAGTACCTTTTCAATTCGATACAATATGATACGATATATTTCAAATCGATTTAATACAATTCAGTGAAAAATATAGGCTTTCGTGACCCTTAAAGATCAACCCCATTTTTACAAAGCATAAACATTAATGGTGCATTTATCTTCTGTTTTATGAAGATGAACGGACATAATGTGCATTTTGTTTAATGCATGTGACTAACTACGCAGGTACATGCAGTTTAACGGCTTTGAATGATCACAACATATCTACTAAATTACAACTGTGATACTAAAAGCTTTTGTTAAACCACTACCTGTGCAAAGCTAATATGAAATACACTTATTTCAATCATGAAAACAGTGAATCAAATGTCAGATGTATTGCATAAACAAGTTTCTTTCCTCTAAACAAGTGTAACCCGTGTCAAATAATGTCCCGCTTCCGGTGAGGAGTTGGTTGTGGCGGGACAATTTCCTTTATTAGCGGTGACGTCAGACGCCAAGACCTGTCTCATGCTGCTCCTGCTGTGGCTGATTGTGGCTGATTCTGTCTGTTTCTCTTGGCAATTTCATGGAAGAAAATACATAAAACTACATTTGGACTCGACAGATACTTACCGCTATCACTATCCGCTCAACGGTCAGGTTTTTTTCCCTGCACTGAATCCCATGACAACCTCACAATAACCTGGATGGCGAGCTACCCTTTTCCTTCATAGACTGGTAGGAACAAACGAACCCTTTTCATTTTCCTGCTTTCTTGGATTATAACAAGTTTTGGATCATAAAGACATCACACATTGAACACAACCTTTGGAACAAATACTCGAACCTGGAACTGGAACGGGACATTTTTTTGGGGGGTTCTGTTGCATTATATTTTGTTTTTTTGTTTTTGTATTAATCATATATAAAGTAATTTCATATTTATAATTCATTGTATATGTAATATTGTATATTATTATTGCATACCTGCCTAAATACCTAATATTGAACTTAATATATATTATTTTTTGACTAAGATTCCGTGTTGATGTGTTTATTCACACACACTGGCTCCCTACCGTACCTACATCTGGTCACATTGCAGTCAGGTCCTAATTAGCCCCTAGTTGCGTTACAAGTGGCGAGCCAGCCAGGAGCCTTTGTGTGTGAATATTAATTTTGGTTTTGGGAAAAAAAAAGTAAACTATGGATTTCATTTTGCAATCAGGTGTTAATATATCACAGTGCGTGATGATTTCGGGTGTAACTAATTCTAGTTCTGACAATGAAATACTGGATTGCTTGCGCAAGTACGGGGCGCTTAACCGCGTGTTACCTATTAGTGAACCGAGCAGTAGTTTACATAAAAACCTGATCGTTGAGTTTAATGAATCGGCCGCTTTTATTGGTCTAAAGCCACTTTTACCATATAAATACACGTCTACGCTTACTAACCGTGAGTACTGCGTCACTTCGCTTGCGGACGAGCTTTCAGCCACAGCAGGAGACGGTAGCGTCACCCCTGACTACCTGCAAGGACTTAAACAAATGGCCGACCAGAGTGGTACACGTTTTGAAGATATGCTCAGAACTGTGATGAAACAAATCAGCCAACATTTGAGCACAAGTGGAGCAAATGAGAATGATGATGAATATAATAATGATGATGAGGACGACGACGATGATGATGAAGGTGAGGAGCCCACAGTGGACATGACCAATACACAACCAGTGTCCGGATCGCACGTACCACTGTCCATACCTCAAGCCTCTCAGCCTGCCCCTAGCCAGTTCACTGCTGACCAGCAGGGGCCACAATCAAGACAGAGCCAACAACAAAGACCAAGTGATGCTGGATCAAGGCCAAGAGTTTCACTCTCTAATGAAGAACTAAACCCACTAGGAATACAGAAAGTTGTTGTCGAGCATGTGGTACGCAACACAGAACTAACTGCTCCAACTTCGGTAAGACTCCGCTCATTTTCTGGACGAGTTCCCAAGCCAAACAATGAAGCGGACTTTGAATCATGGCGTTCACAAATTGAGTTACTGCTTGCTGATCCCAGTTTATCGCTACTGCATGTGACCAGACGCATCATAGAAAGCCTGCTGTCGCCTGCTGCTGACCTGGTCAGAGGTTTGGGCCCAGAAACACCACCTACTGTCTTGCTACGCATATTGGATTCAGCATTTGACACTGTACAAGACGGAGAGGAGTTGTTTGCCCAGTACCTGAACATCCTGCAGAACCCAGGGGAGCGGCCGTCATCTTATCTCCAGCGGCTGCAGCTAACGCTCAACACTGTTGTCAAAAGGGGAGGAATACAGGCTGTCGACATGGAGAAACATCTCATTAAGCAATTTGTGCGTGGATGCTGGGACAACACTGTAATAACAAAGCTGCGACTGGAGCAGAAGAAAGATGATCCACCTTCATTCTCAGATCTCCTGCTATCATTACGAACAGAAGAAGACAGACAACAAGCCAAAGAATCATTAATGAAAAAACACATTGGTTTCAGTTCTTCAAAGCAGAAAGCCAACATCCAGTCCCAGAGCACCTGTTCCTGTGGCCACTCCTCAACATCTAAGGAGGAACTCAAAGAACTGAAAAAACAAATGCAAGAACTTCAACGCCAAATGTCTGCTCTTCTGTCCAAGACAAATCCAGCCGAGCCCAAACCAGCTTCACGCCAGTCCAACCAGCCTCAGTCCACTATCAAACCCAAACCATGGTATTGTTTTAAGTGTGGTGAAGATGGGCACATTTCCTCTTCCTGCACCAACACAGCCAATCCTCGTCTGGTAGAGCAAAAGAAAAAGCAGTTGCGGCAAAAGCAGCAAACCTGGACAAATAAGAACCTTCAGTTAAACTAGAAGCAGCTTCTGTGAAGGGACACTCAGAAGCTGCCATCACCAACAGTCCCAAGAACCAGCCATACAGTATACGTGTACTGCCAAGAGGTCTTGTGGGAATGAAGAGCACTGGTCAAGTCCAAATCAGAGACGATCATTACAACTGTCTCCTTGATACTGGTTCCCAAGTCACCACAATTCCACATTCCTTCTACAACATTTATTTGTCAGACCATGAGATCAAGCCATTGGATGACCTACTGGAAATAGAAGGAGCAAATGGAGAGTCTGTACCATACCTGGGGTACATTGAAATAAATATGACTTTCCCACCTGAGTTCCTCGGCACAAACATCAACATTGACACTCTGGCTCTTGTTGTCCCTGATGTAAAGCAGTCGCAACCACTGATCCTCATTGGCACCAATACTCTTGACGTCGCCTACACCAAGCATGTACAAACTGAACAGTCCTTCCAGCCTGCTGTCCCTGGTTACCAAGCTGTTTTAAAGATCCTGCAGTTTCGGTACAGTCAGAGCATGGATGAACAGTACGCCACAGCTACCCTGCACTTTAACCAGTCACACACCATCTGTGCTGGCCAAACTACTGTCCTCGAGGGATTACTGGCCACACGGTTACTGCAAGGCGAAAGGGCAGTACTGATTGAACACCCCGCGTCATGTCCTCTGCCTGGTGGACTCATTGTGAAGTCTTGCATTACTGACCTGCCCCGGCGACGGCCATGTCATCTGCCAGTTATAGTCAGCAATGAGTCTGATCATGCAATTACCATCCCAGCAAAAGCAGTCATTGCAGAAATAAGCGCCTTCCGGACTATCTACTCCAAAGAGCAAAGCATTACACACCAAGTCCAGTCTGCAGAGCCGTCAGCCCCACTACAATATGATTTTGGAGACTCACCACTCCCTCCGCAGTGGAAAGACCGCATTATCCACCAGCTGAATGACATTCCTGAGGTCTTCGCCAAGCATGACCTGGATTTTGGTCAGACAGATAAAGTGAAACACCAGATCAAACTTTCTGATCCAAGCCCATTCAAACAGAGGCCAAGACCAATACACCCTCAGGATGTTGACGCTGTGAGGAAGCACCTGCAGGAGCTATTGGAGTCGGGAGTTATCCGGGAGTCTGATTCGCCGTTTGCTTCTCCAATTGTGGTGGTCCGCAAGAAGAATGGCTGCGTGCGCCTGTGCATTGATTACCGTAAACTCAATTTGCAGACGATTAAAGACGCTTATGCCCTCCCGAAGTTAGAAGACACGTTCTCTGCATTATCCGGATCAAAATGGTTTTCTGTGCTCGATTTGAAGTCTGGCTACTACCAGATCGAAATGGAAGAGTCTGACAAAGCTAAAACTGCTTTTGTGTGCCCATTGGGGTTCTATGAATTTAACCGGATGCCACAGGGAGTGACTAATGCTCCAAGTACCTTTCAACGGTTAATGGAGAAATGTATGGGAGAGCTCAATCTAAAAGAGGTCCTTGTTTTTATCGACGATATCATTGTCTTTGCGCCAACTCTTGAGGAGCATGAAGAACGACTGATGAAAGTCCTGAGAAGACTGAAAGAGTTCAGATTGAAACTGTCTGTTGAAAAATGTGTGTTCTTCCAAACCTCCGTCAAGTACCTTGGCCACGTCGTTTCTCAGCACGGTGTTGAAACAGACCCAGATAAAATCAAGACCCTTACCACATGGCCAGTCCCAACAAACTTGAAAGAGCTGCGATCCTTCCTTGGTTTCGCTGGGTACTATCGCCGATTCGTCCAAGGATACTCTGCCATCACCAAGCCACTTCACGAACTCACTGCTGGTTACCCTCCGTCTCAGAGAAAGCTCAAGTGCAAAGTAAAACAAGAATGCTACCTGAATCCTAAAGAGCCATTCGGAGGACGCTGGTCAGCTGAGTGTCAAAAAGCCTTTGAAGCTGTCATAGACAAACTTACCACTGCTCCTGTTCTCGCATTTGCTGACCCTCAGAAACCTTACACTCTCCACACCGATGCAAGTTCTACAGGCCTTGGCGCTGTGCTCTACCAAGAACAAGATGGGCAGAACAGAGTTGTGGCTTATGCCAGCAGAGGCCTTTCCAAGAGTGAAGCAAAGTATCCAGCTCATAAACTCGAGTTCCTTGCATTGAAATGGGCAGTTTCAGAAAAGTTCAATGACTATCTCTATGGCGCTCAATTCACCGTTGTCACAGACAGCAACCCTCTAACTTACCTGCTGACATCAGCCAAGCTCGACGCCACCAGCTACAGATGGCTGTCCGCTCTGTCCACCTTCAATTTCAAACTCATTTACAGAGCAGGCAAGCAGAATGCTGATGCTGACGGGCTGTCACGCCGTCCGCATGGTGACCTGTCTGATGACCCACTATCCCGTAAAGAAAGAGAGCGAGTATTGAAATTTGCCCAGCAACATTTACAAGATCTAGAATATGCCTCAATTGACCAACACACTATCAGAGCAATATCTGATCGTCATTTGATCTACGGACCAGAAGCTGCTGACCTGAACCGTGCTCTCATCTTGTCCTTGTCTATCCAAGCCGACAGTGTCCCTGACAGTTTTGTAAATGACACACAGTTCGCTTCGCCTGTTCTTCCTCGACTCTCAGCTGCTGACATTGCCACCAAGCAGCGAGCCGACCCCACCATCCAGCATGTTATTGCACAGCTCGAGCGTGGAGAGTCGCCCCCACCACTGCTGAGAGAACAGCTGCCCGACCTGCCTCTGTTACTGAGAGAAGTAAAAAAACTGGAGCTCCATAACAACCTTCTCATCAGGAAGAGACAGGTGGGAAGTGAGCACACCTTCCAACTTGTGTTACCGGAAGAATATCGAGCTGATGTGTTGCACCAACTTCACAACCAGATGGGCCACATGGGTATCGAGAGGACTCTGGACCTGGTCCGATCCCGCTTTTACTGGCCGAGGATGTCTGTTGATGTGGTCAACAAAATCAGGACCTGTGGCAGATGTGTGAGACGGAAGTCCTTACCTGAACATGCGGCACCTCTTGTCAACATCCAGACCTCGAGTCCCCTGGAGTTGGTCTGCATGGATTTCTTGTCTGTTGAGCCTTGTGGTAGAATCAAAGATATCCTTGTCATGACTGACCATTTCACGAAATATGCAGTTGCTGTACCGACCACCAACCAAAAAGCCACCACCGTCGCCAAGTGTCTATGGGACAACTTTCTTGTGCATTACGGCATTCCAGAAAAGCTGCACAGTGATCAGGGCCCTGATTTTGAATCCCGCATCATTCGAGAACTTTGTGAAATGACGGGCATCCACAAGATCAGAACGACACCTTACCATCCAAGAGGCAACCCTGTGGAGCGATTCAACAGAACTTTACTGGACATGTTGGGAACTCTGAGTGAACAAGAAAAACAACATTGGAAAGATCATGTAAAACCTCTTGTCCATGCATATAATTGCACGAAGAACGACGCTACGGGATTCTCACCATACGAACTCATGTTTGGCCGCCAACCAAGACTTCCTGTTGATCTGGCTTTCGGATTGCCGCTGAATGATAACAAGTCAGACTCTCATTTACAGTATGTCCAGAAGTTGAGGTCACACCTGAAGGACAGTTACCAGCTGGCCAGTGAGAATTCACAGAAACTGATGGACCGAAATAAAACCAGATTTGATCGTCATGTTACAGCTTCAGAGTTAAACATCGGAGACAGAGTTTTGGTGAGGAACGTGCGCTTGAGAGGCAAGCACAAACTGGCTGATAAGTGGGAGCCCGATGTATACATAGTGGTGACAAAAGCCGGCAATCTCCCTGTGTACACCGTGAGACCAGAGGGCAAAGATAAACCACTGCGAACTCTGCACAGAGACCTTCTCCTGCCCTGTGGGTACTTACCTGCTCATGTTGAAAACCTACCTGTGAAGAAGGAAGAATCACCTGTGCCGCCTTCGCCAGTATCACTGCCTCCACACCCTAGCGATGAAGAGTCGGAGGATGAAATCTTACCTGTATACGTTCCGTCTGTGCCTGAACCTGTAACATTTTCAACTGTTATTGATTTACCTGTTGCCATGCCGCCAGTTCCTTCTGCTGAGCTGCCTGAGTCTCTTGTTCCACCACCAGCTTCTGCCACTAATGAGCATCATGAATCTATGATTGAGTCTGCAGGTGGTGGGTCTCAAGTTGCTGAAGAAGTTCTGGCTAAAGGCGCAGAAGAACTTGACACTGAATCTGAACCTACACCAATTGACCTTGAACCAATCAATCTGGCAGAAGATTCCAAAACTCCTTCCACGTCACCGGAACCTTCTGTCATTGATCCAGAATCCAATTCACCCATGTCAGAACCGTCGAGTCCTGAACCTGAACAAACCCTACGCCGTACAGGCCGCACAAGATGCCCACCTGAGAGACTGCAATATGTACAACTTGGCCATCCGTTGTTAAAAAGCATCCAAACCATCCTTCACGGCTTGAGCACAGCCTTCACCTTTGCTGTTCAAGAGGACGAAAATGAGGAGGTGTTTCCGTGCTCCAGTCAGTCCGTTATTGAGTGCCAGCCTGGTCCATGTCCGAGGACGAACATGAGATCAGGGGGGGAAAGTGTAACCCGTGTCAAATAATGTCCCGCTTCCGGTGAGGAGTTGGTTGTGGCGGGACAATTTCCTTTATTAGCGGTGACGTCAGACGCCAAGACCTGTCTCATGCTGCTCCTGCTGTGGCTGATTGTGGCTGATTCTGTCTGTTTCTCTTGGCAATTTCATGGAAGAAAATACATAAAACTACATTTGGACTCGACAGATACTTACCGCTATCACTATCCGCTCAACGGTCAGGTTTTTTTTCCCTGCACTGAATCCCATGACAACCTCACAATAACCTGGATGGCGAGCTACCCTTTTCCTTCATAGACTGGTAGGAACAAACGAACCCTTTTCATTTTCCTGCTTTCTTGGATTATAACAAGTTTTGGATCATAAAGACATCACACATTGAACACAACCTTTGGAACAAATACTCGAACCTGGAACTGGAACGGGACATTTTTTTGGGGGGTTCTGTTGCATTATATTTTGTTTTTTTGTTTTTGTATTAATCATATATAAAGTAATTTCATATTTATAATTCATTGTATATGTAATATTGTATATTATTATTGCATACCTGCCTAAATACCTAATATTGAACTTAATATATATTATTTTTTGACTAAGATTCCGTGTTGATGTGTTTATTCACACACACTGGCTCCCTACCGTACCTACATCTGGTCACATTGCAGTCAGGTCCTAATTAGCCCCTAGTTGCGTTACACAAGCCACTCAATTGCAGTGCTGTGGCAGAATAATTTGGTAAAATATACAAAAAATATATATTAATACAGCAGCCCACGGTATCAATACAGCATCATTAAACTAAACATTATAATATATCAATATTTTTATATTATTCCACACTCCTACTGGTGTCTAAATGGGTGTTCCTTGCTGTAAAATGCTTTGAGTGCCTTGAAGGTGGAAAATCGCTTTGTAAAAAGTGACCATTTGCCATAAACGTTACGCACGTACACACACATACAGATTGAAAAAACATTCATACTCAAGGCTGCACCTCTCCACAGATCTGACTCTTAACTGGGACTGGCGGCGCCATACAGTGGAGCATAGCAGCAATAACTCCTTGAAGAAAAGCAGGACTCTCCACCAGAAAAGTTACACAACCAGAATATAATATACTTCTTTTGATATTAGTAACCTGTATTTTTCACAACCTTTTAGTGTCAATAACGTCAAAAGCTTTCATAAAATAGACTTGTTCAATGGAGTTCAGTAATCTCAGAAAAAGTGAACCAACATGTAAAAAGAAAAAGGGGATCAAAAGAGCATTCCTAAACAAGAAGGTAAGAATAACTGAAAGTTAGTTAGCTTGAGCTATAGAGAAACATTTTTATAGACCTTGACCATAAAAGAGTCTTAAGAACATAAGTGATAGTACTCATAAAGAAGATTAGAGTTAGGAAAAAAAGCTGTGATTTTGTTATGAAATATCCTTAAGAGCATTAGTGCTAAAACATTTGAAGTGGTAATTTATTTTGACAAGGCTCGCGCTGAGGAGAGACGCTTGACTATATCTGCCAATGGTGAAGTGAAGGACAAGTCGTCATTCTGTTAAACTGACATCTTAAAGTACAAAGAGGGATTATTAACAACAGCTGGAAAAAGTGAACGTGTCCGTTCCTAATTGGCTCAAATTGATGCATGATGCTGAGGATTCTCAGAGGAACAACTAGCTCCATCTTGATGTGCATGGTTAGAGTTCAGGTGCTTTTTCTGTCTCCTTCGTTCTGTCTTCTACCTTTTCAGTCTATCGATCACTATAACTTGACTTATCCCTAAGGACCACTTTTAGCAATTAATCATTTGCCTCAGATCCAGAATACACATTTTTTTCAGTGCTTTATGGAGATGTGAATTCAGATAGGCGTGATTGACAGGTGGATTAGCCAATCAAGGATGTGCATGGTTTGTCTGGATCAAAACAAATATGGCTGACTACGAGGTAAAAAGAAAGGGAAAAAACATCGGGACTGAAAACCATAGTGGATGAATGAGCGAAGTACTAAACTATGTCAATCTGAGGTGAGTTTGTTAATGATAGACAACCAATGAGCTCCTTCGTTTAACATGTGTCACTGAAAAAAACAAAACAAATATAATTGATTGCACGATCATGTTTGGTTCTGGCTCCAACTGTGACGAAGAGTTTAGGGACCAGGCTGATATCCCGCTGTATAAAAACTACAAAGAGACATCATTCTTTTGCCAGACGAATTAATAATACACCCAGCTGAAGCCCAACAGGTTATTGGCCCAAACAATCTTGAAAGATGAAAAATCATCTCTTTTATTCTTTGTGACATTTGAATGAATTGCCCTGTTACATAAAGTTCCCCAAAGTCTTGCACAGATAGCCAATTCCCTCAAAACCACGCACACAATAGAGAACTGGCACGGCTAATTCATATATTCAGTAAAGTTCTGTTCAAGTCGAAGCGGCCATTGTAAAAAGTACCAACTTCCTCCTTCGGGTTTTTCAATTAAAACAAAGCAGTTGGAAAGTGCAGCACATTTTATTATACCGCATCCCCACAGTGTAATATAAAAAGAATGGCTGGAAGGCACGCTGTAGTTCCCCGACCATCCTGATAATCTAAGAGGTGCCTTAATTTACCTTTTTAAACCAATCTTGGGCACCTCAGTACATATTTTACAACCTTTAGAAACATTTTATGGGACAGGTTAAGACCAAAACCATTGCAACAAAACGATCAAGCTTTTTTTTCTTTTGACACAATGAATGACATCAGAAAAAAAACACGGCGAGAAAATGCACGACTCCATGAGAATAAGGTGCTACCAAGCCAAGTGACAAGTCAGATCTGTGGAGAGGCAGGAATACACATGGTCAGACTGCGTTTTCCATTGTATTTCCGAACAATAAAAACACCTGTAATCAAAAACAAGACATATACTGCACCACGTGGAACATTCAGTAACACTGCGCCCGGAAAGTTACACAGTACATCTTTTAAAAGAGCTCATTTCGAACCCAAACCACATTCATTTAGACTGTTAACCGTGGTTATGGGGTGCTTTGGAGCAGAAAACATGCGGTTGGGTTCGGCTGCTTGGAAATTGGTTTATAGGAGAGCCAACCAAAACATTTGTAACTGCTAATTACAAAACTGGGCAGAGCAGTTCGAAGGTTCCCGTGGGTTGGACATGTTAATTTGCTAAGTATATTAGACCGGCCATTGGGTGGATAAACAAACAGGAGTTAATTGCGTTGGTAAGGTTTGATTGGCAGGGATAAGAGCATTATGAGGTTATGCGTTGAGTGTGTAATTAGTGGTGTGAATTATTGTTGGGCTATCCAGGTAGGATCTGAATCATGCAGCCCCTAGCATTTATCGGTGTTTGAATCATTAAATCTTCATGTACATTAACATTAGTGACGCGGGTTATTCGGGAAATAGTCTAATAACGAGTGATACATCAAGTTACATGTTTCAGCAGTAAAATGATTGCGTAACATTGCGAGATAAGGTGAAATACTGCAGCTCATGACTCATAATCTTAGAGTTAAATAGACTTTTTTGCGCTGTAAAAGTGCTGTACCTGATTCTTAACAACATGCAAAACAAAACTAGTTCATTTTAAATAGTTTGCAGTGGTCCAAGGTATTCCTCACTTACTTTATGCACTCAGAGCATCTTAAATATTCACCATGATGAGCTTGTAAGCACTTTTTTCTGAACTTTCAGAGGCCAGAGCATAGTTTTAACTGTCACGCTAATGCTACAACTAGCATGCTAACTGTACACTTGCATCTCTGACAATAAAAGGCTTAATAATTGATTGCAGACAGCACACAGCAGACTTATTTTGGCTTTAAGAGCTGTTTAAGCAATATATTGATACTGAAGCAATGCAATACAATTCAAGTTTATTTATATAGCACATTTAAGAATATCTTGAGCTGCCCAACGCTTTGTTAACGAAAAACAAATATACAGGTAACACGATGCAAAGGAAAGGGACAATAAAACACCAAGATATCCTGTCTAGCTAGTGTTAAATGCCAGGGAGAAGAGGTGGGTTTTCAGTCTAGACTTAAACTGCATTAAAGACTGAGAGGATCTGACAGGCAGAGGGCGCTGTTCCATAGTCTGAGCGCTGCTACAGAAAAGGCTCTGTCACCTCTGGTCTTGAGTCTGGCTTTGGGCACAATCAGCAGGAGTACAGAGCTGCAGTAACTCCCTCAAATAAAGAGGACCCATAGAGTGCACACATTTAAACACAATCAATAACATTTTGAATGGGCTAGTTTGGCCAAAAACCACAATCTCAGTTTCATTTTGATTTAAGTTCAGGAAGTTTGTGCTCAGCCAAGTTTGCACAACCCTGAGACAGTCCTGCAGAGCTTTGACTGAGGTCTGGCTGTCATTGGTGGTCACTGGCAGATATATTTGAATGTCATCTGTAAAAAAAAATGAAATACGACATTGTGCTTTCTAAAAACATCACCCAGGGGAAGCATGTACAGAGCAAAGAGGACCAGCGCTAATGCAGAACCCTGGAGCACACCGTACTCTAAGGGACACACAGAGGAGTGCTGTCCTAGGTTCCCAGAAAAACTCCTGTCTGACAGATAGGATCAAAACCAACAGAAAGCTGTACCCTTGCGCAAGTGACTCCAGGCGGGACAGAAGGAGGCTGCGATCCACCGTGACGAAGGCAGCTGATAAGTCTAAAAGCAAAAGAACTGCGGATTTCCCAGAGTCAACAGTTAAAAGCAGGTCATTAAAACTTTTGGTACTTTGGGGGAAAAGATTAAAAAAAGTCAAAACTCCTACTTCTGATGATACGAGTGCTCAAATTGCTCCCACAGTATAGCAATACAGCTATTAATAGAGATACAATGGACCAATAAATAAATCAAACAGCGTACACGTGGCAGTACTTTCCTATAGTTAGTTGGGCACAAAATCCCTGCATGCTGCATATTTTTGTTGAGCCCATGAATTCAGAGGGTTCACGGTATTAATAGTTTATTCCTTGGTGGGTTGGGTTTCTAAAAGTCTCTACACCGGTGCCAGCATTTTTCCAGGTTGCAGTAATTTAGATCCCTTTGAACAATAGCTCTAGAGTCTGGGAATAACTCACATTAGGTCACATTACAACTGGAGCAGAACAATGTACCTTGGTTCTTAAGGGACGATGCAAGAGACAACTTAATCAGGATTATAAGGGGAATTCTGTGCGTGTTGGGAGTTACAATTGTTGGTTGGTCTGTTAGCAGGATATCTCAAAAAGCAATGTTTAAACTTTGATTTTGAGTCCATGAATGATTAAGCTTTTTCTTTTCTTTTTTGAAACAATGAATGAGGTCACAAAAAGACATGCATGACTCCATGGCAACAAGCAGGTGGTGCTACCAGGTCATGTTACAGGTCAGATCTATGAAGAGGCAGGCCTACACATGGTCAGAATGCACCATTTCTATTCATTGAGAAATAAAAACAACTCTAATTAAATACATAGCTCTCAGGTGTCATGTGTTATGTGGAAAATTCAGGGAAATCTGCACAAGAAATCTGCAAGACAAAAGTTATGCAGTGCAACTTTTAAGAGAGTTAATTCCAAACCTAAAAAAAACAAGATGGCAAGATATTTAAAAAAGCAATGGTGTAAGAATAAATATGCTTGTAAAGGAATTCAAAAGATGTTTTAGAAATATATCCGACGCAACAAAGGAAAAAAATAAAAGTCCACGTCAAGCAACAATGGAAAGAGTGCAAGTCTGGTCACTCCGTGCAAGATGCGATTAACGCCTTGATAGAGGTCTCTACTTTCATTCAGTCCTGTCCACTTCTGCTTTAGAGTATCTGAAATTGAAAATCTATTTACGCCAAGGATAGTCCGGCCGATTGGTTAAAAATTCACAGTTTGCTTCCACCTCTGTCGTTCTGATCTCATTTCCCCCGGGACAGGAGCCACTAGAGCCGCTCCCTCCTGGCCTTCCTGGCTCCAGCTTTTTGGTCATTGCAAGTCCTTTGGGACACCAGTAAGCTGAATTCATAAGTATCGACTGTTTATCGCTCAGAGCAGAAGAGGTCTACTACTTCCAAAATCCACAAAACACTGGAAATGTTTACATGCACGCCAGAAATGTAGAGTTCAGATTATTCAAATGACATACAAACAGTTACATCCAACGAGTAGTCTGAGTTCTTTCTGATCGTTCATACCTGTGCAGGTTTTGACAAAGGAAAGTATTCAAAAAAGTGCAAAATAATTTGTCAAACTAAAATAAAAGTGGAAATTAAATTAAAGATTGAAAGAGGTATTTAAATTCATTGCACTTCGTCTTACTTCAAAGTGCATATATTACACGGTTCTCTGATCTGTTATAATATTGTTTCCTCATCACAAACATACCTGGAGTTCTGTTTTGTTTCATTCACACATGTTTCACACACAAACCTTTTTCTCTCAAACTGAAAACACTCTGTTCCACCTTGTGATGTCATGTGGTAATACAGGAAGTGCTCCACTGTGTTTTTTTAACTTGAATCATTTGGATAATTTCAGCCCTGGAATTGCCAATTTCTACTGAACTAAAGGTAAAAGGCAGCTGTTAACTTGAAAACTACCACCTCATGACATCACAAGGTGGAACAGAGCATTTTGAGATTTGGAGATGGAAACAGACTAATAATAAAGAATTACTCAAACACGTGTAAATGAAACAAAACCCAAGTCCAGGTATGTGTTTGAGGGGGTAACAGCATTATAACATGACTGTAATATAGGACCTTTAAAAATCCACTAACTGATCAGATTTCCCTTGCACATGTAAACACCAGATCTATAACCAGATAATGCTACTGAGTTAACTGATTACTCTAGTTATCTGATTTTTACTGCCTATGTAAATATATCCACTGTATTCGCACAATCTACAATGGCTCTGGACAGTAATATTATTGTTTTTCACATTTCACATCTGACTGCACGCGTTATTTGGCCGAGTCATTCACAGACAAATTGAAAGCCTTGCCTCTAACGATCAATTGGATTCCCCGATCTAAAAACGTGGTAATAGCTCATATCAGCATTATGAAGCTTTTTAGACCTTTTTCAATACAACTCCCCCTCGATGATATCAGTCCCTGCAAACTTCTTGACAGAAATTTAATTAGAATTGACTGTAGCGTGTAGCTCCGGTGCTTTCATTCGGCCCGAAGCATTCTCAATGGAAATTTGTTGTTATCTTTCTTTCTTTTTCATCAATCATTTTAGCAACTCCTCCATCTGCACAGATTTTTGCAAACCTATTACACAGCTTGGAGATAATACCTTTGCTTTTGTTGTTAAATCTTATGAATGTATTTTAATAAATCCATTAAAATGATGCCCGTGTTCTGTTTTTCAGAACACATTATGTCAGTCAGAAAATGTATTACTAGATAAGAGCTCATATTATTACTTGGCAACGCAATAGGCTACTGGAGGCCATTTTGTGCCAAGTTCAATCAGATGATCATCAAAGCAATGCCTCCTCTAGACTTTATCTGCTCTTGGTGTGATAGCGATAGTGGAACAACAATACCCATGTGAGATGTTTTGGCCTAGACAGTTTCAGGACAGTATACTTCGTGCATTTACTGTTAAAGCTTTACCTGGAAAGTCCCACAGAATGGACATGTCTATTTTATTTTTCATTTATTCAATTACAGGGAGTCTTATTACTCAAAAAGACACGTGAAAACACACATTCTCACCCGTTTGTGTCCATGGGCATACGTTTATACATGTAACATCATACTTTGGAACGTCTCAACAGTGACAAGCAGCTGGCGGACACTCAAAGTTACACAGTATAGCTTTAAAGTTAGAGAGTAAAAAGGACCATATTCGTTAGATGTTGAGATAATCTGCGGTTGAAAAGAACAAAAAAAGAAACACAACTATTCAATTCAATGGTTACAGGAATGTCTAACCCAAGAGGGATGAGGCACATTCAAATGGCCATCATCAAGTCAAAAATTGCCATCATCAAGTCAAAAATACAAGCTAGCAGCATGTTGTAATAACCAATTCAGCTATACTCTCGAGACATTTGTGTGATGGGATGAGGTTCACCATTCTGCAGTGTCGAAGAAAATGTGCTTTGGCTTCACCAGTGGTAAAGAAACAATCTCTGTATTTCAGTTGAAGAAAGCCAAATTTAACAGATGTGGTTCATCTTTTGGCATTCGTAAATAACTTAAGAGCTCGGTTATTTAAAATTAATTATCTCTTTGTTTGGCCTGTTTTGGGTAAATCAATTCTCTGCTGCAAACAATGAACCTCCACAAAGAAATCCCACTTCACCTGTCTCCTCTAAATCTCTGCCATATGTTCTTTGTGCCAACCTAACTAAAGGTGCTCATGACAAAAAAGACTTTGGAAATGCATTCTAAGCAGTCTGTGTTCAGTCACCAAATGAGCAGAAGTAAACAGAAGTGGCGCTGCCTTCCCTTGGGCACTGGCCTGTAAAACTCACATAAATATGCTCAAGTTTGAAGTGGGATTTGACTTGGAGCTCAAACTTAGATGTGTTTTGCAAATAAATGTACACCCACTGATGTGCACTTTTGTCAGTTGTTTGCCTGGAAGACACCAGTGTTCACTGTTTGCTAAACTAAAGGTCCATAGAGATGTGCTGTTTGCTGGCAAAGCTGAATAACAAAGCGGTGACTCAGGGACAAAAGATTGTAAAGGTGAAGAGAAAAGGAGTTTAGCTGAATGGATGGCATTGATAGTTAATGTAGCAGTATGTTTTATGAGCAAACACGGTCTGTTTGCCTTGACTCTTCCCTCATTTTCAGTTAGAGTTGGGTCTTAGTTGGAGAAAATAAGCTTTTTCGCCTTGCAGAGCATTGTTTTTTTGGCAGGGCTGCCAAACTCAGTAAATGTTTTATAGACCAGGTGAGGGCAATATTTGTGGTTGGAGATGGACCCATGTGGCAGCACAGGCAGCTTTAAAAACAGGCCATTTACATTTTATTCATATTTTATTGAGGAAAGAAATGCTGTTTTATACAGTTTTATAGAACACCACAGTCCTAATAATAATCTGTCCTTCACATGATTGGGAAATGAGTACAAAACACTCCAGTTCATGTGTGTTTATCTACAACATATGTAAGTATTTTTCATCATATATGATACATTCAGGAGAGTTCAAAGCAACAAAAGCTTGATGCTCTTGTCTTCATATAAAATACGTTTTTTTTTTTCTTTTTCTGAGAGACGCAATAACGTTTGGAAATGGGTTTTACAACAATCTTCTCCAGTCTTTTACTAGTCCTGCACAATCACACAGACGCTTTCACGTAGGCATAACAGAACACAATAATCCATGCACAAACAAAATGGACATCTTTTACTTTAGCAAACTGGCTACAAAATACCAGCTAAACAGCCTGTGCCGTCCACTGCCAAACCTGCAAGTGCTTCACAAATTTAGTTTTTTATTTGGCACCAAAATCGCACCACATCTTGCTCGCCCTTCTGTTGATTAAAAGATTCATTTTCCAGCCGTTAAGCATCCGTGTTCATGCCTCTCATGTTGATTTGCAGGTGAAGCTTCACTACCTCTGTGCTGCAGGTCAACACCGTCCCTGTCTGGAACGCTCAGACCGTCCCAGTGTTGAGATGATGTCTATTAGTCCCAGATAACACGCTTCATTTCTGCGGTTGGCACAGAGCAGTGGTGCCAACAGAAGAATAACAGAACTGGCAGGATGTGCAGGTTGACAGTGCCAGAAGGACTCCCCCTGGTGCCCTGGCTGTGCGCGGGACAGCTGTTGCCAACACACAGGTATCTCTGCATATGTGAGAAGAGCAGAGGCAGACGCCAAGCTGTGGCAGTGAGCATATGTGCAGACGAGAGGTAAAGGAGTACAAGCTCCAGTGGTTAATAACAAAATAGCCCTCAGCTAGACCGCCGCTGGGTTGTTATGGTGATGTTATTGTAAACATTGTCTGACCATGAGACGGGAAACAAACATGGAGCAGTATGAATTTGTGTTGAAATTTTGACAGCTAGAAATTTAACAGTCTGATAGCAAATAAGGCGAGATGCTGGGTACATAAGTGAAACACTTTCAAGCTGTATTTCCAAGAGTATTTGGTGACTCTTAATAATGACTACACTTTTAGCCTTAATAAAGCATAAACAAAAAATGTATTCATAAAGAAAAAAATAAAATTATTAAAGGGCCCGTGTATGATTTTTTTTCACGTATTTGAGCAAAATTTGCCTTGCCCCAGTATAGATATATTTTAAAAGCGGCTCATGAGGTCAAAATAAGAATGTATAAATTGTGTATACTGTCTGCATGTATTTTATTGTCCAAGCGTCAGGAAGTATGCAGTTAGAATGTTAGTTGTTCTTATCATTAACGTGACAGCAAAACTCCGCTCTGGCCTCTGAAAGTTGTAAAAAGTGCAGTGGGGGTGCTCAGAATGCATAAGGTAAGTGAGGAATAAGTTTGGTCCACTGCAAACTGTTTAATAAAGTTTTTGTCACATTAAAAATCAGGTACAGCAGCTTTAAGAATGTTTCAGGCT
The DNA here is from genome assembly GCF_009829125.3 of Periophthalmus magnuspinnatus. Taxonomy (NCBI): domain Eukaryota; kingdom Metazoa; phylum Chordata; class Actinopteri; order Gobiiformes; family Gobiidae; genus Periophthalmus; species Periophthalmus magnuspinnatus. Next base: position 10,694,295 of record NC_047147.1, on the reverse strand, counting down.
TAGTACTGTCTAATCAATACTTATGATCCTCTTAACTCCTAATTCTAACCCCTTAATTATGCAGTTATTAAACATGGATCATTGGCCTGAGCCGGTACCAAAATAACTGGCGAGCGGCATTGTTCCTGATCGGTTTCTTTTTCTTATAACATAACAAACACATAATTGTATTTTTGACCCGCTGAACAGTGGAAAGTCTCACATGGGGGTATAGGATTGACTGGTTGCTTGGGAAAAATGTGATAAAATACCAATTCAACACCGCGGCCACAAATTCACTGGGAGTGGGAACAGGCCAATTTTGGAATAGTCTCATGACATTCAGAACAGTGATAGAGCTTGATGAGACAAGCCTAAAGTTGAATTGGAGCACAGTCCTATGATGAACAGGAAGTCGGCCATACTGGATTGAAATTCTGTTGTCACTTTTATTGTCTAGAAACCGATCTAGTCCTTGTTTTTTGATCTAAATGAGCTCAGATTTGGCTTGCCACATCTAAATACATAGATTTTCAAAAGTTATACATTTTTTGGGATAATCCTTATGTTTTTTGTGCAACGCTGCAGGGAAAAACACCATAAATTATTGATTCACTGATTTGATTTCTCACGGCCACAGGCATTGGCCTAGAGAGCTCAAATTTGAATTGCTAATGCACGATCTCAACCTACAGTAAATATAATGGACTATGGAGCATATGAACAGTGTACACTTTAGCGCCCCCTACCAGAGACATCAAATGTCAACATTGTTCGATTTGTACATTCTGAGATTAAAATTTATGCATGAGAAGACGCAAAAAATTATATTATGGATTTGAGACATTTTTCATGGTTGGCCAGCAGGGACGCAAAGACTCATTAAAAAAAACGTCTTACTCACAGACGCTTAGTGCAACTGTGTTGAAATCTGAATCCCTTATACACTGGCTGTCACTGATTACATGGATATGTCAAATACAGTGATCAATCCTAGAGGGCCACCTACAGGAATTCACAAAGTTTACAATGGGGAGAAAAAAAAAAAAAAAAATACTTTGACATTAATTTTTGAAACTTTGCAGAAAATTCTGTTATGTGCCTCTGATCAGAAAAAGCCAATTAGAGCCATGCCCTATTTTGTACAGTTTTTACAGCCTCTAGGGTCTTCCAAAGCTCCCATTGTAAGTGAATAGCACACTGGCTCGATAATGCAATAAAGAGGGAAAGACCCACTGAACATCAACAGTGCTGGCAGAGTGAATCAGCTTAGTGCAAAATTAATTCTCATAACAATATTTTACATGGTCCACACAAATTGACTCTACAGCACTAGCTTTTAAGTGACCCCTCTGGGATGGGAGACATATGTACTTTGTCTTAGGCCAAGGAAATTCATAGAAGTGATGGGACACATGAGGACAACCCTAAAACATAATTGGAGCAATCTTTATTAAACAGGAAGTCGGCCATATTGGCATTTCTACTGTCACTTTGACATATGCTTCTGTTCTTCTAATCTGAGCTTTTTGATCCAAATGAGCTCACACTCCACATGCCACATCTAGAGATGTTGATAAGGAAGTTATTTTTCTTGGATATCCGTAAAGTTTTGTGTGTAACATGCTGTCAAAACGTCTTTATTTCCCATTTCTTTGAAACCTAAAATTTTAACCAACTGTGCAAAATCAAAGCCTGAGTAGAGCACTGAGTAATGAGCACATATCCAATGATGAGTATAGCGCCCCCTACAATATACATAAAAAGTCCAAAAATTATCCAGTTATCATGAAACCTGGGGGATTCACTGAATTCACCATAACATGCAAAAGTCAACTGGACCAACATCATATTCTTTATTGTTTGGATTGTGGGAACATAAAAATCCACTACGTCACATTGGACTTTCCATATCTATACACAGAAAATACTTTATAAAGTTATCGTCAATTGTTGTTAAAGTCAATTACTCTATAGCTTTATTATGCATGAGGTTGCTGGTTCAATGCCCTGGACCACACTTCACTGTGGACATAGGGTAAAGAGCATGTAGTGGTCTGGATGTCAGGAAAGGAGAATGGCACAGCAGTTTCATACAGTGGTCATGATTCAGGGGAGGTCGCAAATCTGCAGCGGTCTTGATTGAAAGGTGGTCTCAGTCCACAGCGGGCGCAAATCTGTGGCAGACGCATGGGAGGGACGTGCACACAGTGGCAAGTGCAATTATAAAGTAGTAGTGAGTATTTTCAACTCTAAAACATGAGCAGATTTTTTTTTTTTTCCCCTCAAATTCATTATAATTTCTTGTCTAGATAAATATTATGCTATTATTACAAATACAGAATAAACACCGTTTTTCATATCTTCAGGGATTTTAAATACACCGTTTGAAGGTGAGGAAATAAAGGTTAAATAGAAAACAGCCCTCAGCCGCTGTGCCACTCTCTGTTGTTATGGTGATGTTATAGCAAGTGAACAATGTCAGACTCGCCTTAGGAAAAACAGGGAAGAAAAAACAGGGAGGGCATTAGTACACTGTATTGTTGTCCTTCAAATGTCAAGACTCCATGTTCCAAACACTTACTAAATACACTTCTGGACATGCACCATCTTACAGTTTGTGGTTGCTATTAGACAGCTCAATTGGTCTTTCAAAGTGCAGTTGGACTATTTAAAATGTATAGATGTTTTTATCATAATATACCAAATTAATTAGCACAACCCCATTGGTATGCTTAAAATGTATGGTTATAGTTATGTGCACTATGTATGTCTACTTATCTATACCTTTTCACCTCTTTTTATAGGTTGTTAGGCTCAAAAAATAACTGCAACTTGGCCAGGTAATTGTCTCCGTTAAGTTGCCATACTGTGGAACATTCCCAGCAATGCATTCATCTCCAAACATCTCCATGGCGACAATTACACTTTGGTATTTTTGACTTCCGCTAGCTATTTCTACTCCATCAACTATACCATTATATTGTCACCTAAGTATGCCACTGTCTCTTCAATAATGTTTACTCCACTGCAATTTTTTGACAGGTTAGAACCTATTTTCACATTTTATTTTCAGTGCAAAACAAGAATGCCCATTGAAACATGGTTATATTTGGCTTTGCATTAAAACTATGCCTCGATATGAGTGTTTGTGTTTGTGTGTTCTGTCAGAGGGGGGAGACAGTCCTGTTTAGCTCCTCCACCAAGCCTGGGCACATTATAGTGAATGTCTATGGTAATGGCGTTCGACTCGACTGCACACAGTAAATAAACATTGCAGTTTGGTTTCCGCACTTTACAAACTCATTAGGAGATGTACACAACACACTGTCAGAACATGGCGCAGGATTTTGTTGCTGCCGTTTCTGAAAATGCACAAAAAGACTTTGCTACAAGTTTTACATTTCGTTGCTGTCACTGTAATTGCCCGTTTCACCTCATCAGTGTTCTACAGCGATCTAGTGGAATTAATACTGTTGGATTAATTGTTTATGAGTAAAGGTGCAACATCTGACTTTTCTAATGGAGGGTCTGCTACTTGTTTGTTTTTATAGACATATTATGGCTTTGCTTGGAATGTTTCACTGTATGGCACATAGACTGTATAAAGAAGCAGACTAAGGGAGTGTGACGTCACCCATAGTGTTCAGCTTCAGCCAAATGAAGCTTGTCAAGGCTAGAGCAGTTATAAGGGCAATTGTGGAGCCGAGTTTCATGTTTGAAATTCCGACCACAAGTATTATAGTAAACAAAGAGCCGATCTGGAGCAAAGCTGTTGAAGGTAACGCCCCTTCCGCCTGCATCGCTAGTTTGGCAGAGGGCGGCGGTTAGTAATGCTGTCAATCAATCCTGCTGCTAATGCTTGGGGAAAGAAGGCAGCTGATTTGTCTCTTATTAATGCTCATATCTTGATTTATGGAAAAATTAGCAGAATAAAAACACCAGGATCATGTAAAGCAGGTTAATCCGAACATTTTAAGACCAAAATGACGAGACTCACAGCAGCAGCAGAGAGAGGACGAGAAGAGTCGATGGTGTCGGAAGTGCACCCATGATCACTTCCTATTTGGAAACGCGGCAGCTACCAGGTTAGCTATGTCCATTTATATATACAGTCTATGGTATGGCATTAAACCTGCTCACACTCAGAATAGATGTTACCATTTTTTGTGTTGCAACAAAACATTATGTGACTGAATAAATGCAAGATAGATAAGTTTAACGCCATAGTGTGGAAACATTCCAGGCAAATTAAAAACACCTCAGTGGAGAGACAAGCAGGAGGTGAACCCCAAAACAGAAAAGTAACAGTGCACTTTTAAGAAAATATGCAAGTTGTCCTAATATTCCATAGTGATCATGTATAATATCACTTCATGTTAGATAGAAAAACAGAAATGTTTTGAAATCTAAAAGCAAATAGTATTAGACTGTCTATTGCGCAGTTTGAATATGAGAATTGTGAACACCATGTCTGCTGTGATTATTAAACTTCAAATATATAAATACATTTCAGCTAGCGGTTCAACATATTATTAGATGCATGCACCATTATGACAGTTTCAAGATATTTGCAAATATAATAATAGTCGGATGCAAAGAAATCAATAATGAGATTTCTCGCACCTGTTCAGTGTAGGGTCAGGCGCATCTATAAGCAGAGTTAGTGTTTAAACAGCACAAGTGTAATTATTTGCTTTAGCTCTGAGCAGGTGATAGAGCCCATAAAATGATTGCTGTTGACAGTGATAATAAAGCAGACTGTGCAGGGAGGAGAGCTGGAGGTATTGTGAGCATGGTGAACATGGGAAAATGACTTGGCTAAAACTACATGGATTACAAGTGCCTCCTGGATTCACGACACATCAGGAATCTAAATCCAAGAGGCAGAGACAAGATGGATAAATAAATTAAATTCAAGAAGACAATACAAATGTTGTAGAATGTCTTTAGAGTAATGTTAAATGGTGTTACGCAACCAACCGACTCATGGCCTGAGCTAATATTGTCATGGGGTCCATAAGCTTCATGACTATAACTTATTTATGGTAAGGAATGGTTGGCGCGGATGCTTTTAAACAGTTATACATAATTTAGAGCTGCATGTGTTTATTTTTTTTAATCCTGTTATGGCTTTAGAAAAATTCTTGTTATATTTGTATATTATTTAAGAGGATGTATTACTTATCTAGATTTTTTTTATTGTTTTGAAAGTGCTATATCTGTCAAATAGCTGATTAAAATGTTCGTTTCAGTTTTGTTTTTGACGCTCAGAATCCCCACTCCTCTTGCAGGTTTGTGAAGTTGTAGTGTACAGTTTTGTATCACGTATTTGGATATTTATGGAAAATTGCCCTGCATGGAGCATGAGTGATGGAGGGTTATGGGCTCTGCATTGGACAGAATCAGAAACTGTAAGGAGAGTTTGAATAGAGAGAGATTCCAAGATTACCAATTAACATGGGGGTATATGCCACTTTTCTTGCCGTCCGTCCCATTACCTGTCCCCCCAGCCCCTGGTATCACACGCTGTCAATGCATCAAGCCATGGCCACGAGAAGTCGGACCATTGGGAACTATCTGTGTTTGCCTTTGTTATATGTTTTAATGTCAATATAGACAGTGGCATTGTTGGTTCAAAAATAGAAAAGGATTACAATCACCAGTTTAAATCCTATTTTGCCATTGCATAGTGCCCTCGTCTGGTCACACACAGATAACATAAAACCTCTTCAGGCATGTTTTTGATGAGGGAACAACATTGCAACATGGGAGAAAGCGCCAAAAGGTCATTTTTGCATAAAACCTTCTCTTTAACTATCCATCTTATCAACGAGCATGTCAATAGTGAAGAATGCAGCATCATTAGAGAGGCTGAAATAACCTCATGTGTTCTGGCCCCATGTGACAAAGGGTAACCCTGTTTGGTGTGCTGGGAACTACCAGGGTTGCGGCGGTTTTGCAAGTGTGCTATTTCTGCACCACTGATCCTCCCCTCGGTCTGAATCAATAGGTGTACTTCCTGCTGTTTGTGTGAGTGACCTGATAAATGCACACCTCAAATGTGGCCCAATAGCTTTCACTTTGGTCCATTTATCAAAATAGGGAAAGGCACCAGATGATATTTTAGCCTCACAGCACTGACAGGATCTGAACATAACAAAAAACAGCACGTTGCACAAAAGAACCTAACTAAATGTAAATAATTGTAAGCATAACTATACAATTATTTCTACTTACTGACCTAAAGACTAAACAACAGAGAAATCTTCAAATCACATTGTCTAATAGATTACCATCCCTCTTGTGACTTGCTTTGGGAAATCAGACTTTCTGAATAATAAAGTCAATAAAAATAACCAGCCATGAACACAAAACACAGACTACCCCATGGCCAAACAATACAGAGATGAAGGACACAAATATTAAAACATTAATCATTGAAACTGTCTTTTTTTTTCTACGTGACTTACATCCAATATAAATCCATTGACCACTGATTTGTTGTGATTTCTTTTGTTATTTTTTTCTTTATGTAGAACTATCATGTGGCCCTTATCACATGACCTGTTACTGATTTAAAGGACTTCACACTTGTGCTGTACTGCCCTAAAAAGACTCTTATAGTTGAAACTTAGTGGCTCTTTTGTAATAAACTGATTATAGCAAATATCTGTTGTAATGACTGACGGTGGACCAAAGAGACAGAACTCGAGGAGCAGTTTAACAATGATTATTTTACAGTTTTCAAATGTGCAAATGAAGGTACCGGTAGATTGATCAGAGAGTTGGGAGCGGGGTTGTTTGCAGTAGTTCAGGAGTAGATTGTTGGCAGTACAAGGAGAGGTGAGCTGGGTCGGAAGGTGTGAGGTTCGTACCGGTTGTGGAGAGCTGGGTCGGAGACATAGGAGCTGAGCGGGTCCAGGGAATGGGATCTGACGTGGAGCAAAAACATCCAACTTAGAAATGAGTGGCAAAATGCAAAAACAAGAGAGTGAGCCAACAGAGCTGTACCACTGGACGGATACACGGACGATCTAGACCTGAATGTCAGGTCTTGGTTCTCTTTGTCCTCCCCAGATGCAGCTTGATTGACAATTAGTTGCAGGTGTGCATGGGAGGAGCCCGAGTCTCCGCCCAGCACCAGGCTCAGACACAGAAGAGAGGGGGAAAACAGCACAAAAACACAAGGCAGACTGGGATCTTGACAATGCCAGATGTACATCCCTCTCCTCTTCAGCACATGAACTGCGATTTCACCCACTGTCTTGAAGAGCACCAGGTAGGCTACTTAACTTTCAACATCCACTCTCAGCCTCCTTTCTTCATATTCTGTTACCACTGCTGGGGTCGAGGGCTTTGTATAGAATGTGTCTTCTGATCCCAGGAAGAGTTCAGAAGTTGTACCATCAATAAAGCTGTGAGCGCTGGAAAAGTTCTCAAAAGACAAATACAAAGAGTTCTTTTGGACTTTTGAGGTCTGTGTCAGAACACAGACAAAGATCTATCAACCTTGAATAACAAATTGTGTCTGGTGTTAGCAGAGTCTTTGTGCTTAAAATCCTTTGACTTCAGATCAATCTCTTATAATCCCTCACTCCCTAAAAGGAACAGCTAGTTGCCAGTCCCACTGACCCAATCTTTGTGTCTACAGTTTTACTCATAGACTCACCTAAAGCATTATTTTGAAGACATTTAGCCTCCCTCATAAAAAGAGATTTCACAGAATATGTACATTGTGATTTTGTTATTCATGAATACTGACACAAAGAAATTACACTTTTGCTCTTTAGTTCTTATAAAAACCTGACCCCCCCCCCCCCCACTGTTATTAATTAACCGAACAATCTTGCTACTCCTTTCCATAAATCATAACTAAAATAAATAATGTTTTTGCAATCTGCACACCCAGATTTACAGTATCAACGCAGAATATCAAACGACTATGATGATGATGATGATGACAGAATGTAATTGAGTAAACACAAGATAGAAGAGAGTCACATGTGGCACATAGGAGAAATTGCCTTGTGCCTACAGCGCTGGAAGACAGAATGCTTATTTTATCATGTTAATGAAATTTAAATCTTCTGTTATTGGTTGTAATCCTGCGCTAACACTAACCCATCTCCAGTGGCCCTTCTATATTGATCTGTTGATTCGTTTTCTTTTCTCTCGGCCAGAAAAGCCAGACTCAGACATGCGGAGACACACCCACTGTTGTCATGGCAACAACAATAACCCAGTCTTAAAAAAGGAAAGTTGGGACCAAATAGTCGCTATGCAAAAATGATTGAATGTATCGAGTGGAGCTTGGTTTGACACTTTCAGCAGCACAGACTTCTCTAAAATGTGAAATACTGTTGTACTAAATACGCCGGTGTGTTCTTTTTGCCATTATAAAACACTGCAAAATACTTCTTATAATCGGTGGCATAAGCATAGTCCCCTAACCGGACAGTTACCAGTTCAAACCTCTATTGAGCACATGCTATTGTTGTGTCTCTGGGCAAGACACTTCACCCATATCACCTTCTCCAGTAACAGTAGCGTATTTGCCACCTATTGTTATTATTATTTTTTATTCTATTGTTATTGTTATTCAATTTTTTTTTTTTATCTATTTTTATTGTTATTTTATTTATTCTTATTTGTTATTATATTCTCTGCTGAATCAACAAAGGTAAAAGCAAATGCAAAACAGTGGTGGAAGAAGTACTCAACTGTGATACTTAAGTAAAAGATACTGGAGCAAAAAAAAAAAAAAAAAGTAAAATAAAAGTATCAAATGAAAAAATCTACTTAAGTAAAAGAATTAAAGTAGTACTTGTGTAAAAATATACTTTACAAGCAAAAAGTAGAAGTATTTTGTGCAGATTTTGAAGTCTTAAAAGTAGTGATTTTGATAAACATTGGTAGTGAATTTAGTTCAATAGAAACAGTTGAATCAGTCAATCTTTTTTTTTATTTTTTTTTTAGATATTTTTGTTTGTTCAAACTATGAACTTGTTAAAAATAAACTCGTCAGACTTTTCAGCAGGTCTCAAACAATAACAAAAAACTTTTACTTTTCAGCTCAGTTAAAAAATGTAGTCAAGTAGAAAGTACAGATACCTGCTTTCAAATGTACTGAAGTAAAAGCAAAAAATGTACTTAAGTAAAGTACAGTTACCTAAAACGTATACTTAAGTACAGTGCTTTACTACTTTTATTTCATTACCTTCCACCACTGATGAAAAGTTATTTTTACCATTTCAATTCAAAAGGTCGCACTGAAAGCATGAACTAAGACTAACTAATTCATAATGAAGAAATAGTTTATTAATGAACCCTAAGCCCTTAATTAAGCAGTCTTAATAGTCTGAACCATAAGCCAAATGAAGGTGTAGTTATTCTGAAGTGCTATCATTCAAATTTATAACTCGCAATTTTCAGTGACAAATTATGAATAGATTTGAAGCTATGAAGTGAGCTCTGAAATTACAATGTTGCTGAGGTAAAATCAGGTGAAGTCGTGGCACTGTTGGCTGTGAAAGTGAGCTCTATTCAAGTGCCTCTCATTTTCATTAGAATCATTGTTCAGCTGTCGACAAATCTGAGTGAAAGTTAAGGAGACCATGACAAGGGCAGCCTACATCTGCACACACACCACATACAGACATATTTGTTATAATGGACTCCCGAGCATGCTCTGCCTGGCAAACACAGGGACACTGGACTGGAGATGTCTCTCTATAATTATGGCTCCTAGCTCTCCACCAAAAATGTGAGAGTTAAGTGAGACGTCCTGCACAGCGGGACTATAATTGTGGTGAGGATTTAGAGTGTAGTTGCCGCGGCGACCTTTAAAAGCTAGAAGCGGCTGAATGAAGGCGGGAGCAGGTCCTTCCCAGGGGTTGACAGATAAGCGGCGGGCCAAACGTGGGAGAGGAGTGTGGAGAAGGCGCAAACATTTTCAGCACAAATTATAGGTTATGAGCTTTTATTTTCTGGCTAATGTAGTGAATCATCATCGCTAGTGGACGGGTTTGATCGTATATCACGCAGACCTTTGAGAGGACCGGGGATTGCACCATCAGTCGTGTGTTGTATTGGCAAAGTGTCCAAGGTCAAGCGATACATGCAGGTAGAAAAGCTGGCTTATTATCATCATCTTTGTTAACATTAAGTACAAGTAGCAAGCACAAGACCATAAGGATGAACGAGGAGGAATGGAACGCGTGTCAATTTAGATACAGGAAATCCCACAGTGAAAACCTAAAATATGTGCTCTAACAGGTAAGAAAAGTTCACAACTGAGCTTTAACTTAACATGGACATCATTTGCACTAGTACTGATTCATGATTGGCTGCAGGTGCTGGGGTTTACGTAGTGACCATTCAGATCAGAGAGAGACATTTTAGCATTACTTCGCATTTATTCTGCCTATGCCACAGGCCGGCTCTGCTTTTTAGTTTTAAATTAACTGGTTTATGGTATTGAAACTGGCAACCCAAATGAGAGCCTCATGTCAGGCTCATTCTCTTTTCCGTTTGGTTAATCATTGAGAACCAAAACACCAAATTATAGCATAAACAAATTGGCGAACGTTACCAGTGCTTTTTTAAATTCAGAATAGATCAGCATTTGAACAGGTCTACATTGTATCTGGGTATACGAGATAAGACCAAGTTTGTGGAATTTAAATTCAAAATCTTACATAAAGTTCCTGCACGCTGTGAATAAATAAAACCAGGCCATTTAACCACTCTTAAGCAAAGTGCACATGTTCTATTATTCCCTGAAATGGTTACCAAGTTCTCATAACAACAGTGAGGATAGTTTATTTTTCAAACTCGTCTTTAGTTAAGACATGGATCACCTTTTTTATGTTGAATAGAAATCAAATTACCACCAAAATAAGGAACTTCTATGTGGAAACAGAAATATGTTTGTTTAGCTGTGCAGAAATTGTCATAAGTCTCTTTTTTTTCATGGAAGTTGTTAGAAAATGAATTCCTGGCTTGAGGCAAATCAAGTCTTGCCAAAAACTTTGAGGAAGCGACAACTTTTAAAAGCAGGTAAGACGACACGCTAGTTCTTTATGATTCAGCTCTGCTTCATTATTTTTGGCACATTTTCACATGTAACAAAGCTCGGTATTTTTATCCCCTTCGTTTTCTCTCAGCTTAAGCCCAAAGACAACTCTGAAAGTCTATGCAGGGCTATTTTTTGCTTTTCTTACCAGATACATTTTTTTTCTTTTTTCCAGACAAGCCATTTTGCATTTTACAGAGGTACTGAAGGGGAAAATATCTAAGGCAGTGTCACCACCATTTTACACTTGTGCCATCAAAACACACTCTACCTCTCTGCACAGCACCAGGTAGAAAGACTTGGCGGCGCTTGTTCTGATCTGAGTCCAAAAATGGGGAACAGTTGTTTTATCTCACACTGCTATGAGTTGTCTGTCTCCGTGGCGATGTGGTTGTTGTGGTTGTTGTGTGTGTGTGTGTGTGTGTGTCTCTTTGGCTGTGTAGTATAGGCACAGCGCGCTCCCACTTCACATGCGTTTAAACATAGGACCCAGGATTTGTTAGTTGTCGTATCCCGCAGAAAACACAAAGCACCCGTCGCCATCTGAAACCTTCATATAGAGCCAAACATGGAAACTGTGCATCACGTATGGGGAAAGATGCAAGCCAGTGTTTCTTTGATTAATGTACATTTTGACTCTCGAAAACAAGCATACATTTAGACTTTTGTTCAGCGTGTTTGACGAATACAATCGGTGGATTTCACAGTTAGTAAATATTTTGACTTGAATTCATTTCTTTTATAACATAACCCAACCGAAAACCCATGTGTTTCAGCGAAGAGTGATTTTTAAGCAAGCTTAAATTGTGCAAACTGTTTTGTATCTATTCTGATCTATGTTATAATGTTGTTTCCTCATCACAAACATACCTGAAGTGGTGTTTTGTTTAACACACACAAACGTGCATATTTACTCTGAGTTTTTCTCTCAAACGGAAAACACTCTGTTCCACCTTGTGAGGTCATCAATTAGTAATACAAGAAGTGCTCCAGTGTTTTAAAACTCCATACACCTTCACTAGAATCATCTGGATAATTTCAGCCCTGGAATTGCCAATCTCTACTGAACTAAAGGTCAAATGTAGCTGTCAACTTGAAAACTACCACTTCATGACATCACAAAGTGGAACCGAGCATTTTGAGCTTTGGTGATATAGACAGACTAATAAAGTGTTACTCAAACATATGAATGAAACAAAAACAACTCCAGGTATGTTTTTGAGGAGGTAACAGGAGGTAACATGGCCTAAATCTCACAAGAGTCAGAACCTTTTAAGAGGCTGACCTTGGGTGTCCTAATTATAGCTAAAAAAGTGAACCCAAGTCAGTGTACCTTGCACTAGCCCCCAGCCTTGTTAAATTATGTTTGGAAAGACATCCCTATGGAAAACACTAGTATTACAACAAGCGTCTCTTCAGTGTTTCCTTTTCCACTCACATCTTTTCTGTTATAACAATTTAACAACCAAAAATAATGAGCATGCACAATTTACATGCATATACAGCTTTGAACTTTGACCTTACCGTAGCGACCATTTGTACTTGTCAGCTTGTACAGGCTATGACTTATGACCACAGTCTCATGTCCGTGCTATCGCTAACACCTGCTCACCGCTCACCTGCATGACCCCAGCAACCGCAGCCTCCCTTTAGTCCATCCCTTCATCCCTCCGCATAAAAAACCCTGTTAAACCCATTATTTCACTCGCTTGCGGACATCTTATAACTCCCAAATCCTTAAATCCTTCTCAACGTCTGTCAGCCGTAATGGTTGTGCTTTGTTGCATAACTCTCCTCGCTATTTTCCCTTAGATCAAAATGCACAAAAGAATGACTGACACGCACTTGCTTTCAGATCAGTTCATGTGAGGCTAAAAGAGAGTGATTTTCTTTGTAGCAACCTAAAAAAAAAAACGATCTTTAGAGATGCGATGTAACGGTCTGAATGTCTGCTTCATACGCAACGGAGAGCAGAGGCCTAGTCGGTTGGAGTTCGCCTCTTAAAAACACTGATGATAGCGGTAAATATAGAAAAAGCAGGGTTCTTTCCAATTCACAGTAGGGAGTTTTCCTTATTGCAGTTTCGCTACAAGCCCCTAGCAATATAGACGCAGCGTTCAAGAGTGACTGTGGAGTCTTTATAGAGTCTGCTGGGTGTGTTTGGGTAGAGCCAGTGAAATATTGATGATGGCTTCTTTTGCACTAAACTGACAACGTTTTATAAAACACTGAGCTTTTTGTATTCGGCGCTCTTAAAGGGACTATATAAAATGCAGAACGTGGGAAATAAACGGTGATGCAATTGAGATATGAAAGCTTTGAGTGTGTGTTTTGATATAGTGCAGCGCTCAAGTCTGTAAATCTGCCTGAACATGCTGAGGAGAGAATGTGTTTGGTAAATTATTACGCATTAATTTCTATTATGAGACCAAGGGCACACTCAGCATTACCAAACAACATTAAACACTTAGACCCACTTTTGTGCCAAATAATCTGAATATTTGGCGGCTACAAGAGTTTAGAAAGCATGAATTTTGTATTTGTAAACTGTGTTAACTATTATTGACCATTGAGAAAATGTCAGCAGTCACCGCCTCTAATCAGGCAAGAAATCTCGAGGTAATAATGGACTCGCACTTGAACTTTAACAGCCACATCAAATCATTAACAGCTGCAGCTTTTTTACCATCTAAAAACATTGCACAAATCAAAGGAACACTGTCAAAACCAGACTTAAAGAGACTTATCCATGCATTTGTCTCCAGTAGGTTAGACTAATGTAACAGCCTGCTCACTGGACTCTCCAAACGAGTGTTAAAACAGCTGCAGTACATCCAGAACACTGCTGCTCGGGTCCTGACTAGAACCAGGAAGTATAAGCACATGCGTCCTGTGGCTCAGGTCTCTGCACTGGCTCCTGTGGCTCAAAGAATAGACTTTAAAGCAGCTCTGTTTGTGTACAAGTCTCTCCACCAGCACCAAAGTACGTCTCTGACATGTTAGTGCCACATGAACCATCTCGCACTCTAAGGACCTCAGGGACCGGCCTCCTGCTGGTGCCCGGAGTCAGGACTAAACATGGAGAATCAGCGTTTCAGTTTTATACAGTTAAAACGTGGAACAGTCTCCCTGAAGATGTGAGACAGGCCTCTACTTTGACAATGTTTAAACCAAGCTCTGTTTAGCTGTGCATATGACTGAAAGGTTGACTGATCTATGTTGATTATTTCTGATTATTTATGTTTTGATTTCTTTGTATAGTGACTTTAACGTCTTTCTTATTCTGTAAAGCCCTTGTGTACGAACTGTGCTATACAAATAAACCTGCCTTGCCTTGCTTTGCCTTGCTCAGTTATGCCTTGAGCAAGACTATCATCATATTTTGCATGTTTTGTGGCATCCAGACACAGGGAGAACATGCAAGCTCCACACAGAAAGCCCATGCATTGCTTTGAAATTAAACCCAGAGACTCCTTCCTGTAAGAATAGAGCATTTGGCATTTATTGATTACACGGGCTTTCACAAAACAAATAGAGGTTGAAAATGAATGCACAGCTCAGGAACCAATGTTTACAGCTTGTATAGACCCAGCGTGACTTCTTATTATTCTTCGCAATTGACTCCCCCGCAACAGATCAGTGTGTCATTATTATTCTATTCCCAATCTAAATGAGATTTTAAACCCTTTAGCTCCTCCAGAGATTTTGTGATTTCTACCAACGTGAAGTCATGCCCCCAAAAAACCTTTTATGCACTTGGAAAATGTGATAAGGCATAGCACAAAAAGAGAAAAGGCACAGTGTTAACAGTTTATTTCAGTGGATAGTTGATATATGATTTGCCTGGGCCTTGCAGGTCAGTGTTTATCGAGTTATTCTTCATCTTTTCAATAAAACATGGATTCTACCACCTCCTGCCTCTGGTCAAGTCAAATGAGGTGACTTGCTCCCTATAATGCATT
Organism: Periophthalmus magnuspinnatus; assembly: GCF_009829125.3. Lineage (NCBI taxonomy): Eukaryota > Metazoa > Chordata > Actinopteri > Gobiiformes > Gobiidae > Periophthalmus > Periophthalmus magnuspinnatus. The sequence goes on along the minus strand of NC_047147.1, from coordinate 10,679,277 downwards.
CTCCGCTAGATGGTTTTTTTTTTTCTTCACAAAGTCAAGTTGCTTAAACAAGTCTATGCCTGGGAGAGATGTGACGGTGGGGTCAGCCTATAATCTCGAGATGTGAGGCTGGAAATCCTTTGGCAGCCGCGGTACAACAGAACCAGGATTAAGCGATGCTCAGCCATAGGCCAGGCTCAGAGATAAGATAATCGCTTGTGGATGAAGTGAAAGTGGCCAGTGAAGGTCTGCTCGAGCCGGGGGTCTGTGTTTGAGGGGGCACACACTTTAGACGGAGGAGATAAGGAAAGGTTGGGGGCATCGGGAGACAGCGGTGATGAGGTTTCAGACGCTATTATATCGTGGATCTAAGTAAAAACAGGGCAGCGCTGTCATCACGGTACTATCATTTATCTTGAACTCAAAAGAAAACTCCACGCTATAGAATGAATCCACCTGGTCCAAAAATAAAACCAGGGCGGGGCCACGATACCTTGACCGCCTTTGACATTACACGACATCGTAAAATATTTATGCCAACTAAAACATCGCCTCTACTTCAGGTGAGTGTGTTTATTGATTTGGAGGCTGCAAAATTGCTGCCAACATTACTCTGCCCCAGTGCAACTATAGCTTTGGATTTTTAACAATCCCCTTCTACGTGACTGACACTGAGTGAAAGAAACAATCGTGTAGTTCAATCAACTTTAAAGGTCTCCTGACACAGCCTGTGAACTCCTCGTGTTTTCAATTTGGCAACATTTATTAACTACACTTTTAATAGCCTTGAAGAAACACTTAATTAATAGTGAACAAATGGTTTATTAAGAATGAATCAAGCTTAGTAACTACTTAAATAGTATCCTAACTCCTAACGCTTTAATCAAGAAGATATTAAGAATGGAGCGTTCTTAACAAATCATTTGTTTATTATGAATTAAGTCTTTGTTCATGCTTTATTAAGTGTAATTAAGGTGCAGTCATTACTAGAAAAGATGTTAATTTGTCATTACATTATTAAAGGTCCTATATTATGCAAAACTGACTCTTTTGAGCTTTAAACCCTGTTATAATGCTGTTGCCTCCTCAAAAACATATCAGGAATTGCGTTTTGTTTCATTCACACATTTTGAGTTTGAGTAGCCCTTTATTATTAGTGTAAATGTGTAAAATACTCTGTTCCACCTTGTGATGTCATGAAGTGGTAGTTGTCAAGTTTACAGCTGCCTTTTACCAGTTGTTCAGTAGAGATTGGAAATTCCAGTGCAGAAATTAGTGTATAGAGTTTAAAAACACAGTGGAGCACTTCCTGTATTACCACATGACATCACAAGGTGGAACAGAGTGTTTGAGAGAAGTCGTTTGAGAGAAGAACTCAGCTTAAATATGCAGGTTTGTGCGTTAAACGTGTGAATGAAACAAAACACAACTCTGGGTATGTTTGCGCTGAGGAAACATCATAACATAAATCAGAAAACATCGTAACTGATTTATCATACAATACTTCTGTGTGCTGTTGTTTTACCTTTGCAGCAGATGTTCAGTTTTCACATTCTGCTTTATACTGCGGCCTTAGCTCTCTACACGCAGTGGCGACAAGTCCACTGTTGCCATAACAATAGCATGAAGAATCGGCGATGTCATGGGTTAGGGGGCTACTGTGTGAGAGGAGGGTCTCGTGGGAAGGCAGATATGAGGATTTCCATGATTGGATTTGATGCAACCATTGGATGTGCTAGAGCAGTGGGGAGGCTAGCCCAAGACTCCATTCACACATTCATTTAATAATTTTCCAACCGGTGACAATAGAGACCATCGGGGCACTTCTTCATCTGTCTCAGGACCATTAGGCAGGAAGCAGCGAGCAGCTAATGCAAATGCCATTGAGTTGAGCGGAGTGCGGATGTGTCATAGGGGTCTTCACACATGTTTGATTGAATTAAGACCCGTGACATTTTGACTAGAGGCGCTAAGGCAGTGACAGTGGACTCCGGGAAGCTAACAGTGATCAAAGGGATGGAGTAGTGGAGAGAACGATGCGATGCAGAGGAAATCAAAAGGACGGAGGTGGTGAGGAGGCGCGGCTACAGTGTCCTTGGTCTACAAAGAAACATGGTTAAAGGCGTCTTAAAGGAAAATCTATACAGGACGCTAGGAGACCACCCGGGTGCGTTAACGTGTTTGTTTAAAGGGAAGTCACTTGTTTGGTTTGTCTTGATGAAGTTATTCCATTGAAAAACAGACACAAATCCATGAGTTATTGATTCCCTGTCAAATCTAAACATGTACAGTAAAGAAAATCCTCCAGCTAAGGTAAACCTTGACCAAGATCCAGTGGTGCAGCGTAAGGAAGTAAAAGTAGTAACATACTGCACTTAAATATACATTTTCGGCATCTGTCCTTTACTTAAGTACATTTTACAGTGGATACTTTTCACTTTTACATTACTATATTTGAGAGCAGGTATCTGTACTTTCTATTCCGCTACATTTTTTTTAACTGGACTGACAAGTAAAAGTATTTTATTATCGTTTTACACCTGAGGGTTTACTTTTTAACACGAATCAAAATAACTACATTTGAAGCCTTATAAGACCACAAAACCAGTGCGAAATACTTTTACTTTTTACTCTTTAAGTACATTTAACACTTTTACGTAACACGATTTTTTTCATGTGGTCCTTTTACTTTTACTTGAGTACTTTTTTGCTCTGAAATCTGTACTTTTACCATCAAAACTGAGTCACGGTCAAGATCTGAAAACGGGTCCGAAGGGCACTGAAGGATGGGTCAAATGCCAAGAAGATAAATTTCCCTATACGGGGACTGTGTAATAGTGTAATAGAAAAGTAAATGCAGGTGATACAAGAGGCGTCAGTTCTTTATTTTTTATACAACTGTACACTCATTATTCTTTAATATAAGCAGACACTTACCTCAAGAGCACCTCCAATTTTCATTTCATTAAGCCACACTGATTGCCTGCTTCTTTTCTAGTGTCTTGGTGTAAAAAAAAAAAAAAGTGACTGATCTGTGTTGAGTAGGTTTGTGGGTGGGCGTATATGTTTAATGTGTTATAACAGCGAAATTGGCAATTATGAATAATGAGTATATTTCACCATAGGAATAACCCATTCAGTTATGATGTCATTAGGCAACACAGCAGCTTTAACCTCTGGAGGAAAGGATGGAGAGACTTTGTTTCTGCCCTACACACCCGAGACATAAAGTATAAAAACAAATAACTTTTTTAATTGGAATAGACGCTCGCTAGTGCTAAGTAAAGAATGTATAGCACTGAAAGCATCAATCATTTTTGCACTATAAGCACACGATCAAATGACGACTGTCTGATCTTATAAAAGTCGGGTGTTGGATGCAGCGCGTTCCCATAATGCAAAGCTTCTAAAGAACCGAAAAGGCGAGGAGAGATTAAAAGTGAGTCTAATGCGAGATCGCCCTAAAACAAGACCCAGAGATAAAAGTCTAACAACATGAAAGAACGAACTGTGGATAGGTCAGCTGTGTCTGCCATTTGGTATCAGCAACTTTGAGTCTTGAGAGGAGAGTTCACAGAGGTGCGGACAGGAGGGGGCAGCGGTGGACAGATGGTCAGGTCTGGGGGAACAGAAGGTGTACACCAAAGAAGACACAGACCAAATGTTATGGCCTGCAGAGGTAGCAAGGGGCTCGCTAATCAAGAATAGTGATTAAAGAATTGGCTGAGGTAAAACTTGGGAGCAAGCAGTTTGAGCTCATATTAAAGTATGTGCAGGGGCGGAATGGGAACAGTTACGTTTAGATACTCAAGTGGTCAAAGGTGGGTAGTACTCGGTTACAGCTGCTTAAGTAACTTTTGAAAGAAATTTTACTTTGCGGAGTAGTTTTTAGACAGCATACCTTTACTTACACTTGAGTAATATATTTTACAGTAGCAGTACTCTTACTTACATTTAGCAGTACTCTTACTTATGTTTTGGTGATGCTTCCCACTGTGAGTAAATCTGCAAAGTGTAAAAACCTTATGTTACATGATTTGGACATTGTGTTTTTTTGCACTGCTCCTTCAGATGTGATTTAGGCAAGGCAAGTTTATTTGTAAAGCACAATTCACACAAGGTAATTCAGTGGTTTACAGAATAAAAAAGGCATTAAAATCACAATACACCAAATCAAAACATGAATAATCACAAATAATCAACATAAAATGAACATTAAAGGAGAAACGTGCAGAATAAAAACCTTTCAGTCATATGCACAGCTAAAAAGAACTGTTTTGAACCTGGAATTATTTATGTTTAAACTTCAAATCTACTTGACAGTCACCTATTTGTTTTTCAAAAGAATAACTTTATCAAGACAAACCAGACACAAATCTATGACTTATTGATTCCCTGTCAAATCTAAACATGTACAATAAGTAAAATCCTCCAACTAAGGTAAACCTGACCAAGCCTCAAGATCCAGAGGTGCAATGTAAAGTAAAAGTATAGATTTTAGGTATATGTAAATACATTTTACAGTGAATACTTTATACTTTACTACATTTCAGAGCAGGTATCTGTACTTTCTACTCCACAACATTTTGGAACTGGACTGACAAGTAAAAGTATTTTTAATTATAGTTTGAGACCTGCTGAAAAGGCAGGTCTCAAACTATTTTTTAGCACCTTCATAGTTTAAGCACAAATACATACATAAACACAGCTAGAACAAAGTTTGATTCAGTTGTTTCTACTAAACAAAGTACAGCACAAATCAAAATCAGTACATTTGAAGCCTTATAAAGACCTCAAAATCTGTGTGAAATACTTTTACTTTTTACTCTTTACGTACATTTTTAAACAGGTTCTTCACTATTTTTACTAAGTGGATTTTTTTCATATGGTACCTTTTTGTTCATTATTTAATATTTATTTTTTTCCTATCACAATCATTTGAAATTATAAATATTGGATATTATTAGACAACTTGAATCGTTTTTTTTTTCCCTAAATACTTTTTATGCCTAGACAAATGGATTTCTTGGATAACTCCTTTTCCCTTTTACTTCAGTAATCTTATTTTAAAGTAATCGTGCTCTTACTTGAGCCCATTGTTCTGCACTTAGAAAGGTGCATGTTGCAGTCTGACTCTACTACATCTTGTGAATGGCTACCTATCAGCGCAGCGGGGGGGACTGACAATAAGAGTGACAAGGCTGACATTTCAAAGGTTTTCTTTCACAGTTATTCACTTAACAGTCTCATTTCTTATGTTATGATGATGTCTCTCACAATGAAACCATCAACATGCTTTTCTCTGGCATTGTGCTAAAACTATGAACGAGCGTGAGCAATGAGTGAGCAATGTTTTTCTTTGTATACCAGCCAGCTTTATTGATCCACGTGGCAAATTACTCGAACATAACAAATAAAATGTGATGGAAGTCATGCCTGGGAAATTAACGCAGCTCAATCAACAAAACAGGGCAATTCTTAAGTGCAACGTGTTTTTCATCCTTGTTTACAATGGCACACAATCATTACATTGTTGATACCAGACTGTAAACATATAACTCGTTCTGTGCGGTGTTCCTAGATGTTTTGAAAGGCGCTATAGACGTTTTGACGAAGAAATGACATAGTGCCGGCTGTTCATTTTCTGCTGTTGATTGCTTGCTTTTTCTGGGATCCTGATCTTGATTGGCAACAGAATCCATTTTGCTAGCACCGAAGTAAACTTTCTCATGCTTCTTTCCATTTTAAGTAAAAATCGTAGCAATGATTACATCTGCAAATTAATTAAATATTCCATGCCCTGGTGAAATAAGAATTCTGCACGCTTTCTAAGTTCAATACATGTTTCTGTTCAGCAGTTTTCTTCTGGGGTATACTCTGCTAATCTTTTTTTCTACTCTCATGACAGAGCGTTGTTAAAAAAAGGGAGATTTTCCATGGCTTTGCGCACGAATCACTGCCCTGACAAGATAAAGAAATCCCTTTTACAAAAATGCTGAATGAAGTACATGTAAGGAGACGTGGACTTGCATTCTTTGTACCTCCTCCGGCTTCTACCTTGCCACTTTGCTGACATATTCCGATGGGAAGCTTACGGCGTATGGGGTGGGGAGCCGTGAGGGACAGCCAACGGAGCGACGCAGCAGTCATGTACTAGCTATTAGCACCCAGAAAAATCGCTGAGTTGAGGCTTTAGGGTGACGCGTGGAGGGGATGACAAGGTGTTTAACCCTTGGAGCCGAGATGGAGTCATTCTTCACGAGGCTGCAGGGGGAGAGAGCGGAGGTAGATCATGTTAGAGGGGCCGTAATGGCGAGTGGGGAGGGGGACAAAATGGAGGACACTTTGCCATGAATGTGACCTTTGGCAATGCTGATCCAAATGTGTTATGTGTTAGCGATTAATATCCAATACAAGTGTAATAACCGCTCTTTAAGTTTGGTGATTCTGTGCTATTTTGTGGTGTGGATGGATAACAAGTGGCATATTTGCAACTCTTGAGATAAGGGATATAGCTCAAAATGTACAAAGAAAAACCCATAAACAGCAGTAACATTTTGGATCCAGTGTGAGACAAGTTGTCACATTTTGTCACTGTTCTTGGACAGGAATAGCTAGCAGGAGGATTAGCCCTGTGTGCCTGTTTTAGGTTGATGGAAGATTACCTCAGGGCATTGATTTTGTGCCGGGGAACACTAGTGGGTCTTGATGAATTGCCAGGTGTGCCTTGGAAAATATGTCCAATTTGAGTTAATTGATTCACACCGTTACTCCGCTCCAAAATAGCCAATTATTACATTAAATAATAATTGGCCATGTTGGAGTGTCCAGAGCAAAACTTTAAAAAAAACAACCACTGAGGCACAATCCCTAGAGGAAAAACACAGTGACTCAGACATTATTTGCACCTTTTTTCCCTCTTAATTGGTGTCATTTGATAATGTTGTGGTGGGTGATGTGCCGCAGCATCTTTTTAACACAAAAACAGCGTGGTGCGACTCAGAAAAGTTTGAAAGAGCACTGCCTCGGTGAAACCCAAGCAGGCGTCAAGGGCTGTAACATCTGGAACATCTTGCCATAAGAGAATACCCATATGCTACTTTTAAAAATCAACTTCAAACCTGGCTTAAATCCAACCAACGCTGTCCTTACTAGAGAAAAACTTGAGCGTATGAGACAGTGGTCTTATGTCACGTGACCTGCCTGCTCCTTTGCGTGTATTATGCAGCTTAATAACTTTAACTAACTATTATTGTCATAGCAAAGTTATTTTATTCATGATTATACTATTGGTTGCACTTTCAGTTAAGCAGGAATCCTATGCTTTTCAAAGGAGAATCTGTAAAAGTTTTGCCGCTAAAATATGCTATAAAGTCGTTTGATTTGTGTAAAACGTTCTATGTTCATGTGCAACAACAAGTCAACACCACACCAGTTCTCCGAGAGGCTTTAAAACAGCTTTGTAGTCCGCACAGAACTTATTTGCTGTCAAGATCAGCAGCCCGGTTACAAAGAATATAACCCGAATGACGACGGCGGCGCCCACGGCAACTAGGTGAGTAAGGTGAGTTGTATTTTCTGTGTGTCTGTTACTGGCGTCTCTACACTTGGCCCAGGGACTACAGTTAAAAATTGGCTTTGCAGCTAAAACTGGCACATTTACAGAAATATTCATTATGTGCCCTGACCCTGTTCAAATAAATAAATTCATGGGCAGTAAAAGGGTGGCCTCTATATCACGCTTTGACTTTTGATGAGCTGCATTGCAAAGGTTTAAATATCAGTGTGTCCTTTGGTTTCTGCAGGGCCTAGAATATGGGGGAATAACGGACTACAAATACCAGATAGTACTTAGATTATTCCCCCATCCCAATCAGCACCACATTAGTCTTATACCTACACTAGTGACGATACTTGCTACAAACACTCGGGGATTAACTAACTCTCCCTCTGCCCCGCGGGCTTGTCACAGCAGTCCGCCAGCGCTGTCCCCAATTTAACACCGCTGCCACATGCTGCTTAGTAAATGATGGAGGGAAGGTTCACACAAACTTTATATTGACCCTATGGGAACACACTGGCTGTTTGCACAAATGTCATCAGAGACTCAGCAGGTGGTCAGTTTGGGTCAAAAGTGATATTTTTAAAGCGGGCTGTGCGTTAGCCTGTGTCATCCTCAGATTTATATGGAAATTAAATCATTTAAAGTTATGGAGATTAGAGTCATGAGGTTGAGACTCGTCTGAGGAAGGTGCTACTCAATTATTATTATTTTTTTCGTCTTTTTTGTACTTCTTGGAGTAGTTTTTATACATCATACTTTATGTTGGCAATATTAATGTAACTGGATGGAGAAGACAAAGTATTACAAAACACATTAGAAAAAAGTATAGACCATGCAAAGATAAAGAGTATCTGACAGAGTGGTGCAAGAAACATGTTTTCAAATCATTTACCATCAAATTATAAATGCAATGTTGTGCTCAGCCAGTTACTCTTACTTGATAGTTTTCCAAAATACTTTTTACCCTTACTTGAGTAATATCTTAGGCCAGTACTTTGTGCTTGTACTTGTAATATTATTCTATGTAAAGGTAGTTTTATTTGAGTACAATATTTGGCTCAACCCACCTGATTGTACATATCTGCCTCTGAGCATTTTATTTTACTTTTAAGCCTATCTTTTTAACTTTATGCATGCCCGTATTTGTACTTATTCATATCACACAGGTAAACTCGACTCAAATGCAACACAAAGAACAGTCAAATGTCTGAGAAACTACAACAGAAAGTGTCCTTAAAGCAGGTCATTCAGAATATGGTAAATCAGGGACTAAACAACGGAGGAATAAGGTCTTATTTAACATCAACAAAGATCTCTTCCACACTGATTTACCTGTTCCTGAGTTGATTTGCCCAGCCCCAAACAGGGATAAATGCAAGTTCAGAACTGCAGAATGCAAACAGATATTACAGAGACAGAGTTTGAGTGTCGTTCTTGATTGGTCAACAATTGAGCAAGAACTGACAGAACAGAAGCAGTATATATAGGCTACCCTGGGCTGATTAACAAAATGAGAGGCAGCCGTAGGGGAAAACGGGGAGGTAACAAAAGAAGGGCCGGACTGGGGAAAAACATGCAAATAGGCAGAACTGTGACAATTCAGTGTTTTTATGTTGCACTTTATCGCCAAAGAACGTTTCTGGTTTGTGAGCTCTGTTGACTGACAAAGGCAATAATAGTCTTCTGATTCTGATTCTGACTTTTTACTGCGTTGCATATACATTTCTTTTTACTTGAGATGTGTTTATCATTAAGTGGCTACCTGAAGAGATAAATTGTTGCAGTTAATCTAATGCGTCTTGCTGTTTTGTTGTAAGCAAACACTGCGCCACACTGCTGACAATGCACCGCTGTTTTCTATATTAATATCTTTACTGGTATGAGTTGCACAATGGCACAGGTGAAGAGGAGGTCGGGTTTGCAGACCTTGGGGGAGTTAAACTGTCTCGTCAGCATGTCATGTATGAATCTGTTTGTTGTTCATGTGGGTGACACAATCTATGACCTTAAAATGCAATTTGTGTGTTTATTAAGAGATATTCCACTACACCCATCACTCCATTTTACATAAGTTAGTAGTATAAAAACAAAATACGTCTGGAAATGTCACCCACTGTTCTTCATCTGCAATGTAAAACCCATAACACTTCAAATCTGCAGTGCTTCTGTGAAATAACTACATTTATCCATTGCTCTCTAGAACTGTGAAATCTGCGGAGGTGAACAGTGATGGCTGAGTTTAAGCCTGACCCAAATGTTAATACAGATCTATAATGAGATGGCTGCACTCCCGGTGTTAACAGCGGATCTCTACGGGGCCTGGATCGCACATTTTGATTAAATTAGGCACAATTTTAGTAGCCCGGGGAATTAATTCATCTCTCCATGGAAATGTTCTACAGTTTCACCTGGCTGGACTGCGAGCAGCGGCCTTATCAGAATCACAAATGCATCTCTGAACTCGAGGCAAATTGCTGCGGTTACTACTGCACCATGTGATAAATAATACAGGAAAACAAATATTACATTATAACAAATGTCCATGCACGTCAAACACAAACAGTTCAATATTGCAAACTGCATTCAGAACAGATGACTAAAAACTGCAAAGTGAAATTGCATTTAAAAAACACACTTCCTGCTAAGCAAACTTTTATCAAATCGCTTTTATCAATATTAAGACTTAAAATGTCTAAAATATGAATAATGATCCAGAGGTATTATAGTCTTTAGCCATATAGCAGACAAAAACCTAATACGTCTTCTAAATGTTCTCCAAACTCTACTAAATCATTACGAACATTTCAGAGTAGCAATCACATTCATCTCTTGACACTGCAATAATTTCTCAAAGTGAAATAAAATTGCATATGACAAGGCAAAAATACAGGAGCGAAAACTGTAATGGCTTAAACAATAAAAAGTAATGGACTCCAGGAATTTAAAATGGGAAAATAAAAAGTGGTTTCTCCTCTCAATTATACCTGTCACGATAATTATGACTTGGAGTTCAATAAATGATAACTGGAACAATCATTTTTACGGGTCAATATACTTTTTCTTGTGTTATTATGCTATTTACAATGTACTATACTATGAACGTCTATGACTCTTTATAGATACAAACTGACTTCTGGAGGGCGACAGTGAGTGTTTTTCCACTGATCCACAGGTTTGCGGTGTGATTCCAGCCCCCACAGATGAATGCTGTCACTGGGGCAAGACACTTATCCCACCTCGCCCCCAGTATCTGCGTACACTGCTGTATGAATGTGCGTGTGAATGGATGAGTGGTTTCTTGATGTAAAATGCTTTAAGTTGAAAAGCACTTTATAAAAATATGACCATTTACCTAAGTTTTGCAGTCATTTATTCATTTTATTATTATTATTATTTTATTTATTTATTTATTTATTTTTTATTATTTTATTTTATTTTTTTAATTATTTTTAATTTTATTTTTTATTATTTTATTTTATTTTATTATTTTATTTTTTTTTACAATATAGTGCATTTAGAATAATTTTTGGGGATAATTCTTCTTTATGGTTTGGTTTCAGTATTACCATTATCATCTATACTTACTTCAGCAGTATATCACACTTCAAAATTTGTTATTGTGACAGGCCTATAATTTAGACTCAATTGTAAAGACTGTGAATATGTTGCATTGTTCTTTTACGTCTTCAAAGATGTACCCATTTTCTCATGTCTACACTGTTATCTGGTGTTAGTGGTAATTGTGTGATATGAGCTGATTTAATGTTACCGATCCAGTAATGCTAACATCATGGAGGACACATTTATTATGGGCATATCGTATCCTATTATACTATTAAAACATATCCCTCTGAACTCCACCATGCGTTGCAGATATATTATTATGATCTCAAACCAAATTGACCGTCTAGGAACATAATGAAAAAGCACCGTAACAGAAGGAAGATATAGCCCTTTAGCTCTTGCAATTTTGTACTGAGCTTAGATTAAAATAAGTTTTAAAGTAAGGTAAAGGTTTTTATTCTGCACTTTTCTCTTTTAATGTTAATTTTACGCTGATTATTTATGGTTTGAATTGTTATATTGTGATTTGTATGTCTCTCTTATTCTGTAAATCACTTTGAATTACTTTGTGTAAGGACAATTTTCATACAAGTTTGGTTTAGTCATTTTATTTCAGAAAATAAGTTTAAAAAATAATATTTCTGATCATGCAAAACACTACTACTAATTGCCACGAGGGGGGGCGGGCTCAGGGACATGACCTCCTCTGGTGCGCTGTGGAGTGAAACACATTTATCAAGGCTAGAACAATAGCGGCTAGTCTCAACGGTTAGTCCTGATAAAGTATTGTTTTGGTCATTTGGTTCTAATTCTGGTTTTAAAAATGTTGGGTTTAAAGGTCCCATATTGCGCAAAATTGACTCTTGTGAGATTTAAACCATGTTATAATGCTATTACCTACTCAAAAACATACCCGGAGTTGTATTTTTCTTCGTTCACACATGTTTGAGTAGTCTGCCTACATCTCCAAAGCTCAAAATGCTCTGATCCACCTTGTGATGTCATGAAGTGGTGGTTTTCAAGTTAACAGCTGCCTTTTACCTTTAGTTTAGAAGAGATTGGCAAGTCCAGGGCTGACATTATCCAAATTATTCTAGTGAAAGTGTATTTAAAAAGTTTAAAAAATTACAATTGAGCACTTCCTGTATTGACATGACATCACAAGGTGGAACAGAGTGTTTTCTGTTTGAGAGAAGAACTCGGTCTAAATGTGCAGAGTTTTTGTGTTAAACATGTGTGAATGAAGCACAACGTAACACCAGATATGTTTTTGATGAGGAAACAACATTAGAACAGATCAGAAAATAGCGTAATATGTGCCCTTTAATAGAAATGATCAAGTTCAATATTTGTTAATTTACCTTTAAGATATAAATACAAGTTTATCAATAGGAATCTGGGAGTATGACCTTATCACGTGCTACAATCTGAAAACCACCAGCGTCTTTTCCCAATTCTTTTCTCCTTTACACTCCATGTGGATGAAGTAATACAGTTCTCAACAGCAAACACGTTCTACAAGTTCAGAGTTGCTCAAAGTCCTGCAGAATGGTGTCAGTCAAAGTTGATCTTGTTGTTTGACTCTTTCAAGGTTGGGTTTCCCATTAAGCGAGGGGCCAAGTGAGCTCCAGTGACCTCTGACCCCAGTCCATTCTTCGCTCTCAGACAGCGCTCAGACGTGCTGTGTACCTATAAGAGCTGCTCTGCCTGATAGACATGCATTATCCCCCCGAAACCACCGCTCCGCTGACTTCCTCTCTCACAAAGGCTGAAGAGTCATAGTATTTGTTTTGTGCAGATGATTTACCTCTGAAAGGATTTGGAGATCAAGTGCTGTCTGAGACCTTTCGACAACGTCTATTTTTCAAGGTGAATTTCGAGGTTTTGGAGTCGGCCCCACCGTTGTCAGCGGACATGGATCATATGAAATAGAGGTCTGCAACAAGTAGTTTTTCAGTGCATTTATAGCCCCATTTTCCAGTGGTTCCTGGCAGTAGAAAAGTCTATATTTATAGTAAAAATGGATGTCAAATGGTGGAGATATGTAATAGTGACCAGCCTGTAACTCAAACTGCAATTTTTAGTTCAGAGAAACATAAGGCAACTGGAATATATTCCTCAAGCAGCTAAGAGATTCAGTTTTATGTGGAAATTATTATTGTTATTATTACTGGGCAACGGTAGTTCAGTCGGTAGAGCATTTGTTCACTGATTTGATAGATAGAAGGTTGGCGGTTTGAATCCAGCTCACAACATAAACATCATCGGTAGCTCCCACAGATAAATGCTGTTGTTGTGCCCTTGGGGAAGATGCTTAACCCCCTCGCCCTCAGTGTCTGCGTACAATGGTGCTCTTTGGGAGCCTTGGAGGTGGAAAAGTGTTGTATAAAAATGTAACCATGTGACCATTATTGAAAACGAAATAGAAAAAATATAACATGCAACGGTTTGACACTATTGAACAGGCCTGTCAGTATAATTACTATATCAGCTTATTGTTCAATAAATGATACCTGGATCAATATATTTTGGGGCTCAATATTTATTATGCATGAATAAATATGGCTGATGGTTCATTCTGCTATTTATTTGTTGCAGCTCAGGCCTTTTAATGATTCTGTCTATTTAAATATTTGTTTCCTGGCATAAAGTAGTTTCAATATTATCATTTATCGCAGTATATCTCTGTGGCAATATGTATCGCCCCTCAAAATTTGTTATCGTGACAGACGTGGCAGCATAAGTTTAAATTAAGGGCATTGTACCTGTATTTAGTGACTTAAAAACAAAACTAGCTTCCTAATTATTCATCACAATGATTTTATAAGCAATTTTCAAAACTTTCAGAAACCTAAGTGGAGTTTTGCAGTCACGGTAAAGCTAACAACAACTTGCACTTCCTGATTATCTGAACATAAAACACTTTATAACTTACATAATTAGACAGAGACAGTAAACAGCCGACTTATTTTGACCTCAAGAGTGGCTTATACAATATATCTGTACTGGGGAAAGACATATTTTACTCACCGGGGAAAAATCAGGTACAAGGCCTTTAAATTATAATTGTTACGCTCCAGTTGTTGCTAAAATTAGGAGTTGTTTTCCAACCTAGGCAGCTCTAGCATATTAAAAAAACAACTAAAATAAATGCAAAAGTCAACGCCGTGGACATCAGCTCACAGCTTTGTGAACTGCCCTTGTGCTCGGCCATAAACATGTACAAATAAGATCCGCACGGGGACCACAGCAAAGCAGCCGTTAAACTCCTGCCCCCCTATAGCCCTGTATTTCTGCACTAAGAATAAAAGTCAGTAGTCCATACAGCAGTGGGCTATAACGACCCTGAACCAGATGACTCCCCTTGGTGTATTCGCGAGGACCTTGGCCAATAGGAATATGAATCAAACAGCTAACATGCAAACTGAGTAGAGGAGGGGGTATATCGCAGGATCCAAGCTCAGACAGAAGCAATAATGAAACTCTCCAAATCCTATTATCATCGTAATAGAATGTGGGAGGAGAGAGGACAGTGTGTGAAACCGGGGGAAAAGGGGATGATGTGGGAGTAGCGATATTTCAGATTTTGGTCTTCCTGGGTCTTGTGGGCTATGGCTAAACCCCACCCTCCGTTTACACTGCTACAACTTAATTCTTGGATCTCTAAAGCGACGTTCTGGTGTTACATAAAGACAGATGCTGGGGGTATTGGGTGTAAACAATTATTGCTTGAAACTGAGTTAAATATGACAAGGAAACATAGGCCTGTACATTCTATTTTTGATTGATTTTTTTTTTTTTTTTTTTGCCACAGAATTATTTGGTTCTTTATTTGTTTTTGTTTTTTTTTTTGTTTTTAATTTGAAAAAAAAAAAAAAATCATGAGGCTAACATCACTATATATAAACTGACCATATCTTTACAAACTCATAGTAAGTGAAGTAATTAATCAAAAGAGTTTTTTTTTTTTTTTACCAAATTGCTCAAATCTAGTCATGACTTTCTCACGTTCCTGATCCAAGGTTCATGTCCGTGCTTCAGCTTCAATTTAAGCGGAAAGTCTTTCTAAATGAGTTGAGCTGGTGCAGGACTGGATGACTGTGAGGCATTAAGCACTAAGACCTGGATCAGACTACAGCTCACAGTCCTGATCTCAGTGTTCTATGGCCCGGGCCAAGGCGGGGACGTGGGGTTCAGGGATAGGTCGGGCTGGCCTCCTATGCATCACCGAGATGATGAACGTTTCATTAAAATGAAGTAAATGCACAGTTAATGAGAGAAATGGTTTGGAAAATGATAAGCAACATGAAATTGTCTAAAATGTTGCAGGAGTAGATTAAATGGAGTTGTGATAATTGTAGCTGTCATCACAAAATAAATAAATAAATACAAAATACTATATATATATATATATATATATATATATATATATACACACCTTTTCCCCCGGTTTCACACACAATACAAAATGTAAAATAAATAAAATAAATTCATTCTATTTTTATTTCACTATTGTGTCTGTAACTCAAGATATGAACATTAAGAACTGACAAATTAGCTGATTTCTTTCTCCGAGGTTAGCAACATGTTTAATTCCTAAGCGCCCGCCCCCTGCCAAACCAGAGGTACGAGTGGGAAGAAACAAGACCTTGATCAACTTCGCTCCAGATTGGATCTTTGCTATAACTGCTTGCCTCGACGAGCTTCATTTGACTGGAGCTGAATGCTATAGGTGACATAACACTCCCTTAGTTCACTCCTTTATACAGTCTGTGGTGTAAGTACGTTTGCCACTGATGCAAGTGGCTCCTTCAGCTCTGACAGGATTCTAAGTACACTGAAACAAACATACCTAGTCGTTTACAGAAGTTGTATCTCCTATTAATTAAATCCATTGATGTTGTAATTCTAAAATACAAAAAAAAGGAATAAATAAATGAATAAATGTTAATCCTCCAGCCAAGTCTTTTTATATTAGATCCTGGCCTAACATTCACTGCCCCAATGACTGTGGTTGATGGACAGGTCAAACGCAAGAAAAAAATGATGGGGAATTTAACTAGAATTTGAAATAATAAGAATCTGTTTTGACATAAATTTTAGAGTTGATTTTAAGATTTTATTGTTTGTTTTTAAAGCTTTGAATGGTCTGGCCCCAGATTACATCTCGGACCTCATCAAAATTTACATCCCGGTGCGCGCTCTGAGGTCTGAGGGCCAGCTCCAGCTCGTGGTCCCTAAGACCAGACTTAAAACCAGAGGGGACAGGGCCTTTTCTGTGGTTGGACCTAAACTGTGGAACGCCCTGCCCCCCCACATTCAAACAGCTCCCACTGTAGAGTGTTTTAAGTCTCGTCTTAAGACCCACTTTTATGCTCTGGCTTTTAACACCGCGTGAGTTGTGTGGTCCTCTGTGTTTTTCTTTTCTTTTATTTCTTTTATTTATTTTTATGTGTTTTATTGATTTTATTGATTTTATTTTATTTTTTTATTTTTTATGTCACTTTGTCTCTGTGCAGCACTTTGGAAACAATTTGTTTATGAAATGTGCTATATAAATAAAGTGGATTGGATTGGATTGGATTAATTTTATCACTGATTTGATCAAACATCTGATACCCACATTAAAATGGCCATACAATCTGGTCAAGTGGCCCACCGTCTAATGAAAAGAAAATCTTCTTATCCACTTTAAAGTACTTATTTTCTTGCTGAAATCTTGAAAAAAATGCATTGCACATTTCAACAACAATGGCAATCATGTATAATTATAGGAGTGTACCAGTGTCTGTTGTGAAAGTGATAAAAGCTTCCATTTTCACTTGCGCTTTTGAAGAACTGCAGAACAATAGTAGACAGTAGTACACGTAAAAATACTTTGAACCACTAAACCTTAGAAAAACTGAACAATGCCAAACTATTCCGACAAGCCGTGGCTGTTGATTGAACCATCTCTGGGTTAAATTTAATTATAATCCTGGGACGGCTCTGTTAGAATAAATGACAATGTGCTATAGTTAGGGAAATTTTCAGCTCACTGTTCTTTAGGAAAACCTGATTCAGCTCCTTCTGTGGCAAAGACAGATGGTGGGAGCAGCGGAGAATATGTGGAATAATGCTGAATTATTATTTAAACAGTGGATGGATGGATTGATAGATGTATAGATGGATATATAGATAGATACTGCTGCCTTTGCACGGACAGCCTTCTCATACAAGGGCGTTAAAGAACCAAACATACTCCCAGAAACTCTCCTTTGACCTGAGGGACTTCTCTTATAATGTTAGAAAAGTCCTTTTAGGGAGTCGACTCTGTCAACACTGATTTGCATGTGGTAGCTTATATGGTAATTTCTGACATATATTTGAATACTTTTAAATGCGGATTTTAGTGTTTTTAAATAAAAGAATGGGAGAACGCATAGTTTGATTGTAAATAACTGGATATTTATATGTATTTTAATTGCTTGTAACCTGCCCGGGGACTGCAGAAGGAAACCAGCTTTAGTTTAATCTCATAAAAGAAGAGATGCTTTACACAAGATTAGAGTTTTAAATAAACCAATAAACTAAACTAAACTTAACGTGCGGAGAAATCACTTTGAATGTGGTGTGTGATTGAGTAATTACTGATTTCAAACTAGGCAAGGTGGGTTAAGGGTCTTGCCTAAGGACACAATGATACAGTAGATAAATGGACAGATAAATAGACACGTGGAATAATAATAGGCATGCATAGTGGAATCATCTTTAAAACTACTCAAAACAAGGCCTTATTAGAACTTTTTCCATCATTTTTGTGCGGGCTCTCCTGTGTCCCTGCTCTCCTTGTACTGTTGCCCTTTAGCAAAGAGACAATCCCACCGAGAAGCCCAGGCCGTGCCCTTATTATCAGAGCCTCTTTTACAGCACTGATTGAAGATAGAGACAGTGTTGCATCTAAATGTGATCCACATCAAATCAGCCAACACGTAAACCAGTCGATATGAGCTGTTTTTATCAGACGCGGTCTTTTACTGCGTTCTTAAAAGCAGGTAGAAGAGTGCTAATAGTCTATGGTTTGGTGAAGATGTAGAGCTGCATACATAATAAACATGGTGGATGCAAACAGTCTGTCTTTTCATCAGTGATTCAGTTAAAACATGAAAGTTAAAGAAAATGTCTTGCTGTTTGTATATAAGCTTTTATCCATTTTGCACAATTAGTTTTATTGTCAGTAAAACAGAACTCACAAACTTGGAACTTGCTTTGGCTGTGAGGTGGAACATTGAAAAAAAATTAAAAATGATAATAATATAATAGTAAATAAAGCTATATACCCACTCCCCTCCTGCTCAAGGGGAGTGGCTCAAATAGTCTCTATCCAAGGTGAGAAGAGTGAGCAGTGATCCGACGTGCTTGCCCTCGAGTCCTGGAGACATAGACGACTTGAAGAGAGCACAGGCTGCAGCCGATCACCTTCTCAGCAAAGTACACGATGTGCTGCAATCTGCATCTGTATCTATAAATGAAGTGATATTGTGCAGTAGAATCAACCGAAGCACCTATTGACAGAGCTGGGTATTAAGTTTCTTAGCTAGTTCAAGACAATTTGTCCACTTAATTACATGATGTATGATTTTGACGTTTACAAGACTACAGCACAATTCATACTCTATTATAGAATATCTATAGCTAATTGAAAGATGTCATTGTATTTAAAGGTGTAGTATGGAACTTTTCTGGTGTCTACATGGAGATGTTATTGTTTTCTGTGAACTGCTCCACAGAATGGCATTACACTTACTTACCCCATAAAGACTTTACCCCATAAAGTAGGTCATGTTACAGGTTTGACACTAAACATTTATAATCATGGTTGTTAATTTTCATTTTTTTGTATTGTTTAACAGCTTGTAGGAGAGTGTAAATCTAGCAAATATAGTATCAAATTATCATGCCACCAATTTATTTTTAACATGCTGCCAAGGAATCAACAAAACCCAACACCTTTTATCCATATAATATCACTTACGCTAATTACATTTGTGCAAAGTTTCTCTAAAAGTGTATGTTCACACCACACAGCACAAACAGCAGTTCTGTGTGTGTCATTGCTCATTACCAGCGCAGCACATGCATCTGCACTGACATCTTCTGAGAGAATTTTCCAGGAACAGGGAGAAGTCAAAAGGTTAGACCCAAAGATGAGTCCAGCAGAGCATGAAATTGAAGTAATGCATACAGCTAAATTATATACAGTGTAGTCATGTTTGATGTGGAAATGTCAGGGTGTGCTTCATGTTACGTTTATTTAGCATGGGGGATGGTCCTTTATAGCAGGTCCTGGAGGTCTAACTCCTGATTACAGATGATTGTAGGAAATGTTGTTTATGTCAGGTTTGAAAACATATAAGCTTTCATCTTGTCTATAATGTTACTGTGCTGTGGCTGCACATGGTATCACGCTTCCCCACGTTCAAGACACTCAAAGCGCTTTACATCAAGGAACCACTCACCCATTCACACACACATGTTCATAAACTGGTGTATGCAGACACTCGTGAGTCTTGCCCAAGGACACACTACAACTGTTTAGCCAACTTTTTTTTTTTCATTTTGGGTTATTTTACTGCACTGAAAAAAGAAAAAAAACATGCGTCCTTACTGTTAGCAGGCTTGCATATCCACAAACATGACCCTTATTTGCCCTCTCCCTGCTTGTCTCCTTTGGCTATAATCTTCCACATGGTTTAAATCTCCCAGGGGAATGTGGTTTTAACGTTCTATTCAATATATCTGTTACAAAAGTTTGATTTTTATCTATTATACTGGTTTCATACACTGTATCTCCCAACGTCTATATCATCGGTCTATTGGATCAAATGGATAAGGGCATTTTGAGCATCATTGCTAAAACTGCTGCCTCGGCATCCAACTTCACATAAGCTCCAGATCAGTGGTTCTCATACTTTTCTCACCAAGTACCATCTAAGATAATATTTGGGTTTCTTAGTACCATCTGAACTAAACCTGGACTTTATCAGGCTAAATTAGGACTTAACCAGGTCTAAAATGAGGCTAAACTATGAATTAGGTAGTTCTAAATAACACTCTACGCAAAGAAATGTGCTAAAATTGGGAACAGTTACTGCAGTTTGAGGTGGGTTTAGTGTCTTGCTCAAGGATACAACAGCAGCATTCATCTGTGGGAGCTGGAATTGCACCTCCAACACTCTGTCGTCAACCGTCGCCTTCTCACATAATTCAATCAACACATATACAAAGCTGTAGATTTACTCAGCATGTAATTCTTCCACTGAAAACGCTCAAAAACGTGCTTTTTTTATGAACTAACCATAACCCGTGTCCCAAGCCAGCAGCAGTCAAAGCTAATTAAAGGATTTGCGCCTGCTTACCGTCAGTGAAATCTACCATCTTAAACCTGTCCAGTCCAAAGAGCCTATCTATTGATCAGTGGTGTGTGAGCGAAGGGCAGTGTAATCACTCCTCATATAATGGAGCCATGCCTTTAATTGGGCCCTGGCCTCACTGTTCTTCACAATTGATTGAAATCGGGGCTCTGAAGGCCTAATCAAGCTCCCACGTCGCTCACACAATCGCTTCCTGACGAATCCACATGCGAGGTTTCATTTTAAAATCCAGTAAAAAGAGTCTTGAGAGACCGCTATGTGACTATTTCATTTCATATTGTGTGCAAAATGAATTATAGGGCAGCTGAGTGGGACATCTTGTAGAGTTGATGGAGTGTAAGCACATTGACCTGGAAAGAAAGACGTCTGCAATCCACCAACCGTTTTGTACTAAAACAGAAGATTTTGCCCAGCTTAAGTTAAGTTAAGTCAGTTTTGTTGTAAGATGGAATGTCATTTAGTCCCATTTCTATGCGTTCTTGCTCCTGCCTGTGCTTCTTGCTTCTTCTTCGCACACAGTACCTCTCTGACATCTCCTCCTCCTTTTTTAACATTCAACCATGGGACCATCTTGAGTGCTGCAAATATTATATCACACAGGCTGCAATTAGAGCTAAAATGAACTTGTGTTTTTAAAGAAATGAAATGGGATTCTGGTATTAGTTTGGCAGTAGCAAATTGAATTCTGATTGGAAAACAGAAACCATGGATCCAAGAAAAGAATCCAATTAGTTTTCTCAAAAATAGCCGTGGTCCCTGTTTAAGATTGCTTATAGGTGTAAGCTAATTCTTCTTTGGCAAAGCACAACTTTGGACCTGTGTGTTCCAATGCTACAATAATAATAATAATAACTTACATTATCAAAGCACAATTTTTTAAACCTAAAAGTTCCTGGCTGCTTATAAAACATTTTTCTTTTCACCTACTACAAAATAGGATTTCTGGAAATGTCGAAAAGAGACAAAGCCAAAAACGCTGTTAAAAGAAAAGTCTAGAACACCAGGGAACCATGAGTGGTGCAGTGGTGAGAGGTGCACATGGCGTCCTGGCAGAGAACAGTGTTTAAAATATGAAACAAGGGACAAAAGGATGGCTCCAATCTGCCAAAGAAAACAGCTAAAGTTTAGTCTGGGACAACTGTCATGCACCTTTCTTGGAAAAGAAAATAACACGGAAATGTTTTTCATGTGTTTCAAAAAGATTTCCTGCATTTTGTAGTGGATGGTTTGGGGCTGTCTCTGCCTTCCACATTTCACAATGATTGTGTTCAAAATTTGATACATTTGCGCATTGATTACTCATAGTTTATTTTAAAACACACTTACAGTGAAATCTTAGGGTGTAAAGTGTGATAAATATCATTATTAGTGATGTGACGTTCATGAAAGAGTCAGCTCCTTTGAATGGTTCCTTAACGTGAACGGATGAAACTGGATCTCATTTTTTAGAAGAGCAGAATCTTTTTCTTTCTAATTTGTATGGATTTTTATACTGATTAACACTGAACCAACACAAGATTCAGGTCAGAAGCAGAGCAGGTGACACGACTGAGAGCTTTGAACACAAAAAAACATATTTGGCATCATATTAAGAGTTAGTTTTAAAATGACTATGATTGTAGTGCAACGTTTTATTTAGACTATGCATAATTTCAAAGGGTAAACACACTCCCACTCTCAGCTTGAACCATTTTAAACACATTTAAGCCCTGGCCGTTTCTCTCTGTGATTAGTTTGTTGTTAAAATGAGTTTACACATTGGCATATAAATAAATAGTAAGAGGCTACATGAACCTCAGTAGCTTCATTTACAGGCATATTTTGCACGTTCCAGGTTTGCCATAGATACGAAGATGTTCCTTTTCGCCAGTATCAGCCCGACATCCAGTCTGAAGTCTGTGTTTGTATATTTCAAGATTCAACATCCTATACAGTGCTATGATGAGAAGTTTTATAACTTATACAATGGTGTTGCAGTAGCAGCTACAAATAGGATTTTCATGTCAAATTGCAAATATAACCCTTTCTTTGTTTGGTGTTGCTACTTTCATCAGGCTGTTTATTTTAAGCCAGATGCCTCGTCTTTGAACAAGTTCCCTGGACCTAGCCTGGAGCGAGCGCGCAGCCGTTTTGCCTCTTTCTTTCCTTTACATTTCTGTTTGTTAGAAGAACTCCACTCTCAACTTCCAACTCCAGAGATAAATGAAAAATAACATCTTTTAAGGCGTTACAATGTTTTCATCGATTAGCCCCAGTAGCGGCGAATCGCACATCCATCGACAGTTGTGTTTACTATGAAACTTTCACAGTCCCCTCATCTTTCTTTTGCACGCAGTCACAAATACATATTGATTCCTTCCTGTTCTCTGCTGAAATTGCCCTGGTCAGTATGTAAAATCAAAAGCTGTTTTTCCGTCAGCCTTTCAAAAACCATTTCATTATTCTTTACGGCGTGCTCTGGGGAAGCATCATTGTCCCCGCGAATGTCTCGCTAAGAGTCCCAGCGATAGACTGTAATTGCTTTCAATATGCTCGGTAATCATCTACATTTGAACAAAATAGGCCAGGTAGTTTATGGAGCAAGGGGGAAACAATTATAGCTACTTGCCAGATGCAGAGAATATGTTTTGTATTCACAGCAAGGCAAATCTATTTTTCATTAGCTACACGCTTTCAGCTATTACTCTGCATAAGCTACAAATGCACTACTAGGCTAATGGAAAATTTTAATGCTCTTGGGAAAAAAAAAAAAAAAATCTGGTTTGTTTGTTGTATCTAGCAAGCATATGCAAATCAATCTGGGGACGTTTGAAGCAGGTGATTGCTGTAAAACGACTTTACATGGCGGCCATATTGGTAAGGTAAATGTATTAGCATTATCCTCAACATGTTTTTCCCTCGAAAGGACTAGCACAACGAGCTATGAACCCAGGCTTCTACAGTGAAAGTCTGTTTTTTTCCACATTTATCTTTTATCTCACGCCGCCCTTGCCACCAAGACCCCTTTAGAAAATCGAGTTACAAAATCAATACTTCAATAAATCAAGAGATATTGCTCAGTGCACCTGTGATGATTTCTTTCATGTTGGGGGCGTCGGTGGTGGGGGTGGGTGATGGCGGTTTCAGGTCAACACTTTATAGAGTGTCATAGAAGAGGGGAGGGTGCTGTAGAAAATCATTACTTATCAAAGTGAGATCAGAAAAAGCATTATGGTCAGCACTCCCAGCTCATTAGGTTTGTTGACAGTTTGAATTAGTCATCGCCGGGCTGTGAAATCGGTGAGGAAGTTTGTCAAAATTACGGCAACAATTTTGAGAGCTCTTATGCAAATTTACCCCACAGGGACAATAACGTCTACATAAAAATATGGTGCTATCTGCTAACCGTGCAGTATGTGTATCCTGTAAGAATCATAGCATTATATAGGTTACCTTTTCCAAATGTAACCCAGAACTTTTTTCAGCTACAACTTCGATAAGATACATTTGCATATGTAAAGTGTGCTCCCTGTGTGGGCTCTACAAATATATTTAATATGATAATCCAGCATTGACCTTATTGATTTGTATATGCTGATGAAGACAAATATGCATAATTATGAACCCAGTTGGGAAATACTGCAAAACAAACCTTAGCTGACCAGTGATGGAACCATAGGGACACTCTCTCAAAGACATGAGGCCATTATAGGGCTTTCAGCAAATACAAACTGCATATTGTTAAAATACTAGAATTTGATTATGCCAAAAAGTCTGAAAGAGAGCAAGGGGGTTTGAACACTTTTCAGGTTGTGGGCGTTCTTTGCACACAAATACAGTCAAACTTTTCGTTCAAGGGTCAGACAATGAATATTTATTAATTAGTTCAGTTCCCTGTTGATCCATGTGTTTCAGAATAATGACAAATTTGTACCGTTGCCATATCGATTAACTATTTAAAACATAATATTACGCTTTTTGAATGTGCTTGTAGCTGAAACCCATGAACAGTAACTATTTTCACACAGTACTTTTCAAGATATAGATATGACGTTTTGTACTGAATTGTTAATTTCTATGAAAACAATGTCTTTGGGTGTTGACATTTAGAGACACCGGGGAACCTTTCAACTGGCAATATCAATTCTTTGTTCTCGCTGTATTATTATTACACTTGATAAAAGTCAGTTATTCTTTATGACAAGAGCACAGTGGTAGAGCAGAAGCAGGGACGTTTTGATGTAATGCAGTATTATAGGAGAGGACAGGACAGGCACACATGTACGGCCCACTGTATAAGACTTGTGTAATTGGCTGCATGTCACCCATTAGAAGCACAAAGGGCAGGCCTCTCTCGCAGATTAAAGCTCTGTTATTTAAAGCCCTTTGAGAATCCGTGCAGTGTGCATAGAATATTAAGAGCCTCTGCACACTCACTACACTGTGTCCACAGCCCGCTCAGGTCACAAGTCACTTTTAAATTAAACTCCACTGAACCAAGTGGGAAATGCCAAAGGAAAGTTAGAAGAAAAGCCAAGGTCATAAGTCAAATTATAATGGTACTAATAAAAGTAGCCTTGTAGTATTTTTTAAAAGATGATTACAGTGCCTTCAGTTTCCAAGGGGGGATGTGGAAGGATCAACGAAAAATATGAATCAGGTCACATCCTTTATGTAGTATTTTTGGAAGATAACTAAACTTGTGTGTAATAGCAGCAGCAAGAACAGTAGTAGTAGTAGTAGTAGTAGTAGTAGTAGTAGTAGTAGTAGTAGTAGTAGTAGTAGTAGTAGTAGTAGTAGTAGTAGTAGTAGTAGTAGTAGTAGTAGTAGTAGTAGTAGTAGTAGTAGTAGTAGTAGTAGTAGTAGTAGTAGTAGTAGTAGTAGTAGTAGTAGTAGTAGTAGTAGTAGTATATTGTACATAGAAGTACAAGCAAAAGTCAAAATTGTACACTATTAGTATTACTATTGGGAGTAGTAGCAGCAGTAGTAAAAGTAGCAGTTGCGGTAACAGTGGTAGTAGTTGTAGTAATCATAGTAGTGGGAGCACAAGCAAAATTAGCAGAAGCAGTACAATGATTAGTTCTGAGACAACCAAAAACGTATGTCATTCAAACGGGGGACAAAGTGGACGAATGTATGACTTCACAATCACAAGAATCGGCTGGAATTTTGCTGGATGTCAAAACGCATAAAATTCCAATCCCTCAAACTCCTCAATGCATGCTTATTTATTTCCTCTACGCCTGAAGTATAGATCCCTCTCCACAGTGAAGATGGCAACTTGCATTCAAGAGCAATTAATCAGAGGAGACAGGTCTATAGTTACGTGTGTGTGCAGCGGTAATAGCCTTACATACATGAGGGACCTATGTGTGCGTGTGTGCGTGCGTGTGCCCTATAGCATCAGACACCTCCTTATTAACCCTCACTTCAAAGTGCTTCATGCTTTAGTTTTTTCCAAGGGCTCTTTAGCGTCACTAAAGGTTATCAACACTTAAATCTCAAGCTAATTATGAGTGTATACGACGCTGTTTAGAGAAGTGGACTGAAGATGGAGGCTGATAATATGAGATTGATCAGCCTCAAGCCCTGGAGATGGTGTAGGGCCACTATTTAATGTCATGATATGATGATAATGCAATAATCTCTATATAAGGAAGGAAGATGAACACATTTATCCGCCTGTTTCATCACTTAAAGGATTGCTCTACATGGAGAACTTTGATCTATTCTGGAAACGAGAGGACCTGTTTCACGGATATGGCCCGCACCTGAGCAGAGGTGGAGTGAGAGTGCTGAGAGATAACCTCCTCCACGCTCTGAGGCACCGGCATTTACAGGGTCCTGGGCCAGTGAGAGAAAAGAGGAATGAGAGAAGCATCCCTGCTGCGCCAGCCAGAGACTGAGCCAATGTGTCAGCACCACCAGCAGCACCACAACTGCCACAACCACATCCCCCAGCGAAGTAGTCATCACCAGCACCAGCGAGAGATTCAGCAGCATCACAACCTCCCCCAGAGAACAAGTCAGCAGCAGCAGCACCCACCCTCCCCCTCTTCCCAAGTGAAGGATTCATCTCCAGCGTCACTTCCTCCAGGGCCCTTATCACAGGCCCTCATCTGTCTGTGAAAGCCCCAACAGAGGTTTCAGTCCCGGCTGTACCCCCATCACCTCTCCTGCCCACAGACCAGCTCTGGGTCCCCCTTGCTACATCTACTCCCTCTAGGAACTCCTCACTCTCCTTTTCCTCCCCACCTTCACCCATTGCCCTTCCCAACCATCTAGAAAGTCTCATCAGATCAAAAATTAAGATGGCTCCTCTCACACTCAATAATGCGTGATCTGAGTTCTGACATCAACTAAGCTGAACTCTTTCTCTTACAAAACTATGCCTGTTTCACCACTAAAGGCCCTCTCATCTATTGCCCCGCATCTTTCATTATATTTTTATTTGTTTGAATTGTGATTTTAATGTCTTTCTTATTCTGTGAAGCACTTTTAATTACTTTGTGTACGAATTATGCTATACAAATAAACTTGCCTATAACAGGTGATGAATTTAAAACCCATCACTGTTAACTCTATGAAAAGTAGATCAGCCATCTCTATCTGTCAGAAGAGAACAGCACTAATAAAATGTATTTATAAGGGACCAGGGGAAAGTAACGAAGTAAAAGTAGTAAAGTACTGTACTTAAGTAGATTTTTTAGGTACCTTTGCTGTGCCTTTTAAACTGGATACTTTTTATTTTTACTTCGCTACGTTTGAGAGCAGGTATCTGTACTTTCTACTCCACTACCTTTGAACAGAACTGAAAAGGAAAAAGTACTTTTCATATGATCTGAGGGGTTATTTTTACCATGTTTGTGGTAACATCCTGATTAAAGTTTTTGAGTTCAAGCTGCGGCTTTGAACAAACAAAAATAAATGCACAAAAAATTATAAGAAAAATGAAGAAATTGATTCATATTGTTTCTGTTGACCAAAATATGTCTCATTTTAATCAATATCACTACTTTTAACACTTTAACAAATGAACAACACTGTGGGTGAAGTACTTTTATATTTACTCTCATACATTTTTAACTGGATACTTAAATAAAAGTAAAAGTATCATATGGAGAACATCTACTTAAGTAAAAATATTTGAGTAACTTTTTTTTACCTCTGTATCTGTAGCAAAAGATGAAGTTTAAATCTAGGACTGAAGATGTTTTGCTGCTCATCCAAGCCACTTCTTCAGTTCTGGTCAGATTGCTGGTGGCCACTGCCTTATATCTATCTGAAGGGAGGGGCTAACTACACTGAAACAATAAACAACTAATGTCTCCAGTTTCAGCTGAAACTACCCTATTCAACCTTTAATGACCCTACTATTGTTCTCATTGTTGAGTGAGAGATTATGTCTCAGGCCCCAATTCTTGTTTAAGGAAGGATTCTCTTTCCTAACAAAAATAGCTTCTTTAACTCCCCTCTCAATCTATTTCTTTTCTCTGACTAAGATCTGAACCTCACTATCTTCAAAGCAGTAGTTAGTGGATTTAAGATGGAGTTGTACAGTAGACTGGGGTCCAGAGGAGCTCTCGTGACGGTGTTGGTACGTCCTCTTATGGATTGGCTGTTTAGTTTCTCCAATGTAACGCTCACTGCACTCTTCACTACACTGAATGGAGTAGACTACATTACTTTGTGCACAGCTCTGAGTTTTGTCCTATGCATGGACCAGTTTTTGTCTTAAAGTGTGTGTAGGTTTGAAAAAGACAGGATCTGTATTTGTACTCTTACTTTAGTAACAAAGTTGTGTACTTCTTCCACCACTGTAAGGGACTACTTGATAGATTGCCTGAATATCTCACTTGTTTGTTGAACCTCGATACGGGAACTTTTTATACAAGTTCGTACTGGTTTACCTCATCTACAACAGTGCGACATGAAACTGTTAAATCTGAAGATCTGTACAGTGTGTTTGATGATTAAAAAGGGGAGTTACATGAAATAAAGGAATGTGGAGTTATTGCTAGACAATAAGAAGACATTATTATCATTAGAAATTATGACTGCAATAAGAATAATGTAAGAATGTTCGTTTCTATTGTAAGCGTCAAAGACCAAGAGACTGAAACATAAAGTCAGAATAGTTTAATGAGTTCCACACAGGTAATGTGAACAATAAAGCAACGGACTCTCAGGAAAGGACAGAAGAGAGTCCTGAGACGTGCACAAAATCTTCATGAGTTCCGGTACATTCCATAGGTCTGCGCCCCTCGTGGGCACGTGTCATTTACCTTCGTGTTAGTAAATCAAGACACTAGCTTGATGTAGCGCTGCACTGCTAGAAAATACTTTACAATAATAAGATGAAAAGAACTGGCACAGTATAGAAGGGAAACAGTGCCCTCTACTGTTATTAAAGTGGTGTAGGCACTGGCCAAAATACCGAAACGTTAAACTACAATATCCCACTATATGTACAACTAATCAGTGTTCTCTGGTTTATAGTCTATGAATGTCAAAATGATATTGTTACCTCTGTCTCTGTTATTACGTTTTCACAAGGTATATTTTGTTTAAGTTATGAAGTAGCTACAATTGAGTAAAAAATCACCTTGAACGTTATATTTGCCTATTGATATTCAATCTAAACAGAAAGAAACGGCTGTGACGACGACATCTATATACCTTCAGCGTTTCTTGCCTGGACATCTTTGCATCTCCTGATTTTGAGTCGTACAATGCCTTCAAGGGTTTTTAATGTTTTAAATTGACTTTTTCTCTTTTTTACACACAAATAACAACTGTACAGTATTGCATAAGTTTGATAAATATACATATATCCAATTATTCATAGTGATATCATTACAACAGTGCAATACTAATACAGGCTCACCAAATGACATGTTGTTTAAGTCATTTTTTTAAAATATTGTGCCTTGACGACACAGTTTACCCCTGAACCAAGAGACCAAACTCTAAGCGAAACCATTTGCAAACCCTATCCTCAGATTAGTCCACTAAAATATAAGTTCCCCCAATTCAATACGATCTTTATAACATTTCCAAAATAAGTATGAACTCCCATATTTTATTATTTCTCCAAATGCGAACATAAGCCAGGGCGTAGAAATTAGACCTAGTATATAAAGACAAATGTCCCTGTACATTTACGGCGCATTATTACAGATCAGTGCTAACGGTGATGGAGGAGGTGGGGGCAGCCATGCACACACTTTCCACTATACCAGATCCTCTGAGCCTGCTGCTTTTGTGCACTTGAAATCTCCATGTTTTCTGTCAGCGGGAGACTTGAGCACACGCAGATTTGTGGATACGCGCTGCTGAGAGAAGAGAATTAGCCTGGGTTTAAAATATTCATGCCCTCAGCCTTGGCTTGATCTGATACATGTAAATAATGTATCTCAATATGCACTACTATACTGCTGTTTAAGACTTATGGGAATGATGGCCCATACTCATACATACACATTACAGGATATTACTACTGTTCAAGTAAATAATGTTATGTAGGTTATATTACTATACTTAAATGCAAACAGCCCTCGGCACATGTTGATTTTGCATTTTTCAATATCAGATTATCTTATATAGAAGCATATCTATGTATACAAAACATTTGACAGGTGAAAATGCTTTTTTTCCCCCTTAAATGACCCATATTATGTAGGTTTTTTTAATCTATGTTATTATGTTGTTTCCTGGAGTTGTGTTTTGTTTCATTCGCACATGTTTAACATACAGACCCTGCACATTTAGATTCTAGATGATTTCTTCTCTCAAATATAAAACACTCTGTTCCACCTTGTGATGTCATGTGGTACAATACAGGAAGTGCTCCATTGTGTTTTTAAACTCCATACACCTTCACTAGAATCATCTGGATAATTTGAGAACTGGAACTGTCAATCTCGCCTGAGCAAAAGGTAAAAGAGAGTTGTTAATGTGAAAACTACTACTTCATGACATCACAAGGTGGAACAGAGCATTTTGAGCTTTGGAGATGTAGACAGACTAATAATAAAGGATTACTCAAATATGTGTGAATGAAACAACTGCATGCATATTTTTGATGACGTAACAACAATGTAACATAGCTAAAAGATCACAAGAGTCAAGTTTGTGGAAATATAGGACCTTTAAAGCTACACTGTGGCTTTTTTTTTTATAGTGATCCGCCATCTGCTCGTCAGCACAAAGAAGTAATTGCTCTGCCTAGAATGTTCCACAGTATGTCATTAAACTTATCTGCCATTCAACTTGTGTTTTTACAGCTCAAAAACATGCATTCATACTATAAGATCTGAACTGCATCTTGATCTGGTGGCATCATCTGCTTGTTTCCGTGGGGATAAGTTAAATGCCACACTGCGACACATTCCAGACGAGCACGGGGGCAGATCCTTCACCTGAAAAATTACAGTGTCCAAACATTTCATCATCCTCCACCAGAGTGCAAAGGTTTCTATTTTAATTTGGCATTGACTGTTACACTTGATGACCTCCCAGACTTTTATATCAATTTAACAACATACTTTGCTCTGTTTTTAGCACATAGGGTTGCGACCAATAACAGAGTCCACCCTGCCTCATCTGTTGTAATCCCAACACGGGGTCAAAGCACTATTAGAAAACAGAACATTCTATTTGGCCAACAGTCTAACCCCTTGGCGTGGTCATTTATTAAATCTTATAAAGGAGGTGCTGAAGTCTTTCTGGTGATGGAGCAGAGAACATGAGTCTGCAGAGTGAGAGGGTGGGGGGAGATGGATGGGTGGTGCTGTGTCCCAGGTGGCCCCTCTGCTTTTCACTATCACTTCTCATATACAACAGAGGACAATGTTTGGAAGGCTACACACATGGTTCAAGTTAATGTGGCAGAGCGCTTAGTGGTGTATCTATCAAGTGCTCATGCATGTTTTACACTGCATTGTTTGGTCTAATGGTGCTGGTCTCTCAGATCAGCCATTTTGGCACTCAGATGATCACAGGAGAAGAAATGTGTTTTATTTAAGGTGTGTGAGAATTTGAGCTGTGATGAAAGTATATAGTAGTGTAGGTTTTAGTTATATATATATATATTTTTAAGTTACAGATCAAAATGATAAACACTGCAACTTTAAAGTTTTCCAAATGCAGCACAAACACAAGTCTGGTTGCAGCAGCTCCACATTAAAAAAAAAAACTAAACAAAACTTCCAGTGTCATGGGCAGACATAGATATTTACAACTATAAAACAGTAGGTATTGTACCATAGTAAACACTGTTATTCACAGTGAACCATTCCATCAATAATAAAAAGAGCTTAGTGCTACACAGTGGTGGATGAAGTAATCAGTTAACATAAATAAATCTATAGGTAAAAAGCTACTTACGCAGAAATATCACATGAAAAAGTCAACTTAAGGACTTAAGCATTCAAGTACCTGCTTAAAATGTACTTTGAGTAAAAAGTTAAAGTATTTCCAACAAGTGTTGTTAATTTGTTATAGGGTTAAATGTAGTGATGTGTAGTGTAGTGAAATGATACATATTTCTGGTCAGTAGCAATATGAAGTTTCAGAATTTCTGATTTTTTCTTGTGTATTTGTTTTTGTTTGCTCAAAGCCAAAGCTTGAACTAAAAAACTTTAATCAGGATGTTACCATGAACATGATAAAAATAACCGCTCGGATCATATGAAAAGTATTTAGTTTTCAGTTCAGTTCAAAAATGCAGAGGAGTAGAAATGTAGTGAAGTAAAAGTAAAATGTATCCACTGTAAAATTGACTTAATTAAAGTACATTTAGCTAAAAATTCTACTTAAGCACAGTACTTTACCACTTGTGCTATACAGTAAAATACAGGGTTAAAATAATGGGTAACACTGTAAGAATATAAACACCAGACATGCCACTTTCTCAAAACGTCTGACTAAAATCATGGATGGCACAGTCTAAATCCCAGTATTTAACCACTTTTTGAACATTTTACAGTCCTCATGAAAGATTGAAAAGCTCTTCACCTGAAGCGCGAGTTGAAATCCATGAAACCTGAATTCGTGGAGAGATTTCGACAAGTGCCGGGTGGGTTCTGACATCTGAGGAAGTAGAATTTGAAAGTGAAAATACAGTGTGAACTTTCAGAATCACTTCTCATAACCTTGTAAATGTTTTCAAATCTTGAGTGTTCTTTAGCCTGGGTTTAAACCTGTCAGTCAATTTTGTCTTCACAGCCACAAAATCACAAATAGAAACATGATCTTAGGGCAAAGAAGTATGATTCAATTTTATGCCAAGTCTAAAACACAGTTGTACATAAAACACCCATGTACTACATAATAATATTTCACATTAGATAGCAAAACAAAATCATAATCATGCATACTTTTATTAGCTTTTAACCATGTTTGAATGGATTTTGAGCGCCCTATATTACACAAAATACATTCTTGTGAGGTTGAAGGCATGTTATAATTACAAAAACATACCTGGAGTTGTGTTTTGTTTCATTCACACATATTTGAGTAACCCTTTATTATTAGTCTTTCTACATCTCCAAAGCTCAAAATGCTCTGTTCCACCTCGTGAAGTCATGTCCTCCTCTTCAGTTCAGTAGATAATTGGCAATTCCAGGGCTGAACTCATCCAGATGACTCTAGTGAAGGTGTATGGAGATTAAAAACACAGAGAAGCACTTCCTGTATTACCAAATGACATCACAAGGTGTAACAGAGTGTTTTCAGTTTGAGAGAAGAACTCAGGGTTTGTGTGTTAAACATGAGCGAATAACCTTCACTTGATAATGATAACAAATGAATAAAAATATTACTCATAAACGCCACCATGCCACTATCACCTTTGTCTTATCTCAGAGTTGTGGCAGAGACAGATCTGGCAGTCTGCGTTACCTTTAGCTCCTTCCTGGGTGAAGATTCTCATTGTGTGTGTGGGAAAAATGACTGCACATATTTGACAGTGCGCAGGAGGCAGCAGCCGGCACAGATAAGGGCCATACTGAGGCTGCTTTGTCTGAGAAAATAACCACTCCATACTCCCATAGAGGACCTTATAATAAATGTCCTCCCGATACCATTCTGCAAAGGGCTGGCGTTTTGTTTTAGGATTATAAAGAGGTTTTATCGCCCGCATGGATTTTTCATTCCCAGCAATAAGGCGCCCATTCTTTGTCCCTAAGTATATTAATTGGCTTCTTCCATACATTCATCCTCCTTCCTTGATCCCTAACATCCCGTATGCATCCTATGTAGTCTCTTTTCCTACATCCTCTCTCGCTTCCTAGGTACTTCTTTGTATCCTTTGATGAACTTTTGCTTCTACCCATACATTATTTATTGCTCCCTCGTTTGCTCCTTTTTTTATATAGTGATGTTTTATAAAGTATTTTCACACTTGCAGTATTCCTCATATTCAAGTTGCTTTTGGTAGGGCCTATTAATAACTTGAAGAGTATAAGAAGGAGTAGCATCAGCACTGAAAGTATTGGAAAATCATGTCTCCAGTGAATATGGTTCTCATATGCCCCTATGCTATATAGTGAGAATTCTTTATGTTTTACAATCAAATATTCAAACCACGTTGTAAGTCTTATGTAAAATGCAGTACTTTTACCATACACCTACCTTATACGACCCGGTGTTTCTGGTCTGTTCTCACTGTTAGCGATGTGTCACTCAAGTTTATCGTTCGTTTTAGCGAAGTCAAATATAACAGTTTTCCAGCTTTTCTGCAAAATCCGATCACATCCAAAACCATTCAAAATCCTCTAGCTACCTGTAATCCTGAGTGCCTGGCAAATCCAGAGTGATATCTCTATGTATTTTTGTACAGATTGATATCAGTCTGATCCAGATGTTCTCCATTGCGTCTCAAGCCCGGTCAAACGTGATTGTGCAGATCTGCTTTTTTCTGTGACATATGTGAAACAAAGGAACTCATTGATCACCTATGATTTACAAATAAAATCAGATTAGCAGAGTTTAGTGCTTTGCCGATTGATTCTGCAGAAATTCACAATCTTTTTCAGCCCCCTGTGATATTTTTCCCTCATGCACGTCCCTGATTGGCTGATCCACCTGTCAATCACATTTGAAAACGAGGAGATTCACCAGTGACCAGACTCACATCTTCGTAAAGTATTGGAGAAGAGTGTATTCTGGATCCAAGGCAATAATTCTAGTTTTGATGGAGTCCAGATCAGAATTCAATAATATTAACTGTCTATATGCAGATGTGTGTGCTGGTTTTCTGGTTGGTACATCTTTGCTTCATGCCTTCAAACACAAATGGACGATTGGTGCCAGTTTAAAGTCATAAGTTTAATACGACAAGTTTGTGCACCCAAATTCCTCCAAACTGTATTGTGGTTCATCTGACATAATGACATCATCCTTCATCAACTCTAAAACGTTAATGCTTCATCTAGAAATTCTGCCACACGCCTCATAGAATTTTCAGTTAGCTTAATGTTAAAC
The DNA here is from genome assembly GCF_009829125.3 of Periophthalmus magnuspinnatus. Lineage (NCBI taxonomy): Eukaryota > Metazoa > Chordata > Actinopteri > Gobiiformes > Gobiidae > Periophthalmus > Periophthalmus magnuspinnatus. The sequence goes on along the minus strand of NC_047147.1, from coordinate 10,644,291 downwards.
CGACAGAGATGCTATTCAAAAAGGTTTCAGCAAGAATAAATGTATTTATTACCATCAGTGAACTAGCAGCTTATAGGATTTATCCAAGGCCTCTGAAAAATGTTGGATTTTGCCAATAACCGTTCTTCCTGAGCTCTATTGAAGGATGACTTAAACGTGAATGGGAAATACAGTATTGGCATTCGCACCTTACCTACTCTTAACCAACCCAGTCTCCCTATCTTTCTTTGCTGCATTGATGTCTTGATCTACAGGGCTCTAAGCTGCAGAGTTTATCCATTCAATAAAACAGGCTTTGCACCGCTGTCCTTTTGCTGTGTCTGGTTAAGTCTCTCCTGGCCGCAAGCATCGCTCAGTCCTTGGTCCCTTCCACGACACCTCTCCCGGTTCTTCCCATTATAAATTCCTTTCTTCCGACAGTCCTCGCAGCCCTTCCTCCCCTACACACTCCTCCGCACACTCCTCCTCTCCATCTGTTCCTTCACATCCACCTGTGCCCTCCACACTTTAACCGCCATCATTGTTATTTTTTCCCTGCTTCAGCACAGTCGGGGGACAGACCACGGAGAGCGGTTCAGATAAAGTGGGCCACGACTTCATCAAAGTCACGAAATTTGAGTCGACGTTAACTTCATGTTAATAGGTGAGCGGTGTTCAGAGTAATCAGGCCAGGGACATTGGAAGGAGGGAAACTTTGGAGTTGTTTGTGCATTATGGTATTCCCAGTGGCCTTCCATGTCAGTACTAATCAAACCTAACACTACTTTGCTTTCGAGATCAGACTAGCTTGCGCATTCTCAAGGTGGCATGGCCCTATAGTGGCTGGTTGAATTATGGGCTCTCCAATGACAAGGCTTTAAAAGTTCCATGCAATTCTCACATTCACTCAGTTACAAATCTGTTTTTTTTTTTACAAAGTGGTAATTTTCCCTCCAAAATCTGGTAAGTAGATATATTGCTGAAGTAAATCTAGACAATTAGCAACAATATTGAAACCAAACCAAAACTAATAAAGCAGATTATCCCCAAAAACTATTCTAAATTTACAATATAAAAACAAAACATGAGCTGACTTAACTAAATAGCAAAACGCAACACTTAAGTGATTAGTTTATATATAATGAGTCATAGAACACCCTCTACAGCTCAAATCAGACCATATTGAAAAAAAAAATACCAAAAATATCTCACTACTGCAAAGAAAAAGTGCCCACAATAAATACTGACCCCCCAAAAATCTTGTTTCATCTATCGATATAGTAATTATTCTGACAGGCCAACTGGTGAACAACTGAGCAACAACTCAAAGTGATTTTATTGTCAATGAGAGATGGGACACTGATATTTAAGTGCTGTAGTCCCCATCACCATCACACTATCTCTTCACGCACTCGGGAGAACACTTACCTCCACTATCCTGTATTTACACAAAGGTATCATTTGTGCACAGACAAATATAAAAGAAAGTGAGTTAGTATCTCTGGCACATCGAAGCTCTCTACAATGAAAGTAGCACTTAGACCGGATCGTTATGAATCACTCCAACATCCCCAAAAAGGAACCGATTCACCAAGTGTTAGGTGCCACGCTCGACCACGAAAACACGTAACATTTTGACAAAGAGTAGTTTTCCTGTGTGCAAATGTATTCGTCAATACCTCCTTGGAAATGCTTTTTAATGCCCATGTTGATACATAAAAGCGCAAAATAAACACCTTGGAAATGACTTGGCGTGTAGGAGAAGCAATTTTAAAGCAGCTAAAATATAGACATTTTCCCCCTTCATAATTCAATATATTTCACACTTCACTTCAGATCAGATAAAAGCCAGTTCGTACTAGGTTTTGTCAATGCTTTAGTTGTAGTAGTAGTAATAGTAGCAGTAAGAGCTGTGATATGTGACTAAATAGCAATTATTCCAACAATATCACTTTACATACATACATTTTCATGTTCATTTTCATTTTCACTTCCTTCTCAACAATGCTCATGCCCTATTTAAAGCTGCACTGTGCAACTTTTCTAGCAGATCTGATTGTATACATGTGTTGTGGGACAGGGTATTATGTCCCCAGTGGTGTAGCCGTAGCTGAAGTGGGCGGGGCCTGGTGTCAATTTTACGCACAGCCAGGTAGTGCAGGTCCTGCTGTCAAATCTGCCGTCCCGCTGGTCTGGGTAAGCTGTTTCTAGTTACTATTGTGCTGTGTAAGCTGTATAATAGAATGACGAATACTGCGACTGTAAACACATGACTAAAGCGGTCCAACTGTTTTTTTTATTTATAGATGGACGTGTTCAGCTGCTATTTTTTATGCTTGGGTCTATTGGTGTTTTGTTAATATAGTTTATCTTTATTACTATTAATTTAGTCTGTTACTTGGGTTATTTTCTATCATTTTGTGCCATTGTTTTGACTTTTCTTGAGTTGAACAATTAATATTTTAAAATAGAATAATAAATTATCCTTTGTGTTATATTGCAATACATTTCCTTAACGTACTTTTGCCTCTGCCTCTGATTTGACCACATCATACCCATTTAGTACGGCATTACAACTTATCTATCTAAAATGAGTACCCGTATTGGAAATATTACATTGCAAGTTGGTAACTATAACATTGTGTTCTGCGTCCCGATTGGCTAAGGGACTGTAGACCATTGTCCATCAGTCTCCTCCGTGCCGTGTCTCCTGTACAGTACAAAATGTGTCCAGCCAAATTTGCATAAATGTTGGATCGCAGTGTGACTCTGAAGTGCTGTATGTTTGAAAGTTTTCTCTTCAACAAAACCCATAATGTCGATGAAACGTTCTGCACCAACAAATTTCAGAAACGCTTTGGACTGAAGTGCCTCTGTGCACGGAGATACTGCTGGAACAGAGGTACGTGACCAACACATTTAAAGTGATCATCTAGGAAGGGGGATATAATTAACGATGGTTTAAACAAGAGAGAAATGTGAGAAAATGTTAATGCCTGTGTGAGGAAAGTGTATAAAGTGTGTGGTGAGGGGTTTTACAGCCTTAAAACATATGTAATAATTGTAAAAATTAAGCTGACTACTTCACGGATTTATAACGTAACTCCCGAGATAAACTTCTTCTTCTTTTTTTTTTTCAATCTTCTTTCTTTCTTTTTTCTTTTTGGCCCTCATCCTCCCTTCCTCACATTGTGTCTATTAAATCTGTTCCATTCACTCATTGCTGTAGAGTAGTCAGCTTGAGAATTGACAACATGTTTAGTGTATTAGTGGGTGAATAAATATTGGAAGACTTCTATAGTTTACAGATGTTTTGATTGCATTTTCCATTTCCATAGCGTTAGCTTGTTCGCCGCATCCTGGGGGAAATCACAGCCCTTTAGCTCAAATCAATGATAAGGCCTCACATATACACCGGAGCATCTTCAAGTAAAGCTGTGCATAAATGCTCACCAAGGATCCTTTTAAACATTTACAGGCTTTTACTGGTGAAGGAGATTCCATTTTATAAGCACAAAGGCAAATTAAAACATTAACTAAGGCATTTCTAGTTTACGCATGTTTTCATATTAAATAGAGCGGGTGTATATTGATTGCATTTTGCACCAGATTGAAACATTTCACACAAAACAGTGAAAGTGAAAGGGGCAACAGTAGATAAGAGTGTTTGTTCTCTGATCTGAAGGTTGGTGGTTCGAAACCTGCTCTCAACATAAAAAAAAAACCCAAAACAAAACATCATTGGTAGAGCGGTTCAGCTACCATAGATGAATGCTGTCGTTGTGTCCTTGGGCAAGACACTTAACCCAACTTGTCCCCTGTGTGTGTGCAAATGTGTGTGAACGTATGAGTCAATGTGTGAGTGGTTCCTTGATGTAAATTGCTTTTAGTGCCTAGAAAGTGGAAAAGTGCTATATAAAACTGCTATGCTAAATATTTCCTAAAAATATAACACAGAGGTGTCAAACTCATTTTCACCAAGGGATCAGCAAAATGGCTGCCATCAAGGGCCAGATGCAACTGTGCGGCAGGATAAATGTCACTAAATGTAAACAAATGTCATGTAAAATAAATGTAACTACTTTTAAACCTGTTAAATAACTTTCTGTATTTATTACTTATTCAAGTTGCAAATATTACATGTCTGTGGAACTGTGTATTTCCTGATAAACTGACATTTTTAAAAGTGTGGATCTGGTCAGAGCACACCTTCAGCACTGCTTCAAAAACAGCCTTTTTTAGCATTTAATTATTGGACAATTTGTTGTTTTTCTTAAAGGCTAACTTTTTCATACTTAGCTCCGTGTTTGGTGTCAAAATGTCGACGTAGAATGTACCAACCCCACCTCATAACACAAAAAATATACAGACTTTCTCCTTAAAGCACAAACTTGTATTCACCTTCAGCACCTGTCTTGAAACTTCCTTCCACGCCGACAATTTTCCTCTTCCTGAACAATTTGGGATGATTATTTGTGTCACTTGTTGGGAAAATCTCATTAGTTTGTCGATACACACATTAAAGCACTATAGACTTATGTTTAAATGACAGTCAAGCCTTAATTTACCTTCTCGCGGGCCACATAAAATGACATGGCGGGCCGCATTTGGTCCCCGGGCCTTGAGTTTGACACATGTGATATAACACAACAAAAGTCTATAGCAAAAGTCGAAGTTCAAATTTGTCAACTGGACAAATTGTTGTAAGAGTGAAGACGTTTCGCTGCTCATCCAAGCCGCTTCTTCAGTTCTGGTCAGAAGAGTGAAGCGAAACGTCTTCACTCCGACAACGATTTGTCCAGTTGACAGATTTAAACTTCGTCTTTTGCTATGGATCAGACCTGGAAGTCTAAGGGATTACACAGACAACAACAAAGGTCTGCACAAAATAAAATGTACCACAACTGAACTTGTATAAAAGACTTTTAACTGGCATTCCAAGAGAGATACTCAATAAATACTGTTTGTCCTCCTGCTCCTGCTACTACTGCAATTCACATTTTGGAACTAGTATAAACCCATTAACGCTTTTTATATAATATCCAGTACCAATTTCTTTTGAATTTATTAGTAGAATAAACAGAGATACCACATCAAGTACTTTTCCTATCAAAACTGCCCTGTGCGTATTTGAACAATCTATACAATAATAAAACTCCTCACATTCCATTGTACCTGTCCAATTGTGTCCTCTTTAGCACACACTGTTAGCACCCAGGGGACACAATTAGCACCCGTAAGACTTCACCTGATTGCACTATAATGAGCTCCCGTGAGCCCACTTCTTGTTAAATGAGCCAACGCTGATACAGTCGCCACTCCAGCCCTCAGCGGCCACTTTGAATTAGGCTACAGGACAATGGACAAACTCAAAAGACCAAAAGGCTGGCACTGTTTGTTTTGTTTTGTCTCGTCCAAAATCCTACCATTCCCTAAAGAAAGGTTCAAAGATTGGAGCTTGGTAGAATCTGCAGTAATGAGATACCAGGCACTGCATTTTTGATAATATTTTTCACCAACTAAATATTGCACTATAGTTTCCAATACAAGAACGCTGTTAATTGCTACGTCAATAGATAATTGTGGTTGTAATATTAATTTCAGTGTGCGTAATAGTAGTGGGCTATAAAAAAAATACTGCCCTGTGTAACTTTTAGGCGTTTTTTTTTCTTTTTTTTTTTCATTTTGTATGTCTCTATAGCACTGAAAATCCTCTGTACTGTGAGTGGGCTTGCAACTCCACAAACCTGACTCTGATTTGGGCTGCATACTTGTCTACATGGAAATTTAGTTCCTTTAGTCCCTATAATATTCACCTTATTCCAGAAGTTTCCATGCGCGCCGGAGTTGGAGTTTGGATGATTGTGACAGCAAATCTACAATGCTGTTTTTAAGCTTTCCAGATAAGCAGTGTAGTTTTCACTTGTTGAACATTTTACACAAATAAACCTGCTTTATCTCATATTTTAACTTTCCAATGCAATGCAGGTGAAGTGCCATGTCCACATTGTTACATGATGTTGCTTAAATACACATTTACAATCATGACTATCCATTTCGAGAATGTTTGTTTCTGGTGTAAGCGTCAAACCGGCCAAAGAGACTGAAACATAAAGTCAGGAGGGTTTAATGAGTTCCACATACGTAAAGTGAACAATGAAGCAACGGACTCTTCGGGAAGGATAAATGAAGAGCCCTGAGATGTGCCTTTTCACAGCTTTTATAGGGTCCCCCAATGTGTGTGCGTGTATTTGTGTGTGTATAAGACGGGAAAAGTTGAACAAGGTGAGTGTTTTATGGCGCTCTCAAAGTGGGGGTCACACATTCCTGACATGTGGCTTTAACCAAAATGACCAGTACACAGCTGTTATCTTATTGTCCGCAGTCCTTGTAATCTCCCACGCTGGTCTCCATAGCGTCTTGGTGATCCCCCACATAATCCATTTCCACTGGTGAGCACGTGTTATTTACCTTAGCATTAGTAAATCAAGATACCAGTTTCGTGTAGTGCTGCACTGCTAGAAAATACCTTACATCATCCATCCATTTTCTTCCGCTTATCTGGGGCTGGGTCGCAGGGGCAACAGTCTATGCAGGGACTCCCAAAACTTCCCTCACCCCAGACGTGTCCTCCGGCTCCTCCGGTGGCGGTGGGACTCCAAAGCGTTCCCAGGCCAGCCGAGAGACATAGTCCCTCAAGCGTGTCCTGGGTCTTCCCCGGGGCTTCCTCCCACTTTTCAACAAAATACAGTTAATCTGATAAATAGTTTAATTCTGATCCCTACCATTTACCCTCTCACTTAATTCACTATTTTGTTCTTTTTTATTTATTTATTTATTTTTTTTTATTTTCTACATGCAAAGTTGTGTAGAATTATGACTTTCCAGCTGCAGCAGCGACATCTCATGCAAAACATGCTATTCCTGGCTAGACTAATATACGACTCGTTCATAAATCCTTTAGCAGCTGGGCTTAAAAGGCTTTCTGTCTGATCAAGCAGGGCTATAGAGACGAGCGGTGGGAAGAATAATTGCACAATACAGGTTAACGCCAGCGGTCCCGACGTGATGGATGGTGTTTCCCTCATATTCCAAACAGTGCTAAGAGCCCACGGTTCAGGAATGGCTAATGAGCAGTAGGGGAGAACAAGCCAGGCATCAATCCACTCCCTACCTCTAAGCTTTGTCATGTTAATTACCACATTCACACTGATGTCTTATTCTAACAAACAGTTTACTCAAGTTGTTTTAAAAAAAACAAACAAAAAAAACCCATTAAAAATATTTCATTTTCAGTCCATTTAAAGAGCTCACTGAAAAAAATAGCTGTATAATGGATGTAATTGCTATTGTAAACTAATAATAACAATAATAATGCATTAGTTTTACATAGCGCTTTTCCAGATGCTCAAAGTCACTTTACAATTTCATGCATTATTTATTTACTGCACACTTGTGGTAAGGTACTATTGTTGCCACAGCTGCTCTGGGGTAGACCGACAAAAGCGACAATCTGCACCATCAGCCCCTCTGACCACCACCAACACTCACGCACACACCACTTTCATACCAGTCAATGTGGGTGAAGTGTCTCGCCTTAGGACACAATGACAGTTTTTGCCACCGGCACCTGAAATTCCCAGCGGTCCCTCATCCAAGAGCTGACCAGGCCCAGTCCTGCTTGGCTTCTGAGATCACGCTCTGACAAGGAGGTTTGGCCTTTAGAGCAGGCATGACAAAACTGTGGTCCTGGGGCCAAATGCGGCCCTCAGACCAATTTTTCTTGGCCCTCAAACAGTACTTTTTTACTGTACATTTCTGAAAATCTACTTTAACAAGCCCCTATCAAATATTTAATGTGTCCCACTGAGGATGTAAGCATGAATAAAGGTCTCGTGGTTCATATCTAGCTTTTAATAATAACGCAGATTTGATGTATTCACTGTACTGGCGAAGAGTCTATGGCCCTCAGTCGGCCCTCAGCTTTGTCTGTGTTTTTTTATGTGGCCCTTAATGAGAAAAGTTTGGACACCCCTGCTTTAGAGTAATACACTCCAAAGGAAACGTGGATAAACTGTCAAATTATTGCTATTAAACAGTTTTTTGGGTGATTTTGATGATCTCACAACCTGGATAAGCAGTTTGATGGATCCCTATGGCACGTACCCAAATGTCTGTGCTGTCTGCTTTGTGTGGCATCAGTTGGCAAAAAAATTATTTGCCACATTTGTCCTGGTTTCGTTCTGGTTTGAGCCTGATCTAGTCCTGATGTAGACTTGGTTTGGTCCCACTCACGTCCTGGTTCAGCCCTGGTCTAGTCCTTGTTTAATTCCAAGTTTAATCCCAAATTTGATGTATGCAGCCAAACTCAGAGAAAGTATGATATGCTATACTAATGCATTTTTCAGAATGCTGATGACAATTTATATAAGTTTGAGGCATTCATGCGTTTGATCAAATAAGTGATTTTGAGTGAATGCAATCTGTAAAGTAGCAAATGGGGCTCACTTGAGATGACTGAAACGTCATACTTGAGTGCACTAAAGGACATTTCTGTTTTTTTCAGTAGTGCCAATTATAGAAGTCATGAGGCAGAATGATTCTCCACGTTCTTAAACTATCTACAGTGTACTCTTATATGCTTGTGTTTCAGCAATGTCTGTGTCCATTTTAAATAACATAAAGTTGCATTATGTAACCTTTCTGGTGGAGGCTATAAATATCTGCTTGTCTCCATGAAGATGTTATTGCTTTGCCTGGGATGTTCTACACAGTTGGAGTAGTAGCATTTACATCATTATTAAAGATGTTTTTATTGTCCTATGTATTTATTTCATTTTCAGCAACGAAATAATGTTGAGGTATAAGTCAACAGTCAGTCAATACTTTTTATGTCAATATCTGAAAAAATATGGAAGAAACAGCATCTGCCAAATCAATATGCAAGTCACTGCACGCAAGGAGGCCTATGAGCTTCACCCCCAGAAAACTAAAATGATGTTTGCTTGGTAAATGATCACATTTTTATACAACGGTTTTCCATCTTCAAGGCACTCAAAGCAGTTTACCCACAGGTTGCACCTCCAACCTGGACCAATGATGTTTATGTCCAACGTTTGCATCAGCTACAAACACTCTACCAACTGAGCCACTGTCACCCCTTTTGCTTCATCAGAATGGAGTAAGACTGGATATCCACAAAGCACTAGAGCATCATTGTAATCCACTGACACTGGCATACTGTACTCACCTCTCCTTTCAGACAAGTGAGAGTGTGTTTAAATTGGACTTGTACCAAAGGAAGATCCTGTAGAGTCTGGGACAGCAGTAAGGTGAAAGTATTCCTTGTATATTTGCCAATAGTTGAACATAATCAATACTGACAACACAATGGTGGAGTGTGGGACATTTCTACAAGCCAGTCAATCTACAAATGTTGAACTTGATCCATTGTAGATGTTTGAACTCACTCATTTATGTGACCCCAATCTCCATAAGATAGTTTTGGCGTAAAGAATTTTGCGATGTAATCTGAAACTGAGCTTATGGTGAACATTCGAACAACATGAACCAAAAACTGGCTCAAACTTCAACATTTTGTCCATTGGCCAAAACACAAAAGACTATTTTTTTTTCTCCCACAGTAGCTCCGGAAAGTGGGGCCATTTTTCAACACAAAAGACTTGACTGTTGACAGCTGAAAGGACTTTAAGCCATGAGATTCATATCTCAGGTTCAAGATGTGGTTCAAGATTGGATATTTCTTCCAAAAACACTGAAAGTACTTTATCGAGTTACACAGGCTCCTGACTAAGAAATGTTGTAAATTATGAAGATACCAGCTTTTTGTGACCCATATCCAGTCAGACCGTCAGCTCTCTGTTTCCTCCAATTATTCCTCCTCACTGGACAGCTGGACAATGTGTCTGCTCCTCTGCTATAGATGGACGCTGTCTTGTTAGTCTCCTGTGCTTACACTCGGAGACAGCTAGTCCTCTTCTGCGCAAGGTCTTGTATTGGGCTTATAAATGTCATTTTGACCACCCCTACCTCCAGATCAATTCTACAAAATTAAATTAGCAAATTGCAAAAAGAGTTGAATGCCAGTCGAAGTCTTTAGACCTAATTAGGTACCAGTGTCTCAGTTTTTTTTCCCTCCAATCAGTAAAATAATCTGAAGTATAAATGTATTATGGACCTGATTAATTGGTTCACTTCATCCTAAGGCTTCAAAGCTGTCGGCGAAGATCACACACACATACACGCACACACAGGACTAATTGGAACCAGGAGACGCATTTTAAAGTAAGACATGCCGAGAGAGTGCAAGGATGATGATTTGTTCTTGGTTTGTGTCGTCTGCGTTTTGAGAATAGCTTTGTATGCATTTCCCAGCAGTCTGCAAATGAAATCTCAAGGACATTATTTAGACGCATTATTTTTAAAGTGTTGATTCTGACAGACAGGCAGGCAGAGAAAGTGCAGAGGCATAAAAGCAGACATAGACACAGACTGTTCGTTCTGAAGAGGTGTTAGGAGCTAATTGCAGGTAATCCAGCCCCCATGGTGTGCTCCGAGTTATTTTAGCAGTGCAGTGGCGTGGCTGAGGCTCGGATTATTATTTTCTTATGTAAAAAGCAGTATAGAGTTTAAGCACTTTTTGTCATTCTGTTCTGAAGTACACAACAGTAACAAATACTCAGGTACTGGCCCCCTCTTTCATTGCTGAAGTGTAGTGGGTTCAGTTTTATAGACAGGGTGCGGCCTTGTGCAGATGACACTCAGATCTATGTCTCACTGGCAGCAGGTGAATATGGACCAGTGGATTCACTCAACAGATCAGTGTGTGGATGCAAAACTACTTTCTCCAGCTAAACTCAGACAAGACTGAAGTCATTGTCTTTGGACCACAGAAACAAAGAGAAAGTGTCAGCAGTCACCTCCAGCCCCTCTCTCTAAAATCATCAAATCAGGCTAGAAATTTAGGGGTAATAATGGACTCAGACGTGAACTTTAACAGCCACATCAAATCAATAACATCTGCAGACCCATCCATGCATGTGCCTCCAATAGGTTAGACTACTACAACTTGCTCACTGGCCTCTCCAAACGAGCATTAGACCGGGAGGAGGCCCCGGGGAAGACCCAGGACACGCTGGAGGGACTATGTCTCTCGGCTGGCCTGGGAACGCCTTGGGGTCCCACCGGAGGAGCTGGAGGACGTGTCCGGGGTGAGGGGAAGTCTGGGAGTCTCTGCTTAGACTGCTGCCCCCGCGACCCGGCCCCGGATAAGCGGAAGAAAATGGATGGATGGATGGATTGTTTGCATTGTGATTTTAATGTCTTTCTTATTCTGTAAAGCACTTTGAATTACTTTATGTACATCTTCTCTCACTGTGTGGAGTTTGCATATCCTCTTTGTGTCTGCTCCTGTTTTTGCTACTGCTTAAACATGTACAATAGAGAGTTCCCTTAAAAAAGTCTTTATAAATCTGAGTGTGACTATCCTGGAGAAGTGAGGGTCAGTAAATGATTTTAGGCCCTTAAGTAAATCAATATTAATAATGCCCTTTCCATGGATAAGTTCTCATGGATTGTATTAACGTGTTTTAATTATTTTTTATAATTGAAATATTTTTGCAAAGTAAAGCTATGTCCTTTAGCTTAAAAACTCCTTTAATTTGGCGCGTCCACCATGCATTTGACAGCAGATAAAAACGAAAATGAATACCAACCAAAATGGCAGACAGAACCTCTTTGTATATACGCATTTGACGACTACAGCTAAATTAGCCATTCTCTCTAGATACACTTGTTTGAACATTGACTTAATGAAAAAAGGATGTGTTTCTTAAGACTCGCATTGCTATTCTCCCGCATGCTATTGTTTTGTATGAGATTATAGGGTAAACAAGTTGAAGAAGGACCGTGGCGCTGGATGAGACTGGACTTTTAATGACCCGCTGATAAAGAGTGATGAGATCCAGCTAATTCGATTTTGCCGAGCAACAATGAAGAAGCTATTACGAGAAACAAGTGGAAAGCAATGTGGGAGAAAGCCTCAAGTGTGTTTTATATGTATTAGAAGAACGCAGTCATCAAAATGCACCAACAACACTTGAACGTTTAACCTTTAACTGAACTTTGACCCTGAGCAGAGGTGCAGCACTGTAGTTACACTGTAGTAACCTTTTTATAAATTATACTTCTGTAGTTTTCTGTCATCACACTTTGGCTCCTATAAGCAATATATTTCATTTGAACTTGAGTAAAAGTTTTTGGTTACTCATTCGACAGTAAGCAAGTCTGTAAAAAAGCGTTACGTCGACAATATGATTTAGGATTTTTGCAATTTATTCTTAATTATAAATCAAATCTCACTCAGACAGTTACATGCAATTACTCTTGACTAGTTGTTTTCCCAAATACGTTTTTACTCTTATTTGTGTAATTTCTTGGACCACATGTCTAAAGTTGTGGTCCAATGAGATTCATCTGGTCTTCCGTTAATTTATTTCAATAGATTATTTTTTCAGAGCAAAGTTTAGTTTGTTTCGACTGCTCACTAGCGCTCCTCCTCAAAGTCAGGTGGTGTTGCTGTGATGTATTCGGCCAGCTGATTAAACAGGTTCTACCGATTCTACCAATTCTTCATTCCATGTGCAATTTTAACACATCAGATACAATTTTTCACTATATATTTTTGATAAGGTTTCATATTTATAAGCCAAGGTCCAAGGTGAATCTATTTGATGTAAGATGTAAATTGCGTTGGACTTTTTAACATTGCATTATAGTGTTAGTGAAAATTACAGTCCAGTCTTCCTTAGAGTGGTCATGTGATGTTGCTGTGACGTGTCTGGTCAGCTGATTTGTCAGGTGTGTTAGTAAAAAGGCGAATTAGTTTAAAGTCGCTAGATTATGCAGACAATTGAAATAATAATAATTTAAAAAAAACATGGGACATGGGACTTTAAACCGGGACGAGGGGGCCTTTTTACTCTCACATACCTGCAACACTGTCCTAAAGAAGTCGGACTGCAGATGGCGCTGTTGTCCTGCCTCAACTGGTAGGAAGACAGCGTCAAATCAGCTGTCCAGACACGTCACAGCAACATCACATGACCACTCTAAGGAAGACTGGACTGTAATTTTCACTAACACTATAATGCAATGTTAAAAAGTCCAATGCAATTTACATCTTTAAAAACTGTCAAATTGATACGCTATTTTTATTGTCTATCTATCCCCACACCAAGACAGAAAGACACCGTGGATCGTGGCTTATAAATAGGAAACTTTAACCAAAATATATAGTCAAAAATTGTATCTGATGTGTTAAGTGAAAAATTGTATCCAATGTGATAAAAATTGCAGATGGAATGAACGATTTCTTAGATACAGACAGAGGAAATGTGTTCTTAGAGCTATTATTAATAATGCACCATTCGCCACAAGATTGAACCAGTAAAACTGAAATGAAAAGAAGGATTTTTACCCTGGAATAACCCATTTTCACTATTTTAAATTCCTCAAGCACTCCCCTTGGCAATATCCTATTACCAGCCTGGGGTCACCTTATGAATTCCGTCCAAAAATACACTTTTCTTGCACATTGCTTCTCTCCTTACCTTGTAGTGACTGACGCGATTGTTCTTTGATGTGAGTGTGTGCTAGCTGCCTATGTGCCGCTTAAATCAAACGCTCTAATTTTAAAGGTCACACACTGAGGTAGCACCATTTGCAACAATAATATGCAGACATTTCTAAGCACCATCTTGTTCTCCTTGAGATGATAATCACCCCGATGCCAGCGGCCTCTGATGGGCTCAGATGACATTTTGGAATAGAAAGTCGTCTATTTATCACATTTGGGGCTGATAAAATGAAAGAAGTGCTATTTCATGGGTTTGATAAGGGAATTCCAGAGTCCGTCCTGACTGGAAGCGCTGACCTAGAATCTTTGGGAGCTGTGTATAGATCGACACTTGTTGGATGTGGATATTTGAGTTTCAGATGTTATGATCCGCAGGCGATTTTATTTTCCATCTATTTAGAAAAAAAGTCAGATGTTAAACGTGTAAAGTCAAATACTTGTCATGTAAAATAGACAGATGTGAATAAATGCTCACCTGAGTTATTACTTAGATAGCGTCATTGCAGAACCAGTAATTCAGATTTAAAACATTAATTGACAGATCAAGAAGCCACACATTAAAATATCCATAGTAACCATAGTAACAAAGTTCTATCATAGTAATAAAAGTTCTATCTTTAGCTCTTCATCTAATCTAATCTCCCTCAGATTTGTTTTTGCCTGTCACACTGACCTGACAATATGAGCAGAAAGAAACAAGCTAAGGAGTCTATTCTATTTCAGTTATTTTTTTTATGTATTTTTCCTGTAAGGTCAAAAACATCATTATATTTTAAAGTAACACTGCATACTTTTCTGGAAATAGAAAGTTAAAACCGTACTTCTGAACATTCTCCATGGGGATAGATATGTTTTATGCCTTTATGCCGTCCGTTGAGATAAGCAGGAGCAGGTCCACCACGAGGCCAAATAGTAGAGTCAGGTTTGTGGAGATGCAAGCTCACTCCCCAAAAGGACACACTCACGTATTTTAGTGGCTGCATATTCCTGAAATTGTACTTACTGTTGAACTTTACCGTTACCTAAGTGTACAAATAACAAGGTTTCTATCTAGTGGAAATTTGCATTCGAGGTGAAACACTTTTTACTGAAGATGTGCAAAAATATCCCTTCAATTCCAAGTTATAATCAGCGAATTTCTAACTCCATAATTTAATCTTCTAAATCCACTGGGCTCAGCTACACTTTTCTGTGTCGGTCTGGCTCCGCTCTATGTGCCTGACAGGCCTTCTCTGTAGATGCAGCAGAACGACGGCCGGAGCCAAAAGAGCTGCGAGCACAGAGCCACTCCGGGTCACTCCCCTTAAGGCACAATTAGATGAGACGAGAAGAGGAGCTGCCGTGGCTAAAGTGGGTACATAGTTTAGACCATCTGGTTGTTCTCCTGGTAACTCTTGATCCAATACATCCGACACGGCAGTAATGGTGCCTGGGGGCTGTGTGAGAGGGAGCAGAGCCTATCAGAAACCCAAGACAGAGTCCACGACAAGGTTGCCCCACGTCCTCCTGACTCGGCAGGATTCACTTGACCCCGGCTCTCTGATTTTGTGAGAATGCCGCCTACAGCAAGAAATGCAAGACTTTTCCTGGACAGTTGGTGCAGAGCTAGTGGTTTAGCATTACGGAGCGGATTAGGCCTTGTCCTTGTGAGGGAAGGGTCATCCATATAGGAAATTAATTGGATGGGATTTGCTGTACACTTCAGGAGTCCTCTCCCCTTAACAGCCTTATAGATTGTTTTAGGTTTCCTCTAATACGTCCGACTGGGGATCTATTGCAATAGTACTTCAGTTAGGGGCACAGTGCTGCAATAATGGTTCAGTTTATTGCTTTTACTACACTACACATTACAGATCTACTGTGGAGCATGGTTTAAAAGTACAATACAAAAATTCTTCTACAATTCTTGCAAAAAAATAAATAAAAATCACTGTAGATGGAATAGATTTGTATGGGATTAACAATGACATTTATACAATTTAATGCTTTTATTAGTCATAAAATACCTTGAAAAAAAGGCATTCTTGGTCTATCTTTTAGATCATCATCCAACCGTTTAATAATACTTCTCTACTTTTCTTTCTCATGTAGACCTCTTAAAACAAAACCATCCAACTGAATCCTTTGCTAATCCTATAACATCAGCCTATGTTTCTGTTTTGTTTTTGTTTATAGCCCCTGCCTCAACTTTGAGATGTGCAGTTTTCATCAAAATGACATATGATTTTCTTTTCTCAGAAGCCACAATACAACAGCCATACAATAGCATATTTTTAAAGCACAATGCATGCCTCTTAATGTGCATAATTATGCAAAAAAGGGGAGATATAAACAGATGACAGATAAAACCGCATAACGACTCAATGCCCCAATGTCCCCTGCCCTTATATAAGAGTAATCCATACCCTTGAACATATGTCTTCAAAAGCACATCAGCCACAGTAACAGCCGTCATTCTGACATGTTGTAGGAGGAAACATACAGCTAATGGTATTTACAAAGGGCCCGTGTCACCCTAATACACAAAGAGGTGACAACACATGCTCTTACTGCCTTTTATATAATAATTTTCTTGTTTTGTGTCACATCTGATGGCCACTTAAGTGCATATGGTGTAAACATGAAACTGATGTTGAAGTCTATAGTTATGTCGGGCTATAGGTTTAGGTTTTATGTTTGTTTAAGTAATACATACACATATCACTCATACCTGCAGGTAAATCCATACAATGGGTATGTTAACGTGGCCAGAAAAAAATGAAATCTGATCAAAAACACATGGTAAAATATGATACTATTCTAGAGAAAGAAGAAATCATTCGGACTGCACATGTAAATAGAGTCTAGAAATATGCTCTTTATGCATTTGGTGAGGGGTAGCTGTTTGTCCCCACGGAGATGTGACTGTAATGTTCCACAATGCAGCTTTAAGTGTATCTAGTTCCGTGTATAGTATAGTGAAGATAAGCAGGTGATGCCACTAGGCCAGGTTCCAGGTGAAAAAACTACATATGCTAATGGTTGCTAAGTGTCGCATTGTTTACAGTATTAAGTGGTTTATAGTTTGCACGCCCACATTTTTCTCAGTAATTAATAATAAACAACAATTTGTACTTTGTGACACTTAAAAGGAGTTTACTTTAAAAGATTACAAGAAACAAACGTATTCTGTTCCAAAGAGACAAATGGTCGCTGTCCATGGTGCTGAACACCCACTTACTGATTATAATTAACCTGTTTCAATATGTTCTGATGAAGTATAAATACAATTTTCTATACTAATTATTCTAATTATTTCACAAAACATGATTTCAGTGTAACTTTTTCTACATATTGCACTTTCATCTCATCCTTATAACAAAAATTCTAACAATAGCCAGTTTGTTTCCTGTGTATTATCACTGTACTGCAATATCTGTCAGTGGAATAAACAAATTCTCACTTGCTTCCAAATAATATAGACACATACAGACTTTATCGCTGCAGCCAGACAATGAAAGTTTAAAAATACTTCCAAAGCAGACAATATACCTCCTGACTTTTTATTTACCAATAAAAGTTATTACTGCTTCACATCCCTGAGACTGTTGTCATTTCAGAAATAACTCAATTGTCTCGGTCTGCATATATGTCATGCACGAGCACTTGGAATGAAATGAATCGCTAGCATAGCAGGGAAATAACATTTGATTGATGATTAATAGATGTAGTCAAAACCGATCTCCTGAGGTGCCGATTGCCGTGCAGAGTTACACCAGCTGTTTGACTGACAGCGTGGGGCTTCATTAGCGTCAGATCCACATCACATCTGACTGTACACAGCGAATGTAACGGCTAACGCACATGAGTGAAAGCTAACTTCCTGTAGCACTAGCACCTGTATGTATGTGCTAATGTGTATGCATGCGCTCATATTCTTAATGCTTTGTCACCCTGTTCATGTTGGTTCATGAGGACACAGTATACACTAAGCCGAAGCCCCCTGTAATGGGATTATAGCACGTGTTCACTCTGTGTTCACTATAGGGGAAGAGTGGGCTGCTGTGTGCATCAGTGCTTCAGCGGCAAGCGTGATGATGATGAGGCCTGTACGCGATGTGTGCAGATGTGTCAAATGAACGCATTCTAGAAATCTAGGGGTAATAATGGACTCAGACTTGAACTTTAACAGCCACATCAAATCAATAACATCTGCAGCTTTTTACCACCTAAAGAACATTGCAAAAATCAAAGGTTTACTGTCAAAGCCAGACTTAGAGAGACTTATCCATGCATTTGTCTGCAGTAGGTTAGACTACTGTAACGGCCTGCTCACTGGCCTCTCCAAACGATCTGCAGTACATCCAGAACGCTGCTGCTCGGGTCCTGACTAGAACCAAGAAATATGAGCACATAAGTCCTGTGCTCAGGTCTCTGCACTGGCTTCCTGTAGCTCAAAGAATAGACTTTAAAGCAGCTCTGCTTGTGTATAAGTCTCTCCATGGCCTAAGTCCAAAGTATATCTCCGACATGTTAGTGCCATATGAACCATCTCGCACTCTGAGGACTTCAGGGATCGGCCTCCTGCTGGTGCCCAGAGTCAGGACTAAACATGGGGAATCAGCATTTAGGTTTCATGCAGCTAAAACCTGGAACAGTCTTCCTGAAGATGTGAGACAGGCCTCTACTTTGACAATGTTTAAATCCAGGCTCAAAACAGTTCTGTTTATCTGTGCATACGACTGAAAGGTTTTTATTCTGCACTCTTCTCTTTTAATGTTAATTTTATGATGATTATTTGTGATTATTTATGTTTTGATTTGTGTGATTTTAATGTCTTTCTTATTCTGTAAAGCACTTTGAATTACCTTGTGTACAAATTGTGCTATACAAATAAACTTGCCTTGCCATGTACTATAGGTGCAAGGAGAGCACTAACAGGGTGTAGAAAATCAGATCAAACTTAAAAATAATGTCAGCAACCACTTGTTAAGTTTTCTTCAGATCCACTGGTTTCAGATAAGATAAAAGCCATATACATAATTTAATTTAAAGCTCCTGTATTACGCAAAATTGATTCTTTTGAGCTTTAAACCATGTTAGAATGTTGTTATCTTCTCAAAAACGTACTCTGAGTTAATGTGTTTTATTTCATTCACATGCTTTAGTAATTATTAGTCTGTCTACATCAAGCTCAAAATGCTCTGTTCCACCTTGTGATGTCATGAAGCAGTCGTTATCAAGTTAGCAACTACCTTTTGCATTTGTTCAGTAGTTATGAACAATTCCAGGGCTGAAATTATTCAATGATGATAGTGAAGGTGTATGGAGCACTTCCTGCATTATCACATGACATCACAAGGTGGAACGGAGTGTTTTCAGTTTGAGAGACGAACTCAGCTCAGGGTTTGTGTGTTAAACATGTGTGAATGAAACAAAACACAACTCCAAGTATGTGTTGGATGAGGAAACAGCATTATAACATGGATCAGAAAATAAGATAATATATATGTGGGACCTTTAATGATTTCTTATGCGTTTTTTTTTTTTTTTTCTAAATGATTTCAAAAAGTGGTGCTGTGAATAAGATTGTGAGCTATTTTCTCGAAAAATCTGGATTTTATATATATATTTTTGTACTATTTATGCATTTGTTTATCTATTCATGCAGATAAATAAATAAAACCATGCGTCTTACATATCCCCAGCAACCTTTGAAACCCCTGTCCCTGTTTATCCATGGACAGCGTCACCACCTGGCTGCTGCAATACATTCACAGACGAATAGATATTGTCATGCTAGACTGTCCTTTGCCAAGGTCACATCAGTATACACCACGAGAGAACACAAATCAAAACAATCTGTTTATGATTGCTCCATCACTGCTTGAAAAACAAAAGCATTTCTGTATAACATCCCCAGACAGTTCAAGCACCAGTGTGTTTTCCATAAAAGTTTAATCGTTTTCTGTTTTTTACTTGAGGTTTTATGCTGGATAACTGTTTTGATGAAATAAATGCAGTCTAACATAATATAAATATACTCATACTCATGCTGCCTGTGTTTTAAAAGTGGCTTAGCTAGCTTCCTGTTTATCAGATATCTGCACTTAATTTATCTTTTCTCATTTAGAGGAAATTGCTGTTTTGCCAGTGTACCTACTTCAGGAAATGACTGCTCTCTTGTGTTCTCAGAAACATTTTTAAAAACAAATGTAACTGATGCAAGTAAAAGTCATAATGAGGACCACCAGGATGACGCTCAGTGACTTTACAAGACAAATGTAATCTCTCTTAAAAGGACAATGTCTTAGTAGCTTCAGTGGGGAAGTGTGGCTGTTTTGTCAGGTGTTAATGAGGGACACAGAAGTCTACTTTTTATCTCTCTCTCAAAATAAACTTTAACGAACTTAGGGCAGTGAGCTGACTTCCCTCTGTGGGCTCAAAAAGCATCATAAGTATTACTTCACAGCTGGAGTTTTAAGCAAAGTAAAATAACTTTGCTTAAAACTACAGTATGTAATTTTCTGGAGGTAGCTTGTCATTTCCGTCATGGAAATAGAAAGTTAAAACCATACTTCAGGACATTTTCCATGGAGATAGATCTGTTTTATGCCATACTTTGGAAGGTTATAGCTAAAGGAATAACATTTCCATAAAAAACAAGCAAAAGGAGGCCCCCTTCCAGCTCAAATAACAGTCACATTTGTGGAAAGGTCACAGTAAGGATGTACACTTTTCAGTCCAATAAAAGCATAGGGGAAAAAAAGTTACATATGATTTTAAGCCAAGTGTAGCAGCTTTAACTGAACTGAGTTTTACTGAAAATTGGTGAATTAAAGGTGTTATAAATGAGTAAATGAACTGAAATCTCATGCGTGTGAACACTAGCATTGTGCCAAAGGGTTTGTGAAAGCCAGGAACAAGTTAGACAGCGGTAACTACATACTTCCCCCTTCCTTGATTTGAACATCAGCTCATGCAGTTTAAAGTAGCTGAGAGGGTTATTTCCGAGCACTACACTATAAGCACTTGAGACAGGAACCTTGGAAACTTTAGGACCCTGTTGGTGCTGCCTGGTTAGACCTCAGACTGATGAAATTTAAATCGTTGCCATATTAACAATTTAAAACATGTACCTTTTGAATCGACTAGTCCCCTCAAAACATTGCATATAACAGGAAGCTGAAACTCGTGAATAGATTACAAGCATTGGCTGTTTCATCCTCGTTGAAAACATCTGTGTGTCACTATTAGCACGAGCATCTTGAATGACCTATATTTCCAATGAGTTTGACCAGGACATATCGACACGTTGACGCACTATTTACTATTCATGCCAGAGACAATTTAGCTAGAGTAATCCAACCTATTGAATGTCCTTGGGGAGTGGGATCTACTACATTTGTAAACATTTGACACTATAAATCATTATTTCATACGTGCAACTAAGTATGACCAAGACATTATGATGCAAATCGTCAACGTTTCTTGAGAAATATCATCTGTGGAGGCAGACTTCGCTGGCAGCTTGCTCCCATTGTGAAATCACTGCCGTATTTATATTTAAACAGTTCCTCCGTCTGTATCCTGTCTGCTGTCAAGTTTGCATTCCGGTCACGCAGCTCTAAAGCTTGTCTCTTTCGCAGGTACGAAAATGCCACTACCTTCTCCATTGTGAGATTTTTGTATTCACCCGCATCTTCCTGTGTTTTGGTTTTGGCGACGAGGGAGGCTTTAAAGGCAGGGGAACGGTCGGAGCCATGACAGAATCTCCTCGATGAGTCTTTATGGAGTCTGCCAGAAAAACAAAGTCAATATAAGACACGGGACGCTGGGCCAGGGTATTGATTATGTGTCTGGGACTATGAGCGGAAGGCTGATGTAGATGGGGCAGAGGGAGACAAGAGGGTCAGGAGGACAGACAGACAACACAGACAGAGGAGAATGGTGCAGGGGAAAGAGGGAGGAGGAGGGAGGAGGGAGGGCGCAGTGCTTTGGGAGCTCATCAGAGGGATTCAGGAGGAACTAGTGGGCACTGATGACTGTGGGAAAATCTGTACTGGGGCAACAAAGAAAAGTGTGCATGTGAATGATCGGGGGACGGGCCAATGGGGCAGATTGGCCGTCATGTTTCTGTCAGTCTACCCCGGGGCAGCTGTGGCTTACCAATACCAATCATGGGGGAGTGAATGAATACTGCAATGTAAAGAACTTAAAGTATTTTCAAAGGCATCTGCTGTGTAATTCCTCAGTCGTCCAGGAGGGGTCCATGACAAAAGAAGATAGTAGAGTGAATACCAGAGTGAATAAATAATATCTAGTTGTTTTTTGCACTCACTTCTTTTTCTGACGGTGATCCAAAGCTAAAACATCCAACTAACACACTATAACAAGTATAATTCGACAGTGGTGGCTCAAAGACGTAAGTGTGCAACAAGCAGTGGTGAATGAAGTAAGTAAAAGTACAGATATAAAGGTAAAAAAGTTACTCAAGCAAAAGTGTCACATGAAAAAATCTACTTAAGTAAAAGCATTTATGTAGGAAAGGTTTTTATTCTGCACTCTTCTGTTTTAATGTTAATTTTATGATGATTATTTGTGATTATTTATGTTTTGATCTGTGTGATTTTAAAGTCCTTATTCTGTAAAGCACTTTGAATTGCTTTGCCTTTAAGTCCCTGTTTAAAAATGTACTTTAAGAGTAAAAAGTAAAAGTATTTCACATAACTGTTGTTGATTTGTTAAAGTGTCAAAGTAGTAACTGATTGATTAAAAATTATACAGATTTTGGTTGACTGCAGCCATATTAATCAATCAATCATAATTAATCTTTTTTTTTTTTTTTTTGCTTAAAGCTGACGCTCGAAAACTTCAGCTTCAGGATGTTCTTTGTAGATACAGTAGTACAGATACCTGCTCTCAAATGTAGTAAAGTAAAAGTAAAAATATCCACTGTAAAACTGACTGAAGTAAAGTACAGATACCTAAAAATTCTACTTAAGTACAGCACGTTACTACTTTTACTTTGTTACCTTTTACCACTGGCGGCAGGTGAGTAACAGCCTGGTTGAGACAGTTTATTCCTTTTATTTGTCATTTGTCCAGGACTGGTCCAGTGTAGAAGACATAATCATCTGGATGCTGTTTTTGTAATCAGTTTCAACCACCTAAAAACTGAATATACTTAATTTTCTCTTTCAATTGTAACATATATCTTTTACATTTTTGTCTCTCTTTCATGTGCCAGTATACACAACAACAATAATACTTTTATCAGCTCGCAAAACACTTAACTCGAGACCGCCAGTTGTGTAACGACAGATGCTAAGTGCCATGAAAGCTAAAGTTATAAGTGACCCGCTGACTGACGGCTGACTCTCCCGCTGTTCACTTCAAAGACACACATTCAAAGCTCAGGTTTAAAGCATAACTCTGAATATATTTTAAATCTAATCTGAAGTGACTTGACTGGGTATTTCTGGGTCAGGCTTACTTCAACCTGTTTTATAAAGTTTTCTGTGTTTTTTAGTTGAATGGATTTTCAAATGGCATTCACACCTCGGATCAAATATTACACTGTTTGTTGTTTTCGTTTCGCGTTTGAATCTGACATATGCAAAGTTTATTGAGGATAAGTCTAATATAAAGTCTTTCATCAAAACACATTTTATTATCATCATCAGACAGGTTGATGAAAGCTGGGGCTGGTTTGATTGACGGCTCAAAGAGGAGCACACAGTTCTAAAACATTTCTTCCGCTTTTCAGTTTAAATTAAATCCTAAAACACACGGCTCAAGTAAGTTTTGAATGTCTCTGCTCACATCGCATGCAATTATTATTTTAGTGATTGGCAGTCCGTAATGTGCCGTATAACCAGTAATAATTGTATTTGCTTGAAGAAAAATCTTCATAAAAAGTGTATGGGATTTTAAGGTGACAGATTTCAACCTCAACTTATTTTCGGAGATTTGTTAGAGTATATTTGCTCTGTCCTAATAGGGTTGGAATTAAAATGAATAGAAATGTCAAAGAGGTAATTAAAAAGGTCCAACTACATGATGTGACCTTAGGAGTAATACGATGTTTACGAGTGCTTAGTGGGTTTATGATGTAAAGAAAATTGTAAATATACATAAAAAAAGGAGATAAGACAAATGTCCTGAATAGATATAAGGTTGAGGAAAATGTGACACTTTGTCTACATGATATTTGTGTTTGATTTGCTAAATGACATAACATTTAGTCATTCTGTGTCTTCACAGTGTTGAACAGACCCAGTGTTCTAGAGCTGCCAGGGCATTTCTTGCATTACGTTTTTTTTTATTAATTAAAAAGTCCCTTGAGGAAAGTCTCCTGACTGCACTGGCTTGCCTCTCCACAGACCTGAATGAATCTCAAAAACTGCTGGGTTGTTTTCCAGACACAGGAAAAATGAGGAAAAGACAAATGTCTTTAAAAATACCAATCTTGTCCTTGAAAATGTCTCCACCCTTTGCTTTGCTGGATTATTAAATATGTAATTATTGAATATCTAATAGATGGTCAGTGGCATCATCATAGTAAAAAGATGTTTGTTTTTTAATGCCACAAATTACATTTTTTAAAAAGTCTCTTTAGAGAAGATCCTCAAACCTGCCTTTACCTTTTACATCTCGCCTGCTCAGCAAGACCCTGGCATCACACATAAGCCACTATAAAGAAAACATGTCTGTCTTGTACTGTAGTTAAAATCTGTGACACCGGTGGATCATTATTTTATTTGAAATAAAACAAATACTTAATGCTCGGTGCATCTAAATTTACTTTTTACACTGCAGTCTATTTCATGAAATTGGAGAGAATAACACATTTGCAGTAATAAATGTTTATTAAAAAAATGGTTATTTACAATAGCAAACAACAAAGTTAAATCTGTCAACTGGACAAATTTGTAGAAGCGTCTTCACTCCTACAAGATAAGGTCTAGTCCAGGGTACTGGAGAGGAGAATCCGACCGATAGTCGAACCTCGGATTCAGGAGGAGCAGTGTGGTTTTCGTCCCGGTCGTGGAACACTGGACCTGCTCTATACTTTCCATCGGGTGCTCGAGGGTTCATGGGAGTTTGCCAAACCAGTCCACATGTGTTTTGTGGATTTGGAGAAGGCATTCGACCGTGTCCCTCGTGGTGTCCTTTGGAGGGTGCTCTGGGAGTATGGGGCCCTTTGCTAAGGGCTGTCCGGTCCCTGTATGACCGGAGCAGGAGCTGAGTTCGCATTGCCGGCAGTAAGTCAGACCTGTTCCCAGTGCATGTTGGACTCCGCCAGGGCTGCCCTTTGTCACCGGTTCTGTTCATTATATTTATGGACAGAATTTCTAGACGCAGCCAGGGGCCGGAGGGGGCCTGGTTTGGGAACCACAGGATTTCATCTCTGCTGTTTGCAGATGATGTTGTCCTGATGGCTTCATCGAGCCAGGACCTGCAGCAGGCACTGGGGCGGTTTGCAGCCGAGTGTGAAGTGGCTGGGATGAGAATCAGCTCCTCCAAATCCGAGGCCATGGTTCTCGACCAGAAAAAGGTGGTTTGCCCTCTCCGAGTGGGTGGTGAGTCTCTGCCTCAAGTGGAGGAGTTCAAGTATCTCGGGGTCTTGTTCACGAGTGAGGGAAGGATGGAGCGTGAGATTGACAGGCGGATCGGTGCAGCGTCTGCAGTGATGCGGTCGCTGTATCGGTCCGTTGTGGTGAAGAAGGAGCTGAGCCCAAAGGCAAAGCTCTCGATTTACCGGTCAATCTACGTTCCTACCCTCACCTATGGTCATGAGCTCTGGGTAATGACCGAAAGGACAAGGTCGCGGATACAAGCGGCCGAAATGGGTTTCCTCCGCAGAGTGGCCGGGCGCACCCTTAGGGATAGGGTGAGGAGCTCAGTCACACGGGAGGAGCTCGGAGTAGAGCCGCCGCTCCTACACATTGAGAGGAACCAGTTGAGGTGGCTCGGGCATCTGCTCAGGATGCCTCCTGGACGCCTCCCTAGGGAGGTGTTCTGGGCCTGTCCCACCGGGAGGAGGCCCCGGGGAAGACCCAGGACACGCTGGAGGGACTATGTCTCTCGGCTGGCCTGGGAACGCCTTGGGATCCCACCGGAGGAGCTGGAGGACGTGTCCGGGGTGAGGGAAGTTTGGGAGTCCCTGCTTAGACTGCTGCCCCGTGACCCGGCCCCGGATAAGAAAATGGATGGATGGATGGATGGTTTGCAATGGATCAGACCTGGACGACTGAGGGTCTACTCAGACATCTTATTTACAATGATAATTTACAATAGTTGGCCCCTTTAAAAGAAAAACATTGTGCGTAGAACTAAATTACTGCACAAGTATTTAAATAGAGGCTTACTCAGTTCTTCATGAGAGGCATTAACAGTTGCAGAAAAGATTGTCTCAGAGTTGCTGTGCAGGTGTGGGGGATTGGTGCTGCAGTGTGGCACCTGATCATGGCACTACAGAAGTACCAGATCAAAGGTCAACGTCTCCATTCAGCCGTGCAGCTCACAGCTTTCAATACAGTTGTAGAAATAACGTTGAGAAACTTGTGATGCTTTGTCCAGAGTTGTTTTTTCCCCACCAGACAAAGGACCTCTCCCTCTGTACAATCTCTGGACCCTTCCCTAGTCCCGCCCTCCTGGTTGGAGACAAGGCACTAAAGTATTTTAAGCCACGTTGAACCAGGGATGGTGGCTCAGCTGGTCCAAACTTATCCTTTGATTTGGGTCCAGAGTAAGACAGGCCTGGAGGAAGTCACGGCACTCTGCAAAAACAAACAAGAGACGTTTTAGAGTGAGTTAAGTTCTTAAGTGAATAAAACTTATATTGACAATATTAAAGACGTGAGATTTGTTACTTTTGAGATTTACATTTTCCAAATTATATTGGCCCTTCTTTACAAATACTATCATTTGTGCATTGCTTAAAGGTGAACTGTGTAATCTGTCTTTTCACATGAAGGATCACCAGCCTGTTTCCATGGAAAAAAAGCATGCATTGTTACTGTGTCACCACTCCACAGATCTGACTTGTAACTTAATTTGGTGGTGTCCCCTTATGCAATACTGAGGAACATGAAGGAACACAGTGCAACTTTAATGTTTTGTGTGTCTACAACCCCAATTCCAATAAAGTTGGGACGCTGTGTAAAACTTATTGGAACATGTTGCAGGCATCAAATTGAAAATGAATAAATATTTGCATAAAAACAATAAAGTTTATGAGTTAAAAAGGATTTGCAAATAATTGTATTATGTATTTCTTTTTTAAGTTTTACACAGCGTCCCAACTTCATTGGAATTGGGGTTGTAATTACATTAACACTAAAGCCTAAATCATATAATAAACATATTCTTCTGCTCACCTGGTGACACGCCTCTCAGATCACGTAGTTTCCCCTTTATGACGTCCTTGGTGGTGAATTCAGGGTCGTCATTAAAGCGCAGTAATTGATACAGTAGCGCCCCAGTTTGCCACACTGAGGTAGGACCAGCGTGGTAACGTTTCTTGATGAAGGCCTCAGGAGGTGCATACTCCGGCGTTCCTGAAATACAACGAGAAACACATAGAAATAAGTCAGTAGGTTGAGAGATTTCAAATACTACTGCTACTATTATTACTACTACGTTGTTCGGAGGTATTACCTTTGTATCTTCTGTAGGGCTGTGATTGGACGTCGCAGCCACAGCCAAAGTCTATGATCCGGATCCTGAGACTGGACTCCGTGGCTTGGACCAGGAGATTTTCCATTTTAATATCTCTGTGGAAAATCCCTTTGGAGTGAAGGTCCTGCAGCGCGTCCACAACCTGCTTCATCAGCACCTGTGAGATCAAGTAACATTACAAGTTAACTGAAGAAGAGTTACCTTAAAATTGAGAGTAGTTTGTCTTGCAAATACAATAACTGATTATTCTAGTTATGTCTTTTACCAGTCAAGTAAGTGTACCCACTGATTGAGCAGAGCAGTTATTGCTAAATATTTAAGCATATGTTTGGTTTTTTTGTTATTTTTCTGTTTTCTGTTTTTTTACATAATTGCCTTTGTTGCATACCTTGGCCTGGCCTTCTGACAGTGGTGCATTTTCCAGCCAGTTGAAGAACAGGTCTTGGGACGGGGTCGGTCTCTCCATGACCAGAACTACCTCGTGCTCTTCATCCAGGCTGTACCAGTTCAGGAGATTCACGGAGGGATTCAGTCCGACCGAGTGGTGATCTGGAGCAGCTCTAGTCATCAGGAGTACCTCAGAAGGGACGTCGTACTTCTTGTCTTTAAAGATCTGAAAGTGAAAATGGAACAAAACAGATCATTACACAATCAAACAGAGGTAAATGCAGAATAAAACTGAAACTGATGGACGCTACCAGTGATTTTTGTTCAACCTGACACCAAGGAATACTGTGGCAAGTATCACAATATCTAATTCTTATGAGTTTTATTCTACTACAGTTTCAAAATCCATAAAAGATACTTCAAAACAATAACAATAATTTTAAAAAAAACTAATAAAATATTTCACTTACCAAAGGAACAAATTCTACGTCCTCTCTGCCGATGTGTTTAATGGCCACCTGAAAAACAGAAATTAGAACATCATTAAATACTGGAGTAAACTGGAAATGTGAAATTATAGATAAATTCATAATGTTTTCCTTTGACAGTGTGAAATATTCTGAAATATCATTTAAAGGTCTTGAGGGGACAAAAAACATTTCCATGGAGACAGGCCTATTGTGAACCCTGAAAAATTACTTACTACACTTATAATAATTGTATTGTAAATTAATTATTCAAAGTGTTATAAATGATGAAAACCATATATCTTACAGGCTGTTGGTCTGATATCCGGACACCAGCATACACAGACCCAAATCCGCCTTGTCCAAGGTGCTCATGCTCTTCGTATTTCCGCTCAAAGTCAGTCGCATCTGACAGAAAAAAAATAAAATAAATTATATATATATATATATATATATATATATATATATATATATATATATATATATATATATATATATATATATATATGGTTTATTGGTTTCAGTCCTGGTTTGGTCCAAGATTTATATTTTGGTCCAGTTGTAGTCCTGGTTTAGTTTAGACCTGATTTTGTCTTGGTTTAGTCCAACTTTAGTCCTACGTGTACTTCTTTTGGTCCTGGTGTAGTACTAGTTGATTTTGATCCTGGTTTAGTCCAAGATATCTGCTCAGTTTGATCCTGATGTAGTACCAGTTTAGTCCTGGTTTAGTCTGGGTTCAGTCATTCACCAGGTCCTAGATGTTGGTCCTGGTCTAGTCCTGGTCTAGGGCTATTTTACTGTAGACATCTAAATACACATCTGTATATTTAGCCTGCGGCGTACCTCTAACTTTAGCCACTCTCTTCAGGGCTTTCTTCAGCGTATTCCTCTCTTTCTTCTTTTTGGCGTTCTCTGTTTTTGGAGGTTCCTCAGGACGAGATTTTTTGGGCCCTGTTTCAAACCCTAGCTCTACGTCAGTGAGTTTCCTCTTTGTCCTTTTGGGAGCGCTACTGCAGCCTGAAAAGCCACCTTCACCAGGGTCCTCTCTCTGCAGCGTGTCACCTCCTGACAAAACTGTCGAGTTTTGACGAGACTTTTTGGGCTCAAATTCAGAGTGAATCTCTGAGTCGCTGGATTTCCTTTTCCGGCTGGACCCTGTAAATACATT
Organism: Periophthalmus magnuspinnatus; assembly: GCF_009829125.3. Taxonomy (NCBI): domain Eukaryota; kingdom Metazoa; phylum Chordata; class Actinopteri; order Gobiiformes; family Gobiidae; genus Periophthalmus; species Periophthalmus magnuspinnatus. The sequence goes on along the minus strand of NC_047147.1, from coordinate 10,614,968 downwards.
ATGTCATTGTTATTACTTTGTTACTACATGTTTAAATGCAGTTATCAAAAGGACACTCATGTAAGCACAATCACAAGCAGAGATGGGTAGTTTTGTGTACTCGGTTACATTTACTTTTTACTGTTCCTTTTATGATCAGTACTTTCTACTTGAACTTTTGTTCATGTAGAATGTAGTTTGTTCAGTAGTTTGTGATGATACTAATCTTGAGTGCACCACAACTTTGGCAACTACTTGACTCATCTCTACAAATTGGGATTGTTTGAACTTTTTTTCCAAACTTTCTTCCACAAACCTTGTAAGATCACTCGTTGGTTGTCTAAAACGTACTTTCTCTGTGCTGCCATTGCATTGAATTTGCAAAAAGACAATGAACTTGATAAAAGTGTCTCGATCAATCTGAAATGCGTGTGTACTCTGTACCGTGGGAAAAGTTGTGAGGGTTTCTAAGCGTTTCTAAGCACTTATAAACACTTTATGACAAGTGTCAAATGGAACTCTGCGCTACCGTGACAACGGCCAATGAGAGCGCACGGAATTTTGATCATGTGATCAAGTGATTCTACAGTAGATTTACAGATTTGTTTTGTACATTTACTGTTATTTATGTATTTATTTATTTTTTTTTATTTTGCACAAATAAAAGTTTCACAGGTTTGTCATTTCAGTGCATTGGTTAGTATAAGCATTAATTTCTAATAAACAATTTAACATAGAGAATTTGAATATCTCTGTTACGGACTAGTCCTGTTGTTTTGGCCTTACCTCTGCTTACGCAGATCCACCCACTCAGAAAACAGGCGCCTGTAGGAGTGGGCACTATTACAAAAATCAATATCTCAATATCTTTTGCATTGTCGTGGTCATGGTATTCAGGCGATATTGTTTGGTTCCTGCTCATTTTAGTTTTCCAACTCTTTTTGTTGTCATGTTTCTTTCGTAACAACGGGCAATGGGGACCAAAAAGACAGAACTCAGGAAATAGTTTAACAGTGTTTATTTACAACAGAAGTGCAAACCGACGGTAGATGAAACGATGAATTGGGGAGAGTGCCGTGGTCCGAGGTGAGAGCGTGAGGAGCAGGGTCTGAGACAGGGCGGACAGTACTGGTGAGGAAGAGCAGGGTCGGAAATGGGAGGGCAGAGCAGGTCCAGGGAGCAGGATCTGGTGAGGAGCAAGAATATCCAGTAAGTAAAATCCAAAGAGCGCAAAAACAAGAATGTAGCCAAGCAAGGAGTACCACAAAGATACGCAGACGATCTGGTGCTGGGTGTCAGGTCCTGGCTCTTCTTATCCTTCCCCAGGTGTGGTTGATTGGTGATTAGCCCCAGGTGTGAGCCAAAAATCTCCGCCCAGCTTCAGGCTCAGACACAGGAGTGAGAGGGGACGTGTTAAAAGGGGCAGGACTGGCAGGGATCATGACACTTTCATTTCCAATCCAATTCAATTTTATTTATAAAGCACTTTAAAAACAACACAGTCGACCAAAGTGCTGTACACAAGTTAAAACACAAAAAACATGAGATGGAATAACATTAAAAACAGAACATGATAAATGTCAAGTCTTTACACTGAGTTAAAAGCCAAGCTGAAAAAATGAGTTTTAAGAAGAGATTTAAAAACAGGAAGTGAGTGGGCCAGTCTAACATTCAGCGGAAGTGCATTCCAGAGTTTAGGTGCAGCCACTGAAAAAGCCTGATCACCCCTGTGTTTCCTTTTTGGCCTGGGGACCACAAGGAGAACCCGACCTGCAGACCTGAGAGAGCGGGAGGGCGTGTAAGGCACCAGCAGGTCAGACAGATACTGTGGGGCCAGGCCATGCAGACAATTGAAAACAAATAAAAGAATCTTAAAATCAATGCGAAACTGAACAGGTAGCCAATGTAGAGATTTCAGAATGGGAGTTATGTGGTGAAATTTCCGAGAAGCAGTTAAAAGCCGAGCAGCAGCGTTCTGAACTAGCTGAAGACGGGAAAGCAGGGTTTTATTGAGACCTGAATATAATGCGTTGCAATAATCTAGTCGTGTCGAAATAAAAGCATGGATTAAAATTTCAAAATTGTGTCGAGATAAAAATGACTTTACTTTGGCAAGTTGCCTCAGTTGAAAAAAACTGGTCTTAACAACTGCCTTAATTTGAGCATCAAGTTTCAAGCTAGAGTCAAGCTTAACACCCAGGATTAATTTATAGATGATATACTCACAATTCTAATTAAGTGCTTTTAAAACACCCAAGTTCACTTTACAGGGCATAAACACAGTAAAACAACATTAATACAGTTATAAGAACATTAAACAGAATAAAGAAATTTAAAATGCAATATTGAAAGGTTTTTAATATATTGCTCATCCCTAGGTGTCAGTATTTTTGTAAAACTCCACAAATGTCTCCTTTAAAATGCCTCAGTCCAACTCTGATTAGCAAAATGTTCACCTTTTGAAATGGCCGGTGTGGAAATGTTTTGGATCGTGGGTGCTTGTCTCTATTTCATATTTCTTAGACAAATATTTCTTCATGGTCTTGTTTGTATGAAGCGTTACTTGGTCGCGGTCCACCTCAAATGATCAAAATGTTTCACTGGCCACCTGGAAGTCAATTTCAGTCTTTAGATTCTGGCCTGAGAAGTTAGAAATGTTGCTGGATTGGCCCTGAGTGAGGGATTTCACCTTGGAACTGCCCCGTCTTTGTTTACCCGATGATCCAGTTTTAAGTCATTGTTCTTTGATGGCCTCTCCCTCATGGCCTTGAAGAACTGCAGCTGGAAATTAACGCTAGTGCTACAACCTGGTAACTCTCTGTAATAACATAATGCTTTCATATCCTTCTTCTTAACCAGATGTGCTTTTGTTTCTGAATGGAATCTCCAGACCTCCACCAAGTCGTTATGCTTGCTGTGCCCAGACCCTCTTCTGAAATCTGGCAGATTCAGCTCTAAAGTCGTAATATTCTTGACAAACTGCAGTCCAAATAAACAAATATAAATAGTTTAAGGCATTTTCATTAAAAAATCTTCAGTAATTCTGTGTGTTGAATTATTTAAATTTAGGAGAACATGCGCAGTGGTTGTGCTCATTGTTGTGTGCCGCATTCTTCCATTACATTTGGTGCAAAGCAGTGCTACTATTAGGTCACAACTCTCTGATTCCAAAACCTCACACAGGCATTACATTTCTAAGTAAAAAGTGCAGTCTATCCTGACAGAACTGGGGCGAATGAAGGCGCCAGTAATTTTGAAACCTATGAAAAAGATTATTCCTTCAGAGAAATGGCTTAGAGAGTTTAAAAGTGTGGGGATAGCTCAAATTTCTATGCCAAGTGCTGGATGAGCAGAAGCATTTACCAAAAGGTCATACTAAATTTGACAGATTTTTACAGAAATCTATAAAAAATTAGCATCTCTGTGTAGGAAAACAATCCATTCTTCAATAAAGCTGTTGATGTGGCCTGAAATGGTAAATGGGGTGTAGTAATGAGGAGGGTATTTAAAAGTCAATGAGCAATCACTGTCTTGGCCTGTGTCTGTTTCCTTATTAACCTGTGGGTAAACAGCATGGGAGCTGATCGAGTGGGGAGTTGTTTTTTTTTTTTTAACTTTATCTATCTATTTAGCCATATGTTTCTGTCAAGCTTCCATTAACAGTGACTTAAAGCTACTAACCGTAAGATATCTGTGTAATCCCTCAGTTGTCCAGGTTTGATCCATAGTAAAAGAAAAAATGGACAAAAAGTTGTAGGAGTGAAGACATTTCGCCGCTCATCCAAGCCGCTTTTTCAGATCTGGTCAGATTGCTGGTGGACACTGCCTTATATCTATCTGAAAGGAGGCGTTTGCTACACTGACAATAACACACCTGTGGTTTACAGTTTGTGTTCGTAGGCTCGGTCTAAGGAGCTACACTAAGTGGAACTGTGCCTGAGTCATAGTTATCATAATCATTCTTGCTCCTAATGGGTACTCTCAGACTTATTAACATACTGGCTAGTCCTATTGTATTCTTTGTTTTGATTTGGGTCTGAGGATGGCGTTATAAATATGAATAGTTATAAATATGAATAGTTATAAATAAGAATATAACTGTAAGATAGCAGATGTGAAACCAAAGCAGACACACTATCAGATCAGCAGTAAAGTGGATAGCATCTAGTGGCGTGATGTGAGAATGCAACATCTGCGTATAGTTTTGTTCATGTCAAGTCAGCTTGTTTTAGTGTCAAGCCTGAGCTAAACCTTTACTCAAGGAACTGCATATAGTATCCTCTCTTTAATGCTCTTTATTGAATAGTCGTAGCTTTTACACCGAGACAAAGCCCTGTCCGTTCCTTCTTTCTAAGGCTGCAGCAGGAGAGAGTACATGGCTTTATACTGCGTGTGTTCTGAGCACTTAACCACAAAGTTTTACAGGAGCAGAGATGCAAGGACAGCAGTGAGTGGCAACATACTCTGAAAGGACAATTCTGTGCCATAGCTGTGTGAAACATGATGTTGTCAGACAAGGACTTTAGCCAGGGATCAGCTAGAGTACAGGGACACACACATGCTCACAGCAGAAAAGAATTGCATCCCATTAAATTACAGAGAATAAATTGCTCAGGCAAACTTTCTTTCTGTACTAGATTATGGAGGTATAATATAAATGCAGACTTCAGTTTCTACTTTGAAACCTTTAAATACACTCTTTCACTCAGCCCTTCGTTTCAACAAGTGATGAATTTAAAACCCATCACTACACTCTATGAAAAAGTAGGTCGGCTATCGCTATCTGTCAGAAGAGAACAACACTGTATGAAATGTATTTATAAGGGAATACTTGATAGACTGAGTGAATTACTGTATTAATAAGCCTAAATCATTGAAGTGTTTCTTAATTATGAATCATGCTAATTGGCTGTACTCATTTTAACATATGGTAAATGGTCTTTTTTTTATATATATATATAGCACTTTTCCACCTTCAAACATTACTATTTTGTGCTGGTCAGTATAATAGTGTAGGAACAAAGCTGATTCTAAATATACCTGTTCTTTTTCACTTATTATATCACCGTCACCCAAATGGCACAAGGACAAGAGAGCAGCAACAATATTTAAAGAGTAAAATCCGGTTATAATTAATGTTATGGGAAATGCCACAAAATGCCCTCTTGTTCTACACCTCTGAGTTGTGAACGACTAATGTCCCCAAACCACACTACAGGACACAACAAACTGGCCTCTGATGACTTATGGGCACGTCTCCAACTGGACCCTGGCCATTGTCCCAAACAACCCAGAGTGCAATTACGCGAGCCGTTATAACTGCTGTTTTATTATTTCATGTTTAATTAAAATACCTAATTATAAGTGATGGTCTCCTGCCTGGAAGCTGCATGTTTTCTTTGTCGTACTTAATGCAAAACTCTACTGATAACTTGAGAACTCTGGCACTTCCTTGTTGAGTTGGGCTCATTTGTAAGTTAGCAGGCGGTACAGTTAAATCTTCAGTGGTAATGGTTGTATTGTGCTGACATCTGTTTAACCCCACTAAATGTGTTCATGGTCACATGCAGCTAAAAGTGATTACCATAACTATGTATCCATGGCCTGAGGTGAAGCATAAGTATTTCATTAGAACACTGTGGTTGTTATGGGCTGCTTAACTTTTCTCATACAGTGTTATAGATAATGAAAATATAGTGTACATTTCTAAACTCAAATCTGCAGATTCCTAAATCAGAGGTAAATGTATTTAATCAAGGGGCACGTAAAGTCTACTACATAACTTTCTGCAAGAGGATCCGTTACGTGCTTTTATCCATGGAGATGTTATTTCTTCACCTGAAATGTTCCACGGACTTGTCTATCTTGCATTTATTCAATTACAGCTATCTGATAAAAACAAGCACGGTGAAAAAAAAAGGATTGCCGTTCCATAGATGGCTTGGCCTGACATCACCTGGTAAATGGTCAGATTTTTATATAGTGCGAGGTGGGTCATGTGTCTTGCCCAAGGACACAACGATAGTAATCATCTGTGGGAGCTGGACCACTCTGCCAATGATGTTTATGTCAAGAGCTGGTTTCGAATTACCAATGTTCTGATCAGAGGACGAACACTCTACCAACTCTGTCGCGCCAAAACATCTTAGAGAGAAGCAGGTGGAAGACATAATATACCTTTAATTCACTCAACAAATCCAAAATAGATAAAGAGTTGCAATGCATGGGTTGGGGACATATATGTGGATTAAATTAAAATGTTACAGTTTCATAAATATCATGCTATGACCCAATCCATTGGCCATTTTTCCTCAGATAATTAGCTGTCTTTACATGTACTGTAACGTCACATTGCACATTGTTTTCCCCACAAATACCTCACATGTTTTAATAAGACTCTTTCCTTTGAGACTCCGGATGTAATTTGTCATGATCCCTCAGAACGTCACATCAGCACTTCGCAGTCTTACCACCAACTCCCTGTGCACTTTGTCTCCGAGACTACATTGAAATTGAAACCTGTGGGATTAGTCACACACCACGCTCCCCTTCATACCCACTATAATAAAAGTGAAAGTAATAAGTATGCATGATAAGTCCTCTGTCTGCAAAACTGATGACTCTATTTGCCTTAGTTTTATTTGGCTGCACTGTCTCCGTAGCAGAATGTATTGTTGGTTCTCGAGTGCTCTATCTCTCTTCCCCTCCATCTTCTATCTGAGTCCTCTTCTTTATTGGCTTTCTCCGTGAGATGTCTGACACTTATTATCTCATGCCGGGACACGTGAATTTGGCGAGTTGCAGTGGAGTGTTATAGATTAATGACGTCGAAAATCAGCAGGGGAACAGCTAAAAAAAACACCACCATAGCCACGTGTTGTCATGCCAGCAGTCTTGTGATCTCACCTTGCTTTTATGTCACAGCTTGTGGGCAGCAGAAGTCATTTCTCTGGTCCGCTTCTCCATGGGCGCAAAGATGATGGCTTTTTTAATCAAAGATAGTAAAGACAGTGGGGGGATTGGAAGCTATCACCGAAGAGCGCACCTATAGCCACACCACGCCCTGATGGTTTCACGGGATATCACCACAGGATGACCTTTGACCCCAGGAGCAGTGGTGTGAGAGAGAGGGGTGCAGGGGAAGAGCAGCAGGATCAGACAGTCATCCAGAAGAGGCCTCATATATAAATGTAATGTGAAGAGATTCCAAGAGAGATTTTTTGTAATTAGCCCTAATAAAGGATTACAAAGACATTATTCCTAATAACAAATAGCTTATTAAAGAAGACATATTCTGCTTGTGTCTGCTAATGTTACCATAAACATCATCACAACAAAGAGCTGTGTAGCTATCGGCACCACCGATGGATAGATGCAGGTCACTCTAGCGAGTAACGGATTTTTTTTTCATTTGCACCAAAATGACGCAGAGCTGCCAATCCTGTATGTATCACCGATTAAAATAAAATTGTAGAATGAAGTAAGCACAGAGCAGTGGGCATATGCCAGTGGCTGTGAAAACGGGGATTGATCGTCAATATGCTGTCTTGAAAATAAGAGATTAAAGATTGCTGAAACATTCACAAATCACTCCAGAAATGACTTTGAGGATAAATGAAAAGGGGAAACAACTATAATGTGGTTAGACGCTCTGAAAAGTCGATTTAGCATAATAAATAGATCTGCTTTAAGAATGATTCAAGTCTAGGTCTATAGTCTAGCCTACTATTCCCTGGCCAGACAAAACCACACACGCTGACAAAACTATACAAAGAAAAGTGGGTCTGGAATGGTATCCTGTCAAAACAAACATGGTGGCTTACAAGTAAAAAAGAAAAAATAAAGCAACATAGAGTACCAAAACCTCAGGTAAAAGAAGTTATTTTGTTCTGAATGACATAAGAATTCTTGAGAGGAGATGTCTTCTACATTTGAGAGACACGGGATACAAACCAGCGGCTGTGGTTAAACCTTCCTGAGTTAGGATGGTCGTTATAACACAAGTGTCACTTCTTGGGTCAGAGTAGGGTTAGTTCAGATTATGATTAAAAGTATGGATTATGAATGATGAGTAAAACTGTTACCGGGATAAAACCACAACCAGCTGGGGCTGTGCAATAACTCTAACTTGAGACTGGTGCAAAAAAGGCCTATGTTTTGACTGGTCTTTGATTGGATTGTCTCCACCCATTTCTCCCACCCTGGATGAATTAAAACACAAAGAACACTAGCAGAGAGAGTAGAGATAACATAGAGCCTACAGGTATTACAACAATTAATACAGTAGAAATGTAATAACAACTACATCTATGAAGGGGTATATGACCAGAGGTGGAATAAATACAGTACTCAATTTTGTTACTTAGTTAACATAGTAATCTTCAAAGTAAAAGCACAACAGTAATAAATGCTTTGGTTTAAATTAATTAAAAATATCTATAATACTTTATTTCATGTAAAAGTCTGTTAAAAGGCTCAACATATGTAAATTCATCACTTATTAGTTTTGAAGTTTCTTTAGACTTTTATTTTGAAATTCAAGTTGCTGCGTGGAACCACGTGACTAGCTGGAGCCAACAGGATTGTTTTGTTTTTTCCCATGCCAGAGAGGGAGATACAGACAGCACATGCAGAGCTGCTGCAGAAAGGTGAGAAGGAAAGCCAAAACAAGTCTGAAGTTGATAAAAGTTATTTTTCTAAGCTAAAAACGTGAGTAGAGTGTATTTTTGTTTTTTCCAACCTGTCCTTGTGTGGAAACGTTTTGGTTTTTGTGATGAGCAGGACTTGAGGAGTGGAAAATTCATGTATTTTATTTTTATTTTGTACAATGTAACTATCTTTTCATGCAAATGCAATGCGAAGACGGTGAATTCATGTATTTATTGTTTATGGTGAAGCCCGTGGTGCATTTAAAGCTAAAAAGTGACAAGCTCTGCAAGTTCATTGCCCAGACTTGTCCCTGCGTCAGCCATTTTGGTGACCTGGAAGTTCTTAACAAGAACCAATTAAGACCACAGATGGCCATTTTCTTAATTTTAACACTAACTAGCTATGTATTTTGTGTACTTATACATGTTTTTTGTTGTTTATGATAGGCTTTTAAAGTAAATAATAACTTCGAGAACCACCTGTGTGAAACAAGTCGGCGATCCTCCCACGGACCTTCTGAACTGCGCATGCGCCGGGAGCCATTCGCTTTCTACGGGACACTGCATAGTTTTCATTGGAACTGGTAGGATTTACCCACACTCCTGCACAAAGGCAGTGGACTCAGGATTAACACGTAAAAGAAAGATACTTTATTCCGTGCAATACAGAATGATTCAGCCTTTTGCTGAATTCATTCTAGTCTTGTACAACTTTAACGTTTTACTTGATTGACCATAACAAACCATTGTAGAAGGGTATTTTACAATGAAAGTTATTTTTGTTTTATTGTAAACAACAAAACAAAATGGTTCAAACTTAAAGGGTAACTTTGAACAGAATTTGAAAAAACAAAATCTGATTGAAATTAAACAGAGTTAATTCAATAATCCAATAGATAAGAAATAACTTGAACTAGAACTGACTAAAAGGGTTGCAATCCATTTAGAAACCTAAAACTAATTCTTTAAATAGAAAGGAAAATGTGGGGTTTTAGTAATTGAATAATTTCATGTTTAATGTTGTCAATGTCCTATGTTCCAACTGTTCAAATAATAAGCAGGCAATTTAAACTTATTTCTCTGGTCTGTGGTTCTTCTTTCTTCTTAGATTTGCTCCAGTAGTCGAACCTGACTGAACTTCACTGGTCCACAGGACAGTAGCACATAAACTTATCTGTTATTCCCCTGTAGTTAACACTCTAAGGTGCTACATACAAATACCAGGGCAAAAATACACAAATAGATTTTTTCATGTGACTTTTATTTTTACTTAAGTAAAAGTACTAAAGTACCTGTTTAAAAATGTACTTAAAGAGTAAAAAGTAAGTTTTTCAGGTCTCATGAACATTCAAATGTAGTGATTTTGATCAAGATTTGTGCTCAGTTTTGCTGAGTAGAAACAAATGTGTTAAGTGCTGGTGCCCCTTTACCCCCTTTATGTGTATTTTATATTTATGCTCGTTTTGGGGCGTGGCTGGTCACAGTATAAATAGTTATCCATGGCACACTCTTTTGCATTCTTGCTCGCGCTCACTGCGCACCGCCTCACCTTCCACACCTGGGGCGTGCGCTCGTCATCGTGTGCGCTCCACAGCTCTGACTGCTGCTCGGTGCAGGCTGCACGATACCTGTCAGCTGCAGTTAGCCTTTTTGTGTTTGACCTGGTGGAACTGCCTGTCTCGTTTTCGCCTTTTGTATTATTATTGTGTTATCTTTAATGTTTAATCCACCTGGGTCGTAACAAATTGAATTGATAACTGTTTGTTTTTTTCTTAGTTGATTTTGTTTGTATATTTTTGTTTGCTCAAATTATGAACATGTTAAAAATAAACCCCTCAGCCTTTTCACCAGGTTTCAAACAATAATAAAAAATACTTTTACTTTTCTGTCCTGCTCAAATGTAGTGGAGTAAAAATTGTATATACCTGCTCTCAAATGTAGTGAAGTAAAAGTAAAAAGTATTGGCTTTACTTAAGCAATTATAAGTACAGATACTTAAAATTATTTAATTTAATATTAGTATATTGCTTTACTTATAGTACTTTGTTAGATTCCACTACTGTATTTGATGCGCTTCATACAACCCCAATTCCAATGGGGTTGTATGAAGTTGGAAAGCTGTGTATAACTAAAAAAAAAAATATATATATATATATATATATATATACAGAATACCATTATTTGCAAATCCTTTTCAACCTATATTGAACTGAATAAACTACAAAGACATGATATTTACTGTTCAAACTGACAAACCTTATTGTTTTTATGCAAATATTCACTCATTTTCCATTTGATGTCTGCTTCCAACAAAGTTAGGGCAGGGGCATGTTTACCATTGTGTTACATCACCTTTCGTTTTAACAACAATCAAAAAAACGTATAGGAAATGAGGACACTAATTGAATTTCTCTTCTTTACAAAAATACTGACACCTAGGGATGGGCAATATATGAAAAAAAAAATGATTATTTCATTTTTAGATTTGTTTATTCTGTTTAATTTCCTTATAATTGTATTAATGTTGTTTTTGCTGTGTTTATGCTCTGTTAAGTGAACTTGGGTGTTTTAAAATAAAATATGGAAAATTAGACTCTTGAGTATATTGTCTATAAATAAACACTGTACAAGTAAAATTACCATAAAATATAAAGTGTGAATTCCCAAACAATATCATCTGAATATTGGGATCAAGATAAGGCAAAAGACATTGAGATATGGATTTGTGTCAATAATGCTTTCAATTACTTTTTTACAAATAGTCCTTTATAAATGAACTTTAGGAGCTGTTACCAGGACAAAACCACAAGCAGCTAGGGCTGTGCAATAACTCTAAAATGTCAAAGCGTCCCCTGTCCCCGCCCCTTTCTTCAAACCCTGGGTGAAATGGAACACAAACAAAACTAAAACACTACTGATTAAAAGAAAAAAAATGTTTGTTTAGGTTTAGGTTGTTTGTTTACGATTGTTTAGGACCCCTCACAACTTTTCAGACAGCACAGAGTACACACGCGTTTCAGATTGATCCAGCCACTTTTATCCAGTTCATTGCCTTTTTGCAAATTCAAAGCAATAGCAGCACGGAGAAAGTACGTTTTAGACAACCAACGAGTGATCTTACAAGGTTTGTGGAAGAAAGTTTGGAAAAAGTTCAAACAATCCCAATTTGTAGAGATGAGTCAAGTAGTTGCCAAAGTTGTGGTGCACTCAAGATTAGTATCATCACAAACTACTGAACAAACTACATTCTACATGAGCAAAAGGTCAAGAAGAAAGTACTGATCATAAAAGGAACAGTAAGAAAGTAAATGTAACTGAGTACATGAAACGACCCTTCTCTCGCAAAAGGAAATCCAGTGACGCAGCGATTTGGTATGGATTTGAGCCCAAAAAATCTCATTCTCAAAAGTCCGCAATTCTGTCAGGAGACGAGACGCTGCAGAGGAGAGAGGACCCTGCTGAAGATACTGCTGAAAATACAAACACAAAATACTGCATTTTATCAAGTACACATCCATTTACTGCAACCTCCAAAAACAGAGAACGCCAAAAAGAAGAAGAAGAAAGAGAGGAAAAGGCTGAAGAAAGCCCTGAAGAGAGTGGCTAAAGTTAGAGGTACGCCGCAGGCTAAATATACAGATGTGTATTTAGATGTCTACAGTAAAATAGCCCTAGACCAGGACTAGACCAGGACCAACATCTAGGACCTGGTGAATGACTGAACCCAGACTAAACCAGGACTAAACTGGTACTACATCAGGATCAAACTGAGCAGATATCTTGGACTAAACCAGGATCAAAATCAACTAGTACTACACCAGGACCAAAAGAAGTACACGTAGGACTAAAGTTGGACTAAACCAAGACAAAATCAGGTCTAAACTAAACCAGGACTACAACTGGACCAAAATATAAATCTTGGACCAAACCAGGACTGAAACCAATAAACCAGCCCATAGCTACAACAAAACTAAATACTGCTGTTGTGTTCTTGGGCAAGACACTTCCCTACCTTGTGTGTGTGTGAATGACTGTCATTAAAAGATGATTATACTAATAATTATATATATGTTTTTTGGTTTTTTTTCCTGTCAGACGCAACTGTGCTTGAGCGGAAATACGAGCTGCATGAGCACCTTGGACAAGGTGGATTTGGGTCTGTGTTTGCTAGTGTCCTGATATCAGACCAACAGCCTGTAAGATATATGGTTTTCATCATTTATAACACTTTGAACAATTAAGATAAGCTAACATTACTTGAAGGTGCAGTAAGTAATTTTCCAGGGTTCACAATAGGTCTGTCTAAATTGGAGATGTTGTTTTTTTTCCCTTGAAACCTTCAAATTTCAGATTATTTCACATTGTCAAAGAAAAATACTAAGAATTTACCTGTAATTTCCAGTTTACTCCAGTATTTAATGATGTTCTAATTTCTGTTTTTCAGGTGGCCATTAAACACATCGACAGAGAGGACGTAGAATTTGTTCCTTTGGTAAGTGAAATATTTTATTAGTTTTTTTTTAAATTATTGTTATTGTTTTGAAGTATCTTTTATGGATTTTGAAACTGTAGTAGAATAAAACTCATAAGAATTAGATATTGTGATACTTGCCACAGTATTCCTTGGTATATTGTTCCTTGGTTGAACAAAAATCACTGGTAGCGTCCATCAGTTTCAGTTTTATTCTGCATTTACCTCTGTTTGATTGTGTAATGATCTGTTTTGTTCCATTTTCACTTTCAGATCCTTAAAGACAAGGAGTACAACGTCCCCTCTGAGGTACTCCTGACGACCAGAGAGTTTTAAAGTCCTCCTTTGGGTTAGTCCTATAGATTAACTTTAGAGTAATTCAAGTCGTGCTTTAACCCTATGGTCATTGTTAGACCTACAGTTTAGACCTCATTTTGTCCCTTTCGGCTGGTGGTGCTCAGGCAAATACTTTTTAGATGTTTTTTGGTGTGAAAGGTTTGAGACCTACACTAGCTATGAAAAGCTGTTTCCTTGTTTTGTTTTCCTTCTGATTTACCCAGTAAATGTTGTATTTACAGTGATCCATGTAAGTTTAAGTCATCTCTATTCTCACGGAGTCACTGCTCAGTACCTTGTTAATTTGATATGCAGCTTTCCATAGACAGGGACATCAGCATGGTCCAGGCGTTTAAGTTGTTTTGAATCAATGTTATGATTTCAAATGTCCAAAATAGATCATATTAGTTTAGATTAGATGAATATGTATCAGACAAAAGCATAATATGGCTTCTTCAGTTTTACAAAGTTAACTTGTAATGTTACTTGATCTCACAGGTGCTGATGAAGCAGGTTGTGGACGCGCTGCAGGACCTTCACTCCAAAGGGATTTTCCACAGAGATATTAAAATGGAAAATCTCCTGGTCCAAGCCACGGAGTCCAGTCTCAGGATCCGGATCATAGACTTTGGCTGTGGCTGCGACGTCCAATCACAGCCCTACAGAAGATACAAAGTTAATACCTCCGAACAACGTAGTAGTAATAATAGTAGCAGTAGTATTTGAAATCTCTCAACCTACTGACTTATTTCTATGTGTTTGTCATTGTATTTCAGGAACGCCGGAGTATGCACCTCCTGAGGCCTTCATCAAGAAACATTACCACGCTGGTCCTACCTCAGTGTGGCAAACTGGGGCGCTACTGTATCAATTACTGCGCTTTAATGACGACCCTGAATTCACCACCAAGGACGTCATAAAGGGGAAACTACGTGATCTGAGAGGCGTGTCACCAGGTGAGCAGAAGAATATGTTTATTATATGATTTAGGCTTTAGTGTTAATGTAATTACAACCCCAATTCCAATGAAGTTGGGACGCTGTGTAAAACTTAAAAAAGAAATACATAATACAATTATTTGCAAATCCTTTTTAACTCATAAACTTTATTGTTTTTATGCAAATATTTATTCATTTTCAATTTGATGCCTGCAACATGTTCCAATAAGTTTTACACAGCGTCCCAACTTTATTGGAATTGGGGTTGTAGACACACAAAACATTAAAGTTGCACTGTGTTCCTTCATGTTCCTCAGTATTGCATAAGGGGACACCACCAAATTAAGTTACAAGTCAGATCTGTGGAGTCGTGACACAGTAACAATGCATGCTTTTCACCATATTTTAGAGCGACAAAGCCACATGTAATTGAATGTACTTAAATTAAAGTTATACTCCATACTGTGGAACATTCCACACAACATTTCCATGGAAACAGGCTGGTGATCCTTCATGTGAAAAGACAGATTACACAGTTCACCTTTAAGCAATGCACAAATGATAGTATTTGTAAAGAAGGGCCAATATAATTTGGAAAATGTAAATCTCAAAAGGAACAAATCTCACGTCTTTAATATTGTCAATATAAGTTTTATTCACTTAAGAACTTAACTCACTCTAAAACGTCTCTTGTTTGTTTTTGCAGAGTGCCGTGACTTCCTCCAGGCCTGTCTTACTCTGGACCCAAATCAAAGGATAAGTTTGGACCAGCTGAGCCACCATCCCTGGTTCAACGTGGCTTAAAATACTTTAGTGCCTTGTCTCCAACCAGGAGGGCGGGACTAGGGAAGGGTCCAGAGATTGTACAGAGGGAGAGGTCCTTTGTCTGGTGGGGAAAAAACAACTCTGGACAAAGCATCACAAGTTTCTCAACGTTATTTCTACAACTGTATTGAAAGCTGTGAGCTGCACGGCTGAATGGAGACGTTGACCTTTGATCTGGTACTTCTGTAGTGCCATGATCAGGTGCCACACTGCAGCACCAATCCCCCACACCTGCACAGCAACTCTGAGACAATCTTTTCTGCAACTGTTAATGCCTCTCATGAAGAACTGAGTAAGCCTCTATTTAAATACTTGTGCAGTAATTTAGTTCTACGCACAATGTTTTTCTTTTAAAGGGGCCAACTATTGTAAATTATCATTGTAAATAAGCATTATTTTAATAAACATTTATTACTGCAAATGTGTTGTTCTGTCTAGACACAGAAATAACTTGAATCTGACAAAAGTAATAATAAATAAAAATTCAATGAAATTTAACCAATGAAAGTCAGACATTGCTTTTCAACCATGCTTCAACAGAATTATTAAAAAAAAAGCAAACTCATGAAACAAGCCTGAACAAAAATGATGGTACCCTTAATATTTTATTGCACAACATTTTTAGACAATCACTGCAATCAAACGATTTCTGTAACTGTCAATGAGACTTCTGCACCTCTCAGCGGGTATTTTGGCCCACTCCTTATGAGCAAACTGCTTCATTTGTCTCAGGTTTGAAGGGTGCCTTTTCCAGAGGACATGTTGAGAGTGGGTTTGGTGTATTTATTGCATAAAAGTAATCAACAGAGGCGATCGGCACGGCGTGTCTGGGTCCATAACAATTCAGAGGCGTGCCGAGTTTGTAGAGTTTCATCACTTGCTCCAGGAGAGCCGCCTGCATGACCACTGCTTCCAGCGGTACTTTCGTCTGTCCCAGGCCCAGTTTGATGACCTGCTGCCCCTACACAGACTCTCTACCCGCTCTCTACAATCTGCCAACATCACATTATAAAGTAGTGGGCGCTGGCAAACGGCAATCACAAGTCTGTCCTCCATTCTCCGTGTTTGTGGCTCCCCGGTCTTCCGGATAATGACATCGCTTTATTGGACACTTGGGACGCGCCGTGCCAATGCCGGATTCGCGCCAATCTGGACGCTCAAGACACGCCGCAAAAATGCAGGACGCCCAAGATGAGCGTCCACCATTGACTTTACATGTAAACTGGACGCTCCTGACACCCTGGTGTGAACGCACCATAACACTGTGCCACCTGCTAGACCATTCCCTATGATGAACTGCATCCCCGGACCACAGATCTCACTGGATCGTAATCTTGTGCAGGGGGACCCCAAAGTCTTACACATTAAAAATACACACAGGGACATTGGATCCAACATCAGTGTCTCCCAACAGCAGCAACATGCCCTTGAGCACAAAAGACTGGGAGGCTGCAGTATCCCGTGATATTTTCACTGGGACCTTTTCACCATGAGCAGAAACAAACACAAACCTGTCCACAACAAAAGGCTTAAAATCAGTATAATCACTGGGTTTTCGTGGTAACTGTGGCTGGCTAACCTGGTTAACCGTTTCAACCAAGGTGACAGGTTTTGAATTTTTTCTTTAACACTGGACAACTAGAAACGATGTGTCCTTTCTTCTTACAATAAAAACATCATTAACTTTACTCTCATCCGTTTTAACGTCACCATTGGGCACAGAACTTACAGGATCTGTATGAGCAGGCACATTTTTAACAGTTTCTCTGCCATTACAGCCGTTTCTCTCCCATTTCCCAAAACCAAAGGGATGCTCAAACACCGCCTTGTGCGTTAACACATACTCATTCACCAACACGGCGGCCTGATGTACGTCTAAAACTTTGTTCTCATTCAGATGTGTAGTAACTTTTTCGGGAAGGCAATTTTTTAAATCTTCCATCAGAATTAACTGTTTTAGCTTGTCCATATTATCTACATTCTGAGAGGAGCACCACCTGTCAAACAAAATTTCTTTCTCTCGAACAAAGTCAACATAAGTCTGATTGTAGTTTTTCCTCAGTTTACGAAACTTTTGCCGATATGCTTCTGGGACTAGTTCATACGCACGGAGAATAGCAGTTTTTACTTTGTGAAAATCTAAACTATCCTCGGCGGAGAGAGCTGCGTAGGCCTCCTGTGCTTTTCAACCTTTGGGCCATTTTAACGTTTCAGCGATTCTTTCAAAAATTGTAAAGTATTTATCAACATCCTTCTTATTGAATGGAGGCACCAAACGTACATTTTCACTTACATCGAAATCCGTACTTGACCTGAACTCACGTGACCCAAGCTCCAGTTCATGCAGTTGAATTTCACTCTCATTCTCCAGCCTCTGTTGATCACTGACTTCTTAGATTGTTTAGTGACCACAGTCTTGTAATATTCAGCTAAAATGAGCGATTGGTCCTTCGTACACCTATGAAAGGCTTCCAAAGTGGGTGCCTTAACAAACTCATCTAGGTGGAACTCTATCTCCACCTAGAATCCTGCAGCCTACACTAAAACAATGGCAACTGCACAATCAAACAACCCACGCACAAAATAGGCTCCTACCCCGAAAGACCTCCTGTATCTCCCCCATAAATATGTTACAACCCAAAGGAATCAAACATATTTACGAAAGGACACAGGAAACAAGGATAATGGTTCAGACAGGTGTTTATTTTTATCTGGCTTCAGTTTCTGTCAAAATGGAAAAACAGGTGAAAAAAACCCCTTACTAAGCCCCGTGCCCAACCAAAAAACAAAGTAACAAAGAAAAGGGACCATGGTGAGCCGGCCAACGTAAAATAAGGACGGTGAACAGGACAGGCCAACCCTATACAGAGCCATACGAGCTGCCAGCGCACCCCTGTCCCTACTCAAACAAGACGTCTAAAAGCGCACAACAGTCAGATGTGCATAATAAAATACAACCTTTAAATCTTAAATACTAACATTATTCCCTTCACATCCCTTGAAGTTCTGTTGATAAAAAAGTTTGATAATAGTATTCTGATTTAACTTTACCAGGAGTAAGGTCATGTGTAACTTCATGTCCGTCCTCTGGTTTTGGACAGGGACCACCGCCTCAGTGCCAGCAGCGCTCAGCCCAGTTAGGACTCACATGGGACAGCTCCTGAGTCTGTATGTGTGTGTCTGTGTTCGTGTGCGCTCTTTTAAATCTCTTTACTCCAGGCTCCGCTGCATGTCAATGTGTCTGTGCTTCCAGTCAGAGGGGAATGTGGAGGTCAGAGAGGTTAACCTTATGGAGAAACGGCACAAAAGTCACTTCTGATAAATATTAAATATGATCAAGTGCTTCCGTAACTCGTCTCTGTAACGGTGTTTTCATGTTCAAAACCTAATTAATTTTGCTTCATGATCCTTTGTATAGCTTACCTGGGAACTAGACTCATTCTTTCTGTACATTCTATAGAAGAATAAAGAGTTTTGCTAATTGATTCTTCATACATAATCCTGCAAGGTTTGCCAGTCTCCTGTGATGTTTTTTTCCTTTCTTTTTCCCCATAAGCAGCAATGTTTGTTTTGATACAGCCAGATCATGCGTGTCCCTGACTGGCTAATTCACCTGTCCATCACATCTATTGGTTGTCATGGCAACTGTGTAAATCTCTATTGCATTGAAAAACATGGTCACATTTGTATATAGCCTGTTTCGGCACCATTTTCAGCACTTTTCACCACTCAAAAAGATAATATTTTGAGTAATTTCTATAGCAGTAGTGCTAATTTAAGGAAAAAAGCTGCGTGATATATCTTTTTTCCCATTAAGAACAGACAAGATTTTTTTCCATTAGTCTATTTGATGTATCGCCGTGTTTTGCAAATTGCTTTTCTTACTGCAAAACAACAATTATAATGTTCGGTAGGCTATAAGTGAGTCATAAAAGTGATTCCATTGTTGCTACTAAATAGTTGTTCGAAATACACAACAGGCGAAGTTTGTTGGATGAAAAGTTGTAAAATGTTTATTATACGAGCTTAATATTCTTTCCCTTGACCTGTTTTTCCATAACCATAACAATAACCGTAACCATAACCCTGACCTCTCGTTACAAAGCATAGAAATGTCCTTTTGCATACTCTCTCAATTAAACACCTTCGTCGTCAAGAACACTGCGACATGGCCTGCGATCTGAACACACCCGAGGTTTGAACTTACCCAAATACCAAATACCCACCCATACCTTTTGCCTGACTTGTCCATTATCTGTCAGTAGGATCCTCAGGTACCGCGGTCCATGGGGGGTTGTACAGGCCGGAGGGATTGTGCTTGCAGGGCACATAGAGTTAGCTTGACATGTCAGAGAGAATGTTCCTACCTCTTCCATCGCTCCTGGGGGATGGGGGGGGGAGTGATGTGATGTAGCTGGAGGCACTCACAGGGGGGTACACACCTGACAGGGGGAGGCAAAGGCCAGGAGCTGGTAGAAAAGCAAAAATTGTATCTCAATGTGAATACCAAATACCTGAAAATAAATTCAATCGTGCAACCAGTGATGGGAAGAATATTTTGAATGTGATTAGTTATAGCGTACTCAGAATATTCAGTTACATAGTACAAATAGAGTATTATACAGTGGTCTCTCGTTTATCGCGGGGGTTGTGTTTTAAAAATAACCCGCAATAGGTGAAATTTGCGAAGTAGTCAGATGTTTTAAGGCTGTAAAACCCCGCACCACACACTTTATACACTTTTCTCAGACACACATTAACATTTTCTCACATTTTTCTCATTTTTAATTAATTAATAGTGACTCACGCGTATTTCACAGTTCCTCTGACCGTGCCTCCTTGTCCTGGCGCCGCTCCGCCGTAGTGTCGATCGAACATTTACGTAAATTTGGCTGAACGCATTCTGTACTGTGCAGGAGACTGATTGACAATGGTCTACAGTCCGTCAGCCAATCAGGATGCAGAACACAATGCACGTTCATACGCTGTAAAAAAGCATGTAAAAATGCGCTAAAATAATCCGCAAAACTACGAGACCGCAAAAGGTGAACCGTGATATAGCGAGGGACAACTGTAACTCTGAATACTTGGAATACTTTCACATTGAATGGCATTTTATTATTATGAAAAAGCGTGATCTGGAACTATAGTTACTTCCCATCACTGAGCGCAACTACTATCACCATAAATCATAACTTTTCTGGTGTAGGGGCCGCCACCTGCATGTTATGTCTTGAAATGTTCCACAGTACGGCATTAAACCTCTCTATCTACATGGAAACAATCAAATTTTCCAAAGTAGTTATTTGAAGTTATTCCATGTAAGCTGCAGAGTGAATTATTTATGTCTTTTGCTAAAAATCTTAACAGAAAAGCATAAATATGAGTGTTACTGACCTACTGTCTTAGCAAACCAGCAACAGGGAAACTAAATTTAAATCCAAGCAAGCGATAAGCAAATGAATAGTTTGCAACTTTTTTTTTTTTTTTTTCCAACGGTGCTCATTTCTTTTAATTTCATTTATTTATTTAACAAGACAAAGCACAGTCATATAAGGCCAGAGGGAAGACATACTAGTACCAGATTCTAGCTAAGCGCGCTAATTTCCATCTGCAGTTTTCTTAATGACTTTGCAATCTAAGCTCGCATAGTCACCCAAACTTTCCAGAAATACCCTCCACTAAACAGCTTCTATCAACGTCTACTTTCCCCCTGCTTCTGCCTAAAGTCCCTGTACTTCTATGCTCAATCCTCTTAAATAGAACTTGATAATTGGACTCAAGAGTATTTTAAGAAAACCAAACCAAAATTTGCTATTATTCTGCCAGCTCCCCCCAGCAATATGCCCACAATTACACGCACCGATACTTTTTACTTCTAGTTTTAACTGGGAATAAGTTTGTTCGCCATATTTTTTATCACGCGGGATGTTGTGTAAAAATGGGGGAAAGCACTTCATGACAATAACAGTGATTATATTATGATGTTATAGAGTGTATAGAGATGTGCTATGTAGTTAAATTGAGTGGGGCTAATGAGGCATAGAACAACAGCCATATGGAGCCTCAGTATGTTTTCATATCTCAGCATAGATGCAAACTGTGCTGCATTTCAGATATGTTCATTAGTCCACATGTCGTTGCATAAAGACCCATTGCTGTTTATTTGGGTATATAAATCTTTATGTCTGCAGGAACAGTGTGTAAAATGCAACTGAAGGGGATGCGTCTCCATATAACATTTATGCACTCACTCTACATATTATATATAGTGTCGTAATATTATATATAAACACATCAAACCAAACCTGTACCTTTATATTGAAGGAGCTCCTTTAGCAGCTCCTTGGAAGTATTTACATTTTCTAAAGCAGGGGTGCTCAGACTTTTTCAGTATGTGAGCTACTTTTAAAATGATCATGTCTGAAAGATCTACCACCTAATACAAAAATGTTAAACATATATTTATTTGTAAATCTATTATGAATTCTTACATGTACAGTGCATTTTCATGTACCCTGCACAACGTCATGAGATAATACTGCACAACACAACTGAACTTCTTACATGTTCATAATTACTTGAATGATGATTACTGCTCTGACTTGCACTGAATGGAATCAGTGAGGGATGCATAGTTCAGGCAGTAGCTTCTGACAGCCAGGAGTAAAATTGCATTTTTCCTTTGAAACCGATAACAGAGCTAATCATGTTAAACGAAGTATCAGAATTTACTGCGTTTTTTTTCCACACAACTACTTCTATTTTACACATCCATCCGTATTTTTTTTTCTTTTACGCATCGAATAAATGACTGGGAAAATCCCCGCAGCCCCGCGCTCTCATTCGTCACCTTCGAGGGACAACAGAGGCAGATTACCGTAATGATGGTAAAATATTTAGATAGCCCCATGTCTCCACTTTGAGACGCCGTTTGAATTTACATGAGAGCACGACTATTTGCGGAGTTACGCTGCTGGAAAGTCCGCAACCCGCTCTATCTGCGACGATAGGATCCGACGCTATAGGGTTAAACTAACTTGCGCTTGTTTATGCGTGTGCAGCGCCCATGATGTGACCTAAGGTCAGGTGTAATCTGACTGTTGTCCTGTATATTAGTCATGTGACTGGATGGATGACGGGACGTGATCTACACAAAATGCCTTCGCGATCGACTGGTAGATCGCGATTGACGTAATGAACACCCCTGTTCTAAAGGGACATTTTTGCAAAAGTGTGGACTTAAGACTTGAATTGACTTAATAATAAATGTGTTGAAAACCCTCTTCTCTATACAACTGACAGTTTGTGACCGGGGCCTATAAAATGCAAAAAATATGAGTTAGCTGTGTTTGGTATTCAGATTTGAAAGTGAAAGCATGATTTTTTTTGTTTTGTTTTTGTTTTGTTTTATTACTTTACTCTTAAACCTTGTGTTGAATACTGTGCGTTAGAACATTGAGGTGAACTTGTTTCTCTTTAAGGATGTGACACATGTTTATTTTAAGATGTCTACGCCGGAACCTGCTACTTCGGTTACATGATACGGGTATTCATCTTTCGGTTGACAAGAGGTTTTGTAATACATCTTTTCAGTGACTGCAAGCATCTTTTTAGTGATGTATTCTACCTTTCTGTAAATGCCTAACAGTATATCCATTTATGACCTTGTATGGACAGTAAGTAAATATGACCAGCCTTCTATTGATAGTAACTTTCTTGGGGTAGACGTATTGGATGGACGCCTGCTGTTTGTAACTTCATTCATCTGATCAGATAAACTGACTTGACTTGTGGGCCACTGACTTGGACCTAAGGCAAAAAAAACCACCTCTAAAATTCATTCAAGTCATTTAATTGTGAAGATTAAAAGATCTCGAAATATCACACACTGCTGCTTTATGTTCGTGAAAAACACATATGAGCCCCAGAAAGAGTTGAGATTGTTGAGACTGTTTTGTGATTTTCAGGAAATGCCAAAGTTTGACATTGGAGAAGACATACGATTTAAGACGTACATGTTTCAAGATTTTAAGATAACACCAACAGTTTGTCAGTTATTTTTTCCCCTTTGCCTCTGGAGATGCAGGATCCTGGCCAGTGTCTTTTCTGCAAATCCGTGGTGAAATCTTGTCAAATGCAGAAGACATGTTTTTATGTTCATTTTTCAGCTGCTGTTTATTCACAATGGAACTCATAAAAATAACCTTGTTGTAATAGAGACACCAAAGTAGGCTTGGCTCATCAAACTATTATAAACCAATTCACCTTTGCACATTTTGAGTGTGTCCGTTGAAGTCCATTAGTGATGTGACATTCGTAAATGAGTCTTTTGACCTCGTATCTCATTTTTGAAAAGAGTTGAATCTTTGTCTTTCCAATTTGTGTGCATTTTTAAACTGGTTAA
The DNA here is from genome assembly GCF_009829125.3 of Periophthalmus magnuspinnatus. Lineage (NCBI taxonomy): Eukaryota > Metazoa > Chordata > Actinopteri > Gobiiformes > Gobiidae > Periophthalmus > Periophthalmus magnuspinnatus. The sequence continues at coordinate 10,591,364 of NC_047147.1, read as the reverse complement.
CGCTGAACCGACACAAGAATCATTACAGAAGCAGAGCAGGAAACACAATTGAGAGCTTTGGGCGCAACAACAGATTTTACCTCGTAATAACTGGGTATATTAACGTGGAAACACACTCCGACGCTAAGTTTATACAGCTCTAAGCCTTGGTCATTTCTTTCATTCTTTCATTTCGCTCGAGATCCAAAAGATTCGGATCCCACAAAGGAGCCGAATGTCCCATCGCTAAAATCCACCTGATGGAAAAGAGTGCATGAGAACAGAAACAGTTGGATAGAGATTTGCATCAAATTGTAAAATGGCATTTGTGCTGTCACCTCTCACCTGGGTGCACACAAACACGCCAGTCCACGTCTATTTCCCTGCTCATTTTCTACTTGGAAAAACGTATTTCCTCTTGTGGGAAATCACATCACACACAGGAATGAATCGAAATTGTCACGTCTCTCTTTCCAATTTCCACACTGGTTAGAGCAAACAAAATAAGTCCTGGCTCCGGTGCTTACCTTGCAGATAGTAGAAATATCCCTTTACTTAATGCAATTTTGGAAAGAGGCCGCAAACATTTCCTGCACCATTTGAGACTGGATCTGAGCCATAAAATATTCATAATGTTTGAGGAAGAAATATCTCATTTACAAAGGCAATTTTTATGCATGAGATTTTAGGATAAGTTACTATGGCTGCTTCAGTGAGACGGTATGCGCGGTTTATCGTGGGGAGGTGGGGAGCGCTGGGATGGGAATACGAGGACAGAAATAGTTCAAGGTTAGAATCACTACCTGGCTTATTTACTGAGTGACATTTACACAGTGTTTTACAAAGCGCTTAGCAGAGCCGTGCTGCTGAGAGGCATCACGCAGGCTGCAGCCGACACACTGGGGAACATTACACACTGCACTCAATGGTGAGACCTATCTGGCCTATTATACTGTGTGCTACAATCATGGAGCGTTTGAATTTAGCTCATGACTTTGGTTTAAACAGTCAAATACTAACTCAGTTTTTTAAAAAGGTGAACTATGTAGCTTTTCTGGTGGGTCTGCTTTGTCTGGGGTTTTCCTGGAGTGTATGACATTAAAATATCTAAGTATCTATACGGCATTTAGTTTATTATAGGTAAAAAAAAAAAAAAAAAAAGAGTTTTCAGGGTCACCTTTCCGCAGATCTTACTTCTAACTTGGCCTGATGATGTTGCCTGCTCATCTCCATAGAGACAAGCAGAGTTATACTTGTTTTTGTGCTGTATTTGCAATGACATAAGGATTTTGCACAGTAAAAGTTCGATCGTATTTTCTATTTTTTCTTATTTTATTTTATTTGTAAAAGGACAATAAGTATTAATGACCACTTACAATTTGAAATATGTAAAGATTATAGCTAACGTGGATAATTTCTATCTGTAGTCCTGGTGCGAGTTGATGTCAAACAATTTACAGCAGTGGTCCCCAACCTTTTTATCACCGCGGACCGGCCAACGCTTGAAAATTTTACCGTGGACCGGGGGGTTTACTATGGAAGCCCGTTTCCGCCATGAAAAAAAAAATAAAAGCCCCACAGAAAGTCGAAATTACGAGTTTTAAACTCGTAATTATGAGTTTAAAACTCGTAATTATGAGTTTAAAACTCGTAATTATGAGTTTAAAACTCGTAATTATGAGTTTAAAACTCGTAATTACGAGTTTAAAACTCGTAATTTCGACTTTTAAAACTACTAATTATGAGTTTAAAACTCGTAATTATGAGTTTTAAAACTACTAATTATGAGTTTAAAACTCGTAATTAGAACTTTTAAAGTCTTAATTGAGCTTGTAGCACACTGCAACTGAGTGTACAGAGCAGAGGAGACAGGAGGAGGACTGTTATGTTTATCACCTACATACTTTTAAAAAATGAATAAATTAAGCTCCAGTAAAGTTTCTGGCATCTTGAACAAATCAGTGGGCCCTGAGTGCTGTTCTGACCACTCATGAGCTGTGCTCTGTGTCTGTGAGCGCTCGTTTTCCTGGTCTGAGCAGAGTGCCAGCTGGTCACAACCCCGCTGGTTTATTGAGGAAATTATTAAAATACCAAATTCATTTAATCAAAATTGATAAGGTTCACTTTTTGTAAATGTTACATTCCCAAAATTACGAGTTATAAACTCATAATTCATACTTTTAAAAGTCCTAATTACGAGTTTTAAACTCATAATTAGTAGTTTTAAAAGTCGAAATTACGAGTTTTAAACTCGTAATTACGAGTTTTAAACTCATAATTACGAGTTTTAAACTCATAATTACGAGTTTTAAACTCATAATTACGAGTTTAAAACTCGTAATTTCGACTTTCTGTGGGGCTTTTATTTTTTTTTTCATGGCGGAAACGGGCTTCCATAGTTTACTCATTTTGCTAATTTGTGGGTTAAAAACCCCTTAGCATTCCGGGTCATTTTGGTGAAACTGCCTTTGTTCTGACCTCTCCAAATTAAAATAATCACCATTATTGAACCCTCAGTAGTAAATGCACAAGTTTGGGGTCTTTGTAAAGGTAACACCCTATAGTTTTACCCACAGGTGTCAGAATCACAGTAAATTTCTCTGCTGAGCATTTATACACTTTGGGGCGCAGATTGGCATTAGCTAATGCTAATGATTACACATGATACACATTTGACCCACAATAGCAGAATAAACCACGCTTACCGATCAGGAACAGCATCCAGTCCATCAAATCATAAGGTCCTCTGCTCCTGAGTCCATCATGATCTTCACTCGGTTCCATGAACCGCTCCGGGTCCGAGATGCCTCTAGTTTAACTTGTACAAACATCCACAGTGTCCTCGGTCGCGTACTTCCTTTGTTTTGTCCGTTTCGTCATGTTTAAAACGCAAAACTGTTGCGTAAAATTACGCAACTCGCGCGCGGGCCGTTGGAACGCTAAGTGGTTAAGTTGTCGGCGCCCAAGTGACGGAAATGTAACCGAGAGAATCCGGTCATTTTTCAAAATAAACGATTGTTCAGACTCTGATAATAAATACAACGGAAATAATTAATTATTTCTTGGACGGCCGGTGGCCCGGTACCAATTGATCCACGGCCCGGTGGTTGGGGACCACTGGTTTACAGGACAGAGAAAAGAACAGCAACAATCACACAAAAGCAAAACAGCACCTTTACTATACACACAACACACTCAATACACATACAACTCACTCAATATACAAACAACATACTCACTATGCATACAATATACTCACTATAAATACAACACACTCATTATACATACAACACACACTATACATGCAATATACTCACTATAACTACAACACACTCATTATACATACAACACACACTATACATGCAATATACTCACTATAACTACAACACACTCATTATACATACAACACACTCAGTATACACACAATGTACTCACTATACACACAACACACTTACAATACACACAACACACTCACTATACACACAACAGTCACTATACACACAACACACTCACTATACACACAACACACTCACTATACACACAACATACTATACACACAACATACTATACACACAGCATACTCACTATACACACAACATCCTCAGTATACACACAACACACTCACTATACATGCAAGATACACTCTATACACACAACACTCACTATGTACACAACACACTCACTATATACGCAACAGACTTATTCGAACATTTACAATAATTGATCAGTATTCGTTTTTTTTTTTATTTGTCATACTGTATTTGTTATAAACTCAGCAGAATCACAAATGAAACAGTGATTAATCTCATTCATTATTAAGATCACAGATATTCCAAACGTCACGTGGCTCATTTATGGTCCATATCTTTGCAGCATCGAAAATATAATAGGACACACAATCTAATAATCCACAGCTCTTTTTGACGCACCATATTAAAACTGTATTATGTACCAGGATCTTTAATGAAGAATGGTTCTGAATGACAGTTAGAGTAATCCCGTGTTGATGTGATTGGATTTCCCCTCCGTCCACACCAGCGCGTTATTGCATTCTGACACATTATTACTCCATGCTGCAGGTTTTACTTAATAGCTTGTTACAGCGGAGACGGAGAATGACAGAGGAACTTATTAAGACTGATCGGAAACAAAAATATGATATAAATGCCAACACTAGCCACAACGTTACTGTACGGTTTAGCAATAGCCTGGCATCCAGACTGGTTCTTTCTGTATCTTCTAAACAGATCTCACAGTCTGGTCACCCTTCCCTCATTTGTATTTCACAGTTTTTATTTTACTTATGTAATTTCCGTGTTTTTTTTTTTGATTATGAGACATTTTAGCATCACACGTGTATCATTTGGAGTCGTAACTTTACAACAAATCGCAACTAGGATTATGGATGTGGGCGGGGACAGGGGGTAGGTGGAAAGGGGACGTATCTGAGCGCTCAAAACTTGAACTTGCGAGCGGGACAGTACAGGGTTAGTCAAACGCAATCAAAATATAGATTTAAGTACGCGACTGTTGCGCAAAGTTAAAAGCTCGTCGAGTTGATTTTGAATAATACGGTTAATTTAACAACAAAATTAAACTTTTCTCAGCAGCGTTTAGTGCTTCACTCGTTAAATCTGAAAAAATATGTGATGTTTTTCAGTCTCTTTTTATTTTTCCCTTTGTTTTTACCTCATAAGCAGCCATGTCGATTTTTTTGATATTGTCCGTGCTTGTCCCTGATTGGCTAATCCACCTGTCAATCACGCCCATCTGGACTTCAAGAGATAAAAGTCTTTGTAAAAAATTGGAGAAAAGTGAGTATTTTTTCGCTTGACAGACAGTAAGAACTCTGATCTCATATTTTTCCCCAAAAGTAAAGCTGTGAAAGGGATAATAGATGTCAACCTCATAGCTTTTATTCATGACATTCATTTATTTTTGAAAATTTGGAAGAGTTACACAGAGGAAAACAATGCTAAATAACCCACTGAGATCTGTTTTACACAACACTATAATACAGCTCCTTCAATGTAGGGATTTGTAAATAATGAGATTTTTAAATATCCAATTTGAATAATAAAAGAAGCCCTATTGAAGTTGAGATGAGGTTACACAAGCCCAGGATGAAGTTGGTTTTCAAAGAGCTCAGTAATGGACACCCGCTTTTATTGGGAATATGAGACTCCACATGCAAACTTTTTCTGTCCCGACCTCCGCCACCCTCACACAGAGCAGCTCAAACAGACCGCCGCGGGCCGTGTTTAAGCATAAAACATGATGAATACAGGCTCCACGGGCTTCAAACATAAAAATAAACTTCAAAAACTACTAAGAGGGGTTACAGCCACACAATAACCAACTTTGTTTTAGTTTTAGGTGAACGAGGCACACATGGTGAAGGTCACAGATGAGAGGAGAGGGAAGTAATTACAGAGAGGAATCCCGGTGTGGAGCGCAAAGGGGTACAATGTTTGTTTTATGTGGGTGCGTTAAGCAATAGCAATGTTGTTTTAGACTGATTGAAGCTCATACAGTTTAGATTATTTTTCCATAAAGTAGTAGTAATTAAAGGTCATATACAGCGGTCCCTTGTGGTTCACTTTTCGTGGTCTGAAGTGCTGTATGTTTGCAAGTTTCTCCCCGACATGTCGATGAAACGTTCTGCACCGACAAATTTCAGAAACGCTTTGGACTTAAGTGTTTCTGTGCACGGAGAGGATAACGCTGGAACAGAGGCACACAACAACACATTTAAAGCGATCGTCAAGGAAGAGGGATGTAATGTATGAAGGTTTGAACTTTGAGAGTGTTTAAACAAGAGAGAAATGTGAGACAATGTTAATGCCTGTGTGAGAAAAGTGTATAAAGTGTGTGGTGAGGGGTTTTACAGCTGCAAAACATATATAATTATCGTACAAAATAAAGCTGACTACATTGACGATTTCGGCTATTGTGGGTGATTTTTAGAACGTAACCCCCGCGATAAAACACAGACTGAAGGAAACAAACATGGTAAGGCTATCTAAGGCAAGATTAATGTCGCAATCAAATCTAAATCAAATTAAAACTGTTATTATCTAAAGGTCCTATGACACAAAATGGACTCTTGTAAGCTTTTAGACATGTTAGAATGATGTTACCTCATCAAAAACAGATCTGCAGTTCTGTTTTGTTTCATTCCTGCATGGTTGAGTAACACTTTATTAGTCTGTTTACATCTCCAAAGCTCAAAATGCTCCGTTCCACCTTGTGATGTCATGTAGCAATAGTTTTCAAGTTGACAGCTACTTTTTACATTTAGTTCAGTAGAGATTGGCAATTCCAGAGCTGAAATCATCCAAATGATTCTAGTGAAGATATATGTGGACTTTAAAAACACAGTGGAGCACTTCCTGGATTACCACGTGACATCAGTCAGTCGGTGTTTTCCATTTGAGAGAAAAAAACTCAGCCTAAATATGCAGGATTATTGTGTTAAACATGTGAGAATGAAACAAAACACAACGCCAAGTATGTTTTTGATGAGAAAATTATTGCATAGATCAGAAAATAGTGTAATATGGCCCTTTAAATTCAATTAAAGTGGCACAGTGTAACTTTTCTGGTGGAGGGTAATGACACTGTTTGCCTAGAATGTTCCACAGTATCACATTAAACGACTATTGTGGAGAGAATGGTGTGATTCATAGTAAGAATGCAAGTTTTTTAATGTATTTACATAAAAAAAAAAAACAGTTGAAGAATTGTCCATACTTTGCATACTTCTCTAGGCAAAGCAATAATATCTCATTGAAGACTAGAGATGGCAGAACTCACCAGATACATTTTTATTCTCATCAGAAATGGTTGCGTTTTGTGTCATTTACATGTTTTTGTTCATATTTATCCTTTATTTTGCAGAATAGAGATGTTTCTTGACTAGCCTATGTTTGATTTTCCCACTTACACATAAACTTATGTATCAGAGCATAAAAAAAAAAACCTTGCGTCTTTGTGATGGAAATACCTTGTTCAATTTCCATTCTAGTGCTTAGTCTATTGCCAGTGTTAAGCTGGTGAAATCGTGCACATTTAGTTCTGAAATGAGCCAATTGCCTACAGCCATTCTCCTTTTACATGTAAATCGAGACTATACACAGACGATCATATAACCAGCACCACAACCAGCCACTAGAGGGCACTTGAAATGTTTTATCTTAGCCCATATTATCCCAACGAGCATTTAGTTTCACTTTAACTGTCTTGTTCACACTCGTTAATAGCCCCGTCTCACTCAGAGGCGACACCCGCCGCATCCTGCCCCTCCGGGCTTTGAGCAGGTGCACTTGGCCATCTCCTCGCGCAGCCTCAGTGTCCCTGGTGGAGATTATATTTACTCTGTGCTGCCGTAAGCATCTTCCCTGACAGATTATATGAATTAAGGTCTTATTATGGGCGCGGGCCAAGAGCTGCATGTACCAGTGATTTGTAATAAGGGCATTGGCGAGGTGAGTCAGCAGTGAGTGGCCTGATTACAGCGCTTGGACCTGGAGAGACACAGCTTTGGCACATCCTTGGTAAACTAGACAACCGGAGGGAAGGACACAGACAGAAGAACATCAGAGGAGCAATTAGTAACACCATCCCACCCAAACATTGAAAGGAGGAGGAAAAAAGACACAAAAAGTCCAGTTTGGTTCATAGTACTTAATCAATATTTTATATTTTTGTAGCAAAATGTCACACAGAAACAGTAAATTTTTTCCTCATTTTTGTTTCTAGAAGTGAGAATCTTTACGTCAAGTCAAGTTTACATTGAAATTTGTATTCTTGGACAGCTTTCTGAAAGAGAGGTAGCGTTGGATGTGATTTGGACGATTTTATACCCTGCATCTTTTATGTGGCCATGTTAAAAGTTACTGGAGTTTATATTGTAATAGTTTATATCTGTGTGTAGAATCTTATAAAGCCTATGTGCGATCTTTATCATTTTATTTGAATTATTGACATAATCTTAATCATAATCTGGGTCTTATATATGTAGTTACTGTAATCGTATTGGTATAGTCCACTGACCTATATTTTTAGACACGCCTTCTGCCTCTTTCAGAAAACTGTGGAACATGTTGACCAAGTTGGTACACCACAGGAAAGCACCTTCTCACTGTTTTGATTCACATGAAAATAAAATAACTACATCTTTTAATATCCCTCTTTACATTCTCACCCATTATTGTACAAAAAAGTCTCTATACATCATGGTACACCCTGTGAAGAAACAACACTTCAAAAAAATAAAAATATTCAAATAAAACATGGGCCCCACCTTTTTTTTTTTTTTTAAATGCAGCAGGAACTTGCAGGAGATGAAGAAGGCATCAATATGTGTTTAGGATCTCTTGTCATTTTGAGATAGCAAACAGCACAGAAATTCAGTTAAAAGTGTCTAACTGCAATGTACAGCCATGTGTGACGATATGTAATGGATTTCTTGGAACAGTGCAAATGATGACGAAAGTTATGTTCCGATATGGGACTTATTTTGATGCCCAAACTTTTGAACCATTACGTAGCCTTGAGTCACTATAAATAACGTTTTTAAAAGTGTTTCGCTTCTGTTTGAGCTGTTGGTGTTACATGATTTAACTTTAGTTTTGAAATTTGGCGTTAGTTTGCTCTTTTCGCTTACAGGGCAGCAGTCTAAGCAGGGACTCCCAGACTTCCCTCACCCCAGACACGTCCTCCAGCTCCTCTGGTGGGACCCCAAGGCGTTCCCAGACCAGCCGAGAGACATAGTCCCTCCGGCGTGTCCTGCGTCTTCCCCGGGGCCTCCTCCCCTAACATCGTCCAACTAAACCCAAGTTTCAATCATTAGCTGTAAAGTTATAGCACTATAGTTGAGATTTACCAACGGCATTATGTCTAGATGTGAAAGCAATTTTTGTATTCAACCCTGGGGATCTAACCCACAACTTCTCACTGAATAAGCAGGAGCAAACATCTTGTATGTATCAACCAAGCCTCCAGAAAAGGATTGATGATTTTCCAAAATTATTGAGTTGGCTTATATAAGGTTGTACTACTGTCGCCATCCGAACACTCTGGTTTTAGCAAGTTTCCTGAATCCTTCCCCAAAGGCAAAATTGGCCACTGCGAGACGTTCAAACGCCACTGACTGGATAGTTAAAAATATGACATAGAAATCATATCACTGTTTCTAGCACTTGGGAATGACCAAAACATATATCTGTGCTTTAAATTACTAATTATGTGCTTGTATTTTACTTTTCATTACAAATAACCTCATATTTTAAGGAACCTGAGGTAGAAATACAAGCGTAGCTGTTCACTGTAGCCGTACCAAATTGTGCTGTCAATTTAACTCTAAAAACACTTGTAAAGGTAACTGATGCTAAGAGACGGGTGGGGTAGCCGTGTGCCAGTGTGTGGATGAACTCAAAATAATAAATAGTAAAAATGATAGAAAAAACACAGATCAAAATAAAACATTGTTCTAAATTTCTATACTCTCTTTATAGGTCCTTCTCTGTAGCCGTAATCGTCCATGTAAGATCTGAAATGCTGAGGTGCGCTGCCAGTTCACAGGAGTCTGGGGAAAATCCTCTTCACTCAGTTCCTTTGACACAGATGTAGTAAAAATCCACTTTAAATTCAACATCACCGACTGCCCCCATCCTCTGGAGTACTCTCATATCCCGGCCATGGATTCCGAATAATTCCACAAGATCCGTATCGACACAATAAATTCCATGTTATTTTGAAATACTCACATTTATTCTGACTTGTTTGTCTGTGTGAACGGTCAGATACAGATCATAGCCAGAAACCTTGAAGTGTCTTTTCTCACACAGTACTCCAATGGATAGAGTCATGCAATACCCAAGGCAAATCCCCAGGTGCGATATTCCGTTCTTTGTGCTCCGCTGTTCCTTAGGTTCTTATAGAGATTTAGAGATCGTCTGCAGACCATAGTTATCCTCAAACCGTGCTTTCCATCACCCACTCCGAGCTCTCAAAAGCTGGTTTCTCATCCTCACTACTGTCATACTGCAGTAGCATGCCGTTCACAGATAGGCTACGCTTAGTCCAGATATTACTGATCCTGCGTGGATAGTTGCCGCGGGATTGTGCTCCGCCCACGTGCCCCATGTCAAACGAGTGGCTCCGTTTGGGCTTCCCTTCCTGGGGCAGCCCAAGCAGTCGACCCAGCATGGTGGTAGACTCAGCTCTCCCTAGCAGAGGCTCCTTATCAGAAGAAGCTTTAGCCACTGCCATCGTTGTAGCAGCAGTAGAGGGTCCAGACGCACTTTGGTTATCCCTTGGTACCCCTCGCAGCTCCAGAGACGTAAAAGCCCCTAAAAGATTGTCCAAATTGGGCCGTGCTTTCGCCCCGTGCCTCCTGAACTTGCTACTTGGCAGGGTGCTGCACTCACTCCCCTGCATGCTGTAGCGATCAGCCGGGCCTCTCGCGCCATGGCTGTCCAGAGAGTTTGATGAAGAAGAGGAGGAAGATAGGCTACTTTGAAGAGATCCGCACTTGAACTCCACCATCTCCTCCCTCATCACCACCACTGTGGACTTCACCTGCGGAGGGGCACCGTTAAAACGATTCAAGCCCCCATTGGTTTGTGAATACGTGTTGCTCATGACGGGGAGCTTGTGGGTTTGGATACCGCTGGTCACTTTGTAGCGTACCATGAGGATGATGATGAAAACGAGAAGGGTTGCGACGATAATGCCTCCGATGACGAGGATCATAGTGCCTCCCATGAAGCCGCTGTGCAGAGATTGGCACTGGGGGTAGTCATCGCGGGTGACAAACTGGACGCAGCCCACGATGTTGGTGGCAGTGAGTGTGGTGGCAGTGTCTTCCCAGATGGCCAGGACGCAGAGGTCGTACTGCATCCCCGGGACAAGGTTAGTCACGGAGAAGGCCCGGTTACTCATGGGAATCATTCTGAAAGAGAAACAAAAGAGGGACCAATGAAGAGGAGCACTGGCAGTTCTAAATGAGAAAAGATAACAGTGCAGATGACGGTATTCTGAAATGTGCAATGGCAGGACTACATTTGAATTGGAAGATGATATTAGAACCGATAAAGGGAATTTGATGTACAGACTTTTATGTTGTTTCTCTCCTTTTTATGTGTTAGCTTCTCGTACTCTTTTTATACTCTTTACATTACCATACCATACAACTGTGCAGACAGGATGAAATGTGTTTCCCCATAAAGTTAGAAGCATTAAATCAAGTATAAAGCAAAGTGTGCAGTAAAGACAAGAGTTCTTTTAATTAACATGTAAAATTAAAGGCGCTGCACCATTTTGTTCATGTAATAAAATAAAGTCTGTTTTGCCCCAGTACAGACATACTGTAAAAGCAAAACTATCAAAATCAGTTTGTTGTATTCTGTCTGCATGATAGAATACTTTTGGTCTGCGAAGTAGGGAGTGCACAGTTAGCATGCTAGTTGTTGTTAGCATTACCATGATAGAAAAAGTCTGACCTGTGGAAGTAGGGAAAATGGTTTAAAAAGTCTCATCTCACTGAATAATTAGGATGCTAAGTTTGAACTGCTGTTAACACTGAACTGTTTCAATCTTTCAAGTGAAGCAGGAGCACAAACTCTTGTATTTGCCAAACCTGCCAAGTTCTGTTTTTCAGGTTTTTAAGGCACTTTTAACAGTTGCAGCACTAGCTTGTGGGACCATATTCATTGGTCCTAGTGTATGGCCAAGTTTGAGCAGAGGGTCAGGATTTAGTCAACCATATTGCAATAGGCAATCTATAAATAGATCATTCCGTCTTCTGCTGGCCGGCCTTTCTTCCCAGCACAAGCATCCATAGCTTTGATCCCTCCGAAGCATCTCCTCGCTGAGCTCAGACACCATTGGGGCTGCAGTTCATTATTCATCCTTAATTGCCTTTTTCCATAAGCAGTGAGAAGCCGCTCTGCCTCACACATTTGGGGGTCTCACACCATCTCTATCCTCCCTCCACACCACTTGATTGATTTTTAATTATGCCTCAGCCGGAGCATGGACAGTGCCCTGGGATAGTATGTAGGCCAACAAAAGGCGTGTGATAGGTGTGCATGTGTGAGCAGCAAAGTCCTATCAATATTCAGTTTAGAGAAGCACATAGTGTCCCTGGGCACAATAGTCAATGTTCCCACAGTGTCTGTCACATAACAAGAACAACAGAGAATCCAGGAATATGTCTGACATCCCCAAAATCCCAAAATTTGGTAGAATGTGATCCAGCGTTACCAAAACTTTATTTTAAACTCTATTTCAATACAAGGAAAAAGTTTTCAATACCCCAATGACAAAAAAACACTACTTTTTAGACAACTTTTTAGAGAACTGAGTGTAATTTCAACCCAAAATTATAATGTATGCAATATTACTACGTGGTTTTACACTAGTTTTGATATAGATTATTCAAAAATACTAAATATAAAACTGTCCGAAAACCCCAAATGTTGTCCTTGGTGTTTTTGTTAATTAGTTAATTTATTCATTTTTGTATCGATTCTCTTTGAAAGCTATTTTTTGATCAAATTTTTGTATCTGGGTAATGATTCATTTGGAAACCCTAATCTGAACAAAAGCAATTATAATGGAATAAACAATGTCCCTATATGTGGTCTAAAGATCATAACCACCACTACAGACTCTAAAATTAACACTTTGAACAGAATTGCACAAAGACTGCAGAATATACACCTCTGAATTTGTATTTTTTGACACAGAGAAAGCCAGAATCAGCCAGGACACTCGGAGAAATAAAGCAGTTTGATATGATTCTGACATGTAGTTTTCCAATTGCCAGACATATACAAGATTACGGAATGGATTGGGCGTTCTTAGAGGAAATAACATATCGATATTTCACATTTGTGGAAAACTCGCCCAAAGTCAGCAAGCAAAACAATCTCATAGACGTTGTTATTAAATTGGCAGTGATGTCATGCCGCAATCACAGAATCCTACAAAAGTAATATTAGTCTTCATCACAGTGTACAGTCCTAATCTGATTTACCCGGATAATAGTCAGCATATTGCCTTTCCATACTCCATTTTTTATTTAATTAAAGAGCGTTTGATGAAATGCAAACTGCTGCAGGGAAATTGTGGTAGCATTTAATTTGTTTTTGACTAGGATGCTGCTATCGTCTCTAGAGTTTTAATATGTCTAATTTTAACATTCTAAAAGTCCCTACCGAAGAAAAATATAACAGCGTTTTATTTCTTGTTAAAAAGCATACTTGTTTAAACTGTACTTTGAATTAAATCTGAAAAATTGGCAACGCCCAATTGGTACATATTTCACTGATATCATCATCCAAAAGTTTATTTGATTTCTTTTTTTTTTTTAAAAGTTCTTAAATTTTTTTTATTATATTGGCAGAATTCCAGATCTTTTCCTGTTGCATTTTACATAATTAATAGAGTTTTCTCTTCATAACATCAGTTGAAGTTTGAACATTTGTAGACATTAAATTGAGATCAAAATTGTTTGATTTGGGCTTTTTCTTTCATTCTCTGCTCGAGTTTCCTCATAGAATTTGATGATGTTTTCCTTCTGACAGTAATTGTACTAGGTATGTATTAGGCAAATGTGATGAAAAAATGATTGGAAGAACACCTTTACACTTTATATCACAAGAAAATGTGTAGCACAAAATCTCATTATCCCTCTGATGCCTGAACTACTAAGACATACCTGTAAATGAGAACTTCGTCTTCTGAACAGTTGTATTGCAGCTGGTACATTTTCACTTTTGGCGTAGTTTTAGTAACAGTCCACCGGATCAAAGCAGATACTGCAGTAACATCGGCCACAGTTACCGCCTTCTCGGGCAGCGGTTTGGGCTCCCCTTTGCTGACCTTGGTAGAGCTTGTTATATCGGAGAGCCCGGATTTAGCTTGCGTAGTGCGATTGGTCCCATTACTCCTATGGGGGATCTGAATGATTGACAGCTCGATGGAGGCTGTAGACTCCCCAGCGGCGTTAGCGGCTATGCATGTGAAAGTCCCATAATCCTTTGCGGTTGTGATTGTAATGTCCAGGGTGCCGTTTTCATAGACCGTCGCTCTGGAGGAGTTACTGATCAAGCGGTCGTCAGGGGCAACCCAGTGTACGGTTGGCATCGGGTCTCCGACAGCTTTGCAACGAAGGCTAGCGGTCTGACCCTCAAGTACGAGCAAGCGGTGGGTGTGCTGAGTGATGAGAGGGGCTTCGCAAACAAACTCCTCCTCACGAACCGACCAAAAGTATCGTCCTTTGAGACTGGCAGGAGAAGCGCACGTCTCCATGTCATCCTCCCGGTCAAGTCTGCGAAGCCATAGCACCTCACAGTTACAATGCAAAGGGTTCCCTCCAAAGCTTAGGGAAAGCGGAGGTGCGTAAGGAGTACTCATAACTATTCCACTTTGAGATCTGGCAAATATAGGGTCAGGCGGGAGTTTTTGAAGCCGATTGGAGGTGAGGTCCAATCGGGCGAGTTTCTCTAAATCTGTAAATGTCCCTTCTGCGATAAAGGATATAAGGTTATGGTCCAAACTCATCTGATGAAGGTTGACCATTTGGCGTATGGCTTCCCAAGGCACGCTGCGCAAATTATTATACGACAAGTCCAAATCTTCAAGCGTTAGTAACAAATCATCGAAGGCTGCTTTGTTGATCCGGTTTAACTGATTGTTGTTAAGAATGAGGTGCTGGAGGTTTATAAGCCCTCTGAGATCATCCGGCCCCAATTCTGTCAGCCGATTACTGTCTAGATGTAGTGACCTCAAAGTCTCCAGGTCAATGAATGAGAAAGGCTGGATGGCACTGATTGTGTTGCGAGATAGGGTCAGATCCACCAGACCCGTCATGTTGGCAAAGTCCTGAGTGCTGATTTTGAGAATGAAGTTCCCGCCTAATCGGAGTTCTACAGTGTGCCGGTCGATGTCCGGTGGGACAAAGAGCAGGCCTTTGGACGGGCACAGCGTTCCCAGAGACTCAGACAGGTTCTGGCAGACGCAGTACTTGGGACATGCATGGACCATGGTGAGAGCGCTTCCCAGGAGCAGGAGGCTGAAGACCACTTTGTCCATGGTAGATCACAGAGAGGAGACCTGCGGAGACAGACAGAAAAATGTGATTACTGTGACATCACTATATAATCTATAAAAGGTCTCTTCACCAGCTCAATAAACATTGAGTGTCTAGGTATTACAATACTATTACAGGAGGACTACGGTAAAAACAGCAACAAGGGACCTCTAATCACTCATAAAGTCAAGTGTGTTTTACATTGCATAAAATATATGCAAACACCACTATGGAAATAATGTCATCCTAAGGCAAATAATTTACCTCTGAATTTCCATAAGCATTATATTAATTGAAATTGTTTAAGGTATATTGCTACTTATCACTACAGCTTTTATGTTTATTTTTGTTGTAGCCTTATATTTGTATTCTACTTGCACAATGGTGTGACTCAAGTATATATTTTTTCTTTATATCTGATTGTATATTTCTATTCTCCTGCTGTTGTTGAACTGTGCATTGCAACACTAGAATTTCCCCACTGCAGGACATATAAGTTCTCTTTCAACTGAGTGTCACTATGGATACTCTCCCTCAACGTCAGTTTCATTCCTCTGATGATGCCCATTGATATTTCCCATTATAGCTCTGATTAACATAGATTTGCAATGGTAAGAAGGTGTGAAAAATTATGTGAGTCCTTTTTGAAGGCCAGGATTAAAAAGCGCTAAGGGGCTATTTTCGATGACACACATACTTGTAAGCTGTCATCCCAAAAAAACAGCTAAGCAGACCCCGCACAGCACTTATACTGTAGGGCACACAGAGAGAGTGTAAAGTAGTTCATCTGTATGCCGGTCTACCTTTCCATTTGAATGTAAACAAGCAGAGCATCAAAGAGCCCTGTTTCTGCTGACTCTCGGACACAACCCTTCTTTCTCGTAACGTTGTTTATGTCTCCGCTTTTTCTGCAATTTACTTCCTCTAACGTGTCACCCGTGTTTGGGCAGCAGATAATGCAGTGGAAAAATATTGGCCAAGCGGCAGGTGTTGGCCTTGGCGGATGCAGGGAAAGCAGCATGGCCCTAGTCCTTACACCATTCGGACCACTCCAATCCAAGAACACATTTGAACAGCTGTGGTTTTGGAGGTCAGCTAACCCCATATGGTCAAGTCATCACGATTTGGCCTCAGCAGTATTTTTTTCCCTCCAATTAATGAAAAATAGTTTTAAAGGCTACAGATAATTTCATATGTTAACTATGATGACGGTTTTAGTTTTGAGAGACCTTGTCAGATACATTGTGCATCCATCGGTGGGTATAATTATATGTTTATTCATGTCCCTATTGCATAATGGAAAATATCTAGTACCCTGTTGTTGTTGTTGTTGTGTTACTATCTCCAACAACACAGCCCGTTCTTATAATCATATTGTTTCTATGTTCACACGTTTTCTGCGATTGACCCCTTTTCCTCCAGTGTGTCACCAGTGGATAATGCAGTGTAAAAATATTGGGTGAGAGGCAGGTGCAGGCTTTGGCAGGTGCAGGGAAGCAGTGCGCTCCTGTGAACATCCTGTGAACACCCTGTGAACGGTCCGCACACATGGCTGCATCCACAACGAGATTTTAATTCTCCGAGACATTTGTATCATTAATTCCTAATTCTCTGCAAAGCTAAAAATCAATTTTAATCTATTTTACAGCACGGTTGCTTATTACAAAGTCCAGCATCCTGATAAAAGATATGCGTCTGGGGCGTAATGTGAATGTTAAGCACACGGTGAATATTGATTTGTGATTGTTTGCATATGTAAAGGTTTCTAACATGTATCTGTAAGGGGACATGTGTGCACTGTTATGTTCAGATGTGACAATGAACAGATACAAAATTACAAAATACCTGGTTTACTGCGGTATGTGTTTTAAGCATAGACTGTATAAAGAAGTGGACTAAATGAGTGTGACGTCACCCATAGCGTTCGGCTCCAGTCAAATGAAACTCATCGAGGCTAGACGTTATAGGGGCGAATTTGAAGCCAAGTTCCAACCGCGAGTATCATAGCAACTAAAGAGCCAATCTGGACCCAGGCTATTGAAGGTAACGCCCCTTCCCGCCCATACCGCTGGTTTAGTAGGGAGCGGGCGCTTAGCAGCACTGTCAATCAAACCTGTTGCTATCACTACCTGGAACAACCTTGAGGGAAAAAGGCACCTGATTTGTCTGCTATTTATGTTCGTGTCATATATTTTCAGACAAAATTGCAAAATAAAACCCCAGGATCATGCAGAAGAGGTTTACAGGAACATTTTAAGACCAAAATGACGAGCCTGACAGCAGCAGTTACGAAGAGATGGGTGACAGTTTTTCAACGTAAAGTGAGTCAGAGTCAATGGAGCCAGAACCGCGCCCTTGATCACTTCTTATTTAGAACGCCGCGTCTATCAGTTTACCTATGTCCATTTATATATACACTCTATCATTATGAGTAATCATTTTATTTAGGGGCACATTTAACTTTTGTGAGGAAGAGTCTGCCACCTGCTTATCTCTATGCAGAGGTGTTATTGCTTTGGCTAGAATGTTCCACAGTATTGCTTAAAACGTAAGTATCTTCATGGAGACAAGCCAGTGACACCACCAGGCCAAGTTACAGGTCAGATTGATGGAGAGGCAAGCCCGTTCACAGCAAGAGTGCAAACATTAATTAAGCTCAAATTTACGTTAATGCTATACTGTGGAATATGCCAGACAAAGCATTGCGATCTCCATGGAGACCAGCAGCACCCTCCACTAGAAAAGTTAAAGGAAGCGTAAACAAAGCATTGAATTTATGTCTTAAATTAAGATAGGGGTGGGATTTAATACGTTTTCTTCTTCTCACTCCTTTTTGAGCTTATGTAAGGATTAATTTGTGAAAAGTGCTCGAAATAAATCAAATAAATAAATAAATAAATAAAAAGCTACTAGAAAACATGTAATTCTATTTTACCACCTAAACAAAAAAAAATCAACAACTTCATATGCTGTGTCCCCGTAATACAACTACAAAAAGCCTGAACTGTTGTCTGCACATTTTACAAAACACATCTAAATTGGACATGAGTAGTCCAGTGTTGATGCCAAATGAAACAGTGGGGCCTTGTATAATATGTGTGCTGCGAGCTCCAGCACACTCTCAAAGCTCAGTGTTAACATCACCATAATTTACACTCTGCAGTTCAAAAGACGCACGGGCCACCAGTCAATTCTCAGCTCCTAACAACGTGATATGACAGCATCTACACAACACCAGTGACAAACAGGCTCATCACCGCTGGAACGTCTTTGGATCCTAAATTTAATTCCGAACATATGCTACTTTAAAGGGCGACATGTAAATCCGAATGGCTAATTGTTAAGTTTTACATCTGGACATTTCCCATGCTACAGCTGGTTCCTGTGAAGCCAAAATCAATCAATGCACAGGAAGGAAAGTGTGCTCTGGTGAAACAAATAATTGCAGAGTTGATGCATACAGCGATGACCCTGTCAGCACAGCGGCGCTAATCCCTGCTCTGCTGCACGGTGAGAGCTGTCAGAGCAGACATACTCTCTCCTATGGATTCATTATAACCCAAGCTCCGAAAACAGCACCCAACCTATGCACTGCAAGTCGAAATACGCTGCCTTTCTTGCTTTTGATCTTCCACTCCAAAGCAAGAGAACAATCCTGAACCGAGAAGGTGTTTGAAATGGATATTTGCTATCTGAAAGTCATGGGTAAGTTCTACAGCTCATTTTGCAGAGTACTGTTGCAACAGAAGTCGGGAGTGGCCCTGTCAGGGAGAGGTGAAGTTTTATACAATCACTGAGATGCATACAGAATTCATGTTAGCTGCACACTTTATGGCATTGTTATTGGAAAAAGTCCTTATATTGCACAGAATTAGTCTACATTTGTTGCAGTGATAAGGTTTTCAAACTGATAGAAATATACAAGAAAGTTCAGGGGCTGTAAATGTCAAAGCAAAACAAAAATATTACAAAAACATGACCAGGCCTTGGAGCAGTGGGTGCTTGGAAGAGTTTCAGATAAAAAAAAAAAAAAAAAAAGGTTAAGGGTTTTGTAGTGCATTTTACATCCTTGAGAATATTTTTGGACAATCAATATTAATCAAACACAACAACAGAACATAAATAACTGACAATATATAGTATACAGATGCATTTGCCTATACTACACTAGTTAGAGTGTACTAGAAATGTGAAAAAAAAAAACAAAAAAAAGGTTTGGAGCCACTACCTTAGAGGCTCAAAATAAAGTCATCAATCTGTTTTTTTTTTTTTTTTTTTGCTAATTATTGTTGTGACAGACAAACTTGTGAAAAATTGTCAAACAGCACTGCGTCTCTGCTTGATGCATTTGCTCGTGTGTATAAACTTCACATTACTCACTCCTGTAAAATAAACCATAGATCAATATGTCAGTGTCCATTTCCTGACCATCATCTATTTATGGAACTGATTTCCTGTCAGAGGGGTGAGAGGAGACGTCTGATTGGCTGGTGATACTCATTGATTTATCGACTTTTGAGGGTCCATTTGATACATTTTTGCGCAGCTGTGCTCATTAAGAAAGCACCATCAAAGTTCCCCAGACAGTACTATGCGAAGCCACCGTTTTCAGCTCACGTAGCGAGTACTTCGAATGACCTCTCACTGACGTCTATATAAAGCCCGTTTAAGTTGATGAACGACGCTTGACACGATTCTATGCATATTTTAAGCTCTTGTCATGCTATTTCTGAAGAAAGCGACGCGATATTACTTGTGTTTCTTGCAGCCACGTAGTAGAAGGGTAGCAGCAATTAAGTTCAATAACAAAAAGTAAACACAAAACGAAAAGTATAGTTAAAATGGATCCCTCCGCTCCTAAAGTAAGTCAGCTGTTTCGGGTCTCTCACGCTTGGATAGAAAACACAGATCCTCTTAATGAGCCCATATTTTACTCAGACACAGTATCCTCCATCTCGGCCCTGTGCAGCCGCTCCTCCGTGACAGACACATACAGTAGTTTGTTTGTTGTTCTGAGTTAACCTTCAGACAAACATGAGTGCACAGCTGTTGGAGCATCTGCTTTAAATGTACTCAGGGTGCTGTTAGTCCTTTGGGACAACTGGATGGTGTTCTGTATTTTAGACTTGCAATTTTAGTGTAGACGCAGTTAAGGTGAATGCAAAGACAAGATTTAAAGGATCGGCTTAACAATCTGTTGAATAAGGGGTGTAGGAGTGTTTTATGACATTTTTTATAACATTCTAGGCTACGCTGACTCTTTAATGACTACACTACATTTTTACTACACAAATTAAAACTGCTAATTGCATTCACCTGGGATATTACACTATGGCCTTAAACATATCTATATATCCTACATATACATTTTTATTGCTAAAAATAAACTGAAGGGCATGCGTTCTTACTGTGAGGAGATGGTTTAATGCAGGGGTGTCAAACTCAATTTCACCGAGGGCCACATCAGCAAAATGGTTGCACTCAAATTTGCATAGATGTAAAAAATATGACTGTGTAACTGCGTATCTCCTGATAAACTGACATTTTAAGACAGTCATATGTTTTAATTTACCTTGTCGCGGGCCACATAAAATGAAGTGGCGGGCCGCATTTAGCCCCCGGGCCTTGAGTTTGACACATGTGGTTTAATGCCATTCTGCTTCTACCAGTCATTTCTGGCAATGTGTAGAAGTGGCAGGTACTCCAACAAAAAGTCCCATAGTGCGTATTAAGTTTGCAGGTCCAAAAAAGAGCGCTGTCGAGAGTAGGATAAAACCCTCCACTGTGAGTGTTTAAAGTACACCCACGCCTTAATCCAGACCTGATCACAGTTTGTTTTTGTAGTTTATGCATAGGGACTCACAGTAACTCATGTTCTGAATTACATCCCACACGTCATCGCTCCTGTGTTTAGTCTTACAAACCCTTATGCAACCCATGTCTGAATCATGTACTATATCGATCTGTATTAGCTCGAGGTGTACAGCTTTGAAGGTGAGAATTGGTTTTAGAATTGTTGATCCAAACTATTTGAAAGGCAAATTGCAAAAGCTGGAGAGAGGCGGCTTGTGAAATGAAAGCGGTGCAGCGTGTGAGAAACCTGACATTTTTCTGGATGATTTCCAAAACTTAATCTTTGTGTTCAATCAAATATTACTCCCACACACAGCAGCAAACAGCCTGTGTCAGCCGGATAAGGGCAGGCTGTGAATGGGCTCACTGCTCTAAAACAGTGCAACCGCCGATTGACAATTATACCACTCTGCAACTGATATGTAAGTGAGATAATGGGAGGTAGCAAGTCTAATTTTGTGGAAGACAGAGTTAAAATTATTTTGAGTATATGCCAAGTAATGTACTAGATAGAGATGGGACTTTAAGGTCTTTTGTGGGATCTGAATCTTTTGGATTCGTCCATGTAAAAGAGACATTCAAACGACTTGTTTAAAATGGCTCAAACTGAGAGTGGGAGTGTGTTTACCCTTTGAAATGCATAATCTAAATAAGACATTGCACTACATTTATAATAATTTATAAACTAACGTATGATCCCAAATATGATTTCTGTGCACAAAGCTCTCACTCGTGTCATCTGTCGTTCAAAAGAGCACACTCGTTCACGACTATCACATCACTAGTGCTAGATGAGTTGGCATTATAAAGATGAATACAGGATTCTGTTGTGTGCTTCTAATAAACGTCTTTGTAATTGACCCTAGGAATAATAAAACCAAAGATAGTCCATGAAATGCACTTACTTGACTGATCAAAGAGAAGTTAAATGAGCCTCAAAGCCCATGTTTGCTAAAATCGTGTGTATGAATACATTTGCCTCAGGGCGTCCGGGTGTGATTTACTAAAGTTTATGCTGCTTCTGGATGCATGTTAACTTACCATAAAAGATAACATGGTCACGAAACAAAACAACACATTTTTCAAAACACGCAGTTTGTTAAAGGAGTGACAGTATGTTCTAATGCATGTGTAAGTTATCTCTTTTGTCTTGTTTCTGAGCCATTGCTGCAAAAATCCTGTCCCATACACGGTAAATGTAATATCATTTATCGTGATTAAAAAGTGTACACAGTAATCGTTGGTGGGACATTTTATATAATCATGATAATCGTCAACAAAGATAATCACCATTGTATCCCCAGAATGTTCAGAAAAAAGCTACTTCTTCCTAAAAGTACATTTATATAACAACTATTTAAACATGGAACCTATTCATAACATTAAAATGATAATTATTCATATCCATAACTTCAGCAACTTTAATAATTATCATGATATAATTGTTAATCACATGTATTTTAGCCATGACACCAAATTTCAATATCGTCCCTTGTTTAATCCTCCTCAGATATGCACTAAGACGTAGAATTTTGCAGTGTTGCTCGCCCATTTTGGCTAAGACACTGAACCGTCATCATGATCTGATAGCACTGTCCTATGTGCATTTATTCTGCATCAAAATACAGGTGTAACCCAACAATTAGCGCTTTGTTGAGTGTTTCTTGAGACGTTTTTATTCACCAGATGAGTTATCTTCTACGCTAATCCACAGTGGCAATGGGAAAGGTCAAATGCATTAAGGCCCGCTGAGCATCTCCATTCCATTCTACCTACCGCTAATTACATGCATCGCTCTACAGTCTGCGCGCACTGATTAATCGCAACGTCCTTTTCACAACACTGTCATTTGATGTGAGTCTATAATGAAGGCCAGCACGAGGGGGAGGTCCACGCACCCAAACAGGAGGAAATTAATTGATGCCACTTCAGGTCAACTTTCAAAAAAAATGTTTATTTTCGAACAACCGGTAAGCTAATTAAATTTTATAAGAATAGACACGTATTTATCTGTTGAATTGGGTCACGCTGCATGTGTACGAGAAGAATGTGGACTAATTTGAAGGTTGGATACAAAATGCCCTTCATATTTATATACAGTTTGGAAAATGGAATGACATGTGTTCAAATGTTTGCTATGTCAAATTTGAAGCGCAAGATGCCTTAAAAAAATGAAAATGTAGTTTTTGAGTCATGAGTGGGTTTGTGTCCCAATAGCCAAATGTCTTTCTGTGGAATTACATTGATCCAAATAAACTAGTTCTATGTTCGCAGAAATAAATATATGATAAATTAATAAGAATTCTTCCATTGTGAGTTTTTTTTTTGAGGAAAATCACAGAGTTATTAAGATTTTCCTCATGTTTCTACTTCATGAGGTTTGTGAGGCTTTTAACAATAGCAATAGAGGTACTTATAGACTATTTATTTCAATCCATTCAGTAAGTATACAAGCTCTGATTTGTATTACACTGCTTAATAGAATCATAACGGTACATATTTTATGAAGAATTGGATGTCATGAATAATCTAATAACAGCAGGTGACAACAGACCTTATTATGACAATGCATCACTGTGTAGTAACAGGCCATGATTCATTCTGAACAGCGATTGTGCCCGTGGCGAAATAGGTGCCAATGAAATGAATGAATAATTAAACTGAATCGTGGACATGTTACTGGCCATGGATTTGCATTTGGTTTTATCACACTAGCTAATGAAATCAAAGTTATTTTTTTGCCCAAAAGCTTGTGTCTGCTTTTACATGATCAGACTTTTAAAAGGTATAATGGCATTTTAAAAATATTCTTGCACATTTTAAACCCACCCAAATGTGTGCTTGAGTGTAATTTAAAGGGCCGGTACCAGATTTTTTTCCATGTACTTTAGCAGCACAGATATAAATCGATAAAATAAATCAGGTGTGTACTATCCATATGCTATATATATATAAAGTGTAAACTGTGGCTTGGGGGCCAAATGCGGCCCTCAGACAAATCTTTCTTGGCCCTCAAACTTCCAGGTGAATTGGCCCATGTTACTTTAAACAGTACTTTTTACTGTACATTTCTTAAAATCTTCTTTAACAAGCCCATATCAAATATTTAATGTGTCCTGTGAGGATGTGAGCATCATTTTGGTCTTAAAATGTTTTCATTAACCCCCTCTGCATGATCCCTGCATTTTTATTTTGCTGTTTTTTGTCTGTAAAATCAAGATATGAACATAAATAACAGATGAAACAGGCGCCTTCATTGCGTTGTACCTTCATCAGTCTGGCTCTGGATTGGCTCTTTGGTTGCTATGATACTCGTGGTCGGACTTCCAAATATGGATCTCGAAGTATGAAAGTTTATACAGTCCATGGTACTGTCCGCACCTGATTATAAAGTGTGCTTATAATTCCTGTGATGGCAAAAACAGCCTCTAAGTTATGAATAGCACGTATAAATTCATAAAGGTGAATAATTAGGATGCTCTGAATGCATCAGGTAAGTGAGGAATAACTTTATACCACTGCAAACCGTTTAAAAAGAACCAGTCCTGTTTTTAAATTTTTAAGACAGTAAAAATAAGGTACATCGCCTTTAGCATAACAAAATGTCTGACAGAAGTGAACAGACAGATGGCAGCATGCAGGAGAAACCCAGTGTTTTTGTGTGAGCCACTTTGATGGAACAAACTACTGTGAAATGTCTGACACTGAGCAATGTGCAACAGCTGCTGATTTCCTGCAGTGTCTGGAGCATTCAAACTCAGCTGAGGTGAGTCTACAACATAAACAAGTGTGCAGGCAGACACGAGGAAAGACTACCACTATGGTAAACTGAAGGCTCGCTAGAGACTGTCTTAACACAGTATTATTACACAGGTCAGTTAGTACGAATGTTCTTGTGTCTACATTCAAGTATTACAGAGGGGTTTGGAGAATTTCTCTTTATTTTTTATCTTGGATATAGATAAAGAACACATGATCTGAGTAAACACACAAATACAAAATAGCGAAATCTGGTAGGACTGGTAGTTACAATATATTTTTCAAAAGGCAGCTCTAAAAATACATTTAAAAAGCAAGTGTGACACATGAATAAAATACAATAACACACTTTTGACACATATATTTTGCCCAAATGATTAAATTGGTTAAAATGGTTAAATTTGCTAAATTTGCACCAAACTACAAAGCAGCCTTGAGTGACAAGAACATTTCATACAAGACTATAAGACGGCTGTGATATTGTGTTTTTAACATTGCCATCAAGTTATTTTTGGTTTTGGTTTTCTTTGAAAAGATAATATTCTGAAGATGAGTCATTTTCAGCTATCTCCCACATATACATGTGTCTTATAGCAGGCTCCCTATAGTGCTCGCTTCTATTTCAAGATGCTCACATTTCTTTGGAAACTTATAAGTTGAAGTCTTACCAAACAACTTTGCCATTTTATGTATTTGTCAATGGTTCTACCAAGTACACATGTTCTTACTTGCATCTGTTCTGATTCTTTTAATACCATCATCCAATTGGTCAATGATACTGGAGTAATATATTTAGTACTGAGACAGTCTTTTGGTCTAGCCTGCCAAGACTACTTTACAAAGATATATAGTCTGTCTCCAAAATGTGTGGCATGCAGATTAACCAACTAGAGAAATGCATATTTTGTGTCATCATAAAGAGAGAACATATTCTGTAATGTAGTTAGTTAATGACCAGTGCCTCAGGCAAACCTAATAAAGTAACATGAATGTGGTAAGTCTATTTTATTTGGAAGTTTACTAATGTACCACTGATGATTTAAACAAAATTAAGTCACTAAATGTGAACCTAGGGAATAGCTTTTGCAAACAGTGCAACGCAAATGTCCTTTAAAATTGCATTAATAACTCCCCAGTACAGTAACCTATTTATCCACAAAACAAGCAATTATTCCAAAAGTTCCCCGAAAGAGATTCCCACTGCGATAAAACCCTGGCCTATGGCAAGGATTATCAATTCCCTATCTGGAGAGGAGCAGGGATGAAGCCAGGCATTGCCCCAAGCCTGTTTCAATGATACAAGAAGTGCCTTTAGCTAAAGCTCTATCAAGACCATCTATATCCTCTGAATGCATCATTTTCAAGCACAACCACATTAGAGAAAAGTGCCATGAATATTTAGTTGTTTTTTTTTTGTTTTTTGTTTTTATCAAAACCACTAATCAACTAAGCCTTTCTCTAGTCATATTTTCTGGTCTATAACTTCAACAAACACCATCTGTTTCCATTGTGGCATGATTATTCAATTACAGTTTTGCCAAGCCCCACAAATTTTTATGCTGGGCAAATTTTGAAGAGGCCTCTGCACTGAGTTGATAATGTCTATTGTAAACAATTGTATTAGCTTACTCCTTTCAAAGCTTGTGAATACCTTGTCCAGTGGCCTCCCCAAACAACCAAAAAGGGAAAATTAAAAACATCTCAGAAGGAATAGAAGCAGCTCTCCGGGTTTCTTATCAGACACTGCCAGATGCCAGCCCACAACACCATCCCACACACAGCCTGGAGGTGCAGTGCAACACGGAGCCATCGCACTAGGGAGCGGGAGCCAGCTACAGATGCACGACTGCAATAGGATCTGGAGGAGAAGACATATAGCCGGGGAATATTCATAAGGAGAAGTGGAGCAGAGTGCGGAGGAGTGGGACCGGAGGGAGGCCAGCGCTGTGGATTGTCAGACTGAGGAGTAAAACCTTTCCTTCAGCCCGAGAGGGTTCTGACCAAAGCACCAAAGCAGCTTAGATGGTTCCTGACAGTGATCTGGTGCTGAGAAAAGAGAAAAAGATGCTCCCTCATTGC
Source organism: Periophthalmus magnuspinnatus (assembly GCF_009829125.3). Classification (NCBI taxonomy): domain Eukaryota; kingdom Metazoa; phylum Chordata; class Actinopteri; order Gobiiformes; family Gobiidae; genus Periophthalmus; species Periophthalmus magnuspinnatus. The sequence continues at coordinate 10,564,591 of NC_047147.1, read as the reverse complement.
AACACAGTGCAGGGAAGAATACTGTATTATTGTTGTATAAATACTTGAGTTAGGAATATGTTTGTGACTGTTTTTTTTTAACAGAGAAGTACGTTTGAGGGCCAGAGCAGTGTATCAGTGGGTTTTAGATAGCAGCCTCAGTGGTACTGGCGTAAGAACCAAGTGGCCACGATGGTTTCAGACAGTGATCCTGTTCCAAGTAAAAGAAAGTGAAGTCCTTTAAACTGGCTCCCTCGACACCTTAGTGGCAACAGTAAAGATGATGCAAATGCCTTGTGAGTAACAAGCTCCATCCATCATGCTTGTTGGTGCTCAGCCCAGCGGCAGGGGCATTCATGCACACAGAGCCCACAGGCTGCCTCACTGAGGAGTAGCTCTGAGAGTACCATGCACCAGTCTGAAACCTTTACACCAGATACGGTGTGTGATCAGGTCTTGTGATTAGATTGTGACAGACTGCTCAAAGTGCACTGGTGACAGGCCCAAATTAAATTTTGTTTCACTTTCTGTGCATCGCCTCAGAAACGCGGTGATGGCCTCCAGATGAACACAAAGTGTCAGATACACACATTCACACATGACGGCTGCAGCTGCTCCTGCCTCAACCCCTCTCTCAGCTGAAGGCTTATTACCACACAATCTCCAGCAAATAAACAGTGAGCAGGTCTGATATGTGAGGGCTTTTTCAGGGAAGTCACTATAGAACATGCAACGCACCAGGAAACAACTGGGTCTCAGGTGAAGCATATTACACTCAATTTAAGAAGCATGCTCATTCATTCTTCCACGTCTTCCTATTTATTATTTGTGTATTATTTTTGTCAGAAATGGGGACATTTACAACCATTACCTATGTGTTCCATACCCTAATAAGAGGTCAAAATGAATGCTAATCTTATTCATGGAAGATTGAGGTGGCTCGGTAATCAGCAGTTATGAACTTTATGACTGCATGCTAATATCTGTAACAAATTAGTTTTCCAATTGTGACCTGAACAAAATAGTGATGTTATGCTTCTAGATGTCCCAGACTAACCCGGAAATTTGAATTACTATTCCACCTTATCAATAATGCATTTCACCATCCTTCAGTCTCCATACCGAATGTTATTCTTATAGTAATTAACATTTTTGTTAGATATGTGAAAGGAAAGATGTGTGAATGCACCATAAACTGCAATGCTTCAGACAGTGATTTGCCTAATTAAATCTATCACATAAACTTCTAGAATAATCCAAGTCAAGTAAACTTTTTCTGCATAAACAGCCAGGGAGAATATTTGCAAATGGATTTAACGTTGCCATCTGTAACTCAAACTTTTAAGTACTCCCTAAAACCACCCTCGTCTGCTGCCCTAAAATGGGTAATGTAAACAATAGGAAGTGTTAGCAAATAGCCCAGGTCTGTGCCAATGCTAGCAGGTGATTCAGCTACATTTGCACAGGGAACCCCTCAGGAGATGAATATGTTTGGAGAGCTGGTCATCAAAATGGAAGTCTGCAGAACAATTTTGCAATGCTAATATATAACCATCAAGCATATCATTATGATCACCTGCCCAATACAGCTGTGTGTCAATCAAACTGCTCTGCGTTTGACATCCTGACCCAGCAATAATTTTTGCCCTTAAACAGTAAGAGCAAATGCTTGTTTTAAGACATTTTGTCATCTTCCATCTCCTGGTTCAGCCTGTGTTTTCTATTCTATTTCTATTTCTATTTTCTATTGAACTGCAGACTGGCAACACCTAACATGAGCTGTCCTTTTCAATTTGATTTTGTCTAAAAAAATAACACATAAACGGACATTCCATATTGATTCCCTGAACATAAACAACGCCAATTTTTTATCTTTGCCATCTGACAAATTACTTCCTTCTGTCTGAACTCTGTATCAAACCACATACTTTTACTGACAGGGGACTGGCTGTGAACCTCATGATTAAAAAGACCCAAGCTGATCATTGATGATTAAATCTGAAATGAATCTTGATCTTGATTAAAATTAAATCCACGACGGCCCTACTTTTAGCCAGCATAAATTGTCAAAAGACATTACCTATTTTTTAGTAAGAAGTACAACAAAAGTAAGAAGAACTGTTATTAACTCCATGTGTTGTGACACACAATGTTATGCACAAATATAAATTACATTCAATCTCATATACCTGTCTTGAATCCTTTCAAAGTGCAATGTTTCCAATTTGTGTGTGCAAAGATTCAAATCAACTGAAGTTAATCTATCTGTGATTGAGTCAGCCAATATTACGGTTATAATAATAGGATTAACTTTTGTTTCCTTCTGAGTATGTGACTTGCATTGAAACCTGGATAAGGATGCAGTTTTTAATTGGATTTTGAGGTGTTTTCAATGACGTAAGCCAAAGATCATGAAAGAAAAGTGGAAAGTGATCTGGAGATATGTGCGCTCCTCTTTGATGTTCTATGCACTTTGGTGGTTCTGATAGCAAGGGGCATCTTACAAAGACGAGGTGCTAGGTGGTCTTCGTATACACCCTTTTTTACACAACTAGCTTGATCAAAAACATGAAAAAATTGAAACAAATCAAAAGGCATGCGCAACAAAGCCACTTGATCATCTGTTGCTTGCTCCATAATGCTAGGAAGCCTTAGCAGATGTAGCTCTGATCTCCATACACTTCCTCCGCCCACTGGTTTTACTGGGAACTGCCAAAACATACTAAATACTTATGTGTTTTATAGATCAGAAATTCCAAGCCGCGCAGTCCAGCGAGAGTGAGTGGGTGACGAGTCCTTTTAAGTGCAGATCAGTCAGAGTTGAACGCTATTGTACCGGCGACTACATGGGAAGCACCACAAAGCCTTTTCTGTGGGTGGAGATGTGTGAGTTACATAAATGTGGGGAAACACTGGCAAAGGTATAGATTGAAAATAAAAGCTTAAGTTATGCAAGAGAGTCTGTCAATAAAGAATAATAGTGTAGGTTGTGGCACCAGTTCAAAGTATATATAGGAGTTTACATACAGCTACTGAAATTGAATTGACTAATCACAGAGAAGGTTTGCTTTGGAAATCTAGTTTGGACCTCAGGTGGGCTACATCCTCAACAGAAAATAAAGTTACAAAGATGACACAGAGGGATATATTCAACAAGAACAAAAGAATAATTAGGGGATCACTAGAAAAAAATACAGTGATGAGTTCATGCATTTGATTTCGCTACTTATCTGTGTACATGGTGTTTTTAACAGCATTATCTACTGCTCCTAGTCATTTTTGTTTGTCAATCTTTGTGCAAACTGTAAATTTGTCAGCAACATCACGCAAGGCTGCCCTGATTACACCACCTGGCAACACTCGACAAGACCAATCGCAGTGTTCCTTTTTACCTCCAGACCCCGCCCCTTTGCCCAACTCCTCACCTCATCTACCCTTTTATTCCTCCGGGTGCGGCCCAAAATTGTGGAGCTGATTTCCACCCTCAGTACGTGCAAAGAATTGGGCAATGGCATCTCAAATATAGGACAATAAAGATTACCTGTAGATGTATGAATCACTCAGAATACAACTTTGACTCCTTTATAACGTAGATAAAAGCTTGTACATAATATATCTCATTGAATTCATAACTCTTCATCCTAAACAACAAACATGTCCTCTGCTGTTAAACGTCTCTGCTAGCTCCAGTGCTATGATGCAAGAGTTACATAAGGCCCACTCCCTGCGTTATTGACGTGCGCAAACAACCAACTGTCAATAGCGTTTTCCTTCCGTAGCCAACGCCTGTACGCTTCTAACACGCAAGACACGGCTTTGTGAATGAACTGCATGCATGTGTGCCATAAGGTCAGTATTACTCAGTCTGCCTGGCTGCGAGCTAGAGCCGCCTCAATTTGAGAATCAGTGGGGCAGGGTGCAGTGAGCTGACAGGAACCTGATAGGCTCTGTGGTCACTGGGCCGGCTGTGTACCGACCGCATACATCCCACGCTGGAGTACATTGATTGAAACGTTACAGTGTGAGGGAGGAGAGAGAGTGTTCTGTCAAACTCAGCCCAGTGGGATGGCCAGCTCCTGGAATCTATTTATCGACTCCTGTTGGCTCCTTGCGGCTTCGTTTGACAAGCTCAGGTGCTACCAAGGACATCTTCGCAGCAGTGAACTTCAGATGCCCCGCAGCTTTGCCCCAAGACTCAGCTCAATACTACCGGCGGCCAGTATACCACCACACCGCTCAAATACCCACATGTGAAGCGGGTTTTAGGCAGTAGATTAATAATTGTGTGAATTTTTCTTTGAATCAATAAGGAAATGCAAAAAAACAAACAAAAAACTGCACCACAAGAGTTTGTTCCAGTTTGAAGAGGACTGGATCAAAAGTCTATATTGCTGTTGCTGTTACCAGGAAATGAAATCCACTCTAATTCACCTATCCTTATTTCCCTACTGAAATGCAACTACCACTTCTGCAGGTTCGGTATCTGACATTTTGCATCGAGATTTGTTGTTTAATAAAGTTTCATCGACCAAACTTCTACCGCAGAGCAAAACAGTTTTTTTTTTTTTACTCTGCCAAGTACTCCACAACAACTGCTTCTGTGATCTAAACTACAAAGCTAAAACCGAAAGTACGCGAGGATATCCAACATTTTCGTTTACAATATCCCGAAAAGAGTTACATTTTGTCCACAAGTGCACTCTTCACCAAAGACACAAGGCCCTTTCACTTCAAAAGAGGTTTGATGAACTGTGCAGCACTGGACCAAAATGAAATAACAGAAGACAACTGTGTGTAGCTTCTTATTGTTAGGGAATAAAGCTGTAGTTGTTTCTGTGTAGACTCTGCACAACTGACTGGGTTGCATTGGACGAGGTGCACTTGGCTGAAAGGTGACCATCCCCAGGTAGGACGGTCATGGGAAGGAAGGTCAGAGGGAGCGAAATGTTGTACTAATAAAAGTGAAGCAAAAGTGAGACTGTGTGGAAGCTTTTTAGGGAATAAATCTGGACAAACTTTGGTCCAATTTCCACAAAAAGTCCTCGAAGCCGTCAAAGCAACACGGTAAGGAAGATGTATGGTTCTTTGTGTTTTGAATTCATTTGTAAGTAATAGAGGCTGAAAGGGGTATTCAGGGGAGTACTGCTGTGTACTTATAACTGTTTATTATTATGGTAGTGGTTCTTCTTTTTAAAATTAACCAACAAATACATTTCTAACTTGTTTCCAGTCCAATTCCAGTGATTATAGTGCCCTTTAGTCAGTTTTTACAGTTCTGACACTTGCTCCTACAGGGACCTTGAGGTAATGAACAAAATATTTCTGAGTGACACTGATATGATGCAAGTGCGTGAAATCAAATCCATTTCACTCAAAGTTTCCCATCTTGTGCTTGTCTACGAAGACTTTACAGATTTCACCTTGATGTACTTCTGAAAGTGAAGGAGCTCTCACTTGAAGCAAAAACTAAAGTTACAAGAAGAAGAGCGGTTCAAGGGTTTGTCTACACCAAGGTTAGATTTTTTTTTTGTTATTCATCTTCTGCGGGTTTATATTTCTTTGAATTCACAGTCCTTATGGGCCATATGTGGGATATACCCAGAAGAGACCAGTTAGTCATAGGGTTAAGACATGAAAAAGACAGGATAACAGGCAAGAATCAACAAGTCAGTCTCAAACAAAAAGTCTTATATACCGTATTTTCTGGAGTATAAGTCGCACCAGCTAAAAAATGCATAATAATGAAGAAAAAAAACATATATTTCACATATAAATCGCAGTATAAGTCGCACCCCCGGCCAATCTATGAAGAAAAGTGTACCTAAAAGTCACGACGGCAATAGTAAGCTTCTGTAGCCTCACCTGCCCTGGGATCAACTGACAGAGGTAAGGCTACTGTCTCCTCCATTAGCCTCAATAACCACCACCAATAATTCAGTCACCACAGTCATACATTTGAACACTTTTACTTCTAATGCATTTTTGAGGAACACGCTCCTGACACTTGGGTTTTGGATGAAAAGACAACAAAAACGTGCTTGTTCAGAGACAGAAATGAGGACCAAGAGTCAGTCTGTCACACCCCGAACTGGACATTTTAAACATAAGACCGGCAGCCATGTTTGTCCACAAAATAGAGCCTTCACTTCTCAACTCCCCTTCACTGCGGACAAAAGCACATGTGCCGGTACAGCTTTTTAACAGCATTAGTTCAGCTGCAGTGGTTTTGTCACACCAAACTAGGCGAGGATAAAAAAAAAATGTGCAGATTTAGTGCAGATCAATGCTCCCGTTGCTTAGAAATTGTGCATTGTGGAGCAGCACTACAGCGTCAGAGGTGGCCTATTTACAGAGCTTTACATAAACACGGTTGGATGACCAACTCCAGCAAGGTGCACATTCTTTTGGACCACACTTAAGCACTATAATGTTGTAGAAAAGTTATATAATTAAAACTATAACTTGATTCTTTACTATTTCGAGGAAACAACAACAGATTTACGCTGAATTTCAGATAGTGGAATTGGTGGTTATCATTTTCAAGGATAGGCTATAAGGCTATCAGAATAACACTTACATAACATTTTGGAATCAGTGTGAAATATGTACTTGCCATTTTAATCAAAACTGAAAAAAGCCATGTACAGTGTATAAGCATGCTCCATATTTTGTCATTTCAATTTCCAAAAACAGCAGTCGCTTTACAAGGCTTTGACCAACCAACGAACAAAAGATACAAAAAACAACACTGAAACTGTTATTAGTCAATGACAGATAATCAAAAAGTTTGTTTTGGAATCGAAATAAAGTACTAGAATTGTATATACAGTAAGAGAGATATATGTTGTTGGAATTGGGTCCTTATCCCGGTTGAACCTTCCATGCTAAAGACAGTCCCCTCATCTGACTCCCTCTTATTCCCACTGGGCTCAAAGACAAATACATCAGATAGAGGGAGATTTATTATTCATAGGGGCACAATGCATCATGGTATCTCGCTCATATACTGAATGTCAGCTTAAACCATAAAAATGTCATCAAAGCAGCGTGGGCATATTGGCTAAACAGAGCCTGCATGTTCAAAGCACCTCCACACTCGTAATGATTTAGAAACGTGTGGGCATGAGTGTATTGCACTGATGCTCAGCTCTCAGTGTCTTGAACCTATACACTGTTCTTTAATAAGGTTAATAGACAGAAGAGAGTGTAATTACTGATGAATAATTTAGACAATTGCACACAGAGCTCCTTGGAGGATCACAATGTCTTTTTCATAGCACTAAAATGGTTATGTGCTGCATAGAGATTTATCTTGCAGAGTGTTCTTATGTGTGTGTAATGTAATGATTTCAGTTCGGATATGAGAAATTAATTTTAGCATGCAATGTAGTGAAAGATTTTGCGTCTGCCCCAAGTGAGCGCCTCGTGCCCTCTTGGAACTGGAAAACAAATGAACTAGAAACGGACATTGACTCAATTAATGTATTTATGAACTGGAAATACATGCTCCCAATTTGTCCACTGAGATAACCGCCCCAAAAACATGATTTCATTACTGTCTGAGGGGCTAAGTTGTTTGCTATAGCAGTATAGGCCTGAACAATTTTGGAAAATTATCAAATTGCTCTTTTTCTGACAGATGAATGGATGTTTTAATAGGAGGATTCTGTTCAAATTCACATTTTAAACCTGACCAGGAGAGTTCATATTTTGGAGAAGAGTGAAATATGAACTGCTAGATAAACTAATACAAGATTTACATGCATTTCAGATACATTTTAGCAGGGTTTATACATAAGACTGGATATTTAGTTTGCAGTGGAAAATATGTAACTTAAAGGGCCCATATTATGCTGTTTTCTAATCTACGTTACAACATTTCCTTGTGGAAAACATACCCGGAGTGCTGTTTTACTTATTTACACATGTTTAACACACAGACCCTGCATATTTAGGCTGAGTTCTTCTTTTAAACTAATAAAGGAATAATCAAGCATGTGTGAATGAACGACGACATTATAGCATGACTTAAAGCTCAGAAGAGTCCATTTTGTGCAATAGGACCTTTAAATAACAGCAGTTTTAATGATTTTACTAATGTGAGTTGTGATTTCGATTTGATTGTAGCATACGTCTTGCCTTAGGACTAGAGATAGCCTTACCCTTTTTTATTTTCCTTTCACAAGTTATAACATAATCACCCTTCAACTATGCTCAACAAATGTATACACTTGACTTATGCCTCCCACATACTGCACAGGCTTGAATGAAACATAATGTAATCTATTCATTTATGCACACCTCACACAAAAGCCTCAACACCAGTAATAGTAGTAGTAGTATTAGTAGTAGTACATCACGTCACTCTACATAATTTCTACACCAGATACACAGAACATAATTGGGTTATTGTGGGCTCAGTTGTTAGCGCTATAAGAAAAGGTTAGAATAAAGACCACAGATGATTGGCTGCCTACGAGAATAGAAGAAAAATCAAAGTCTAATTGATGGAGATACTCTCTGCTGGAACGCATTAATATGTATGGAGATATATTTGTAAGACAGATCAAGGACACTGGCAGAATGTTTGGGAAGAGGTAAAATGGACCCCAACAATGACAGCCCAATAGGGGGGCATAGAAGTCTGTCCGTTCACAAGCAGCAGAGATATTACAATGTCTCTATAGTGGTGGAAGCTTGGAGCGATTCGAAAAGGCGCTGGAGCAGTAATGACTAATACAAAAAACAACAAGTGCCACAGCAAATAATATCTAAAGTGGTGCATTTGTACAGATGAGGGAACACAAGCCAAGCAGAAAATGTCTCTTTTGGCAAGACGGCATCCATTTTAATCACCACATACCGATTCAACAGCAGCACTCACGGTACTAAAGGGAAAAGTCAACTGCATGGAAATGGAGCTGTGTGTCCAGGACATAATAACAGCTAATTTAGTTATTTACTATAAACCAGGAAAGAAAGGTAATTCACATGGGAAGAATGTATGTTTTGGCTACACATATACTGTAAGCTTTACTTTGACTATGACATTATGTGACCAAATGACTCAAATGTGACTCAAAATGTAGTCCAACACCCCTAATCACATGATTTTCAGTTTCAGATCGTAAAACACCAAGATAGATTGGAATAACAATGGGTGTCAACATATTAACGCTGAAAGCTAACACATTGTCCCATGAACAGAACATGTCAGGTAAAACTACTAAACACTCCCTCTTTGTCTAATTAAAGTGCATTTTCCACCTTCAAAGCACTTTAGCACTCACTCATTTATACACCAGTGTCTTGCCAATGGACGCATTCATCTACGGGAGCTGGAATTGCACCGCTAACCTGTGTGTCAGTGGATCTGACTGCTCAACTAATGATGTTTATGTCAAGAGCGAGATTTAAACCACCAACCTTCAGATCAGCGGACAAGCACTGTACCAACTGAGCTACCGTCGCCCCGTTAGAAAAGTTGTGGGAAACTAGAAGGTTTTCAGCAGTTTACAGCGGTGGATGTTAACAGTGATGATTAGCTCCTCTAATTCATGAATCATGTGTATCATTTTTTGCTGCACATTTGCATATGGCAAATTTGAAATGACTGTCACAAGTTACTGATTAAATATTGATTTATTCATCAAAAACTGTTTAATAATGTACTATTGGTAGACTTCATTAACCCTGAGACCGTATCTACTGGGACGAGAGCACAATAGACAAGTCCATCAGTAACTGTTTGAGTAATCATGTTATTTCAGGTTTCCAGTCTTAGTCTTAGTGAGTGATTGAAGAATTAAAAGTGTCAGGGCAGAGTTAGCATTACCCAGATCTGAGTCTTTATGGACTTTGTGTTGGCTCATTAAAAGCAGTGCTATCAATCAAACACTACATTAATGATTTGTCCAAAAGCTAATGAGGCTAATTTGAATTTCAGCTAAATCACTTTTCACTCCAAAAATTATGTTGTGTCTTGTGCATTAATCATCCAAATCTTTTCAAGTTCAAACAAAAGAGTTAAATAATTTATATGTGCTTGTTCAAAAAAGGTCACTAAAGGACTATCCTCTGTCTTTTCATACAGGCTATTTATAGAGAGAATATTAGCAGGAGAAAAACAAGTCCTGAAAGACACTGATTGCCATTAAGGACCATAAAAGGATGAAAATATGAAAAGCCAAGTGAGGTACTGCATCCGTCAACTTAAGGTTAAGGTACAACTTATTGTCCCTGTAGGGAAACGTTTTGCTGGGGCAGTGGGCAACCGCTGTGGTGGCTGAGGGCCCATCTCCAGATCTTGAGCTAGGCTTGGTCAGGACTACCTTAGGGTCCAGTAGAACGATGAAAACTGAGTAAAACCTGGAACCTTCTTGTTGTGAGGCAAGAATGCTAGCCGCTCAGTCACCGTGCTGAGGAAATTTGAAGTAATTGTGACACTACTTTACTCTAAAATGTAGTGAAGAAGCCAAAATATGTTGTAGTTTGTCCTGCTTTGCCTGGACTGTTCCACTTTGCAGTCTAGGCTAAGTAATAGCATCTCCTGGGTTGATATCTCTTTCTATCATTGTTATCACTTGAATTTAACTTCAGACTTGTCAATCACTTATATACTCCTCTTATTCTGTCGTTTACCTTGGTTTTAAGTGCTTAGAAAATCCTTCCTCCTTTGTGGTTAGCAGCGTGTTTACTATGCAATCAGTGTGACAGTAGTGAGTGAGCTGAGTTGATATTGTTCAGTGTGGGGGTGACTCCTGTACAGACTCCAGCTGAATCCTCTCTCTATCTTTCATCACTTTTCTTTTATCTTCCTCGAGCCTGTGCCTGGATCCCAATTGCTGCACTGCATGATATATGACGTTCCATCCAGGCAGTGTATGAAAAATAAATTAGATTCCCTTACACTGTTTCCTGATCAGCCCCCACCAACAGCACCACCCACACCCACCTCTCTTTCATAATACTTGCTACTGTCTTCCCTGTTCTCATGCAGCTAGACACTTCAACAAAACACTTCAGAACTTCACACATCTCTATTATTGCTTGAAAATAATTGCACTTAATTCATATACAGTGTCGTTTGCATGATGTAAATACTCAATACTGATCCAGAACTGATTTTTAGATTTCCTTTATGGGCTTGAAAACATCTCTAGTGCTCACAAAATGTCTCCAATAAACAAAGGCACTGAGCTCTGAGGGCACTGCTGCTCTGGACATTGGCTGGTGCTCCTGCTTCATCATCGCCCTGTTGGCTTTAGGCTGGCCCGGGTGAGACAGGACTGGGTCAGGACCACATGTGCGTGGGGTCACATGTGCGTGGGGCCATGACAAACTCAGGTAGAACGCATACAGTGAAAGCTTAAAAAGGAACCACTGAAAAGGCCCAAAAAGAGCCTCGGCCCAAAAAGAGCCTCAGCCCAAAAAGTGCCTCATCCCAAACTCCCGGTGCTCCAGATGGCCAGTCCAGCCCAGGTAAGTGGTGAAGGATTGTGTATACAAAGACTGCGAATCTGAATTATTTTCTACATGCACTTAATTTAATTTGTTATTTTTAAATATATTGAACGTACAAATTCCTGCTAGGGAGGTTAAAAAGCCTAAAAGTTGTTCTCCTCACCACTTACATTACAGGAACCCTCAGTAAATACCTGGTAACTAGAACAAAAGCAGTTTTCTTTATACTTTTATGGTGGCCTCATCACTTCATTGTATTTCAGTCGCTTTAAACCCTGGCCGCCTGTGTTGTTCTGTTGGTTGTTTACATCTGTTGCTCTCCGCTGGCACTGTATAGTAAATCCAGAGTGCACCGTCTGGCACCAGTTAGATTAAGCTGTATACAAGATACATTATATCTTCAAAACAAACCTCATCTACTTTGCCGCCAGCCACTAAGATAGTTTAGCACTTGGACCTCAAGTAAGATGCACTGGATGATGACACAAAACAGAAACCTCTTTATAATAACTTGAACAACTTAATTAGCCTTAAGGCAGATTTATTCTGCAAAATCAACTTCTCAGAACTTCTAAACATGTTATGGTTGTTTCCCTTTCTGATTTAGCCTCTCAAAGTTGTATTTGGAGTGATTTGCGCAATATTTCTCCAATGGCACATGCCCACTGCTCTGTAGTTACTTTATTCTCCAGTTTTAATTTTTTAACCAGTGATACATTTAGGATTTGGCAGTGTCACATTGTCATTTTGAGTCAAATGAAAAAAAAAAAAATCCACTACTCACTAACATGATCTGCAGCTGTACATAAGAAGGGCCCACAGCTTCAAGGCTCTTTGTTGTGATGACATTTACAGCACTGTAAAGACACTGTTTTCTAATGTGGAAGTCAATGAACTTGTTTAATTTATTAAGTCATTTTAAATGAATATTACAATTTAAAGTGTACAAATTATATTATAATAACACAATGATCCACAGTGTCATAGATTATAGCTGTATAGCAAGCTCAAGCACAATAGGTCTTCTTTAATAAAGCATGAAGAAATAATGAATCCACCATGAACAATTACTTTTTAATATTTGTTTAGAATTACTCAGGCTTAGCAAGTGCTTCGTTAAGGGGCATAGGGTTAAGAGGTAGGGTTTGGATATTAATAAAGTACTTACTAAGAGAGAATCATTTATGATATGAAAGTCTTTCTTCATGCTTTATTAAGGCTAATCAGGTGTACAAATAATAGAGTGCTGCTGAAAAAAAATAATTTAAAAAAATCAAATATTGCAGACAGAATTTGCAGAAGACAGAAGCATCCCACTTGGGCACAGCTCAGACGATATAAACAGCAAATTATATCTCATTATGCAATATGCCAACAAATGATGAATTTTGTTTAGAAGAAATGCATTATGCTCAGGGGTGCTATTCATAGAAACCAGCTTTCAATGTCTATAAAGGCCTAACATAGTGAAGTGTCACAATGCAGTAATTGTTGAGTTAACATCTCCACTAAGTACAAGTGTTCCTCATTAAGATATCAGACATGCACAGTCACAGGAGGAAGGGCTGAACTAATTGAAACAATGTATGATGGATTCCCGGGACATTCCTGAGAACAGAGGGAGTTTCTGTGGAGTCGGAGCCTGGTGCATTTTCTAAGTGTAGGTCAAGAATGATTTATCAAGCCTTCAATCACTGCAAGCTAAAAATATAGCAACCTAATCCAGTAGCTCCAGTTTCATAGGCCCCTATTTAAATAAAAACACTATGGAAACTCACAGTGATATAGATAATAAGAAATAAGGGAAAAATATGATCATGTGACCTCCTTCCTTTGGCCACGTCACCAATTTTCATCTTCTTTTTGTGGTGCGTGATCCCCATAGATTAACATGCAAACTCCTGTCTCCTTTTTTTCCCCAGCTTTCCTCTTAATTAGTCGTCCTCCATCATGATGCGGTTGATTGACAGGTAAACGTAACCAATCGCATTGAAGTGTGACCTCAAGAAAGAAGCAGACACCTCGTACAATGCATCGCTAAGAAACTGAATCATATCTGAACCACTTGCTTGTCTCTATGAACATATTTTGTGTTTGTGTGCACGTAACGCATCAGGCAGGTCAGATCTGTGGAGAGGAGATCCCGCTCACAGTAAAAATGCATGTTCAAAGTTTTTAAAGCAATAAAAACTTGAATTTAATACACGCCTTAGTAATCATTTATCATTTATTCAGCAGTTATGTATGCCGTGTTTAAAGTCTTAATAATAATTCCACTTACTAACAAATTGTGTACTTGTTATATGGTGACGCATTCTGTCCCTGACCCTGTGTGGTTTAGAGTGAATTTACAGCTCTTGAAGCTCGTCTCTTTGATGCTATGAGACTAGGGAAGTGTGACAACGATAGACACACATAGACACACGCGCGCGCACACACACACACTACAGTTCTGAGGCAGTAACAGTTCAGCCTTCACTGTGACGTTCCAGATATTAAACTTTCGTCAGAGTAGACCGCCTCATCCTGACGAGCTGCCACCCACTCATAACATGTACTACCTTCTGTGTGATGCAACGTGCAGCAGGTGAGAAACGCAAACGGAGCCTGCAGGAAAGGCGTCATTGTAACGTTCTGGAGCACATGCTGATTTCAATATGAGCTGTTAAAAGTAGTAGAATTCTCAATTATCAGTGGGTCTACAGATTCAACCAACCAGCCCATCATATCTTGCTGTAGAAAATTACATAAATATGATCATGATGTAAAGTGTTTTAATCTGATTGTGATTTTATGATACTGGTCACACACTATGATGATCTATTAGACAATGCAAATAAAAGAAAACCAAGGATTTCACCGTTGTTTGGTCAAGGTTTAAATTTTTTCACACAGCATTTGAACCAGGTGGGTAAAAAATAGTTCTAGTTTAAGAGACATGCCCCAAATTATATATAAAATCCAAAATGGTAATTACGTTTAAACTAAGAAGTATAATGATCAGGTGGCTCGGGGATCTGTTACAAATGGGGGGAGGTATTCCGGGCATGTACCACCGGGACGACACCCCAAGGAAGATCCAAGACAAACTCGAGGGACTGTCTCTAAGAGCTGGAGGAAGTGTCTGGGGTGTTAGAAGTCTGGGAGTCCCTGCTTATACTGCTGCTATCGTGATTCGGCCCCAGATAAACGGAAGAAAATGGATGAATTATCAAGTGTGAATGGTTAAACGGACGCAACAACATTGATTTTGTTACTCAGAGTTAAAAGTCATCGTACATAAAGTCATTTTGATAAAGAACAGAACTGAAGATCCAATGTAATCTTTATGCCTTATTCGATCAAAAGCATAATGCATTTTCTTACCTATATCTCGTGGTATTGTGCCATATGGTCCCTCGGAAACACCTCAAGGCTGCTCATTCACACCCAGTCAGTGCGGAGGAGAACAGGCCTGAACAAAGACAGAGGACATTGTAAAGTTAAGGCCACCTGTGAATTCACAAAAGAAAAGAAAAAAAAATCAACTGTATGTTACTGATCATGGCCACAGTATTGTATAGATTATTTGATCCTTTCACTAGCAAAACGCACCCACATAAGGCTAAAGTGACTACGCATCCATCCGCAACTCTTCTATTTCTCCAGCGATATTGTCCAAGAAATAGGAAGTGCGCTGTTAGCATGTAGTTGTTAGTTTGAAAAGCGCTTGAAAAGATACTCAAAATGCATGAGGTAACTGAGAAGTAACTTTAAACAACTGCAACCCGTTTAAAATGAACTCGTTTTTCACATATCTAAACATTTGCTAGTGCTGCATTGTTTTGGACAAATAAAAAATCAAATTGCCATTTTTCTGACAAGAGCGCACACTGTAAACAACTCCATTTCAGAACAGTTTGCAGAGGTATGAGACAGGATCTTTAGTTCTTCGCAGAAATAAATAAATAATGTTGATTTCATAATGGCGTCAACTCAAAGTGATTGCAATATTTCGTGCAAATGATATTTTTCTGAAGGAATTATAGTCTTCTCAAGCAAAAAAAATAATAAAATGCCCTTAAACTCTGGAGAACTGGGGAGAGTGGGGGGGGGGGATGAGATTACTTTATGGAAAATTATTCAAATTAAGCTCAGCAGGCAGTTCAGGACCCATCGGAATGACTAAACACGTGCTCCCTTCGTCCTCTTGTCCCTAGAAGCTCTTTTCACTCTCAAGTAGCAAATATCTTGTTTTTGGTAGCACTTGTATTCATTAATGACTGTGAATATGATTATGTTGTTTGCAACTGCCCCAGACTCCAAACGCTTAAGGTCATTCGAGTGTGGAACGAATATTTTAGCATTGCTTTTTGAAAAGTAATAAAAACAAAATGTCCACCGAATGATACCAGACTGTGCACAGAAGTGAAAAGTGAAATTAATGAATACCTAAACAGAAACATTTACATTTTATGATTATGTGAATTTTGTTTTTGGCCTGTGCTTACACATTAACCTCAAGGAAATTTCAGTTTATTGTAACATGACTGTGGTGAGGGACAGGGACTTTGCTGAATTAAAGGATAAGAAGCTCATTCCAAGCACGATTAGGAATAAATAGACGATCGAATGGTAAATAACACGTACGACATTAAACTTATCAACCTGGATTTATTCTATTGCACATTTTAATGCACAAAAAACATGAAGAACCATGCCTTTCTGCTGTGAGTGGATTTGACCATGCCATCACCTGCTTGTCTCTATGGCACATGTGTCAAACTCAAGGCCCGTGGGCCAAATTCGGCCCGCCACGTCATTTTATGTGCCCTGCGACAAAGTAAATTAAAAGGTATGACTGTCTTAAAATATCAGTTTAGGAGCCTCACAGTTAAAAAGCCATGTTTTTCATGTCTATGCAAATCCATATGCTATATTTGTAATTTGAATAAGTAATAAATATAGAAATGGTTAATTAACAAGATTAAAACATAGTGACATTTATCTTACAGTTACATTTGGCCCTTTGAGAGCAACCATTTTGTTGATGTGGCCCTCGGTGAAAATGAGTTTGACACCATTGCTCTATGGAGTTACATGCCTTTAAAGCCACACTACGTAACAATCCAGGCCAAGCAATACCATACTGTACTCTCAAGCTGAAAAACTACACAGTACACCGTTAACCCTACTCAACAACATTGACTTACAAAGCTAGCATGTACATTCCGAGGTTAGCAATGTATTCCAAGGGGGCGCAAACCAATATAGCCTTTTCCCCACGCCAGAGTAAACCATGTGTTAACAAACAGCTCCGTGCCTCAACCATATTCATACACTACACGCTATGGGAGTCTGTGACAATGCCTGAAGGAGATAGTCGAGTGGAAATAAGAAAAATAGTTGTAAAAAGGTGTCACATTTTTGATACAACCCAGTGATTTTCTGATTTATTTTGGTTTCCTTACCTCTGGATACGCCTGTAAACACAGATCTCTTATTTATGTTGTTTTAGCTCTCCGGCTCTGTACCAAAAGCCATCTCCTTTTTTTATATTCCGCGCATTGCTTTCATTGCTTGTGTTTATATGCCCCTTCCTGTGCATTTGCCTTCCCACGCTAGAACAACATGATCTTGCCTTTCTAGTCCACTGGCTCCCTCGTTCGCGCACACATGCACACTCACGCTGGGTTTTTGTGCTTCTCGGGGACATTACATTGACTTACATGGATTTTCCTGATCTTAACTTTAAAGTAGGACTACAACATATTCTAAATCGAGGAGAGAAGACAAGTGGGGTGAGATCTGGGGGGATAAGGAACAGCGTGATTGCTCTAACAGTTATCCTTATTTACAACTCTACCCCTGCAGCCAGGTGTTCGTAATCGGAAACACCTTTAATCAGGGCAGTCTTGTGTGATGTCACATAGTACTTGAAATTGCAGTGGAGTCCATCGAAGGCAGCACACTGGATTTGAACAGAAAGATTCAATTATACGTAGATTACTCTTAAATTTCCCAAAAAGGATCAGGAAAAGTACACAATACTAATAAAATACCACATACAGAGGACCATAGTCACGATTTTAACTCATATCTGAATGTTTTGGGGGGTTTTTTATGTAATGATACAGGATTTACTTCATGGGGATTTTATTTTTTGTCCCCATAAGGAAATCAGGTTCCCATGATGTAAGCGTGTGCACAGATTTGAGTCCACGCAACACTTCTTTGCCTGTCACTAGGGAATCACGACACGCCCTCTTCTCTCAATTCAAATTCAGTGGCTCAACTCTTTACCCCCGCCCGCCCTCCGCCAACCCCGCTCGCCCTCCCCACCCTGTTTTATCAGCCTGATGAGTGCAAGGCATGAGCCCCCAACGGCGCTGTGATTTCTGGGGCAGATCTAGCCTCATCAACAGTTCATAGCCGACTGGGGGTAGCCTACAAAAGGAAACCGATGCTTATTTGGCAAGACCCCCGGCAGGAGTTTGAACTGTCAATCCTATACGGCTAACAATGACTTCCTCCCAGGATGTATTGGGATAACCTGAGAGAAAGCCTGACTGGAATATTTATTCAAATGACAAACCCTGATTGGGGATGCTGCGTGGAGAGCGCTGATTCGATTTACCTGGGGTTTTCTCTTTCATTAAGTTGTTATTAGCTTTTAATTCCTAGCAGCCAGAGAATCCCAATTACTGATTAGCTACCCACTCATTAAAATGTCTCCATGACTTTTGAAGTGCCAAACATTGGGGATTAAAAATAAACCGCCGTATGTTTTCGTCAGAGGGAATTCAGGTAGACTTGAGTATTTAATAATTGGACTTGTCAGTTCAGAGGAAATTCATATGCAAGCTTAAAGTGGATGGCTTATTTTGTTTTTCTTACTATGGACTTTAAGCAGGGTAAACTAAATGCGGCATGACTTGCACCGACAAATAAGTGACATTAGGATTTACATGTCAGACTCACAATTATTTCAGTGATGGAAGTAGCTGGAAAGACATCAAAATGAAAGCAGAACATATTTTTCGATGCTTTTAACCACAACCTCTTTGTGAACAGGAAGAAGAGCTTACCACCTATCATTCAGAGTCCAAGGCAATTAGCTATTTAGTACAAAATCAATGAAGGCTGTAAAGTCTAAGCACCAAATGTGCAATGTTAGTTAGAAAAGTAATTGGATTGCTTAATTGTCTACTATATGTTTATCATTGTTTATTTATTATACAGTAGCGCAGCTAGTAGCGTTTGATTACTGATCCGAAGGTTGGTGGTTCGATTCCCGCTCTCAACGTAAACATCATTGGTAGCACGGTTAGATCTACTGACCCACAGGTTGGCGATGTGATTCCAGCTCGCACAAATGAATACCGTTGTTGTATTTTTTGGCACTTAACCCGCCTCGACCCCAGTGTCTGCGTACACTGGTGTATGAATGTGTGTGAAGAGGTGAGTGGTTCCTGATGTAAAGTGCTCTGAGTGCCTTAAAAGTGGAAGAGCTATATACAAATCTGATCGTTTACCATGTCGTTGCGCAAGCTACTTTACCCACATGTGGTTCAGAAGGCGTACCGTGGCTGGATCATCTTGAATATTGTAACATAAGTACTTCAATACGCTTGGACAGTAAAATCAGCCAAAGTCAGTGTATTTGTCAGTCAATCAGAAGACTTTTCTATTGTCATTGTCAGTGAACACAACTCACAAACTAGGAACTTTCTTCAGTGATAAAGTGCAACATAAAACACTCACTAATAATAATGTATCAGTTAAAAAAGATGGGAACACCAATGGATGGCTTGTAAAATACATTCCTTCCAGTGTCTTAACCAAGTGGACACATTACCCATGAATTACCATCAAGAAGATTATTTGTTTTTGGGGATAACTGATTTTCTCATGCCGATTTACCAAAAGCTATTGAGTATTGACTCATTGTGGAATGGGACAATGAATGTGTTTATTTTTGCATGGCTAAGTTTAAGAGATTTAACGATTTAAATCCTCAACAAACCAGACCCCCAACTTTCCCAGTAGTACTTTTATTTGTCACTAATTCAACATCAAACCAAAACAAGTCCAAATGAGTTACACTGTTGTAAGTGATTAATTCAACATTTGTTCTGTTTTCTGGTCAGTCTGTTTCGACGCCTGGAGGCAGTTGGCAAGTGTTGTGTTTTCTTGGCAAATAGTAAAAAATTTCCCTCCATGTTTTTGTTTGACTCACTCTGGATTTCAATTGCAATTCGGCAGCGAGTTTTTACACCAAAGAGCCTCCAAACACATGGTCCCGGACACATTACACATGATTTACTCATTATCTACTGCTGCAGACTCCCTACAGATAGATAAACAAGAACACTCCTCAAACACACATACACGTTTTTATGGCTGCGGGTTCTGAATGATATAAAACAGAGAATTATGGGATTGCAAAACAAGCGCCACCTGGTGTTTGATTTGGAAACACGCAATCTTTTTTCGCCAGTGTGTTTATTTATTTTTTAATTAAACTTGAAAAATATGACCATCTTTTATATAATTTTGTATGCATTTTACTTGTATTGTGATATTCTGTTTTTTCAAATGTGGCTTTCTTGTTTCAGTAGAGTGAAACATAAAACCAATATCTTCACATACCTGTTTTTTTTTTTTTTAATTCCAAATAAATAAATACAAATTAAATAAATAAATGAATAAATACATAAATAAATACATAAATAAATACACACATACATAAATACATACATAAATACATAAACACATAAATAAATAAATACATAAATAAATACATGTGAGTGGAAGTGTCAAAAATAAGGCCTACGTGAACTGTGCCTTCACTTAAACCTAACCAGAGGATCGCGCTGGTTCAACTACTCGGGCAAACTGTTGTTCTTAGGTAACACATTACATCTATCCCGCATATCCCAACTATAGTCTATTTTTATTATGACTATGCAATATGCAGATAGACTTTATGCATATGTTTACAGCAGATTCTGATTACATGTGAGGAATCGTCTGCAGCACAAACGACTGAATATAATGTCCCCGGAGTCTTGTTTTACTTCTTCCACATTGCCGTGTTGTATAATGATGTCGTACAGCTATACAAGGCTATTCATGGCTGTAAATAAATTCTTGATGAGCATATTTTTATACTGCGTCTCTCTCGGTGGATCTGGAGTCTTCCTCTGTTCCCAGCGCAGAAGTGGGTTAAGAAGTTGTTTGGCCTGTTTAAAGTACAAACTGTGTCACCCGCGGCGCACTGCACGAACAACCACATTTACTCATGGTTGGGTGGTACAGGCACAACCGCCATCTGGAGTCTCTGTTCAGTGAGTGGGAGAGGTGTGAGCCCATGTAGTATAGTGTGGCTTTATACAGACCCTTCCAGTGATACAGTTAGAGTAGTAGTGATTCGAGCAGTTTTTATACAAATTGATTACGTTCCTGTCGCTCCTAACCTGCATCTGTTTAACTTAAGCTGCATTGCTGGATTTCAGAGGACATGGCAACTTTTCTAAGCCAGTAATATTTAGACATAACACAGATCAGGCAGATCAGGGGCTGCTAAAATATGTATGAACATTTTTAGCCAATAATAGCAATGATCAGGTAGAACATGTATGGATTTACTTTGTGTATTTCAGATGAAAATACAACAAAGAAGAAGAAGAAAAAGAATCAAAAAACATTCTTTCCCGCTTTCTGCAATATGGAACACATTCAAACATGGGTTTCAGCTTCCTTTCATGCAACATTCTGAGGACCTTTTTCTCATTCAAAAGATAAAATTTTGTGTCCTATTTTCAGCTTTCAGAAAGCCTCGTGTTAAACCGATGGAGAATACTAAAGCTATTGTTCCTTCGAAAGTATTCTGAAAATATAACGTGTTTTTCGGGCTTTTCACACAGCAATTTAGTTTATGTTTTGAATTTTGTTTTTGCTAATGCATCTTCATAGCTCTTTGACATTGGCCTTGTTTGGTTTTGGTTTGAACTTGGTTTAGTTCAGATATTGACTTGGTTTGGTCCAGTTCTAGTCCTGATGGTCTAGTCCAGGTTTAGTTCCAAGTTTGAACAGGACTTATACTTCAGTTGTGCATCTTATTTCTGTCCCACCTTACCCAGGCACTAACATTACATAAGCATTGTTAATTGTTTGTCAGCTCCTAATTCCTGCTTAAAAATGCATTGTGCTTTAAAAATGTGAAGTGCCATTTTTGGAACAGTTTGGAAAATGTCTATAGCTTGAAGTAATAAAAGGCTGGTCAGGTGCCAGATTTTTTATACAATGTTCATAGCATTTTAATGCACCGATGTAAAAGTAAATGTACTGTAAAATTGAAAAACATATGGTTTAAGTACATAGGGGCTTATAGTGTCCTTTGGGAGACCTGGACAAATGCCATCAATCGATTCAGTCATCTGGCAAGAAAACCTCAGGCAGTGAAAGTAGGCCAAAGACTGCTACTTTGAAGTTGAATGAATAAACAGAATTTGCAATGCTTGTTTCCAATACAGCTCCCATGTTGGTCTCAATTGACTTCAAGATGTAGCCATAGGCTTTTAATCTAAAGATATGGAGATGTGGAGAGGTTTACCGCTAGTGCAGTTAAGTTAAGTGAGGTTAATACTGGTCCCCTGGGCAACAGAAACACTGCCACAACCCGAACACAAGCTGAGGCACTAACACAATTACTCTGTCAAGATCGCTCCTAGCTAACGCTCTGTCGTCAGTGAGCAAACAAAAACATATTAAACGGCAAGATGGTGGCTGCCCCGAGGCTAATGCTAAAGCAACAAACACTGCAATGTATATTTACGCATATTATCTCTCCCACATTACTGGTGGTGTAACACTGAGGTGTGCCAAGAAAATATCTGAGCCTGTGTGTTAAGTACTGCTACTTCAGAAGCCCAACAAAAGTATCATGATTTCTATTTTAAAACTTCTACCACGCCTGCTATTAATAGCTTCTACAATGGCAGTTGTCGGCACTGCGTCTGAATGTATAATTTTGTTTTTCTACAGTTTTTCACTGGTAATAATACTATCCAAGACAAATTTTAAAATATGCAGTAACTTAAAATACAATTAAAAACAGTGATGTCCACTTCAGGGTTGTTTGAAATGGGAACTATCTCCAAAAAAACTAGACCTTCCAAAAGAGCCTGTGTTAGAGTTAGGGTTAACCTCCATGAAATCTCTTGTCCTGGCTAAAAAAAAAAAAAATCAAGCCTGATTCATGTTGGTACATTTTACCAGTGAAAAGCTACATGAAAAAAAAAAAAGCAACAAAAAAACATTGACGCTTCCACACAAACCAAAAGACATTCAATCTCTCTCCCTTCTGATGGAGTGGAACCGGCACGCGGCAACCATGTTATCTTGTAGAGCGCAGTTGACAGAGACATCAAAATTCCGCCGCACGTTCCTGTACCGCACACGGCCAATTCCTGACATGAGCACACGCTGGCGAAGATGAAAGTCACTACAGTTCAGTGTATAAGACTGCATGGGGATGGCTGTACATTAACGAGAGCCTAGGGGCTGTCCTTAATGAGGAGGATTAGTGAACCATGTTGGAAGCTGAAGCGGAGGTGGGCGAAGAAGGCACCTCACAAGGCATTATGGGAAAAATGAAGGAGTGGCCTTTCTGGCAGATCGAGGACGAGATCACCTTAGCTCTTGAGAAAGTCCAAGAGCAGACAGGAGTGTTACAAGGTTGGGTTGTGCAGGTGCAAAAGATAATTCTTTGTATTATCTTCATCAAGGCAAAAGTATAGCAAGTCTATTCATATGCAAAGATATTTTGAAGATTGGTGAATACTAATAAAACATTTTTTTTTACCTGATACATAAAAGTTTCGTGCTTCACTAAATCCGCCAAAAATCCGCACTATTTCTAATTCATCTGTTTTCATTTTTATCTTTTTTGTACTTGCAAGCTGCCATGATTGTTTTGAACTATGCATTTCTCTCATTGGTTAATCCACCTGTCAATCATACACACAGGAAATCTGGGAGACATGATACAGTTCCAGACCCAAAAGCCTTTGTCTGACATTGTAAAAGTGTTTGGTCTTCACTGGTCAGGCAGAAAAGATCCATAAGTCCTGGGTCAATGTGTTGCCAGATAAAATGTGTCTATCAACCTATATGGCAGTTATGCACTGGAGAGACATCTCAGAGGAATTCAGAATGCATTTCTAAGCTCAGCATTATGATCTATTTTGAACCACTCAATACACAGTGCTCCATACTGCAGTGAGAAGAAGGGCAGATAGAGCAAAAGGGTCAAACTAGTTTAACTGAATAGTCTCACGGGAATAAGGAGGCGGTTTGAGAAATAATATTTTCAGCTATTCACAACATCAATCAATGGTTTGAAAACATCATCATAACAGTGCCAGCTCATAATCTATTTCACTTTTATCGGCAAAACTTAAACCAGACTAAGTCAGGTCTAAAAATAATCAAAATCTGGACTAAAACATGCACTTATGTAGCAACCAGCGACTGTATAAAGAAGTGGACTAAAGGAATTTGTGTTCGACACCAATGAAATGAATCTTATCAAGGCTAGCAGGTATAAGGGCAAATTTCAGATTTGTAAGAGCCAATCTGGACTGAAGCTGTTGAAGGTAATGCCTCTTCCTGGCTGCACCATTGGTTTGGTAGAGGGCAGGGCCTTAGCAACACTGTCAATCAAACCTGTCGCTAATACCAACAGGCATGACCTCGGGGAAAGAAAGCAGCTGATTTGTCTGTTATTTATGTTTTTATATTGTGTTACAGATGCAATAGCAAAATAAAAATAGCAGGATCATGTAGAGCGGGTTAATACAAACATTTTAAGACCAAAATGACGAGTCTGACAGTAGCTGTTACGGAGAGAGGGGCGAGAGCTTTTTAATGTAAAGTGAATTGAAGCCAAAGTCGATGGAGAAGTGCGCCATGATCACTTCCTCTCCAGAACATAGCAGCTAGCAGGTTAGCTATGTCCATTTACATATACAGTCTATGGTAAAAACAAAAGAAATAAAAAAATGCTGAAAATGAAACAAATTGGAAGTATAGAACGGAAAAACATTCTAAAGAATCGGATCTACCACAGAATGAAGTAAAAAACCAGCTTATGTTCAGCACATTCTTTCTGACATGGAAGGTCACACTGAACTTTACTGAACGAGGCTTTCCATTTAAAAGTACACCATGTAACCTTTTAGATGGTCACCCCCCTTCTTCATGGGGATGTTATTGGTTTGCCTTGAATCTTCCACAGTAATCCAATGAAATCATCTATCTCCATGGAGACTAGCACCTGGTAATGCCACTAGGTCAAGTTACAGGTCAGATCTGTGCAGAGACAAGCCCACGAACAATATGAAGGAATGTTTCTCTTTCTTTTCTTTAAATCGCTTAAAAATATATGATTGTATAAATGCAAGATAAATAGGTTTAAGGATATGTTATGGGACTCATGGGTGGTAGAACCCTCAGCCAGAAAAGTTACACTGTGCACCTTTAAATATAAGCCTAAACTTGTGCCAGTACACAGAACTATAATATACTTCCAGCATGTTACAAATGATACCTCTCAATCACTTCTCCTTGTTTTCTTCTTTCCAAAAACAAAACTGAAACAAGTACGGATTAGCTCAATGTCACAGCAGCTTTGTCCCTGGGATAATGGGCGGCAGTGTTCTCAACAGAGACAGCAGTAAATGATTCCAATTCTGCAAAAGGGAATTGACAGAGTTGGGAGCGCGATAGCTTAAGACCCTAATCCAACTTGGTAAATCAGAATGCTTGGGTTTTCGCTCAGTGTTTGCCCTGTTCAAGTGATTTATATCCTCTATTCAGGTGCACAAATGCTGACAGCAGATATGTCACAGAAAGGCTTTAAAATGATTAGGAGAATTTGAAGAAGAGTGCTTTGTCTTGGGGGATAAAAACTTAAACAGGTTATGTAATGGTTAAACTTTGCATGTGCATGGGAAATTGTTCTTCATACTGTATTTCCATTTGGTTGAACTCTTGAAGTTGAAGTCTCTTCCAATTCAACAGGAAAAACTTCACAACACAATAGCTGGATCATGTTCTGAAGAGCTAAATACCTCTGGTGGGAAATATGCATGTCTGGTATAGTCCTGGCAGTAATCTGGCTCATACAAGCAGTGGTTAATCCTATATATCATGGATGCAAGCTTACTTTAAGTATCTTAGTCACACACAAGTCTGCTGATGAGGCAGGAGAGTGGAGAAACAATGTCTACTCTTCTAAATGTTCTGAATGCAAAACTTTGCTCTCTACTGTAATAATGTTCATTTTTGGACTAATTTATCTTATCCATTAGGACATTATTGTGCCTAAAGTAAATCAAGAATGATCAGATTACACTTTATAATGTAGTGTGTGAGATACTGATCATATAAACAACAATGCATTTCCCGTGGTTTGCTCATCTTGTAAATATTAGCTTACTATAAGTGATATTTGTTTTAACACATATATGTTTAAAATTATAAATGTTTTATTTTTTTTTCATTTTGAAGATTTTTATTGTATTGAAACATGTAGAAAAAGCATGTGACCTGACTCTTCGTTGGCTTTGAGGAAGCCCTCCACCTGCTTGTCTCCATGGAAATGTTTCTTTTGGCTGTAATATTCAATAGTATGGCACAAAACCTTTCTGTCTCCATAGAGAATGATCTGAAGTATGGTTTTAACTTTCTAATTCCATGGAATCACCACCTCCAGAAAGTTACACATTAACTGTCCAATAACCGATTTCAAAGGTTACAACAAAAAAGAATGAAAGTCTTCCAAGCAAGCACATTTTCATTATTACAAACCCCCTAAAATGTGTTAGCTTATGTGAAAATACAAGATGTGAAATTTACAGAAACACTGTGAAACATCTCTATGGACATGTTCCAAATATATTCAATGTGTTAAATGTTAACAAGAACATTTACTTTGTTAAAACCATGTCTCTGTAATGGTGTTTGCTCAGTTTTAGGAGGACTCTTTTTTTTTTTTTTTTTTTTAATAAATGTATCTGTCTTTGCTTTGCATAATCATTGAATAACCTAAGGTTCAAATAAAGCTTGTACTGTGTCGTCTGGTACTTACAGTGACAGAATCTTCAGAGGTCCAAAACTGCTTCATGTCAAGAATGTGCCATCAAATCCTCCATATTTATATAAGTGTGGACCAGTCATGTCATAAACCTGCAAGAAAGAAAATGATATCCTCAGTATGGTGTCTATAGCTCCAGTATGTATATATATATCTAACTTGGCCCCTAAACCAAGTTACATTTGTGGAGAGAATGTTTTTCATGTTAGTTTTGAGCAATCAAAACACCTGTAATTTAAGAAATGCATCACAGAAAAATTAACTGCCATACTGCGAAACATTTCAAGCAAAGCATATCTCCATGGCATATGAAATAAAAATAGTCTTCAATGTGTATTTTCTGAATGTCTGAAAAGTACAGTTTTACTAAATGCTTTTACTGGCAGAAGGTTGGTTGTACACCTCTTGATTTGATGGTCAGAATTGTGTTAATCTAGATTCAAATTGAATTAATTTCACAATCTTACCATGGAGACAAACAGACGGTGGATCCTCAAGCAGAAAGAAAGTTACATAGTGTATTTTCAGATTTGGTGTGAGCAAAATCCAAAACCTGATCATTAATAGCACTCCTCATTAAAATTTGGCATTGGTGTCGGAGCATATGTGCTTGGGTCCACAGCTGCCTCTGCTCAGCCTAATGGTACAAGATAAAAGCTCACTGAGGTACACAGCACAACAACTCAATGTGACATTCATTTTGAGGAAGAAAGCCAAGAAACAAAACCTCTTTGTGTCCCCGGGCTTTGGCGGTCACAACAAATAAACAGCAATTTCAAAGTCTCCCACTGCAATTAGCGTTCTCTTTGCACAACAATACAGCTTTCTTCTCCCAAAACAAGGGTCTTTTTAAGGCCTTGAATCTGCCAGACCACTGTCCGTGCCAATTCAGACAGCCAAACCACGAACACTTAACGACACAAAATCCTGCGGCTGAAGAGGAGAGACTGCCGACTTATGGGGACAGACAAGAGCAGCGCGAGAACACCAAATTAAATGGTGACAGCGGGTTACCAGATAATAAGCATTGTGTCACCAAAACTCAGCGTATAACCTAAAACCGCTTTGCTTGATTCCTAACAATGCTTGCTGCACCATTACCAAGAGACAATGCAATAGCTGTAATGGAACGTTGCTACAAAATGGAGTCAGATGCACCTTTCAAGCTAAACGTTTTGCTGAGTCTCTAATAATAAAACCTGTACGAAATAATGACTGATCCCTTAAGGTTTAAAGACAGTGGTTCAACAGAAAAGGTTATGGTTGTTAAAATGCCTTTTACTGAAAAGAGGTTCAAGATTTGGGAAAACAGCTAGCGTAATATTGCAATGCACCACAAAAATACAGTTTGAGTAAAATAAAATTCACTATGAACTGAGAACTATCTTGGAATAATTTATTTTATTTCTACTAAATCCATTCAAAACTCAAAAAATCTGTCATTTAAACCATTTTCGCTAATTTTCGCTGGTTGTTTTTCCAGCGTGTGTCCAGTGAATGTCCATGGACTCCACTTATGTGAAGTAGGTTATCTCAGATCTTTGCCCAGGCCATGTTCTGTTGTGCAGTTTCAGTACTTTAGCTGCAGGGTCAATAGCTCAGGCTTTACAGAGTGTCACAAGTGTCATTGGTAAACACTGAGGAGTAGCCATTTTGTGGGCACACTTGAAAGTCTGAGGCCAGGGAGGAGGCTGTTATAACCTGTGACATAAAAAGACAAGGCCTGGGCTCAGAATACAGCGGGTCTTCAAACATCAGTGCTGCAGGGGGAGGTAACGATATTTAATCACATTTTTAATATTTAACATGTTTTTTTGCTGTCTAGTTGTATTAGTTTGGCATTGCATATACTGGGTTTCATCTCAAGAGAAATATAAACAGAAATGCAAGGTTCCTTTAAGCTATGTACTGCAAATGGAGATGCTATTGCTTTACCTGAAATGTTCCACAGTATGGCATTAAACTCACACATCTTGTCCGAGTATGGGTGTGCTTAATTACTACGAAAAAACGAAACAAAAATCATGCATTTAAGTGTAAGTGGGCTTGTCTCTCAGCAGATCTAATGGCGTCATCTGCTTGTCTTCATGAGAAAAAATTGATTAAATGCCGCACTGTGCAGCATTAATGCAATAACATCTCCATGGACACAAGCAGGCGATGCCAGAAAAGTTACATACTGCACCATTAACTCCATATGAGGTGCGTATCAGCGGATGCCGTTCCTCAGACTGTGACTTTTCCCTCGTTGCCAGACTCAAACAGCTGTTGCCAGATCCACCTCTGCTTTGGATGTGCCGTCATAATGTGCCTAACGAGATTCCACTGGCTGTTTACAGTCTCAGCAAACATCCACCTACATGCATCCGCCCAGGGGCACACCACTCAGCTGTAGAGTGGGCTCCGCAGCGTTCCCAGCACTATCCCAAACCGTGGAAATATCCCAGTTCAAACGGAATTTCAGTCTGATACAATTTGGTGTCACATAATTGCAGTGGTGGGTTTGCACGCACATGTGTCATCAACAGCTGTCAGTGGAGATAACAGCTGATGCAATGCGGACTTGGCTTTGTGCAGCTGGTTTTCCATTTTGAATATTTCATGGAATCACTATGACTCAATATTACTGTACAAGGTCTGAGGTAAAAAAGTTAGTCTTGTAGGTAAAGTTGAGTTTGGTGCGTTTGCAGGCTCTCTACTTTCCCCCGACAAACAAAAAAAGCTTGTACTATAGGTAAAACCCTCCAGCTAAAGTAGTACTGACCACAGACTGTATAAAGAAGTGAAGCGAAGAAGCCAGTGTGACGGATTTGGAGTCGAGTTCCATAGTAGGAACGTCGACCGCGAGTATCAAAGCAACCAAAGAGCCAATCTGTCAATCAAACCTGTTGCTAACGGTAGCAGGAGAAAGAAGGCGTCTGATTTGTTTGTTATTAATGTTCATATCATGATTTACGGACAAAATAACAAAATAAAAATACCAGGATCATAAAGAGCGGGTTAATATAAACATATTAAGACTAAAATGACTAAATTTACTGCAGTAGTTACAGAGAGAGGGTGAATTTTTCAGTGTAAAGTGAATCAGAGCCAGAGTCGATGGAGCCGGAAGCGCGCCTGTGGTCACTTCCTATTTGGATTGCAGCGGCTAGCTCGTTAGCTATGTCCATTTATATATATATACACAGTCTATAGTGCTGACTAAGCCTAGCTCTAGATCTGGAGATAGGTCCCTGGGCGCTACTCTCCTGACAGGATTTCAGAGTAGATAGGTCATGGAGGAGAATAATAAATGACCATCCTTGCGGGTCAATATAAATCTTGGTTGAACAGTTTATACATACATTATTTAATCTAAGAACTCAGAACGCTCAGGGGAAAGCTGATTACTAAACAAGTCAAATGAAAAGAATGAAATAAATGCATTAATGTTCAATCAGCGAGAGTGCTCTTTATGTTCAAAATGTTTTTTCAAGATGCATCGTGCCCTAGATATTCATGTGAAAGAACTTTGTACAATTTTATCAGCCAAAAACAAGTCTTCAGTAAACACTACACTGCCAAAATTAATATGAATTCAGAATGTGTGTCTTGATTTTAATGTGTTGATCTCTACACATGCTTTTAATATATTTCTTGTTTGCCCTCTTCTGAATGGAATAAATTTGCAATTCAACTCGTCAATAAGTTTACTTTATAGACAAAGGAGAGACACTACTACATATACGTCAAAGAAAACACAAAAACGTACCAATAAGCAGACAAAAAGATCATAAATGTGGACTATACTAATATACTTTTTGTGGTAACGGTCTTGGGAAATAAGTTGTGTTGTGGAAATAAGACTCATTTTTACTCCTTTGTATTTCTTTTTCGTGCAAGAAATAGGTGCGACACCATCTCCCCCTAATGTCAGACCCCGAATGAAGGAAATCACCAGGTTTATATAGTTTGAGACGACCAGAGGACGTACATTTCAAAGTAAAGATGTGACACTCCTACTGAGGTGTGGTCAGACAAGCTCCTGGAGGCTTCATGAGCTGGATCACCTCAGGATGTAACATGTGGAGTCAAAACAATACAAGGAGAAGGAGAGAGATCTCAAAGCCAACTGTTTGGTTTGATTGCATCTATCAGCACATACATTATCAATAGCAATATATGTGCTGATATCTTGACAAGATTAGCAATCAAAAGGGAACAAAAGGGTTTATATGAATAGTTTTGTAAGACTGTCTTTGACTAATAAACCAAATGAGTTTAAGTTACAAGACCAAGTGATTTCTAAAAGGTAAAATAATCTCAATATCCTTTACAGAGGTGTTTTGTTTTGTTTTTTGTTTTTTTTTAATGAAGAAACAATGGATATATCTAGCCTTAATCAATAAACCAATCAGTATATTGAAAAACGACTCAAGTCTTGGAGCGGTTGGATTGATGTGGAAACATTGCACAAAACATCAAAAGGAGTACCTTGCTCTTTGGTATAAATACTTGAAATGGTCTAAAACTTTGCATATCACCTGGACGACTGAGGGATTCCACAGACAAACGACTTGGACCTGTCTATCCTGAGAATTGCAAAACAAAGACTTGGTTCCATCTCTGAGTCGCTCCAACTCCTTCATCGTAACTAGCTAACACCACAGCTCATGTCTAATAAAAACAGGAGCAGACAGTCTTCTTAACATTCCTACGGAGTGTTACACCTCTCTCTGCGCTGAATCTTTAGCACTCTGCGGAGAGCCACAAACACTGAAATGATAGCTTCATTAAGAATAATAAATGTCTATCTTATTCCATTGTCACCATTGCCACGAAACCCTTGAACAAACCGCACGCTCAAAGGAGAATATCTGAAAGTGAAGCCCGGTGCTTGGTCTTGTGTATGCAGTGGAGCGCGTTGTCAGACTGCTCGGTGAAGGTCACGGGAGGTGTTATACAACTGTTTCTGTAGGCTGAGCACTCCTGCCTTTGCCTGCTATGTTCTTTGAAGCCAAATATCCATGCAGCAGGCCTTTTAACTTCACCTTATCACAGCTAGAAAGTTCACAATGAGTCCGGAGTCTCTCATTAGTCATCAGAACACTTCCACCAGCCAACAGTTTGCACCATGGGGAAAATCTATATGTCCTCAGAGCTGCCATTGACTTTGCCTTGTCTTTCTCAGCACTGCACACAAGAGAATAGACTTCCTTATATCAACAGTTGGAGGGCTTCCAAAGAGCTATGTTCTGTTTTCAGACAGACATTTCGTATTGTACATTTGCATCTATAGATTTTATGTCAAATGTAAGTGACAGTTAATAATGACTATACCCAATTAGCCTGATAGAGCATGAAAAAAAAAGACTTCATAATGACCAAATAGACAGTATAATAGAAGACAACGCTATTCCTGAAATCACTCAAAAACAAGATCAAACATCAGTAAACATCATTATCATTATAGTTTCAATAAGCTGCACATCTTTGCATTAGAAAGTATAATTGGCCTCAAAATGCGTTACCATCTTGAGACGTAATACAAAGACAAAAGTATATCTTATCTTGCGAGCTGAATTTAACAACTTTATACAAGTGATGTGGCAGCACTACAGTGGGCAATGATTTCTCAAAGCAATAACTAACCTCTTAGTGACAGAAGAATGCAATGTATGCTGATTTAACTGTATTATGTAAGCAATCAAATCTTTCAGCATTTTTTTTTTTGCAACGAGATAGTTCTGTTTTCACGGTTTATTATTATTATTATTATTTTATTTTATTATCATTTTTTTTATTATTTTATTTGTATTTATTTATTTATTTTTAACATTGTAGTATTATAGGATGTTGGTAAGCTTTGTCTGGTTTGAATTCACTCTCTGAATAATTTGATATGATGTAGTCCAGTTTCTCTATGCGTATATAAAAATGTTTTCGCTAGAAGACATTCAGATTCATTTCAACTAGCTTTGGCTGTTGTTACCCAGCACAACTACAGGCCTTCGAGTTGTTATTGAACGCGCTCAGTCGTTGCTGGACTACGCACTCACTTGCCCTCTTATTACCACCTGCTTTGAGGACTTTTGTTCTTCTGTCCATCCCAATCACATCCAGTCTCAGCGCAGACTCCTCTGTCACAGGAACATGACAGGGTGCTGAGTCTACCACGACTTTATCTATCGGAGGGGATTTGCATGTGACACCCGCTCGGAACAAGGGGTGTCACAAAGATGGGGAGTGGGGTCAGACAGAATTCAGCGCACGTCGCCTTTGACTAGCTGTTGACAATGTTTTGATCCGAGCATGAACGAAGAAGAGACAGCGGTTTGTTCTACGAATGCTAATGTTACCAATTCAAAGAAAAAAGAACTCATTGCTCCTAGTCACTTTATACTGCTGGGCCGCCTGGAAAATACACAAAATATATAGAAGAGGAAAACATCAAAGTAGTAAATGCTATATAGTGTGTTGTTATGATGAATGTCACTATGTGCTCTTATGTTTGAACCCAACAGTGACTTTAAGTCTGCCCAGCATTGAAAAAACATGCACACTCATATTTACTTGAATCTCCTGCTAGAGAGATTTTTCTTGGGGGAAGAAGAGGGTTTGGTGGACACACGCTTGTCTCCATGGAGATACAGATGTAGTGTGGACCATTGTAGCTAAACATCTCCATGGAGACAAGCAGGTGACAGACCCTACACCAGAAAAAGTTGCAGGGATATGATACACCTTTTAGAAAAACAAACAAAAATAATTGCACAGTACAGTAGGTTTGCTGTATAATAATAGCTCTAATAGAGGTCCTTAAGCCTCTGTGGCAAGTCTATTGTGTTTGTACAGTGTCAAGCACACAGGGCGCCTCTGCAACTTAATCATTATCATAGTACTTAATGCGGCCAACCAGTCCTTTGTCCCTGGACAATAGTGGTAAGAACAAGGGCTTACACTACAGGAGCCTGTGTGGGCGGTCAATACAGTACAAGTGCAGCAACTATAATCCAGTGAGAACAGATCATATGTACAGCTCATCTTTTAACACCACATTCAAATAATAATACACATCTGTGGTATGTGTTACAAAAAGTCCAAAAAGTTTACAAAATATTACTGTTTGTATTTTGTTTACTGTGATAAATATCTAAATTTATACCAATGTAATAATAATAATAATAATAATATACATTTTATATTACACATGATTTCTTGTATGAGAAATCAAACAAGGAAAGAAGGTGAAAGCAAAAGTTCACATGGCCTTAATTCGTTTTATCTCTGTGAATTCAGTTAGCTCTTCCTGCTTCATGTTCCTCACTCTGCTCATTTTAGAATACAAAATGTAGCGCACTTCAGCTATTGCACAAAAGTCTTACCAATTAAACCAGTGCTTTGGGTAAAATCCTGGAATAGCAGAGTACACTATATACCACCTTCTATAATGAAGTACTTTAGTTGTACTACTTTTAATAGCTCATTTGTCCCATATTTACTTTTTGGGGGCGGGGTATTTGCTAATGATGTACAACTCTTTGCACAACGGTAGGAGTGGAAGGGAGAAGACAGAAGGCTCCAGTGTGCGACGCAGTGATAGATCTAAGAGATGAGCGTGTGTATTTATAGTCTCATTTGAATGCAAGATGTATGATGAAGCCCCATACAGTAAATGAAGTAAGTTGAGCCCTCTGGTGCTGTACAGGGGAAAGAATGTTCTAGCTGCTGATATGCACTCAAGGGGAGAACTAACACATGCAGCCACGCTAAAAGTAAAACATTAAAAAATCAAGTGTGGTAGAAACATAAGCATTTGGATCATGGGTTATATAAAGAGCTCTGCACAGGAATCGACACAGTTATTTCTTCAGACCAGTTAGTAAATGGATGGTAGATAATGGATTGATTTGTCTAGTCTTTTAAATCCATATGCTGCCTGTTTTTGGTACTTGATCATGTGATTTTATATAAACATAAGCGACATTACCAGCTGGGAGACATAATGATTCATATGTGTAAACAGAGGTGAGAGATATGTCCAAAATTATAATCTTGCATTCATTGTTTTGGATATAATCAGAGCTATTGTAGAAGGTTGCAAAAAGAACTGATTAAAAACAACGCAATTGCAATGTAATTCAGTTCAATTCAGTTGCATTTATATAAAACAACCTCAGCTGTCCAAAGTGCTGCATATAAAAGTAAACAAAAAAGAAACATACAGGTAATATCATACGTAGGGAAAGAACAATAAAACACCAAGATATTCTGCGTTAAAGACTGTGAAGATCTGACGGGCAGAGGGCGCTGTTCCATAGTCTGGGCGCAGCCACGGAAAAGGCTCTCAGGTGACCCTCTGCTGGCTGGCTTTGGGCACAATCAGGAGGAGGAGGTCAGCGGACGTCAGGACTCACTCAGGAACACTGGACTCACGTGCAACACAAAAAAACACAGCCAAACTCCTCGTCTCGGTGAACACATCAGGTTTATTCGCAATACAGAACCTGCGTGTCTTCTAGATGAACAAAAGAAATGAACAAACAACAATCCAGCAACTCAAACTGAACGCAGGGAGAACATACAGGCTACACCGCTGATTAGCAATGAACTTAAGGTGCGGGGAAAACAGGGAGGCAGCGAACAAAAGACTGGAACAGGCTGGGAAACGAAGCTGGACTGGGGATAAGCAAGGAAACTGGCAGAACGGTGACACGTGGAGTATAAGGCTGCAGTAACTCTCTCAGATAAAGAGGACCCGTAGAATACACTCACGTAAACACAATAACACTTTGAATTGCACCCGATATGAAACAAGGAGCCAGAGTAGGTTGCACAGGTGTGATGTGCTGTTGTTTTTGTCAGCAGATCCTTGCATCCTGTAAACGCTGCAGGGAGCCCCACATAGAAAGAATTACAATAATCCAGATGTGACGTTACAAATGCGTGGATTTCAGTTTCAAATAAAAAACAACAAAGTATTAAACAGTATTTCTTCTCTATATGGTTATTACTTGTACCTCAACCAAGATATTAACAGCCATTGATGGGAAAAATACTATCGGTAATGCGCATCCCTATGTGGAAAGTGTATTCAATTTGTCTTACTACTACTACTACTACTACTGCCTCTGGAGATAGGTGTACGTTTTGGCCATTAAAAGTATACATGGTTATGCGTTTGGAGTTTATAGCTTGGACCTAAACTCATTACTAAGCAAATACGTTTAATGCGGACCATCTAAAAGCATTTATCATTTTACCAGCGGCCTGTAAACACTACTCACATTTCACTTATAACTAATCTTTTTAATACATCTGGTGAATTATGTAACAGTAATGGGTTTCGTAGAAGGAAAAAAAATAAAAATCAAAAATCTGTTCCAATGAGCAAAATGTACCAGAAATGGATGAAACACTAAGCACTGTACTCCATTGTCAGAACTCTTTAGGCTGTTCAATCATTTGTTCGAACAATTAGAACATCTTGAGTAATTACAGCTCTTCTCTTCCTCAGCGAGAAGCTCAATTCTTAAGCCAGGAAACGATCTCTCCGAATCCATTCTTCAACAAAACATGTATATTCGATAATGAGAAGAATAAGCTGCTATGGATTCCAGCTGCTCGAAGTCAGACGGGGAAATGGTCGCCAATAGACACAGAGCACTATACGACCAATACAAGTGTTTGGCGTAAAGACATAGCGACGGAATTGAACCCCAGGTCTTTTAGTTAGTTATATTTACTCAAATAAATGTAACGTTTTAATAAAAGTACTTTGAGACAGTCAGTTTATTTCGGTCGACAATATTAACTTTAAATCCTAAATCAGATGTTATGTCCAGACAGTTAATCTCCTCTACACTTTGTAATTTCTTGGGCCATTTAATATTACTACAAATTTTGACTACTCCAGCAACTTCTGGTCTTTGAAATTATACTTTTTTTCTGGTAACTTTTGAAATGAAGTGCCAAAACTTAAAGTACTCATTTAGATTCTTTGTCAGAGGCATAAAACCCATTCTGAAACCACAGTGAGAGTATACAAAAACACCTGAGCAGACTGTATATGTAATTATAGAGAAACAGGTAAAGTTGTTCTGGCACAGAGCTATAATGGCTCGCCACTGTAAAAACTAGCAATTATGTTGTCTTTGTAGAGCACGGCGCGTGACACCACAGTTTTCATTTTTTATTTTTTATTTTTTCAGCGAACAGATTGAAACAGCTGTCGACGCACCGTGAGATTTGAGTTTAATATTAAGATGAATTAACAAATCAACAAGTCAATTTAGTAATAATGCTAATAATAATAATAACTAGAAGAAAAAAAAAAGAAAAAAATAGACATGAAGTAGAAGAGAACGAAGAGGAAGACAAGGAAGAAGAAAAGGATGAATAAGAAGACAAAAACAAGATGACATAGTAGAAGGCGAAAGCGGAGGATAACAAAGAAGATGATAAAGAAGAAGAAAAACAAGATGACAAAGTAGAAGAAGATGGTGAAGAAAACAACAAAGAAGGTGAAGAAGAAGATAACAAAGAAGACGACGGTGAAGAAAATGAAAACGAAGAAGATGAAGACAAAGAGGAAGACATAAAAGACGAAGAGGAAGACAAATTATAAAATCAGGAAGACAAAGAAGAGGAAGACGAAGAGAAGATGAAGACTAAAAAGACGAAGAGGAAGAAGATGAAGAAGAAGACAAAAAGGAAGAAGAAGACGAAGTAGAAGATGAAGACAAAGAGGAAGACAGAAAGGACGAAGAGGAAGATGAAGAAGATCAAGACAAAGAGGAAGACAAAGAAGAGGAAGACGAAGAGAAGATCAAGATGAAGAAGAAGACGAAGAGAAAGACAAAGAGAAGGTGAAGACTAAGAAGACCAAAAGGAAGAGGAAGATGAAGACAAAGACAAAGAAGAAGAAGAAGAGAAAGACAAAGAGGTAGACGAAAAGGAAGACGAAGAAGAAGAGGAAAACGAAGACAAAGATGAAGAAGAAGACAAAAAGGAAGAAGAAGACAAAGAGGAAGAAGAGGACGAAGCAGATGAAGAAGAAGATGAAGAAGAAGACGAAGAAGTGTATCCAAAATTGGGAGGAGCAGGACTGCTTCACCTCTTGAACTACATATTCAAATAAAACATTGAAATCGATCATAGCCGTGTCTCTTTCTCACTGAATTAAAACGCTCACATTAGTTTAATTTAATACGTATGTCTTCATATTGTACCATGAATGAAAACACACACCCGGCTGTCATATGTAGGTCTGTAGAACATCAGCTTTACAGTATCCACTCTAGTTCAAAGTCTTATTATAATTGATTTGACACAACAAATTTAAATTACAAACTGCCATGCTACACAAAAAAAAAATAAATAAAAAAATCGCTGACTCCAGTTCACGCTTACAGTTCTTCTAGAAATCATTATGAAACTGGCCTAATTCTCATAATGTCTTTCTCTCCACTACATTCTACTTGCCTGATGTTGTAAAGCTGCAGCTGATAGAAATAGAAGAACAAAAAGCAATACTAAAGACCCAAGAGAGGCGGTTTGAACAGAAAACAGGCCTGGGTTATATTTAGCCTCTGCAGTGCGGTGAAGAGGAGAGAGCTGGAAAAGTTGCTCTACATTTGCATGATGTGGGACTACTTTGTTGTCTGCCCATACAATATATGTCATCAGTTAATTAGCTGCAGAAAACACAGCTGCCAATCACCGCACGCTTTGATCAATTAAACATGGAGGGCTTTGTCAGCGCTGTGAAGTCTGACACATTCAGAGCGTTCAAAAGCCTGAGGAAGCAAAAACAGTGCTAAGGAGGAGTGCAGCAGGGGGCGTTTCTCTAAATATAAACAAAGAGGTGGGATACAGCTTTTGCATTTGATATGGAAGCACAGAGTAACACAGGCTGTCCCTAAATGCTTCATATGGAAAAAAAAGGAAACTGCAGCTGCACTCACAAGATTACAACTGTATGGGAGTTTGTGCAAAACAACTATTTATACAGAAAACGTCCTAGGAAACTTCCCTGTCACATTCAGCCTGACATATCTCTGTATTTTTTATACAGATTGATATCAGTCTGGTCCACACATCAGATCTGTTTATTTCAGTGACACGTGTGAGATGAAGGAGCTCATTGATCACCTCTGATTTACGAATAAAATCACATTTCTCTCACCTCAGATTGACAGAGTTTATTGCTTGCTCATTGATTCTGCAGAAATCTGCCATGTTTTACAGTCCCATGTGATTTTTTCCCCACTTTTTTAATTATTGGGAGACTATGCGGGTCCCCATTGGCTAATCCACCTGTCAATCAAGCCCATTTGAAAACAGGGGGATTCACCGGTGATCAGAACATCTTTAAGTGTGGATTCTGGATTTGAAGCAACTAGGAAACAACACACACATACATTAAAAAATAAATAAATAAAAAATATCCTTCTCGTTGGTGTTGTCCCATCCTTATCAAATATCCTTAATACAAATTTTGGTTGACTATGACATCATCAACTGACTAAAAAAAGGATTACAGCCCTCATCTCCGTAGAAATGTGCAAAACAAAAAACAAAAAAAAACAGTTTGGTTTGACAGTTTAGTCCAAATTTCAACGAGAATAGCTGAACTTCAAACAGATTTTTTACAACATAGTCCTCTCTCACTCTCTCTCACGCTCAAGACTAAGCTGAACTTTCTGGGATGTTGTACGATTATTTTGAATAGTTTCAGACATGAACTCTTACAGTAGGAAACAATGCAACTAAATGAGAACACAACAAATCACATTCTTTCTTCTACAACTAGCAGAGTTCATCATAGTCAGTAACATGGAGACTGGACTGTCAATTGTCATTCTGTTGTACCAAAGTGTGCAAGGTTTTGTCCTGCTCAGTGCTGGCATTTTTATTATAACAGACCCCTTTTGAGAGATTTACTCAGCAAGGCCATAAAATACAAATATAATGACAAAAAGACCAATGATATGAGTTGTAAAAGTGACTGCAAAAAGCGCATCAACTGTCAAAACAAATACGTAGCATTCTGCATGTATTTAATATGTATTTCTCAATGACTTCCTGCTGTAAGCGTGTTCACCTCTCCACGGATCTGACAAATAACTTGACCTGAAGGCTCTGGTTTCCATGGAGATAAATAAGTTAACTGTCATATCTGTGGAAGATTCCAGAAAAAGCAATAACATCTCCATAGAGACAAGAAAATGGCAGACCTTGCCCCAGAAAAGTTACATCAAGCACTTTATTTTGAATTATTAAACAGAGCTGAACTGCTTAACATTTGATTTTCTCTCCTTCCTTTGACACATGAAACACAATTAGATTAAAGAAACTATAAATGCCAGCAATATCCACCATTTTGTACCCTTTTATTCCTTTGTAACCTTAGTCCCTGACCAAATGTTTGATATTTTGGAGATGTCTTCTTCCCTCATATCTTGGCACATTCTTCCAATCAATAGCATTACTACAATTCTTCCACGGCGCTGTCAGAGGACAGTGTGCCAGACTTTTGGAAAGGTTGCAGAGCCCAAACGACAGATTACAAAAGTATTGAAAGTTGAAGGTTGCAGAACACGGCGGGGCTGCGTTCCCTCTACAGTCTATAGAGAAATACCACTCTACCTTTCTAACTTAGATCAATACTTTTTAATCAAGACATTTTGGGGAGGCAGTTGAACTTTTTTTGATGCTTTTAGACCCACGGATTCTCTTTACAGTCTTGGCTGATGAAGATTCGAGGAAGAGTTGGAAGAAGCTGCAGTCATATTTTGAAAAAGACAGGCAAAGCTTTTATATTCATTTAATTAGATTCATCGTGAAAATGAAGTTTTGTTTTCTGTGAAAGATTTTCTGTGTTCTACAATAAAAGAACATGCACACTGTTCCAGCGTCGTGTGTCTCATTAAAACATTTTGTAAAACATGATTATTGGAACTAAAACAAAGTTGTACTGTGTTATTTTATTTGAGGCCAGTTGCACACCAAGCTACCAAACATCACCAAATATTTTAACCCATAATGAGATTTACAGGGGGAGGTGTTCTGGGCATGTCCCACCGGGAGGAAGCCCCGGGGAAGACCAAGGACACGCTGGAGGAACTATGTCTCTCGGCTGGTCTGGGAACGCCTTGGGGTCCCACCGAAGGAGCTGGAGGACCTGCCTTGGTGGGGGAAATCTGGGAGTCCCTGCGTAGACTGCTGCCCCAGATAAGCGGAAGAAAATGGATGGATGAGATTTCCAAGAAAATAAAAAAGATGCAAATGTCAAAACTATACAATGACTTTTCTCGTTCAACTTTTGCACACCTGCTTCATTACAAATATATATACAGTATTTTTAAAAGATCAAACAGTAAATAATCACACTTTTATATAGCATTTTCCCACTTTTAAGGCACTCAAAGCACTTTAAATTAAATTCCCAACCACATTCATACACCAGTGCACGCAGACACTGGGTACGAGGTGGGTTAAGTGTCTTGCCCAAGGACACAACAGCAGCATTTAACCGTGGGAGCTGGAACCGCACCGTCAACCTGTGGATCAGTGAATCTGACAGCTCTACCAACCAGTTACATATCATATTTTCCATAGGCCAATACTTGCAAGAGAATGCTTTCAACACACATTCACTTTCTCTGTTAAAGAAAATATAATATACTTTTTACAGGTATTTAAAATAAAACTATAAACTTAACTATTACCTCAATATTCATCTAAATTACTTAATAACAGAAATAAGAAACAACTTCCTGGTCTACACTGCAGAAATGAGAGACCCAACTAAACTAAACTAAACTAAAACTAAAATAATGAATGCCTTTCATACCCACAGAGAGCCAGAAGGTCGTTAGATTAAAATATTTCCCATTTTCAGTTTATACCAGGACCACGGTGTAAACGGATTGTTCTAGAGTCCGTGATGGAACATTCAAACTGTTTAACACACTGCTCCAAGTTATTTAATCCTCACATAATGCTATTTTTTATAACAAAACATTATTTCTATTATGAGCTTGACAACGGCAACTGATCTTTCTGAACATATTACACATTGTTATCCCATTAGTGAATATGTTTCCCCCACAATTCAAATCACCCGTTACAAAAGCCCCGTCCAAATGAACGTACAGAACAACAGCCTATATTTATGCACAAAGCGGACTTACCACTGAGATGGATCTAATTACAGAATTCCTGTCAGTTTTAGTGCTCCTCTTTTGGGAGACTGGGATGTTGTCTCCAGTTTGAAATGCATCAGCAATAAACATTTTGGCAAGCGCCTGCTCAGATGGCAAAACTGATGAGATGACACTATGAATATTTGATGACAATGGCTGTTTACGAGGCTGTGAGCTCTTATAGTACTATAATTATTTACATTTATTATCCTCACTCTCAACAGTGTTACGTGAGTGTTGAATATGAATACCCCAAAACAGTATCATGGAACGCTAATGTTAAAAGTCCTTACAGCAGACCTATTCTACAAAAATCGAGAGAGCTTTTAACCACACTGTTTCCTTATCTTATTTATCCTTTCCAAGTTGTTCAAACAAACACGAATCACTCCAATAAACAATCTTTAATCCCCCATTTTCAAGGCGCCATATCGCTTATCAATCCTCGTTTTTACCGCCACTGGCATACGCCCACTGCTCTCTGCTTACTTCATTCATAATCGATGATATGCGTAGGATTCATCAGCATCGGCAAGTTATTTTGGTCCAAAGTACAAAAAATCTACTCGCTCGTGTGACCTGCAGCTATCCATACGAGGGGCCGACAGCTGCGATTGTTGTTGTTTTAGATACATATTGCAATGTAAAATGGGAAAATTATAACTTAATGATCCACGGGCGTCATAGATTATAACTATACAGCAGACACAAGCACAGTCAGTCTTCTTTAAAGGTGTACCACGCAACTTTTCTAGTATAGAGTGCACCAACTATGTCTATGGAGATCTTTTGAGGTGTAGCAAAAATGATCCAAACTATTGAATGATTTGATCGTGCATATGACCAACACTGCACTCTCAAGACTACAGCTGCTGCTCGAGTGCATGCAACTATTATTTTAACTGATGTTACAGACCAGTCCTGTTTAGCCTGTTTGCCTCCGCTTATCCAGATCCACCCACCTGTTGAGCCACACCTGGAACAACCAGCAATCAACTGGGGAATAAAAGCCTGGAGAGCGCACCACAGCTTTTTTTTTTTTTAGCTTATTTTTGTATTATCTATTTGTTTAATTTGTATCCACCTTTGAACGTCATTTTGTAAGAATAAAATCTACTTTATAATTGTTTTTTACCACGTCTCCACGCTCCCGTTTTGTTCTACACCCGGTTTTGACATCATTCCGTTGCGTGCCACCCTCCCGGACAAAGTGGCACGTAACAACTAAAATGTACAAGGAAAAGAGATATTTATATGTAAAAAAGGTAGATTAATTCCAAAATCATCAGCTAACTCACACCATGCATTCTTCTGCCAGCTGTTGCCCTAAATCCTTAAAAATCTAAATCAAATAGTCAACAAATAGAGATTTTTGAAGTCCATTGAAAGCCATATTGCTTCGACATGCATGTATTCAATGTCATTCGTCTCCGCAGATCTGACCTGGCTCTAACGTACCCTTGTGGTGTCTCCTGCTCCATTAAATAGACAGATTAGATTTAACGCAATACTGTGGAACGCTCCATACAAAGCACTAATATGTCCAGCAGAGAAAAGTTCCACGGTGCAAGTTTAATATTGACTCCGTGTTGTGCTCAGGACATGATCAATTCTTCCTCAGACCACAGAGATTAATTAAACAGAATCCATATACAGTTAATTGGCGCTAACTGCACGGGCAAGCATGAGGTACGTTTCATCCAATCATGCATAAATAAATGACTAATTTTACCCACTAAATTATTCATAGACAGTTAAATACATTTATTGGCCTGACCGTTTGGCATGGTCACGTTTAATAAAAGTTTGCTTCAAATAGCAGCTGTCATTTCTCCAAAGGAACATTCTGTACTAATGAACAATCAAAGCCGCCTCATAGAATTATTGATGAGCTTTAACCCTGGTTCAGATGGAGAGCGGAGTAAGTTATGAGGTTTACAGTAACACAGAAGTCTGCAACGTGCAATAAGCAAATGGAAAAATCACAAACTTCGAATTCATCAGATGTTTGATGCTGTTACCACATTTTTTGATCAATATCTGATAGAAATATTCACAAAGGGTAAGTTTGATTCGCTTGACACAGATTTCGACACCGCAATGATAACAAAACAGAACGTACTTTTCAACACAAAGTAATAATAGATTCTTCAATTTCCTTCAGTATCGATACTTCATCTGGTCTTACAATAATTTATTTTCAGACCAAGGTTTAGTTTGTTTTCATACCTGACTGTTTCGATTGGCATTCAGTAAATCGGACAAAATGTGAGAAGGAAACAGCAAAGACGTGCACACGACCAATTCAAATCAGCCATTTCTGACCGCTGCAAAAGAGAAAACCACATTATGGACTGAGACGGAGCAAACGTCATAAGGACAGAGGACAACGAACATTGTTGCTTGATTAAGGAGGCAAAAGAAATACGGAAACGCGCCGACAGGACTTTAAACCGGGACGAGGGGGGGCCTTTTTACTCTCGCACACCTGGGATACTGTCCTGAAGAAGCCGGACTGCAGATGGCGCTGTCGTCCTGCCTCAACCGGTAGGAAGATAGTGCCAAAACGTGTTTAAATCTGCTGACTGGAGACATCACAGCAATATTACGTGACCACTCTGAAGAAAAACACTAATGAGCAGGTATGAAAACAAACTAAACCTTGTTCTGAAGAAAGAATCTGTTAAAATAAGTATCTCATTTTGTTTAGTATAATTTTTCTGACAGCTCCAACTGACTCCAAGGTAACAGCACAAACATTATTTTCAACATCATT
Organism: Periophthalmus magnuspinnatus; assembly: GCF_009829125.3. Classification (NCBI taxonomy): domain Eukaryota; kingdom Metazoa; phylum Chordata; class Actinopteri; order Gobiiformes; family Gobiidae; genus Periophthalmus; species Periophthalmus magnuspinnatus. The sequence goes on along the minus strand of NC_047147.1, from coordinate 10,520,043 downwards.
TGATTCTCACATTCACATACGTCACGTCACATCTCGCAAATCTTATCACCAAAGTTTTAATCAAAGAATATTACACTTTCTGTCATACCACCCCTCAAGTTGTCCTGGGCATTTCACACCGTAGAAGGTTAAAATATGCTGATCCTGACCATCTCAACCTTTAAGTGAATAAATATTTAAAGCGCAAAGCAGAGGGAGCTTGTATTACATTTTTAACATTCACCTTTGTGGTCAGACAAACTTGGGGACTCCTCTTTGGCATCATAACACATTGGACCAATTAGGATTTCATCACGGTTGTTAAAACTATATATTAGTTAGATTTGAATGTGACTTTTGGAAATTGACTTTAAAAAAATTCAAATTGTGTTGATTTGTGGTAAAAACGTGCGGAAAGATTGATTTTGTGTAACAATTTCAACCAAATAGAGCTCAATAATGTCATATAACTGCTTTGTTTTATTTTATTTATGTATCACTAAACATGTACATTAAACCTCATATATTATTCTAACCTTGAGCTCAGAGTGCTCATCTTTCAACATAATTTACACAATGATGCAAGAAGAAGAAACGGCACCTGTCTCCATGGTGATGCAAGGCAGGTGCGCAGACTACTTACACAATATAGCTTTAAGGCTTGAGTGACTAATGTATGGAGAAGGTATGGCGACATTAAACTGCTGCTTAGACAGATCCTGTTCTCCAACCTCCCACCTCTCCTTGGGGTGTACGTTTTTGTGACATACGGTGACAGTTTTGGGACAAGTTCATAAACAGATGCTGTAGGGGGGGTAGAGCTATTCAGGGATTTTCAACAAACATTCCGTCGTTTCCTGATCAAAGCCACCTCAAGGCAAAAAGAAAGATACAAAATGGCACATAATGATTAGCTCCACAGTTTCATCAGCTAGTTTTAAATAATCCGCGTGACCGTGAAATAAGGCAGATTTTGTTCGACTGTCAAGTTTGGTTCTGTTGACTCAATAGAACATAGAAAGTGTGTTACGGTTTGTCTTGGATATAAAAAATGTAGTGGAATAGAAGCAAGCTAAATGCAGTTTTATGTTGGTGAAGGGGGCTGTTTCACTCTAAAGTAGGTTAAATGAACAAAGGATTGCAAGATAGGGTGGGTGATGACTTACAATAGAGTAGTCTAGCCCAATTGTTAAAGCGAAACGAAATCAACTTTTTAAAGCTTTTACCCATGATACACTTGATTTGTGAGTAATCTTTATACTTCTGTATTCAAGACGCTCCAATCAACCCCCATTTTCCCTGCCACCGGTACACGCCCACTGCTCTGTACTTACTTTGTGCACCAATTTTATTTTCATAGGATTTGGCATAGTCGTTATCGCTTTATATTTTTATACAGATTGATATCAGTCTTGTCCCCACATCCTGAGTTGCATCTCAAGCCCAGTTGAAACATGATCGTGCAGTCAGATTTGCTTTTTTTTTTTTTGGTGAATACAATCGGAATACAATCAAACGTATCTCACCTCAGAGTTTAGTTCTTCGCTCATTGATTCTGCAGAAATTCGATTTGTTTTCCAGCCCCATGTGATGTTTTTATCCCTTAATTTCTCCAATATGGATCATGTGTGTCCCTAATTATCCACCTGTCAATCACGTCTACTTGAAAGCGAGAGAGATTCACCGATACCAGACGCACATCTTTTGTAAAGTATTGAAGAAATGTTTATTCTGGATCGCTGGCAATAGTTTTGGTACAAATAAAAAAAAATCACGAAGTGCAGCTGTCCATCGGAGGTGTCGACAACTTCACGGCTCTTCGTTGTTGGACGTTTACGCGATGTCAGCTCCCATTGGGGACCACAGTTTTCTAATGCGGATAATCAGCGCACTTGTTTCTTTTATTAAGTCGTTTTAGATCAGTATTGCAATTTAAAATGTCCAAATCATAACGTAATGATCTAATATAGCACACACAAAAGCACAATAATGTCTGTCTTCAAATAATCTAGTCTAATCTAATATAATCCAGCAAATATCTTCACTATTGCGGGATACGTCCAGTGTTATAGCTGACAAATTTGCCAGTCAAAAACAAAAATACGAAATCAATTTGTAAGCAAGGACACAACATATCACTGTAAAAATGCAGTTAAAAGTTCACTCCCTGCAGATGAAACTCTAATTACACCGACGTAATTCACTAAAAAAAAACAATAACCTCCTGATAATTACCCCACTTCAAGGCTTTATTGGACTATTGCTTTTAATTTGTATTTCGGAACCAGCAAAGACCCCCGTTGGCCTCGTGCGGAAAAAGGACAGTCAGACTCCTCATTTGTAAACCCGTAATGTTCATTTGCTGCTGTGACAAGAGAACTAAACAATATTTCCTCTGCTCTCGATATAATCAAAACAAAAGAGGCTACGACAACACAAGTCATTATGCATAACCTTTTGGCGAATACTTTCTGAATTCAAATTTATTTTCAATTTTCATTTTTTTACTCAGAGCAGGCGCAACATCAACGTTGAACCAAAAAAGTCAATCAATAACAAACTTTGGGAAATGCAAAATGGAAATTGTTCAGATTTGTTTCACCGTAGGTCAAGATACACTGATAAAGTTTTATTTTAATGTGTGTAAAATGCTAATAGTTGTAAGTAATGCTTCAAACTCAGAACCTCTCATCTGGTTTTCGCAATTAGTTCTATAAACAAATACATTTCCCCATTTAATGTACATGTAACCTATTGTCAAGCTTTTGTTTACAAGTTGAAACATTTTTTTAAGCTTCTATCTCTTAATCTGTGTCAGTGCTGTCTGTCAACCAAAACTAAACCTCCTCCAAAGTGAAAGTGAACTCCAACACGCTCCAATCAAATCGCCCAGCCTCGTTACATGGCGATACGCTGTGTCCACGGGGAGCCGCCTCCCACTTACCCTAAATGTTTTGGAGTGACATATTCAGATCACATCAATATTCCATTGACTATTATTAAAATTCATGTGAAGCTGATGAGTTTCATGTGTGTGGGAGGGTACGGTGTGGGGGGGGATCTTTATTTGGCATCAATTAATCAGTGTTAAACGTGCTCTAGGAAATAAATGCACTTTGGGATGTGCAAATGAAACATGTCTGGAAGCTTCATCTATCACCGGAGATGATACCGAAACTGACGTGTTCACATTTTAAAACGATATTAGTTGTCTGAATTAATCTAGATACTATTACTGTGCACCAAAACAGCCTACAGTATGCAAAAAAGTAAAAGGTAAGACAATACATAACCTCATATTTGTTTTATAAATGTAAATATGCATAGACGCTCACTTCCACACAGATTAATTGTTGGAACATTTGACAGTGACACATTGCAGGTAAGTATTTATTTAAGTAGTTAATAAGCCTGACTCATTCTTAGTCTTTCGTCATGGATTATTAGAGCTAATTAATGTGTTGTTGCCAGATAATCTCAGTTTTCCAGCCAATGATACAACCCGATTTCAAAATAATCCCAAGTGTTTGATTCTTGCTTGTTTTGCTTGTTATGTCACATGTTATTTTTCACCATAGCCAAAGCTGTCATCCCGATATAAAAGCTCAAACAGGTTGATGGAGTTGGAACATCTAACCACAGTCCCCGCCATTGAAACAATACGTCAGGTAGATAGAGTTGACCCTGGCCGTCCTTCAAAGTGCCATGGGATTCTCCGCCTATAAAATATATAATAAAACTGCTGGAATATTCCTACAGGGGGTGTCATTGGGCTAACCTCATCTGGTACAATGTCAGTGGCTGCGTAAGTCATTGCCACAAGGATGAAATATGTCTTCAAGAAGAAATGAACGTGATAGAAAAAGTAGAAGGGCAGTACTCGAGCGCATCGTCTCGGAATGAGGTGTCTAATACTAAGCAAGGAAATCAGATAGTTCTGGGGTAAATGCTTTTGATAGTCTTCTATGTTAGTGATCATTTAACACATTTGAGTATTTATGGTGCAGTTTAAACAAGCTCCAACCTCAGTTTTTGGTCCAGCGTCGTTAAATTGGATGTAAAGATGTACTATCACACACTAGTTGATGTAAAGTGCATTGAGTGCCTTGAAGATGGAAAAGCACTACAGTATATAAAAATGTGACCAGGTATTTTTGACCCGAAAGCCAAATGTAAAATCTGTCAACGGGACAAAAAGTTGTAGGAGTGAAGACATTAATAATAATAAATAATAATACATTTTATTTATAATGCACTCTTCATTCCATACAATCTCAGAGTGCTACAATAAAACAAGAACTTTAAACCGATACTAATTGCTACATGCTAAAACAATCATCTTATCTAAATTAAAAGGTCTTTAGATTAGCTTTAAACAAGTACAGGCTCTGTGTGGCTCTCAGCTGGACAGGGTCGTGGTGCAGCTGAACAGAAGGCTCGGTTCCCCATTGTACGGAGCCTAGTGGGGGTGGACCTGAAGGAGCCACTTGAAGATCTGAGTGTGTGGTTTGAAGATTGCAAAGTGATCAGGTCTTGCAGATACAGTGGTGCCTGATCTGTGATGCTGTGATGCATTTGTGGGTAAGCAGAAGGATTTTCTATTCAATCCAGGCTGAAACAGGGAGCCAGAGCAGTGATTTGAGAATTGCACTGCGCATACAAGCCAATTCTTCAGTTCTGGTCAGATTACTGCTGGACACTGCCTTAAATCTATCTGAAGAAAGGAGCTAACTACACTGAGACTGAAAAAAAACACAGCTTTGGTTTACAGCTTCTGTATGTAGGCTAGGTCTGTTGAGCTACACTAAGTCAGCACTGTGCCTGAGACCTACTTAGCATATTCATACAACTCTTATGGCTCTATTGTTCTCTTTCTCTTGTGTCCTATTGGTCTTACCTGGACGACTGAGAGAGTACACAGACGTATTTTTGAGCAATATAGACACATGTAATTCAATAAATGCAACTTTAACGACATCTTTTGGAACACTCTACGCAAAGGCATCTCCATGGCGACAAGGAGGCGCTCGTCCCACCTTTATATGTAGCTATAATCTTTCTTGCTAACAGGCTTACCATCAAAAACCCCAAAGCCTAACGTCCTTGGCAGCGTTGGAAAAACAAAATTTGAAGAAGGGCAAAAAAAACTGACGGATGTTCCCGCAAAAGGTCAGAAGACAGGAGTAAACAAAATGTGGTTGGACTTACAAATGCAGGAAAGATGGACAGAGACAGGGCAAGTGGTCAAGGAGAAAGATGAAAGGAAGCACACAATAACAAAATCATACAAAAGGAACGTGGGAGAACAAAATACAGCATTTAAAGGTGCACTAGTGACTTGGTCCACCCCCGTTTGTCTGATGTTATTGTTTTCCCTAGAATGTTCATATGTCATAACATGCATCCACCTCAAAAGAGACAAGTGGATAACACAGAATGAAAGAGTCAAACAGATCTGTGGAGAGGCGATCCCCGCTCATACTTAGAATGCTTGTTTTTTTTAGCAATAAATACACAGGTATATTCACCTTATTCCCAAAGTCTGGTTGAGTTGTTGATGCACATAAACATTTTACACAAATCAGTCTACTTCACATCATATTTTAGCAGCAAAACTTTTCCCAAATTCTCCATTGAAACGAATGAGATTCCTGCTTAACCGGGAGTGCCACCACAAATAAAGCACAGTTTAGGAGCATTTATATGCATGATAGATAAGTTTAATGTCATACTTTGGAACATTCCAGGCAAAACAACATTTCCCTAGTGACGTGGAGGTGGCAGACTCTCAAACAAAAAAAAAGTTATATAGTGCACATTTAAGGCATTGGGTTTGTGGTTGGATTTTTGCAACAACTACCCTTCCCTCTATCAAAAAAACAAAAAAACAAAAAAAAACCCACACTGGCTTGTGCCTATCTATGAATTAAACGAGACCATGAAAAATACTGGGATAAATTTCATAGAAGGATGCCACATGGGGTTGGAAATAGGGGAAGGTGAATTGGGAATTGCAGTGAGTGTTAAAAAGATATATATCAGGAGAGAATGATGCAGTAAACAAGCAGAGGTCAGTGAGGCCGGTGCACAAATGGAGACTGGGGAGGACTTAGGGTCACAGGGTCACACTGAATCCCAAGTCAGTTTGTTTTGTCCTCTACCTACTTTTAGCTACTGAACAATACAGGCCAAAAAACTCCAAATGAAAACCTGACATAATGAGGGTGAACTGTCAGATTTAAACATAAGATCAAATGCTGTGATTTAAATCAGCTTAATACGGTGAGACACGGCAGGTGAATAGGGAAAAAATCTTACATTTAGAGATGTCAATTTGAAATACACACTACATTTTATTTACATTTACAAGTGTAAAAAAAAAATGTAATTTCAAGTTTTTCATAATGCATTTTATTTGTAAAAAAAAATCATTTTTGGGACATTCAAAACAGAAACATGAAAAGAGCCAGGTTTAAATGTCTTGCTTATTTTTTGACATATAAGATACAAAATTCCTCCACAGCGATGCAAAAGACTCATTGTCAGTTATGGCAGACGCTTGACTGCAGTCTCAGGGTGATTCAACCAGTCATTAGATTTAAGGGGCCACATTTTTCACATGGGCCATGTAGGTTGGATGCCTTTTTTCCCTTAATAAATGAAACCAGCACTTTAAACTGCATGTTGAGTTTACTTTACGTGTGAGTTATTGTTGCCTAATATCTAAGTTTGCTTGATCTGAAATAGTGAGAAAGGTGCAGAAAAAGTTTGTAATTGGTAAGAGGTGTAGTACTTTTTCACAGCGCTGTATGTATGGTGTTCTTTCACAACTGCATTGTAGTCTCAGTACAAAGTTAATCCTCCTACTTATGGCTTTAACAAAATACCACACAAAAATCTCTCAAATGAAATCCCTGCCAGACTTGTAACTGAACTATCTTGACTTTTCATCTTGGATATGAAACCCAAAGCGGCTGGTGTAGTGCTATCATCAGAGCACCATATGTCTGATGGCGTGCCACATAAGGCCGAGGAATTACACAGGGAACCTGATCCTGTCATGGCCCCACAGCGGAGACCGACACTTTAAAAGCTTTTCATACTAATGTTGACATTTTTATAAACGGCTGGTCTAACTTAGCAGCATGACGTAAAATTAAATAAATAAAATCAAATGACACCAACAGTGAGTTTGTAGCAGTTAGCATTTTACCACGAAGGTCACTGTGAGATCTGCCATTTTATGCCACATAGCCAAGTTTTGGGGAAGCAATCAAAATAGAATAACTGAATGAATATTAACACCACACAATATTTAAAAATAAATAATTAAAAATAAATAAATTAAATAAATAAATTCTAAACATAAAGCAATAATAATAATAAATTGCCAAAACATATAAGCATTACGCCTATGTAAATAACTGAAAAACACTCACCAAAATGAAACTCATTCAAAACGCACAAAGCTTGTTGTTGTTGGAGTATCTCATGAATCATAATGAAATTCACGACTAATCTCGCACCAGATTCCTACATCCAAAAATAGACCAACCAAATACACACAAAACACCATGAGAAATATAAATGTGTGTTCGCATCTGAGCCAAGTGTAAAGTGCTCTGTACCGACCTTGAATTTCTCTTGTAAACAGCTATAAATCCCAAGTCTGCCTCTCCCTGGTGAATCCTGCGTTGGTTGAATACGTGCTGCTCAATGGTTTCCGCACTCATTCACTCCTTCACCTGCAAAACAGAGAACAAGAAGTGTTGATGTGGCGATGGACGAAGAACCAGGGACAAAGAACGGTTTTTAAGGTCCTTTTGTGAGTCTGCATAAAGTATTGTTGGCACCCATGGCTGAGTAGCCCACACCAGCCTCTGAGCACGTACTTCTGTTTTGAGTGGTCTCAGAAGGGGATTTTGTTGTGAGTATTTCCAAATGGTACTTGAGATAAACGGCTGGACAATCATAGCTTCTATAGTTGGAGTGCTATATTAACAAGTGGAGAGTGGAATTACAAGTTGTTTTGTGTTGATGTTATAATTCATGGGTTTCTTGTATTTGTTTATCAGTTCATATTTCAGTGTCGCAGCAGAAGTTGTTTACTACGTGCAGAATCCTAATCTAATCGTACTTGTCAGATATTTTCCCCCAGAATAATATGCCCCTATTCAAGAATTAAAATATATATTCCCAGAACTTGAATTTAGTTTTAAAAGGTACGGTGCAAAAGACAAATACGACAAATAATTCATGTTCTAACCACTTTTTCCATAGTGTAACAGTAGTAAGTAGTAAAGAAAACGTTAAATCTATAGCGTACCATATGGAAAGTGGGATTTTTTTGTTAGGGAAGACATCTTTGAACAGGAATGTGGGGCTTAGATATCATTTATCTCCTATTTATAACTCTATCATCTGGTGTAAATCAAAACAATGAAAACAAAAGTGCTAGTCAATATGTTAATAGGTGTGAGAGCATCCATTAGGGGCCTGAACGATTATGCAAAATATGACTCAGGCACAGTTCACACTAACACTAACAAACTGTAACTGTGTTTTGCTCCTCCCTTTAGATAGATATAAGGCAGTGTCCACCAGCAATCTGACCAGAACTAAAGAAGCGACTTGGACATTTTCACTTTTGTTCAGTTGAAAGAATAGAATTTTTCTTTTGCTACGATCATGCCTGGACAACTGAGGAATTACACAGACAGCCTACCATATTCTTAGTTTCTCACATCTGCAATGCCCGTCCTTAGTTGAACCTCCTTAAAAGTTTAAAAAACGTAGTGTGTTCCATCTCTGCGCTTAAAAAGTTTGTCAGACCTTGACTCCTTGTTGCTTGCACAATGCGGTCCAACAGGTCACTAAATGAGTTCAGCCCTCTCTGCCCTGGGTCACCATCATAATTGGGGCCACTTCTTTATGTGGCACTGACTTTGCAAAAAATCTGTGGCGTTTTCAAGGCAGGTGCCCGCAGCATACATCACTGCGCCGAGTGCTGTGCCAATTATTGCATGACACCACCATCCATATCTGTTCTCATGGAAATTCATAATTTATGACACATCCCTCTGCGGAGCCTCTAGGGACCTGAATGCTATTATCCCGCTAAAGTGAGATCTGATTGGGCAGCTGCTATCTCACAGGGCTCTTTGAAGTTTCATTTCTTCAAGTGCTTTTCTATACATGCCTCAATGCATTATGGTCTGGCAGATCACAAGTACAGTGAGCCAATCAACACTGGACACTTACAATGGACAGAATGAAAGTAAATGCTTGATCCATAAAGGCTCTCACTAAACCAGGTGTCTAAGACTGTTAAGTGTATGGATAATTTATGCTGCCATTATATCAGTATTCATCTTTCAAAATGGACAATAAATATGATGTCGTAATGGAAAGGAACGAATATAAACTCAAATTTCAGGTTTCACGATCAAAAACACTTCAATAAGACACAAAATCCTATCAAATTTAGCTTATTGTCAACATTTATTTTGTTTTATTTTATTGTTTTGTAAAAGCTTTGAGCGCTGCAAATCATAATAGCCATATCGAGAAGCAAAATTATATTCTTGTAGCGAAAACCACTTAAACCGTATAAACATAACCAAGCCTTTTTGTGAATCGTAACCATCATGTTTGTCTTACTGAACCAATTTACTCGTGCTGCAACTCGTCCTGTATGCATGGCACGGTTTGTTTATCTCTTTTTGGCAATGAAAACATTCCGGAGTTGAAATGATCTGTTAAGTCGTACAAAACTGAAGCCTGATTAAAGCATTGTGCCTCTCCCCACCTGACCTCTTCTAATTTAATTGCTTTTGTAAACATCTTTGCAGCCACCTCTCTAAGCTGTTCATTCTGCGCAGTCTTATTAGTAAATGAGAGCTGTCTGTCACACTGACTTTGATCCTAAACTATAAACCATTGCCCCTTTGCTCTGCCGAATGCGCTATGACTGCGTATACGGACACAATCAAACACGACTAGACTCCCCAAACAAAGCACTTTGAGGGAGGGGATTTGAACCTTCGTCTTAAGGCCTGTTTGAGCTAATGAAATGGGCAGAGCCAGAGTCAAAACAACTGAAGCTGCGTTTGATCTAGTCTGATATTTATGGTAGGAGACAGCCTGTGTCTGCTTTTTATGCATTGGGGACTTAAAATGCACTCACCCACCACTACTGCCCGCCCGCTGTGACAAATAAACACATCAGCTGGAGTCCGAGCGTCTCTCTGTCTGTGGTTTTTCAGTCCACTGCCTGTCATTCCCCTGTCTCAATTTAGCCTGTGTCCACTCTGCAGGAAACAGACTAAATGTTTGAAAATGCAACACGAGCAGTTAACAAATACTTCAATTTGTAATGTCATGACAAAGCAGTAATTCATTTGCAAACTTGTGCTGCTATAAATATTCAATGCAGTAGCAGCCCAACAACATTTAAAGTTATATTTCCCGGTAAGTTAAAAGTTCTATATTAAACTAAATTTACTCTTGTGCGCTTTAAGTCGTTTTATCTCATCCAAAACATACTCAAAGTTGTGTTTTGTTTCATTCATGTATGTTTGAGTAACCCTTTATTATTAGTCTGTCTACATCTCCAAAGCTCAAAATGCTCTGTTCTACCTTGTGATGTCATGAAGGGGTAGTTTTCAAGTTAACGTCTACTTTTTTACCTTTTGTTCAGTACAGATTGGCAATTCCAGAGCTGAAATCACCCAAATGATTCCAGTGAAGGTGTATGGAGTTAAAAACACAGTGGAGCACTTCCTGTATCACCACATGACATCACAAGGTGGAGCAGAGTATTTTCTATTTGAGAAAGTAACCCAGCCTAATTATGCAGGGTTTGTGTGTTAAACATGTGAATGAAACAAAACACAACTCTAGATTTGCTTGTGATAAGGAAACATTATAACAGAGATCATAAAATACATAATATGTGACCTTTAACAAATACTCTTTCAGTTAATGGCGCTGTACTTGATTTTCAACATAAAAAACAAAACTAATTTATGTGAAATAGTTTGCAGTGGTCCAAAATTATTCCTCACTTACTTTACACTATCAGAGCATCCTAATTATTCACCATGATGAGCTTATAAGCACTTTGCACAAATAGAGACTAGAGCAGAGATTTGCTGGGATGGTAAAGCTAACAACAACTAACATTCTAACGCACACTTCTTGATGATTGGACAATAAAAATTAGCTGGTGTTCTTGAATTGGCATGTATTTGTATTTCTAACCTGTGCAGGATTGGCGTTCTTTAACTTTGCATTGTAAAAACGGATTTAAAAAACATGAAATCCAAAACCTATACCAGTATGTAATGTCAGCAGCATATGGCATTTGTTATAGTATCTAACCGTGTGATGTTTTTGGGATTAGCTAAAATCATCTTGACTATTTCATTCACTTTATCTCACCGTCCCATATCACACTAATGAACAGATGTTAGCATCTTGTTAACTTGTTCCTCAATATTTCCCCTGCATCATGTAAACTCGACAGCAGAACTAGAAACACTTGAAACACCGTCTTTGTTCGTACTATGCATATTTCACACAACATATTGTCTCGTCCTCTTGATGTCAGCAACAAAGTTGCTAACACTGGATGCAAGCTGTGATGTACTGACAACCCGGGTGAGCTGCTAAGGACAGAACCGGCTCAAAGAATAGACGATGAGTAAGTGTCCCTCGTTATTATGTACCAGCGTGCATTTAGCCACAGAGACCTGGGCCCACTGAGCAACTGCGTATGCGTATAGACTATGTATATATATATAAATGGACATAGCTAACCTGCCAGCCGCCGCGCTCCAAATAGGAAGCGATCGTGGGCGCGCTTTCGGCTCCATCAGCTCTGGCTCCGATTCACTTTACGTTAGAAAACTGTCACCCCTGCTGCTATGAGTCTTGTCATTTTGGTTTTAAAATGTTCCTATTAACCCGCTCTGCATGATCCTGCTATTTTTACTCCGCTATTGTGTCCATAACTCAAGATATAAACATTAATAAGAGGCAAATCAGCTGCCTTCTTAGCCCGAGGTTGCTCCCGCTAGCGTTAGCAACAGGTTTGATTGACAGCGTTGTTAAGTGCCTGCTCCCTGCTAAACCAGTGACCTTCAACAGCTTCAGACCTGCGTTACCTGCTATAAATTTGTTCATTTTCATCTGTAATTTGTTTGGAGGCATTTATCAAATAGGTAAGCATATAAGGAGAAAGAAAAGGTAGAACGCTGCTCATCCAATTCTGCTGCTCTACCCTTGAGCAAGCCATGCCACATTAACTTTCACCATAACAACTACGCCGCAATCCTTTTAGGCTATTCTTGGCTTTCAGTTGTTTGCATGTCCATTTATCTGTGTGTGGGTCAAGATATCCCAATATTTACTTCGCTATACTTACTGGAAACCACATATTTAGCAAAAACACGCTATGTCCAGAGGTTTGGTGGTATATCTGGAGTTCATATGCAAATTAGTTATGGCGCAAGACAGTTAAACGACACAATTAAAGGACACAAAATGGACTTGTAGAGCTGTATTTATGTTTGTTTCATTAATGCTTTAATCCAAAATCATCCTCCAAAAACCTCTATTTGCATTTTGTCCAATTTCTTGCATCACAGGTAAAAATCCACACTTCTCCTGAGCAGTTTTTAAGTCCCTAAGCTATCTCCAGACTCGTTCTGTTCTGTATTGGCGTAGCAGTCATATTGCAGAATGGATTTGTTTGTTTATATTCTCATTGTTCATTTCCATTGCTGGCAGTAGAGAATCTCCAGTGGCTAAACACCTCATTGGAAGCTGAGGTGTATTTTCCAAAGGCACACATTAATTTAAGTTTGAAATGTGAAATTCTAATCTCAAGATGACCAAATGCATATTGAAAAAGGGATTTAAAGCCACGGGAATGCACTTTAAGCATAAGTAACAGGAATATTTGAATAAGTAGCTGAATAACTTGACTATTAATACCGATACTACACTAATTAACTCACTGAAGCTATTTGCTCAACTCTCCCCCAGCACTCAGGAAAACGTCGCCTGTAGCTATGTGTTATTTGCCAAAAAAAAATGGTAATCAGAATGTGTACTTTCTAAAAATAATCTAGTGAATGTATTTTAGCTTTACCAGAGCCCAGTGGAGCGTTTGTAAGAAGCACTCCAAGCATCCGTGTTCTTTTCATCCTGCACCTGTCAAGTGTGCACCTGACAAAATCCTTCCACATATTCCACTCTGAAGATCTGTGTGAGTCGATGCAGACACGTTGCTAGATATCAGGCGTCTACCATTGGATTTTTGTTCACACAGTCTAAGCTGGTTGGCAGGCCATGGAGAATTGAATTTACCATCTTGATTTATGAGCCAATATCAGTAGACTCTGGCACAGTTTTTTTCATTCACACATCTTCTTGTCTGGTAGAGTGTGCGGTGTTTAGCTTATGTTGTCGTATTTGTTTGTCTTGTTGTGTGTCTGATCAAAGAAAGCCACCAAATGCGTGTTGAGGTGTTGCAGCTGAGCCAGTGGAATGAAAGACATAGCGTGTGGGCTGTTGAAGCTGACTGTATTAACTGTCAAAAAAAACAAGACAACTCCGACCCTGCGCTAGTCATGTCTGTCAATGAAAAATGGTATTATAAACCTCAGGTAAGAGGATTTAAAATGTATAGTAGTGAAAACTGAAGGCTGAATCTAACCTCTTAACCCAGTTGTTAGAGACAAGCGCAGTGGAAAAACCCATGTCAATTCAAATTTAATAAAACAAGTTATGTGCCGAAGTAGTAGTAAGTTGAGTACTTAGATGATTTTGATACAAGTTTAACATTTTTTGGTTAAGCAGTTAAACCCTAATTTTTGCCACACTATATATATACTCTTATACGTCTATAAGCCCAGTAACCACTTGGTTTATGGTTCAAATCCAATTGCTGTTGATCTGTGCAGTGATGTGCAATCTCTCCTTGGCCTGATTCAAACCCTGCTTACGGTGAGAAGTGTAAGGTATTTTCTAGCAGTGCAGCACTACTCCAATCTGGTATCTTGATTTACCCATGCTAAGGTAAACAACATGTCCCCACCAGTGGATATGGATTGTGTGGGGGATCACCAAGACGCTATGGAGACCAGTGTGGGAAATTACAAGGACTGTGGACAATAAGATAACAGCTATGTTCCGGTCTTTTGATTAAAGCCATTTCTTATCTGTAGCCACATCTAAGGAATGTGTGACCCCCACTTTGAGAAGGTCATAAAACACTCACCTCATTCGACGTTGCCTAAAGTTTCTTAATGTATAACACCATGCTGATAAGAAGAAGACCCGCCTCGCAAACACAAACATTGGGAGACGCTATAAAAGCTGTCAACAGGCACATCTCAGCGCTCTCCACCTACAGTATCCTTTCCAGAGAGTCCGTTGCTTCATTGTTCACTTTACCTGTGTGGAACTTATTAAACCCTTCTGACTTTATGTTTCAGTCTCTTTTTCCTCTTTGATGCTTACACCAGAAATGTACAATTCTTACAGTAGTATGAGCCTACATCATACATGCTCCCATACAACAATTTTCTACAAATATACAAACAGCAGGATACAGAACAATACATTACAACTTCACAAACCTGATACGATGTGTAGGATGCATGCTGATTGTGTTTTGGTAGCGCTTGAATGACATCAGGGCGTCAGAAACGAAACGGAAACTTATAAAATATGTAAGAAATGCTTTGTTTTCAGCAAATATAGCATTTTCAGAACAATCCAAGGTAGCATGATGATCTAAATATATATATTATTGCAGAACGATAACATTAGTAAAGAGAATTTTGAACGGAAACTGCAGAAAATCAGAAAATACCAACCAATTCACCAAGAAAATTAAAATGCTTGAGTAAGATTACAGCTATTTTAGTGTAAGACCTGGATTAACACAATAAAGCATAATAAGCTACTGTAAAAGCTTTGATTTTGAAACCCCCCAATGTGAAGAGCTTGGGATATTCTGATGGGGAGTGAAGAGAAGATTGTAAGCTTTTATTGATGAATGAGAATGACTAAAATACCACGTTTCACTGTTCATTGTCCAGACTTTTAGAGCCCACTGAGTTTTCAATTACAACTACTATGAACACGCAACGCTTCGATTGGACTCCCACTCCCTCTCCATCCATCTGGCATGTTCTCAGTATGCAAATAGCAATATGTCCCATTACATGTGTCGCTATCCTATTGATCATTCAAACAAAAGCAGCTAAAGCTATGACGCCAGTGCCATACTCATAACTTACCCACCATTATATAGTATTTTATATAGTCTAAGTTTTATTAAAGAACATAAAAGCTTGGTATTAATTATTGGCAATCCTCAGAAGTGGCTTTGAATGTCTTTTTTTTACTGCTACCGTTTATAGCCTCCACAGTGAAATAACTAAAGAGTTGTGACATTGGCTTTGCAGTAAAGCGACATAAAAAAGTGACTGAAATTCACTGAAATAGATCTATTGAAATATAATTAGAACATAAAACATATTTTCAACATTGTTAAATTGAGTATGTTTGGGTCTGATATATAAAAATATACAGATTATACAATTACAAATGACAAGAAAACACAGTCTGATTTAAAATATGGTCCTTTTTAGGTGTTTTTACGGGGTCCCCAGGTGTGTTGCTAACTGAAAACTGTTGGCTAATGCTAATGCTTGCTAGCTTGTGTCTGTAATGCTGTTTTTGTCTAACAGCACAAATCTCTTATAGTTTCATCCAAGTCACTTTTTTTCTAATCTAAAACAGATAAAAGTGTAACTTGAGAGAAAGGGCTTCAGACAGAGCAGTGCCTCGGTTTGAAATATAATTAGAATATTAAATTAGTATAGTATTTAGTATTAGTATAGTATTTTTCATCATTGTTAAATTTTTGTATATTTGGGACTGTTGCGTAAAAATAAATACACGAATACACATAATTCGGTTTATCCATAATCATGATTAATCAGGTCACAATTTAATCATAGAGCAACAAATCTGGACAATTTTAAAATCAAAATCAAGTCATTTTCAATTCTGTCTATACTCTCAAAAATAGTAGGCTATAGTATTCAGAAAGTACATAAGTGTAAGTGTAAGTAATCACGGATAATCTTTTTCCCTGGACTCTGGACTTCAGTAGCCATTGCAATTTTTTCCCAAGCACGCTAGTTTTCAAATATGTTTCTTTCCTGTTCGACTTTAGTTGCCTTGACAACCGTGACACAGTAAAAACCATATGTCTCTGCATGTATAGTCACATCAGACCTCAAATATATGACGCATTTGATCACGCCGCTGCTGATTACACATTCAAACCGCGTACATCCTGTGTAACTATCCTCGCGCACAAACACAATGTAGGGCGTGTTTGTGACTCCCTCTGCACGTGAGGTCGGCACACGTGAGCCCCATCTCCTCATTAAGCTAATTCAAGGCTTTGCGCGGTGGCCATCGTTAAATCCAGCAGATTAAGAACACTATGTCGCACAAAGGGGTAGTGACTGGTGAATCTGCTTTGTGATGCTCACCTCCTGCGTCGTGCCAGTATCTTAATAAGGCAGGTCTATGCGCGGCTGATATGGTTAGTCGAAGGTGCCAGCGCCCGAGCCACCTGTTTAGGCCAAAAGGTGGCTCGGTATGAACAGGAAGTCTGCCTTCTGTTTACTCCCTGGCACTCGCAAACGGGTGGAGCCTAAATTTGGATGATTTGTAGAAAGAAACTGTTACAAATGGCTTCAGAGAATTGTCATCTTGGTTTTTGCAGGTGATTAAAATCTGACAGAGAGTAATGGGTTTTGTTAGCTTTATCTGGGTTTATGTATGTGTCCTTGCTATATTTATTCTATACTTCTGTTTAAAGTGCAATTTGGACTCTGGCATCAGGCTGAGGCTCAGAGGGAGAACTGTCCAACAAGAGACAAGTAGAAGATGATAAGAAAAGATGGAAAACAAGCCCGAAATAAGATGATTGTCTGGTTAACAACAACAATATACTTCCATGTTTATATAGCGCTTTTCTTCAAGGCATCAAGGAACCGCTCACCCATTTACACACAGATTCATTCATACACCGGTGTACGCAGACACTGGGGGTGAGGGGGGTTAAGTGTCTTGCCCAAGCACGGCAGCATTCATTGCACCGCCAACCTGTGGGTCAGTGGATCTCATCGCTTTACCAATGATGTTTACGTCGAGAGCGGGATTCGAACCGCCAACCTTCGGATCAGAGGACAAACTGTTATTTTAAAATGATCCCATAACTGCACCAATGTCATGTTAATGCTAAAACACATGTAACAATGATGAATGTAATACCTATTTCTATTCTCTATTTATTAAACGCACCATGTTCCTGTAAAGTTCGTTCATTTTATTGATTTAAAGTACCGTGAAACAACATTGATTAGTTTAGCCTCCCCTCTGCAGGAGCCAGTATAAATTCTAGCTCCTAAGACGAGTACTTTCAGATTTATAATGGCAGGCGAAATGTCTTGGAAAAATACAAACGACTCCCTTTGAAACCTTTTCTTCCAAAGCTATCGATTAGCAATACTCTGCTATAGCCTAAGTTTTTCAGCTGCTTACTTCAGTGTGACGTATGTGAGGTAAACAGACGGGATTCTGGTCCGGAGATCACGAAGGAGGTCCAGAATAGTCACCGTTTATTGACATGAAGAAATGTCTTGAGTATTGCATTTTGTTTCATTTACAGCTAATTGTTGACCTATATAAAAACGTGTGATCTGTGGCCATCCATCATATCTCTCTGAATACCCTCGTTGGCGTTCTGTTTGATAGGTAAGTTCATAGTGTGCGTTT
Source organism: Periophthalmus magnuspinnatus (assembly GCF_009829125.3). Taxonomy (NCBI): domain Eukaryota; kingdom Metazoa; phylum Chordata; class Actinopteri; order Gobiiformes; family Gobiidae; genus Periophthalmus; species Periophthalmus magnuspinnatus. The sequence continues at coordinate 10,502,190 of NC_047147.1, read as the reverse complement.
GAAGGTGAGGAGCTGTCCTGTCTTGTCTTTGTCTGGTATTTTCACTTGACTCTTCCCCGAGGCAGCCCAAAGTGAGCCGGTCTTGGCAGTCAGAAAAGCAATTTGTTAAAGGGCTGCGGAGTGCTCTTGTCTAATGTTTCATTAAATTCTCCCTATTCATACTCCGCCTGCAGACATTGCTAAAGCCTCTTATGGCCGGCCTGGGATTTTCAAGTGGCTCGAGGTCAGTAGAAATCTGATATTTTTCCTTCCCTGGACTGGAGGATGGAGGATGTTTGCGCAGAGGTCAGGCCCGTGTTTGTGTCTCCCATTGACACAGTGTCCTTGCAGATGTCCGGTCACGGGCAGCACACACAATTAGAAGACTGTTTGTTTGGAGGGGAGCAGTGGGATGTTATTGATACTTTGCAGTGACATCATGCTGGGGAAGGAGGACTGCATGTATGTCTATGGAGGAATGTTCAGCAGTTATCGTGGTGATACAATGCACATTCACAAACACAGCCTGATTTAAAACATGGTCCTGTTTTGAGGTTTTCAAGGTGTCCCCAGGTGCGTGACTAACTGGAAAAAATAGTTGGCTAATGCTTGCTATTTTGTGCCTGTGATGTGATGTGAGAAAGACTAGTTTAACAGCACAAATCAGATCACCCGATGTAGTTCCAACTAAGTCAGTTTTTTTTTCTGGTCAGATTCTGGTAAAACAAAACTTAGACTAAAGTCTAACTTGAGTAACAGTGATTTAGACAGAAAAAATTAAAAATATTAATAGGTTGGTTTAACGTTCTACATTTGATTTTGTCATACCAGATGATGGGCTTATATAACTCTGTGGGAGATTTAAAGTTTTTGAAAGAAATATCCAAAATAAAAATCCATAAACATTGAACCTTATAAATATTTGTTATATTTGGGTTCACAGATTTGAATCTCACAGCGTTAAGCCCTTTCAACTGACAACACTTATGCCTTTGGAGTTAGCAAAGGCACTACTTCCTGAGGCTATGGGGAAAAAACAAGAAACAAAAACACTTTTGTTTATTTAAACTGACAGAGAAGACTTTGAACTTATTTTGTTGTTTGTTTCGTGAGAATAAGTCCAGGAATTACATTCTACCATAGAATTCTGACCAGCCCTTCAGTTCAATTAAACTAAGTTTAAACTATAGGTATTATAGAATGATGTGAGCTCATGTTGACCAAACCTATTGAACTTTTGTGCACATTAACATGGATGAGGCACTGACACTCTTTCTTTCTCCTCTAATATATTTTCATACTGATATATGTGTTATCTTGGCACCTTTTTCCAGAATCAATATTTACTCATGCCCTAAAGCATTTAATAACAAATATTTTAAAAGCAACAACATATATTAGCTGGAAAGCCAGCTGCCTGACCTCCAACAAAAGAATGCTAATATATGCATTTAAATCCATTTTAAAAGCGTACACATTTTGTGCAACGATAAGCTTCCATTAAACCAAGGGCACGTTCTTATCCCTGAAGTCAATGCAAAAAACAGTTTAGAAACTTTAGAAACTTTAGTTCATTAGTCGTAGTAAAACATGTATTCTCTCTGTGAGCAGGTTTGCCTCTCCACATATCAGATGCTTAATTGGCCCGGTGACCTCACCTGCTCATCTGTTCAATGCCACACTGAGTAACACACCAGGAAAAGCAATAACATCTCCATGGAGACAAGCAGGTGGCGAGCCCTTCACCAGAAAGGTTCCATAGAGCACCTTTAACCTAATATGGCCTGTCACAATAATTACTATATCAATTTATTCTTCAATATTAGATTATTAAGATAGAACAATATTTTTCAATATTCAATTTTTTGGGGGTTATTTTTTGGCTATAGGATAAGATGTAAGCAGTAGAAGGTAAGTAAGTACTAAGTAGTTTTATTCTACTCTTTATTTATTGCAACTCATGATTTTTTAACAATATTGTAGATTTAGAATAGTTTTGTGGTTTAAATCAGCTCTTGGGTGTTTGTGTCAGTGGCATACATTAGTTTCAATATTATCGTTTATCATGTATATTTACTTCAGAATTATTTCGAACTTCAAAATATGTCATCGTGACAGGCCTAAACCTAATTAACACCAATTATACCAATTCAACCTCAACCAAATCTAAACTGCGTCTCAATACGGCACATCAACTACCACTACTGCAAATATTACAGCTGCATTCCCAACTGCAAATTGTCCTTCAGTATAATTAGACTCTAGTTCTTCCGCCGCAGCGTACACATGCGAGGCTGTCAACCCCGATCAGCTCATTTACACTGATGCGATGTGCCTAATGCATTGTCTCAAATCAAACGGGTGCATTTCCATCACTCTGTAAATTATTCCACGCATCGCACCCACGCCATCCGCTTCACACGACTTTCTAACGCTTTAAATATAAGTACTTGTGCCTGTGTGTTTGTTAGAAGACAGGGCTTGTTTCCTTTCTTCAACACACCAAGTTAATCAACGGATCTCGAGCACTTCCTCTAAGCTGCTCAAAGACGAGGGTGTGGCTTTCTGCAGCGCGAGGCAGTGTTTTCCCCTATTCTGGTTAAAAGCTACAGCTGCGAGTAATAATTGAATATAACTTTATAATATATACACTTTAGTTAGCCTTAAAGCAAGAACAAGACATTAACTCAAAAAGAACAACTGAATGAATCAAAAATTAAGAAAGATTCAGCCTTAGGAACTATTTAATGAAGGTAAAAGGTAAAATTCAAAGCTGAGCAAAGTGAAGTGGATAAAAAGTTGTAGGAGTGAAGACGTTTCGCTGCTTATCCAAGACGCTCAGTGGATTTTTCTTTTAGTACGGATCATACCTGGACGACTGAGAGATTACTTAATGAAGAGGTCATGTTAGGCGTTAGAGTACTGACCTTATTCGGCCCCGCCCACTTAAGAGGAAATCCTATTCTTTTCAGTTACGTCTCAAAAATATGATATAAAGTAGTGTTGATTTGAGTAAAATGTTCTATGTTCATGTCCCTCGGAGGCTTTAAAACGTCTCTGTAGTGCGAAGAGAAATTATTTACTGTCAAAATTGCCAGTTCCATACAAAATAATACATCCGAATGACAATATAAGGTGAATTAAGTCAGCAGTTTGTTCATTATGAGTCAATTCTTTGCTTTATCAAGGCTAGCTATTGAAGTGTTCGCAAAAATTCTCCTAAAACAACTCTTTTTGAGGTTTTAGGATTAGTAGATGAAACAATTAGAAGCCAGGATTGACAAAAAAACAATATTCTCTTTTAGGGCCATTCTACGCTCTTGATATTCAGTGAGTAGTTTGGCGAAAATGTCATGTTCCAAAAAAATAGAGTAATAATAACAAAAACGAAATAGAAAAGCTGCTCGGTTTTACATAAACTCATAATAAAAAGAAGAAACAAGTTGTCAGGAGTTTGTTTTTTCACCTTAAACCTCGGCTTTTTAAAAATTTCAAGCAAGCAATTAGCCTTGGGAAACAACTACCACATCGACATTTCACGAGGTTCCGCTGCAGCACTTTTTGATATCTTCACTAAACTTCCCTGTGTTCTCTCTTTCTCTTGACCAACCTCTTGTGGTTTGTCTGTTTTGCCCTTTTGCCTGGTTACTTTGAAGAGCTGGACTTGCCCTTCAAATAGCACTCCTCCTGCACGCTGCTCTCTGCTATCTGCTGACCTTTCTCTGCGTGTGCTGGAGGAACCGCAGTGAACATGAGCACCCGGAGCTTTGCTGCAGACTTCACCAACACCATCACGTCTTATATGGAGAATGTATGTGCATTAATGTGCTGGAATGAGAACATGCAGCAGATATTATGAGCTGTACTGGATCAGGCAAGGCAGTCTTAGAGATTCCAAGTTCAGATTTGGATGAGGGTGGAAAGTAATTACAAACACTCGAGTTACTGTGATTGAGAAGATTTGTTTGGGTAATTGTACTTTGAGTAGATTTTAAAGCTGTACTTGTAACTTAGTGTAATTCTAAGTACTCATTCCAACTCTGAATTTAGAAGATATCAGAAAAACTATAGAACTAGAACAACTATAAAAAGCAGCGATTTAGAAGCCTACATTTTGACTCACTTTTACCACTCTACAAATGCTTACCATAGCCTTAATTTAACCACAAACAGCGCCATGGAGACACACTCAACATGTTGCTTCCTCCCAGCTCTCACTCACTCAAGTGTGAGATTATTTGGCAAACCATAAATACACCTCCTACACAAACAGCATCTGCTGCAACATTTTCCACTGAAACACTGTCAAACCAAACCCTACAACCTCCCATTCAGCCTATATGACTTCTGTATACGTACAAGTACTCTGTGCTGCTTCTGTGGATATAGACACAGGGGGTCGGCTCTTTAGTCTATTGTGAAGTCTGAACAGATATGACTGAACTGATATGTTATTTATAAGTTATTTACAATTTGCAGTACAGACTGGTACACTGGTGCTGGCCAGTGTTATGGTCCTGGTCATTATTCAATATTATTATAAATGTTTTATTTTGTTGAAGTATTACTAAAGTGGTATAATATTCATGCTTTCCAGCTTTCTGATAGCATATATGCAACATTTTAGGACTTCCTATTAAAAGGCAACACAGTATTTCAAAATGTAGTGAGTGTTCACTATGCTCTTACAATGTTTCACCAAAGAAGTTCTTATAACAAATGTGAAACCTGTCTTATTCTCTCTCTTTAAATGTTAGTTGCAGCATGTATTGTATCTTTCATCTTCTTCAATTTAAAATGTTATTGATTGTGTTTAAATGTTTGCACTCTATGGGTCCTCTTTATTTCAGGGAGTTACTGCAGCCCTATACTTCACCCAGAGCCCTGAGGTCAGCTGACCAGCCCTGCTGCTGTGCCCAAAGACAGACTCAGATCCTCTCAGTCTAAGGCAGTTTAACACTAGACAAAAAAAAAAACACACCACTTCTCCCTGGCATTTAATACTAGCTAAATGGGATATCATCATGCAAACTCTACTGACGGAATACAAAACCCACTTTCCTTGGATATAAATGTCGGGGGATATACCTTACTTTCATCTGGGGCAGTTCTGATGTGACCCTGATTGTAATTTGCAGTTAGCCATATGCTGAATCTTCTCATGTAATTCTACACAGGCCCCACACAATGACATATGGAGCAGCGAAGCGTCGAGTGCTAAACTGATTACAGCTGGCCTCCTCTGCCTCTGCGGAAATAGATCCCCCATAATTGTGCTATTATTCATTCTTACTCATGATTGGACGCTTCCCAATTTCTGCCACGTGATAACCTTGACAATTGTGTGTAAATACATGTGACCTTTCTTTGATAGATCTAATATCCTGCTATATTAACGCTGGGTCACATGATGAGGAATCCAGCTGTACTTTATACTCACGGTCATACAATGGTTTAACGATATAGTGGCTCAAAGTTATGGAAAATAGTTTTTAAATGAGCACACTCCCTTGGGCCTTGGATGTGCATGTGCAGAGTCGACTTAATGGAAATCCGTGGCAGAATCTATTATGCTCACCGGTTTTACACCAAAATGATGCGTTCCTCTTGCAGTTGGTGGAGCACGGGGCCTGTTGAAGCGTATCATGGTAATTTGGGTTTATAGCGTCCCCAGAGCCTCGACACTGCTCTAAATGAGGAGCAGCTCCGGTCCGGGACAGTCTTCTATAGTCTGCAGTCCTGGCTTTGATTCTGATGGAGCTGTGAAGTAATGCTACAGTAATGACTAATGTTACTCGTGTCATTTTCTGAAATACTCTCACTACATGTACATCAGAGAGAAATATAAAAATCTTTCTTTTGATGATGGAAGCTTGGAAAAAAAATACTTTTTTCATTAAACTTAAAACATAAATAAATTTATAAAAAATAAATAAAATAAAATAAAAATTAAAGAAAAAATTAAAAATAAATAAATAAATAAAACAAAACAAAATAAAATAATTTGATGATTTTACACTTGAGTTCTACCTTCACCAAACTGTAAAATAAAATATTCATTTATTTCATATTAAACAATATCGGTGTAATCCCTCAGTCATTGGTTGATCCATAGCTAAAGAAAAATTATTTTCTACCAACTGGATAAAAGTTTTATTGTAAAGACATTTAGCCACTCATCTAGTCTGATTGAGTTCTGGTGGACACTGCCTCATACCTGAAGGGAGGAACAAACTACACTGAAACCTATTTTTTACAGCTTTTGTTTGTTGGCTAGATCTATTGAACTACACTAAGTGTGAACTGTACCTGAGTCATATTTTGCGTAATCATTCAGGCCCCTACTGAGTGCTTTCACACCTATCAGCATACTGGCTAGTCCTATTGTTTTCCTTGTTTAGAATTAGGTCTGACGATGGAGTTATAGGAGATAAATGATGTCTAAGCCCCCTATTCGTGTTCAAAGATGGATTGTCTTTCCTAACAATTGAATTTTTCTACTGCTATAAATATAAACAATGCATTTTTCCCCAAATCAAATTTCAGTTTTATAAATAATGGGAGATGAATGACTGCTTATAGTAATATCCTTTGTTAACACTGTTTAATAGATTGTGTTCTAGTAAACTTCTATTATGAGACAAACTTAATAAAATAAAAAGACATAATTATGTTTTACCTCACAGAATCGTGGCTCTTCAGACCAGGCCTGCACACAGAGCACTCAGGTTTGTCACTCCCTGAGGCCGGGATAAAGCTGGTTACTGCTCTTTTGGACACACTCAGAGCCACTTTCCAATGTGGTTTATTATTCATTCCCTTCTCTGTCACACCTGGTAGTGATGGTACTGCATCTGTCGCCTCCGCTGCCCTGGGACATACTGATGTAGACATGGCTCTCATTTTGGACCTTTGGCGCAACGGACCAGCAAGATCATATTCATACTGGCGAGGTGTAGGAAAGAGAATGCACAAGATTCAGATGCCGCAGACACTGTGTTCATGGTTTTAACAACAGGATCTACTGATATTTTAAAGCAGTTGTACATTTAATACACATTTCTAGTATCTGCAGGTACAATCACACATCTACATCAGACGCTGTAGTTCAAGGAGACCTGTCACGATAACACATTTTGAAGTATAATATATTGTTAAAGAAAATATCACTACAGACGACAATATTGAAACGACTCTACGTCACTGACACAATATCCCTTATGCAAAATGACTCCAGTAAACTTTTTCAAAATGTATAATACTGAAATGCTTAAGTACTCAGTTAGATTCTACTTTTAGTCATGCAAGTTACATATTTGAGCCTTTACAGCTCAAATCTCACACAAAAAGGTACAACACCAGTGTAAAAAGTGCAAAGAAAAGGTGAACACAGAATGTCCCAAAAATATTGCAGTAGTGGATGTAGTGGATGAAGTACTTTTTTTTTTTTTTTTTTCCCCTTATGTTAAAGTACAAATACAGAGGTAAAGAGCTACTCAAGTAAAAGTATCACATGAAGAAATCTACTCAAGTAAAAGTAAAAGTATCACATGAAGAAATCTACTTAAGTAAAAGTGTTAAGTACCCGTTTAAAAATGTACTTTGTTGTTAATTTTTAAAAAATATTAAATGTAGTGATAGTGATTAAAATAGTTGACCAAAAATGAGTTGCTCAACAGTATTTTTTTTTTCTTTTTCTTTTGTTATTTTTTCTTATGAATTTTATGTGTTTATTTTTGTTTACTCAAAGCCGAAGCTTGAACTCCAAAAGTCACGGTAAAAATAACCCCTCAAATCATATGAAATCAATCATTCTTACTTTTCAGTCCAGTTAAAAAATGTAGTGGAGTAGAAAGTACAGATACCTGCTCTCAAATGTAGTGAAGTAAAAGTAAAAGTAGCACATATCCACTGTAAAATTGACTTAAGTACAGTACAGATACCTAAAAATTCTACATAAGTACAGTACTTTAATGCATTTACTTCATTACCTTCCACCACTGCACAAAGCTTCCTCGATACCCACTTCCCGTATAGCTTCCATTTAGAGCGAGTCTAAGTACGCTGAGCCCGTCGTGACGCTGACCTTGTGTTCTCGCTCAGATTGAGGCTGGGCTCAGTGCAGTGTGTGAATTCAGCCTGTCAATGAAGATGGATCAGGCTTCAGTGTATCAGTGGGACTACATGCCCCGCGGATACATGGAGCTCACTGCCTTTAAATTGCTCCTGAAAACATCCATCCATTATCCAAATCTGCACCACCCGATTGTGGCACCAGCCGTTTACAGCTTAACTGCACCAGGCAAGAGAAAAGTGAGCCAATTGATCTGGATGTATTATCAAAATGCACGCAGGCATAGAGAGTCCAAATGGAAAAGCTAGCCAACCTATTGATAATTCTGCTGCGGTAATTGCATATCGTTAGTGCTAGAAGATAGAAGATAGAAGAGCTCAATTTTGTAAAAAGTATAGACACCGGAGCAAAAAAATACTCAAGTAAAAGTAAAAACATCACGTGGAAAACATCAAGCATTAAAGTACGTGTTTAAAAATGTACTTAAAAGTATTTTGCCCAGATTTTTAGGTCAAATAAAGCTTCAAATGTATTGATTTTGATAGAAATTTGTGCTGAATTTGTTCAACAGAAACAATTTAATATTTTTTTTTTCCTAGCTGTTTTTATTTGTATATTTTGTTTGCTCAATCCTAAAAATAAACCCTCAGTACTAATACTTTTACTTTTCAGTCCTGTTCAGAGTGTAGTCAAGTAGATCATACAGATACTTGCTCTTAAATGTAGGGAAGTAAAAGTAAAAAGTACCCAGTTTGAAATGAAATGAGTGAAAGTAAAGTACAGATACCTAAATTTTATACTTAAATACAGTACTTTATTACTTTTACTTTATGTTCCATCACTTCATGTCATACGTGCATAAACCAAAACAAAAGGACAGTGCTTAAGCATAAGTTTTAAACAAATACTTTGACGATATTAAAAGTAGGCAACAGTAGTGAATCCTACGCTCGACATAAACGTTATTGGTAGAGCTGTGAGATTCCAGCCCCCACAGATGCTGCTGTTGTTGTGTCCTTAGGCAAGACACTTAACCCATCTCACCCCCACTGCTGGCGTACACTGGGGTTCCTTGATGTAAAGCACTTTGAGTGACTTGAAGGTGAAAGCGCGATATAAAAATGTGGCCAAAAATGGTGGACAATATTGATAAAAACAGAGATGTGCTGAAACATGACTTTACTTGGTTGGTTGAGGTTGCAAAAATGTGAATGGCAAGTTAAATTAACAACAAAAGTAAAAAGAAAAACACAAAAAAATCGCTTCATACTTTAGAAGACAACACTGTATTTTTTTCTTTTTATCCCAATCACGTATTAATTGTATTTTGACTTATTATGCACAAGAAAACCTAACATTCTCTTTTTGCATATCTCCAAAACAGCAGTTATTACATCCAAAAGATACAGATGCAAAACTCCCCCCATACTACTGTGTGATAAAGCCACGCATCGTTAGTGTATCTTTTACTTATGCAGCCTTCTCTTTTCATTATAGCGACATCTCAATGGGCATCATTAAATCCCATAATGCACTACATTCACAGACATATATATAAGCCTGGGTAAGTGAATTGCGGCAGTACAAAGGCCATGGACCTATTCCGACTGCGGTTATTATCATCCCAGCATGACTTTACTTTGATGCTCCCAATTTGTGCGAGCCAAATAATGCGACTGTATAGTAAATTCATTTTAAAGAACGCCGCTGATATTACAGGTTCGTAGAATAACAAGGGAAATATACACTGTTTACACAAAATATAGTCGCTAAAAATGGATGCCAGGTTGTTTTTGCATAACATTTAGTTCTCTTTTATAAATCCGTACAACCAGTGAGTACTTAAAAACATCAAACAGGAGTATGGGGGGAAAATGACACGCTTTTGATTTTACACCTATTGCTCAGAACATGGTGGTAAATGAAAAATTAAAACCACTGGCCTTTGTGCCATCTTAGCTCATTAAAGAGAAGAAAACAACGGCGCCATATGACGGTTTAAGACAGGAGAGGGAGACAGAGAGGGCCAAGGGTCACCACAGATTAAAAGACTATAGATGAGAAATGAAGAGGGGAAAAACATGGTAGTAGTAGTAATAGTAGTAGTAGTAGAAGTAGTGGAGTCTATCATCACTTGAGCAATGTTATGGTGCAACATAGTGTAGTAATCACAGTAGTTAGCTGTAGCAGTACTAGTAACTACTTAGTAGTAGCAGTAGTATTGGTAGAAGTATATATTTATATATGCCACTATCTATATATACCACTTTATATATATATATATATATATATATATATATATATATATATATATATATACCACTTTATTGGTAGTATTGTAACTACTGTGCAGTGTAGTAACAGCAATTTTAATATTTATAGCAGTAATGGGAGTACAAATTAAAATAGCTTGTAGTAGTAGTAGTAGTAGTAGTAGCAGTAGTAGTAGCAGTAGTAGCAGTAGAAGAAGAAGTTGTAGAAATAGTATGTAAGCAGAAGTATGAGCAGTAGAAGTATATGATGCAATTAATACCTTATAGTATCATAGTAGTTAGTAGTTAGTACTTGGTAGTAGTAGTTAGGAGTAGTAGTAGTAGCAGTAGTAGTGGTAAAAGTATATATCTTGAGAGACCACTTCATTGGTAGCATTGTGACTACTGGGCAGTGTTTTAACAGCAATTTTAATACTTATAGCAGTAGTAGTATCAGTAGTGGAAGGACAAATTGAAATAGCCCATTGTAGTAGTAGTAGTAGTGGTAGTAGTAGTAGTAGTAGTAGTTGTTGTAGTAGTAGTAGTAGTAGTAGTAGTAATACTGGTAGTAATAGCAGTAGAAGAAGAAGTGGTAGAAATAGTATGTAAGCAGAGGTATTAGCAGTTGAAGTATGATTCAATTAATACCTTATAGTATCGTAGTAGTTAGTTAGTACTTGGTAGTAGTAGTTCGTAACAGTAGTAGTAGCAGAAGTATATATAGACAGATCACTTCCCAGTATTGTAATTACTGTGCAGTGTAGTTACAGCATTTTTAATAGTTATAGCAGTAGCAGTAGTACAAATTGAAATACCCTGTAGTAGTAGTAGTAGTAGTAGTAGTAGTAGTAGCAGCAATAGTAGTAGTTGTGCCAGCAGTAGTAGAAGAAGTGGTAGAAATAGTATGTAAGCAGAAGTATTAACAGTAGAAGTATATGATTCAATTAATATTTTTCATAGTATCATAGTAGTTAGTAGTGGTAGAACTAGTTAGTACTTGGTAGTAGTAGTTAATAGCAGTAGTAGCAGTAGAAGTATATATCTTTAGAGATGACTTCATCCCAAGTATTGTAACTACTAGGCAATAGAGAGTAATAACAGTATTTTTAATAGTTATAGTAGTAGTAGTAGTATCAGTAATAGTAGTAGGAGAAGAAGTGGTAGAAATAGTAAGTAGAAGTATTAGCCTTGGAAACATATGATTCAATTAATACATTCTCATTTCATTGATCAAGTCCAGATCTGAGCGCACCCGTGTCTATGTGTCTCGCCTGCTGTCTGACTTCTCCAATTACAAACCCAACCAACTAATGCAACAAATGAAGCCAGAAAAATCATATTGTATTTCATTTGTTCAAATATCTGAGTCACGCCCAATAATACTGCTGTTCCTACAAACTCCGAATGTTGTTACTGTTGTGTTTTTCGTTCTGCGTTGCATCAGCAGGTCCGCGCATCCTTGACTTGACCCTTGCACAGAAGTAACGCTGATGGAAGACATAACCCGAGTCTTCTCTTGCTCCGTTGCACCGCTGCTTGCAATCACTTGTGAATTAAACATTTAGCGAGATCTATATCCACAATCTAGACCTTATCTGTACGAGCCGGTCCACCAGTGCGCATGTGTGTGTACGTGTGTGTGTATGTGTGTATTTTTCCCTTAGGGTTTACTTTATTCATTCATAATTCCTTTAACCTCAATTAGACATCTGCTGACTATAACAGTACATATAAATGAGTGTAAATGAGCAAAACGGCGCGCGATACTTGACTGAGACTCGGCCTATATATGCCTCGAAGGTCTTTCTGTTCACAGTAGAACAATAATCATAAAAAAGACGGTTACTTTCAAGCCTTTGTAGACTGACAGGGCTCTTTTCAAGCATTGTCTAGACAGGAAAAGGAACTATTTTTACCCCGATTGTGTATGTATTACACACTAAAGCCCGTCTTATCAGTCAAGCAAGAGTAATAATGAAAGCTGAAATGGTCGGGCTTATATGTGCGTCCGTGCCGGGCCCAGAGGTGATGCGGCAGTTAAGACTTTAAATGGGCTGCAACACAATCCCATTGTCTTTGCCATTCATCCTACTTAACCTCCATGGTGGATGTGCAGAGTGCTTCACAGTTCTAACCCCAGGCTCACTACGCTGGGCCGGGGTCTAAATGGACAGCTGCGGAACATTGGGAAGAATAATTGAGACTATTGTCGTTTTAGTAATTGCATTTGCCCTTGCTATTAGCGCCATGTGATTCAGCCAGCTTTAAAATTCCACATTTAAAAGGACAGTAAGTATTAAGTATATATGCTATTTTATATTTCGTAATGGCATTTTGTTATTGCTCACTAGAAGAAGACCTGTGCACAGCCCCCCGTCCTATTCATTAGTGAGGGCCAATTTGAGGGGAAGTCATTCTGCAGGTTCAGGTTTGTTGGTTCAGGCTGTTGGTAATTTGAGGATTAGGCAAGGCAGGTTTATTTGTAGAGCGCAGTTTGGACACAAAGTCATTCAAAGTGCTTTACGGAATAAGTAAGACATTAAAATCACAATACAAACAAATCAAAACATAAATAATCATCATGAAATTAGCATTAAATGGGAAGAGTGCAGAATAAAAAACTTTCAGTGAACATTAACATTTTATGCAGGGATATAAAATTACTGTATGTGCGTGAAGGGGTAGATAGTTATCACATTGTGGCGCTAACAGCCTGCACTCTTCTGTTTTAATGTTAATTTTATGATGATTATTTGCGATTATTTATTGTTTTGTGTGATTTTAATGTCTTTCTTATTCTGTAAAGCACTTTGTGTATGAATTGTCTGTTTACACACACACACACACACATAATTTATACTAAAAGACTATCCAGCCCCACAGAAAAAAACTATAATGAAAAGAACATTATCAGATAAATCGGTTACAGAGTTTAAAGAAATTATTGAGCCATTACTGAAAGATATGTCATGTGACAATGGCAATAATTTTAATCCAATTGTCACTGATCGATTGGTTGACAGAACAATGCTCACCTTAAAATCTGCTCTCGATGTTGTAGCTCCGCTAAAACAGAAAAACATTAAACCAAGACCTCCGGCTCCATGGTACACGTTACAGCTCAGGACACTCAAACAACATGTAAGACGCACAGAGAAGCTTTGGCGCCGCTCGCGCTCTGAGCAGTCTCTGAAGGCATGGAAGCTCTGCCTGCTCACTTATAAGGCCGCTCTGCGGAAAGCCCGAACTAGATACTATTCAAATCTAATAGAAGTAAACAAAAATAACCCCAGATTTTTGTTCAGCACTGTAGCCAGGCTGACAAACTCCCACACTGCCAATGAGTCTCTTATCCCCTCGAACATTAGTTGTGATGACTTTCTTCACTTCTTTGATTACAAAATCACAACCATTAGAGACAAAATTAACAAAGCTACTCCAAAAATCAGCTCTGAGCAAATCCAGTCTGTAATGCCAATATCCCATATGGACCCTCTAATAATATTAGATAAATTTACTCCTGTTGATGAGGTGGAGATTACCTCAGTCATCATGTCGTCAAAACCATCAACCTGTTTGCTCGACCCTATTCCAATCAGACTCCTCAAAGAAGCCCTCCCCCTAATAATAGATTCCATCCATAACATATTAAATATGTCGTTAGAAAATGGCTACGTTCCTCAGTCCTTTAAGTATGCTGTGATTAAACCCCTTTTGAAAAAACCTAACCTAAATCCTGATGAATTAGTTAACTATAGACCTATCTCTAATCTTCCCTTCCTCTCAAAAATTCTAGAACGAGTTGTGGTGAAACAGCTCTGCCGCCACCTGCAGGACAATAATATATTTGAAAAATTTCAATCTGGATTCAGAGCTCACCACAGCACAGAGACTGCACTGCTTAAAGTAACAAATGATTTACTACTAGCTGCTGATAACGGGCTGGCTTCAGTCCTGGTCCTACTGGACCTCAGTGCAGCGTTTGACACCATTGATCACAACATTCTACTGCACAGGTTAGAATGTGACATTGGAATCAGAGGGACCGCCCTCAAATGGTTTAAATCCTATCTATCAGATAGGTACCAGTTTGTTAGTATAAACCAGAGCACCTCTCCCTGTTCTAAAGTAGCCTGTGGTGTTCCACAAGGATCTGTGCTTGGTCCAATCCTATTTACTCTGTATATGTTGCCATTGGGTAACATTATCAGAAAACATGGCATTAATTTTCACTGCTACGCTGATGACACTCAGCTGTACTTATCAATGAAACCAAATCAGACTGATCAAATAGATAAACTCAGTGCCTGTGTGAAGGACATCAAAACCTGGATGACCTTGAATTACCTGCTCTTAAATCCTGAAAAAACAGAGGTCATTGTCGTTGGTCCCAAAGGTCAAAGAGATTCTCTGTCAGACCAGATATTCTCACTCGACAATGTGAATATAGCTTCTAGCCCTACTGTAAAAAATCTTGGAGTCCTATTTGATCAAAATCTCTCATTCACAGCCCATATAAACCTAGCTTGTAAAACCGCATACTTTCACCTGCGAAATATAACTAAAATTAGAAATATTTTACCTAAAAACGATGCTGAAAAACTCATCCATGCATTTGTTACTTCCAAACTTGATTACTGTAATTCCCTGCTTGCCGCCTGCCCCAAAAGTACTATAAGGAGCCTCCAGTTGGTCCAAAATG
The DNA here is from genome assembly GCF_009829125.3 of Periophthalmus magnuspinnatus. Classification (NCBI taxonomy): domain Eukaryota; kingdom Metazoa; phylum Chordata; class Actinopteri; order Gobiiformes; family Gobiidae; genus Periophthalmus; species Periophthalmus magnuspinnatus. The sequence continues at coordinate 10,487,183 of NC_047147.1, read as the reverse complement.
CAGCGGCCAGAGTCCTAACAGGAACTAAAAGAAGAGACCACATCAGTCCTGTACTAAAATATCTGCACTGGCTTCCTGTCGAGCTTAGAATCAAATTCAAAGTCCTCCTCCTGACATACAAAGCCCTAAACGGTATGGCCCCATCCTATCTGCAAGATGCTATTGTCCCGTACCGGCCAAACAGAGCACTCCGCTCTCAGAATGCAGGACTATTAGTGGTTCCTAGAGTGTCCAAAAGTACAGTGGGAGGGAGAGCATTCAGTTACCAAGCTCCTGTGCTATGGAATCAACTCCCTGCTGATGTTAAACAGGCCCCCACAGTCTCTGTATTTAAGACCAGGCTTAAAACCTTCCTCTTCGGTATAGCGTATGACCAGGTTATTTAGTGAGGGAGTTAGGGTTATTAAAACCCGGGATAAGATAAGCTGCAGTAGGAGTAACTAGCTGGGGGAAGTATGGCAACCTGAGCACTATCCTCTACTTTGCCCTATTTTCTCATCAGCAATGCTATTCACATGTTGTCCCCTGTCCCACTCCCCCTGTGGAGTGTATCTCTTTCAGATGCCCCGATGACAGTTGGACCTCCTCCTTGCCTGGCTCTCCTCCTCCTCGCCCGGCTCTCCTCCTCCTCGTCTGGTCTCCTGGCCGATTTCTTATGTTGTCTGATTTTTCCTGTTGTGTCTGATTTTTCCTGTTGTGTCTGATTTTTCTTGTTGTGTCTGATTCTTCCTGTTGTTTTGTTTTTTGTGTCTTGGCGGCACGGTGACTGAGTGCCATCACTCATGTCTCACAGCAAGAAGGTTGGTTCGATCCCCGGGTCACCAGGCCTTTCTGTGTGGAGTTTTTCATGTTTCTCCCCGTGTCTGGATGGGTTTCCTCCGGGTACTCCGGTTTCCCCCATCAACCAAAACATGAACGCCCTTCGAGACAACTGTTGTTGTGATTTTGGGCGTTACAAAAATAAATGAATTGAATTGAATTGAATTGAATAAGGAAATCCCTTGCGGGCCTTACATGTCATACAGGGACAAAAATCAGGTCCCCATCATATAAATCATCTATTATTATATTAAAAAAAAGATGGAAGTAGTGGCTAAGGATAGGTCAGTCTCAGTGTAATGTCCTGAAGTGTAAAATTCTTGGCTTATGTGGACAATCTATACATGTAACATTGCTTATTTTCTTATAATGGTGTAAAACGTTCTGTTTTCCATGCAGCAGTGGGCGTATATCACCCCACTCTGGGCATTATACACCACTGACCCAATCACACTGTTCGACTTCCTGATGTGATCACATTGCTCGATTGTGCTTTCAATTTCTTATCTATAGAATGTTAACTCCCACTGCTCAAATAATATAAAACACTGTTGCAAGCTCACCTTCTTCAGACTTTGTTAGACTCTGTTAGATCGTGGTACAATCTCACCGTGTACCGCCTTTAACCCGACAGTACATAGACATACACAATAAAGATCTACAGAACCATCCCTGTGCCTCTGCGCCTGTTCTTCATGCAACAGAACAGAAACCGACACTTAGTTCCTAAAAAGTGATGTTGCATGAAACAACAATCGAAAAACTGCTGAATTTTGAAAAAAAAAAAAATCACAGTTGTATCATGTAACAGGTGTATGCATGTAGTCATTAGTAACCTCAACTTCATCCACACTGACAAAGCTTAATATAAGGTTTCAGAGGGATGGGAAATCAAGATTGTTATCACAGCAATTAACAAGCAAACACCTCGCCTGAATCCCATAAATAGTTTGTCGATGCTGTACTATAAATAGCATTCTGGTTTGAGCAACAGGTAAGAATAGTTCAGCTTCAAATTGATCAAAACTCTAGAAAAAAGGTACAGTATTGTCTATAGTAGCTTTCCCAGTGGGTAACCAAATAAACTACATGGGGCCAAGTTTAAACAACTTTCTATCTGCTGATTCAAAGGCACATCGCTGTTGACAATCTTGCAGCACAAACAATCCGCGCAAACAAGGAAAGCTTTCACTACAAAGGCAAATCAAGCATGCTAGCAGCGGCATACTTCTCCTGGGACACCTTTAGTTAATAGCTGCCCATTATGGCTCTGTGCTGTGACATCAAGAGGTAATGAAAACGCTCATAAAACGCGGTGTCGCTGTATTTTCAGACCCCGGCTTTCTCCCACTCACTCTGAGCTGGTTCCATTTTGTTGGTTCCCAGGGGAGTCTCCCACAGTACTGCCAGTCTTCAAATGGAATAACGAAAACAGGAGCAAAGAGGAGCAGACTGGCACCTGTCAGTTGTCAAGTGAAGTAGACGGGGTTTCAGGAAGCAGCACTTCGAACAACACTTTTTTTTGGGGGGGTGTACCGCCGTTAGAATGGAGGGTGTACTTTCCACCATCAAGTTTTCTTGCAGACGAACAAATTGTACGAGCTAGTTTTATTTTGGTTTCTTGTTGCTACCGGGGTAATTAAATGTGAAGAAGTAATAGCAGCAATTCGCAATCCTTATTTGCAACTTAGTGTAATGACAAATGAGTAGTAGAGATTAAGATTCAGCGCAGAACTTTTTTGGAGGGGAAAATATCTAGTGATTGTGGTTTACGAGATGTATTTTCAACAAGAATCCCATGTATTTCAGAACATGCTTGTATAGGTCTAAACTGGGAGAGCAGTTTTGTTTTTTTTACTCTAATTAGACAGAATATTGAAAGATGGCCCCTGTCCAAGTAGGTTCCGTAGCAATAGCGAACATCTGTGGGCTGTGAGTGGGAAAATGGCCATGCTAGTCACAGAGCTAGTGAGCTAGTAACCCATAGCGTACGGCTCCAGTTACAGGGGTGAGTTTAGAGCCAAGTTTCATATTTGGAGCAACCGAAGAGCCAATATGGAGCGAAATTGTTGAAAGTAACGCCCGTTCTCTCTGCACCGCTGGTTTGGCAGGCGACAGGCACTTAGCAACGCTGTCAATCAAACCTGTTGCTAACGCTAGCGGGAGTAACCTCGGGGAAAGAAGGCAGCTTATTTGTCTCTTATTAATGTTCATATCTTGACTTACGGACACAATAGCAAAATAAAAGTACCAGGATCATAAAGAGTGGGTTAATACGAACCTTTTAAGACCAAAATGTAGCAGTTACAGAGAGAGGGGCGACAGTTTTCTAATGTAAAGTGAATTGGAGCCAGAGTCGATGGAGCTGGACGCACATCCACGATCACTTCCCATTTGGAACATCCCATTAGCAGGTTAGCTATGTCCATTTATATATACAGAGACTAAGCCTGTCACGATAACAAATTCTGAAGTGCGATAAATTGCTGAAGCGAATATAGATAATAAGCAATAATGTTGAAACTAATTTAAACCACAGAAACTATTTTAAACGTGCAATATTAAAAAATACAATAAAAATGCAATAAAAAAAAAATCATGAGCTGCAATGAATAAGCAGCAGAATGAAACACTTTAGCACTTTTACTTTATGTGTAATGAGTCGTACAAGTTATTCATTCAAACCTTTACAGCTTGAAACTTATTGTATTGCCAAAAAATAACAAAAAATGTCCCAATAGTGCAATTACTAGTATTTAGAGACTTCGTGCTGGTCCAAAGACAAAACAGCAAAAAACAAAAACAAAAAACAAAACAGATCCGCACTGCAGTTTTATGGAGCTCCCAATTTTGTATTATTTTACAGCACCACAATGTGACGTTTCGGGGTCAAGCTTCAGACAACTGCGTGAAGAAGGGCTTGACCAATGTGGTGCTATAAAATAACAAAAAAAAAGTTCTCACATTAAACATCGACCCACAATAAACTGTCCCAGCTTTCGTATAAGTCGATGTAATCATTATCGTGACAGGGCGCACAAGGCAAAGTAAGGCAAACTCAGAGATTCATTTATTGTCATATTCAACTAAAAAGTCATGTTCAAATCAATAGGCAATACTGCAGTCTAAAAGCCATGTCGTTTAACTCAAATTTCAAACAAAGAAAGCACAAGGAAAGACATTTTGAGTACTCCGCTAACACAGACAAACCTATTAACTCGTAATACAGAGACACAATAAGGTCATCTAACACCGATCTCCTTTATAAGAATATCATTTCACTTTTGAACTCGCACCGGTACGCTCTTTCTTTTCGTTCCAGACCTTGGGTTATTATACAAAAGCTCATTGTAAGCTATTCTTTTTTATTGTGGAATCAAGCTGTTCATGTCGAAAGCTTCCAGTCATTTTCGAAGTGCAGAGATAAATCTGCCTGAGTGAGGACGTCAGAAAAGCCGAGAACGCTCATTAAAAAATAACACGACTGTGAAAGAATGGCAGGTTAGCAGCCCGGTGCCTCATTAATGTGTAATGACAATGATAACTTTGCCCAGCCAAAACAGTGTCGCTTTCTTAGCATGTATCCCCAATTCTCAGAGCTCTATATTATTTATAGGCTGGAGAAAGTGGCAGAGAGTTTTGGTGCTGGACAAGATGGAGAATAGACAGATGACACTGGGCTGCTGCTGTCTACAGACCGTGGCTGTTCTCCCCTGGGACACTCGAGATGTGGAGATGAGAGGGGAAATCATGCCTTATGCAATATCTGGTCTATATTTAGGCACAATGTATAGCTGAATGCTACTTTTCAGCCATACTTTAACATATATTCGCATTAGGGCATCGGAGGGTTTTATAGAGAAAGTTTGTGTCTGTTCTTGTCTGATTACGTGACTTCTTGCTAATCCGACAATAGAGGGCGGTCCTAACTTGAGACGGTCCAACCACAATCTCTCATATGTAACACAAAGATGTCTCCTCTCAAATGTTCTTGTAACATTCAGGACAATATAGTATCATTTATTTTACCTGAGATAAATAAGAGTTTTTTGCTTCGATTGTTGATTTTGCAAAAATCTGCGATGTTGGTTTTTATTTATTGTCTCTCTGATTGGTTAATCTGCCTGTCAATCACGGCTTCTAGGGGGACAGGACACAGCTACAGATCCACTCGTCTTTGTAAAGTTGGCGTGACTCCCCTTTGACAAAACTGGGATAGTACAGTGGCTTAATATGATTTCCAAAAGCGTATTGTTATTTATTTATTTATTTATTTATTTTTGTGGTGTGGTTAAAGTCATCACCCCTTCCCGTTTAATGGAAACTTTGAAATATTTGTTTGAAATTGGTTTACATTTTGCATAACAAATTAGGCTCAGTTTTAATTTTTTCCCCATCAATTATTTATCTTTATCTAATACCCATCTTTAAATATTAATGAACTACAGGATTTGCCTAGTATCCTAATATGTAACACTGACTTCATTCACTGCAGCCACAGTCGTACTATTCACAGCTTTTTTTGTTTTGTTTATTACTGACATTTTCAGGACTTTTAACTACTCAAAAGATGTTTTGTCATGAATTGGCAATCGCTATGGCAACGGTGCTATTTTTGATCACTCTGAAGCCCGTGGATACGTCTGTTATAGTTCTCGAATCCAAGTTATTATGTTCTTGCTATATTGACAATCGCAGCTATTCAGCGCTAACTAAATACGTCGACAACGTTTGAACAAATTTTAATAAGCAACTGACACATCCAGAACAAAATCAAAATTGTCAAGTTGTCATGGCGATAGAACAAACAAGCGATATCTTTGAGTCTGTCCTCGCTATTGGAAAAGCAGTCTTGTCTCATCAGCCGTGGCTTCATTTGTCATGCCTTAAGGTTCACTAGATAATATATTCAGACTCCAATTCCTGTTTGTAAAATCTGGCAGACTCTCCAAACAACATGTCACACAGTTCTGCAGTTCCTTGAAATCTTGTCTTGAAGAAATTCCCGGCTGTCGCTGCTCTCCTCCAAGCGCCGTGGTGAAAAATGTCTCGAATCGTCAGTGCTTGTAAAACTCTACATTTAATCAATCAGAGCTCATGCTGATTGCAGCACGGGTTCATCTTTTTTAGTGTTTTTGTCCTTGATTGAGGATCCACCATGTCCTTAGACGCTTTGATATTAATCAGCATTTCAGAGAGAGACAACTACCGGGCACTGTCAGTTACATGTGGAGAGTACTTTTGCTTCTATTTGAGTAGCATAAAAAACTCATGTCGTGTTTATGTGGTATCAAAATGGTTGTCAACTCAAGACGGCTGAAAAAATACTACTAGTACTATGACTTCTCCATCTCATGTGTTCATCAATTATTGCTGGATTTCAGATGATATCACAACATTCTACTGGCCAATGAGATTAAATACAAATAGACAGCAGCTAAAATGGATATAGTGGGTTGTAATATGCAGTTGTCCCTCACTATGTCTAAAGTACAATACAGAATGCGTTCAGCCAAATTTACGTAAACGTTCCAACGCGGTGTGACTCTGAAGTGCTGTATGTTTGCAAGTTTTCTCCCCGACAAAACCAACAATGTCGATGAAACGTTCTGCACCGACAAAAGCGTCTACGAAGGTTTGAACTTTGAGAGAAATGTGAGAAAATGTTAATGCCTGTCTGAGAAAAGTGTATAAATTGTATAAAGTGTGTGGTGAGGAGTTTATAGAATAATCGTAAAAAATAAAGCTGACGACTTCGCGGATTTCGCCTATTGCGGGTTAAACGAGGGAAAACTGTATCTGAAAACCCTACGCAGAGCTACAAAAGTCTACTGCTTGTCTCCATGGAGATTTTGTTGCCTAGCTTGAAATGTTCCCCATTAATATTAAACATATCCTTCTTGCATTTATTCAATTACAGGTGTTTTAATTACAATTGCCTCACCTCGTCTGCCCACAGATCTCATCACGCAACTCATCCCGGTAGCATCACCTACTTGTCTCCATGGCGATACATTTCATTCATTTTGATATTATCCAGAGGAACACTTCAGCCAAAGCAACAACCTCTCTAACGTTCACTAGAAAAGTAACATTTAAAAGTACTGGGATTTTACTAGAGCAAAACAGTCTACTTATGTTCCACTAGTCCCTGTGCAGTCTTGTCCTTATCCTCTCCGCTCTGGTCATAGCGTAGGATGGGTGTCACTCAGCAAAGACCACTCCACGCTGGGTGAGAGACACTTAGAATTTTTGATGTGTTAAACCTGAGATCTGCAGACAACCAGCAGAAAGAGAGAGGGGAAGCAATCGAAGCCAGGCAAGCGCCCAAGTCGGTCAAGCCTTGTTATGGGAGCGGAAAAAATCAATGTTCTTCCTTTCTAAGTGGACACGCTGCACTCAGGAAAGTCTAGGCCAGGCTGACTGACATTTAAGCAGTCCAGTTAGAGCCACATTGTTTACCCCAACTCTTAATCAGGACTGTGGAGTACATGGGCTGCAAGCTGTTAGCATACTCGGAGAGCTAAATGTCAATTCCATAAAAAGTGCCGGAGATCCACACCTTGTTGGCAGTTTTAAAGCTATTCTATAGAGTGGTTAATGAGCCACCTGAACATATGGCCGGAGCAGCTGCACACATCGTAAATTCAATCTTTAGATTAATTGAGATTTTAAAAGAACGTGTAATAGCATAATAAGATGCCAATCTCGACTTGTAATTAATACAAGCTGGCACACTGTTGGCACTCAGACACAAGTGACTTAGCGTGTCCATTTGAATGATAATAGGTGATAGGATGCAGTGAACTCAAGATTAATTCATTTATTTTGTTTTTAGAAAGTCCACATTCACAAATTAATCATTATTGTCAAGTATTCACATATACTTTTCCTCATTGAGCATTTCTACCATCTTTTATTCACCCACAGACAGCAGTATGTGGGGAGCTGGGATTGAACCATCGAGTTAGTGGGAAACAGTTTGTACAGTCCTGAATGTGATGGGTCGATCAATACCAAATATCAATAGTTAAAAATGCTTTAAAAAAATGATTGGAGCAGTGATTGGAGTCTTTTAAAAATGTTTTTTTTAAATAAAATTGTGGCTTATTTTTATATATATATATATTTATATTATACAGAGGAACATTTTTGTTTATCTGCACATTTATTTAACATTTATATCAGTTCAAGCTGGTGTAGAGCAAAGATAAGTTTCAATTCTTTTTACTACAAAAGAGCACAGATACCTAAAAGTGTCCTTAAGAACAATACTTTTACTGTTACACTGTGTTACTTCTGCAGTGGCAGTGATTGGAGTTTGGAGCAGGATAGTAGAGCCCTGTCTGAGAGGCGTTCTGGAGGATTCCCATGTGTGCTCCTCTTCAGTTCCATCTTGTGTTTTCTGGTCGTTGAGTGGATTTATGTCACTGCCCACCACAGGTATCATCAGGCCTCTTGATCTCCCTCTCAGACACAGTCCCACTGGAGTCTCGCTGCGCTCAAAGTCCTGGGTGTTTTTCTCCTGAAATAGCTGTCAAAAGACTTATCGTCACCTGCAGAGTCTGCTGCCAGCACAGTGCTGAGGGCCTCAGCGTCAGGGTCATCATCACTCCTCTTGTGACTTTGGTCTAATTGATTTCTGTCTGCATTTGTTATTGCTTTTTGTTATTCAATACAGGGATTCTCATTTAGTATTTACGCTAGTGTTACAATGATTATGACGGTAAACGAAAAATACCAACACCTCGGGACCCTAATCTGCTGTAAACCTCCATCTCAAAGCCACTAACCACTGCTTTGAAGACAGTGAGGTACAGATCTTAAGCAAAGAAAATAAATGGTTTGAGAGGGGGTTAAAGAAGCAATTTTTGTTAAGACAATCCATCTTTGAAAACTAATGTGGGCTTAGACATCATTTATCTCTTATTTGTAACTCCATCATCAAACCTAAATCTAAACAAGGAAAAAAATAGGACTAGCCAGTACTGCTGATAGGTGTGAGAGCACTCATTAGGGGCCTGAACGATTATGCAAAATATGACTCAGGCACACAGTTCACACTTCACAGTGTAGTTCAATAGACATAGCCAACAAAAAGAAACTGTAAACAACAGGTGTCTTAGTTTCAGTGTAGTTATCTCCTCTCTTCAGATAGATATAAGACAGTGTCCACCAGTGACCAGAACTGAAGAAACGTCTCCACTCAAAAAAAAAAAAAAAAAAAAAAAAAGAAGAAGAAAATTGTCTAGTTGACAGAACTGAATTTTTCTTTTACTATGGATCATACCTGGACGCCTGAGGGATTACACACTGATTGTGATAGTTAAGCAATTCTTCAGTTATCATTTAGTTTAGCCAAGAGTCCAAGTTATTAGATATATTATTTAATGTGCAAAGCCTAAACTGGGACAAGCTGTAACAGCACATGAGGCTCAGATTTCAGCTGCTTTGAGCTTGGACCATTTTTTAATAAGGAAACTTTATTCATCAAGTCAGAATAATAATTCAACATGAGTCCTATCTAAATAAAAAATATCATTTACCCCTAAACCTGGTGTGGGCACATGTTTTTGTGATGCCTTGGCAGAGTGTGAGCACTCTGAGTTCTTCTAGTTGGGGATGTATGCTGGTACACTGATGCATCTTTCAACATACACCTTTTATACTGAAACACTTTGCACTGCACGACGACAATAATAGTACATACAGAATACATGAATATGGAAGTACCTGAGCTGGACAGAACTGAATCTTACTGTCCCAACCACATGGCCTGTCGTTAAAGCTGCAACTAACAATTATTTTAGTAGTGGACAAGTCAGGGATTCATCTTTCCATTGTATTATTGATCAAATCGGAAATAGTTTATGTCACTGTCTTTGTTATTGTTTTAGAGTCTGTAGTTCAGATAATGATTATGATTATCAAAATACATCTACGGTTATTTTTTTTTTATATTTGACTAGTAACCACCAGCTCTACTTCTCCTGGTGTTGTCTCACTTCATTCAACCATTTCTGCTGACTCTTTTTGACTCGAGGCTAAGTGTAGATTACCACTCCTTTCACTGCCTTGTATTCGGTCTGAAGTGAAGCGCTGGCATTCGTGTCTGAGTTGTATTTAAAAAAACATTTGCAGTCTGCTCACCTGAAAGAGCATCCCTGTGCTCCACAACTCTGCCAAGAGTATGGCACCAGCGTTTACAAAGTGCCGTGCTTTCAGAGTGCGGACCAACACAAGATGGATGGCCTTTTCCTGCTCGTTGGACCTCTCTATCACTCGCGTCTCAACTCCAGTATCTTCGTTGGCGCGACGATGGGTGTCCAGGCCCGATGATTGAGTTCACTTCTAGAAATAGACATAAAGGGCACACTCGGACGCGTTGAAATCCTGTGACATTCCCATTGCTTTTCGGCGTGGCTCTTTTGCTACGGTTTGGTGGATGAACAGGCTGTATGTATGGAACTGATAGTATTAGTCATGCAGTGGAGGGGAAATGTAAGCTGTGCAGTTGACAGTCGCTTTAGTAAAAGGATTTGACGTTCTGAAAAGGGGGTGTCTGCAGCGTAGCACTACATTTTATGAACACATTGTTAAGTCGTGATAAGGCCTGTCACGATAACAAAGTTTGAAATATACTGCTGAAGTGAATATAGACGATAAATGATAATATTCAACTAATTTATGCCACTGACACAATAACCCAAGAACAAATTTAAACCACAATCTATTCTAAATCTACAATATTGTTAAAAAATAATGAGCTGCAATAGTAAATCGTCTTTAGTACTTACTTTGCATCTGTAATGAGCTATTAATTCAAGCTTCTACGGCTTAAATCTTAGTCCAAAGAGGTTCATCCGTCCGTTAATTTATTTTAATAGAGTATGTTTCCAGACTAAGATGTGTGAGAGTAAAAAAGCCTCCTGAAATACAAAAATGTGCCCACGGGACTTTAAACCGGGACGAGGGGGCGTTTTTACTCTCTCACACCTGGGATACGGTTCTGAAGAAGTCGGATTGCAGATGGCGCTGTTGTCCTACCGCCGCCACAACCTGTTTAAACCAGCTGACTGTACACGTCACAGCAGCATCACGTGTCAGATATGAAAACAAAAGGCTTAAATCTTGTCCTATAGCCAAAAATAACCAAAAAAAATCCCAGTAGTGCAAAGAAAATGTGCACACAATTAATACTAACACCAAAAAATATAGTTCCAGCCTTCTTAATACTGAACAGTAACTGGATATAGTAATTACTGTGACAGGCTTAGTCATGATCGCAAATTTCGACGGGTGATATATTACAGAAATATAAACGACAAAAACATGACTGAAGAGGTTTGAGATGTCATCTATGCATGTTTGAGTAATCTGCCAGTCTCTCTCGGACCCTACTCAAACCCTCCTTATGGTTTGCGGCACGATAAGATCTAAAGCTTGTCCCACAAGCTGCAATAAAAGAATATGACTCAGTTACGTTCGGTTTCTACAGTGAGTCATCCATTATGTTCATTATTCAAATAGATTTTACCAACAAAAGTGCAAGAAAAATCAATATAGGAATTACTGGAAGAGGCCGATATAATGCACTTTTTTCAACTATTATCCATCCATACATCCATTTTCTTCCGCTTATCTGGGGCTGGGTTGAGGTGGCAGCAGTCTAAGCAGGGACTCCTTGGTCTTCCTCCACCCCAGACACTTCCTTCAGCTCTTCCAGTGAGATCCCAAGGCAATGATTATTACCATTTCTTTACAAAACACTAAAAACATCACCATTTGGGTTTTTTGTTTATTCAGTATAAGTAAATGTCGGTCGGTGTGGGTCAGTGGACAAACGCTCTACCAACTGAGCCACTCTTCCCCCAGTAAAAGCAAACTAAACTCACAAGAAGCACAGTCACATTACATGGCATCCTACTCTAAAGCCTGGTATACGACACGGACGACCGACCAAACTGAAATACTGATATCGTAATATACCCAATTCCCCAAATTCCACCCTAGATATCCCAAGGGATCTGAGTACTTACTGCCTGATAAAACTTTAACTTGGCATAATGGTGCGTACTGTTGAAGTAGACTCGTGCCATGTTCAAATCTGTGTGATCAGCAGACTCAGTGGAGGCAGCTTTTTCATCTTTGCAATTAATATGCAATAAAAGGTCAAGAGATTTATCGCACAAAATAGGCACTGCACAGAAGTTTGCTTTTGGCAGCTGTCCAGTCGTTCTGCTGCCTCACAGGGAACTTATTATAGACAAATTGATGCAATAAAAACATAAGTAACAGGGTAATATTTCAAGGTTAATCAAGTCTAAAGGTGTGTGAGTGCATAAGTGCAACGCCTGCAAAGCTATTGTAATCTGATCTCATTATAAACCATCAGATAACATTATAGAAAATACACTGTGCTAAGCCTTCACGGTGATACGAGCGCATTAGATTCAGATAAACCTGAGGACGGCGATGCAAGTCCGAAAAACTCAAATCGTGCTGTAATCTAAAAATGATAATATGAACACTTTTTCAGGCTGTGTAGAGCTGTGCTAACAAAGTTACGCAACAGCCCAGTAGTACATTTTTGGTACTTTCTCGAGTCAAACTGGAGTTATTTGTAGAGCGGAAGGATTTGGGAATAATTGACAAAAGACTGAAATATGAACTGAAAAACTAATACAAAAATCACATTTCAGAACATGTTTGTAGAGGTTTAAATGATGGAATGATGGCGCTTCAAAAGTTGTAGTCTTTGTGATTTGCAAATTTCGTTCATTTAAATACGATTTCACGATTAATCTGGCAGTTGTGACATTATGTGCTATGATTTATCAAGGTAACTTTTATATCAACTGAGTCTAAACGGGTTTATGTGGGCGACAGAAGCTCAGTTGGTCGTGTGTTTGTCCACTGATCAGAGGGTTGATGGTGCGATTCCAGCTTAAACATTAAATCGTTGTCCTTAACTAATGCAGAAAGAATATCTCAGCTCTTAGATATCTGTTGTTGTGTCCACGGGCAAGACCCAACCATCTTGTCCAAGTTTGAATGCCGTGTGCGTGAGTGAGTGTTATTTTGTTTGCTGACATGATCAAATTGTGGAACAAGAGAATAAACTATTCAATTTAAAGTGCTTCAGTTGTCTTGAAAATGTGAAAAAATCCAATGTTATTATTAGTATTATTTGTGTAAATCACCATATTCAGACGCATTCATGGACAATCTTTTTATGCAAACAGCCTACCTTGCTATCTGCAGCTTTTGGGTGCCACTTTCACTGATTTGCCACACAACTGCCAAGGTCTAAGCGTAATCCGCCTCCTCCCCACTTCCCATCACCAGCCCTGAGTTCTATTAAAGCAGGTAATTGAGCTCATTCAGCCTGGGTGAAAACTCATTTGACTTCTAATCACAATCTGACTCCTCATTTTGAGCGGCTGCCGAGCGCCTTTGTCTCCCACTAACACTCGCTAGAAAAGTGAAACCGCTTACCACATAAAACTCTTGTATCAAACGGCGTCCTAATAAATCTTGTAATGCATATTTTCTTCTCATGGGCATGTGAAGAAAGCCACCAAAAGTCCGACTGCACCTGCCCTTTTTGATTAACCTTTAGATTGCGTGTATTTTGCCACAAGTTGATACAAAATAAACATAATGCAGTAGTAAAACCGAAAAGGTCATTTTGCTGCTCCCAAATGCCAGCGGTATTAGCCATGGTTAAGGGCAGCCAGTGGAGTAAGAAAAGCAAACATAATAGAAGCTTATCTGGAGCCAAACTACCAGGGACTGTGGCCTGGACAGAAAGATACTGTGTATATGCAGTGTTTTGTGGCCAGCGCTGGCACACAGATTTGTTTATGAGTGAATAAAAGCGCTCTTTGCCGTCCTCTGAAAGCACAGATGAAGCTGTGGTCACAAGTCAGTGCCATAATCGCAGGCTTTATACTTGTTAAACATGGCACAGCGGCCAGTGGAGATTCAAGTGCAACTTTGGAAGTTGCAGCTTTATGACAGCAATTTTAGTATTTGTGAAGAAAGAACAAACTTCTTGGTTCATGGTGTTTTTATAAAAATAACTCAAACCATGATACAAAATGAATCCTATAGTTCAGAGGTAAATGCTAAATAAGCCCTGTTTATAGTACAGCCAAGTCAGTAGTAACATCGAAAGAGAACATTTAAAATTGAAAATCTTGATACAGATACCTCCTCTTTTATTGTTCCGTAGGTAAGCACTGCATGTTTCCATCAATGTCACAATGACCTCAGCAAAATAATATCCCTTCAAGCTCAAAGCTGAAAAAAAAACTAATCTAATATACATAATACTGCCTCCCTGTACTCCAACTGGGGTTGCTAACTTATTTTAAGACCCAAAGTAAATTGTTAAAACCACACTTACTCTGACAAGCATCCAGCTTCTTGGTAATTATGTTGAAAAACCACTAACCCTGTACTTTGCGAGCTGAAGAGGAATACATTTATTCAGGATTTTTTCCTTTTGTTTTAGTGCAACCAAAACACTGTTTGTTCACTAACAGCTATGGTGGCTAAAAGACACACATGGGCATGAAATGTGCAAGTCTTTGAAAGTAAGAACAGCAGAAGCTTTGGGTCCATGTCAATGCCATAACTAAAAACTATGTCATACTTTACTACAGTTTCCCCACAAAAACCTCTCTCTTTGTGTCTCAGTGAGAGAAATTCCGAAATTCAATTACATTTTTTGAAAATTTGCTCTTTGAAAGAGCTGCTCATTGTTTACTGCTTCTCTCCTGGTTTTCACACATTTATTTTAGCTAGATATTACTTCATACTTTACTTTGCCCACTATTACCAATAACCTCAAAAAGCTCTCCAGGTCCCCAGGGTCTTAGGGCCCCAAAATTGCTCTCTTGCTGCTAGTTTATATTAGATGGGGCTCATATGATGCTTCTTTCCCTGGGCCCCCAAATGTCAGCCAACAGACAAGGTTTTACATTACTATTTGCATCCCATCATCAAACTATTGCTCTCACATAGTCATCGACACAGGCAGTCTTTCACCATTCATCATTAAAAACAAGAATTTCCAAGGTTTCTCCTATTAGTCTTTAAGCCCAAGGGTTAATTCCTCTCCAAATACTATCTTCTTTTATTACAAGGACACAGCTGCAGAAAGAAACTAAGGGCTTGTAACATTTTTCTACAGCATTTTCGGAAGATGCGCCTGCTGCATAAATGATCTATATTCTACTATAGGAATGCAGAGAGATACTTTGCAGTTGCTTCTACGAAGGTCATAAAAAAGTGCAATGTTCAAGGGTGCTGTATAAGAGACGTGCACTTGTAGGTAGCTGGCTCTGGCCTAACACGAGCACACAAGCCAGATAGGAAATAAAAGTGAGTGAATGGCCCTTGGAGGAGTTTTAAACCTGCTCCGCACTAATATCACCATGGAGACACGACGTATGAATCAACCTCTGCCACTTTTTTGGTCAGGGGCAAATGAGGGAAGTTGAAGTCCATAAAAAGAGTCCGTGAACTTCTTTTTTTGATTCTAAACAGAGCACTTTGTTTATATTACGTGAGGCGACAGTTGCTAGCAGTGGAGTGTTTGTAGAGTGTTTCTCCACTGATCCGAAGGTTGGCGGTTTGAATCCCACACTTGACATAAACATTACTGGTAGAGCGGTCAGATCCACAGACCCACAGGTTGGCGAAGCAGTTCCACAGGTAAATTCTATCAGTATGTCCTTGGGCAAGACACTTAAGATGCCTTGCCCCCGGTGTCTGCGTACTCTGGTGTGTGAATGGGGGCGTAGTTTCCTTGATGTAAAGCGCTCTGAGTGCCTTGAAGGTGGAAAAGCGCTGTATAAAAATGAACATGAACATGGATTTGCACGTGTCTGGTGTCTCAAATTCCCACCCGAGTTTGAGAACAACCAGGAGTACACAGTTTACCTGAATGAATGCGGATGTCGACTATTTTTACACATAAAGAAAGAGGTAAGTTCATCTATATATGGGTTTAAGAATCACGATAAATTAGGACCGTTGCCATGGCCATTAACAATCAGATATTATAGTCACTTCAGGAGTAATCAGATTAGATGCTGCATACATTGGCTGCACATTCATTTGACAAACGCACATGAAAAGCAGATCCAGGGGCTGAATTGATGTTTCTGTTTTCCATTTTTCTGCTACTGACGTCATAAGTGTAAGTGTAAGGTGATATTCATGTGCTTTTGCAGGTTGGTTCTCATTTATTGGGATGAAAGACGATAATTGGTCCAAGAAGGAGAACGATTCCTTCTATCTTACAGCATTGAAAAAATAAAAAAATAAAATACCTGGATGTTTCCTTTGACTAGTCCACCATTAGCAACTGGCACTAGTCTCCCACTGATCGACCACCGCTGGGCACACCTCATATGGCAAAGCAGCAAAAAGGATTGATTACGTCTTTCCACTTTAATGTAACTGGCAGATTTCTCACATAGCAGTTACAAGAAGATCAGGTATTAAGGGCCTTTACATAATGTTGCTTTGGAGTTAACAAGCTAGAACTGTGCAAATTTGGAAGAAAATCTAATAGGATGGATTAGGGTTTGGATTCAGAGTGCACTGGGGATGGGACGATAAACAGTAATATCGTTTATCATGATAAAAAGTACATTACATCGCCACAATGTACAAAAAAGCTACTTCTACATAATGCTGTGTTGTTGCTGTGTCTTCTAGTTTATTGTATTTTCACGTATAACATGCATTTTAATATTAAAATTATAATGGTTCATATCCATAACACTTTAAACTACTTTAATAATTATCGTGATATAATTGTTAATCGCAGGTCATGATAATAATATTATCAACTTTCAATATCGTTCCATGCTTATTTGCACAATTTAATCCACTCCAGGAGCATTCAAATTTGAAATGAGATTGAAATATGACCGATAAACTGATAAAAATAAAACTAAAACAAAAAATGTCTAGACTAGTACACGATTTTTCAATAAAAATTATGATATTTTGTTGTTTGAGGGTATTTGAGCATAACGAGCTAAAGCCTGCAAGTCTGAATTTGAAGTGATTTGTTTTATTTCTTTAAACAGTACCTTTCAAAAACAGGTAAAATTTTCATAAGCAACATCAGTTCAACTCTGTTTTAAATGTTTATGAGACAAGAGAATAAAACAAGCTACTCAAACAAACTAGCCAAAGGTACATTGACCTAGAGTGCACATCAGAGCCTTGATTTTTTTTTTTTTTTTCTCCATGTTTTCTTATTGTGCAGTGTAAATAAACCAATACGATGCTGATTACTATGTTACTATGCTTTAACCTTAACTGAAGAGAGTGAAAAATGAAAATAATTCCAGCTCAATTTCGTCTGGTTCAAGATAATGTGAGTTAAACCTTATGATTGGACTAAGGCTATACTTGCCATTTCAAACCTGAATGCTGAAAATGGCTTAGCAGATCTCAAAGTTCAAACTGTCCAAATGTTAATCCTATTTCAACTGTTTTATTTCCGACTGTTGCATATTTCCAAGACTCACTTCTTGCCAAATAAATGCAGGATATTATTTTCTGAGTGCAGGTGAAAGGTCATGTTAGCCTGCCTTCTTGAGTTACTTCACACATGCTAACGTCTACATTAACTCGCTAAGAAATCTAACAATAGAGTGAGTTTTACAGATTCAATATTGAAACTCCAAATTATCCTTTAGCTGTAAAAGTGACCAAATACTGGCAAAATCCCCATAAAACGTAAATGAGATAACTGATCACGAAAGGTCGCCACACACCGCGTTATAATTTGGAACTATTTTTGGAGCACTATAATGCATGCCTGCCAGCGCCTCATTAAAACTAATTAGTGCACAATTACATGACTTTATGTAATCATGTGAAACTCCAGCACGCAGTGTATCCCATTGTCAGCTCAGTGAATGTGTTCAAGAATCTGCAATAAGACTTTTAACCAGGCAAATTGAAATTTTCTTTTTTTTTTTTTTTTTTCCCAAATATTGACACTAATTAGTATCAACAGCAATTAGCACAGTTAGATCAGCCAAACCAAAACTTTCCAGGCCATACTACAAAAGGAATCCTGACAGTGAAGAGCTTTAAACACTATGGTTTAGTAGTTGTTTTTAATTGGTAGCTTGTTTGCTATGTTACTCCAAAATAAGTGGGCATAGATAAAATGTTTGAATTGAGTGAATTTGCCCTGAAAGCAACACACACTCCAAATTATGCTTTCACGGTATTCTGGATATCTTTTTAGGACCTAATGGCCATATTTCGCCAACTATGCTTTTCACTAGAGACACTTCACCTGCTATTTACTGTGTCCATTTGCAGAATCAGGCCTATAGACACTTATCGTACATAACTGTTTTGTGTTTTTACTTATAATAGTTATGCATTTTGTTTAGTTTTTTTTTTACATATTCTTGTTGACACTGAAATCTCCCCATTGCAGAACAAATAAAGCTTCATCAGAGCTTTAAGACAATCCTCCCTCACATCACTCCATAGCAGTTCTTCAATTGCACTTTAAAATCTGTTACTGCAACGTGAAGCGGCAGCAGTGTGGAACTCGTAATAAAACGCATGTATTCTCAATGTGGAATTTCAAATCCACTGTCACAGAAGAGCGTTTGTGAAGAACAATTGTCAACATTTGTATTTCAGAGGTGTGTTGGTTGTGCCAGCCCGGTGCCAAACGGTCTGACAGCATTTCCAATAAAGATGTGAAAAAGGTTTACATTTGTAGTAGCGCCGAGGGAAGGGCGCGGCGGAGTCACACAGGCGCAGACCTATGTGACAAGGACGGCGGCCATCAACACAGACATCACCTGGGACGACCCAAGCACTCAGATTAAAAGATGTGCGATCAATTTATCATCCATGTTGCCAAGGAGACACGCAGCCTTAAAAGTAGAAGTGGAACATTGTCGTCTTAATGGCTGCAATTTATAACAAAGCACAAACAACTTGGGAAAAACAAGGAATGGTGAGAGCCAATTAAAGCTTTAAGAGACGATTCACCAATTCACTTCTGCAAGTCCTCTCTATATATAACATTTTCAACAGATAGATCACCATTTTTAGGTGGTTTTGAGCACTTTTTTGTGACCAATTAGATTTGACATAACGTGGCCAAAGTTTGTTTGTTTTAAATAAATGTAAACTGCACGATGTCTTGCATTTATTCAATTATAGGTGCTTTCATTGCAAAAAATACCTAAAAAAACATACAATTTTATATATTTTTTCATTTCATTTATCTTCTTTTATCTTTATTTATACAGGGTGAGCCCCATGAGAGCACTCAGACGCTCTTTCATGAAGTCCTTTTTAAAATACAGAACAAACAAACAAAATGAATAACTACATAGCTCCATTTAAAGCATTAAAAACAGGTGCAGATGTGATTATAAATGTTTATCACCAGATCATTAAAGTGCATTAGTGGCACTGATGTATCTAGTTTTGTAAGTCCTTGAAATGTATTACATTTTCGGGAAGCAACCAATAACCAAAACACTTTTTTCCCCCATTTCTGTTCAGTTCTAGTGCAGCCAGTTTATAGACATAGATGATAATGAGATCTTGTATTAAAAGTTCCTGTAACAAAGCTCAACAAGTAAGTGAGATATTCAGGAAGTGTATCAAGTAGTCCCTTATAAATACATTTTATATGGTGTTTTCTGACAGAAAGCGACGGCCGACCTACTTTTTCATAGAGTTTACAGTGGATATGATGGATGGATATGAGCATGGTCACCTCTCCATAGATTTAACCTGTAACTTGCCTCCATATATAGCCACAATTAATGCCGCGTACACATGGAAACAAGCAGGTAGCAGACCCTTCAGCAGAAAAGTCACGTTGCTCACCTTTAACTAACCCCTTTTCTAAGCAACTCTCTTTTTTTTTAAGATATATGCCCCAAAGGAAAATAGATGAAGACAAAACGATGGTGAACTCATCCTTGTAACATGCACCATTCCACCTAAAATCTGTTTCACCACTCAAATTCACCCCACTTTATCAGATTAGATCCCACTGAATCTTTCCTCGGAGCGCTCGGCAGCTGTGCCATACCCGGACTCATATTTCTTATCTCTCCGTTTCCTGTTGACAACTCAATGGCAGCCATGTTTACAGCTGTATAAATACATGTGGAGAATGGCAGGTGAAGCTTACTTAACATCAGAATCGCGGAACAATAAAAATCCCACTTTCCTGTAGCCTTTTTCCCCCTTTACTTTATTCTTTTCCAATCTTCCCACTTTCCCCATAGACCATGATTCATTGCTGCCGCTTCTGTCTATTCCTTCATGCGTCTGTGGGCCTTAGGAAGATAAGCGTTCCCAACCTCTCTAAATAAAAGCGCGTTCTCCGTCGCGGCGTCCCCAGCACAGTCTGAATGTTATCACTCCTCTGAAAGCTGAAGAGAGCTCTCCATTTTGAAATCTCCAAAGCTAAACAGTTTTTGTGGCTAACCTTGGGGCCCAATGCACGTCGGCGCACAGAGAGATAGACCATACAGAGCTGCCATCACACGCTTAGAGATAGCTTAGCAAGAGCCATGGTCGCCTAGGCAGCATTCACACTTTTATACACACGCTTTTGAATTTGGACCAAACTCGGACTAAACCTGGACTAAATATGGGCTAAATCAGAGCTAGAACTGGACCAAACCAAGTCTACATCAGAACTAAACGAGCATCAAACCAGGAAAAGTGCAAACGCTAACCTGAGAGAAGACATTCAATTCAATTTTATTTATATAGCAACAACTTATGCTGCTCAAGTGCTTCACACAAAGTCAACAAAAACAGATATACAGAACACATTAGCTAGGGAGAAGAGGTGGGTTTTTAGTCTAGTCTTAAACTGCGTTAAAGGTGAGAGGATTTAAAATAAAGAGGACCCATAGAGTGCAGAGATTTAAATACAATCAGTAACATTTTGAATTGCATCCTCTGCTGTGCTGTGCTGTGCTTTTGCTCTTGTCTCTTTTGTCTCTTTTGTCAGCAGACGAGTTGCAGCATTCTGAACATCCTAACACTACATGGAGCCCTCGACCAGTCTCTACATAAAACATATTACAATAATCCAGAAGCGATGTTACAAATGCATGGATTGCTTTTTCAAAATCTGTCTGTGGAAGGTAGAGCTTTACTTTAACAACAAGCCTCGACTGAAAAAAACTGGACTTTATGATAGAGCTAAAGTGCTGGTCCAGTTCGAACATTGAGTTCACAATCACCCCAAGATTCCTCTCTGCAGGGTGACAAGAAGAGAACAGAGGACCAATCACACTGTCATTGTCCAGCAGTGGGATAATTTAGCCAAACCCCACAATCTCAGTTTTATTTTGATTTAAGTTTAAGACGTTTGTGCTCAGCTAAGTCTGCACATCCCTGGGATAGTTTTGTAACATTTTGGCTGTTATAGAGTTATAATCTACAACTTATCACACTTGTGGAGCATTATTTTGTATTTTAGACATTTAAATGTAATTGCTACTGTGTGTTGCCAATTTACAAAAAAACAAAAACAAAATTCAGATCCAGGAGAATAAAGATGACTCAAACATGCATGAATCACTCTGAATACAACTCTGAGAGGGGAAGTGAGAGGGGAAACCATTAGAAAATGCTTAAAGTTCTTAAAGGCCAATTATTCATAACATAATAATATATGAGTTGAAGTTTTACCCCATAGAACCTTTTGACATATTTGAAACAGGCGTGACTCAGCTAATGGAACCATACTTGACGTCAGTACTACAGTATGTGCGCACTACAGTTTCACCGTAATGGAAGTAACATCAGAAAAATCCATAGTAGTAGTAGTAGATGACTCTGCATTTGATGTCAGGAATCATATAAATATCATGATGTCGTTATGTTTTTGACCAAACAGGAAAAAAAAGAGTTTGTTGTTCTACCGGGGGTCATAAAACCATGCATTAAATAAAACTGTGTGGCTTTTTACGAGTGAACATAAAACATAAATGCGGTGAGTTGGATATACAACAGGCGCCACACTGTCAGCGTTTGGTGATCTGAAAATTCAAAAGCCAGGTCTGGTTTCAATGCAATATTAAAGTGATTTATGTACTCCCTTACACTGCAACAGCTCCACAGCATACTGCTATTATTGCTCTACAAAATATCTGGACGGATTATGATCTTGTGGTGGTCTGATATTGTTAAAAGTACTTACTGCTCCAATCACCAAGTTGCCCAGTGTAGGAGCTAGAATTAGATCACAGAAAATTGCAAAGGCTACAATACCATCACTTACTCTATGTAACTCTAAAAAGTTCCGTTTAAACTTTGATGCTACAGGCGAAAGTTTTAGATTCAGATTGACAGGAGGCTTTCATTAGGAGTTTGGTTCTTATGTTGGAGTTCAGAGAAGCCTTCAACTGTCAAACCACATATACAATCTAGGGCAATGGTGGGCGTAGGAGGCACACAACTAGGAGAAATTGAAGCTTGAAAATTGAAAATCTATCCTAAAGTGTTATTATGACTACAGTTTCCCCCCTGCGGCATCAGCCACGCCCACCGCTGCTGATGTGGCTACTATGACAACCCATATCATCACAAATAATAACAGCAATTACATAATTTGAACAACCATGACACAACGATGATTTTGAAAATGATATTGTTTGTTATTTATTTATTTACATTATTTTGTATTTATTTATTTACATTATTATTTATTTATGTATGTTTTAATATTAGTTTGTATTTATTTATTTGTATTATTTTTATGTATTTATTATTTGTATGTATTTATTATTTTTATGTATTTATTATTATTATTATTATTATTATTATTATTATTATTTTATTTGTTTTATTTATTTACATATTTTTTTTTTTATTTATTCACATTATTATTTATTTATTTTGTTAGTACAATTTTGAGGTGTAAATGAGTGTAATTAGAAGGATACATTGCAGCCCATTTCTGTGACAGAGGAGCGCTCAGGGTGAGTCAGAGGGTGAGAGCTTCACACAGCCTTTGTGTGGATGGAAGACTTTGACATGTCCCCGAAAGAAGAGAACTATGAGACATCTTCAGAAAAGGAATAAGGATCCTACTCTCGCAACAGAAAACACCTGCTCTGTGACTTTGACCTAGTATGTTGCAATTTCACTGCAAGGGCAACGCTAGGCTACGTTAGCACAAACCTACGACCCATTTAGAGACTGGAGATACATACAGCCATTCTCCATAATTCATTATTTATTGATACGTTTCAGTAAGCTAACTCTGTATTTACCCAGGGGCAAATTGATTCACTATGTTTACATGCAAAGGTAACTCAGAGTACGCTGTTGATCTCATTTTTGTCTCGCTTCTCCTCATCCACATGCAGGTTGAATAGGAGCAAAGAGATTCAGGGAGCCATAGCAAACTTAGTAGCTCTAATTGCTAATAAAAATGGCTAACACATATATAGCCACGCTTCTGGCACGCACAGACATCTCATTTATGTTGAGCATTTGATTTTCAGACATGCTCTAACCACCGTTATTTTCTCTCCTCACACAAATAAACACATTGAAGCTCTGGTAGTTTTTACTTTCACTTCAACATAGCAGATCAAAACAACAAAACAACACAAGCTAGTCTGCTGTGGAGGGACTGCAGTTTGTCATCACTGCTGATTTAACTATACAGTCAATGCTCCAAACACATGTCTAATATTTTCTTGTTTGTTTCTTACCCTGTGCAGTTGAATGCCTCACCTTGTCTGCACGTGTAATGATTGGACTGCAGTTTTTCAAGCCGCTGGGACCTGGATGTGTTTTTTGGGATGTGGAAATACTGTATACATGCATTTTGAAACTTTGTAATAGGCCTGTTATCCAATTTTCCTGATGTGGCGGCCATGATTGAATATTTTGTTGCCACAAACGCAATTGAATAATCGAAATAACAAACTTTTATACTCACACCTGCACCTGTTTTAAATGATTTAAATTGACTTATACTTATTTGTTTTGCTTGTTTTTAGTCCAATGAGGTTCATCAGGCGCTGTCTTCCTACCAATGGAGGCAGGACGACAGCGCCATCTGCAGTCCGACTTCTTCAGGACAGTATCCCAGGTGTGTGAGAATAAAAAAGCCCCCTCGTCCCGGTTCATAGTCCCATCTTGTTGTTTTTTTGTTTGTATTTTTTCTGTATTCTGCACAGGGAGCCCATGAAAAAGAGAGTGTAAGTGCTTGCATTGGGTCTCCCTGTATAAAGATAAATAATAATAATAATAATAATAATAATAATAATAATAATAATAATAATAATAAATAAATAAATAAATAAAAATACATGATAAATAAATAAATAAATAAATATATACTATACAGCGCCTGAAGAACATACAGATTAGTATATACATAGACATCATCCTCGTTTTTACATCATGCCCGTCTTCACCCACAGTCACCTTTGTAAGCAAAATGTTGTGGAGTTAATGTTCCGCCTTGTCCAATACCGCCTCACATGAGCATTGAGTCGCTAAGCCTGGTACGCTGTGGGGCCTAGAGTCAGACGCTTTTAAAAGTAAAGTTGGAAATAGTGCAGCGTGAGTGGGCTGAACTGCTGACTATGATGAATGAAGGCACCATTAAATGACAGGAGCTACTGTATCCCCAAAACACACAGTACAACAGCACAGGGCTCACGGGGGAGAGGGAAAGGCCAACTCATACACTTTTAGAACAAAACACAGCAAATAAGGCACCAGCAGCTGCTATAAGACCCACACTGGATATTGTAGTATAATGAAACCCAAGATGCCATTTTGCCTGAAAAGGTAACAGCAAAAGAAGTTCAAAAGGGTTATCAAATCAAATAATTATCCTTAGAATGAAGAAGTATGAGGTATAGTATTTTTAAGACAAAATGTAAACTGCAATGGTGAATAAAGCAATAGAAACAGGTCCATTATCTTCCTGTTCACAATCACAGAACTGATAGTACGTCACTCTTCATAGTGGCATGCAGCAGATTTCATTTACTTTTACTACAAGACATTTTTGAAACCGGCATGTATTGTAAGTAAATACAGAACTGGGGGGTGATGAGGTAGGTGAAAAGTCAAACAGGCAATACAGGATTACACAAACATGCGTGAGTCGACCACTTTGAGAAAGCAAATGGTGAAGGAATACTTTTAAAACATGCTTTAAAGCCCGTAAGTGGATTTTATATCCTACAGCAACACAAGAGTAAATATTCAGTGTATAAAATTCGCTCTACTATACTAAAGCTGTTACTGTGAGTGCACACTAAGAGCTGAGATATTCCATAAAACACAGCCCAATTGGCACCAAGAGTGATTTAGGGATATGCTCTAAGGCTCAGAGAATAACATATTTATGAAAACTCTGAGTGCCCTCCCAGACAGAGTGTAGCCCATGCCTGATCCATAATTATTGCTCTAAATATATCTCCTCGACTTAAAGCATGCTCACGTTACACATCCGCAGCCCTGTCCCTGCGGCCATATTGGTCAGTCAGCAGTGACATCTTAATGTTGGGGGCGACTTGTGTTACAGAAAGGCGAGGAGCTGACGCCGCTGTGGGTCTCAGGCCTGCACAATGGGCTCCCTCTTCAGAGACTGCCTTTGATGTACAAGTGCAGTCAGAGGCTCTGCAGGGTGAAAGGAACTACAGCAGGGAAAGAAAACAGGTGAGCACATAGACTGAGGAACTGCTGCATATCATGTTATTATGTGTATTGTTATCTTATTATTTTTATACTGTAATTATATGTTATAGAATTATAGTATTTTCTGCTTGTTATTCAGAATCACATGACTAATATGAAAGCGATACTAATGCCTCTTTTAATTATGCCTACTTGGTTTAAATTAGTCAAATTGGATGATTATCAAATGACTGTATGCTAAAGTTACGTGGGGAATGTGAACATCGTTTATAATTGCTTATGCATGTATAGCCGAAATACAGTATGTGGCATGTTTATAATAAGTCCTGATGATGATTCACGTGAAATAAAATCACAGTAGCACGGTGAAAATCCAAAAATATACTACATTCACGTCGGTGTTCAGTTTGTCTGGTTGGTCCAAGTATAGTGGAAGAGAAAGAGGGAGTATAGGTGAATCTCCTAATGCAGTTTTAATGCACTATTAATGCTTTAACATGGCAGCAACAGCCCCACTGCTTGTCTCTACAATTTGAGCATGTCAGTTATATTAAGTACTCCATTAACTGTCTGAGAACTTTTGGACATTTTTCCCCTTCTGTATTACACTTGGGTGCCATTATCACAGGAACCATACATTTTTATACCCTGATATTTAAAAACTCACTTTGTCTCAATTTGAATCCATACCGACAACCATCCTGCCCCATGCATATACTTCATACTTAGCCCTACAGCCATACATTTCTGATGCTACCAAATTGGGCTGCAAAGTTGTCTCCTGAGCCCCTCTCATTATGTAACAAACCCAGTGGGAACGAGGAGCGTGCTCAGTGCAAACCTGCAGGCTCCGCCCCAGCAGCTGATTCGGCACTCTCTGTGTGAAGTGTCAGGTTCACTCAGTACATATGCTGCTCCTCACGGCTGCAGAAACACAAGAGCTCCAGCAGCCCCACTCACTGACAACACGGCCTGAGATTAAAGTCATTAGGGAGCTACCTCTGTCACATAAACACCAACGTGAAAGGTGAAATGCCTCACAGTGGTGTCCCATTCCCCACTAAACCTCAGCAGTGCAGTCTTCATTTTACAGCAGATCAAACTCATTTTAGTATCGTGCATTTGCCTTCCATGTTTCATTTTCAACCATTTTGCAAACTCCTACGTATTTTAGAAAAGATGTTCCAAAGTGTTCCAGTCTTTTATCATTTGAGCCTTGATTTAGTCTAATTAGACAAATTACGAACATGACCGTGTCAGGCTAGAGTTTAAAGAAGACTTTTATGATCTGTTAATCATTCTGCACTGGTGGTCCTTGATCAATAGCTTACTGAAGATATCTATTTTAACCTACCCCATATCCCCGCCCACTGTTCAATACTGTTAGATGAGACAGGGCTTATCAATTTTGCAGTTTTGCACAGGAAGTGTTCAATGTTATAGTTTAATAATACATACCCAGAAAAAAGCATAATGTCATACTTTTGGAGCTGGGTTGGCCCGGAAGACTTGGCTTTGTCTTACTACTGGACAGTTAAGTCAGGATTCAGGATCTAGGAAACTGTTAATATGTGAGGGAATATTTGGTTTCAGAGGCAGAAGACTATGTACCACAGACAGCCTGTAAAACACTGACTGTAGGGCAGAGGTGTCCAACCTTTTTTCACTGAAACATACAGTATTTGAAGCGGAGGGGCAAAGACCAGGGTCGATACTGTGAGTCAAATGGGGCATTTAACACGGGTTTGAGACATTGTACCTTTAACAAGACTTTAAGATTATTTTTAGGTCTGTGTCACAATGCAGTGTGATGTTATTCAGGTTATAGAGATATAATTTCTTCAGTTTGTAGTAAAAAAAAATACTTCCTGATCATTTGGGCCAGTTTAGAAGGAAGCATGACGGCCAACAAAAATTGGTCTGAGGGCCGCATTTGGCCCCTGGGCCGTAGTTTGGACACCCCTGCTTTAGGGTAAATGCTTTCTATCACTAAACCACAAATTCAAATCTTATACAGTTTTCTATTCAGATTAAAGCCTTAGTTTTTGGTAAAAGAACACACAATCCTGATACTTTAACAATCACTGCTGTATGATGTTTATTATTATTATTATTATTATTTATTTATTTATTTATTTATTTATTTATTTATTTATTTATTTATTTATTTATTTATTTATTTATTTATTTATTTATTTATTTATTTTATTTTATTTTTTATTATTACCGGACCCAAGTTCTTCACCACTTCCTTTTGAACTTTCCCAAATACCCCCACACCCAGTTGAATTATCCCACCTCAAATGCCCTTTCCTTCAAATTCCTTTCCTCTCCTCCATAATTCCCATTAAAAACAGCACATTCAGTTATTCTCTGCGAGCCTCGCGTTCGGGCTGAGCTTCTCCCTGAGGTAAAAATGGCCTACTTGTGCGTGCATCCTCAGCATCCATCTGGTGCTGCCGTAAATTTGTGTGTTTGCTTGTATCGCAGGTTATCTCATCTGTCAGAGGGGCCCTATCACTTCTACGGGGCCGTGTCGACAGAAGGCATTAACCCTGCAGCATCACCCAAGCATCCAGCACTGACACACCATCACTGACACTAATAGTAATAACAGCCTGACACAGAGGTAAGGGTGAGCATGCACAGAATCCACCTATTAATAAATAAACATACATAGTTTAAGCAAACACAGTGAAAAAGTGTTGTGGAGTTGTGAATATCAGTGAATGTTACCTCACTGGTGGTACTGAACGACAGAGAAAGCTGTTGTCTGAGCCACACCCAAAGTATCTGACAATGAATGAAGTCAAGATATGGAAATATGTGATGCTGATACACAAATCTATTCAAAAACATTGTAGCATATCATTTGCTTGGTTTGGTTTTATTGCATTTGACCAGATGTTGGATACATAATAACTGTGTCACTGTTGCCCCAAGAGACAATACATAAACACAGAGTATATTTTCTCAATATATCTGAAAAATCTGTTAGCCTTTACCTGTTTTGAAAGTTTGTTTTTAGTTTTTAGTTGTTGGTTTTTTTTTTTTGTTTTTTTTTTTATTGCCATGTTGTGTCTACTTCACGAGGCCTCTTCTCAAACAAACGCATTGACACAGCACATAAGGGTACT
This sequence comes from Periophthalmus magnuspinnatus, assembly GCF_009829125.3. Classification (NCBI taxonomy): domain Eukaryota; kingdom Metazoa; phylum Chordata; class Actinopteri; order Gobiiformes; family Gobiidae; genus Periophthalmus; species Periophthalmus magnuspinnatus. The sequence continues at coordinate 10,458,507 of NC_047147.1, read as the reverse complement.
TGGTGACTCATTTTGCGTCAGAACACTCAAACTGCCCGTAAAACATTGATGGAACTATATCCAACAAACACTGAGGTGAGGCATCCGTGGGGGCAAACAGCGCGTTGGTAACTGTCAGCATTTTTGGCACACTGAGCAAGAGACTGTGGCCATGGCTGCGCGCGCTGTCCGTGGTGCTGAACTCTCATTACGCAGGGAAGCAGCGGTGCCACCCGTCAGCGTCCTGCTCCCACGGCTCTGTGCGCGCGCGGGAAGGGGCTGATTACAGTGGGTGGTGGCGGTGCAGTGCTGCCCACGGTGCCTTATGGCGGAGATCGATGACTTAACCACACACACGCAGGGACGCACACAGTATAAACCTTACACAAACACGTGAATGGACTGCACACAAAGTCAAATCAAGCTGAAAGAATAAACCAGCACTTCTCCCACAGCTTTTCTCTCGGTCCAAAAACGCTCATTGGTAAAGAAGCCGCGTATTTGGCCGTTCGCTCACGCACAGGATTAGTATGCGTGGGACACAACTAAGCAACCTTTGGTTCGTTTGAGCAAATTGCGCAACACACGCACGGTTTTAACAGTCCACAATGTTGAACTCCAATATGGACAGATCATTCCCCAGCAAACAATGCACCAACAATTCAACTACATGGTTCAACTACATCGGATTAAAAAACAAGCCAATAACGAACCACCTGGCTCATTCTCAGACCTTACCTTGATAGAAAGGTGCGTGTATCCATGCAGCTGTCCTCTGCTCTGGTCGCTTTCCCGTACTGTTTTCAGCTACAGCCGCTCCCTTCCCTTTCGTCTGCTAATAATTCCAGGAGACAAGCTGCAAAGCAGGCTGCCGTTCCCGGCGCACATCTCCTCTCACTCGCACTTCTTCAGGAACTCCTCTTCTATAAATCCACATAAAAAACAAAAAAAACATACAAACTGGTCCTGCTCTAGCGGATCAGTAAGATCACAAATGTAGTTTCGTGACTAAAATCAAAGTGTCTGCATGTATATCCAGAGAAGTGTCGCGTGGCACGTCTCTCCTCAGTGCAGTTGGATGCCCTTGTGTGTGGATGTAGCTTCCAGGATGAGCGGAATAATAAGATCCGGTGGAAGTTAGCAGGATAATGCTCCACTTGAATCCGCGGTGTGATAAACGCTGCACTGGACAAAGAGGAAAAGTGGAACCTGAGCCGTGAGAGAGTCAGGAGAGGCGCGAGGACAGGCGCGAGGACAGGCGCAAGTCAAGCGGACATGGAGCGCGAGTCCTTGGCTGACGCCACAGAGGTGGATATGGGGGTGCGCTTGGATTCAGGAGTGTGTTGTCAGGAGAAGATTAGGAGCCACCGCGGATTAGCGCGCGCTTAGCGGTGTTTAGCGCTGCCAGGTACACACGGGAAGTGGCCAATCAGAGGAGACCTGCTCTGCGTCTTGTTTGTCCGTTTTCAATTAAGTGAAAACAGGGTTGTTTTTTTTTATTTAATCAAACGTTATTTTGTGAGTGTATTTCTTACTAAACACATATTATCTCTTTTATGCAAATAGGTGGGTTATCTTCCCACGCCTGATTAAAGCAGAGTTATCCCGTGTGTTTAAAGGGAGCTCCTAAATGCCACACTGTCTGTGCAGCTCTGTCACTCTGGAGATATCACTGACACTTTGTCCTTGGGAACGCCTTTCACATCCACCTGAGCAGAATCACTCATAACACCGGCATCTGTAAAGTTGAACTTAATAAACAGAGATAATACATGTGTGATCTCTTGTATGTGTTATTTTAGTTTTCAGGTTTGTATATAGGCAAGTAAACAAAAATACCGTAATTATTCCTGAAATTCATAAATAGAATAATGCTCCTAACGCTCCTTTCCAGTGTAAGATATTCACAGCCGCGTGCAGAACAGGCTGAGACTCGGCTCAGTGCTGCCCCCTGTGTCACTTCTCTGCACTGCTCTGTTCAAATCCACTTAAAGCCATATTCACTCCATTTCTCTCACACTATTTTTTAGAAACGGATACATTGGGACTTTGTAGCACAGTTGTAAACTACTTTGTCAAAATAAGATATATAAAGTCATACAAATATTGATGTTGTATAGAATAAGAACACAAACAGTTTTAGTGGTTCAGTATCAGTGAGAGCAGCAGAGGTGGTAGAACATTGACATAGTATTTTATTTAAAGTCTTGAGAGCAGCAAAACAGTCGCCTAAAGCATTTAATTACTTTTAAGATGAAAAGAACATGTTTGGTGGGATAGTTAAAGCACAAGTATAAAATAAAAGTACAACCAATACATTGTTATAGGCCTATGAAGATGTTGGTGATTTTATAAGCTATAAAACAATAAAGCCATTCATAAAAGAAATGTCTGAAGAATCATACCACAATACAAATAATCATCCATTAGCAATTAACATCATAGTGAAGTGCCTTTTAAAGTGTGATCTAAATGATAACATCCTTTATGCAGTGCTTAATAATAAAGCTGTGTCATCATTCATGTAAAATATTGTTACAAACGTCATCATTTAATTTGCTATTTCTGATCCAGACCCTTAATCTTATGTAAATGTAATGCGTCAGAGCCTTGAGCAGAGCGAATTGTCACTTTGGGTTCATTGATCTCACGCCTGAAGCTTGTGGTCGATGGGTGTCAAAGCAATAGACTCCCATTGACCCCCTGACGCACTGACCTATACACACACAATGCAGCACTAAATAATGTGATTAGCAGCACACATAAAGATGGGTTGGGCTAAAGTGAGGCCGATTCAAAGGAGAGCGGAGCTAACAGTGTTACAGCAGACACGTGCGCTTAAATGAGAAGTGTAAAATCAGCCTGAGTGATTGATTTGTTGCTTGGAGCTTTATAATAATCACAGAAGCATGACGGATGGGACGTGCCATTGTTGGGAGCTGCAGTCTGGTGAATGATACATATGCAGACTGATTAATTTGCTTTGTTTGGAGGATCAACATAATGCCTCCAATTAACAATATGTACGCAATAATACGCTCCATATAATACATAGAGTTTATATCACCAAATAGCTCAGAATGCAGTCTTTAAATGTGATGTGAACAGAACTAGTTCATTTTAAACAGTTTGGAATGTCACGGTGCAGGTTATTCTTCACTTATGCCTCACTAGAGTCCTTAGTTTTTCTTGCTTTTCTTATTTTTATTTTATTTGTAAAGGGACAGCGTATATTAATGAACATTTTAAAATCTGAATATGCAAAGATTATAAACAGTGGAGATGATTTCCAGTTTCAAAACACCACACCCACTACACACGCAACACACTCACTATACATGCAACACACTCACTATACATGCAACACACTCGCGATTCATGCAACACACTCACTATACACATAACACACTCACTATACATACAACACACTCACTAAACACGGAGCACACTCACTATGCATACCACACACTGACTATACACACAACACACTCACTATACATACAACACACTCACTATACATACAACACACTCACTATCCACGTAACACACTCGCGATTCATGCAACACACTCACTATACATACAACACAGTCACCATACACGGAGCACACTCTCTATGCATACCACACACTGACTATACACACAACACACTCACTATACATACAACACACTCACTATACACAAAACACACTCACTATCCACGTAACACACTCGCAATTCATGCAACACACTCACTATACATACAACACAGTCACCATACACGGAGCACACTCTCTATGCATACCACACACTGACTATACGCACAACACACTCACTATACACGCAACACACTCACTATATATACAACACACTCACTATGCATGCAAAACACTCACTATACACGCAACACACTCACTATACACACAACACACTCACTATGCACACAACACACTCACTATGCACACAACACACTCACTATACACACAACACACTCACTATGCACGCAACACACTCACTATACACACAACACACTCACTATACACACAACACACTCACTATACACACAACACACTCACTATATATACAACACACTCACTATATATACAACACACTCACTATGCATGCAACACGCTCACTATACACGCAACACACTCACTATACACACAACACACTCACTATACACACAACACACTCACTATACACACAACACACTCACTATATATACAACACACTCACTATATATACAACACACTCACTATGCATGCAACACGCTCACTATACACGCAACACACTCACTATACACGCAACACACTCACTATATATACAACACACTCACTATATATACAACACACTCACTATGCATGCAACACACTCACTATACACACAACACACTCACTATACATGCAACACACTCACTATACACACAACACACTCACTATACATACAACACAGTCACTATACATACAACACACTCACTACACACACAACACACTCACTATATATACAACACACTCACTATATATACAACACACTCACTATGCATGCAACACACTCACTATACACACAACACACTCACTATACATACAACACACTCACTATACACACAAAACACTCACTACACATACAACACAGTCACTATACATACAACACACACACTATACACGCAACACACTCGCGATTCATGCAACACACTCACTATACACACAACAAACTCACTATACACGCAACACACTCACTATACACGCAACACACTCACTATACATACAGCACACTCACTATACACACAACACACTCACTATACACACAACACACTCACTATACACACAGCACACTCACTATACACACAGCACACTCACTATACACACAACACACTCACTATACATGCTACACATTCATTATACACGCAAGTTAGAAGTTAAAAGTTAAACCAACAACTCCTCAATATAAAAATGTAATTTCACCATGATGAGTTTATAAGCACTATTTTTCAACTAGCATGCTAATTGTGCCTTTTCTGATTATCGCATTATAAGCCTTTGCTCAAATATGGAGTAAAAAATGGTTCTGGGCCTTTTGAATTTGCACCCTGCATCAGTGTTAGCCAATCAGAGCCGGAGCAGGGGTTTGGCTTTAGAGATGGTGAGATGAAGTCAGAAGGAGCCCAAAGTACATACTCCCCATACTGGTGATAAGCTGCTTCTGTTGCTGCTGTTGCCCTGAGGTAGACAAACAAAAACAAGAGTGCCAAGCCAACTATTCTGTGAAGCACACACCACATAAAAAGTGTCAAGTGTCTCGCCCGTAGACGGCACAAACTGGTTGTAGCTGGGATCGTTCCATTTAAGAAAGGAATTCCCCGCAGACTTTTTGAAGTTACAAAGACGGAGATAAAATGATGTGAAGAACAATAATAAACGTGCAGGACTGTTGTGCTACATCTGCTTTTATAATGACTATTTACTGACTTATCTTGTGTGAATATCTCTGTAGAATTCATCCAGCCCCACTGATGTAATATGATGGATTAACTGAGCAGGTGACAGCTGCGACTCAAGCAGTCAAATAAATAGCTGATATCTTGATTTCCTTTACGTAAACAATTTCATTAGTGTGATGTATTTACCTGGATTTAGCCTCCCTAATGAAACTGTCGGCCTAAAAGAAATCAACATATTAACTATCTCTGCCCTTCAGAGCTCCTTCATCGCCCCGAGTGTTCTCTGACTGGTTTCTCACGTACAGTATCACTGGCTGAAATGTAAAGAGTTATATCAGATGGTCTGCAGTCCACACCAGTGCGGGTTTTGACAAGGAAAATTATGCAAAATAGACATAAGTTAAAGCAAGCGTTTAGTTAGATTTTATTCCATATATTTTAGCAAAATGTGTTTTGCCTCAATAAGTCTGCTGTGTGCAGTGAGTGGAATGTGCAATATTTTGGATAGTGCAATAATGGGAACTGTGCAATATGTGTAATGTGCAATGAGTGTAATGTGCAATAAGTGTAATGTGTAATGAGTGTAATGTGCAATATGTGTAATGTGCAATGAGTGTAATGTGCAATGAGTGTAATGTGCAATGTGTGTAATGTGCAATGAGTGTAATGTGCAATGTGTGTAATGTGCAATGTGTATAATGTGCAATGAGTGTAATGTGCAATGAGTGTAATGTGCAATGTGTGTAATGTGCAATGTGTGTAATGTGCAATGTGTATAATGTGCAATGTGTGTAATGTGCAATGAGTGTAATGTGCAATGAGTGTAATGCGCAATATGTGTAATGTGCAATGTGTATAATGTGCAATGTGTGTAATGTGCAATGAGTGTAATGTGCAATGAGTGTAATGCGCAATATGTGTAATGTGCAATGAGTGTAATGTGCAATGTGTGTAATGTGCAATGAGTGTAATGTGCAATGTGTGTAATGTGCAATGTGTATAATGTGCAATGAGTGTAATGTGCAATGAGTGTAATGTGCAATGTGTGTAATGTGCAATGTGTGTAATGTGCAATGTGTATAATGTGCAATGTGTGTAATGTGCAATGAGTGTAATGTGCAATGAGTGTAATGCGCAATATGTGTAATGTGCAATGTGTGAAATGTGCAATGAGTGTAATGTGCAATAAGCATAATGTGCAATATTTTGAATGTGCAATAAATCTAATGTGCAATTTTTATTTTGAAGGTTTTGTGATCCCACCCCTTGGGACAAGGGATGGAAATTAGTGTTTGGCTATAATCTGGTGTGTTTACGTTCATGTTGAATCGTGTCATTAACATGCATTGTCCCAATTAAATAAATAAATTAAAAAAATGAGTTGTCCATGGCAAAACTCTGCCTCTGGTCTCCGAAAGTTGTGAGAAGCTCAAACTAATCATGGTGAATACTTAGGATGGTCATATTGTATAAGGCTTATGCAAGGAGTAACTCTGGACCACTGTGAGTCGTTTAAAATGAGCTAACTAACTTTAACTGACACATTTTGAATCACGTGTAGTTATTGTGTCATGATTATTCTAGTCATGTGATTTTTATGGGCCATGTAAATGTTCCCACTGACAACAATCAGATCATCCCCGCGTGTTTGTCCACATAAGCACATTTCCACACAACTATAGCAGAGGATGTTTTCGAGCGTCTTGGGACAGATTTCATTTACTGGTTGCAGTCGGCTGTTCCCTCCTCAGGTCTGAATGCTGACGGGGCGTTGTGCAAAGAGCGCAGTAAGTGCCGGTGTATTCTGTGTATATCAAAGACGTCATTGGGCTGTGGTAATGTAAAGAGAAGCCTCATTATTTAAATACAGGAAGCAAATACGCACATTTTATCATCACGTGCGACTCAGAGATAAGGAAATATACGGGAGATGTTTTATATGTGGCTAGTGAAAATACAGTTCTGTGTGGTAAACAGGGCATCGATCATTCTGAACGCACACTTCAAGCACACACTGTTTGCACTACAGCACTACAGTTTTAAAACACAGTCAAATGTGTGCTGTGTGTATAAGAGAATGGGACTCACGGGGAAAAACTTGTAGTATTCATATGCAGCCAAGCTAATGAATCATTTATGAGTCACGTATGCACTGTATCTGTAAAATCGGCCACCTTTGTGTCCACGGGCTTCAGAATTGTGAAAAATAAGGGCCGTTACCATAGCGATTAACAATGCAAAACAAAATATTGTGTCTTTTGAATGGTAAAATGTCCTCGGAATGTTGCGTATAGTATGAAGCTGAAACCCTGAATCTGCCACCGTCTTTTCTCCCTGGAGATGTTATTGCTTTGCCTGTACGCTCTGCCATATGGTATTGAACTTCCCTTTCTCCATGTAAACAAGCAAGTGACATCCGCAGGTCCAGTTACAGGTCAGATCTGTGGAGACGTGACTTTGCTTACAGTGAGAATGCATGTTTTTGAAGGATTTTTTCTTTAATTATTTTTGCTATAAAACACCTCCAATTGAGTAGATGCAAGATGGATTAACATCACCATGGAGACAAGCATGCAGGTAGCAGATGCTCCATCAGAAAAGTTACGTAATGTACCTTTAATGATCACCGACTAATCAAAAGCACAAAGTCTCACCCGAAGCCGCACTGTTAGGGTTATCAGGATAATTACTATATTGACTTATCGTTCGGTACATTAAAGTTGGAACAATATATTTCAGGGATCAGTATTTGTCATAAGTACTTTTTCTTTGCAAAAGTAGGGAGATTGTTGGTTATTTCAGTATTTTTGGATTTGAGCTGTAGAGCAGGGGTGTCCAAACTATGGCAGCCCTCATACCAGTTTTTATTGGACCTCAGTCCTCCTGCTGAACCGGCCCAATTGATCATACACAGTACTTTTTACAGCAAAATAAACTATTTCTACCACTATAACCTCAAACATCACATTGCATTGTGATACACACCTAAAATGAATGTGTTTCAAGCCTTATTAACATACAACGGCTCTGTCAAAGCTGTGTATAAAGCACCACACTGCAATAATCACCGGTCTATGGCCCTCTGCTTCGAATATGTTTTCAGATGTTGCCCTCAGTAAAAAAAGTTTGGGTACCTTTGCTGTAGAGGGTTGAATAAGTCCTTTTTAGGGTCTATTTAAGCTAGTATTATTTAAATCTTAATTAGTGGAATAAGGTAGTTTCAATATTACCATTTATCGCAATATTTCTCTGTAGCAAATATTGTTTATTGCTCGTGTTTGCAGCGTGCACCAAATACTAAAACTAGTGTCCACCAAATGCTTTTCAAATCTTTCCAGTGGATGCAGTAGTACCTCGGCTCTGACCGCATTAATCTTTGGGAGATGTGCGTGCCTGTGCCGTGTGGTGAGATTGATGGCAGCGAGGTCAGCGCTACAGCCCGGGAGCAAAAAATGTAGGTTACTTTACAAAGATGATATATAATTTTCATAGGTGTAGTCCTTGTAAGACGTTGGGTTATTTAGTGTTTGCATGAAGAATCAGTGTCTCTCATATCCAACCCTCCTGCAGATAAGTAACAAATGAGAGTTTGTTGACTTTTAAGTTTGTATTTTCCAGTTCGGGCAGATTGACAAAATGCATGAAAACCGCTTGTCCAAATGCAGTAGCGTGAGGAGGGCTGGATATTATGACAAAACAGTGACTCATGTTGCTTGTTCACAGATTTCGGTTTCATTTTTATGTTACTAAAAACAAATAAAAATGCTTTCAATGTTAATTGCCTGAACGTGAACAACACAGGCATTCATTATTTCCACTTAACATAAAAACGAGTCAAATTTCGCATGCTTTTACGGGCAGAGGATTGGCGGTAGACCTCTCGATTAAAAATACCCAAGCTGATCATTGATAGTTACAAATGGCTGGATTCCAGTTTTGATTAATGGCGTACTCCGAGTCTTTGTGCACTGGGCTAAAGAGAACAGGAGATGAAGTTTACCCGGCTATACCTCGCAGGTCTAGGTCCAGCTCTTTACAAAAAAAACAACATTTCATATGGACTTTTTCTTTGTAATTTCCACAGGACTTTGCATTAACCAATAACTGAAAATGAAATGTGCTGCTGTAATGGTATTTCACTGAATACATGAATGTCTATATCTGAAAGTTTGGAGTAGCCTTCCAGATTTGAAAAGGAATAGACGTGAATACAAATAGTTGGAACTGTTACTAGGCAACAAAGCAGCGTGGGGTCCTCTTCACCCTGAAAACATCCTTCAAAACGATATAAAAGTAATCGTATTGTCCTTTAGGTGCCATCGGTGGAGCTGGAGGGAATGTCTGGGGTGAGGGACGTTTGGGAGTCCCTGCTTAGACTGCTGCCCCTGGATAAACGGAAGAAAATGGATGGATGGACTGATTGCAATGAAATGTATCCCTAAAAAAAATTAAAATGTTATGGGTATGGGTAGATCTAATGGAAAACACTTAAAGGATAAGCAAAATTTGATACTTTAGTGCCACATTTATTCATAAAACAAACTTTTACACACATACCTGCATCTGTTTTTAATGGTTTCTATGGCCTTATATCCTTATTGTTTTGTTTGTTTTTTGTGCTCTCATTGGGTTCCCCTGTATAATAAATCAATCAATAAATAATTAATAAATAGATACATAAATAAATACATAAATACAAAAAATAAAAATGAATAAATAGATAGATAATTAGATAAATACATAGATAAATAAATAAATACATAAATACATAGGTAAATAAATAAATACATACATAAATAAATACAAAAAAATAAAAAAGAAAGAAATAGATGAATAAATAAATAAATACAAAAATAAATATATAAAAGAAAGAAAGAAAGAAAGAAAGAAAGAGCAATACTTTTACATTCAAACGTAACCTTCAGAAGCCTTACATTATGCACATAGAATCCATTATACACAAGAGAATGCAAAAGTTGTCTCAAATGAACTTTCTTTCTAAACTCTCTAAAAGAGCCTAATGAACTGGTGAAGTTTTCTGCAGGAGCGACCACTGTACCCTCTGTTGTAAAGCGTGATTCATGATTCAAACTAACAGCATGAATGCATTTGGTGTAATTATACTTCTTACAGAGGGGGTGGACTCGTGCATTAGACTGGAGAAACAGCGTGACCGTTTCTTTCTCGTAATGAGCCATTAGATTTGGCAACTGCGCATGTATCTGTGTATCACTTTCATTCAAGGTTGGGAGTGTTTACACGATTGGTTAAGTGTCTGTTGGTCCTCACACATATTGTATTGTGTATAATTGTATGAAAGAGAAGCAGCTCATTTAGGGTAGCCTCTGCTAAGTGTGGCCATGGAATACAAACGTGTTGTGCGTACAGAGAAATGTGTGTGTGTGATGTGAGGCGTGGGCTCGGAAAAGGCCAGTGTGTGGGCGAGTGTTTATCACATTGTGAGGAAAAAAAATTGTATACATAATTAATTTACGGGAACCTGCCTCACCTTTGGGACAAAAATTCCATCCCTCTGACGTAAATGGTTTATTATTATTATCTGCCACATGGTTTAAAGTTCAGATATGAGTTAATTTGGTAAAAGGAGTAAACATCGACTTGACTGAGAACTAATTGTATTATGGCAGTGCTCCTTCATCCTGCTTCCTGTGGTGAAATATGAAGAGTTGGAGCCTATCAGTGCTGCCGTTTAGCACAGGAAGTCAAAGCCCTTCTTTTACAAATAACTGTTTTAAAGCAATATAATGTACAACAACGTCTGTGTATGTTACAGTTTAATGCTAAATATCTGGGGAAAAGTCATAAACAAAAGTCATTATGGTTATGTTTAAATTTTTAGGCTCAGTCTCCAAGAAATAAATACATGAAAGTCAATGGAGCATCCCCAAAAAGCAAGGAAACCCAACATTATTGTGAAAAAATAAGTGTATGCAGTATATTTGTTTTGCATAGAGATTTTCTTCGCCTGTCTCCCATTAGTCTGAGATGGCTCTTGCTGAAACCGTTCCGTACCAATGATCTGAGCGTTCAAACACAGTCCTGACGTTGATTGGCCAAAGTATCACAGAAGAACAGCTGAAAAATCAAACTTTAATTATATCCAGTTGAGAGGAAAGCACATGCGTCTTACCCGTCCACATATGCACAAAGAAGAACTCCCCTCTGCATGTTTCCCTAGTCAGACTCTAAACTGCTTTTACACTTAAGCTTTGCAAACTCCTATGCACAGTTAGTTGATATTTCCACAATATATTTTAATTACAGACTAGAGCCATTGCCTAAACAACATGCATCACAATATAGTACATTTCTGACTGGAAAAGCCATTAACATAAGCACTGATTAAATAAAGGCTGGGGCTGCTGCTGTTGAAGAAGTAAAGTGCTCCATTTGTATGCAAATAGCAACCTTTCACAGACAAGAGGCTCAAAGAAAACCCTTTCTCTCTAAATATTTTCACGGTGCATGTAGCAATCGCAGAAACACGTCAGACTCAGATGACCTGTTTGGCATAAATGGGTTTAAGAATTTGTTAAAAAGTCTTAAAATGTCACAGTCTCACATTTTTCACTGCTAGTAAGATGTCTTAAGCCACACGGTTTAATAACACAACTATGTGGCTTAATCAGAACAGATTTGGAGAAATATTTGGTGAGTGGCACTTAAAATATGTTGTCATCTTTTCTACGTTTGCTAAAGAAACAATACACAAGCCTTACATGCTAGTGTCCATTTATGTGCAGAAAACTACACAACATATTTGAAGCTTAAGTGAATGACCCAGTGTCTATTTTAGGGGATAGAGAGTATGTGATAACAGACATTTCCTGAGCTCTTATGCCCCAGATGTAAGACAATACAGGGTTATTTAAACATGCATGAATCACTCAAAATACAACTCTGAGTACTGTATTTTCCAGACTATAAATTGCACTTTTTTCATAGTTTGTCCAGGGGTGTGACTTATACTCAGATGTGACTTATATGTGAAATTATTAGACTATATAATTTCACATCTTTGTTATTGTCACACTGACAGAGCATGAGGGGACAATAGGCTACTATACGACTCCAAGGCTGTTGAAAAAAAAAAAAAAAAAAATCAACATTACGGTAATTTAAAAGACACCTGAAAAAGACTGAACCTCCAAAAAGACAATTGTATTCACTTGTATTCACAGGCACTTTTGTGTGCCTGATGACAGCCACGCAGAAGTGGAAGCAGCACTTCATCTACCTCCGGAGTTGGCGAAGCGACACAGAGGGTGAAGAATTCAATGGATTTAGTGATTTGGAGTGAGATTGAGAGTAAACATGTTAGCTTGTTTTTAATGCTTTAGTTGATGATTAACTGTTAATATCTTAGATTAACAAACCAGACACGTATTCAGTTCAGTCTATGCTTCATGTAGCTGAATAAATATAAATGTGTTAAGTTAGTGTCCTGTACTGCCATTCAGCCTGTTGTTCTTTATTTTATTGTTGTTGTTGTTATTATAATAACTTGTCTTTAAAGATAAACTGCCTGTTCTGTCTGTTCTGGTCTCGGATTTTTGATAAATTTCACCAAAAAATAGTCCAATGTGACTTATATATGTTTTATTCTTCATTATTATGCATTGCCAAAATTGCAGATTTTTACTGAATTAAAGGTAAAAGGTAACATTAAAACAACAACTTCATAACATCACAAGTTGAAACAGAACATTTTGAGCTTTGGAGATATAGACAGACTATAAATAAAGTGTTACTCAAACATGTGTGAATGAAACAAAACACAACTCCAGGTCTGTTTTTGATGAGGTACCAGCATTATAACATGTCTGAGAGCTCACACGTGTCAGTTTTGCATAATAAAGGACCTTTAATGCAGTTTATAGGTATATACATATAACGCAAGACTCTCGGTAAAACTATTGTGCAGGAGACAAGATGGATGTTTATGATGGACCAGACCAGAGCAGTTTACACCAGACCAAGTCCTGTCAGAACAGATCAGAAGTGCCCCAGCTGTTTATCGTGTCACAGAACATCATGATAAATCCTGAACCTTCAGCCTGGATCCACTAGACATGTGACACCGTGATACATTCAGGGGGAATGTGTCAAAGTCAGTTTTGGTCACGTTGTGTTTGTGTAATCCACTTATTCCACTGTGCACCTGTTCTCGCCCTGTATCTGTTTGGCCTGTTTGTGCTCCATTGTGCTGCTGTCACTCTTTCCAACTAAAACATGCACTTTCTTGTACATATGCTGGGAACACATTCTCATATTGGATTTTTTTTCCATTTCACTTTAAAGAATAAGCCCACTGTGTTCACTTGTTATTGCAGCATAGTGGGATCAGGCTGTGTGGTATATGAGTGCTACTGGAGGGTCCATACATGAAGCAGACACATGTTCACTGATCATGCGGCTCCATTGTACTCTGTGTGTGCTGGTAGGCCCTCACAGACAAAACAGGAAATAGACTTCTGGAATTAATTTTATGTTTTTTATTCCTTTTACAAGACCTTATGCTTGGATCTAAAGCACCGCGGCACGTCTGCACGCTCTAATGGATGTCCAACAGGGTTTAACAAGCACGGAACAGACCTGGTGAGCACTGGTATTTCAAAAGGACTTGAAAGGGGAAAAACACACACACAGATTCAGACAATTTGAAATGGTGGGTCAAAAGCATATTCTAGCTAAATGGGTATTAAGAATGTTATATTTGGTGATGAAGAAGCCTGGAAAAAGCCATCCAAGATTTTTTATTAGCATTTGCCCTAATACCAAAATATGGTCTTATGTAATACATTCATGGAATTTAAAATGGAAAAGTGAACATGTCATTTATGGATATAAGGACACTTGTTCCATGGCAGGTCACAAAGGGTTAATGTGACTAGTGACAATTGAAAAAAGACGAGCCAACGTGGCTACCAAGGGAGAAAAAATCATTTTTAAAAGATAACTGTAACTCATTTCCATTGTAAATGAGAGTACAACAGGACGCAGAGCAGGTCTCCTCTGATTGGCCACTGCCCGTGTGCACCTGGCAGCGCTAAACACCGCTAAATGCGCTAATCCTCCATGGCTCCTAATCTTCTCTTCTCACGACTGAATCCAAGCGCACCCTCATATGCACCTCTGTGGCGTCAGCCAAGGACACTGCGCCTCCCCTGACTCTCACGTCCGGCTCAGGTTCCACTGTTCGTCCAGTGCAGCGCGTATCACACCGCGGACTCAACTAGAGCCTTATACTTCTAACTTCCACCGCTCATTTACTCTGCTTTTCCCTGACGCTGCATCAGAACACGCGGACGCACTGCGCTTCAGTCTTCACTGGAGGAGAGAGCTGCTGCTTCACTCTGGATCCTACAAACACGAGTTTGGTTTTGGTAAATAAACTACTAATGCCAAATGAGCGGTCTTGTAGAGCACAAACAAACCTGTTTGTGTTGGGATTTTATAGAAAATGAGTTCCTGAAGTCCCATTGAGAGGCGCGCCAGTGACGCACTGAAGGGAAAGACAAACAAGAAAAGCGAACAAGGTAAGACCCAGGACTGGACGAGTTTGTTTTGTTTGTTTTCTCCTGCTCTTTCTCCTGGTCTACTCTTTCGTATCATTAAGTTGCGCGTGCTTCTGTGTAGTTTAGCATTTATATCCACGGTAATCACCTCCTGCTCCAGCCAGCCCCTTCCCCCGCGCGCACAGAGCCGCGGGAGCAGGGCGCTCACGGGAAAGTCCCGGTGCTGCAGATGGCCAACCCGCTGGCACCGCTTCTCTGTGTAATGAGAGTTCAGCACCAGGGACAGCGCACACAGCTGGAGCCACAGCCACAGTTAAGATTGTGTAAATGACATCACAGATAACTTCAGCATGGTACAGTTTATAACACACTTCATCAAACAGTCTGCCCCAGGACAACTGTGGCTTCCACACTTCATATACAGCAAATTACAGTGTGATTTTTTAGACACATAATTGATGTTTAGTAATTAATAATTATTCTTTCATTACAGTTGTCCCTGTGTTCATCATGATGCGTTACTGGGGTGAGATTCCGGGTCCTGCGGGGGCTCCACCGAGCCGCAGCTCCTTTGACCTGCTCCAACGCGAGTTTCGCTCTGTGGAGATGCAAGACCCTCCTCTACACCAGCCGTCCGCTCAGCGGCCGCGTCCCACCACCATGCTAGACATCCCCTCTGAGCCCTGCAGCCTCACCATCCACACAGTGCAGCTCTGTCAACACACGCGACGCCTACGGGGACTTTTAGCTTTAGCTCAAACTCAGGCTCAGGGTCAAACTTTATATTTTAAACTTTTGATTGACCAATTGGTCAATCAAAAGTTTTAAACTCATATCTGCTATTGATTGATATGAAGCCACATATATGATATGATGCCACAGCTCTACTCCAAAACAAACTTTTCTCATACTTCAACACATGACTCAACTAAAGAAGTGTTTTGATATTACTCTGTGTCAACATAACCTTGTCAGTTCATAAACAGCTGCTGAGCTGATGCACAAGGGAGAATAGGTGTAATTACAAAAATGTCAAGATGTTTTTGAGCGGGGTCTAGTATGAACCAGAGCAGAGGGAGCACTGGAATAATAGGACCCAACAAATGATTAATTACCTCTCTATGTCCCTCTCCATTAATTCAGTATAAACTACATGGTCGTGTTTTTTTTTTTTTTGTGAAGAAAATGTCTCTTTTTACATGTAGATCCATTCTCTGTTTGTGAAGGAAAAACAACCATCTGTAAAATTGTCATTCAAGTTATTAAAAACAAATAAACACAGAAAAAAAATATGTATTTGGGCTCGAAACTGGCCAATTTTGCGAGTTTGCAAGTTATCGCGTGGAGTTGGACTTTTTTATTTTCTTCTTTAACTTTTATCCTGCCTTCTTTTTCTTTGCAGCTAAAATATCCACACATAGATTTCTTTATTGAGAGAATCAACATTTCCACAGCTTTGTCATTAGTCAAGACCTCCATCACTTTATCCTGATATCTTAATTGCTTGTCGTGGCAGCAGTGGGTTGTTGAGGAAAGTGGTTTTCTCACATCTGCCTTGTTGCCGGTGGAGAGGATAGAATAACCAATTAGGGATTCTGCATGTAGCCAGGAGCCAGCGGACAAAAATAGCATGACCATTTCTCATTCCAGTGCAATCCAAACGGCTGCGGGTAATGTATACTCACGGTGTGTGCTCGGAGTCGCTTAGATGATATTAACACTGTAAAGAAGTCCCCATGCATCTCATATATATGTTGAATGATCACTTATTTCTTTATAACTAAATGTTTGCCAGTCAGGAGAGTCTACTACAGCGGTGGAATGTAATGGAGTAAAAGTAGTACGCATATTTTAGGTATCTGTACTTTACTTAAGTAGATTTTTAACTGGATACTTTTTACTTTACTACATTTGAGCAGATATACTTTCTACACTGCATTTTTTAACTGGACTGAAAAGTAAAAGTATGTTTTATAATTGTCTGAGACCTGCTGAAAAAGCTGACGGTTTTATTTTGAACACATTTGTAGCTTGAGCAAACAAAAATATACTAATTAAGACACACAAAAAAACAAAAACAATGTCTTCTGCATAAATATTTATCAAAACCACCAAATTTGAAGCTGCGTTAGTTTTCAAAATCTGTGCAAAATACTTTACTTTTTACTCTTTTTAAACAGGTACTTTAATACTTTTGCTTAAGTACATCATTTTTTCCATGTGAATTTTTTTTTTTTTTTTTTTTTTTAAGTGAGTTTTTTTTTTTTTTTTTTAACAGGTACTTTAATAATTAATATTTTTTAAACATGTACTTTAATACTTTTACTTAAGTACATTATTTTTTCCATTTTTTTTTTTTTTTTGCTTGAGTATTGGTACTTTTACTTAAGTTACAAAAAGTAGCACTTCTTCCACCACTGGATTATTAAAGAAAGAACTATTTCAGGGTGAAATATTTTAAATAAAAGTTATCAATTTAAAACTTCTCTGGTTTAAATATAAGAAAAAAATGTATTACTAGTTTTTTTCAGAATGTGATGTTTTCATATAAAAACAAGGGAAAATTATACACATTTGGGACATATAAATGTCTTAAAAAAAAGATACATTACAAGATACAAAGATACAACATTTGCAGAAGGGATTTTTAATATCTTATTTACTATTTCAGTAAACTATATTCAAATGACAATTGGTCTAAAAATTCAAATTCCAAGCTTATAACTGATATCAACAAATCCTTCAAATATCTGCCAGGACTGGTAAGTTTAGTGTTATTTGATTAAAAGAAACATCCATGTCTGGTTGCAGGTTCGGCCAATGCTGTTATTTCCAAATGAATGTGTATATGTTGAGAGCAAAGTGTTTTTCCTCTAGTGTATTTATTTTTATTTGACGTGCCATATCCTTACATCCTCACATGAAATGCAGGGAACATGTGTAAAACTGTGATGCCGTGATCTGTGTTGATACAAAGGAAATGGCACAACTCCATCGGCACGTCCCATGAAACTGTCAGAACACTTTAAAATGTGCGGAAAACTGTCAGCGCAGATAAGCCCCAACTGTGCAGCAGCAGAGCTATGTATATGAAAACAATATGGCAGTATTCAGTCATGGCGGTGAGCAAATTCACTGAGCGGTTCTCAAAGATGTGTGTTGTGTTGCTGTTTTGCTGTTTTGTTTCAGTTTGGGATAGATCTGATTTTGTCTAAGACGTATTATAATTTGAAAGAAGAAATCGAAATATTTCCTTTTTTGTTTCGTCATGATTTAAACATGTCTTCGAACTGGGAAATTACAGTCCCATGAGGTTCATCTGCTCTTCTGATCATTTATTTTAATAGACTTTTTTCAGACCGAAGTTTAGTTGAGTTAAGCGACCTCTGCGATCCGACTTCTTCAGGACAGTGTTAAACCGAGACGAGGGGGCTTTTTTACTCTCACACACCTGGGATACTGCGCTGAAGAAGTCGGACTGCAGATGGCGCTGTCGTCCTGCCTCCACTGGTTGCAAGACAGCGCTATGAAAACAAACTAAACCTTGGTCTGACGAAAGAATCTATTAAAACAGGGCAAAATTGGATCCCGGTATGTTTCCCAAAATGCTAATACTTCTTGATGTGTGAAAAGCGGTGTATTCATTTCTTTGAGTTGTATAATCAGAAGTGAGACTTTGCAAAAACTTGTCTTAAATGTATTGCACCTGTGAAATAACTCCTCTTCGTTCCACCTCATTAACAGCCTACTCACGCTGCCTCCCACTCAGAAGTTAGTCATCAAACGCACTTATAAAAACAGTTCTTCCTTTCCAAGTAATGAATCCTTGGAACATGTGTTGTACAGCTACTTTTTCCCCGATTTCAAAGTTTGTAGCAGCCAATTGTTCATGTTTTACTGAGAGACAATGGAGCAGAAGACAAGGTTACTTCGTCAGATGCCTCGTCAGGGTTGTGTACATTGCTCTTCTTAATTTCTAAATGAATTCAATCAGACTTGTGCGTGATTAGACGGAAATAACGCTGCAAATATTGTATGCTTTGTAACAATCAGTAACCTTGCTGTTGTCTCAATTCGCTTCAAGACGAGTTCGTTCTGGTATGACGGCTCAAAAATAAAGATTGTAAACATTAAAAATAGATAGATAATAGTGTCTGGACTCTTTATGGCCAATTTCTCTGTGAGGCCAGACAGAGAAAGAACAAATATTTTATGGCAAGTCGAGTCTACAAATCCACCTCTGAACGCTATTGATTCTTTTGTATAACTCGGTGAGAAAGTGATTGGAGAGAGAAAGACTTGGGACTGTTTTTAAATAAGTTGTAAGGTTAGAATAAGACGGTGGGTGACATTTATTATCTCTGTTCACTTTGAGACCTCTCAGCTCAGATGCCGATGACTTGATGTGCCGATCTTTGTGTCGTTTGAACAGATTCTGCGGAGTTGTGACGGCTTCAACATTCACGGTGACGGCAGTGAAACTTTCTTTGTAAATGTTTTGGCCTGCAGCGTGTGAGGTCCCGACAATAGTTTACTTGAGCTCAATTAACTCCTGTCACACTGTTTAATGGCGCTGTTTGGGACTCTGTGTTTCAGCACTTCATGAGACACTCCCTTTATGTAGTTTTTCAAAGTTGTGGCCGTATGCTGTATGCTCCTTTGGCTACACAAATGATTCAATTACTCCTCTTTTAAATGTGCCAGCCCAGATAGAGGCTTGGGCGACAAGAGCAAAAGCGCAGAATGAAATTAACCTCCGCTAACTCCTATGGCCTCAACACTTGTATTGTGATTTTCTATTAAAATGCTATCGCGGCTATAATGAATTCTGTTCATAGTGCCCTAAGGAGCTGTGCTGGCATGGACACTTTTTGTTTGTGTCCAGTTAAACTCTGAGATGTTGCTGCTCACTGCACGCTGAATACCAAAACAGTCTACAGTTAGCCAGTCAGACTCTGCACTTTTTCACAACATTAGAATGCTTACAGTAGTTTAAATCTACTAGGATCGACAGTAGCGAGTGTTTGTCCACTGATCCGAAGGTCGGCAGTTCAAATCCCACTCTCGACGTAAACATCACAGCTTGGCAATATGATTCCAGCTCCCATAGACAAATCAAAAAGACAAAAAAGGTCAAAATTCTATGGAAGAATTTCCCATTTAACTGCCATCTTACAGATTTGTTGACCTGGTTTATGGTTAATATCTCTGCGATCATCGTGCCAATTCACACGAAACAAAAACTGGCACAAAACTCAACGTCTTTTGCTTCAGCATAAATAAACAAAACTGAATGATTCTTTTACAATAAGCTTCAGATAGCGGCGCCATTATTCAACACCAAAGACGTGGTTGTTGTCAGTTGACAGGACTTTAAACCATCAGATTAATATGGCGAGATAGTGGCGCCGATAGGTAACAAATGGCGATGGTTCAACATTTGTGAATTATAAGTTTGGATATTTCTTCCAAAAATAGTCTCAGGGGTTGAATTGAGTTCATGGGTTTCAGCTTCCTGTTCGAGGCAACATTTTGGGTACTTTTTAAATTGTTAGTGGCATTTTTTTCCCTAGAATGTCAATGCAAACATCACAACAACACATCATTTCAAAGCAGCAGTAGCAGCAGCAGCAACAGTGGTAGTAGTAGCTGTAGTAGTAGTAGTAGTAGTAGTAGTAGTAGAAGTAATAGTAGTAGTAGTGTTATTCTCTGGTCAGGTACACTAAAAGCATTTTCCTCTCAGGCACTGAAAAACACAACCTCAATCCCCGCTGCAGGGAATCTCCTGTTTGTCACTATCCTGCTAATAACCTGCTAAAACAGCTTCCCACATTCTCCTCACACACTGTCACTATGGATTTTCTTGTCCCCATTTCCACAGCACAAACTCATAACAGGGTCTTTGTAATATGCCTATTGTATACGACCTTGCTGTAAGATGGGATTTCTCCTCTAAGCCATTCTTAAGGCTAAGGATTGACTGGGCCGTGGCTATTGCCTCTATGCATTAAATATATCTGCTCGGGCAAGTCTGAAGTCTGTGTCTCTGTCTATTTTTAACACTGGTGGCCTCAAATTATCTGTTAACGCCGTTTAAAATATCAATGTGTGAGGATTATGCATATTGTTAATGAGCGGGCATACATGCATCATAACATGCACCACAGGCATGTGCTTTCAGGGGGTCCTGGGCAGAATGTGTCTTTGGGCCCCGGGCAGTGGATGTACCTGGGCTCAGCTACTGGTGATTCACATTTGACCATGTTCTCATCACCTGTCCAATTATGTTTCTATTTATATGACCAGAAGACTGAAATGTTTTAATCTAACTTGTAAAAAAGTCATTCAAAAGTACCTCAGTGCCTCAACAAATGTAGGCAACAGATATTTTGTTAATATATATAAAAAACAAACATAATCTTTATAGAATCTGCTGTAAACACCTGGGCACTGTTTCTAGTAACTTTACATATATTATTTTAAATACTAATGTATGGGCTCTTGGGGGCCCTCTGGTGGCTTTGGGGCATTAAGCAGCTGCTTCGTCTGATTATACGCTGGGCGAGGTAAAATCCTCCAGCTAAGGTAGTCCTGACCGAGCCAAGGTCAAGATCTGGAGATGGGTCCCCGGGTGCTGCACTGTGATGACAGGTTTCCCCAGTGGCATCGAGGGATGGGTCAGGATGGGTCAGGATGGGTCAGGATGGGTCAGGATGGGTCAACCATTCTGAAAAGTGTCTCCCTTAAGCCATTGACGGTATTGGATTACTTCAGGCAATATGAATTAATATGTCTCTCATACAGAACAAAGGATTATAAGATAGACCACTGCATTCTGACAAAGCAATAACCAAATCTGAACACCTGCTCTTGAAGTTAACTTTATACTGAGAGTAGATTTTAAGATTTCAATATTTTATGCTGGGTCCATTTCTTGAACTCCTATCAGACAGATAATCGGCCCGTGTTTTTAGACTTGAGCTAACTTTAGCGCCTGTAGCCGGGGGTGAAGCAGAGAGAGGGGGCTGTGTCAGGAGGGTTAATGGTGCTTGGCAACATAATTACTCAGTCTCCCCCGAAAGATCCAACAAAGGAGCTTTATCTGCCCTAAGCATAAAGACTCAAGTCTGCAGGAAGCTCACAGGAGCAGCTCACACAGGATGAGGAATATGAGGCGTAATGCAGCATATCATATCAAACAGGCAATTTGTTTTTATTTTGGCTATAACGATCAATGGAGAACGGAGAAGACATTTTGTTGAAAAGCCAAAATGTAATAATGAGAACTATTTTACTGAAGGTCCACTATGTAATTTTGTGCTGAGGAGAGCCACTTGTCTCCATGGAGATGTTATTAAATTGTCTAGAAAATTTTTATTGGTTAAAAAAAAAAAAATCTTGGAAAGTATGCATTTTTGGGTTCACCTCTCCACAAATCTGACCTGTAACATAGCCTGGTGGCATCATGTACTTGTCCTTGTCTCTTTAGAAATACAAAAATCATTGCTCTACTGTGGGACATTCCAGATAAAGCAATTGCATTTCAGTGACCCTCCATCAGAGAATTTAGATACGGCGCATGTAAGATTTACGCTGTGAAGTACAAAAACTTGTGACTTTCTCATTTCATTTTGCATTATTTTGTTCCTTGGAAATGCAGGATATTTTTAGCGTTCTGATAATTTCATTCTCATGTTCGAATAAGTGTAGCTCAATAAACAAGATCAAATTGCAGACGGAAAGGAGTGTGAATGAGAAGAGGGCGGTTACCATGGCGATGTCCTGTAGTCAGAAAAAGGTCTGATTTCACTCCGAGGCTTAAGAAAAGTAAAAGAAAAGAGGTTCAGATAATGTGCAGTGTTAAGATTGCTGAGGATACAGAAATACAAAGGAACACACCAGCGCAGGTTATGCAAACGGTATGAATTTGTAAGTACACTGCAGACAGCACACAGGCAAATAATGAAGCGATATACTCCGCTACTGTAAAGGGACTGCACTTTTAAATGAACACCACACACACTAAAAACCTTTACTCACTAGGTAAAGGTCACTTAATCTCCTCTAAGTTTCACTTTTTTTCCTTTTGGGTACCATTTTGATGGTTGTCGAGCTGAAGGTGTAACAGAGGATATAAGAATGAAATATAGTTGTCAGAGGAGTGTGTAACAAACCAAACCGGGTGCACAGTGAGGTTTTATGAAGCAGTCGTAAAAGGTGACTCCATAATATTGCAACATTTTATTAGGTTTTTCTTTTTCTCTGGTTCTGCTTCGGGCTCCCAAGGTCACAAAAAATGTTCCTCGTTCTCTGAGGTAGACCTTTGAGCAAATAAAAAGTTATAAAAAGGACTGGATGGGATGTCATCACGGTAACTTTTACATGCTTCATAAAATGTCAGCACATGCCTGAGAAACATTTGTGCTGCGTTTGGTGTTATTTATTCTTTGTAACGTATATGTCCGAGTTGCGTTATGTCAGTGTATCCCTCATCTGTCCAGCAGGGGTGCATGGTATCAGCTGCGTCAAAAGTAGTCATTTTTTGGACAATTTTATTAAGACAGCTCCACTCTATCTGCATCTAACGATAATATATTTTATCCATCGTAAACCCGGAAGTAAAAACTGTAATTCACGTTAAGATTGAGTGCTCTTGGTGGTCCGTTTGACTTATAAAACAGCTTTTCTAAAGACATTCATGCATGTGAATATTAACTTTCATGTGCCGAAGGATTTGTGAGAGCTAGAAACAAGATACATAGATTTAAATACAGACTTTCCCCTTTTTTTTGCAGTTTGGAATCAGTTTAATGCATCTTAAAAGAGCAGAAAAATCTTTAATATATTGCAAATTGTGGCTTAAATGGCAAAACCTGTTCATATGTGATTACTTGCATGTTTGTCATAATTTACATATTGTCGCTATTAAACCATTCATGAAAAATATATGTATAATCTATAAAACAACCGCAAAGCTTTGAACTACTTTAAATATAGGAAGATGGTAGACTCTTGGATCAGCTGAGAGGAGGCAGCAGAGGCGTATATACCCAGATAGTGTTGTTTTTTACAGTTTAGATCTGAATAGATGTGGAACACGGGTCATTTTTATCCCAACCGCACAGCCCCGGACACATCATTAGTCACTCCCCCTGTCCTGTCCTGTCCTGTCCCTCCTCCTGCTCCACTGACTGAGTTTCACTAAGAAGAGAAGCATAAACATCTCACAGAGGGGAGACGTGGAAAACAAATGGGAGAAATACCAAGCTTTTTCACTGGAGATTTTTCCCCAAGACAGCCATGTTGTGACGTATGGATTTTTGGTGTGGATCTGCAGCTCGATCAGCGGGATCTCCGAAAAACAACATGGAAAATCATTGGGGTTATACTCACTATAGATCACTACTCATCAAAGGCTGTATCCCGAACAGCGCCCCCTTCATCTCTTTGACCTTCACTCTTGGACAATGACAAACAAAGTGTAATAATATCTGACTGATAGGGGCGACACCAGGAAGGGGGCTTGAGAGGGCACTAGCCTCCCCTCGAATGGTCCATGCACCACCATAGCTCCTCCAAAGATTTTTGACACACTTTTACTAAAAATTATTTAAAATGTTGTTCAAAATGAGACTCAAATAAATAAATAAATAAATAAATAAATAAATAAATAAATAAATAAATAAATAAATAAATAAATAAATAAATAAATAAATAAATAAATAAATAAATAAAACTAACTAACTACATTTAAACTTAAAAACAACAAAGCAAATATGGTAGGGGGCTGTTAAGTGAGCACCCACACTGAAGACTTTAGCACCCTGTAATGTAGCTAGTCCATTGTTGCTCAGTGCTCAAAGAAGAAAAAGTTAATTTGCAAAATCTGATAAGAGCCTTGGAAAAATTTCACCAGATGCTTCAGAGTTTTCAAAAGCCAAATACGCCTTTTTATTATTCCGTCCCACCTTGATCAAATCCACTGAACGTTATTTCCATTGATAATATCTGTAGAAGATAGTGAAAAGAGGTAAAAAGGTTGAGCCGAAAAAAGACATTTCAAAAGCAAACATTTTATCCAGAAGTTCTGAAATGAGATTAAAACGATTGATGGATATCTGTCTTTAAAAAGTTCAGGCTGAGAGGCGTTCACTCATCAAGAAGATCTGAAAGGAGAAGGCCAGGGTGGGGCTTTTTTAATTGCAACATTTGACAAAACTGTTGGTAGAGACTTTCTAGTGTTACTTTTTTTTTTTTAAATAAACAAGTTTTTATGCATATGGATCAATTTGTTCAAAGCGTACATCTGCTTATAACGCCTGAAAAAGCAGATGTGGTGCAAAAGAACAAGTGTTAAACTGCCCTGCTCTGTAAAAATGAGTGGGATGTGTTTTAAAATCCTAACTCATTTTTTTTTCTGTTCCTTTTTTTCCTTGTGACATTTGCAATGAAATCGAAAATCACGTCTTGGCATTTGAGGATGTGGATTTGGATTGTTCTAGTTGAGTGTGTGTACAAGAACAGTTCTATTCCGTTTGGTGCAGACTGTTCAGGGTTTTTTTTTTCTCTCATAGCTTTAACATAACATACAAAACATATGATAACCATACGTAGATACTATAGTTGGAGTTTCTTAAGCCGTTGAGACATGCACGGGGTTGAAATGGTCAAATATATGATAAAAATTGATTGAATTTAGTTAATATTTCTTTGTTTTAGCACATTTAGGTTAAAGATACAAGTTTTATCAATGGCTATAACTACATACTTTTTAAGCTTTTGAGGAGATTCTGTTGAGGAGAAATACATACTTTGTTTACGTCCCTTAAGCGGTGCAACTTTTAGCATCTAGCCTCTTCTCTCTGATGGGCTCCTCCTCCACCTGGACTGATCTCAGAGCCTGGGGTTTTGCAGGAGTGTGACATGCATCCACAAACATCCAGACACAGCTCCCCTCTCTCTCTCTGTAAGTCCACACTGTTGTCCCTGGAATCACACTTCTATTTCTGTCTGCTGTGGATTCAATGTCACAAGTAAAACTGCGCTGTATTTGGTATTCAGATATCGAAAGCATGATTTTTTGTTTTATTACTTTACTCTTAAACCTTGTGTTAAATTCTGTGCGTTATAAACATTGAGGTGAACTTGTTTCTCTTTAAGGATGCGACACTTGCTTATTTTAAGATGTCTACGCCGGAACCTGCTACTTCGGTTACATGATACGGGTATTCATCTTTTGGTTGACGAGAGGTTTTGTAATGCATCATTTCAGTGACTGCAAACATCTTTTACCTTCATGTAAACAGTTAACAGTATATCCATTTATGACCGTGTACAGACAGTATATACATTTAGTTTCAGTCTTTCTATGGATAGTACCTTTCTCTGAGTGTAAGTACTTGATGTCTCCTTTGTAATGTAACTCACACATGTGCCTGCTGTTTGCACCTACACTTTTCTGATATCAGATAAAACTTCTTCCAACTCTCTACCTGGTCTGCAAATGCTTCCTTCACAATTTGTCGTAAAGACTGACCAAAGAGACAGAACTCGGGGGAAAGAGAACAGAGTTTATTTGTAGAGATGGGAAAAATTGAATGAAGGTAGTCATAACAGACAGTTGGGAGTGGTGTCGTAGGCAGTAGTCCTGGAGCAGGTTGAGGGTCGTAGGGTCAATGGCTGGGGTGTTCATATCGGACATGGAGAGCTGGGTCGGAAACGGAGATGCAGGGTAGTTCCAAGGAGTGGATGCCATTACAGATACCTTCTTTGATGGACTTAACACACACAAAAAAACAAAAACTTTGTAAGAATAATATATGATATCATCGTTAAGTTCATCTCTCTCTGGGATTGCCTCCCTGTTCAGCTGAGAGCCACACTTTGGACGTTTTTAAAGCTAATCTAAAGACCTTTTTTTATTTAGAAAAGCTTAATGTTAATGTCTTTTCGCATTTAGCAATTAGTATTGGTTTCAAGTTTTTTGTTTTATTGTAGCACTCTGAAATTCTATGGTATGAAAAGTGCTTTATTATTATTATTATTATTATTATTATTATTATTATGTTTAATGTATTTATTTATTTTTTAAATGTATTTATTTTTGATTATCTCCAACTATTTCACAAAGACAACACATTTACCTAAGGGTTAACAAAGTATACCTCATCTTACAATGCTGTGGCCCTAAATACTACTGTCATTTTGTGCATGGACAAACTTTAAAGACTGAATAATCCCCAAACATGTGTCACAGACGAAATTTTCCTTGTAAACAAAAAAAAACAACAAAAAACATATTTCCAGACTTACCACACCATACTAGAATACCATGAAGCCACCAAAGCAAAATTATTCACAGAAAAATATTTAAATATAACGTGCACCTGCTACACATTCCCATCTCTAGATTTCACACCTACATTTTCCACAAACTTCACCAGAGTCTTGTAGGCAAAGTTAACTTTTGGTTTAGTTTGGTGAAATCAGCACTACAAGAGAAAGAGAGAGTGTGCTGCTGCCTCGACATCTCTCGTAACAGTGTGACGCCTTTAGCTCAGAGCTGATTTGTAGACCTATAGCACGACATTAAAATGCGAGGAATAGTATCTTGCATCATTAGCATGCTGGGACGTTATCTCACTGTAAATCACTCCGGGGGATTAGCTCTTCAATATGCTAATGAAGCGTTCACTCATCCACAGGTGAGACACCGCTGGCAACAGTGTCGGCGCATATAGTAAAATATCAGAGCCCCTTTTTATCCAAAATATAAGAAAATAATCAGTACAAACATATTTAAATTTGCGCTGAATAACATTTCTTGGGGAGTATATGTCATCTACGTCTTATGCACGGTATGTTCCAGAGTATGGCATTAATCTTATCAATCTAGCTTCTTATATCATATTTATTGCTACCTTGATAAACATGCATTCTCTCCACAGACCTGACCTGTACCGTGTCCTGATGGTGTCACCTTACTTGTCCATATGGAAATGACCTATATAAGCTTAACTTTCTTTCCCATGATGCACCTTTAAGCAACGTGGACTTCCTGCAGAAAAAAAATAACTGTGGAAAGTGTAAATGTTTAAAATTTAGAACGTCAGAAATCTTTACAATTGAATGAAACCAAGTCGACAGCATAAAATGTAATCCCAAAGTAAAGTAGACATTATTGAAAAAGAAATGATCAGCACTTTGAGGCGGAGATTATAATCCTCTGTTCACAGCACATTTCTGAGATGATAAGAAGCGTGGAAATGACAAGAACATGAGGCTGAATTTGCATGTCATTCTTATCTGTTCTCTGGATTAGATATGTGTAACCGGGTGCACTTATGTCTGAATGCGTAGTTCAGTGCTGAAAGTTTGTATGTGTCAGTGAACACAGCGTTGTGAGCAGGAGTAAGATGCAGTGTCGTTGATCGCAGACTCTGAAAAGATGTGCATACCAGCGCTGGAAAGGTCAGGGCTGTGTTGTTAATGGTGCGAGTGGTACAAGTAAGCAGGTTTTGTGATTATTGTCTTATCTCATGTAAATAATGATTGAGCTTACTTGGGTTATTTTATTTTATTTTTTTTTCATTTTCTATTTATTTTTATTTTTCTATTTATTTTTCTATTTATTTTTCTATTTATTTTTATTTTTATGTTTATTTTTTAAAGGAGCTAAAGGAGCTAAGTGACAGCGGAGAGCCCCTCGTCATGCCTGGTTGAATTCCTTTGTAAATTCCTTTGTCCGTGTATTCCCTCGTCCAGGTATGATCCAAAGGAAAAGACAAAAATCTGTTCTGTCAACTGGGCAAACAGTTTTAGAGTGAAGGCATTTCGCTGCTCATTAACCCTTTAAGTACTGAGCACAATGTAGACCAGTACAGCTCGGCCGGACTTCTACTTTTTCTTAGCCATAAAAATCACATTAAAGGAAATATCAGAATGTACTGCATTTTTTCACACAACTACCTCTATTTTGCACATCCACGCTTACTTTTCCTTTGACACATCGAATAACTGACTGGGAAATCCCCCCGGCACCTGCGCTCTGATTGGTCAACTTCGCACGGATTCAACTGTTCTTTCAGCTACATCAGAAGGCCTCCGCTGTGTTGGATTTTTCTCTCATTTCTCCTCGTTATAGCCTTTGATGGTAGATGTTGTAGTTTTATAGTTGCTTATTGATAACTTAGTGGGGGATTAGTGGCACGATAGAGGGTTAGTGCAATGCGGGGTAACCTTGTAGGCTCCAAACACATGCATTTAAACATCTAAAACTCAATGCACTTTAATCCAGTTACTTAAGTATTTTATATCTTAGACCAAGTGCAGCACTTTAAATAGCATTTTGCACATCACTTGCACTTTGGGTTACTGCAAATATAGAGTTTGGCTTGTGTATTTGGTTTGCGTCACAAATTTAGTTTTTTGCATTTGATTTTATTTTGTGTCAAACCACTACTTTTCACCTTTGTCCCTTTTTTGGCCAGACTTGCCTGTGTTACTTAGATTTACTGACCCCAACCTCTCCCTTTAAAGCTTTATTCAGCCATTTTACACGTAACTTCATATGACAGTAGTAGTAAATGTAAAATGACATTCCATTTTCACTGCTGAAATACATTTACTTTGTGGCCTGGAAAAGTTTGAGCCAGCTCTCCTTGTGTGCATCCTGAGGGCACACACAGACAGGCTTATTCTCAGTGTGAATGGCCCTCCTCTCACACTTCTATTACACTGGGTTACATATACTGCTCCTGTACGGCTCCTATTGAAGTGACAGAGGACTGAATGCTTATCTCTCACTACAGAAGGACAAAACTCTATATAAACACGCTTTTAAGATGCCTCACCTGTTTTTGATTGTTTTAAACTCCTCGTATCAGCTTCCACAATTACATTCCCTTGATACACTCACGTCTTTTTGTGCACTTTGAAATCTGTCACAATATGAAACCTTTACTTTCTATGTCAACTAGAAAGTGGAGATTGTAACTTAATATTTAAATTGTATTCAAATCTGTTTGCTTTTGACTTCTACGTCTTTGTAAAAACTGTTGCGTGCCAAGGATAGTTGCACAATCATGCTGCTATAGAGGCTGTTGAGAGGACTGTATTAAGTATTTATGGATCTTCAAGGACATTGTGTACTTCTGCCTCTGCCTGGTATTCCACATGACAACTGTCTGACTGTTGCTATTGTACAAACAGGACCTTTACTTTTAACACTGCTTATTGATGCAGTGCTGTGAGAAATTATTTTGCCGTCAGAGGGCGTTTGGGGTCACCTAGAAAACACCATTACAGGAAGAACTGACCTGAGTTCATGAATCTGGACAGGAGCACATGGCAGAATACTAAACACCCGCATCATCACTACAGACTTTTCATAACAAACTGGATGAGAATGATGAAGTAGGCAGAGTTTTGGCAGGACCAATTTTCAGCTAAAGTGATGATTTTCCCATTGGCTGAACAGTAACTAAAACACATCCAGGCGGTGCAGACGCCTCTGTTGGATGACCCTGTGAGTTGGTGGAGCGCCCTCTCCTGGCACACACTGAGCTAATGTTAGCAGATGGACAGGTCAGCTCTGTGGCTGGATCAGCAGGACTCTACTCTCTTGTTTGTCCTATGCACTAGATGATAGGGTTTGGTTTCCTCCTGATGAAACAAAAGCATTTGTGAACACGATCAGGGACGCTCTGTCCTTGGTGCTGTTATTTGGCTAGTGTAAAACTGGCAGTGTATGCCCTCACTAAAACAAATGGCTGACACCTCCGTGACTTGTGTGGGACCATGAGATGAGCTGGTGATTGAGGGCTTTTGGCAGACTCAAGGGCAGATGGAGGAGACTGTGACTGCAGCAGATTCTCTCCATTCTCACTATAATCTCAATGAAACTAAAGAAACACAGAAAGAAGAGGGATTGTACTGGACAAAGCCACAGTGCAATCAGCTCATTTTGATTCAACATATGTTTAACATGAAAATCAATCAAAGGAACATTATTAAAGGGGCTGTATACCCTGTTAGCATGCTAGTTGTTGTAAGCAGTGGCCATTGCAATTAATAATTAGAATGCTAAAGAAGTGCGTAATACATTTGAATCAGTGAAGTAGTTTAAGTTTCACTAGTTGTGTTTTTCACATTTTTAAGAAAGTAAAAATAAGTTACAGTTCTTTTAATGCAATATTCAAAACCACAGAACTCAATAATCAGTTTAAGCCTATGAGGAATGTTATCACTAAATCTGAAAACCATTTAATGAGAATAGTAATAGAATAGTGAGTAACTCTGTATAAGTTCGTTCATACATACATACATACATACATACATACATACATACATACATACATACATACATACATACATACATACATACATACATACATACATACATACATACATACATACATACATACATACATACCATTTTAGAAGTGAGAAATTAACTCAAAATGTACTTTAAACTAAACTACAATTAAACTTGAGCATATTCCTTGTGTCGATGACCTTCTATGTGATCGTGGATTCGTCTTCTTGTGCGATCTACTTCTCATTGCTACTGCTTTCCTTTCCAACACCATTCTCATGGACACTAAAGACTATTTAACATATTTTATTGTATTTTATTGCTAATTTGGCTTCTCATTTACACAGAAAAAGGGGGAAAGTGTAATTACTCACGCAGAGACGATTTGCTACGCTAAGCTCAAAGCGCTCCTGATGAAACGTGGAGCCCTCCCTCTCTTGGGGAAATACCTCGGCAGCGGTGGATTATGAATATGAGTTTTCCTGTGAACTCCGGTGGATTTATAACAGTTTTTCCTCTGGGATAGACTCCTATATGTGTGTGTATGTGTGCGTCGGCTGTTGACAAGGATTGTACCTGCAGAGGAAGTGTGGCTTAGAAAAAGGGTGTCAAAGCTCCTACATTCGAGCTATAGGGGACATGCCTTCAGAGGGCTATGCTTTACTCCGCTGTTTATTCTAATAGGTCTAACTCACCAGGGAGCCTTTACAGCCCAGCCGCCATGCACAGAGCCGGCCATCCACATCCGTGACAGGACACCGGTACACACTGTAAAATCAGGTCATTTAAAGGTACACTGAGTAACTTTTCTGCTTGTCTCCATGGAGCTGTTATTGCTTTTTCAGAGAGAATTCCACAAAATAGAATATATTTCAAGGACAAACAAAACTGTCTACTTTGGGGCCACAAATGCAGTTTAATAATCTGGTGGTAAACATTTATACTCAAATCTGTACCTGTTTTTAATGTTTTGAATTGACTTTTTTGCTTAGTTTGTTATATATTTAAACATGGCGCCCACGAAAAGTAGACGCTGGTCACTCTCATTGTATAAATAAAGATAAATACAATTAAAATAAATTTATCTTCCATGCAGTTAATTACAGGTGTTCATTTATTGCTCTACATGCCAAAACACGCGTTCTTCAGTAAGCGGACTCGCCTCTCCACAGATCTGACCGTAACTTGTCTTTTTAACACCTCACTGTAGTATAAAACATTCAGGCAAAGCAATAATGTCGCCATGGAGAGTAGAAAGTAGCAGGCCCTCTATATGAAAAAATAGTACACCTTTAACAGTGGAGAGGTGTTGCTGTTTTCCAGGTTCACAAAGAGATGGTGAATTGTTCTATTCCTCTACATCCTCTGTCATGTCTCATTTCATCACAACTTGGATTAATGGATTTTAATATAAAACATGTTATAAATAGACAGATATGTAGTAGCCCTCCTGCAATTTCCTCAATGTGAAAAATGAAAACGCAATTTTACTAGTCAATCTTAAAGAGCCCCTATTACGTCATTTTCTGATCTGTGTTGTAATGTTCTTTCCTCGTCAAAACAATATGTGGAGCTGTATTTTGTTTCATTTACACACAAGGCCTGTATATTTCAAACAACAAAACCCTTGTGATGTCATGTGGTGATACAGGAAGTTCTCCACTGTGTTTTTAAACTCCATACACCTTCACTAGAGACATTTGGGTGATTTCAGCCCTGGAATTGCCCATCTCTATCAAGCTAAAGGTAAAATGTAGCTGTTAACTCAACTCAAACATGTGTCTGAGTGGACTCTGCACACCTGACTGGGCAACAGGTGCGTCGGAGGAGAAGCAGTTGACTGAAAGGTTAAGAAAACTCCCGCATACGCTCTCACTCTTGGTTTATTAACGCAACGTTTCGGTCCCTCTGACTTTCCTGAGGTATGAGGACAGTCCCTTCCGCTCCCCTTTGATAACTTAAGAGACTGCCCCCTTACGAGTAATCAACCAATCACAACAGTGCAAAAAAAACCCAAAAACAAAACATTCACAATTAGACCCAATGTAACCGCAAAATTGTCCATAATTCACTTTACACTAGTCTTTTGTGAGTTAAAATGCATGGACAATGACTAGAGAAATAAATTGCGCACCATAAATCTGATTTTCTTTTTTAGCAAAATAAGTGACACCTCCAAGAGTTAACATGAACCTCCCTCATAGCTCAGAGGGAGGCAAACAAATGTGCGCTCTTCATTACAACACCCTTTTGAGCTAAGTGTTTGTAAAGTAAAAATTCAATAGGCACAGAAACGAAGCAAAGACACGTCATGTTTAAATCCACTTAGCGTTCCGACGGCCCACGTTACAAATTTACAGCAATGTACGTGTATTTCTGCGTCACCCACACAAACAATATACACATCAAATGAAAGCTACGGCATTCATCTTTCTGAATATGTAAACCATTTACACCTGTAATCACCACAGTGCTGACAGGAAAGCCGTTTTTACAGAGAAGTCAGAAATGTGGATTTGGACTTCACTTACCATTGAGCGCTCTGGTTCTGTCAAACATCAACATATTCACACAAAGTTGGTCTC
Organism: Periophthalmus magnuspinnatus; assembly: GCF_009829125.3. Lineage (NCBI taxonomy): Eukaryota > Metazoa > Chordata > Actinopteri > Gobiiformes > Gobiidae > Periophthalmus > Periophthalmus magnuspinnatus. The sequence goes on along the minus strand of NC_047147.1, from coordinate 10,424,675 downwards.
ATTCATTCCGTAAAGGTCCAGAGAATATAATCCAGTCAAGAAATTATGTCCACAAAGGAAGTTAGAGCCTCCATGTCCAATCTGCTGCAGGAAAGTGAAATCTGTTCCGTCATTTCTCTGCATTTCTTTTGTCAGTTTCAGGCATAATAAACTTCTGACAGCGCCAACTTTGTTCCTCAGCGCAAAACAAACTTGTTAGCTTGTGATTGACACCAAAGTTGGCCAATAAGGTGGGGGCTGTGGGTTACTGGAGCCGCGGACAGTGAATGAGAGCTACAGATGACTGAAAGAGTACGCCCCACTCTCCCCCTTGTAGAATCAAGCTGTTACATTACACACGTTTAGTGATGTTTTCCTCTTAAAGCCCATGATCTGCGGAACACGCTGATGCGTGACATGCAGTGGTTTACTGCAAACAGACGGAGTTTGCTGCGGGCGTAAAAAGACGAGACTGGATATAAAGATCCTCGCGTAAAATTACGCGCGCGAGTTGCGTAATTTTACGCAGCAGTTTTGCGTTTTAAACATGACGAACCGGACAAAACAAAGGAAGTACACGACCGAGGACACTGTGGATGTTTGTACAAGTTAAACTAGAGGCATCTCGGACCCGGAGCGGTTCGTGGAACCGAATGAAGATCTCATGATGGACTCAGGAGGAGAGGACCTTATTTGATGGACTGGATGCTGTTCCTGATCGGTAAGTGTGGTTTATTCTGCTATTGACTTAATTGTGGGTCAAATGTGTATCATGTGTAATCATTAGCTAATTAGTTGAAGTGTGTGTGTGTTTGTTGATTGTTTGCAGTGTGTGGTTTGTAAATATATATTTATTTTGACCCATACCACTTGTTTTGACTGTATTTTATATACAAATATACATGTTATATTGTATTTTGATATGTTATATAAATGTACAGTAATAGAGCAGCTGGGTGTGCAGACACAGATTCCTCTCAGTGTGAGTTTTCAGTAGAGCCTCACTGATGTCTGTGGGTTGAAACATTCAAAAGTTATTGCACTTTTTCAAATGTTCTCCAAATGTCTTCATTCGGATAGGTTTGGAGAGGCCTGGACTTACTCATGATAAAATGATTGTAAAACTCTCATTTTTATAGGTATTGACCTCAAATTTGAAATGTAAGTGGTCGACAATCTTGTCAGTTGAGATATAGTGTATTTTTGGCCCCAGCTCCTACTGCAGCTTTCTACACCTTCATTTTCACAAAAGAATTTTGGCGAGGATGAGAATTTTTTTTTTTTTATGTGTGTTCCAAAGTGTATAAATGCTCAGCAGACAAACTTACAGTGATTCTGACACCTTTGGGTAAAACTATAGGGTGTTACCTTTACAAAGACCCCAAACTAGTGCAGTTACTACTGAGGGTTCAATAGTGGTGATTATTTTAATTTGGAGAGGTCAGAACAAAGGCAATTTCACCAAAATGACCCGGAATGCTAAATGAACAGCGACAGGAGAGTCTGGATCTTGGGGTCTTGTTGTGCTTTTGTGCTCACTTATGTGGGTTTTGAGTTTTTGTGTCATCTTACTCAAACATGTGCGAATGAAACAAAACACAACTCCAGGTGTTTTTGATGAAGTAACAGCATTATAAAACTGCTTAATAGCTCACAAGAATCCATTTTGTGTAATATAAGACCTTTAATTCAAGCTTGAAGGCATGTTGTTATGTTGTGCTCGTGCATTCTGCCCTCACCATTAATTCTACACTTCATATAGAACTATGTAAACACCCTTAAATAGTATATTGTTTAATCTGAAATGCCTTAAATCAGTTGTTATAGTGTGGGTCTCAAGGGTTTGTGTTTCTCCAAATGTTAATACGATTGTGATGATGAAAACACATTTGACCTAGAGCTGAATGCATGGATTAATAAAGGAAATACATCTCACGGTGACAATACAGAAACAGTTTAACAGAAGGTCAATACAAGATTCAGTGCAGTTTAAAGAGTGTGGCTGCTGCACTGGGCTGCACACATCCACACATCACACAGAAGACAACATGGCTCCGGGCTGTGAAGAAAAATAAGAAGAAATCATCAAGACTGACTGCACATTAATGGTCTTGGGTTTCTTTGAGCATATGGCGGTTTCAAAATAGCCTCTGCATTTGCATGTTCACGTGGTTAAAATGGCTCTTTGGAGAAATCAGATTAGATCATTGTCTGCTTTGTTTTGTTTTTTTTTCTATAATACACTAAGATGGAAAAATAATATGATTTAAAGAGGCTGTGCTAGATTCGTTCTCATGTATTGAGCAAAATGTGTTTAGATTTATTGCAAAAACAGCTCTTGGGGTCAAAATGAGACCACTGTTTTCTGTCTGCTTCTAATTCTAAAGCATTTATTGTCAGAGAATGAGGGTGTGCACAGTTAGCATGCTAGTTGTTGTTATTACCGTGATGACAAAACGTGAAAAGGATGTATAGACTCAACACGGTGAATAACTGCGATGCTAGGAACGTAATAGGAAGGTGGATCACTAAACTATTTGACATGGACTTGTTCTGTTTTAAGACAAGTACAGTGTCTTTAATGTCTCCTTAGTCCCTAATCTTTAGCATTTGAACCATCCATTTGACACAGTGGTCAACATTTAAGCATCACATTGCAAAAGACGAAGTTTAAATCTGTCAATCACTGGACAAATCGTTGTAGGAGTGAAGATGTTTCGCTGCTATCCCAAACCGCTTCTTCTACGAAAGCTCCTCTGAACCCTAGTCCGCCGTACATCTCCATCTCAAAGCCACTAACCACTCCTTGAAGATAGTGAGGTTCAGATCTTAGCAAAAGGAAAGAAAAGCTATTTTTGTTATGGAAAGAGAATCCTTCCTTAAACTGGAATGGGGGCCTGAGACATAACCTCTACTCCATCGATAACTCCATCCTCAGACCCAAAACAAAGAGAACAATAGCAGGGTTGTTAAAGGTTAAATAGGGTCGTTTCAGCTGAACCTGGAGGCAATAGCTGTTAACAGTTTCAGTGCGGTTAGCCCCTTCCTCCAGATAGATATAAGACAGTGGCCAGCAGCAATCTGACCAGAACTGAAGAATGGAAGAATTGGATGAGCAGGAAAACGTCTTCACTCCTACAACGATTTGTCCAGTTGACAGATTTAAACTTCGTCTTTTGCTATGGATCAGACCTGGACGACTGAGAGACTACACAGAGATTTAAGCATCACCTACATGAACCCGTCACCAGATCCACAGACAGAAAAGGGTACCAAGCTGGAGGACTGTTTTACTTAAGGAGAAGTGCAAAGAATAATGGAACTTTTACCATGATCTAAACCAAAAGACATTTCATGATACTCTCTTCTGAGTCTGATACTGTATACAGCTATTACGTAGGGTTGTATTTTAATCTCTCCATTCTGCTAAAGTAGACACCTATTCATCCGAGAATCCATGTCACAGATTGAGCTGTGTCCAAGTACTCCCCAAAATACACCAGATTTCCTGTATCTCTTTCATCTCCTAAACCCAAACAATCAGTTCCATCTCTCAAACCTTCTCCTGTTACATCAGATTTGGAAACCTTTTATTCCTTAGACTGTTGGAAAAATGGAGTTTGGTTAAAAGTTAAAAAGAAGTGCTACAATATGTTTCGGAAGATTTATCGTTGGGGTAATATACTGTTGTCCACTCCTGGTTTGAAAAATAGCAAGGAATAAAACGCATTAAGAATTGCTGATGTGGTGAAGAGGGGGTACGCTCACAAAGTAAAAGATTGGGGTTAAGAACGAGGGAATGATTAGTGAGTCTAGAGAGTGTCCTGCTGGATTCACTGTCACATTAATGGCCTACTTATGTCTGGTGAGTGTAATCCATCTTGCGAGTTGGCCAATACTCTGCCAACAGTTCCAGTTTAGTGGATACAGATTTGTTATATTAAAATAAATATAATTAGTTCGACTGCGCAGTAAAAATGGTTAGCAATAATGTCATTAAAGCAGACCTATTCTCCAGAGTTTTAACCATGTCGTAGTTGTTTCTCCTCAACATCTGCTCACCCGGAGTTGTATTTTGGAGTGTTTCGTGCATGTTTGCATGTTTAATCACTTATTTTTAAGATGCCATATTGCAGATCAACTCCATTTTCGCTGCCACCGGTACACTGTGATGTACTTACTTTGTGCTCCAGTTTTATTTTCTTAATCGGTGATCTGCTATCTCTTCATTAGCGTGATCTCTCTCTTTGTTGTGATGACATTTACTGTGACGTCAGCTCCCACTGGGCGCCGCAGTTTTTTAACATGGAAATCAATGAACTTGTTTCTTGTGATAAGTCATTTTAGACAAATATTGCGATTTAAGATGATCCCACAGGTGTCATAGATTACAGCTATATAGTAGACACAATTGCTGTAGGTCTTCTTTAATATTCAGAAGGGCATATGATATAATATACTGGGCTACTATTTTGGAGCGAGGGCTTTCCAGACACAGAGATTATTTGTTGCATGCCAAGTCTATAACCTGTCTTTGGGAAATCTCTCACACAGAAAGGCACTAATCAGTTATGGTTGGTACTACAAAGAAAAGTAGTGTCCCACAATGATGTAAAGTATATGTTTATATTATGGGCATGAGGTGGGTCAATAAAGGCCTCGTGTACTCTTGTGTGTGAAGGCGCCCGTAAAGATTTTATTTTCATTTAGATTAGTTTGAACATTATATCAGCTGCCTGTAGTTATGAAGGTGCACCATTTGCAGACTGCAAATGAGCGAGCTCAGAGACCACTGTCAATTCTAATCAATGCTCTATTGTATCTGGGTTTATTCACAATTCCCATGACTTCTCATATCTCATATTGAACAAAAACGTGAAAAACGGAACTACCGTAAATTTCGGACTATAAGCCGCTACTTTTTTTCCACGCTTTGAACCCTGCGGCCTGTACAGCAGTGCGGCTTATTTATGGAATTTTACTGGATAACTGCCCCTGGGGGGCGCTCTCTAGCTGTAAACGTAAAAGTGAGACAGACGTGGGGAAAGATTCTGCTCTGAAGAATTCACTAGTTTTGATTTTGAACGATCATTTTGCGCATCATGAAATGGATATGATGCAGTTTTTAAGATAAAGAAGGAAATAGAGCAGGGGTCGGCCTGTAACACGCAAAGAGCCATTTGGACCCACTTTCCACGTAAAATAAAACACTGGGAGCCGCAAATACTTTTTGACATCTAAAATGAAGATAACACTGTGTATAATAATAATAATGTAACGGAATAATGTAGGTTTTATTTTCACGGACAAGCCTTCTACACGTGGCAGATAAATATGGCAAAAATAACTTAAGTGCATAAAAAAATACAACTCACCAAACCGCTGCATCATGCATCCCGCTGATTATGTGATTATGTCTACTCTGCTCCGCAGTTTCTTTAAAAAAAAAAAACAAAACTCTAAAGGCGTATCGTTTAATCCCAGGTGCTTATTCTCCATGTGCCAAAGAAGTTGTGAAGGTTTCATTGCCTCATTTCCTTTTCCTGTATATTACGCAGAGCGGACTCTGCGCGTGAGAGTCACCTGCAGCGACAAACCCAGATTTTAAGTAGGCATTGTCTGTTAAATTTATCTTTCTTTTTCTTGGAGGTCGTAGTCTCCTCTTCTGGCTCCTCAGTTGTCCTTTTCTCCTTTGTTAAAAGCTCTCCAAAGACTTTTGTTTTGGCTCATTTTCACTCGCTTGTGGCTCTACTTTTGTGCGTCGTGTCTGATGTGTTATACGTGATACGTCATCGCGGAGACAAGAGCAGATAATATACTTGCTACTACATCAAATAGATTTCTGTGGCGATTTCCAGCAGGATTTTCATGATACATCTACGGACGAGCTTATTAGTGTGTCATTAGGGACGGGCCAAAGTTGCTCCTGACCCCTGTGCGCACAGCGTCTGAAAATCAGGGCTCTTTACGCAGGACTGTGAGCTGTGTCTGTGTCAGTTCCCAAGCCACGCAGAGCCGCAGTATAAGGCTGAAAGAGGCGCATGCGGCTCTGGAGCCGCGGGTTGCCGACCCCTGAAATAGAGCCACTGCACGTGAGCTCGACATCCATGAATCCAACTTGGTCAATGTAAAAAGACGACAAAAGTTTTCAGAGGAAATAAAAGCAGATTTTCCGTGTTGGTGCAGCTTTATTTTCTAAACCTGTGTGTGTTCATCCCGTGTTGATGTCGTGTTGGTGCCAATTTTCAGGCACAGTTTTTAAAAAGCGTGTCGGTGCACCGTCTTTCTGTGTAAATATCTCATGTTACAATATGAAAACCTGCGGCTTTTATTCAGGTGCGGCTTATATATGGACAAAATAGATTTTCTTTTCAAATTTAGCTGGTGCGGCTTATATTGAGGTGCGCTCTGTAGTCCGAAATTTACGGTAGTTAATTTTAAACTGTCTGCAGCAGCAAAACAAATTCCACTCTACTATAAAAATAAATTCAAAAATCATAAAATGGACATGAAAAAGCTTTGTTAAAAGTAGTATTCATCTAAAATTCCCCATTTTGCTGTACTAGTCCTCAAAAAGGTAATCTCAAAGAGTGATATTTAGCTTAGTGTAACCAGCTCTGACTACTTCTCTCATATTCTTACTGTCTAAAAGGAATGCATGCAAAAACTTCATAGGTGATATTGAGACCTATGGGCTGTCTGCTCCGGTGCCTACAGTTCATAATTGTGTTTGCACAGCGCAGATTTTTCCTATTGGCATGTAGGCATCAGGAAGGCCACCCACATCCTCCTAAAGAGAAGCAGAGATCTTCATTAAAATGAGGCACAGGCGGCCCCCTCTCCCCAGACGCCTCCTCCACCCGTCATCACTGGCAACAGGTTTGTGTGAATACATGCATTAAATTGGATTCATGGCCTGCAGGGACTGAGTTTTTTTTCTAAACCGGAAAAGAGGTGATGGGTTTTTTGGGGGAACAGGAAAGAAACCCTCTAACATGACTGGCCTGTTTAAGTCTGAAATTCCACCATCCAAGTCGCTGATGTGGTTCAGACACAGTCTATTTGGGGGATGGCTGATCACAGTGGAATGGAGATAGAAGGCCCAGTTTGGAGAAAGAAGCTTCCCAGAGCGATTTGTTTGTGAATGAAGAAAACAATTGTTCCAACAGAAATGCATTTAGTCGCCTTCTGCTTGTCCCTCTTGTCCCAACTTTTCAGTTCAGTTTAGTGGCTACATTTGGTGTCTGCTGCTTCTGCTAATTCACCGTGAACCAGCAGCTGCCTGGAAACCTGCCAGAGCCAGTATGAGAGCGAGGAAGTGCGTCCAAAACGACTCAAGTCCAAAGCTTTCAGAGCGGTGCTTTAGTCAGAGCGCATGTTCCAGTCGTATGATTCACTTCATGCTTCTGTGGAGCTGAGAGCAGAGCTTCAGTGAATACACATCATAAATAACTTTCTATCCATTTTTAATGATCATTTTAGCAACAAGAAATGTTGGAAGAAACATAAGAAATAGACACCATAACAAAACAGTATCACAACTATAGCACAGACCGTGCAGTGTGATCAGGTGTATGTCCAAAGCACATGAAACACAGGAGCTCATTGGTCATCTACCTTTCAGAACAAAGTCAAACTTCTCATCTCAGATTAAGAGTGTTCAGTGCTTCAATGATTGTTCTTACTAAAGTTCGTTATGTTTTTAAGTCTTTTTTTCTTCATAAGCAGCCATGGTTGTTATGATATGACACCATGTGTGTCACTGGCTAATCCCACCCATCTGAACTCATTATGTGTTTTGTCTTGACTGCCCTAACAACCTCAACTGCATGACAAGTTCAAAAATCACACTACCCTTTAATTATGAGTATTCAAGCATTACTATATCTTATCTAATTGCATCCAGGGGTGTTGAAATCTGATTGAGCTCACCAGTTTAAAGCAGACACCAGTAAAAGCCTCAGACTTGTGGGAGAAACAGATGCAGCAACTTGATTGCTATGCTAATGTTATGCTAGAGCCAACAGCCTGGCTGTATTATGTGGCTTAGGAGACTCTTAAAATAAGTCTGGAATCCTGAGAGGGCATATATCATAGCTTACACTTTAAACTGGGAAATATCATGAAATTGACACGTGCTATCAAGTTAAATGTGTCTATAGAATGATAAAAGTGCACACTGTTTGGATGATATAGCCAGTGTATCATGGCTCAGTACACTGAAAATTAGATGAAAACTAGCATGAAGGCCCTTGTATAATTTGCAATCGTTGTTCTCTTGTTTATCCATATGGTGGAGTGGTCAGGAGATGAACAGAAGACACTGGATGCGGGCACAGCTCTCTTAGCCCAGTCAGTTCAGTCCACCTCCTCTGTGACACACTGGGTCCAGTGTTCCAGACAGGACCTCAAGGCTCTGCTGGTGGTGAGTGGGACATCCTGACCTGCTGTGAACGGAAAACTGCAAACAGATGGTCAGGGTTTGGTCAAAGACAAATAAAAACAACATACACAAACGCCACTCATTAATAAGGACTGAATGAGTAATGCACTGTAAAGGAAAAATCCCATGAAATGCACTACATAAATCCAACTGGACTGAATTGTACTTACCAGTGGTCTGTAAATAGGACCACTCTTCTCTCACCTCTCTGGATTTATGTTGTGATCTTGTGTTTATTTGTGGACAGAGGACACAGTGACAGGAGCAGAGCCTTAAACAGGGCGCTAACACAGCAGCGGTTACACTATTCTACTTAAGCAGGACACGCCTCGGGACAGTACTCAGGATTTGTGAGGAAAGGTCAGACTGACACTGTGGATGTCGTTGATATGAGCCGCTGTCTCCTGGGTTACACGTGGACATGTGTTATTTATTTAGCAGGACTTAATTAAAGAAGTCTGTGTACAGTGTTGGCTGGGATTTCTCACAGGAGTTTGTGCATTAATTCATCATCAAATATCTAATCCTCAGGTACAGCGTGCTCTTGTTTGTTAGACTTTTGGTAAATAAAGCCAGTCTGTTTTGGTTCAAACTTTAATGAAACTACAAGAAATGAAAACTGTGATTTTTATATAACCTCTTAATTAACACGAGTGACTTTCGTGAGGTTACAGTTGAAGTAATTGCTTGTCAGTGTGTAGAGGTGAGAGGGTGTTGATGGTTCAGTCTCTGCTGTGTCTCTTGGCAAGACATTTTCCCATTTTGACTGAATGTGTGAAGTTATAAGTTTATATCGCATGTGACGTGAATCTACCTAATTGCTAATTGCTAACTGCTTATCAAACATATAAGGTGCAATATCCAGGTTATTATAATGAAAGTATGCAGCTGGAACCTTCAGGGAATAACTAATACTGAAACATGGACCGTAAATCTAAGCACTGATAAATAATAGCATGGCCCTGAGTTCAGTATAAGGTTTACTGGAGGTTACAGTTGGAGGTCTCTCACTCAGGGCTGAATCCCTCAGAGAACAATGAATGGGGCTGAATTCCTCTTCCACTGAAACATAAGAAAGATGGATCCACATTCTCATCTCCAAACGCCGCAGGGAGAGAACACTGTGTTCGCCTCCTGAACAAAAAAACTCCCTGTAACCACAATATGATCTGGAGTTACAGAGTTAAACATCTGAAGTTTGAAAGTGAGTGGTTAAGCTAGTTTTGTACACATTAGTATGAATAAACATGCGTGCTAACATCGGCTAATTCCGTTGAGCGTAACTGAAACCCCGCTCTGATCTCACTTAGATTCCTTTGATATGAAGCAGGTCATTAAAGTTTTAACAGCACCATCTGAGGGTCATTAGGTAAACAGTTCAGGATAACGTTTCATGTGTTTTGCGTTTCTGTGCTTCTATTAAAAAGTGTGCTTATTTTTACTATAATTTGAGGTCATACAAAAGCATAAAAAATTGTAAATTATGTAAAAGTTGTATAGTTCTTAAAGTATACATCTCCAAATGCAGTTGCAGTAACTTATGGCATTTCAATTCTACGTGTTAAAACCATTTTCAGAGAATTTTGGATAATACAAAACACAATTACTGATCGTTTTGGTATTTAAGTGCAATGGGCCAAGTCCGTAGCCCGAAGTCCAGTGGAGCAACATGAAGGCCTGAGTCTCTTTGGCTGCGTTGTGCATTGTTTTGGCGTGGGACTATGCAGCCAGCAGACTTGGTCCACTCATGTAGAAACAATGAGATCCCCATGCACCCAACTCCTGTCTCCACGAGTAAATCTGCCCTGGTAAGAATGGATGCAGTGGAAGTACTAATTGCTTTTATCGATCCAGAGTTTTGCGTCATGACATGGACCTGATAAACACATCACCGGGGAGATGGAAGAGGAAACAAACAAGCGCTTTTAATATCCACCATTATTGTCTCTATAGCCACTGGGAGTTGGAGTAGATTGCCAGGTTGAGGTTTGAAATCGAGATCAAACTGAGCGATGTTTTTTTATTCTTGAACAAAAGTTTGCACTGTAACACCTTTTGATGTGAACCAGGTGTACCATTTATATTTTTATATTTTATATAGGTCGCGGCTCTGTGCTACCTGGGGCTGTTAGATTGAGGACATTTCTTCTCGGTAGTACACCCAGAGCATACTGACACAGCGGCTCGCTAAATTTAAGGGTCCCGAACGGGTGCTTTACAGGTAAAGACTTCAAATTCTAATGCTTCTGAATTTTTCCACAATATCTACTTATTCACAGAACCATTTCGCATACCAGACAGTTACACGGTGAAGAAAAAGTATCCTTAGCCACTCGTGTATATGGGTGAGAAGGATGGGCTAAACTAAAAGCTAGTGCCACGAGGTAGGACACTCAAACCAAAAATGACTTCTTATATTTTTATATCTTACTGTGAACCTAGATCGTACACTGAATTGATTATTGTTGTAAAGTTTGAAAGTGAAACTATGCTTTTCACCTAAAACATGTTCTTAAGTGATAAATTCCCCCTTGGAGACAGGAGCCTCAGTTGTTCAGGTGATGATGGAAGAGGAGATGGACACAGGCTGTAAACAATAAAGCGCTGATGTTTGTCTCACACGCTCCACTCCATTCTCCTGTGTTTGACCATTAGAGCAGAGAGACAACGGAGATTTAATTAAAACGCCTTACTCGTCTGCTGCTCTTTGGTTACACATGGGCGACTGTGGGCTGAATAAATAGCATAACAGTATGTCAAGAGCAGAGACCAACTTCATTATCATATTTAAGGGTAATTTAACTGTAGCTGTTCTGAAGATTAGGCACTGGAAAATTGAAGAAATGACCCACAACCCAACATGCCAGTGTAAAATAACATTGTATTTTTTTCATAATGGTCCTGAAATTGACCTGAATGACTGGGATTATACAGACACAATGTATAAAGTCAGTCGTATACCTGGGGTCAGTTGAAGTCCTGATTTGAAAGGACTCATCTTTATGTGCGTGTGATAAGGCAAAATACAAAATGCTTATTAATATCCAAAATGTCTTAAGCTGGATCCAGTCTGCGAAGAGTAAAAATAGAACCAAAATAGGCTTAAATAAAGGCATGTATGGTTGTTCTTTGCACTCCACAAACCTGACTCTAATTTGACCTGTAAGAGAGAATCCACCTGCTTGTTTCCATGGAGATGTTATTTCTTTGGCTAAAATATTCCACAGTATGACATAAGAAATGTATCTCCAGGGAGAATGTTCAAAAGTATCATTTTAACTTTCTTTTTCCTTGAAATCGTGCAGATCATGCCACCTCCAGAATTAACATAATCCCTTTTAAGCTGTTTTTTGTTTCAAGAAAGTGTGCAATGAGCTGTCGACCAGGCTACTTGAGCAAATTATGCACAAAGTTAAACAAAGTTTGAGCTCAAAAGATAAGCTTAAATTAATAAACTCTCTGCTTGGATGGTTATAGTGAAGTAGCCTACTATGGACGAAAACATACATCAAGCTTGCAAACAACTTTAGTGCACTCATTTACCTAAAGCAGATGGTCACTCCTCTCAGGCATTTGTATTCAAGTAGCATTTCAAGTGAGTGGCTCTGTAAGTCTGTGGTGTCAGCAAAAAGCCATGAGGAGTGGGCTAGCACAGCTCCAACCACAACAGCAAAATTCAAATGAGAAAAAAATCAGCTCATTAATGTGGTAAGAGTCTCAGGTGACAGTGTTAATGTAATGTTATTATGCTAATAAATCTCACAGGTTGCTGCCTCTGGAGCTGTGCATTTGTGGTTATAATGATTCAGTGGAATAGATCCAAATGCAAAGTCATATTGGCATTTTCCTCTCTTTGCTCTGAGCACCTCCACAGCATACATTCATTCCTATAGATTTTCAGTGCTGCTTGTGCCAAATGGCTTTAATGTTATGGGCTCTCATAAGTTTCATTACATCTGGTAATGGTAAAGTGCAGGCAGCAGCAGGTCTCCAGGGTAGATTTGTGGGATCAAGTTGAACAAGAGTAACTGTTAGGTATTTGACATGGACATAAATGCACATATGTTTTACTGTATGAGCGTGAATGGAGTGACAGAAATGGCTTTTAGGAACAACTGATGGAGCCCTGTGGCAGAAAGGCTTTGGATTTAAATCAAACAGTAATTCTGCTCTTTAAATGACACTAATCTCATTGTATTCATTGCATTTGGATTTTTTTTCTGTTATGAAATAGATGAACAGTAGCGGAGTAAAATCATTGGATGCTTCTTCCACACTACAAAGTTTTTCCCTCATCTAAAATACAACTGGAATTTCTTCAAAAGAGGTTAATTTAGATCTTCCAATATTATTTCCAAAGGTTCTTTTTAACAGACCGAGGTGTGTGTGGTGCACGCACCTCGACATGTTTCTGATTTCTTCTGCATCCTTCTTCAGAAGAGTCATGTGATGTGTGTGTTACAGTGACGTGTTAGCTGATTTAGATTTTGGCACCATTTTGTTACCATTATTGTTAGGGGAATAGCGCCATCTGCAGTGTGACGTCTCCAGGAGAACATCCCAGGTTCTTGGGTTCTTGAAAGTCGATAGGCTCCCTCGTCCCTGTTTACTGCTCCTGATCTCAATATCCTCCTTAATCCAACATTTGTGTTTGTCCTCCATCCCATTTTTTGCGCAAAAATAGATGGCACTATTCCCCTAAACTAAACCTGTGCAAATCAGCTGGACACATCACTGTAACATCACATGACTCTTCTGAAGAAAGATGCAGAAGGAATCATGTCAGGATGTTTAAACAACACACTTCTCTGTTAAAACAAAACAACTTTTATTTGAATACAACTGAAATTGTATATCAAGATCTATATTATTCCCATTTAAGTATTGCTGATTTCACACAGAGTTGAAAAACACATATACCTCAGTGTTATTCAGATGCAGCCTCCTTCCTCAGTAAGCCCTGACTAAACAGGAGCTCTGCTAAATTTGTTGATTGATCACACTTTTTAGTTTGTATTGGAAACAACAACAGAAATATGTTTAATTTATTGTCAGACATGCATCCTTATCTAAGCTACTCAGTGGGAACCTGCAGACTCTGGGCTGCTTAATCTACATAAATGGACTAAATAACTCATCTAATGACATGAAATCATACTTGGTGCAGTGTTACATTTATACAGCGCTCCAACCAGGAAATGTGCTCCGGGCTCATATGTGTGTATATGGCTTTCAATTCCCAGTGAAGGGTCTCTCGTACCAATTAGCAAGTGTTACCATAATTTCACCGCAGAACAATTACATCCATAATCCTCTATAGTGATGAAGTAAAAGAGTTTAAATTGAGTTGAAACCCACCACATACACACACAGACACACACGCACAAGGATGATTCACTGGTGTTTTGGTCCCTGCGAAGTGTGATGGAATGTGCTTTAATAGCATAACAGTGGACGGAACAGTGGCTGCTGGAGAATGGACAGCTCTGTCGGGAGGTGTCAGTCTGTGGCAGTGATCCAGAGCAGGACAATGGCATCAGGTCCACTATTGTGAGGGGATAGAGCAGCTCACTGGCAAATAATATAGGGAAGAAATGAAATCAAAACAACTGTTTGCTCAATGAATACACGATAATTAACTCACACACATCAGGAAAAGATTCAAAGTTGTATTGCGTTCATTGCCAGGGAACAAAATTGCACAAATGATGCCTTGTAAAGAAGTGTAAATTGTGTCCTCTGGGAAATATCACTTATGATCATATATATTTTTATGTATACATTTTGAGGATGATTGTTTCACAAACAAAACACTGTAGGGTGACATTGCGCTGGAACTCTGGCTGTCACAACATTCTGCACAACAGGATAACAACAGGATATGTGACACAGAGAGTTCATGGTTAAAACAGCACATCTTATATTTCTATGGCAGTCCCTCCCTCCTCACTGATCTATGTGAGAGCGGAGGATGTTTTGAACAGATCCCAGCCTGACCCTTCAGTGTCTCCCCTCCTGCAGTGGAGCCGTGTCTCTCACTCGGATACTCAGGGCGGCTCAACTACTTAACCATAATTGCCAATAAACAGCTCGGTGTGAAAAGGACTCAATTCATTTTTCTTGTCTCTGGGAGCATTGTCCTCTGCTCCCTCTTATTTCTCCATCTGTACCACTCGTCTTCACTGGCTTCAGGGCTTTCTGCCTTATCTGGAGGATTACAGACGGCTGGAGCCATTCCCTCCTCTGTTCTCTCTATCATTGTTTTCAAAGTTTGATGCTGTGTTTCTCATTGACGTTAATCATGAGTGGATTACATTCTGTTTACGATTTATTTACCCTGCAGTTTATTGAGAAGTTAAAATTTCTGTATCTTCTGACAAATGATGTAATGGTTGTCTTCCTGTAAAATTTATTCTGCAAAATATATTTAATTATAAGTGATGTGAGTGAAAAAAGTTGTTGCTTTCACTGTTTACACAGTCACAAACAATTAGCAGTTAAAGACCAGCGCTGCAGGGAGGCTGATTATCTCTTTGTGAAAATAACAATTATTTGATTTGGTCTTGTTGTTTTGCTCTGTGCATATGAAGCTTTGGCTTGACCTCATGTCAGGGAAATATGTATAATTATAATTAGGGAAGGCTGTGAGATTGAAACGCATAAATACAGACAGAGCTGCAGAATGCTGTCATGGCAACGCACAGATGGGCCAAAAGCCCAGTGATAAAACTGTACTGCTAAAGCTTAAGCAATAACATCCATACATATTTAATGTGTTTTGACACAACTTTAACAACAAACACAAAAGAAAGAAATGTTTGGTGAACAGAAAGTCTCATAAAGTGGTTTCTTATATTTCCAGTCCATTACTCTTTTTAAAACATCTGTGAAAAAATAGACTAGATAGAACAGAATAGAAGATAGCTAGAATAGAAATAGACTTTTTTTTCCATTTTGGTTGTGTTAATTGCTCTGAAAACACATCCTTAGTGTGAGTACGCTTGCATCTCCACAAACCTGACCCAAAGAGGGCCTCTATACCTGCTTCCATGGAATTTTGCACCTTTGGCTATAATCTCCTACATAAACACATCCATTTCCATGGAGAATGTCCCAACGTATGGTTTTAACTTTCCATTTCCATGGAGTCATGCAGATGACAAACTGCTCCCAGAAAGTTACTTACTGCACTTTTGAAGTTTTACATTTGTGTTTAAAATGATTAACAATTATACAAGTGACTTTTTACTCTTTTATTGGATCCAAATCTTTGCATTAGTTCATGTCAAAGAGCCATTCAGAAGACTGGCTCCATCACTATTTATTTGTATGACAGAAGCCAATGTGAGAACTAATTTTATCCACAAATGAATCACAGAGTGAAATGACCGAGGCTCCGATGTGTTTAAAATGATTCAAACTGAGAGTGGGAGTGTGTTTACCCTTTGAAATTATGAAAATGTAAAACATTGCACTACAATAATAATTTGTTATGTTATTGTAATGCCAAATATGTTTTTTGTGCCCAAGTCTCTCAGTCGTGTCGCCTTCTTGTATTGATTCGGTGTTAATCAGAATAAAAATGCATACAAATTTGAAAGAAAAAGATTAGTCTCTGTTCAAAACTGAGATCTGGTTCCAGCCGTTCACATTAAGGAACCGTTCAAAAGAGCCGACTCATTCATGAAAGTCACATCACTAAACGATACCAGAGATCACACCATTGAGATATTCAGGTAAAAATATAACCATGATTCATGCAGACTGAAAATGGGACACAGTAGGAAAAGTATTTGCCGTAGAATTCTGTGTTGATGTTAACTAACTAGGTGCTCCCCTGAGGCCTTAAAGGAAGGCTTGTCTTTTTATGATAAGAATAAAAAGGCAGCTGAACCTGGAGCTTTCAAAAGGTTGTGTGTGCTTTTTATAAATTAGAGCCGTATAAAGCAGTTACATGTTAAGGCTCGCCTGTGGGAGAGGAAAGACATTTCATTCCAAATCTGACAGAAATCTTTCAGCAGCCGCACTAACAAGCACTCTTGTTTTATGGCTCTTACTGAGGGCTGTCTGAAACAAAGAGAGAAAGGCCATTTTTCGTACCCAGCGTTTGGCCTGTGAACGCACCGCTGACGTCTGATGTTCCGTATCAAACTGCAGAGGAGCCCAAAGGGAAGAGAGTCGGCACAGATCCACTTCAGGCACCTGTCCAATCGCAGACTGTTATGAGCTGCTCCTCACCAGGCAGGAAGTGTTCACCAACGCCAAGACACAAACCGCAGCAAGGAAGACCAACGCCAAGACACAAACCGCAGCAAGGAAGACCAACGCCAAGACACAAACCGCAGCGAAGAAGACCAATGCCAAAGTGCTTAAGCTTGTGTATCAGATCAGGCAGAGTGGACTACAGTGGTAGAAACAGTTTACTGAAAATTTGTACTCAAGTCCAGGCTAATACACTCAATTTCATGTGCAAGTAGTGCCAAGTTTGTACTGTAAGAAAATGTAGAAAGTACAAATGGAAAATCTTACTTTTTGCCGCAATTTTAAACATATTTTAGATCACGCCTTTATAAATACAATACTAATAATTTATGTATAAATAATTTTGTCATTTTAAACCACAATTTGTAATCTTTTTTTCTAAGATGTGGTCAGTTACAGCAGCCAGTCCGGCGATAGTGTAGAAAACGCTCACAGTGACAGTGTTATATAGTTCTACATGCTTGACTTACTCAATTACTGATACTATGATACTCAATTACAAGTACATGTTTAAAAATCTACTCAAAAGTACACTTATTATTGTCATTGAGTATTTTAATTTGTTATTTTCCATCTCAGTTTCCGTTAACATGTTTCACAAGTTCATGAATCCGTGTAAACACGTGTGCCTCAGGACCTCAGACTTTACATTCACACCTCCAGAATCAATCCACTTTAATTGAGCCTTAGCTGCAGTAAGTAAGTCCTCCCAAAGCATTTAGTGGCTCTGGCCTGGTCTGATAAACATTATCTAATCAATGGGATTTTAAAGCAAGCTTCAGTTGATCGGGATTTTTCTTCAACCTGTGGAACTTGGCTCCAGCTGAACGACACTATTCTATATGAAAATCAAATCCATCTTTTTAAAAGCACAACCAACAGATAGAAGGAACTTAACAATAAAGTAAATATTGCCAGAGCCTTATCTCATCTTTCACTCACATTCCCATTGACGTCATTTGCTAACAGACAATTACAAAATACCTCAACAATTTTAAAGGTTCTTGTCCACTTCACTCTGGTCACTCCAATCACCAGCCTTTTACCCCCAGTGGCAACATAAGGACTAAGACCCACAAAAAACTCCACTACGTTTGTTCACATGGACAAAATGGAAGCTTTTTGCAAAATGAGCTGTTCTCTTTTCTCTGAGAGATGGAGGGTCTCATTAGTATGCAGCCGACATAAAGCCTCATCTAGCAGGACCAAGGTTTGTTCCCTGAGTGTGTAACCTGACAGTCGGACAAGCTCCTCTGTGTGTGTGAACGTGGCGTTCAGAGAGGCTGTTGGTACAAAACGGCAGCCACATCTCTCTCAGTCAGCCTCAGGGCACCTGAGGCTATGTTTAGTTACCAAGAGTGCACAGAGTGAATGAGTAATGGCCATATGCTTTCAAAATTCTGAAAATCCTGCAAAAAGTGACTTTAAAACCTAAGCCATAACAGTATGAGATAAGGAATGACAGAAAGTTTGTTTGAATGTGGAAGACCCAGAGGACACAGTTGCAAAATCTGCTTCTTTATAGCAACTTTGTTTTTTTTTTGAAAATTGCTTGGAAAGTTTGACAGTTTTCTTTTGTTTTGAATTGATGTTATTAATAATCTTATCTTTGTGGGGCTGGGGCTGCTTGTTTTGGGCTTTTTTTTTCAAAGTCTTGTTCGCTTGTTCTCTGAAAATCTGGCAATCCTGCTGGAGGCTCACAGTAACAGACGTGAAATTAAAATGTCAATATAAATGATTGTTATCAGCACAAGTGCTTAAAGTCTGGTAAAAGGAATAACATTTTCACAAAAGGTTCTGCAAGAACATTTCTGAACAAATGCATTAGGAGTGATTCACTGGCAAAGTGTGAGTGAAAAACAAATAAAATCAACAGACTGTTACTATGTAAACAGTCATAAGGTAAAACTTTATGTTTGAAATAGTTACATATAAACATAAGAGGAAAGGTTTATGTGCTGTTTTTCCCATTTTATTTCACACACCTCTGAGTGACACAGGGCAAAATATCCAAATGTCAAACCAGGCTGTTCCAGAGCAAAGCAAAATGAGAGTCTGGCTTCAGTGATGAGGTCTGACGGCTGCACCTGCCCCTGCTTTATGCACACACACATACACGCACACACACACACACCCCCACACACACACAGGCATATACACCCCCACACGCCCATACACACACACCCCCACCCACGCACACACACACACGCACATACACACCCCCACATACACACACGCCCATACACACACACACATGCCCACACATACACGCATACACACACACACCCCCACACAGGCACACGTACACACGCCCATACACGCACACACACACACACACACGCCCATACACCCCCACAGGCACACGTACACACACACACACACACATGCCCATACACACACATATAGACACACCCCTACACACCCCTGCACGCACACACACACACACACACAGGCCCATACACACACACACACGTACACCCCGACACACGCACATACACACACACATACAGACACACCCCCATACACACACACAGACGCCCCCCCCCACACACACATACACAGGACTTTCACCTGAGTAATATTTATAACCATTTCTAAATATTTTGCTTTGTCACCAAGGAAACTATTCACAGATATTGTCGTACACGCACACACTGTATGAACAACTGTCATATAAAAGTTTATAGCATTGTCAAACCATCCAGGTTTGAAATGACTGCAATCCTGGGGTTCTTCATGTCACTAGTCAAACTCTTGTATTCTGTAGACTTTACTTCATCTGAGCTATTCTTACAAGTCTGTCTCTATTTTAAGCGCTTTCCACTGATTCAGTTAATGACTTTATTGGCAAGGTATACTTGTGTCATACATACATTTGTAGGTAAATGTCTCTTCATCAGAATGGTCCCACATAACTCGTGTGTCATATCAGGGCATTATTTATACTCCTCACTAAAAGCCTCCATGTTGAACCATTACTCTTATTGTTGTTTTCAAATCACCTCTTAGTCATACAGCTCACAGCACTTGAGACTGTGGCTGTGTTGACATCATATTACACACATATATAACTTGAATAGTAGGAAACACCTGCACTATAAATCCTCCTCTCTCATGCATCTTTATGTCTGTTTAATTAGCTGAGAGGCAGAGAGAGTGTGGGTGTGGGGTCACGTGAGGGCAAGCCCTCGCTGAGTCTATAACATATTGAGTCATATTGAATCTTCTGCTGCTTCTGAAAACTGAACAGTTCAGAGATCAAAGTTTGCTTCAGAAAGCGCTCAGATCTAACTTGGGGTTAATATTGTGTCCCCTGGTCGTGTGCACAGGTGTCCTTTTGTTTATATTAAGCCCAGATTAGAGCAGCTTTAACATAAATCACTTAGATTTTACTTTGTATTATCCAGGGCAGACTAATTACACTGTTGTGTTTTTCATCTCCAGAGACATGATTTTGGAGCCAGGGGCAATGATAATGATCGTGTTGCTTTTTTATTTACAGTGTGACCGTCCTGTTGGCATTGACCCTATAACACTCACCTGCAGCACTGACTACACATGAGGCATTTTCACTCTGTACCCAATCCAACCATTGTCAGCCATGCACGTCCAGGTGAGCTCTAATCGTCACTATCTGACGGCTGACTGTGTGACTAAGTGCCAAGACATTTGCTATTGACTGTTCCCCGGGACAACCCACACCACTGATGGGCTGGAAAAGGGAACAGTGCTCCTCCAGAGGAAAAGATCACCCTCTCCTCTGCACTACAGCCCTGTACCACCGCCTCTGGAACACAGCAGGACTACAGTGACTCAGAGGAGGGCTCACGTCAGCTGCCATGTTCCCACTTGATCTTTGGGTTTAGCTAATTAGCATAATTGGCATAATGAGACTAATCTCTAAAGGGGATGCAGTCATTATTTTGTGTGGGTGCTGTATTTGAGCAACAGAGAGAAATTTGGGAAATATTTAGATGAGAAAATGTGCTCCCTTTAGCAGTTAGCACAGTATATTTAATTATCTTGGTTTTAAGGTGCACAGTGCAACTTTTCGGTTAGAGGGTGCACCGCTTTGAACTTATTTACTTATTCAACTCCAATGAGACAAGCAGGTGGGCATTCTTACAGGTCAGATCTGTGGAGAGGTGACCCTTTTCATAGTTTGTCGAGTTATTTTTGCAGCCATAAAAACATCTGGAATTGAATAAAAGCGACTGCATCTTTACAATGACACTGATCATATGTGATACTAGGTTAGGCTACTTTTAGTTTTGGGATTCTTGTAGAAAGGTGATGAAACATGAGACTAGCAGCAACACTGTGGCTAAACATTCACAATGAAATATTCGTAAGAGACACAAGAGCTGGATGCAGACTGAATAATGTATTTTAACTTCTCAGACTGGAGGGCTGCACATTCCATTCGTTGTTTAGTGTGTGACTGCTAGGGGGCAGTGCAGTCTGGGGTCTAAGTGGCAAACTTTCACTTGAGTGGACAGTGCGCTCTCTCCCTGGACAGTACAAACCACATCACAGGATTATCGGGGTTTAACAGGCTGTTCTGTCTTTGCCTCAGTTGAGTTTGTATCTCGTGAGGAACCTTATCACAAATTAGCCATACAGATATTAAACACGAGCATGGTAATTCGATAAGCCTATGACGAACTGGAAATGAATGCAGCCCTTTACACGGCATAAGACTGCACATATACAGTTTTTACTTATGTAATTTCTAGAAGTAGTGGCAGTGAATCAGGTCATTAGCTGAATGCATTTTTCCATGGCAACTCAAATCTAAAAGAACTGCGACCAGAACATTTTGATGCCGCTGATTGTGATGTAATTGTAAGCGAACTGATTGCTCACCTGCTCACCTTACATCACACCATATTGACTTTTTATGATTTCTGTAGCAGGTTTTCAGAAAATCAAAGCGCCAGGTATAAGCAGGGTGGTCCCACACTGCTGGACCTTGTTTTAATATAGATCTCTTATGGGAGTGTAGTATCATGAAAACAAGTGTGATTTGTTGATCGTTTAAGGTCAGAACTGTGCTATGGGTGAGCGGCTGCAATCAATAAGTCTTGTGTAAAGATCGTGTAAGATGCAACGAAACGTGAAGTCGCAAATTAGGATGGTTAAAGCTAATTGTTAAACGGACTGCGGATTTTGTTTTACTTTTTAAAGGGCTCATATGCTATTTTCTGATGTCATGTTTAAAGGGACTATATTACGCAAACAGACCTGGAGTTGTGTTTTGTTTCACTCACACATGTTTAACACACAAACCACTGCATATATACGTTTTCTGTTTGAGTTCTTCTCTCAGACATAAAACACTCTGTGCCACCTTGTGATGTCATGTGGCGATACAGGAAGTGCTCCACTGTGTTTATAACCTCCAAACAACTTAGACAAGAATCATTACACCAGAATCATTGTGATAATTGTGAAACAGCCCAATAATTCAGTGTAACTCAAACATGTGTGAATGAAACAAAACACAACTGCAGGTAACAACATTCTAACATGGCTAAACGCTCCAGACATTTTGTGTAATATATGACCTTTAAACATGGCATATTGTTCTTTGTCAGCATATACTGTGTACTATGGAAGATGGCATGCCTTAAAATAAGCAAATACCCCACGGTTTATTCCCAAATGTTGAAAATTTTACTTGAAAACACAATATCTGACTCACTAATGCAAATCCAGGGCACGCACAAAATGATCATTTAGAAGCCATCAGCAACACACTCAAGCCTGTTGACATTTCACTTGGCATAGGTTTTTAGTGCAATTTGATTTTCATTCCCGCCTCACAAACAGTCTACCTTTATTTCTAAGATCCCATGGTGTTCTATTGGCCTGATATCAAATTGCATCATTCTGACAAGGCCTTGCGAGTCGCGTGGTAATGCAACAGAAAATTGCTGCCATTGCTGATATGCAAATCTGCGTCACACATTTCCTTGTCATCACATCCAATCTTTTTGACAAGTGGTTCAAACGTGACCACGCAATCACCAAAGCAGGATGTAAATCTGTAGCGTTCAGTAAACAGAGCTCCTGTCTCTCACACTAGTATTCATGGTCTGTTAAGGCAGTTTACGGACTCTAACCCAGGTCTCAACATGTTGTCTGTGTCTACTGCCCAGAGGACTTTATGGACAACTGCTCCCATAACTCATGCTCTTCAAGCCTTCATCTGCTGCCACTTCATCCATCTCTAGTGCTCAGCTCACCGGTGACCCGCAGATAAATGGTATGGGGCTGTACGGAAGCCTCCAAGGACAAAATTAGATCTGTGCGTCCATGTCATGAAATATGGAATGTGACAGTTATTTGGACTAAAGCAAAGACAGGGGTTACCTAACCTAAAACTGCCTGGACAGATGTGAGCAATACAGGGTAACCAAGGCTGATGGATGGTCTGGAATAAACTTGATTGTCAGTAGTTTCAGGGACCTACTTTTACCTGTTTGAATTTCTATGTTAAAATAGTTGTTTTATCAATACAGTATTTGGTCATTTACATACCAGATCCACATAACAGTATGAGTAGATTTTGCTTAAGAATTTGCATTGTTCAGACATATACTTGACTAAAATATTTTTTTTGTACTTTAGTGCCATTTAAAAAAAAAAAAAAAAAAAAAAAAAAAAAACCATCACCTTTGTCAACAAATTATTCTGTCTTTTATGCGTTCTTTGTGCTCCACTGGACATCAGATTAACTATTAGAAAAAAAGAGCAGCTAGCCCATAAATGCAAACCCCTCTGCTCACTTGCCTGGATCCGTGTGAATACATGAGCAGATAGAAGTGTGGGCGTGGGGCTGTGCTGCTGGCACCTTCCCAGGTGCACATAGCCCTGGGCAGAGTCTGCTGGAGGCCCATAATGTTTGTTTACTTCACCGCTCCACACTGAGTCCTTCACACTGGCTCTGCTCTGCCCAGTGAGCTGCAGTCCTTTTGATGCCTGTGTCTCCTGCACCACTTTGGGTTTGTGGTTATGGACAGTCTACTACACATCCATCCACATGTCAGCAGAAGACATTACCAATGCAAACCAGAGGAGCCACAGCCGGGCTCAGGGCTACAGCACTGGCTTCTATTCCTCTTTGTCTGCTGAGAGAGTCCAGGTGGGATTTGGTGCAGGAATCTGAAATGGAAGCACCAACTCAACAGAGACCAGGCCGACAACAGCCAATGTAATGAATGAGATGCTTTAGGAGCCACAGTCATTAGAGTCAGTGCACAGTGTCACATATAATGAGGAGGTTCTTCTCAGTTAATAAAAAAAACACAGGAGATCTCATATGAACCTGGATTTAATAAAACAAATACATGAAATATCCAGAACCCACGAGCCTGGTGGACTAAGCATTGAATCTGCTGAGATAAAATTAGCATTAATAGATGGCAATGCAGCAGGTCAGTGGGATGTTGTCATTGATTCAGGTGTAAACAAATAGGTCTGAATAATAAAACTGTGCAAAGAGAGTGCACAATCTGTAGTCGTTATTCACTGATGCATACAGAGCTACACGCGGTCTACAATCTCTAGCTTTTCTCTTGCTTTCACCTTGGTAACAGAAAGTTGTGAATGAGGGTACAGTGGCCTATTATGAAAGTGCATACCTCTCCCAAGACATTTCCATCCCAGTTTCCTGAAAGCTATCAAACTGTAATCTAGATCCGGAATGGTGTCATTTCCAAAAAGGAACATGAAAAAATATCTCTCTTCAGTGCACATCATAAGCGGCAATTTTCTTTTGGGTGTATGCATTTAAATATTTGACATTTCACTAACCTTGGGATGCACTTTTGGCCAGCCACTACACAGGGATCTTGGGGCAGTGGGGTGAGGGTTGAGCTCCACATGTTGTGCTGTATGCATTTATTAAGATTGCACCAAAGTTGCATATCTCAGATTATCTCTAAAGCTTTTTCATTTTTTACGAAGCTGTAAGCAAAACACATTCCATTTCTCTTATCAATAAGTAAGCCGTTCCTTTGAAGGTGTACACTGTATATTTCTGTATGTCAGTGGTGTTTTGCGGTCTCCATTGCTCTGTCTTATGAATGATGCGTTTGAGGGAAATCTGTGAAAAGCTGATGGGTTTGGTTTGCTCTGCTTCACTGAATCTCCCATTAACCCAGGTCTAAATGCAGGCTGCAGGGAGCGGAGTGTGTCGACATTCAAACAAGGTTTAGAGCCATTAAGAGAGATTTGAACTGAAGAAAACTGTGCCAGTGGGAAAAGGGGAGTGCCCCAGCAGAGGAAGGGTTACTACAGACAAATGAAATTACCTGTAAAGCTCAAAAGCTCTTATGAAGTATTACTGTCCAATAAAGAAAATGTTTTTGCTTCTTTTAACCCCTCATGTCACTGATCATAAAAAATGTGTCAATATAAATTTTCCTGAATAAACTATGAACAAGGACTTAATTCATAACATACAAATAGTTTGTGAGCAAATGCTCCTTGTGCTGATGAGGTGATTTTTTAAAATGTATTAGATTTGTTTTTTCTAAAAAAACAAAAAAAAACAAAAAAAAAAACATTTAAATGATGTGCAAGCTACAAATTGTTATACACTGAATGGTACATTGATTGAAAGAGTCACAGTCTATAAATATCTTGGCTTGACGGAAATGTATCCTTTAAAATACATATCTCAGAATTATATTAACAGTTAACAAATATATAAAGATTTTTTAATCAACCTTTCTTTCTTATACCAGTTAATGGATTTAAAACCCATCACTCTCCAAAGCAGGTCAGATAGCCTCGCTATCTGTCAGAAGAGAACAATGTATGAAATTTATTTATAAGGAACTACTTTATAGACTGCCTGAATATCTCACTTGTTGAACTTTGATATGCAAATGTTTAATACATGGTGTATGTCTAAAAACTGGCAGCACTAGAACTGAAATGGAAAAAAATAAAATTAAAAATATGCTTGGTTATTTTGCCTCTCAAAAATGGAATATATTTCAAGGACAATCAAAACTGGATACACTAGTGCCACAAATGTGCCTTAATAATCTAGTGATGAACATTTAGAATCACACTTCCAACTGTTTTTAATATTTGTTTTGTATTTTTCTGTATTTCAACAGGGCACCTGGCTTGTCTGACTGGTTGATGGCACCTGTTTGCCCTGCCTGTACTAAACCGAGCTACACCGAGCAAGTGTCCAAGACCATTAGGTTTAATTCCCTGTTAATCCAACTGTGGAACTTGATCACTTACAAACACATGACATCTGAAAATGTTTCTAATTAGCGAGAAAGCTTGTTTCTGCCTCTACATGACCTAATTAGTTTTGTTTGACAGTGTTAATTGTTTTTGCTAAATCACGTACTGTAAGATGATCCAGATGAAAATTGTTCTCTTTTCATATTGCTGGACGTCTTCAGCCCCACGGTTTATGCATATTAATCAGCAAAGTCTATTCAAGCCGCAAATGTTTGTGCAAGAGACAATCTTTGAAGTGATTCCAGGAACACAACAGGGAGCCGGAACACGCCCGCTCAAACAAATGTATTGAGAGGCCATTTTTCTTTTACTTTGGAAGTCTCTACTTTTATCCTGGTTGGATGAAGTTGAGACAAATGTTGCGTACATATGATTTGGTGGTTTATTCGCGCTCCACAGAGAAAACCAGAGGAGCCCCACATTAACAATGCAAATGCCTCAGTGAGCACTGGGCGATGATCTGTATGCACGCCTTGCGCTGCCATCCACAATGCTGTCTTAAATAAGTAAACAAACGTGTTGGGCTTAAGCTGCATGCGAGGCTCTCATGAATACTGGATCCAATCACCTTTTAAAATGCAGATAGCCGTGGCCTTTACCCTTGACATTGTAGGAAGAGCAAGAAGCCAGAGATTTACACTAGTGAGCTGTGTGATGTGATTTGCGTTAATACGAACAACAGCTCACAAATCTTCACAAGGCCCAAAGGTGCAAAGTGCTGACATCACAGGGCCGTACTCAAATGGCTCTATGCCTTTTCTAGCAATCTCGGTCCCTCGATCACTTAAGCACCAAATCAATGGCATATTCCAGTACGCGACATACTTCAAACAAGAGAACAGATACCGCTCTGAGTTCTACTTTGTAATGTTGTCATGCGTAACTCGTGTCCCATGATCTGCAAGACAAACAATCAGATCTTAATGTGATTGAAACATGCATAAATATTGTGTTGTTTCCCATTCCCAACAAACATGGGGATGAAACTAGTAATTAGCAGTGGAGCCATTAGTGTCATGGTGCAGCAGAGTCAAACTTACTGAAAATGATTCTTAGATAAAAAAAAAAGTAAAATAAATAAAAGTGAAAAGTGGTGAAGGTGAATGTTCTGAGAGGGAATTTTCTGGAAAAGGCAAGACTTGATCTTGTTATAACTGGAAGGAACTTGAGGGAATTGCCAGTATATAAAAAAGTGTATAAATACCATACTGAACTTGAGTACTGCATACTTGTAGAAAACCAACCAATATTTTAGGTTACCAGGCTATTGGAAATTGAGTTTTATCTATTTATATGTGAAATACTGAGGACTTTTTCCCATTCAAAAGATAAAATATTTTGTTTTGAATTGTTATTTGCAATGGTAACTCTGCTAGAATTTGGGGACTTTAAAACCTATGGATTGAAGCAGAATTTCTTCCTACCTTCCACCTTTGATCAAAACCTGCCTGTTGCCGAGGTTACACGCCAAATAATTTACACTCTGTTACACGAACCTGAGTTTTAATTTCAGAATATTTCTTCTCAATGACAAACAGACTGAGGCAAGATCTGAATGGAAAAAACCTCAGTAACCTCGAAAGCCTCCTGGCAGACAGCGCAGCAGAGGGGGGAAAAAAAAGAACAACCTTACCTTCAGCTCACTGTATTTGCTTATTTACTAAGGCAAGAAACACAACAGATTTGGTGCGGTGCCAGTTTTTCTATGGGTTTAGTCAGAGCACGCAGAGTGAGATCAAAACTGAATTATTGATTGAGGCGCATTCACGGATCAGAGAATTCAATTTGGGACAATTTGCATTTTGTTGAACAGAACCAGGATGTTTCTTTAGGAGTACAAGTCTTAGTTCCTGTCTCTCTCCTGTCTCTTTCTGCACCAGACCTTTTGCCTGAAATCAAAATGTAAAGGGGTAACACATGCGCAACATCTGCTGTTTAGAGAGATAGACAGGAAATTGGAAGAAAATTAGTCCCACGGGATATGACAAGTGTGTAGTGTAAATAAAACAGACGGTACAGTTTGTTCTCAGAATAGTGTCACACCTAAAGCTGTTTTTGAGAAAGGATTTCGCACCCATGTTCAGTACGAATGTGAAAAAATGAGTATTGCATTTCAGAAATTGCTGCATACTTTCCATTAAAATGTTATCAATCGCCAATCTTTTTTCAAATGATCTACAAAGACTACAAACACCCATAAAATTTAATGTTTTCTGTGCATGTATTACATGAAAAATATTATCCTTGACTTACAATTTCTGAAACCATGAGTAAATGTGCTAATAATAGTTTTACGAAAAGCTTTGTAACCTCAAATAAATAAATCTGCTAATGGTGAAAAGATATGGAAGTCAATGAAAGTCCAAGGTCAACCAGAGGTGTTTTAGTTTTATTTTCTAACCAGACAAAGTAGGAAATTTGAAGTAACTCTCACAGCATCCCTTTGGCTACTGCTGGGAGCTGGATAGCACTGTGATGGATAAAGTCACTTGCTAACACCAGCTTAATTTGATATCTTCCAACTCCTTACAGCGTACTTATGGGCTTACCATGTCTGCCTGCCACTTCTTGGTTCCATGTTCTCATCTGCTCCAACATATTTTTCCTGTTGCGGCTGAAATGGATTTGATCATCTGTAGTTACTCTTCCAGAGGTATTATCCTCTGCTGTTTTTTATCAGTATATCAACCCAAAAACATGTACAAACAGGTAAAATCCTCCATTTAAAGTTGTCCTGGCCAAACGTAGCACAAGATTTGGAAATGGGAACCCAAGTGAATCTTCAAAACGCTTTACCACTCACTAATTCACACGCATATTCATACAATGGAGGAGAGGTGGGTTAAGTTTATGTCGAGACTGCGATTCAAACGACCAAGTTTCGGATTAGCGGACAAACACTGACTAACTACCAACGGAGCTACTGTACCACTGGGATGGTGTTACTAACCGTTTCCTAGGATGAAAGGAAGATAGTATAAAATAAGTTGATTTTTTAATGTTGGGACACATCAACAAAAGGAGGCTCTACGAGTACAAAATTCTAAATATAATGCTAAACACAAAAGATCACGTTTCTCCGTTACAGGTTTAAGTCCAAAGTTCACGAAAGATTCAATATTCAAAGTCAGTAAGGTGGCATGCCGATCAGCAAACAAAACCAGGCAGCAAGGGGTGAAAGGGGGCAGGTCCTTTTAAACTGGAGTGGGTACAGGTGGAGGGTGACGATTGGCCGGGCCTCTGATTGTCCCTCCAATCACACGTAGAGGGGGGCTGTCAATCAACTGCCAGCTGCGGGGCACAGCAGGATAGGGTCAACCCCATTAAGTTACGAAATACAGTTGAAACAAGTGCAGTAGATGTTTAGTTTTGACTGTTTTGTTGAGGATGTCTCTGTGCTAGTCAAACAAACCCACAGCCTCTTTTTGTTTTATGTGGAGAACCTTCACAGCTGGAGGGTTCTTCACGCTTTGACTTTACTAAAGACGAAAGTAAAGTCAAAGCGGAGAGGCATGCATCACTCGTTTGTATGTGACTTTGAGCCAAAATGGCCCCTGATTCTGTTTATCCACATCTCACTGTCAAAATAAAATCAATCCCGGCCTATCACTCAAGTCGACAAACATTACAACAGTGTTTTTCCTGCTCGTGTGGTGTAATGCCGTCGTCGGTTTTGCATCAGAAATTGTGTTCTCACTTACACCACGGGTACGACGGCATGGTAAAGTAGGCACAAAGTGGATGATTTTTATTCCCTCCCACTCCTTTTAGACGATTTTTTTTAAGCATCTGTCAAAGAAATCACATTTTTAAAAGGAATTTCACATTTAACTTTGGCTGAATCGTATGAATATAGTAGTGATGGAAACAGCCTTGGTTAAAAGTAAGGTCAAACTGTTGCTGGTGACAAAAGAGACAATTAGAAAGTTTCAATACGTATTCACCGTATCAACATTTTTTTTTTTTTTTCCCTTTGTAGAGACAGCAGCCTTTAATCCTGAGTCTTGTTGTCACAGCAGGGAAGACATTAAGCATTCACCGGCTTCATTAGAATTTAATTTCACTACTGGCTTATCTGAACAAGGCTAATACAGCATTCAAAACATGAAGTGAACAACTTAAAATGCAGGTTTGATAGGTTCAATTTGTCTTCCATCTAAAGACAAAATTCAAAGAGTGAAATCACACATCACTAAGAATCTTGCAAAAGTGACGCACTGTTCAGTCTCTGCGAGTTAGTGATGTTAAGAATGGATTAGTGCCATGATCTTTTCCTGAGGCAGCAAGCATAAAAGAGAGTATCCACCTAGGGAATTGTTTCTCAGATTTGTTTACTTCATTTGGGGTGCTCTTATCAACTCAAATACTCTGATTTCATCTTGTAATTGGATTTCCTTGAGTACATTTACTTACTTACTTAGGTCTTTCGTTCTACTTATACTGTATCTGTTCTCCATACACACTGCGCCGTCAGTTTTCAGCGGGTCATCATAGGTTTTGATCAGTTTCCCTTTCTTTCTGTGCTTTTGTGAGGGTTCCCATAGGATCACCCTGTTTGTTAGAACCTTCGGACGTCGATGGCATGAGCTGCGTCTCCCATTCTTCTAGCAGCAATTTTTCTAACTGATTGGTGGAAGGTCTTTGTATGGCGTTGAGTACTATTATTTCCGGATTTCCTCTGTTCACTTATTCTGGGTTCTCTGATTTAAACACGTATAGGCATTACAAGTTGATAATTTAGATTTTTGAAGAGGGCGCCACTGAGCCATCTTGTAACAGATTCCTGGTAATTTTATGTATAGTAAATTTAACCTCATTTTGGTTGCATAATTCTTCATGCATGTTTAAGTTCTCAATAAATAAAATGAAATAAAAATAATAAAATAAATAAATCAAGAGAAAATGTAAAAAAAATAAATAAATAAAAATAAATAAATAAGATAAAATAAATAATAATTAAATAGATAAATAAATAAATAAATAAAAATAATAAATAAATAAATAAAATCAGTAGATGGTCATGGCTCCAGCTGCATCACATAAAAGTCATCTGAGCGGACAAAGCTTCTCTCCATCAGCGTTTTTCAGGCCTCATTCAAAACTGGACCTAAAGTCAGAACACAGAGTCAGCCATCATCAGTCACTGTGGTAGAAGGGCTGCTGTGGTCATGAGAATCACAATGGGGAAGATGAGTTCACATTCACTCTTATCACTCAGAGCATGGTGGGACGCCATGTGCTGTTTTCGAATGCATTTGAGCCATTGTATTATTCAAAATATCTTCCGAAAGTGTCTACTGCCACTATGTGTCTCTCAATGGCAAAGTTATTCAAAGAAGTAACTCTAGACTTTGGCCTTAATGAAGCGTGAACAAAGACTCCTGGGTTAAAGGGTCTGAATTAAGCTACTCCTGCCACAGAGTAGATAATGTTTGCACTACGGAGTAGCGAAGTAGCAGTAGTTTTAGTAGTGTTTGATTTGTTGTAACTCTTCCACTTCAAATGCGTCAGATTCCATGTTTATCTGCCTCAGTACTGATCAAAAGCAAACGAATATGAATAACTGAAATACAATGTTGATGATTTGATGATCACTTCAAATATATGTGAGGAACAGAGGAGATCAAGGGCAAATGAAAAGTCTTTACCTGCTTTGTCTCCAGGGCCATCGAGGGTCCTTCAGCCAACTAGATTATTCCAGAGACGTGACACAAATCGATTAGCGCACGGCAAAGTGAGTGCCCCCTTGTGGATGTGTGTGTGAACAGAAAACACTATTATGGGAGACAAGGGGCCGCTCTGATGATGCAGAGAAATACAGAAAATGGGCATATGTTAATGTCTAATCATTTAACACTTGAGTGGTCCTTCAGGTAAAGCGGTTGATGTAATTCAGATGAAAATAGGGTATTGGTTGGAGCCCATGCAAAACAGGTCTGTTTAGCAGTGCATATGACTGAAAGGTTTTTATTCTGCACTCTTCTACTTCAATTTTATGATTATTATTTATGTTTTGATTTGTTTGTATGGTGATTTTGATGTATTTCTTATTCTGTAAAGTACTTTGAATTGCCTTTTGTATGAATTGCCTTTTTACAGGGTGAATGTGGCGCAGTCAGACCATAATGCATACACAAAAATAATTGGTGGGTAAATTCTTCCTCCTCTTTCGCCTCAGCAGAGTTGCCTTATTTTGATTCCACAAATGTTGGTGTGTTGCTCCATACGACTGGATTTCACATCGACAAGTCGAGAGTCTGTGCCAAAATTCACACCACTGGATGATGTATGGATTGACTTGATGAACTTTTGCTCTCCAAGTAACACATTATTGAACCTCCAGTGAATTACAAATAGACAGTGACTTGATTCAGTGTCTGTGCCTGTGATGGTGCAACGTTTGAGGCGATGCCATCTGGCCTCTGCTGCAGATGCTGTTGCGTGTTTTGTGTAATTATGAAGTTGAAAAATTATGCACATTAGCTCTTGTCATGTACTACTGTTTTGGAACTGGAATTGGGATGTTTTTTGTATTTTTATTTTTTTATTTAATGCAAGACAGACAAACATAGGGACCAGTCATGTAAAGTGGTTACAAGTGGTGATAAGACTTACCAAGACATAACATAGTTTGTAGACACAACAGCTATTTACAATTGTATTTGACAAGTTTGTGTTGTGTGTGTGTATGTGTGATATTTCCTTGCTTTTGGAGGGATTAAGGTGGAAACGGCAGAGAAGCATGCTAGTACTAGTCATTCGTAACTGAGAAAAGAAGATATAGAGAATCTAAATGTGGGGGAAATAAAAAAAAAAAAAACGAATTGGGAAAATCTAAAGAAATCTATATCAGCACAACACAAAATCCTGCTCAATTTATATTATTGTATGCATATCTATTCCAGACAAATGTTTGATTTTGAGTTAATGGTTGGTTGGTATATTTATGGTCATATTTAAAGGGCTCATATGACACTATATTATGATCTATGGTATAATCATCACAAACATACCTGGAGTTGTGTTTTGTTTCATTCAAACATGTTTAACACACAAACCCTGCATATTTAGGCTGTGTTCTTCTCTCAAACTGAAACCACTCTATTCCACCTTGTGATGTCATGTGGTGATACAGGAAGTGCTCCACTGTGTTTTTAAGCTCCCTACATCTTCACTAGAATCATTTGGATAATTTCAGCCCTGAAATTGGCTATCTCTGCTCAACAAAAGGTAAAAGGAGCTGTTGAACTTGAAAACTACAGCTCCATGACATCACAAGGTGGAACAGAGCATTTTGAGCTTTGGAGATGTAGACAGACTAATAATAAAGGATTACTCAGACACGTGTGAATGAAACAAAACACAACTCCAGCTGTGTTTTTGATGAGATAGCAACATTCTAACATGGTTTAAAGCTCACTGTATCATTTTTGTAACATAGGACCTTTAATAATTAATGAAGACACAGCCAGATGCCCTTCCTGCTACAACTATAATTCCTAAACATTAAATCATTCATTGTACACTTACATTTTACATAATGTGCATAGTATAAAAAAGTCAAATTCACACAACTGATTTGTTTCATTTTCAATCTAAAAATTGGCTGTAATTATCCATGGCAGCTATTTCATCTGCTGTCTTCAAAAGATATAGGATTATTTAAATGAATCTGGCCGAGCTGCTCCACTGTCACTGTATATCTATTTTTATAAAACACATTTGACACTTCAAAGATACAACAATTTTGAAAATGTCTGCTTTACTGTTTAGGAAGAAATCTGTGTTTATCGTAGCTGTCTCTATATCTGTCTAGTGAAATGTCGGAACACTAAATGGCCAGATATGAAGAGAAGCCCATCCAATATTGTCCACCGGTGTTAAAAAAATGTAATCAGATTTAGTCAGCAGGGAAATCCTCTTGAAAACGATTGCATTGTGATTTTATCTTGTGTAGAAAATGTGTTTTGCAGATGAAGACATTGAAGGATCATAAAATCTTTGATGGTAAGTGTTATTACTTTTTCTCCAGAGAAATAGTGGCATATCATAACAAGGCTGATGCTATCTCGTTGAGTGATGCGCACAAGCAAAAACTATCTTACACTTGATCCTGCTCCTGTCAAGGCAAGACAATAGTGTTTGATAAATGACACACAGAGGTGATTGGTCAGATCTGACACCAGCAGTCTCCTCTTTTTGTGGGCAGATAAGGAGATTATATCCATGCATGTCCAGACTTATTCTGTCATTTCATCTGGGATTATCCCGATTCACTTACAGAAAATGGGATTTCAGAGGCTGTATACTTGAAGCTGCTCGGGCATGCAGAATGTCATTTTTGGTAGAGAATTGTGCAACGTTTGAAATGAGCTGGACTTTCCTTTTAAAAGTGCCATTTGAAAAGTTAAGTTTAATGCATGTTTATAGCTCTATATCTAGCTCTGAATTTTGGGCAGGTGTTGCTTAATTAATCTATATTAAACATTTGAATTGACACATCAGCTCGGTGCACATGGAGACACATCATGATTATACAAACTCATTTGGGAAAACATCCATTAATCTTCACTTAACCAGTACAATTAGCCTCACCCCTCCAAACATCTGCTTTACCCTCCTCCCTCAGCCACTGGCATATTCTGCACTAATTACAGCTTATTTGAAACTGTAAGTCCAGTGAAGTGATGTGTACTGAGCTGTAGGGCTGTGTGAAACGACATCCCAGGACAAGGAGAGTTAAGTGTGATCAGCATGGACAATGAAGTTTATAGGTGGACAAAAGTAGAACAGCAGACTAGGCAAATTGATAATACTAAAAAAGTTGTCCAAGAAGGGTCTTCCAGCTTTACCACACCACAGACATTTGGTTCTGCAGAGAGACATGGCCTCTTCAGCTTGGTTTAGGTATTCCTTGGGGCCTACACCAGGATGGACTTCACCTCTCGCTTCTCTGGGGGAGGCATCCAGAGCAGAAGCCCAAGCCACTTCAGCTGTTGCCTCTTGGTGTGGAGCAGCTTTACTCTGAGCTCCTCCTGGGTGGCATTGTTCTTTGAGGAAGCCATCAGCCACCAAGCAGAGGAAAGTTATTTTGGCGTTTTTATGTGGGGTCTTGCATGTTCAGTCCCGACCCACAGCTCATGACCACAGGAGACAGGCTGCAGCATCACACAAACAGCAGAGATGAGATCCGGTTTTCTCTTTTCATTTTCAGATCATACGACAACAGGGTCAACTTTGTCCTTTGGCCTCAGAGTGTCCTCATGCCATGTGCACTCATCTACGCCTCGAATTCACTTCTGGGACGATACTTGCATAAATTAGGCTACTTATCAGCCAAGTTCTGGTTTCTGCACACCATGCACCTTTTACTTTTTTAAGTTGTCCTTGTAAAATTTATATTTGATGTAGTAAAGTGTATTATAATTCTTCCCTCTAACAAGAAACTTTTCATAGTCCATCATGACTCATTCTCAGAGGTCCTGGAGGGGACGCACGCTGTTTTTTGTGACTGTCCTGTTTTTAGATAAAGTTCTAAAAGGGCATCAGAAGTTTATTTTGACACCATGTTCCTTTTTCCTGGGTGTCCCCTGCTACAAAAGCCTTGAGACGCTCCACTGGTGAGAAATAGTAGTAGCGAAATTATCCCATGTTTGAAACTATTACTCTTTTATTATTTGTATATATGCTGTGCTTACGTGTCCATTATAGACAAACTGTGACTATAGCACAGAAGTCCCACGCAGAAGAAGAAGATACATGAACTATAACATTGTAACTTTATTCCACTTACTATTTATGTTTTATCCCGCTCTTTTTGCTGAGCTGTGTGTTGTGAGCTCTAGACAGCAGTAGATTACTCTCTAAGACGTAACTAGACTACATGTGCTGTAGGATGGATGTGATCTCTCAGAGGTGGGAGCCCCAGGGAACAGATGACCAGCCTCTGTGTCTTTGTGCTTTAGGTAAGTGCAAACAAACGGTCACTTCAGCAGGTCGGCCGCAGGCTCTGGACACAGTAAAGCACAATATAGGGCCTCAATCCACAGTGGTTTAATATCCACTCTGTGACTCAGACTCATGAGCTTTAAACAGTTAATGCTGCAATAAAAGAGATCAATATACTTATAGTGGTGTCTGAATCTGTGATCAAAACAATTCTTTGAAAAATAACAAGTTGGTCAAGATTCTGGGAGGAATTTAGGGATACAGAATATCAAATACACGGTAAGTTTCTGTTTACAATAACAAAACTCCTACTTATGCTTGTAGAGGCAGATATAAATTGTGGCAAACTTCAAAATCTGTTCTGAAATGTCAAAGAGAAGTAACACAGGCTCAGCATTGTTCAAACACAAATAACTGAGGTAGGACTTTTTTAAGTAGAACAACATTCATCACCACCAAACACGGAGCAGTCTGCAGCAGATCTCCTGAATGAATATGTTTAAATAGTAATAGAACTCCTGACATTCTTCTCAGTGGGTACTACGCACTGAAACTGCACCTGAAGAAGTCATAACAGCACATTTATCAGGCTCTGTCAAATGAGCACCAAGAAATTCCTAAAAACGCTTTCAAAACATTAGCTACTGAATGCAGCTTGGGCAAGACACTAAATATTCTGGATCAGCCATGTGAAAATTACAGTTTGACAGCTGTGATCACGTGTTATAATGTGTTTTTCCTCACCACAAACATACCTAGAGTTGTGTTCTGTTTCACACACACATACTTAACAGTCAAACCCTGCATATTTAGAGTAGAGTTCTTCTCTCAAACAGAAAACACTCTGCTCCACCTTGTGATGTCATATGGTACTACAGGAAGTGCTCCACTGTGTTTTAAAACTCCATACACCTTGACTATAATCATTCAGATGATTACAGCCCTGGAATGTCCAATCTGTGCTGAACTACAGGTAAAAGGTCGCTGTTAATGTGAAGCTTGTAGCATTTTGAGCTTTGGAGATAGACAGACTAATAATGAATGAAACAAAACACAAATCCGGGTTTGTCTTTGAGGAGATAACATATAACATGGCTAAAAGCTCCAGAAGAGTCCATTGTGTGTGATGCACGACCTTTACACTTGACATATTCAGTGAGGCATGCACTCTCTCTCACTCTTATTATTCTCTAAATTATATTAACTACATTGCTTATTGAAATGAGGTATTACTTAGTTTAAATATGTTGCTAGTGGCTGTGAAAACATTAAATTGTGAGAATAAAGAGAAGAATGATTGGTAAATGGCAACAAGCCCTCCCTCTTGAGGTGTGGTGGTGCATATTGATTTGTGTGCACTCTTGGGTCTCTTTCATTTCATCTGGACTCTCATTAGAGCTGATGTGAGGCAGCTGGGGCCCTCTCTATTTCACACCTGGGGTTTGCTTTTGCCGTATGAGCCATGATATTGCGGTTGGGCAAAATCCAGGAAGTCGGCCTGGAAGATATTTAGAAGTGCAGCGTCTCCTCATGGCCCCAAATAGCTCGCGCCAACAGGGATCTCTGATAGCCTCAACACAATTACTAACCCCATCTCAACTTTGGAGTGATGAAAAACACCATTGTGACCCGGATGAATGTCATATTTTCAAGTGCACTAAACTATATTTTCGGAGAGAAGGTGTACGCTTTGCTGTATGAGACTGAAAGTATGCCGACACACTAAGCAGATGAAAGCAACGCCAAGATCGAAACTTCCTGTTCGTGGAGTGCAACAGTAGGCGCCCCTCTGCGGTCACATGTGGGCCTGTCCTGTGAGCTCAAAGGACACAGCTGGAGAGGATTCCACCCCTCCACTGAACTCACTTACGACTGAGATTGAAGTGCAAACAAATGGATTATGGATAAAATAGCAGTTTAACTTCCACTGCACCTGAAGGTCAAATCCTTTCCTGCGCACAATCTATTCTCCACCTATCCCTTTGTGCTCAGTCCTATTGTCCTATTCTGCTCGATACTCCTACAGCTTTATGTTATATCATATCTGTTGGACAATTTTGAAAAGATGATCGATTTTCCTTCTCACATGTTCGAAAGGTGGGGTGGTTACTGTGTTCTTCTGCGACAGGTTGGTGCACGTGAAGACTGAACATTTACACAAATCAACCTACTTAATGTCATGCTTCATTTAAATGAATGGGATTCTTGATTAACTGGAAGTGCAGTTTAGTAGCATTTAGAGGCAAAAGAGGCTGGGGTGGATTAAGGCCAATATAAGTTCATAAAATGTAATTAAACTCTGAAGATACTTGGAACCTGCAGAAAGAGCTGGAAAACCTTATAGTGTGTTGTTACGTAATGTAGGCTATTCAGTTGGAAATTTCTTTTGACAATTGAATGCACAGGTTTTGCTTTGATAACACATTAGCAACACATTTGAAAGGTATTACCTTTAGACACAGTTAGCTCTTTATGTACACATGCCTGAAGGAGAACTTATGCTAACATGGTCGAATTATAAAGTGTGACCGCTTATTACCGGGATATTGTGTTAGCTTATATAAATTCCCCATTTCACCATTACCGGTTGGCCCCAGGGCGGATGTCCTTTGCAATCAGGCCAAGAGTTCAAACACTCACCTCAGTATTAAGCAGAACAAGTGGCTCATTAATCTTCAGTATAATTACAATTCATTTGTACATGAGGAAGTCCATTCATGCCCTGTTTCAAATAAATGGGTTACAATTATCACTAAGCTCTTATTCAGACCACAGTGGATAAAGGAATATTTAATTACTTCACTTTAATGCAGATGTATTATCCCCCTAAGTTATTTTAGCTGAAACACTGTACAGTATCTGTGAGTTTTAACTGTGTGGAAAAATGTCTTTTAAGCAGCACTCAGAGCCGAAAGGAATGCTGGAGCCAGAAAGTCCACTGACACTTCAATAGCTTATTATTAGCCAACTAAATATAGGCTAATTTTGGCACAACCCACTTTCCAAAGGAATGACGCATGCAGGTTGCTTTTTCTTTTTACTTTCAGAGCTGATAACATAATTTCCCTTTAAAATGCCTAATCTATTGAAATTGACAACAATATTATTATAATATGTACTCTGAGCTTGTATTTCATCACCAGTCATGTGAGCAAATGCCCTTTTCATTCACTGCTGTCCCAGGTATCAAGGACATGGTCATGTGGGAAAATATATCCCACCTGGTAATTACTGTTCTCTTATTAATATATTGTGAGGGGAGTGTAATAAACATAAATAGTTTATAACATAAGTCAGAAAAGAGGAGTAAAATGGTTTCACAGTTTTAATTAACATGTCAGTGAATGCAATTAGGATGAGTGAAGAGCATCTGGTCCAATTTTAACACAATCACACATTGATCGTCAAAGTAGAAACAGAACAAATGGAAAATAACACCAAAACAGCCACACCTTGAAGTGATTAAACGTCATATCTGATCAAAGTGTGGTGTGCGGAGGGGCTGACGATGGAACATGTGATCCCATCACAGAAGTGGGTTTAGGTTTTACTCACACAGCAACAAAAAATATGTCTGCAATGAACAAATGTGGTATGAAGGAATAAGAATAGTACACAAAGAAATATCGATTAGCTCTCCATGTAGCTGGACTTGGTGTTGGAAAATGAAAATTGCTTCATTTTCCCCATGGTGTGATGAATGGCATCTGGGGAATAGTTCTAGTTGATAATAAAAGTCACAGTAAATAAATTGCATGTTTTATTTGCAGTAGCACAGATGATAAGGAAAACATGATAGATGATAGAAATAATATACTTCCAACATGTGCAAATATTTTACAGGTCACAATAAACACAACAGCACTAACAACTGCCACATCCGGGATCAGAACTGCACCCTTATTAAAACCAAGGAACATTTCAGAATTTTCCCATCATGTCTTTAACCTGGTCACTTTAAATCCTCCTGTGACAACCAAGCCCCATTAGCTGTTGATAATAAGTATCTTATCAGTGCATTACCTCACTGTTACTTAAGACAGTTCTGTTCTGCTAATTGATTTATGCAAATACATCAGGGACCCTGAGATATTAAACACTAATGAAAACCATAATGCGGATTAAGAAGGATTAGGCTAAAGTATATCTTCCATATTGCCAATGGGCAGGTAATCCCTTCATACATTATAATCCCCAACAGTGAAACCGCAACCTGTTTTTATCTTTTATTATGAATAATATAAAGAATTAATGGAAGTTTGTTTCAGTAAATACGTTGTTTTTTTTATCAACAGTCTGAAAAGGCCTTTGCCATAAATTCTCACCTGACATGGGCATAATTTATTTATTTAGGAGAGAATAACTAACTTTATCAATTTAAAACAATATATATTTGTACATATGAATTATTATTATTATTATTATTATTATTATTATTATTATTATTATTATTATTATTATTATTATTATTATTATTATTATTATTATTATTATTATTATTATTAATAATAATAATAATAATAATAATATGTCACTATATGGGTGATCCAACTGTTAAATATGACAGAAGAAAATGAATTTATGAACTCAATCTATCCTCTTCATCGTATCGTCCTCTAACAAATTTGACATGCCGTGCTGTTTTGAGCGTAGTGCTGGAGTGCCAGACACCAGATTAAAAGTTGAGCCGGAAATGAGACAGAAAGAATAACAGAGAAGTCATGCATCATTAGAAATGCCACAGTGAATTGTGTTGAACTGATATGAGCTTCTGCAATGGACTGTGCTCTGTCTGAGACAATCAGACATAATGAACAACACACTCACATCTGCTTAAAACAACAATATATGGGCTTCAGTGCAATGACTCCGCTCTCGTTTATTGATTATAAATGTGCTTAGAATGGCCATGTCCTTATCCGTAATTAAGTCACTAAGCATGAATCATTATGTAGTTATTACAAATGTTTATGTGACAACAGTAGCTCAGTTGGTACAAAGTTTCTCCACTAATCCAAAAGTTGATGGTCCAGCTCCCACAGATTAATGCTGTTGTTGTGTCACCCAACAGTGTCTTCGTACACAGGTTTATAAATGTGTGTGTGAATAGGTGAGTGGTTCCTTGATGTTCCTTTGAGTGTCTTAAAGGTGGAAAAGTGGTACAACCATTTAGAAAGTCTGGCCAATTGAATAGGTGATAATAGTTGTGAGGCCGGAGTAAACAGAGGACAAATAACTTATAGATTTTCTGTTCTGAATGATACAAGTGAGAGGAATTTGCAGGTCAGAGCTTGACAAATAAATTGCTGTGATTGCCACCAAACTTGTGGGAGAGCTGATTTGCAATGTTCCAGACACAGAGAAAGAGAAATTGGGATGCGATGGCTTGTCAGGCTGTATACAGGTTGCAACCTTGCAACTTAAATTTGACTTGCGCTTAGTTCCTGCATAATAAATGTCACTCTAGATCACATGTGTCAAACTCAAGGCCCATGGGCCAAATGCGGCCCGTCACGTCATTTTATGTGGCCCGCAACAAAGTAAATGAAAAGGTATGTCTTAAAAAGTTAAACAGCAATTTTTTCATGTCATTTTTTGCAAATCCATATGCAATATTTGTAACTTGAATAAGTAATAAATATAGAAACGGTTAATTAACAAGATTAAAAAATAGTTGTATTTATTTTACATTAAATTTGGTTACATTTAGCGACATTTATCTTACAGTTAGTTACATCTGGCCCTTTCAGAACAACCATTTTGTAGATGTGGCCCTTTGTGAAAAAGAGTTTGACACCCCTGCTCTAGATATTAACTTTTTACTTTATCTCAAATCCATGCCAGCGTACTTTAATATTATGTAAAAAAAAATGCTTTTGTATGTGCAGAGCCATGCGTGACCTACAGTGACAAACCCAGCTCCACCCGTCCACACTGACTCTGTGTCTAAAACATTCATGTGAGTGCGAGGGCCGACCCGGCGCTCCCCTGGTACCTCGCGGTCCTAATGGGAACGCATTATCACTTTGTCATTCCCGTGTCTGAAAATCCTGAAGAGTAACAGAGATGATGCACTAAGTTAAAAATAGAGGAAATGGACAAAACTGGTGTTGGAAGAAGGTTGAGTAAGCCAAATGAAAAGGATTTTATTATTTATCAATTGACCTGTTAGTTGAAATTAAAAGTTTTTCTGGTCATGTTATGTAGGCTGTGGTTGACTTTGAGGATAATTACAACTTAGACTCTAGACACAGCTTCATTTAATCAAACAGCATTCAAATAGTGCTGAAGTAACAAAGCTACAGATGTAATAATCACTCGAACATTTCTCTGAACCAGCCAGTCTGTTTACGAACAAAAGAAGAGCAAACTTAGAAAGCGGAGTAATAAAATCCTGGCTGAACAGAGGAGCAGTTCAGCCTTCTGCCATTACAGCCAAATACTGACATATGCCATCTCACAAACGACAAACAAAGATTCAGGATCTTTGAAGAAGAAGAGACAGAAGAACAAGGAGAAGAGACAGAAGAAGAAGAAGAAAAAGAAGAAGAAGAAGAAGAAGAAGAAGAAGAAGAGGTAGGAGAACAAGAAGAAGAGACAGAAGAACAAGAAGAAGAGACAGAAAAACAAGAATAGGCAGGAGAACAAGAAGAGACAGAAGAAGAAGAGACAGAAGAACAAGAAGGAGAGACACGAGAACAAGAAGAGACAGAGGAAGAAGAAAAAGAAGAGACAGAGGAACAAGAAGAAGAGACAGAAGAAAAAGAAGAAGAGAGAAGAAGAAGAAGAGAGCAGAAAAAGAAGAAGAGACAGAAGAAGAAGAGAGAGGAACAAGAAGAAAAGGCAGAAGAAGAACAAAAAGAAGAAGAAGAGGTAGGAGAACAAGAAGAGACAGAAGAAGAAGAAGAAAAAGAGACAGAAGAACAAGAAGGAGAGACAGAAGAAGAAGAAAAAAGAAGAGGCAGAGGAACAAGAAGAAGAGACAGAAGAAGAACAAGAAGAAAAAGAAGAGACAGAAGAACAAGAAGAAAAGGCAGAAGAACAAGAAGAAAAGGCAGAAGAAGGGCAAAAAGAAGAGGCAGAAGAACCAGAAGAAGAGGCAGAAGAACAAGAAGAAGAAGAAGAAAGCTCATAGATCAGTACAGAGCTTCTCACTGTATCCACTTGCAGCACTGGGAAGAAGTTTTTGTATTAAAGCATTTTCACGTTTGACTTAGCCTGGTAATTTATGTTAAATCAATTTGATCCATCAAAGTTAGGGAGACACTTGTGCCGCAGTAGTGATTTAAGAGTACTCTTATTAGAAGTTTAAAGCTACCATCTCATAAATTTATTAGATTTTTTTCGCCTGTAGATGGCAGTTATAAAACTTGATCTCCCCTCACCTGGTCTTTATTTAGTCTCACCTGTGCTCTCTGGTGTTCTTCTGTCAGACCAAAGCCGGCACACTCAGACTGCAGTAATGTAGATAGCATGTAGTGGTGAATAGTAAAAGCTGAAGTTAAATCTGTCAACTGGACAAAATGTTGTTGGTGTGAAGACATTACGCTGCTCTTCAGATCTGGTCAGATTGCTGGTGGACACTGCCTAATATCTATCTGAAGGGAGGAGCTAATTATACTATTAATGGCCTCCATTCAACCTTTAATGGTCCTACTGGCTCACCCTATTGTTCTCATTGTTCCTTTTGTTTGCTCTGGGTCTGAGGATGGGGTTATAGATGGGGGAGAGATTAGGTCTCAAGCCCCCATTTCTGTTTAAGGAAGGATTGTCTTTCCTAACTAAAAAAGCTTCTTTAAATTTACTTTTTGCTTTTTCTTAGGTTTCAGAAATACCTGTTATGATTATTTAACACTGCAGACTTGGTGCAGATTTCATCCTCAGCCTTGAAAGATTTTTTTTTTTTTTTTTAAGAGCAATTATGGCTGACTAGCAGATTCACTCCAAACAAGTACATTAAATGAGAAAATTGCCATAGAAAACGCATTAATTCCTGATTCAATTAAAGGACCCTCTCCATGGCAGGCCGTTGTTCAGGCTGATTAGATCTCAGAGCAGAGTCACTGTGGATAAATGGCTGTACAAAAGTGAAAGAGCTCGCACACATTAACAGGTTTGACTTGTACCACAGAACCAAAGCAGATGTCATGCTTTACAAATGTATTACTACCTCACTTTGACCTGTGGGTGTGTCATTAATAATGTGATAAATGTGTTTGTTTGGACTTTTATGAGACTTGGAACAACACAGGGCAAGGTTACAGTTAAATATATTTTTGGGCAAGCCAAAAAATGAATAAATAGATCTTTTGATATCGCCCCAAGATAGAGTAGTATTTTGCTGAACTGAATAAGGAGTAGCAGCATCAGCCTCATCCTTAGTAGTAGTAGCAGTAATAGTAGTAGTAGCCGGGTAGTAGTAGTAGCAGCAGCTGTTTTGGCAGTAATAGTATTATGATTGTATTCTTTGTAACAATGGACTGGAACACTGCAGACATGTGTAATCATCATACCCTTGTAA
Organism: Periophthalmus magnuspinnatus; assembly: GCF_009829125.3. Classification (NCBI taxonomy): domain Eukaryota; kingdom Metazoa; phylum Chordata; class Actinopteri; order Gobiiformes; family Gobiidae; genus Periophthalmus; species Periophthalmus magnuspinnatus. Next base: position 10,380,249 of record NC_047147.1, on the reverse strand, counting down.
TTCCAGTTGGATTAAACTGGATTTTGCCGATTTACCCACTGGGAAACCATGAACTTGTCAAAATAAATGTTTTTCAAAGATCCATTTGAAGCATAATTTTACTGTTTGTGTTAACTCATTGGATTGGAGAGTACTTTGCTTTATTTGCTTGTCTATTCTTCATCCCAGCATGCATTACATCACAATATTGAAGTGCAATTAATTAACTAATTGTTCTGCTCTTAAATGAGAAAGCCAACCTGGGGTCCTCTCTCTTCTGTTTTGTGTAAATAATGTTATCCATGAATAATTTCGTCTCCAGACTCATAAATCATTCATCGGGAGTTACACTGACGCTGCATAATCAGGTTTCAGGCATTTTCTGTTGGAGCAATCAAACATGGAGACAGTTGGAAACACACACGACATAGTGGGACATGAATCACTCAACATGTCGTTTTTGTTAGCTTGTGTGTGTGATGCTAGTGTAGCGGCGCGTGTGTGTGCAAACAGATGGGTGAGTTGCATGACAATGAACATACAGTAGGTGTGTAGAGTGGTAATTACTTCATGTGATAAGGCTAACAAGCTGTGAATGTCAATACGGAAAGACACACAGCTGTTTACTGCATCTGTGCAACAAGGACATTGACCAAAACTGATAATCGTGGTATTCATACGTAATTTAATAATAAATTATGTTCTTCTGATTACTGTCAAATATGCTTAGGATATTCCCCATTGGTTAATACATCCTCCACGCTCTAATATTTCGTTGGACGCCTTTAGCTTTGATTACGGCATGCATCCGCTGCAGCATTGTTTCAATTTCGCTTCTGCAATGTCACAAGATTTATTTCCATCCAGTGTTGCATTAATTTTTCACCAAGATGTTGGATTGATGATGGTCGAGTCTGACCACTGCACAAAGTCTTCTCCAGCACATCCCAAAGATTCACAATGGGGTTAAGGTCTGGACTCTGTGGTGGACAATCCATGTGTGAAAATGATGTCTCATGCTCCCTGAACCACTCTTTCACAATTTGAGTCTGATAAATCCTGGTATTGTCATCTTGGAAAATGCCCATTCCATCAAGGAAGAAAAAATCCATGGATGGAATATCCTGGTCATTCAGTATATTCAGGTGTCAGCTGACCTCATTCTTTGAGCACAGACTGTTGCTGAACCTAGACCTGACCAACTGCAGGAGGCTCGTACCTATTTGCTTAGTTAAATCCAGGTGGTGACTTTTTTTTGGCCAGACAGTGTATTTTGGTGTTTGATCACAAAGCCATGACTGGTTTGATTTTTTTGATTTTCAACTAATGGTGAGTGTAACTAACTATTGCTAGTGGGCGACAAATGTTAAAGGGACTTCTTTATGTTCAGACCATGTTAAAAGAAAGCTCAAATTTAAGTCTTGAAGTAAACTTGAGTAACATAACTTTAGACATAGCATGCCTCCAGTTAACTTCACCCTTCCACAGTCTTCAGTGGGTTGATAGTCACTTTTTGAGTCAGCTCAGTATAATTATCATAACTGATTTACAGCCATTACTGCGATGTCATGTCCCTGAGGAGCGATGAAATACCTTTCACAAATGTGTTCTCTGCACTAGCACATTCCTCACACCAAAAGACTCCACAATTGATGACTGTAATAGACATTCTGATTTGTAGTGCCTTTTTTACAACCAACTCTCCCTCACTTTCCATTTCCGCTGTTGAGAAATTGATGACTCTCCTCTTGAGCTTTGTTGATTTGATTGCTGTGAATGTGACTATTTCATGAATGTTGCTTTCTCTTCATCCCTGAGCGACTGTGAGCAGATGTCCGTGTGAATTCCTATTAAAAATCCTCTGTTCCTTTGACGCTTTTTGTCAACGGCTTTTCTTCCCCGAAGCCTTGTATTTTTTAAGGCCGGACTCCTCGCTTTGGTTTTCATTGGAAGGTTATTTGCTTTTTATGTGCCAGTTTCAGCGCAGAGACAGTGTCTCAGCAAAATAGTGAGGCAAAACTCACAATAGTCGTGGACACAATGCAATATCCCAGAGTCATGATTTTAAAGGTTAACTTTGATCAGATCTTTGTTAAGCTCCAGAGGTTGAACCTCACCACGTTGTCTGTTTTATGAACATGTCGCCAAACATCCAGGTTCTCATTTACTCTTATGCATCTGCATAGTGGCCGGCCAAAGACAAGGGATTTTTACATGGAGAGTGTGAAGACAAAGAGCTTCCCTGTTTGGGGCTGACAGCGCAGCCTTTGAGGGGACAGTCACATCCGTCATCGTTCACTCCTGAAATATTGTTATGCAGCAAACAGGTGGCATGAGTGGAATCGGTGCAGGTCCTGTTCACTACGTCTGAGCTGAGAAAAGTGGAGACACCTGCTGCTGCTGAGGATTCTTCAGGTTTTCAAGAAACACTGATGGAGATGTGAGTTACACAACAATAGAAATGTTTCTCTTCATGTGATTAGACAGACATATGTAAGTAGGTAAGAAAGTAAGTATATGATTTTTATCTAAAAACATTTAAGTAACGTGCAAGCTACAAATCTTTATACATAATATATAAAGATTATAATATCTTGGATTTTGGCTCGATGAAAACTTATCCTTTAAAAAACAAATCTCAGGTTTATGTAACAGTTTAAAATCTAAATGATAATTTTATTACAGAAACAAATATTGTATCCCAATAAATTACAGAACAGGGGTCACAGGGTGGTGAGTCTCTGCCTCAAGTGGAGGAGTTCAAGTATCTCGGGGTCTTGTTCACGAGTGAGGGAAGGATGGAGCGTGAGATTGACAGGCGGATCGGTGCAGCGTCTGCAGTGATGCGGTCGCTGTATCGGTCCGTTGTGGTGAAGAAGGAGCTGAGCCCAAAGGCAAAGCTCTCTATTTATCAGTCAATCTACGTTCCTACCCTCACCTATGGTCATGAGCTCTGGGTAATGACCGAAAGGACAAGGTCGCGGATACAAGCGGCTGAAATGGGCTTCCTCCGCAGAGTGGCCGGGCGCACCCTTAGGGATAGGGTGAGGAGCTCGGTCACAGGGGAGGAGCTCGGAGTAGAGCCGCTGCTCCTACACGTTGAGAGGAACCAGCTGAGGTGGCTCGGGCATCTGCTCAGGATGCCTCCTGGACGCCTCCCTAGGGAGGTGTTCTGGGCATGTCCCACCGGGAGGAGGCCCCGGGGAAGACCCAGGACACGCTGGAGGGACTATGTCTCTCGGCTGGCCTGGGAATGCCTCGGGGTCCCACTGGAGGAGCTGGAGGACGTGTCCGGGGTGAGGGAAGTCTGGGAGTCCCTGCTTAGACTGCTGCCCCCGCGACCCGGCTCTGGATAAGCGGAAGAAAATGGATGGATGGAAATTACAGGGAAAAAAAAAGTGCAAGCAACCTTCCTGTCCATACTGGATTATGGGGATGTGGTACATGCAGACTTCAGCCTCTGCTTTGAAACCGTTGGATCTCTGCCCTTCGTTTTATTACAGGTGATGGGTTTGAAATCCATCACTGTATTCTCTATGAAAAAGTAGGTTGGCCATCACTGTCTGTTAGAAGAGAACAGCACTGTCTGAAATGTATCTTTATGGGACAACTTCAAAACCTGTCACAGTACATCAGCTGATTGTTAGTCATTGATGCTGGAACATTTAATACCAGATCACATGACTGCATAAGGAAAAGCAAAACTGGATGTGTTGGTGACACAGTCGCAATTTAATAATCTGGTAACAAACCTTTATACACACTCCTGCTCCTCTTTTTAATGTTGTATATGGACTTGTATACTTGTTTGTTTCTTTCTGCTTGTATTGTATTTTAAACAGGGCGCCCATGAAAAAGAGAGCTCAAGTGCTCTCATTGGGTTTCCCTGTATAAATAAAGATACAGAAAATAAAAATGAACCAGTTCATATATAATTATATAATTGCACAAAATGGTGCTTTTGTTTACAGCAGTTTTGTTCATACCTGGCATTTGATTTACTGTGCACCCTTCATCCTCCAGTCGCTTCGTCTGTGTTTTTGTTTCTTCTTCGTGTGACCTTCGCCTTGCTCCTGGTATAAATTCGGGCTTTGGACCGCTGCCTCTTCCCTTTGTAAATCTAGTATTGGGAAGAGGTCAATCATCTATTGTAATCCCATGATTAAAGTATTCTTTTGTTTTGCATTTATTTGCATGTGCAATTATATTTTACTTGTATTTGCACTAATATTTTAATTTATTAGAGTATGGTGCCCTACATACATTTTCTGAGCCCAGGAGATGTTATTGCTTTGCCTAGAATATCCCAGAGTATGGCATTTAAATCAGCTATCTAGCATTTATTAATTTATAAGAAACATGCAAGGCTGCCTCTCCACAGATCAGATCTGTAACTTGAACTGGTGATGACAAATGTACTGTCATACTGTGGAATACTCCAGGTAAAGCAATAGCATGTCCATGGAGACAAGCAGGTGGTGTGCATGACATCACAAAAGTTACATAGTTCAGCTTTAATTCATTAGTGTGGTTTTGTTCACAACAAAGAGAGAGTCACAATAATAAACAACAGACTGAAAGTTACTGAACTTTTTATTATTATCTATAGAGCCTATTGAACTCTTGTGGTTTCTTGTTTACGCTGCAAGTCATTCCTTCGGGTTTAAATCTAAACAGGAAATCAAGTCGCTTCTGTCAGTGCTGTGAGGCGATGAGTCTGGTGCAGTTAATCAGTATTCAACAAAAGTAAAATGAGTCAATGTGAAATGCTCCACGTGTCAAACTGCCCGACATCTCAATTACCTCCGTGAGTTAGTGGCAACATTCCCTATGAACTTGTGCTGACTGCGTGGACATGTTGAATACTGGAGCCATATTCTCTGCTCCATTCATATTTCATGCAAACCTGTGATGCTTGCAGATTTGTCCCTGTGAACATGCTGCACATAAAACATATTTACAAACACACTTTAGGCTATAAGTATTTAAAATGAGTAATCGGCTCAGGTTAGAATCGTGCTCTTGTTAAACACTAAATAAAATCATCCTGACCGTTCTGTTCTGATACACCAATCAGATACACAAACCACATTTTTTGACTTATTTTAGTTCACTGAAAGGTTATAAAGAGGCTATGTTCACTACAGTAGAAGGTGAGTATTACAAACAAAGTAAACAAATGTACACTCCCTACTGCGTGCTACATACAAATGTGTTTACTACAGTCAATAAAAGGCCATCCAGAGCTAAATCAATATGATCTTTGAACATGTCAGCGCTTAACAAAACGGCCTTAAATCAAGACATATTGAACATCCAGAATACACATTTGGACCTGAAGACATTTGCCAGCTACAAGACAAGACCAGCATTTTCCACATGACTATTTGCTTGTACATCTTTACATTAGTATTTATATTGTTTGCACACATCCTCTACATGTGTTATAATGACTTAGGGCCTGTGTTTGTACGGACCACAGAGCAGCAGATATGTGTGCAGTCTATCCTCTCCTCCTCTGGCCTGTGTGAAAACTCAGAGTCACTGATGCTCGTCTTTCTGCTGGAGCTGCAGACACATGATGAATGCTGCAGGAAAGGTCACATAAATCCAAAGAGCTGCTTCCTGCCCCAATCCATATCAGATCTGCCGAGCACAAATGAGATTCTGAATGTTTAGTGTAATCAGATTTCATGTTTCGAATCCCTCTAATGCTCCTCCTGTGCTATATGACAGTTGGTACTTTGCATACACATGTGATTTTGGTTTGCTTCAGGCCCATAACTCCATTGTGCTGTGGCTCTGATTGCTGCTCATGACAAAACCCAACTGTGTGACCCAATCGAAGCAACTTGTTAAATAATGGAAATTAAATGTCTTTTAATGTGGTTAGTGAATTGTATGCAAACCACCACAGTGCACCATGGGTAATAATACATTCATTATGCTGTGTCTAATCCCCTGCAGCATGGGTCCTCTCACCTGCAATTTAGAATTTTGTGGACAGAATGGCAAATAATAAGAAAATTGAACTTTTGATGAAGCACAACTTGAGAATACACAATTGGTTTGTTTCAGTAATTGTTGGTGTTGGCGCAGTCCTTGGATGAAGTGTTCAAGGAGAGAGGCGGTCCACGGGGAACAGATCAGGAGTTAGGAAACACAAGCACACTCTCATTTCCATAGATGACTTGTCTGATATTGGAGTTGTTTCAGACAATTCATTTGGAGTCAAGGGTCATTCTCAATTTTGCTGGTGGCACAGTGTGGTTGGCTTTCTCACAGTAAGAAAGGTTCCAGGTTGTTTTGCACTACTATAAAAGTAGACGGAACCATGGATTAGTTCTGATTTAGACCTGGTTTGATATTGACCATAACTGATTTTTTTACAAAGCACCAAAACTTGTTTAAACCAGCTGACCGGACACATCACAGCAACATCACCTGACCACTCTGAGTAAAACCGCTAGTGAGCAGTCGAAACTGTCTGATATGAAAACAAACTAAACCTTGGTCTGATACAAGAATCTATTAAAATAAATTATTGGAAGAACAGATGGGCTTTATTGGACTATTGGCCCATGTGCAGATGTGTTTTATAATTTATATCTGGTTAGCCTTGGGTATATGTGCAATCTCCTTTAGTAGACTTTTAGTCCTATGGTGATTCTTTTACAGAAAATGCTCAGATAGCTCTTGTCTCTTTGTCCCTATTCAGATTTATCCTCAATAATCACAACACAGCAGGACGACATCACTCTCGCTGACACCACATGGCTCTCTGGAGACTTGCCTCACTTGATCTGGATGGCGGGCTGTTCTTTGCTTTTTGTCTGTTGATTGTAACAAGGGCCTCACAAATCTCCTGGAATTAGCACTAGTGTGAGAGAGTGAGTGCAGCACAGGCCCGAGAGAGGGATGTGATATAGAGGCTCATGTGTTTGGCTTTTAGAAGTTCTTTAGAGATACAACAGCTGTATGAGACAATTTAGGACAACTAGAGCACGGACAGTCCCATCACATTTGTCGTGAGAGTCTGAGCTCAGAGTCCACAGTGGGTAGTGAACAGGCTGCATCAACTGAAGTTAAACATTTGAATGGTTTTCACAAGTTTCTGAGTGCATGGCATTGAATGTCAGTGTCTGCAGAAAATAATAAAAAATGTATGCATAATGTATTCATGCTGGTTTTATAATAATCATCCCTGGTCACTGGCTCATGCCCATTACCCTTGCTGTGCAGCAGTGTTTTCTTTTTTGTCACAGACTGATGATGTAGCAGACTGTCTTCTTTTTTGCCATTAGTTGTATAGTCACAGGACCTTTAACCTCCTAGTGGTCCATTTTCTTTTCTACTTGTTTTATTTATCACTTGGAGTTATGGTTGTCTGTATCAAAGAGAAAAGTACAAAATAATTGGTCTTTGGGGAAGAGGAGAGCCTATGTCTGATTCTGTAATATCAAATGCATCAGAAGAAATACCTCTAAATGTACCACTAGCTCGAAATCCTTCAAAAGATCAGACTTTCTGCATGATTCATGGGTTAAATACAACCTATGGCAATATATAAAATTAACCACATTCTGTTTCTGATTCACACTGTATATACTGATTTCTAACTTCTTTTGGTTTGTCCTACTGGACTATAACAGTCCTGGTTTAGTTCTGGTCCAGTCCTGGTTTAGTACTGGGTTTAGTCACACTTAGGCTTGATGTGGTGTATGTGCATGTGTAAATGCACTCAGTTCTCCTTGGATCTTGGTCTGTTGATTATCATCACAAAGATTGTATTTGAGTGGATGTTACAGGGCTTATTGTGCAAAGTTTTATGGGTGGACTACAGAGAAACCTTGAAAGGCCCTGTTTTTCTGTTATATTGACTGTAACAAGTAGATTAGAAAAGACCAAAGGACCAATGCATTTTCATTTCACAAAGAGCTGACGGACCTCCCACTACAGGCGTATAGTCGATTCGTCAGGCATTCAGCTGGCTTTTCATGGGATTCTGCTTCCTGTTTTTAGGCATATTCTGTTGACTTTCATGACATTTCAACATTCAATAGAGAATATTTTGTTTTGAATTGTGAATTGCTATGGCAACAGGGCATATTTAGACAGCTGATTAGAGAGCAGGCGTGAATGATGATTTAATAAACAGCTCATGCTCAGATACAGGGACACATGTGTGGCCTATAAACCACTGAACTCACACCACCTCTCCTAAAAAGCGTAGAAAATCCACTTCTTTGCTCCTATAAAGATGGACCAGATAGGAATAAAAGAAGTAAAAATCCCATAATTCCCTAACAGCTGTCGGCAATTCTAGTAGTATTTTAAAGTGCTTAGGTGTATTGATTATTTGATTCCATGCTGACAGTGTGTTTGTGGTACATGAAAGCCATAGAATTACATTTGATATGGCCTGCTTTGAAAGGTTTAATGTTTGATATTATTGAGAAGCTGGAATGTACAAGAGAACTGTCCAATCGCAAGTGTTCATGAGGCAGAATAATTGAGAATAAAACAAGATTATGTAAAACTGGTACAACAGACAACAACATTTCTGCATAGTTTACAGAATGAAATGCTTTGTCAAGTCGCAATCGGATCATAATACTTACCTCATAGTATAATTAGTCCTATATTGCAATTCAATATTTAACTAACTATAAAAAAAAAATTGAAAGAAATACCTACACTTATGATCTACACTGCTGAACCCAATCATTATTTGCTAGAGATGTTCTTCTGATGCTAATTGTATCTTCTGAATGACCCTAAGGTATGAACAGTTGTCCACCTCAGCTCTATTATCCAGTGCCCCCGCTTCCTGTCCCTGTCCTCCCTTTATGTATAAGTACTATGGATTATTGATGAATGAATCAATCAAATGGGATTCAAGCCTTTATCTCAAACTCTCAGAGACCTCCCCCCTGTGCTGTAACGGACCCTGGACCACTCATTTAGCAACTAACAGAACAGTGGGTCTCTGAAGATATGATTGTGGTTGAATTAATGATGGCTGGATGCTAAAAATGTCAGTCATCAAAGCAAAGATGTGGGTATTGATTTGCACATTGAGATCAATGCACAGGTTACACTGGCGGCTGACATTCAGAAGACGTGCTTCACTTTCCAACATGAGCAGGAGAGGTGAAGTGAGGCAGCTGAGTACATCAAAGTCCAAAGACATTTAGGGCTAATGAATTTGTCCTTTCTGAGGAGGATTAATGCAGCACTGGTTTCCTATTATTAACATCTGTGTGATCAAACAGCATGTGTGAGTGCAGCACCGGGGAGGCCTGTGCAGCACAAACACTCAACCAAGGGAGAAAAATATGACTGTGAGATGTACACCCATCTATGTTAATGAACCTATAGGAAACTCATATGTTTAACACAATTCTTTTCGTCAGACATACAAACATGTTTTGAGTACAAAACATGGTGTCTTTAATGCTGCTGATATGCATTTGTCAGAGAGTAGAGGAAATATAACCTCTATGTCCTCTCCTTTCTCAAGGATCAGCTCTCTTGTCTTGATTTATGCTCCTTGGAGCTTCCTTGCAAATCTTGTGCATGATGTCACTGGGGTAAAATTAAAGAGACACATCAATCCACTATCAAAAATAAATAAATAAACAAGACTGGACACTGCAGCAAGGTCAACTGTTCAGGTACAACGATACACTAAAGCTAACTTCTATATTGTTTTTTTTTTTTTCTGATCTGAGTGCTGGTGGTTGGAGGGGTTGATGGTGCAGATTGGCAGTCTCTCTTTCTTCAGTCTGCTCTAGGGCAATTGTCGCTACAGTATCAAGTTACCATGCATCACCAAGTATAGAGTAAATAAAACATTGCGTGTTCAAATTAGAGTGTCCAAAAAAGCACTATATAAATCAAATGCATATTTTTTTCTCTTAATTATTGTATAATTAAAATGATGAGTCAGTGATTTACTATCACAGATTTGACTCACATCTACTGATAATAATATCTATAGACAAGAGTTTAGATTTTTTACAGTTCACTTTGAAGCGTTACAGTTATTTTTTCCTGTCCTGTTCCTTTGTTAAGCTTTTACCCACACATGATTGCACTTGTAATGAAGAAGAAAGTGGGATTTGAGAGCTTCATAAACTTCCTATCTTCGACATCTCTGGGCTCTAGTGCAGCCATAATGTAACTGCTACTGCTTACACTAGCATCATAATGAGCCAATTTACTGTGAAACTACTCACAATGGCCCATTCAACTTCTGTGGTTACCCCAGATTTCCCTTTTGTCTTTTCTCAATCAACTTTCTTATTCACAAAGAAAATGACGCTTTGAGGTGTTAAGATGTTTGATATTGCAGTTCAGAGATAAAACATGCGACTTAACAAAAGATGTTACAACCTTTCCATTTCCATTTCAGGCTCATGTTAAACTCCTGTGGAGCACTGGAAGACATTTCTTAGTCATGGTTCAGTCACCTATATGCAGGGATTTTGCTAGTACACAGATAATTGAGAATAGGCTGCATAGCTGACAGCTCTAATACATTTTCACTGACACAAATCAATAGAGACAGCTGCAGGGACGCCTTTCACTTTGATTTCACCTGAGACCCTCTCCAGACTGACAGCCCTCTGCATTAACTGTTGGCAAAAATAGCAGCAGAAACTGTGTTAAAGTACTGAACATTTATCATTCTGCCTTCAAGAAAGCCTTTTTCCAGTGTAACTGACTGTGATCTACACCAAGCTCCTCTACCTTTTTTTCTAAGGAGCTAAACCCACCGTACATGTTTTGTTCTTTCTTTTTTATCGGGGATCAGTGGAAGGGTTGGAGCCAGTAACACTGCAATATGCATTCAACCCAGTGCAGGGTGTATTTAATTGTCACTCTATATAGCCAAATGCTAAACCAGTTAAGATTTTAACATGCTAAATACAACACTTAACATTTCCTGATGCTGTTGTGTGATGGATTTACCAGCAGTGACCCAACATCTACTGTTCGAAGTCTTTTTGGTGAATTTTGACTAGTTCATGCGTGTTCTCAAAAGACAGCAATATTATAAACTGACATCGAGCATAGTGTCTTCTTCTGCTCTCAAACAAACTGAATGTGATGCAACATTTGTGAAACCTTTTTCCAGTTCTTTAAATAAGTGAGAGTAATATTTTCCCCCCAGTGCACTATTCAGAAGTGTTTGGTCCTAAGGCTCCTCCCCTCCTCCCCTCCTCACTCCGACTGAGGATGGCTCTGATGACACACAAAGAAATTACTGCAATATACTGGATTTTCATTCTGGGACATAAAGGTGTGGGAATGTGGGGAGATTGGCTTTCTAGGGATTCCTGTTAAAAAAAATGTAGTCTTTATTGTGACGCTTGCAAATATAAGTCTATCTGTAAAAACTCAATTTGACTTGCATTTTGAGTGCTCCGAAAAAATCTGTTTTCACATATCCCCTATCTCTACCTATGTAATTACTTGCATTATTCACAAAGTTCAGTCCCTGGTGTGCACACAGTCAAATGCCACCAGGGAAAGGAGGGGGATTTCGGTTCTGCAGCTTTAACCAGTGAAAACATTCTCAATCAATACTGCAATTTACAATGAAAGAAATATTAAAATAAGTCTCTAGGTAACCATTTGAATGTCCATATATGATCTTAATTACTACTTTGGCAAATGTATCCACTGAGAGTAAATCATTCTTAAATACGCACAAACATTTGATCTTGTTTTTCACTTTTTAGCATGCACAGATTTGCTTGCAACCTGTGTTTTCTTCGGTCAAAAGTAGTAGAAGTACACACATCCATGTAAAAGCAGTTATCCCATTACTGCTATCAGTTCAATTAGACGTCTCTTAATGTCACGTGTCATGCACATACTGTCCATTATAAAGTACAGTACCACTACAGTACTACCCTCTTCTAGCAATTTAAACACTGATTCAAGGCTCGATTTTCTACAGTGATTAGAAAAATATCTGGAGGGAGTCTTTAGATCGGTGCTTATATGTTGGACGCTAATTTACCGCCGCCGAAATCCAATTAATATCTGAAGCCTACGAGTCGACGGATTGATTTTTAGCTCTCTTATTTAAAGTGATGTATACAATCTGGTGGTCCCATTTTTCCTGCTGATAATTATGGAGATGTACACTTGCTCCAATTATGGGTATTGGGTATTTCTTCATTTGGTTCTGTCATTTAACAAGCGTGTGTCTCTGACGAACGTATATTATATGAATTAATGAAAGACAAGCAGATTGTTTTGTTACATAACTCACCAAGAGATTTACGCTGGTGTTCTTAAATTGTAATTACGTGATATCAATCATCTAGCCTTCAGCATAATGAAAAGACTGCAGTATAGAGTTTATGACGAACACATTACCTTTAAGAGGCTTATACTTGATTCAGAAATTAGTAAAGAGCTAATATACGAACCTAATACACATTTAACAGCGAGCTTCCTGGTTTTCTGAATTAAAACTCATGTCAGTGTGGCCCTATTAGTGGCAGAGTGTGTTGTCACAATTCACTAACCTTCTATTGTGATGTGTGTGTGTGTGTAAAATCGTCTCGTAAATGTCAAATAAAGCCTTCTACCTTCACCCCAATTTGGTTCTGGTTTAGCACCTCAGACTGACAGCTGTAGCTTCCAATTAACCTATTGGATCTCACTGCACAATGTCGTTGCTTTTACAAGGCCAGTAAACATCAGATAATTAGAACGATTAGATAATAGTATAATCACTTATTAGCATGCACAAAAGAACTCTGACTATCAAAAACAGTAGGTCAATTAGCAGAGTGTTTGTTCACTGATCCACTCTTGACATAAGCGGTCAGACCTTTTGACCCACGGGTTGTCGGAGCGATTCTAGCTCCCACAGATGAATGGTGTCGCTTTGTCCTTGGCCAATACTTGTGTCGGTTAATCGATTGATTTCTTCTAGAGTCTGCTGTATTTGGCAGACAAAGTACGACAAACTCTTTAAATTTTGAGCATTTTCTCGTTGTACTTTGCCACATTAGTTTTCCCCTATTTTGCACAATTTTCTTTTGACCTGGAGCACAGGCGTCAACAGTCAGAACGAAATCAGATTACTCACTTCAGATATTAGGTAACTACAGAGATTTGAATAATCTGATAACGACAGAAATGAGACTATGATCATTTATTGTGTATGTAAATTTAACTGCTGTTTTCGGCAACAGTTGAATCCATTGAAAGCCTGCAATAATATACATGCCATTAATATGTGTTGCAGTACATACAAATACATATAATCAGTGTCTCCGAGCTACATAATCAAATCTTCAACCCAGCTTCCATAGAAGAACCCACTCCTGGGCCCTGACCCTGACCTTACGTTGTCGTGATCCTGTGATTAGACCTCTGTAGACCTCATATAAAACAGAACCATGTGGAAAAGGCCTGTGCACAGATGAACCTTGTTATTTCTGCCTCACACTGAGAGACTAGAGAAGTTTTGGAGCACCTCAGTGGGCCCTGGGATTGGTGCTTTTTTTTTTTTAAACTGAGACGCGTCTGTGGAGTGTATTGTACTGAGTTTGTCTGACGTGTTTCCACTTCTTCACCACACCAGCCCAATGTCAAAGATGAAGCCCAGGTCTTTTCTTATCCCTCCTCCCACTAAACTCTCCGGCAACAATGGCAAATGACCTCCTACAGTTTGTCCGTGATTGAGGACGAGACTTTCTGAGCTGGAATCTGTTCAGAACGATCCACCTCGGAAAAGCCGTAAGCCCAGGGAATTGTGTGTGTGGGAATACAGATGTGTCCAATCAGTGATTATGTTGTTGTTATAGTGTCTGGCATTAGTATTCTCCACCACAGATCTCCTGGAGGTACAACGCACAGCCATGAAAAAGGTTTGTGTCTTTAAAAAAAAAAAAAAAAAACGGTTCTCGAGTATGGAAAACACTGGAGTGTGACTGAAATAATGAGTTTGGGTGCAACATAGCTCTGTTTTCCAGCTCAACAAAAGTAATACACATTCTGACATTTTATTCAAACTTTGTAACCTTGACAAAACTTACAGGAAACATCACCCTCATCCAAAAAATAAATTGCCTATTTTCTATTTTATAAAGGTTCGCTTGACATGTTTGTACAGCTTTGACCCTTCCTGGCCTCCTCTCAATGGTTTTCTGTATATCCCAAAACATTAGCCCCATTGTGGATGTGCCATAGAGATGATGCAGTGGAGACAAGTCCTACATTTCAGCCCATTGTGTTGCTCTATTCAAATGTCTGAGAGGGTAATTGTTCTCTGACAGTTTCAACAGTGAACCTGCCACAAGATGAAATATTGTAAAGGATTTGTCTATTTTTATCCAAACGAGTCTAAACAGATTTGGGTCATAGTAATTTTTTCGCTACCTGTACGTCTCCATGGAGTTATTGATTTTTAACCAATATTTTTAACACAATACGACATTTACTGATCTATTTTACACTTAAACTTGACTTGTCTCCATAGATCAAGGCGAGCAGTTGGCAGAACTTCCACCAGAAAAGTTATTCTATATAGCGCATCTTAAAGAAATCATCCTTTTTCGCAGTATTCATGTCAGATGCCCATCCTAAATAACTTTCACTACAGACAAACGAGCACACACAGCGAATGAAGTTGTGTCTTAATATCACTATTCTTCAAAATGATTCATGTTTTCTTCCAAAAAGACAACTTCATAGATTTGTCACATCCCACATGTTGTTGCTCCAAATGAGGCGGTAGTCACTGTAATATTTCACTTTGCTTTGGCTAATATCAACAATTGCATCCTAGTTTGCGCCTGCCTTGTCCAGTCTTTTTGCCTTTGTGTGTTTTCTTTCAGGCAGTGTCAATAGGAAAAGTGTTATCACATAAAAATGCTTTCAAGCAAACAATCTGAAAATGTTACATGCCCGAAGAAATGATATGGCTCTAAATCTTTCTCCAAATTATACGGATTGAATTATTCTGTGGACACGCTTCAATTTGGAAGTAGACACTTTTGGTGTGTTTTTCTTGAGTAAGACATTTGCGAATGGCAAAATTATATACTGTCATCAGTTGTGGCGAAGCATAGTTATCACCAAGAGGAACTGTCAGCTTTCTTATAACTGCTATCCGGGCGGACAGAAAGGTATGACATAACCGCATGGACAAAAACATTACTACTGGGATCCATAACTACAAAGTTCAAGTATCCTTTGTGTTTGTGAGGCCCTTGGCATATGGATGTTATTGAGTGAGAGCAGGTACTTCACACTTGACTTGGAATGGCACCTGCTAACAGCCTTTATGTGCACACGGATAACACAGAGAGAAGTGACACTGTCCTGGGACCAGTCTGTCAGCTCCAGGCACATCACAGGCCCTGACACCTCCACCTCTCTCTATACGAACAGTACTGCACAGATAAAGATAGGCTTGAGTCCATATGTTTCAGCTCCAATTACTGCTGCCAATAGATTGAACAGGTTATTTGAAGGTGTAACTGGTTTCTATGGTTCTATGATGATTATCTTTTTGTAGTAATTTCAATATAACAACCCTGAACTTAAGCTTTACATTGCTCTTGGTACACGATTATGACATAGCATCAATGCAAGAGAAAAAAATCTATAGTTTCATAACAGTATCCCTTAGTGGTTGGGTTTTGGCAGAAAAAGACCATTTTGTCCTCATTGTTGAAAAATTGGTAAGCAAAAGAAGATCTGTGAATTGTGAGGGATTGATGATGGTCAGAATATCTCCAAAAATGCAGCTGATGTGGACAGTGGAGAACTATGGAGCCAGAAGATGCTCTGAAGTCTGTCCCATGTAGCCAGAGGAAACACTACTGAAGAATTTTCTGCTTCAATTCTAGCACTCTTCTGATAGAAAGATGGTTTGGGACAAAACCTAACATCTGGGACTGCAAATGTTCTCATGACAACCACCAATTATAACACATCAAACAGGCATTTCAGCTGTTTCATTCACTATTGTGGCAGAAACACTGTGACAGAAATTGCTTTTTTCCAGCATCAGGGAGAGAAATTTTCAATTTTTGGTCTTGACTTGCATTCTCGCCTCTGAGTGCATTTGAATGTTCTACCTCTCATCATTAGACTGAGTTGTGAGTGCAAGTAAAAAAGATTTGAGCCAGAAGGGATACTATTTATCCAAGCCGAAATCATTTACTTTTGAAAACTGCTGACTGTCCTGTCTAAAAATGGTCAATGGGCACTCACTTTCTGCCCAAGTGTGAAGAAACTGGATGTACGAGCTGGTACGTTCATGACATTTTTCCTTCTAATGGTCAGGCCAGGCATTGTGAAAATGGATCCTAATTTGCTTGACAGTGAGTGAGCAGTTGACAGGCCGCTGTCACAGAGCTGTCCATTCCACTGTCACACTGCCCATTCTTCACACATCTGTCCCCAACATGGAGGTCTCCGGAGCTGGCAGCAAACATCATGTGCTTGGGTTCAACACTTTAGGCAATGAACTTATTAAAATGATATAGCAATTAACTTCTGTGGCAAATCCAGAATGATATTGCTCTGTATTTTTTATGCAGATTGACATCAGTCTCGTCCCCATGTCCTTCGTTGGATTTTAAGCCTGGTTAAATGTGATCGTGCACTCAGAGTTTTCAGAAACATTTATCTCACCTCAGATTAACAGAATTTAGTGCTTTGCTCATTGATTCTACAGAAATCTATGATGTTTTTTAGCCCCATGTGATTTTTTATTTTTTTTTCCAATATGGATGAACCATGCTTGTCTGTGATTGGCTAATCCACCTGTCAATCACTTCCATCTGAAAACAGAGAGATTCACCAGTTCATTTCTTCATGAAGTATTGAAGAAGTGTGTATTTTGGATCCCAGGAAACCAATTAACACTATACACTAACTCTATACTTATTCATTGGTGTTCAAACTATGGCCCAGGGGCAAAATGCGGCCCTTAGACCACTATTTTTGGTCATTAGGCTTCCCGGTGAATTAGGCCACATTATTCAGAGAAGTACTTTTGAGCGCAAGTTTAAAACGTTCAGCCATTAGACTAAAGGACATCGTATTGTGGGGCAGAACAATTAGACTGAATAGAGGTTTTGTGGCTCTTAGAACACTCGGATAAGTGTGGTCCTGATAAATGAACGCTACTTTTCAAGCACTTCTGTAGTGGATGGTCGAAAATAAAGCAGTTGGGAACTTCTTTTACAAATATTTTTTTATTAAACTTGTGTTCTGTTGAGGGCAGAAATGTGTCAGTGCAGATACTGGTCCTCTGGGTGAGTCTTATTGAGCCTGACAGTGGCCTTTGCCTGAACTTTCAGACACTTCCACAATGACTTTCACCACTGCTGTGAGTTTCCTGGGGAACTCTATGGGAACTTAATGTTTGCAAATAAACACAGCCAGCGTTTTATGTCCACGATGCGAGTATGTTTGGGGCATAAAAGTTCTTACGATGCATTTAAGAAGATGTGTGAAAAATGCCTCAACATCTTTAACAGGAGTTCAAAGTGAGGCCAAACCAATTCTATAGTATCGTAAGAAGATAATACAATTCGAGGCAACAGGTGTAACTCATACTGTAGCGTTCTTTTAAAACTTACGTCGAGGGTCAAGACGAGTACTCACAACATCTCCAATCTTCTCTTTGTTCTTATTTTAAACTGTCAACGTTTGTCAAGACAAGAAAATTCATTCCATCTCGGATGAATAAAAGTTCAGTTTTGCGTGGTTATAACGAAGCAACACGTCTTTGTAATGCAAATGAGCCAACGGAAGAGTAGACAGACTTATTCATCTTCAAACTGCTCACAAGCCTGTTTCCTTTTCCG
Source organism: Periophthalmus magnuspinnatus (assembly GCF_009829125.3). Classification (NCBI taxonomy): domain Eukaryota; kingdom Metazoa; phylum Chordata; class Actinopteri; order Gobiiformes; family Gobiidae; genus Periophthalmus; species Periophthalmus magnuspinnatus. The sequence goes on along the minus strand of NC_047147.1, from coordinate 10,362,412 downwards.
GGAGTAGTACATTTAAATGCATGTGCAAGTGTGTGAGTAGATCAGACGTTCACAGGATCAGGCTTTTTCACAGATGTGTGCTATCTCATTAAATTTTTTTTTATTCAATTGGACATAAAATAGAAGATGTCAAAAGATAAAAACCTGGGTAAACAGCTTAAAGGTCCTATATTACGCAAAATGGATTCTTGTGAACTTGAAGCCATGTTGTTACCTCATCAAAAACATACCAGGAGTTGTGTTTTGTTTGTTTGAGAGAAGAACTCAGCCTAAATATGCAGGGCTTGTGTCTTAAACATGTTTAGGTAGGTTTTTGATGAGGAAACAGCATTATATTATATTGTAGATCAGAAAATTGCATAATATAGGCGCTTTCAACATGACACAGACGTATGTTACATTTGTTCAACTAAGAATTTACTTAAATAACAATGTATATCCTCCACCAGATCCTTGTGATTGCATGGATTTAGTATTTCCAAAATAAACAAAACCACAAATTATCTTCTTATGACAGGTGTGTACACATTTTATATAGCTTACTTTTGTTTTGTGTACTTCAGCGTAGTCATTACAGAAGCAAGTTTACCAGTTTATCGGGTGAAATTGGGTGAAGTGTCTTACCCAAGGGCGCAACAAAGGTTTTATCTTTTCACAAACCAAATAAACCATTGTGATAAAAAAAAAAAAAACAAAACCCTGATAGATCACTTGTGGTGCAGCCTGTTGCCTCCTGCTGCCTCACTGTTCACACTGCTCCACTAGTTGATGCTGTGTCCATGTCTCTGCTCAATCCAAACTCTCCATTCACACAGAGAGAGCTCCTGTGTTACTGTGGAGAGTGAGAGAGAGTCCTGCACTGTCCCACTGCTCATGGAGCCTTTAGGACGTCTGTAATGAACACTCATGGGACGTGTTGGGATGGAGAAAGGAAAGATACATGTACTGCTTTTGATAGTCGACACCAGAAAAGCAGAAAGTTTGTCTGAGGAGTTTGGGGAGGGACCAACGGATACTGCCCATGTTACTAGAAATAACACTGCAGATTATTTGATTTAACTCTAATCTTACATAGAAATAAAAATAAAATGCAATAAAAAAGTTGAGTAGATATGAAAAAGCAAAAACAGCTGTTGTATCAGTTCATTTTGCATAACTACCTAATATAAAGTAGACATAATCTTCTCATTATTTAAACATAAATTGCAAGCATTCTATGAAATAAAACTTTATTTTTTATTCTATAGATACTTTGGTTGAACTCACCATCAGTCATTATCCGTTTGTGCATAGTAATTATGGTAAGTGTGTGGAATAAATAAATACAAAACAGGTGATTAAGGTCATAATGATTTCAGAGTGACAGCTAAAACCCAACAAATATAATATGTCGTTCTTCTGCAGACATTTAATGAATCCCAATTAAACTAAGCTATACTTAATGGGCAGCTCATTTTTAGCATGTTTTTCATAGCATTATTCATTATCTACAGTTTATGGATTAAGTGTATCAAAGAGACATGATCTTAAACAATCACTATAAAAGGAAGAAGCATATGGAAGTTGGAAAAAAGTTGGAGAAATATTGTAAAAATGTAAAATGTGCTTCAACACGCTTTGATGCTGGACAAAATGCTATTATCGAGGAACATGACTTTCATATTTAGATCCATTCACTCTGTCTGACATGACGGCCTCTTGTGTTCAGTGTTTTCCTCCCCATACAGTTGGACCGAGGATGCCGAGGTCTGTCCCGCTTGCAGCAGTGTCCCAGGGGATCAGAGCTATAATAGAGTCTAATGCACTCACAGGCTCACCCAATCAGAGCTTTAGAACAAGCTCTGTTCTCAGGAGAGGAGCTGGGGAAACGTGTCTTTAAGGAGCAGAGATAGTCTGTATTACAAAGCAGGATTAAGTCCAGAGTCAGAGAGTTCACCATGGCAACTCTAAAGAGGATCCCTGTGTGATGCTGCAGAAGGCTCCCAGTGGCATTAGGGCTGTTGTCATCACACTTCCATTAGCGGGTAACAATATGACTTGGCGTTTTAGGGATTAGACTTAATATTTGGTAAAAAGACTGCACACTACATTCATGAACTGTTCTAGTGGGTAAATCTTTAAAGGTGCTGCAAAGGGAACTGCTGAGATTTCGTGGACATTATAGACCGAGAAGACATGTTGCTTTTTTGTCTGCTCTATAGTTATGATCTATGACAGCAGTATAGTTTGGATATTTAACCCACGTTTGGATAGTTACAGTGGGTTTAGTTTCATTCGTGACGCAGCAAAATATCTGCACCAAGACACTGAAAAAGAAAGCAGACTGGAACAAGCTAAACATCGCTGGTTGGGTGGTCAAATCCACTGACCCAGAGTGTGATTACAGCTCCCACAGATGAATGCTGTCGTTGTGTCCTTGGGCAAAACACTTAACCCACCTCGCCCCCCCAGTGTCTGCGTACCCTGGTGTATGAATGTACGTGTGAATAGCTGAGTGGATACTTGATGTAAAGCGCTTTGACTGCCTTGAAGATGGAAAAGCGCTGTATAAAAATGTGATAATTTCGCAATTACCCGACTCCCGGTATGCTTCTGATGACAATGCAACATTATATCATGGCTAAAAGCTCCACAACATCAGTTTTCTATAATTCAGGCTATTTCATGAACAACTGTCGTGACTGTGTGCTGTCAGTGTTACGCCTGTCTTTCCAGTATGAAGAAAGCAGCAGTTTTTCATGGCTTTTGCATAAATCTAATAAGCTCCCGTCTCATAAATCTTTCACCTTGCATGCGGAACACAATTTGCTCTGTCAGAAATAGAAATGATGACAAACATTAGTACCATAGTATCCATCACCACTGCAGGAAACTCTATATTACTTCAGTTGTATAAAATCAAGTGCACCCACACATTCATTTATCATTTTTCAAGTTTTCCAACTTTAAAAGTGTCAGAGATAACATTAAAAGCAAGCTATTGTGATGTTAAATTGCTTCTTGATGTTTCTTTGCCACTGTAAGTCACTCTGGTAGATTTACGGTACTGTATTATGTAGGCTATTACAGTGTTTAGGCGTGAAAAGTACTTAGATCAAAGTACTTTCTCCATGGATTCCTGAGAACACTTGAATAACATGTTTTGACTTCTTATAGAGTAAATTGTTCTTATATATGTGCATTTACTAATCACCAATTAAAGGTACTGCGCAGATTTTCTAGAAAAGGGTCCACCACCTGCTCGTTTCCATGGAGACGTTATTGCTTTTTCTACTGAGAGTGGGCTTGCCTTTCCACAAATCTGATCTGTAACTTAGCGTAGTGGTGTCACCTGCATGGCTCCAGGTAAGTTTGATGCCGTACTGTTGAACATTTCAGGTAAAACAATAATATCTCAATGGAAAGTAGTGGGTGATGGACTGTTTACCTGAAAAAAAAGTTAAACCGTAAAAGAAGGTTTAGGGCTAAGAATTTTACTACTATTCTGGAATTAATAAAACAAGCAAAAAGTACAAAAATAGTTGCAGACAATCCCAAAACACTGAAGCTTGACAATGATAAATAAGGCACTGTTCCTCTATCATTACTTCATATCAAAAAAGCAGAAACGACCCTTTAGTTTGAGGTCATATTTGGCCTATTAGTTCTCTGTCACACACCATGTCCCACACATTTCAGGTCAGTGGCTCGTGATGTGTTCAGGGGGCCTGGGGTATTTCTGCTGGCCTCTGCCCAAAACCTTTCCGCTATAGAGAAAACTCTCCATCACTCTGCGCCAATGGATTATATTGACTGAGGCGGCATTACTATGAGATTTATGACCACAATTTAGGTCAAAAAGTTGGACGACTTTTAAGAAATGACAGGGCTGATTTGGTTCTGCCTGACAAAAATTGCTGGGTCATTCTGTCAGTAATGAAGCTGATATCGAACGATTGTAGTAGGAAACTAGCTGCACTGCGAACATACAGTAGATTTAAAGGGATGTATTCATGAGCTCGTGTAGTGCATGTTCCAGTGCGGCATTGGAGGATATAATGCTTCGTCTCTCGTTCATTAAAGTCAGTATTTCTCTAAAGCAGGAAATGGTGGAGGAAAGTAAAATTCTTTGATCTAGTGCTTGGACAAAACCTCTCAGCTCTAAAGCGACAGCACAAAGAAAGCAGCCTTGGCCACTTGTATGGGTGAATAAAAGTGTCAGAGTGCGATGGTGACGGAGAGTTAGCATCAAGGAGGAAGAAGGACTCTGGTTCGTCAGACCTGTAGTTAACAACTTTGATCAAACAAAGGACAAAATGTAAAATTATCACAAGAAGAACTGTCATCAGTGAAGCTTGTTGTGTGGTTTTACAGAAGTACAGGTCTGGGGATGTGAGATTAGGTCTTGAATAACAGAGAATGAGAAAAGAGGTGCAGGGTTGACACGTTCAGATTAAATTTAATTAAAGTAGATGTTACGGAATTGAATCACTCATTTGCATTGCTTTTAAGTCAAGTAACTGGGCAGTTCTTTCATCGTTGACATGACGACAGTAACAATGGTCAATCTTTCTACAGCTTGCATGTTTTCCCTATGTCTGGTTATGTTTTGTCCCATTACTTCAGTTTTCTCTTTTAACATATAGCCCTAATCGTAAAAATTTCTCAAGATTTCTTGAGATACATTTCTGCGCTCTGTCGTCAGCCACTGCTCCTGACAGTTACAAGAGAACATTACATTAACCTACAACGCAAGCACAGGCATCTGATCACGTGACTAGTGCAAGAACTGACCCAGAACAGACCTTACATCCCATTATATTGATTTTAGTGAGCTGTTCAATCAGTGTAAAAAGGTAGAAATGACACAGTAGACTATATTCTCAGTTGGATGATCAGCCGCCATTGAAGAGGTCATCGACATTCTGCATGCATGAATTACCATAATAATCATTTATGACCCAAATAGTTGAAATCACTCTTGTCCCGGCAGACAGAAGCTACACCCCGAGGTCCAGAAGGCAAGACATTAATCTCAAGCTCCTCCCATCCTAATGTCAATATGTCCTTGGGCAAGGCACTCAATCTTAGTCTTGTTCCGTGGCAGCTATAACGTTAAGCAAATATTGGTGGATATCTGTTTTCCCGAGTGTGCAAAAACATTAAAAACACTCTTAAGGAGGATGTAAAGTGGTAGCACCCCCATAGCACCGGTAGCTTATTTCTCTGGTATTTGACAAAGTATGGTGGATGTGACCACTGAGTCTGAGATACCAATTTGGTAAATGGAGGATGTAGTCGAACAAAGCGATATTTCAGGATAGCATAGTGTCAGACTACAGTGCATGGAGCTGGCTATTCAGCTCTGAGACATTTTTCCAAACTGAATCGAGTTTGAATCTTGCTTTTCGCGCTTTAGTTTTGACGGACCATCCTCGGCGAAAGTGCTCAGAGCGGACTCAACAGCTTTGCCCAGGGAAGAAACCATTTGGTGGTGAGTGTGCTAAAAGCTAAATAGTTTCACTGACATGACTTGTTATTGGTGAGAAATGCTTTTTGAAAGAACTAAACTCCTGAGTAAACTCCTGCTTTGGTAAAAGTCATCTTACTGGTACTTGCTAATAAGCGGATAAACTAAGAATGTGCCAAAAGTGGTTAGCGTTGTAGTGTAACAGTGACAAGTTTAGGGGTTTGATGCCTAAATTCAGCAACATAGTCATGCTTTATACTGTAATTAAAGTCAGTGTGGTTAAAATATAATGGCAACGTCAGAATTTTCAGTTGTTATTCTTGTAGTGAATAAGATGTATTTCATAACTCCAAATAAACAGTGATAGGGAATAAGTTACTTTGCATTTCTGGTTCTCGGGCTCAGTCAACATATGTGTTTAACTGGGGGCCTTTATGTTCCAGTTTTTTCCCTCATATACATTCACAGACAACATATTGCGTGATGTAACAATACGTTCCGACATGCCTCTTTTTCTAATCTTTTGCATTTGAAACAGTCTGCAGCTGCTGATGAATGGGAGAAATTATCCAGAAACATCACAATAGATTCCTGTCACTTCTTGCACACAGTAATTATAACATATGAAGTGTGGAGCCAGTCAGATAGCACTGTGTCTCCCATATACGAAAAACAATTAACTCTTAGAGAAAGCTCCAATTCCAAGATAAATGACTTAACTTTACTTTGCTGTATACGTAACGCTAATCTTTGCCAAGGAATTAATGTGATGCAAATAGCTGCTGACTGTGGGCTATTTATCTGAGGAGCACAGAGCCGAACATCGCTAAAAGCTTCGGTTTCTAATAAAATGTGATCTTCTTTGACTGTAAACAAACAGGCCTGTGGTGACGAATGATCCATATCTTCATTATTCGGTCTTTGCTGAGTGTCAGTGAGGATGAGTGGAGTTATGTCATATTTAGTCATGTTATGGAGGAAGACAATTTCCCAAGAATTAATATTGATGTGAAAATCCCCTCTCCTTATAGGATTTAGATCTCAGATGAACTGATCAGGAATGCATCTGTGCAGTTCTTAATACAAAAGCCAATACAAATCAATTAGGAGTGATTGCACAATATGGAACATGCCAGGCAAAACAATGTTGTGTGTTTATCTAGTGTTCAAGCATCATATGGGCATATCCACTGGGGCTGGTAAATGTAAATAAACAATAAGCGTAGTGTAGCAGTAGTTTTGTCAAGCTGCAGGCACCACTTCAGTCCTCTGTGTAGCTGGTGCTGGGCAGGTTGCAGGGCCTCGCTCCGGTGTGACCATGTGCATCCAGGGGTATGTTTAGTAGCTTGGCCATAGGTCTTTTCTCATCAGGTTAAACTATAGTGAAAACAAATATTTCTCTCCAGGTGTGGAGTCCAACGTCACTGGCCCTTTTGGGGAGCTGCTGTCTTGTGTCACAGACACGCACACACAGCATTTAACTGGCTACTTTATTACCTGTGCCACAGAGGAAGACGTGAACGTACTTGCTAAACCACTTGTTAAGTAAATAAATCTAAAACCAGAATGGCCTCTTTGTCCATGAGTGCTGTGTGCTTTATGGTTTAGTTTAGTTATTCTTTACTTGATGTATTTCCTGAGCTAGGCCCAGTGCCATTGTTGGTTTATTTTATTTTTTTTGGTTTATTTCATTTAGCATTATATTTAGTTGCTCAGTCCCACTCAGTACACCACAACAGCAAAAGAAAATAGTCATCTCTGACACCTGGAGTAAATATGTTTCACCACTCATCCAAGCAGCTTCTTCAGTTCTGACAGAGGCTGATAACTACACTGAAATTAACACACCCTAGATGGGAACTGGTAATAGTTGTTAGTTAAGTCCATTAAACTACCCTAAGGTGTGAGTTATATTTATATTGTGCATAATTGTTCATGCATCTGAAGAGTCATCTAGCATATTTTGATTAGCCCTTTTGTATATTAAAGAATAAGGGCTAGATAAAAAGGGACATTTGAAAAACACAAGTATAATATAATGCAATATAATTTGTATGGGCTGGATGGAGGATGTTGTTGTCAATAAAGTGTGAGCTCCAGACATCCATTATTCTTTAAAGCTTTAAAGTGGACTTTGTGATAACAGCTTGTCACAACATCTTCAGTCACTCTATTTATGAATGCATTTTACTGTCACACTTATAATTTCTCCTAAGTATAGCAGTGTTTACATTATTTCAGTGTGCTCACTGCTGTGGGATGCTCTGCTGCCTGCCCCTAAAAACCAGTCCCTGCGTGGGCACACTTTTTTCACCTCACGCCTCCTCTGAGCTGCACTGTGGGGCATTAAACTGGGGCTATCTCTAGCACTGAATCTAAGACTGAAGACCAGAGACATACAATATATGAATGTAGCCACTGGGGAACCGGGAGAAATGTATGTTCATATTCAGGACAGTGTCTGGGAGAGAGCCTCTGATTCATCACTAACACTTTTAATTGAATGTCACTCACAGTGGAAGGACGTGGAGGGATGTGGTGCTGGTGCTGAGGTTGGGAGGGGGAGTTTTCCATCAGAGACTGATCACAGGCTGAGCTTCACCTGGGAGGCAGGTGAAAGCAATTAACTCGTACTGCACTGGACAGCAGCAGCACAACTGTCACAGTGCAATACTGGACAATAATATAACATTATATTGTATATAAGTGGTAAGTGGTCCATAAGTGGTCCCTCGTTTATCGGGGGTTTATCGCAATAGGCAAAATCCATGATGTAGTCACCTATATTTTGTACAATTATTATATATGTTTTAAGGTTGTAAAACCCTCACCACACACTTTATACACTTTTCTCAGACAGACATTAACCTTTTCTCACATTTCTCTCTTGTTTAAACACTCTCAAAGTTCATAGATTTAAAAAAATAAGTCCAGTATAGTACAGTAGAATGAAACAAAACACCAAGACCTGTTTTCAGGTCCATACATTTGTTTGAGAAATTAAAATATAAACATTTTCCTAGACTGTAAATAAACACAGGAGATTGATTTACAATAGTCTGCAGTCCCTCAGCCAATCAGAACACAGAACACAATGCACGATCATACGGTGTAAAAGAAGTATGCAAAATTGCACAAAAAAATCAGCAAGAAACAGCGAGGCGGAGAAAGGTGAACCACGATATAGTGATGGACAAATGTATTGCATTATTGTATAGAATCACACTGGAGAAGGATTTATTTGATGAGTCTGTAACTGCTTAAGTATACCAAATATGTTGACTTATCAGTTGAGCTAAAATACAGTTTTAGTTTGGAGCAGTCGGTGTTCTTCTGCATTTGTAAAAAGGCACAGCAAAGGCAATAATGGATAACACCATTTCACAGAACACAAAACTTTGTGGTTGCTGTAGTTTCACGCAGTCTCATTTTGTGTAATTAAAGCGTTATGTTCTTGAGACTATAAATGAACGTACCCATCCTGTTTGTGTTGTTGTTTTGCTGTTTACTTGTTTCATGTCTGTGTTAGTGATGTTTTCGCCCAAACCAAGGCTTCTTTATAGAATTATACCAAACTGTATATTATGGCATCAGTCAGTTATGAAGCAACAGCACAGCAAACAATTTGATTGGCTGTTTCTGTGGCAACCACTTACTCTGTGGAGAAAAGCTGTAGATCACTTTTCCTTTTGCTCTATCGGTTTTTGCCAGAGACATCACAAAAACACCACCAGAGTCATAATGTATCTAGTTGCTAATGTAAAAAAATGTCAAACTCCAAAGCAAATGTGGAATAACTGCTCGACTGTCAGCACTGTCTTTATGTCAGCTCTGTGTTGGAAATCTACAATCTACGACTGAAACCTGCCATGTGTAAGGTTATAGTACTAAAAGTGACATTTTTAGTAATGTTGAGCTGCCATTGCTTTATTAACTATCACAGGGAGTCATAAGAGAAAAAAATGCATTATTACAGCACTGCCTGCCCCTATATCAAACCCTTTGTTTATCATTTCCTCATTTGCCCTCTCTGCAGCTCATCACAGATTCCTGGAGTCTCATCTCGAGTGTGTGACACTGGAGGCTCTCAGGACCAAATTGGTGTCTTCTCTGACCAGCACGGTGATTGGAGAGAAGGGCCCTCTCCAGCTCTATTGCCCCAGTCAGGTCAGTACTGCTGGGCTGAAGTACACAGGCTCCTCCCTGCTCTCACAGCTCATGTGGAGGAGCAGAAATGGTAGTATGAACACGTAGATCTGATGCTGATGAGGACTGTGCATCAAAAATATATAAACAAATTCAGTTTGATAGTGGAATGGAAATAACCTTACTAATACTAAAGTTTTTGACTTGAGTGATAGTATTAGATCACAAAGGTCCCTAGTATCATCCAAGTATTAGTATATCAATCTGATACTGATACGAATGAGTTGTAATGAAGCCACAGACTGTATATATAACTGCTACTGCTAGCTGACACGTACCAAATGGGAAGTGATCATGGACGCACTCCCGGCCACATCAATTCACTTTACATTGGGAAACTGTCGCCCCTCCCTCCGTAACTGCTGCTGTCAGGCTTGTAATTTTGATCATAATGTACGTATTGACCCGCTCTACATGATTTTGGCATTTTTATTAGCTGTTTTGTCCATAACTGATGTGAGCATTAACAAGAGACAAATCAAGCACCTTCTTTCCCTGAGGTTACATTTGATTGTGTTAGCAACAGGTTTGATCGACAGGATTGCTAAGCACACACTCCATTCTAAACTAATAGTGTGGGCAGGAAGGGGCGTTACCTTGAACAGCCTCGCTCCGGATTGGCTCTTTGGTTGCTATGATACACGGTATTCCTAATATGCAACTACGCTCTAAATTCGCCTATAACTGCTAGCCTTGATGAGCTTCATTTAACTGGAGCCAGATGCTATGGGTGACGTCGCACTCCTGTAGTACACTTATTTATACAGTCTATGATTGAAACAAATTTTACCTCGATGTCGTTATCTTTGCTAATGCTACTGATCTAAAAATAGAATATATGTGCAGATAGACTAAAACAATGTACTGAGAAATTGGAGAAATGTTATTAATCAATATATTTTTGCATGAGAATCGATACTCTGACGCCTCACTCAGTATTGATGTGTCAATATTTGTAATCACTCCAACCACTAGAAGGTAGTAGAAGAGGGTTCAGTTCAGATCCAGTCTTATTGTCGCACCTATATATTGTCACTCTAATCACACAACTCAGCTGGTTACCACACAAATGACAATAATAATCAGGTGCAAAGAAATAATCATAACAACATGATAAAACTCCCTTTATTTGTCCAACAATAATAAAATGACATAATAGCCAAATTACTGTCTGCGTGAACCTGAGCAGCTGATTCACAAATGGCTCTAAAACATTGTCATTGAGCTGAAAGACAGCTGAATGTGCTGATTGGGCTCTGCAGGTGTAACTCTGAATAGTGTAAAGTGTGTGTGAATATGAAATCTTTGATACCTCTGTTTCTCACCAGCTGTGCTCATTCCGGTCCAAATTGCAGTGATGTTCTGAGAGAGGAACTGCAAATGTGGAAGAAGAGGGGGATTGAAGGACACGTTTTCCTACAAATTCACAAGGTATTTATTTGTGTCTCCAATAATCTGAACCAATGTTTAGCGCAATGTCGCAACTCAAAAAGCACATGTACAGAGGAACGTTTAAGCGGGTTACACAATACTAAACAGAAGGTTCCTATTAACCCATGGGCAATACACTTCACCCACAATTTACTTCAAAAGCTACTACATGTTTAAACATTATATTACAAGTATAAATATAAAAATTCATAGCCGTTTTAAACTGTCAGGCATTTTGACAATTATGGTGTGTGTCATGTTGCTACTTATTTTTAAATACAATCTTATCCAATCCAAATGAGGGAAAAAAAACAACCTCAAATGCCTTGTATATGCATGTTCTTGGCAGTAACGATGTACTTTTAAATACCGTATCCATATAGTGACTGCAGACTGCTATCGAGAACTATTTCTGTGTGTTCTCTAAAGTTCCCCGCGATGTTTACTCCTTGTTCTCCTCTCTACGCCTTCACACCTCCACCTTTGTTTATGCCTTACCCTCCCCTCTCTCTCTCCGCCTCACCTTCCTTCTCCTTTCTCTCTTTCTCTCCTTCCTTTTCCCTCTTTCCAGTTGTCAGGAGCAGTTTCTATATGCAGCATTTGAGTTTGTCTTGTGCCAGGCTCATTTGAAAGTCTAATGTTTACCTTCACTCGTACCACCGACACTCCGAGCACAGCGCTGGATCAAAACACTTAATCAGACCAGCATCACCGAGCAGCAATCAGAGCTAACAGGGCACCCATGGGTCACCCAAAACAGCGCAACCCGGAGGAGAGGTGTCACATGACCAGCAGCTAATGAGGGAGCGCCGCTTTATCTGGTCATGCTACTCTGACAGCACGGAGAGGAAAAACTGGGACTGCTTTGACAGCATCCTAACTGTAACTATAAACTTAATTAGCAACTACATTTACAGTTTCCATAGAAGATTTTGCAAAGATATGTTTTTGGAAGGAGAAACTGTCTCATGTATATTCACATTGTAGGTAATTATTTTTAAAAAGGCTGCTCTCATGACTTTGGAAACATCAAACACAGGGACATTAGTTGCAAGGAAGTTTTAATATAAACTGCCAATGAAAAAAAACAAAAAACAAACAGTTTACTTTGATATTTGTGTAGAAAAGCTTCCCACCTTAATAACTACAATTTTTACCCTTCCGTCAAATACTTAAAAAACAAAGTAAATCCCACAGCCCTGTTACATATATCGTGCAAATTAAATGAGCGAGGACATTATTTTATTTAACAATTGGAGCGAACATAAAAGCCCAGCATCTACAAGTCTAAATATATCTGAGAATGTTCCCTTTCGAGTCTACTGAAGGACCAGTGCTCACCAGGTCTGTTCCGTGCTTGTTAAACCCTGTTGGACATCCATTAGAGCGTGCAGACGTGCCGCGGTGCTTTAGATCCAAGCATAAGGTCTTGTATAAGGAATAACAGACATATAATATATTCCAGAAGTCTGTTTCCTGTTTTGTCTGTGAGGTCCTGCCATGGGAGACAGCACACACAATACAGTACAATGGAGCCTCAGTGATCGCTGCATGATCAGTGAACATGTGATATGTGCATGTCTGGACTTGGGCTTTCAGATTGTAGACTGTACTGATGTTACACTCCCAGATGTGGGGCAAGAATCAGGTTTTCCTATTCATAACATTTTACTTTGCCATGGAATATCCAAAAGCATAAAAGCATAAATGTTAAACTTGATCATTTCTGTTATTCACTAGACCCGCAAGTAAGTATTTTAACAATTTTAGTTCATTTTAGTTGCGTCCCTTTTGTAATAAATACTTCTGGGCAATACAATGTTGTGATGATTTGAAACCCAGCAATACACCACTTCAAATTTTCAGCTGTATTTTCAGGTAGTCTGTCTGATCCCGTTTGTGCGTCAGAAAGAAAACAACTGGACATAGTGTTTTTTTGTTGTTTTGTTTTTTGGGGGTTGCTGTAAAGAATCTAATATGAGGGTGTGTTCCTCGCATATGTACGAGAAAGTGCATGTTTTAGAGAGAGTATGACAGCAGCACAATGGAGCACAAACAGATACAGGGCGAGAACAGGTGCACAGTGGAATAAGTGGATTACACAAACACAACGTGACCTAAACTGACTTTGACACATTTCCCCTGAACGTATCACGGTGTCACATGTCCAGTGGATCCAGGCTGAAGGTTCAGGATTTATCATTATGTTCTGTGACACGATAAACAGCTGGGGCACTTCTGATGATATGTCAAATTCTATGTTCTGATACAACAACAATTTCCCATCTGCCTCTACACAGAATTGTAATAATTGCTTAGTGATTGGTTAAGCTAATTTACTCTGAATAGGGAGTGAATGGTCGACTTTAGTGTCACGCTCAAGACAGGCTCATCTTACCTTAAAAGATATCTTACTTTGAAATGTCATTTTACTACGCACATCACAAAGAAAAGAGGTGAAACAGACAAAGCACTTATTTTGCTTGTAGTGACATTTGGACATTTTTTTTAAACAAATTCTCAAACCCATTTATGCCCGAAGAGGTCAGCCGAGTCTGATGTGTTTCTGCTGTTTCCTACACGCATCACAATAATATTTAGAGGGAAAAGGTTTTATTTGAGCCTCTTGTCTGTGAAAGGTTGCTATTTGCATACAAATGGAGCACTTTACTTCTTCAACAACAGCAACCCCAGCCTTTATTTCATTTGTGTTCATGCTTATATGTGTGATACTGTTTACTGTAATACAAGCTGATGTGGCCTTACTTTGTATTAAGGTAAAGCAAATGGATTGGTAAAGCAAATTTCGTATATTATTATATACTATTATACAGAACATAATTCTATGTGTTTTACAGAACAAGAAGGTGGTTAAGATCACTGTAGAATAAGAAAACAAACTACAACAAATCATATTTAATCTCCTGAACTACTGGTTAATGTAAAAAAAAAAATTAAAAAAAAAAAAAAAAAATGCTATTTTTATTGTCTTTTATTTACATTGAAATTACATTGACAGGATTTAAAGCAGAGGCAGGCACTGTTAGCATAAAGCCAGGTGTCTACAGCTCGGTTCTGGCCATCTGTGATGAAAGATTATGGATCGTGGGGAAAATCTTGAGTTGTGGCTCAAAAACGTGGGTTGTTTCACAGTGAGACAGGGACAAAGACTTAGACTTAGAACTGTCGTACAACCAAAGACAAGCTGTGATTGATACCTAGCGTGTCTGATATTTTGGATATTTGGTCACAAACAATTCCTTTACAACTGCTTTTTTTTTTTTTTTTTTTTACAGTACACAATAATGTCCACATCATTAATCATATGAAATACAGTAATGTTAGTTATCATCTCTAAAGCACAGACCTTTGTGTGCCTGTGTCCTAAAACATCCCTCATGTTCAAACTTTTCAATGTTTCTTTTGAAAGTACGTTTTGACATAAAGATTATTTTCCTGAATAACCTTGAGTCAGGTTTGGTTCTTTTGAGGACATGCTCTCCTCCCACACACGCACACACACATGCACAGACACTGGCCAAACCTATCTCCCCACAGCACACGACCTGGGGACAGCAGCACAGTTAAAAGAAACTATATGATTATGTGCAAACTTCTATCTTCCCATGTTTAATAAGCATTTTGCCCAATTTTGGAAAGATAACACTGGACAAACATCCATCCATCCATTTTGTTCAGCTTATCCAGGGCCAGGTCACAGAGGCAGCAGCCTAAGCAAGGACTTCCAGACTTCCCACACCCCAGACACTTCCTCCAACTCCTCTGATTGTCCTGGGTCTTCCCTATGGCCTTCTCTGAGGGAGATATCCAGGAGGCATCACACATACCTGAGCCACAAATGCCTTCTCCAGATCTATAAAGCACAAATGGACTGGTTGGGCAAACTCCCATGAACCCTTCAGCACCAAATGGAGGTTATAGAGATGGTCCAGTATTCAAACAAAAACCACATTACTTCTCCTGAATCCGAGGTTTCTACTATCGGTCAGATTCACCTTACTGGGGAGGCTGCGGAGTGTGATTCTGAAAGTGAACTTTTTTCCAGTATACGGCTGTGCAATGAGAAGAATGCACAAGTTCACAAATGTCCCTAATATTTTCCTCAAGGTTTCATCAAACAAGCCCCAAACATGAGAGGTCAGGTCAGGTAAAGTCCATCTCCTCTTCTATGGGATGGATTTGTGTTTGTCTGGTCTGAACCGGCTGTTTACTGTCTGATCACCGCCTCATCCCAGAGCATGATGGGATACGAGATGCAGGCCTGGTATGCATGAGCAGCTCTGAGATAAGACCAGCTACTTTGGGGCACAAACAAATGCATTTAGCATAAAATATAAAACAATAAAAAATCATTTTCAAATGTATTTTATTAGTAGGTGATTGGAGGTCATCTGGCAGAAGCCAGATTAAAATGTGCTGCACTATTGGTTCAAGGTCCACACATTTCCAATCTGAGACAGCTCCTGTTAAATGTGTGAAAAAGCTGTTCAGAGAAATGCTTCAAGCTGATTGGGAAAAGTGCCACAACTGAGGAGAAATAAAGAGATGCTTCTGTTAACTTTTGTTTGGCGGGACAAAGGACAAGGACAAGACAGAACAAGGCAACAGTAGCTGAGCTGGTTGTCTAAATAAGGAATCATACATGTTCTGAATGAGGGATCATATACTACATGTTATACTTGCACACAGTTGTTAAGTTTCTAAACAGGGCTATAGTCAAGAAACATCCAATCAATAATCTACACAGAATATGTGATTTCAATATGTTTTCTCATAGCACCCAGTGCAAAAACTACCAACATAAAGCTCCCGAAAGGATGTCGAGACCAGAAGGAGAACAAAACTCTCACAGGACTTATACACTGAGGCAAGTGACGCCTCCAGTATAGATCTAATGAATAATAAAAAATGATGTATTGGATTTCTTTAGTGGCTTCCAAGAGACCCGAAGCAATTTACAGTCTATTATTCATTCACGTCACACTTTGTGGTGTTAAGCTAGTTGTAGCCACAGATGTCCTGGGGCAACCCGATGCAAACAAGGCTGCAAATCTGCACAAACCACTTGGCAAGGTCCACCGCTCTAACCACTGCCTCGCATTAAAATGTATTTTGTAGCATATTCCAATACATGTTCCAACCAGAGTACTGTTTTTTGAATACAAAGAATACTTTTATATCAAGATGCATTTAAATTATAATAATACTATCTTTTAACTACTAACAACAACAACTTTATATTTATTTAATCATTTTTAAAGGGAGATGGAAAAACCACACATGCACTCACCACAAGAGCAAAGTTGTCTATTTTTATCACCAGTTATGTGCAGTTTGATACAATACAATACAAACAGTACAGTATGTTTGTATTCAGTTACTTCCCAACACTGACTGCACATCACTTTACAAATTAATGAGAAAACTATTTGCTGATAAAATGTTTTACTTATGTGGGGAAGCTGGCCCGAGTGATCAAAATAGGAGGCAGACTCAAAAGAAGTCCCATTAAACACATTTATTACCCGTGCAGTGGTACACCGTGGACAAACAAAAATAATACATATGTACAAAAATTAACGGTGCTCAACAAAAAACTAAGCAACCAAACTTAAGCAACTGAAACAAAAGCCACGTGTACTCTGGCTACACAGGTGTCCCCTATCTGGCTAATTGGCCAGACTAATATACTTCCCTGTACTGGAAGCCCCTCCCCCGGTCTACTCCATTTCTTGTCCAGGGGCGGTGGGAGTATCATAAACACTATATTGCATAAAAACAGCTCTCGGGCCCAAGTCCTTTACCAAAAGTGTTTAACTAAACACAATATAAACACTTAATTCCAGAAATGAAAATATACAAAACATTAACACAAAGAAATAAATAAACTTAAGCCAGTTTTTCCCCCTCCACATGGTCCGGCCCACGACCCCACTCTAGCCTATAAAATGGCTGACATAGGGCACGCCCCCTCTTTGTCTGGACCATGTGGAGATACAGGTAAGATGATTGACTGAACTGAATAGACGCATTTAACTAAATAAAATATATTTAACTAACAAATGTGTGGTGCTTTAAACTGATAACAAAACAAACCCGGGATAGTTATATTTTGTTGGGTATTGAAGTTATTGAAAATGAACAAAGATGTGCAAACCAAATCATAATACTATTAAAAAGGGACAAAGGCCCACTTTGTCACACACCCCCCCCCCCCATAAGCCCGTTACTCGTCAGAGTCACGGGACAGAAAATCAGCAACAACATTTTTATGCCCTGGTTTGTACTGGACCTTAAAACAAAATGGCTGCAGAGACAAATACCATCGAGTAATACGAGCATTAGTGTCCTTCATATTATGAATCCATTGCAATGCACGATGGTCAGTTTCTAAAACAAAGTCTTTACCGATAAGATAGTATCTCAGAGTGTCCAAAGCCCATTTAATGGCGAGAGCCTCCTTCTCAATAGTTGAATACTTTTTCTCTCTTGGAAAAAGTTTCCGGCTGATATACTGAACTGGAAGTTGGTTACCCTCCTCCCCTTGCAGCAACACCGCCCCCAGCCCCACACCTGAAGCATCAGTCTGTACAGTAAAGGGCAGTTCAAAGTCTGGACACTGCAAAACAGGTTGTTGACACAAGCAGTCTTTCAAGTCATTAAAAGCACGTACAGTCTCTAGAGTCCATTTAACCTGTACTGGGCTATTTTTACAAGTCATGTCAGATAAAGGGGCGGACCTAGTTGCAAAGTCTGGGATCAGGCGTCGGTACCATCCCACTAAACCCAAGAAGGATCTCAGCCTTCTCTTGGTGTTAGGCAATGGGGTAGCAGAAATTGCTTCAACTTTACTGACCTGAGGATGAATACCCCCAGCTCCGATCACATAGCCCAAGTACTGCACCTCAGGCTTGGCGATGTGGCACTTCTGGGCGTTGATAACAAGACCTGCCTCTTGGATCCGCCTGAAAACATCAGACAGATGGCGTAGGTGCTCCTCCCAGGACTGGCTGAAGATGACGATGTCATCAATGTAAGCAGCAGCGTAGTCCTCAGCTCCTCTTAGCACCTCGTCAACGAGCCGTTGGAATGTGGCCGGCGCTCCGTGTAGACCAAAGGGCATCATTCGGAACCTGAAGAGGCCGCTGGGCACCCGGAAGGTCGTCAGATCTCTTGAGGCTTTATCCAGGGGCACTTGCCAATACCCCTTGCAGAGGTCTAAGGTTGTCAAATAACTTGCATGACCCAGCCGCTCGATCAGTTCATCTACCCTTGGCATTGGGTAGGGGTCAAATGCAGACACCGCATTCAATTTAGAAAAGTTCACACAGAATCTGAGCTTTGGATCTTCCTTTTTGGGAACCAAGACTACCGGGCTGCACCACTCACTGCGCGATGGTTCAATAATTCCCATCTCCAGCATGTCCGCTACTTCTGTCTTTAACTGTGGGATAAGCTTAGCTGGAATGCGACAGGTAGTGTCTCTAATGGGCTGCTGTTCTGGTGAGCGTAGGCGGATCTGGTGCTGGATGAGGTGAGTGTATCCAGGTTTCACACTAAAAAGTTCATTTGTCATGTAAATTTGAAGGTTCTGTTGCTGCTCAGCACTCAGATGACTTACATCAGGGAACACTGGTGCCTCTGCTGGTGAAGGGAAGTACTGCTCCTGGACCTCCTCCTCATCTGTGACTGCACGTGCCATTAAAGAGAGCTGGTCTGACCGGTCCACCCACTCCTTAAGTAGATTAACATGAAATATTTGAGCCTTCTTACGACGTTCCGGCATAAACAGTTCATAGGTGACTGGACCAGTTTTTTTTCGGATCTCATATGGGCCTTGCCATTTAGCTAAAAGACCACTCTCGGATGTTGGCAATAAAAGCAAGACTTTCTGGCCCACCTGGAATGCTCTTCTTCTGGAGACCTTGTCATAACTGTGTTTTTGTCTCTCTTGTGCTTGTGTCAAGTTGTCACAAGCAAGCTCTTTGAACTGCTCCAATCTATCTCTCATTTTCAGTACATATGAAAGTTCATTACATCCCTGCTCTGGCGTTGGCCCCTCCCAGGCTTCTTTTAGGACATCCAAGGGCCCTCGAACAGAATGTCCATAGAGAAGCTGAAATGGTGAAAATCCAGTAGATGTTTGAGGGACTTCTCGGTAAGCAAACAATAGGAACGGCAGCCACTGGTTCCAATCTGCTCCCGACTCAGCCACAAACTTTCTCAGCATAGATTTGAGAGTCTTATTGAAGCGCTCAACAAGCCCATCAGTCTGTGGATGGTATGGACTTGTCTTTATGCCTTGAATTCCCAGGAGGTTGTAGACTTGTTTCAGCAATGTAGAAGTGAAGTTGGTGCCTTGGTCGGTGATGATCTCTCTGGGGATGCCCACTCTGGAGAAGAGCTGAATGAGGCAGGTGACGATCTGGCGTGCTTTGATCTTCTTCAGTGGAAATGCCTCCGGATACCTAGTGGCATAATCCAACACCACTAGGATATACCGATGTCCCGCACTGCTCCGCTCCAGTGGGCCAACAATGTCCATGGCAATACGAGAAAAAGGGGTGTCAATGATGGGCATGCTAATAAGGGGCGCCCTATCTCCCTTTTTGTTTGGGGCTGTTAACTGACACTCTGGGCATGACTGACAGTACTTTACAGTGTCTGCATACTGCCGGGGCCAATAAAACCTAGGCACCATTCTAGAAAATGTTTTAGCTTGGCCTAAATGTCCTGCCCATGGAACTGAATGACTAAGATTAAGGATAGTGGGTCTCAATGATTGTGGGACTACTAATTGGTCCCCCACCTCACTTCGTCTGTAAAGTCTATCACCCTTAATCACAAAAACTTCACTCCCTCGCGTTGTCACTTTTGTCGTGTCTGACACACATTTACTGAACAAATTAGCTAACGTTGGATCTTGTTTTTGCAATTTTGCCACGTCACTACAGATGGAAAACAAATCTGCCTCAATTGGTGTTTCTATATTTTCCTGCACTTTAGTCCCTTTGACTTTTTCTTGCCTCTTTTGTCTCTTACTCTTCTTGATTTTGCCATTATTAGTATTTGACATGTCTGAATTAGCGAAAGGTAAGTCCTCCCATCCTGTTCTCTGACTACTTACTTTCTGATGAGTTTGTGATCTAGTAACTGCCATTAAACTAGCATTTACCTTGGCTACGTTAGATTGATTGGCTATTAGCTCAGGAAGGACCGGAACATCCAGGCCTAATACAACTTGGTAAGGCAGCTGTTCTAGCACGCCTACAGCAAGTGTAAAAGACTGGCTTTCCACTTGAACACTTATTTCTGCAAGGGGATAGCGTACCCTGTCACCATGGATACACACAATATCTACGGTCCCTCCACAAAAAATTACATCCTTAGGCAAACTGTCCTGTCTGACCAGAGTACGATCACTTCCTGAATCTAATAAGGCAATACAAGGTTTGTCATCTATCACCACCCCCATAGTGAGCTCCTCCTGATGACCCTCCCGACTGTCTACATTAGCAGGTAAGGTGGATACACTACACATGTAGTTTTTACTAGCCCTGCTATTAGCCCTGGGACACTGTGCTTTAAGATGTCCTATTTGACCACATAAATGACAAGCATAAGTGTCTCTACTCCTGCTGTCTGGTCTAGGTGCATGTAAGGGAGCACTAGGTCTAAAGTGTCTGGGTCTAGGTTCAGGGGCAAATGTCTTACCCATTGGGGTGGGTTGGTGAGTCCTTGGGGCAAGTAGTGTCTTCGAGGGGCGGCGTGCAGCAAGGAAAGCTTCGGCCATGTCCGCTGCCTCTTTGGAAGTCTTTGGGTCTCTTTCCTTAATCCACGTGCGTAGTTCTGGACTCAGAACTCTAAGAAACTGCTCCAGGATGATTGTATCTCCAATTTGCTCTTTGGTTTTGGACTTTGGGTCCATCCATTTATTGTACAGCTCCTTCAGATGAACCTGTAGCTCCTGCGGCGTCTCCTCTTCTCCCGGCTCCGTTGAACGAAACCTCAGTCGGTAAGTCTCCGTGCTGATCTCAAACTTTTGCAAAACAGCACGTTTCACTTTGTAATAGTTCATAGTATCGTCAATGTCCATAGCAACGTACGCTGAACGTGCTTTGCCAGTTAAGAGCGGTGCAAGACGAAGAGCCCACTCATCATTTGACCACTGGCATGCATGTGCAATTCGTTCAAAGGTGCACAAGTAATGTTCAATGTCCTCACCATCAGTGTAGGGTTGCATTTTTGGGCCTTTCCAGTTGCTGTTTCTCATGGTGCTGGATTGCCTGGAATGACTTTGGTCAAAATGAGAGCTCTGGGTTGGAAGCTCCTCTGCTCTCAGTTCATCAGGTCCATCCATTTGCGTCACACGACTTTGTTGCATTTCTCGTTGGAGGTTAAAAATGTCTCTGCGCATTGTAGTCCATTGCTCATTTTGTTGTTGCATGAGGCGATGTAGTAGACCTGATAGCTGATCCACACTGTTAACCTGGGGTTCTGGTTCGCCACCAACTGCCACCTCCTGGTCGTCTGGTGGATCTGTTCCAGCCTCAGCACAAGACTTCTTTGGGTTCTGTCTTGTGGACTTCATCTTCACTGCCTCCTACTGGCCTGGATCCCACCGCTGCCACCAAATGTGGGGAAGCTGGCCCGAGTGATCAAAATAGGAGGCAGACTCAAAAGAAGTCCCATTAAACACATTTATTACCCGTGCAGTGGTACACCGTGGACAAACAAAAATAATACATATGTACAAAAATTAACGGTGCTCAACAAAAAACTAAGCAACCAAACTTAAGCAACTGAAACAAAAGCCACGTGTACTCTGGCTACACAGGTGTCCCCTATCTGGCTAATTGGCCAGACTAATATACTTCCCTGTACTGGAAGCCCCTCCCCCGGTCTACTCCATTTCTTGTCCAGGGGCGGTGGGAGTATCATAAACACTATATTGCATAAAAACAGCTCTCGGGCCCAAGTCCTTTACCAAAAGTGTTTAACTAAACACAATATAAACACTTAATTCCAGAAATGAAAATATACAAAACATTAACACAAAGAAATAAATAAACTTAAGCCAGTTTTTCCCCCTCCACATGGTCCGGCCCACGACCCCACTCTAGCCTATAAAATGGCTGACATAGGGCACGCCCCCTCTTTGTCTGGACCATGTGGAGATACAGGTAAGATGATTGACTGAACTGAATAGACGCATTTAACTAAATAAAATATATTTAACTAACAAATGTGTGGTGCTTTAAACTGATAACAAAACAAACCCGGGATAGTTATATTTTGTTGGGTATTGAAGTTATTGAAAATGAACAAAGATGTGCAAACCAAATCATAATACTATTAAAAAGGGACAAAGGCCCACTTTGTCACAACTTACTTTTATGATGGTGATTTGTGACTTGAGTTACTGATTTGAAAATAAAACTGGGATCTTGCAATGGGGCACAGGGCCAACAAGACTTGTACTATACAATAAATAGCTCATAAATTATTTATTATCCAGTCACCTATGAGTACTACAGGCTCTTCTTGTGAGTCCCATTCCCCTCTATATGCCTGCTGTACAGCTCAGTGTGCGGCTGAAGCTTCTATTCAGAATAATCGATGCCCTGTTTACTCCACAGAACTGTATTTTCACCATAGACTCTGGTCACATATAAAAACGTCTCCCATATATTTCTTTATCTCTGAGTCACATGTGAGGATGAAATGTGTGTGTTTGCTTCCTGTATTTAAATAATGAGGCTTATCTGAGCGCTGCTGCAAATCAGTCTTTACATTACCACAGTCCAATGATGTCTTTCATACAACAATACACTGGCACTTACTGCGCGCTCTGCACAACGCCCCGTCAGCATTCAGACCTGAGGAGGGAACTGCCGACTGCAACCAGTAAATTAAATCTGTCCCGAGACGCTGAAAACATCCTCTGCTATAGTTGTGTGTGAATCAGGGGTGAGTCTGGAAATGTGCTTATGTGGACAAATGTAATCTGATAGAGGACTGACGGAGACGGCACATTGGGAAGTTTGTGTTGGAGACTGCACTGTTACTGGGCTATGCTCTCAGGGCTACTGTTCAAAGAGATGCTAATGACACTTTTATTGTTTTAACTTACTTAGTTCCTGAAATGTGTCTGGATCGCTTAGCAGTTTGCAGATGTCCAAAGTCATTCCTCACTTACCTTACACATTCCCTAATTACTCACCGTAATGAGTTTATAAGCCAGTTACATAACTTTCAGAGGCCAGATGGGATTTTTTTCCATCATGAAAATAATATTCCTAAAACTAGCATGCTAACAGCACACTTCCTGATTCTCATATTGGAAAAAAACAATTAGATGCGAACACAACCATCTCATTTTGACCTTAAGAGCCGCTGATACAACAAATCTGTACAGGGGGGAAAACAAATTTTGCTCAAATACATGGACAAAACTTGGCTACAGTTACTTTCATTTAAAGAATATAAAACTATTTTGTACTACGAGATTGCTATTGCTAAATTATGGCTATTATGTAAAACAGCACAGTGCTCTAACAAGTCCATTGGTTCCTTAATTGTATGGAAAACAACAGGAGTGGAATAAACATATTTGATTAACAGCTCAATAAGTCACTCCTGCTTCCTGTACAATGCTCCGTGGACATGCTATATACATAATTTAATCATTGCATTGCCTATTTTATCCATAACTGTAGATCATGCGGGGGAAAGCAAATCCCATCTAACTACGGATTATGTTTTTAATAAATGTCTTTAAATAGTTTTGGTTCTCCAGGGGTTGGGTGAACTATTGCCAAAGTGACTGGTTCTGACACTGCTGTCACCTGCTCAGTCAATCCATCATTATGTCATAGACTGAAACACTCAATACTTGCTCACAGTCATTGAGTTACAATGTCACTGGGGACTAAATATGACAAGAAATTATACAAGGAAGGAATGATTGTTATGCTGCAGCTCTCGCAACACATATCGACAGCAGAACCTATACAGTCCTCCGGTCATCCCTCACGCTAATAAGATCAAGATTAAATTAATAAAATACAAAGCTGATGTTGATTTAACAATAGATAACTGATGGTCTGTCATGTTTCTGTGATTATAGTAAAGCTCAAAGCAACAAATCAATCACAGTTCTCATTTAAGACCATGTTTCTGCTGTAACAGTCCACTCTCCTTTGGATCAGCCTCACTTTAGCCCATCTTTCATCACATTATTTAGTGCTGTATTGTCTGTATAGGTCAGTGTGTCAGGGGATCAGTGGGATTGCATTGCTCTGACACACACTGACCACAAGCTTCAGGCGTGAGATCGATGAACCCCAAGTAACAAGCACAAGACACTCTACTGTAGACTTTGATCGAAGAAAAAACATTGACAATACTTAAAAGAATATGGAAGATGGAATGAAGCTCTTGGAGACACAGCTCATAGCCCTCCAGCCTCACAGCAAGGAAGTTCCAGGTTTGTCTTCCAGGTAACTCAGGCCTTACTGTGCACAATTTGCATGTTTCAACCATCACCTTAAGGCTCTAAACACACATACTGCGGCTGTACATAATAATGTGACAGATGCGAGCAGCAGTGGACCTACAGTAGAAGAAAATATGTGATTTTTAAAAATATGCCGTTTGGAAACTATACCTTGATTGTTCGTGCATGTATTTTTTGCTGATTGCTATTGCTCTTCTTACCATGAGCGTGCATTGCAGAAACAGCATGTGCAATTGTTATGTATTTCCTCTAAACTGTATAAGGCAGGCTCTCCCTTATTAGCTGCTGGTCATGTGACACCTCTCCTCCGGGTTGCGCTGTTTGGGTGACCCATGGGTGCCCTATTAGCTCTGATTGCTGCTTGTGACGTGGGTCTGATTAAGTGTTTTGATCCAGCGCTGTGCTCGGAGTGTCAGTGGTGTGAGTGAAGGTAAACATTAGACTTTCAAATGAGCCTGGCACAAGACAAACTCACATGTTGTGTATAGAGACTGCTCCTGACAACTGGAGAAAGGGAGAGGAAGAGAGAGAGAGAGAGAAAAAGAAAGGGAGGAAGGGAAGTGGAGGCAGAGAGAGGGGGGTAAGGTATAAACAAAAGGTGGAGATGTGAAGATGAGGAGAGGAACAGGAGAACAAGGAGTAAACATTTCAGGACACTTTAGAGAACAACACATGGAAATAGTTTTGCATAGCACAGTTCAGTGGTGTCTAATGTATCTCAGGTCGTTTTTACACATGTTAGTGCGACCCCAGTGCTCACTAGATTTAGTTCTGTTTACTTTACTTTTAGGTCAGCCATCTTACACCCCAAACAGGCAAAATGAGCCACGTGAAAGTCCATCAGCTGATTGCCGAACTTCTTTCTATGACAACACACTTCCCTGGTGTTTTTTCTTTCACCTTTGGCTAAATACACCAAGAGGACTGTACGTGCTGGTGGTGGAGGAGAAAACATTTTAGGATCGACACAGAAAGATCGAGGTGCAGACAGAAGCAGGAGGAGACTGTGGCTGATATTAAGTTGATCCAAATGGCCTCATCAGACAAACGTGTCAAACAGTAGCTCCAGTGCCTGTTCATACAGATATACGTGATCCGAGCGCTTCTTTCCCAATTCTAAGCACTTTTACCGTTACTGCAGACTGTGTAGATCGGCCCGAGGTCAGCTGCACTCCAGAGCACGGGTGGAGCCGCTCCGAGACCTCCTGTTTCAAGCTCTCGGACCAGCCATTTATTGTGGTTCAGAGTGTGACTGTTGGGTTTATACCGGCGCAAACGCTTTCGGAACAAATGCATTTTTTACGTTGGCAAACTAGTGGCAGTGTGAAAATGACCTTAGTATGGTTATTTGTAATGATTTTGAAAACTTTGCAGCCAGTGTAAATTGTGTACATTAATTAATTCTAGCAAATATGTGCCTCTAAATTACAATAGCCTAATTGATCCATACTGATTTGGCAGGGTGAAAAATCCTTGACCTTTTACAGAGACAATTTTGTTTTAATCAATCAATTTCCTCTGTTAAGAATGCCAAATTTATTAGTCCACCTCCACATGAGTTGTGAGAGCAAGGAGGAGCCTGTGTACTTCAGCCCAGCAGCACTGACCTGACTGGGGCAATAGAGCTGGAGAGGGCCCTTCTCTCCAATCACCGTGCTGGTCAGAGAAGACACCAATTTGGTCCTGAGAGCCTCCAGTGTCACACACTCGAGATGAGACTCCAGGAATCTGTGATTAGCTGCAGAGAGGGCAAATGAGGAAATGATAAACAATAGTAGTGCAACAGGGAAAGTGGTTGTCACGGATACAGCCAAGCAAATTTGAGGCTTTGTATTATCTACATCACGGAGAGATGGAGTTTCTAATGCTGTTATAGTCATTCACAATACAAATACACACACATTTTAATTTCAACAACAATATTAATCAGTGCATTGTCATATGTACGACCACTGTCATAGTGATTAACAATTGAAAGCAAAGTATTGTATCTTTTGAATGGGAAAAAACGTGTTGCAAATAAAAGAAAGGCGTAATGATGAGGCTAAAAGTTCTTGGCTCGCTCACTGGTGCATAAAACTGCACTTCTGCTATAAGCTTCTTTAAGAGGCACTTTGAGGCTGAAGACTGAAAACCAGAGGCAGACGATATGAATGTAGTCATAAGAGAAATGCAAGTTCATATTCAACTCAGCATCTGCAAGTGAGCCGATCCGATTCATCATTAACACTTTTAATTGAATGTCACTCACAGTGGAAGGAAAGAGGGAGGAGGGGGTTTCAATCTGAGTGTGAGTCACAGGCTGAGCTACACCTGGGAGGCAGGTGAAAGCAATTAACTCGTACTGCACTGGACAGCAGCAGCACTCAGAGAAAAGCTAAAAGGCTCCACACACTGCAGTCACTTTACAGAGCTTTAGGTTCATTGTGTTGCATTACGAAAAGCCTGTAGTCTGCACAAGTCTATAGGGCTGGGCCACATGGTGATAAAAATCAAATTGTGGTCTCATCCTTTTGACAAATGCAATTACGCTGATATTGTAATGCTCTATTTAAAGCAGCTCTAGGCTCAAAAACAGACTATTTTCCCTCATCCACTCCTCCTGTTAATCAGGCTCTGAATGAGTGTCATGTAGAATAAAACTGTCAAGAGCAGGAGTTGACTTGAGCTTTTACAGGCAATATAAACATGTAAATGAACCGTAATCACATACAGACGATAGACAACAAATTGAGGTTTGATCTAAACACTGAAAGTACTGTTAAACGAGGGCAGCAAAGAATGTATCTGTTGAGAAAACTGAACTCTTTTAATGTAAACAGAAATATTCTCAACATCTTTTATTGTTCTTTTATCGAGAGTCTGCTCACTTTTTCTTTCATTTGCTGGTTTCAGTCCCTGTCCTTGAAGGATAAGAACAAACTGCAGAACATTGTTAAAACCTGCTCAAAAATTACAGGGGTTATGCAGAGGGAGCTGCATTCTCTGTGGGAGGAGCGGGTGCTGAGCAAAGCCAAGTGTCTCCTGGCTCAGCCCCTCCATCCTCTGGCTCCTGACTTTATCAGGATGCCTTCAGGGCGTCGCTTTTATGCTCCGATACGGAAAACAAATCGTTTTTCAAATTCTTTTGTGCCCTCAGCTATTAAATTGCTAAATTCTAAGGGTAGTGTTTTTTGAAGTTTTGCACTGTTTTTATGTATTTTGTTCTTATATTGTGCTTATATTGTGCTTTGAGTTCCACTGTGAATTGTAATGGACTGACACACTGTGTGTTTGCGTGTATGTTAGAGTGAGAACTGCTCTGAGAATGCTGCAAATGAATTGCCCTCTGGGATCAATAAGGTTTTCTGAATCTGAATCTGTCATGATGCCTGCATTTCCTGTCCTCCTGTGTTCTCTCCCCCTCCCCTACCTGTCTGCCTGGAGCTGGGTGGAGTTCCTTACTCCTCCTGCGTGCACCTGGAGCGCATCAGTGCAATTATCTCCACCTGCTGCCGAGTATATGAGGGCTCGCCAGAAAACACTCGGGGCCAGATCGTCCGCGTGTCAACATTCCTGCTCCTGCCTCTGTGCTCCAGCTCCGGTACAGTCACCCCTCTGCCTTGCCTCCTGTTCCGTCTTGGTCTCCGGCTTGCTTCTCGCCTCCTGCCCTGGTTCCCACTCTCTGGACTACTCCGGCTCGGCCTGCCCCGGTCTCGTCCCGATCCTGTCTTCGCTCTGGTCCTGGCTTTCCCGTCCCCGCTCTGCACTACGCCCGTCTGGTCTGCCTCCCGCTCCCTGGCTCTCCGTGTGTGTTAAATGAACTATTAAAAACTGAAATTC
Source organism: Periophthalmus magnuspinnatus (assembly GCF_009829125.3). Lineage (NCBI taxonomy): Eukaryota > Metazoa > Chordata > Actinopteri > Gobiiformes > Gobiidae > Periophthalmus > Periophthalmus magnuspinnatus. The sequence goes on along the minus strand of NC_047147.1, from coordinate 10,333,964 downwards.
ACCATTTTGTAAATAAACACTGTCAACTTGCCCCGAGTCTGCACTCCTTGGTCCGCACCCGCACTAGCCGTTACGACGAATCTGAATCTGAATCTGTAATCAGATCGAAATTGTGATCTGGCTTTAAGAAAATTGTGGTAATACTTTTTGGCATATTTCCCACCTCCAGTCTGACTTCCCTGGTCAATGTTTTTGGATCATCTTTTGAATTCCTTTTCTGTGTTAGGTTTATCAGCTTTTCTCTTGCTAGAAAATCTTACCTGGCTTTTTTTATTTCTCATTTTGTCCACAATTATGTCAGGGTTGATTGGTTTGGACTATGAATGGTACTCTGCATTTGGAGAAGAAAACCTTTATTTGTTTCATAATGTGGAAATTAAATTCCTGTGTAGCAGTGTACAGTTGAAGAGCAGCATGAGAATAGAGAGATACAATCAAAAATAATGATAAATAACTATCCAAAAAATATTTAAATTCAGTGGTAGAAGAAATACCCATTTTATTACTTAAGTAAAAATACAGATACTGGAGCAAAAGAATACGCAAGTAAAAGTATCACATGAAAAAATGCACTTAAGTAAAAGTATTAAATTACCTATTTAAATAGTAAAAAGTAAATGTATTTCATGGAGATTTTGAGGTCTTATCAGGATTCAAATGTATTGATTTTGAGTTTTTTTTTTTTCCAGCTGTTTTTATTTGTATATTTTTGTTTGATCAAACTACAAAATTAGCCTTTTCAGCAGGTCTCAAATTGTAATTTAAATATATATATATTTTTCAGTCAAGTCCAAAAATATAAGTGCAGCTACTTGCTCTCAAACGTAGTGAAATAAAAGTAAAAAGTATCCACTTTAAAATAGATTGAAGTAAAGTACAGATACCTAAACTTGACTTGACTACAGTACTTTTACTACTTTTACTTTATTACCTTCCACCTGTTCTTAAATCTAACCCAACACGGCACAGGTAGTGTCAGATTTGATGAGGGAGTACAAATGATCCCCTAAAGCTCAAAATACACAGTGTACTGACACACAGGTAAAGGGTCTGAATTACTTTCTTTAGCTATAGAGGAAATGTGTGGATATGTCCCCTGCTCTCTCCTGATACACTGTGATATTCAACATAAGCCTTAGGCAGCAGAGCACCGGGTCGGCCATTACATTTATTTTCTACTTTTATTAATACTATCGCAGCTGTGAGCACATTAGAATGATGTAAACACGGCTCAGCTTTAGAGGAAACATTTGGACATGGACAAGTGTTGAATAAAGTATTTTTCCGTACTAAAATTGCTCCGCTACACTACTCCAGGACAAAGTTGCACCGTGAACATAAGTCTTAATTGCGATGCATTAGACAGGACAGAATGTGTTCAACTAAAACTCTCATGAATTACTGTGATGGAAGATGTTGTGACAAGCTGTTATCAAAGTGTCCACCGAAAAACAAAATGATGGATGTCTTAAAAGATTTTCAGATTATATAAATGTAAGGCCAGAGAATATGAAATGCTGTTTAAGATGAGGAGGCAAGCACTTCAACTTACCCAAACCCATTATTTGAAGTATCATAGATTGTATAAATAACCTGCTCGCTGCCACATTCCAAAGAGTGCTCAATGGCGCACTTTCGACTCCATCAACCCTGGCTCCAATTCACCCTCTATTGAAAAACGGTCACCCCTCTCTCCGTAACTGTTGCTGTCGGGCTTGTCATTTTGTTTTGGTCTTAAAATATTTGTATTAATCATCACTACATGGGATATGAACATTACAGGTGTCTCTCGCATCACTTTAGCAACAGGTTTGATTGACAACTTTGCTAAGCACCCGCTCTCTGTTACACCAGCAGTGGGCAGAAAGGGACGTTACCTTCAACAGCCTCGCTCCGGATTGGTTCTTTGGTTGCTTTGATACTCACAGTCGGAATTCCAAATATGAAACTTGGCTCAAAATTTGTCATATAACCGCCTCAACAAGCTTCTTTTGACTGGAGTGAAACGGTATAAGTGACGTCACACTCCCTTAGTCCACTTCTTGATGATTTCATTTGTTCAGTTAATGTCTTCATGTATTACAGTCATGTTGTTGACAGTGTGGATACCCTAAGGCACATGTGTCAAACTCAAGGCCCGGGGGCCAAATGCAGCCCGCCATGTCATTTTATGCAGCCCGTGACAAGGTAAATTTAAATGTATGTCTTAAAATGTCAGTTTATCAGGAGTTACGCAGTTACACAGACATATTTTTATATCTCTGCAAATTTTAGATGAACCATTTTGCTGATGTGGCCCTCGGTGAAATTCAGTTTGACACCCCTGCCCTAAGGTCACTGTTTCAGATGTTTTTGAGAGAAGGAGTTTACCTTTTACTTATTTAGAGTCAAAAATATTCTTATTTATTTTTTTCTGTATTAGTCAATTGACTAAACCTTGACTGGATAAACATAAAATCAACTTGCCTTGATCTGTTGAATTTATGATATATATATAATATATAAAAATAAAGATTTATTAAAGATGTACTATGTAACTTTTCAGGAAAACTGAACAGCATTTGATTGTCTCCATGGAGATGGTATTGCTTTGTCTGGAATGCTACCAGTATGAAGAGTATAAATTACAGTATGCATGTTTGAGAGGGTATTTTGTTTGCAATAAAACGCCTGTAATTGGGTAAATGCAAGATAGATCATTTAATGCAATACTGTGGAATGTAATTATATCTCAAGCAGGTCGAGGATCCTCCACCATAAAGTTACATAGTGCATTTAAAAAAAAAAAAAAAAAGAAATCATGACTTTTGATGTGAAAGTACCAAGCCCTACAAGAATATCCCAGCATTGTTTTACATTTGTCATTCATAACTAATGTGTTTGGGACTTCCACATTATGAAGTCTGTAGAGTCACAATGATCAGTTCATCTGAGATCTAAATCCTATAAGGAGAGGGGATTTTCACATCAATATTAATTCTTGGAAAATTGTCTTCCTCCATTACATGACTAAATATGACATAACTCCACTCATCCTCACTGACACTCAGCAAAGACCGAATAATGAAGATATGGATCATTCGTCACCACAGGCCTGTTTGTTTACAGTCAAAGAAGATCACATTTTATTAGAAACCGAAGCTTTTAGCGATGTTCGGCTCTGTGCTCCTCAGATAAATAGCCCACAGTCAGCAGCTATTTGCATCACATTAATTCCTTGGCAAAGATTAGCGTTACGTATACAGCAAAGTAAAGTTAAGTCATTTATCTTGGAATTGGAGCTTTCTCTAAGAGTTAATTGTTTTTCGTATATGGGAGACACAGTGCTATCTGACTGGCTCCACACTTCATATGTTATAATTACTGTGTGCAAGAAGTGACAGGAATCTATTGTGATGTTTCTGGATAATTTCTCCCATTCATCAGCAGCTGCAGACCGTTTCCGTTTGTGCTAAAAGACAAGGAGACATGTCACAGTGTATTGTCTGTCACACAAATAATACATTGTTGTATCGCACAGTGTGTTGTGTGTGACTGTGGATATATATGAGGGGAAAAAACTGGGAAGTAAAGCCCCCACAACACAGGCATGTCAGTGTTTATATAGTGTTATGTTCATTTCTAAGCTAAAACTGCTACACACCTTAGTGGTCTTATTCATACCAGTGTCCACACATTTTGCTATTCTGCTACACTGCTACATTCTCCACCAATGGTCAAGTTGATTTTACTCCTTCATTGTTGTAAATATTAATTCTTATCAGAGGGAGGAGTGTTGAACTGTTCTGGAGGTCATTTACAGCATGAACAATGAAACATATGAACCCTTTTTGGACTCCTTTTTTAATAATGGCCTTTTTCATTTCAAATTCACACAATATTCACAGATTTTTGCCTGGACCATGTGGAGCTGCCACAGGGAAGGACCTGGGAGTACCTTGCCCAAGGACACATTGACATTAGTATGGGAGGAGCGATGGACCTCAGGGCGTAGCTTCAGTCTGTAAGGAAAAATGATACATGTGAGAGAGGGACAATTTGGGTCATACACGAGGACCATGGTAATTCATGTGTGCAGAATGTCGGTGAATGAATATAGAATATAGCCTATATCATACTGCCCATTTACACGGAGTGAAACGCTCAATAAAATACAGTGCATGGGTTTGATTGTCTTCATTTTATTTCAGAATGCCTCAACCTTACACTTCTTATTCCATTATCTCACATCCCCAGACCTTTAAATGGTATGGTATGGTATGGTATGGTATGCTTTTATTTGAAACAGGGTCAGTGCATGACATTACATTGACCTTAAAAACAGGAAAGATGTATGGTGCCAGGTTATAGCATAAATACTAATTTCCACCTGTAGTCCCTGGACAGGCTGATGTTTAATAAAAATAAGTTTGGTGTAGATGGATGAGAAACCTGTACATCTATGATACATACATCAAATACAACACATCTCACATCCAAATATGACATTTCTAAAAACATTCAACTCACACACACACTTCCATACCAAATTATTCACACACACAAACTTTGCTTTGATATTAACCATTCCTTTGTCACCTGTGCAAACCTTTGAAAACTTGTGCATGCTATAATCTCATTTGGCAAACTATTCCACTGACTCACAGCAACAATCGAGAAAGCCGATTTAGCAAAAGAAGTCCTACATTTTGGAACGCTGCACTCTCCTCTAGAGGTCGCCCTAGTGACTCGAGTTGTTTTTTCTGAGCTCAGTGAGACAAACCTTCTTAGAGGAGGATCCTGTAAAACCACACAACAAGCTTCACTGATGACAGTTCTTCTTGTGATAATTTTACATTTTGTCCTTTGTTTGATCAAAGTTGTTAACTACAGGTCTGACGAACCAGAATCCTACTTCCTCCTTGATGCTAACTCTCCGTCACCATCGCACTCTGACACTTTTATTCACCCATACAAGTGGCCAAGGCTGCTTTCTTTGTGCTGTCGCTTTAGAGCTGAGAGGTTTTGTCCAAGCACTAGATCAAAGAATTTTACTTTCCTCCACCATTTCCTGCTTTAGAGAAATACCGACAGTAATGAACGAGAGACGAAGCATTAGCCTCCACTGCAGCTTTAGTACATTTTCAACATGAGCTCATGAATACATCACTTTCAATCTATGTTCGCAGTGCTGCTATCTTCTTATTACAATTGCTCAATATCAGCTTCATTACAAGGGAATGACCAAGCACCTTTTGTCGGGCGGAGCTAAATCAGCCCTGTCATTTTTTAAATGTCGTCCAACTTTTTGACCTAAAGTGTTGTAAGAAGTCATCGCCTAAGCAACCTGGGTCAATAAATGCCATTGGAGCATACGAGGGAGTTTTCACAGCACAGAGGCGTGGTGAGAGGCCTTTTGTTTTAAGGCCCCTGTGGAATCATGGTGTAAATTGGCTCTGTGCACAATAGCGGCTGGCATCCTCACTGTTAATGTCACTTCTCGTCCAATTCTAGCTAAAATGATACATATTTAAAGAAAAGGCAGTGGACAGGGAGATGTGGGTGGATATAACTAACATGTTAAGAGTACGGTGACTAGATTTTCAAAATAAAAAAACTGGGACACACTGGGTTGGAGTGTGAAAAGAGTGAAAAGAGCATGTAATTAAGAACATTATGAAGCACTCGGTCCATTGTCCACTCACTTGTGAATCAGTAGATCTATATAACATGAGACACTTTTGGTATTAAAACTGAGTGCACTTTGTGTCCTTATGGCGATTTCAAGCACAGTTTTATGTATTTTAACAAAAACATTTGACAATACATTGCACTCTGTTCTGCTGATGGTTATGGAATGGGTCACAAATAGGGACACCTGGGACATTTCTTGTATAAACTGTGACAAATCACTGGTTTTGGATAAATCTGCTGGGACATGGAACACTGGGATCAAAACTGGGACTGTCCCGGGTAAATATCTCTTATGGTGATGCTAATGTAATTTTGAGGCATAATACATTTTAAAAACTGAAGTCCCAGTAAATTTTAAAAAGACACCACAAACTGAAGTATTCTACAGATGAATTTAATTGGGTAGTTTTTATTTTAAGTAATTTGAATTTTAATAGGTTGTTTATTTTATGTTTTTCAATTTTAATGAAAGTGACTGAGCGAGTGAGTCTATTAAACATAATATGGATTGAAATAATATTTTGAAAGACATTTTGCAATTACTCATAATGTAACTGTCGTAACGGCTAGTGCGGGTGCGGACCAAGGAGTGCAGACTCAGGGCAAGTTGACAGTGTTTATTTACAAAATGGTGAATTTCAGTTTTTAATAGTTACACACGGGGAGCCAGGGAGCGGGAGGCAGACCAGGCGGGTGTAGTGCAGAGCGGGGACGGGAAAGCCAGGACCAGAGCGAGGACAGGATCGGGACGGGGCAGGCCGAGCCGGAGTAGTCCAGAGAGCAGGAGCCAGGGCAGGAGGCGAGAAGCAAGCCGGAGACCAAGACGGAACAGGAGGCAAGGCAGAGGGGTGACTGTACCGGAGCTGGAGCACAGAGGCAGGAGCAGGAACGAGCGAGAGCAGGAATGTTGACACGTGGACGGTCTGGCCCCGAGTGTCTTCTGCCGAGCCCTCGTATACTCGGCAGCAGGTGGAGGTAATTGTGCTGATGCGCTCCAGGTGCGCGCAGGAGGAGTCAGGAACTCTGCCCAGCTCCAGGCAGACAGGTAGGGGAGGGGGAGAGAACACAGGAGGACAGGAAATGCAGGCATCATGACAGTAACCTTTGACCTCTATTACTTTACAAGTACAAAATAGTCTGTGATCTCAAATAATACTGCTTTTACCATAATAAAATCTTCCAAAAGTAACATCTGCTTTACAACTTTAGGATGACTTTTTAAGAAGTTTGACTTAAATTTCCAAATTCAGCATCATATTGTTGTGTCCTCGCGTTAATAGTTGTGCAGAGATGACACCCACAATCCCGCTGTGAGGTTACTAAGGCGGATTTCCATGTTACTGTTGTCACGGTGAAGAGGGACCACTTTTAGTTCTCTAACTCAGAACTTAATCCTGTTTTGTAATGGGAAATTCTCAAATACATTTCCCCAGCTCCTCTCCTCAGAAAAGGGCTTGTTCTAAAGCTCTGACTGGGTGAGTCTGTGAGTGCATTAGACTCTATTAAGACCCTGATCCCATGGGACACTGCTACCTCTCCTCTCAAATATAACCTCCATTCATCATTAAAACTATGGCGTCTTCTGTTTTTCCTCAATGAGAAAGTGTTCTGTTTCTGCAAAACTTCCACACTCTTCCATTTTTTTCTGTATTCTATCACTTTGATAACCTGTACCACCCCCCAAGACGGTCACGGGCCATTTTACATCACAGAGCAGTTACGTCTAATGCATTATAGTTTCCATTACATTTGGGGATGTAAGCCAGGAAAAGTCATTGTTCTTCTATAAAAAAAATCTCTCTTTGGTGTAAAAGTCCAGCTCCCTTCTTCAGTTTGTATTGGGTATATGTTACTTTTCCTTTCACCCTTAGCTTCAAAACGAGACTATCTGCGAGGTATAGCCTTTAGAAATTGGAATTATTCAGGCAAGACCAAAAAAATATATATATTTGAGCGTTTGTAGTGTATATTTTGAAGCCCTCACAGTCTGCATGCACGTATCTGCAGAGACTAGACGATCAAAGCTTTAAATTGATGTAGCGTAAAAACATAAGGGTTTTAAGATCTTGTTTTAATAAGTTTGACATTTGGATATGTCAAGCAAGGCCAGATGTCGTAACTCAAAGCGTTTTACATCAAGGAACCACTCACCCATTCACATATGCATTCATACACTTATGTACACAGACGCTGGGGGTAATGTGGCTTAAGTGTCTTGCCCAAGGACACAACAACAGTATTATTCGGCTCAGTAGACAAACACTCCAACCACAAACTGAGCTACTAGCTTGTATTTGGACTTGATACTATTCATGGTTAAGCCCAGAAATTCTACACAGCCCATAAAAAATCAGTTATACAGTTAAAATGTTGATATAAAAGCAATCCTTCTTAATACATGTTTTTGTTTCTCATAAAAATTGCATTATTGTGATTAGCTCTGTTGATTAGAATTCACTGCGTTTTGAATGAGTAGTGCAGCTAATTAAATTGCCATAAAAGACAATCATTATATTTGTTGTCTTGCTGGTTTTCAAAGGGTTCTCTATTATTACAGGTGGTAAATGGTGTTGGTTTTAATCACAAATTATTCATTATTGTGATTCAAATGTCTGCTTTGTTTCCCTCAATACATATAACATATTCAAAATAATTATGCACATGGATTAAAGCAGGGGCAATACGCTTTACTATGGTGTTCAGCACAATCTGTTACATTTTATAATAGTAATCCGCTCCTTTTATTACACTAGGTAATATCCGGTCAAGTAAATGAATGGTATCAGGGCACATCGTTATGTATCAGCCCAGTGTGTCAATACATATTGCAGTGTCTGTGTGCCCAACAGTGTCTTTATCAGTTCAAATGGACACACAGTGAAAGAAAAAAGTCTCTGGATTTGCACAAAAATAATCTGTAAAGCGGTTGCCTGCCATAAAATATTAGATAGCCTCAATGCATAATTTTCTCAGAACACAAACATAACTTTTTCATGTTGATGAAATGTGATTGAATCATGCCAAATGGGCGTATTTATCTTATGTTACCTAATCATGAAATGTAGCCTTGTTATGGTGTTATTTTATATATAATTTAATTCAGTCTACACAATTACTTCTGCATGCAATGTCAAATGTCCTTAAACGGTTTAAAGTCAAAGAAGTACACAAAGCACTCTTTATTTTCCCACAGTTTTGTATTGTCTTAAATGAATCAAACACAGAGACTCTATCATCCTGTTTGGAGTTGGACAATGTGAAAACTTATTCCATTGAAAAAGTTCTGGTCTCTGCCTGGAGAGACAGAAATAACAAATTACTCGAGTATAATTATCTACTTTGAGTTGTGCATATTTAAATATAGTTGAAGCACTTATTACTCTGGAATACAATACTGTACTAGGACACCATCACAGTGAACAACACAGAAAATGCAGAGAGAGCACTTGGCATGTGTTGTTTTTTTTCCTCAAAAGGCATTCAGTAACAGGCAGGGCATCTGGGGCAAAGTCCTCCTACTGCTGCACCACCCTGTAGAAACAAGTAATAAATGCTCACTAATAAAAATGCGTTGAAAATAATAATAATAATAATCTTCTGTTAAAATACTTTTCACTTCCTTACTTGTTTTGGTGGTTCTCAACCTTCTTCCCTTTTTCTGAAATATACAGGGATTTTATTTTGTTTTTGTCTTTTTTTAACTGATATGTTTATTTGCAGAATGCACAAAATTACTAACTAACATCAACTATAATATTGGTTAGCTTCCCCACAGCTACAGCAAAGTGCTCTGGATATCATGTTTGCAGAGTCTGTGGAAGCAACACATTCAAATCTTAGAACAATTCTTAGTCAGGCAAACAATTATTTTCATGGAAAAAAGCCAGTTTCATATAAAGTGCAAATGTGCATTTATAATGACACTGTAGACCAGAAAGCGAAATCTTTGTCTTATCTCCACAACAGCTTTCACTGTTTGCTGTAATTTTCAGGTGCTATAGATTAAAAATAAAAATACTGATAATAAATTACAATAAAAGAAAAATTGGATATTATACCAGCTGAAAATCTCCAAATCTCCAAATCTCCAGTCCAATGAATTTTTAACTTTAATTTGATCACTTTCTGGTGACAAACATATTCATCAAGGTTAATATGTTAAAAAGAGTCACCTGGACACTCCCCAAGCTCCTCAGACAAACTTTCTGCTTTTCTGGTGTCAATTATCAAAAGCAGTACATGTATCTTTCCTTTCTCCGTCCCAACACGTCCCATGAGTGTTCATTACAGACGTCCTAAAGGCTCCATGAGCAGTGGGACAGTGCAGGACTCTCTCTCACTCTCCACAGTAACACAGGAGCTCTCTCTGTGTGAATGGAGAGTTTGGATTGAGCAGAGACATGGACACAGCATCAACTAGTGGAGCAGTGTGAACAGTGAGGCAGCAGGAGGCAACAGGCTGCACCACAGCAAGTACCTGGTCCTGATTTATTACAGACACACAGAGGCACTAGATCAATGTGCTGGCATTTAACACCAAAGATTTGTTTGGTTTGTGAATGACATTAAAACTAAAAGTCAGTCTTTATATGGCAATTAGTGCAATTTTGCATACATTTTCTCAAGATACCAACAAAGAATAAAAATAAGCAGCTTTGTTTTGTTTTATTTTTTGCAGTAATTCCAGAAAAAAGGAGATCAATGGGAGAATAAATCAACAGTTTTTGCATATAGTACATATTAGGTTAATTAAACTATTGCATATGGTACATTGGATATACAGTATATCATAATAAAACAACTGCTCCAGATTCTCAAGGTTTCTTATTTGACATTAGACAATTATGTTTTGTTTTTTTGTTTTTGTGTTTTTACCATGTGCACTCTATGGGTCCTCTTTATTTGAGGGAGTTACTGCAGCCCTATGCTCCACCCAGAGCCCTGAGATCAGCTGACCAGCTCCTGCTGCTGTGCCCAAAGACAGACTCAAGGCCAGAGCCTTTTCTGTGGCAGCGCTCAGACTATGGAACAGCGCCCTCTGCCTGTCAGATCCTGTCAGTCTTTAATGCAGTGTAAGACTAGACTGAAAACCCACCTCTTCTCCCTGGCATTTAATACTAGCTAGACAGGACATCATGGTGTATATTACTTTTTCATTGTGTCGTATTATCTGTATTTTTAGTATTATTATTTTTATTTTCTTATTTATTTTATTTTTTCTGCAGCACTTTGGGCAGCTGAAGTTTTTTTGTTTTTTTTTGTTTTTTTTTTGTTTGTTTTTTTATGTTTTATATAAATCAACTTGAACTGATTGTGGAAAAAGGTTTAGAATGAAAGAATGAAAGAAGTTACAAAACAGAAGAATTACACACACATTATATGTTTGTCCACAGAGTAATATGTAGATTGTGTAGAGAAGGCTACTGGAATAGACTGCATTTTATTGCAGCTCTAGATTTAAGATTAAAGACAGTTACTGTGAGCAGCACATGGAGTATTAGTGAGAGCTGTTTTATTGTCTTGTGTTGAATTATCCTCACATTACCCTGAATTGCTGTAAAATCTGTTCAGGCTTTTGACCAAATCCACAATTTTTATACATTGTTAGAACTCTAAGTAACCAACACTTAAACCTTAGACCTATAAAATGCTGAATGTTTTTCTTCTCAAACATAAAGCTCCCAAACAGTCCCTTGGGAAATACACAGAGGTGTTGAACAGTAATGCTGATGCAGTTTTTAATAAAAGTGCTGGCCTGTGTGGTGTGTTTGGGGGAAATGCAGTTCTAGTGACACTTGGGAGACAAACAGTTGTAAAGAACATGGTCATCTGTAAATATGTGACAAGTGTCTTAAAGTTCAGGCAAAGGTCACTGTCAGGCTCAATAAGACTCACCCAGAGGACCAGTGTCTGCACCGGACACGTCACGCATGAAGTGGAGGTACCAAAAAGTGAAAGTACTGAGACATGTTCTTTGGTGTTGTCAGTGCAGTTGGGAGAAAGTCAGGGAGTCTTAAAAGGAAGTACTTTTTGTTTTTTTCTGGTATTAAGTGATCATTTGTGACTCATATTACATTTTGTTCATTAAAAAACATTTAAAAACACCATATAAACTGCATGCCACTTAATAATGATAATGTTTGATATAGCAGGACAGATTAACTCCAGCAGAAGTTTTATTTATTTGGAATTGGAAGATTTGCGTCTGATGGATTTTGTCAGGATTTGTTTGTTTTTTTTGTGTGTTCTGTGCTGTTTTCCCCCTTTCTTCTGTGTCTTAGCCTGGCGCTGGGTGGAGACTCTGGCCAGATCGTCTTGTCATCTTCCATTTTTTCTTCATGTCATGCTCCGGTTTATTTGTTCATGTATCCACCGCAATCCCGCACCCTCTGTGCACCTCCGTCTCCGACCCAGCTCTCCATGTCCAGTACGAACACCTCAGCCTCTGACCCTGCGACACACGATCTGCTCCAACACTACTGCCTACGACACCGCTCCCAACGGTCTGCTCTGTCTACCTTCATTTACATTTACAAGTTCACCTCAATGCTTAAGAGGTCTTTAGCTGACCATTTATCTTCAAATAAACTCTGTTGAACTTTTTCCCGAGTCTGTATCTTTGGTCCCTGCGTCAATCTCTACGACAGATTTTCATTTTCTAGGTTTTTAAATCCCCAAATTGGTTCAAAATGATGTACAGATTAAACCATTAGGAGTGCAGATTACAGCTGTTACCTTTAACCTCACATTTCTGAACTATGTTTATCGTAAGAGTATAAATTGACCTCGCATAATAAACCAAACTATATGTACACTACTTCACTCTGAACGTCCAGACTATGACCGTGTGGTGCTTAACTGCAACATTATGCTGTTAAAGTAGATCTACTGACAGAAAATGTGTCCTTGGGCAAGACACTTAACCCACCTTGCCCCCGGTGTGGTGTATGTGGTACATGAATGTGTGTCGGTGAATGGGTGACTTGAAGGTGGAAAAGCGCTATATATATATAAATCTGACCATGATCCATTTTGTTTTGAACCATGAATATATTGTGCAACTCACTTTAAAATCTTACTAAACTGTATTCCTGAGTCCTCCATGTTGAAGACAGATGTGTAGAACTGAATGGGCACATGTGACAGTAGAACGGACAGCTTTGTGACGGCCACGACAGCAGCCCATCCACTACTCACTCACTGTCAAACAAACCACACTGTATTCCTCACAACACCTGGGATGACCATTAGTATGAAAATTGTCACTGTTTTCTGCAACCAATTCTTTCACATTTTTGTAGGAAGGAAGCAGCTCACCCACCTGGTTTGGACAGGACGGTTGACTATATTCAGCACTTTTTTCATAAAGATGGTTTTAGTTTAGTAGAATTGTCCCCCTGTGGCTCGTACAAATATTCTACTTAACATGGTACAGTCTGTAAAGAGCAAAAGTGGTTTCAAAATTACTCTCGCGGGGATAAAACGTAATTAGAATAGTTTGGAACTTTCTTTTTTTCTGAAATATAAAGTTCACGATGTGTTTGGCTCCAATATAAACGGAGGAACACACAAAAGTGGGCAGCAAAGTATATGCAACAGTGACCGTGAACTGTGAGCTCTGAGTTTTTACAAGAAATTGACTTGAAAATCAATCTATAAAACTTTCCGGCCTGTGCATACTGTTTGTGTAACCTCCATGCTCTGATGTTAATGCCATTTCATTCACTACTGTAAACTAACAACATGGCTTAATCTATTCACCTCTTATGTTGTAGCTAGCACATTTCAAATCAAACTGACAGCATAAATGAAAAGGTAACTTATGACTATATCCTGATATTGAGTTTTATACGCCAAATCAGAAGATGGTGATATTTGTGCTTTCTGGAGTTATACAGTAGAAAACATCAATGATCTTCTCCAGTGCAGCATCATCTCAGCGGGAGGCAGACACAACCATGACGCTCCAACATGTTTATTGCTCAAAGGTAAGGAAGAAGAAGCGATGTGTCAAAGGCAAAGTGTGTAATGCAACTCAGCATAACTGTGTATTAGAGGAAAAAACCTGCTCGTTACATGTGGTGTGAAACAAAACGCTGGGAGCTTTAACTATAATGTACTGTTTGGTTTACAGTGCAGTGGCAACAGTAGCTCAGTGTTTGTCCACTGATCCAAGGGTTGCCAGTTCAAATCTTGCTCTTGACATAAACATCATTGGTAGAATGGTCAGATCCACAGGTTGGCAGTGTGATCCAGCTCCCACAGATGAATACTGTCATTGTGTCCTCAGACAAGAAAATTAACCCATTTCACTGTCAGTGTCTGCGTATACTGGTGTATGTATGTGTGTGTGAATGTGTGAGTGGTTCCTTAAAATGTGACCAAATACCATTAGATTCTTTATGATGCAGTGCCGCCTGTTCAGTAGTGTAAGCAGGAATGGCTGAGAGCAATGGGTTAGTTGGGCTTGAATCCGGTCAATTTTGAAAAATGTTATCATAATTTTTTTGAAACATAACTAATAATCTACGGTAATCATTAGACTTAAGCTACTTCTACACATCAGAAACGTTAGACTTTAATGTTATTACTGTATATAATCATCATATCTGTGTAAACCCTCAGTCGTCCAGGTCTGATCCATAACAAAAGATGAAGTTTAAATCTATTAACTGGACAAATCATTGCAGGAGTGAAGACGTTTTGCTGCTCATCCAAGCCGATTCTTTAGCCGAATAGGATAAAACTATCTTATTCGGCCCTGAATAGGGTATCAGATGAAACTGGAGACAATACATGTTTACAGTTTCAGTGTAGTTAGCCCCTCCCTTCAGATAGATATAAGGCAGTGGCCACCAGCAATCTGACCAAAACTGAAGAAGCGAGTTGGATGAGCAGTGAAACGATTTGTCCAGTTGATTTAAACTTCATATTTTGCTATAATCATTATAGTTTTATGGTGATGCAGACATGCAGTATCTCTCCATCAGCAATGGCCATCACAGCATGTTTTGTTGTTTTTGTTTTTTTTTTCATCCAAAAAAATCAAATTGTAGGACAAACTGCTTTAAAATATGTTCCTACTGCCTATTGCTAACAAGCGATGTAAAGCTGTAAGTCTGTCACAATGCTAATATTTGCTTCAGTGGCTTCTTCCAGCTTGGTGCTATGTGCTGCCATATGGAAGTGGAGGTGTCAGGGCCTGTGATGTGCCTGGAGCTGACAGACTGGTCCCAGGACAGTGTCACCTCTGTCTGTGTTATCTGTGTGCACATAATGGCTCAGGGCTGTTAGCAGGTGCCATTCCAAGTCAAGTGGGAAGTACCTATGCTCACTCTGCAAACCAGCGCTTACAATGGAGCTCCAGATATAACAAATTAATAGTACATGGGATTTTTAAAGGTGTTGTTTTGTAGTAGTTCATTGATTTCTTACAAATAATAATAATACCATTTTTTTTTTTTCAAATGTTTTTTTATTAGGAACATCAATACAAAGATACTAAGAAATAAAATGAACATCCCCATCTCAGCCCAACATTTAGAGCACATACCACCAAGTAAATATTCACAAATATTACAGACCTCACAACAGGTACTTACTGGTGAACATTCATATCGGCAACACCTGCAAATTTGTGAAATAGGAGATAAAGCATTGCCACACCTGGAAAACTCTATCTGTATGTCCTCTTAATGTGTATTTAATTGTTGTTGTTAATTGTTGAGTTTTAGAAAATACATAATTTCTCTGAGCCATAGAGAGAAAAAAGGACATCTAGGAGATTTCCAGTGTAATAACAATAAGAGTCTAAAAGCGTATAATGTCCCTCTGTGTGGAAGTCAGTGCAAGTGATGAGTCAATGATCCTAAATATGGCAACAAGAGGACAAAGTTGCGGGTTTAGACCGAGAACAGCAGACATAGTGGTAAAGTAACTAGACCAATAATTGTGAAGATTTGGACAGAGAAAAACATGTGGCTAAGGTGACAAGGGGAACCATTACACTTATACACTTACATTTGTTGTCAGTTTCTGGGTACATTTCAGAGAGTCTTGATTTAGAAAAGTGCACCCTATGTAAAGCTTTGAATTGGATAAGACAAAGACGAGCGCAGGTAGTGGTAGATCGTATTCTATCAATGGCGTCCTCCCAAAGATCCTCACTCAGTAATATTCCCAACTCCGTTTCCCATGCATTTTTAAATATAAATAACATGGGCATGTGCATTCAAGCTACTACTTAATTACAACCAGGATGCACAAAGCAAAAATGAATATTCTAAAAATTCAAATGTGTGTTTTTTTGTTGTTTTTTTTCTAAACTCATCTGTGTCAACTGAGAGAGAGATTTTTGGATATGTATAATTTGCAAAAGTTTGACAGATACCACTTTACCACTATAATTACACTGCCTCTTCAGTCAAAAAAAAACAACAAAAAAACACAGAAGATCCAACTTGAATCAAAACTGAAAAATGCCACACTGATGTTGATGCTTTTAGCCCAAAAAACAAAACAAAAAAACAAAACCATGAGAGTGTCGGATCCAGCCACGAGACACAAACAGCACATGGGAACAGTTGTTTTGCATCCTTATCTATTTTGAGGAGACATCTTGAGGTGTCGTATGTTCTGGGGCAGACGTTTGAAGACCAGGTTGACTGAAAGGTGCCAGACAATTATATAGTGAAGAAAACAGTGGGTACACATTTAGTGAAACATCCAGGCTATTTTAAAAGATAAAGTTTTGTTTACTTTTTATATAGTTTTGGCTAATGCATCTCTATGGACATTTTGCAAACTTGCATCGAACATGAGAGATTTTGCTAATAATGGTGTTCTGTTTTTTTCTTTACTTTCAATCCCTTCGACCTTTGAGAACTAGAGAAAAGATTCACTTCCACAAAAGCCCTAAACATTTCAAAAGGAAAAGCTGTACAGAGGTGTCCATAAAGTCTCATTACAACAACAACAACAACAATAATAATAATAATAATAATAATAATAATAATAATAATAATAATAATAATAATAATAATAACAATAATAATAACAAATGCAGTTGATATATTATATTAATTAGATTTGTTCTATTGCACTCAATGGTTATAAAAGTTTTTAATCACATTACATTTTTGTATTTTAGGTATCCTGTTGATTAAAGAACCATACTTTTGAATGAAGCATTAAGAAATGGCTCCTCCTTAAGAGAAGGCACAATCATGGGTTCTATGGGGCTATGTTGAAGATATCGTGTATTGAACAAAGATACAGGACATTACTGAACTAAAGCAAAAAATAACAGATGCAGTTGCAACCACTGATGAGGCTCTGCCACAGCGAACATGGCAGGAAATAAAGTACCGACTTGATGTGCGTCATACGACTAATGGTGCCCATATAGAGGTGTATTAAATGAGGTAAAATACTTTGGAAACCACTGAGTACAATAGAACAAGTCTGATTGAGATATCTTATCAACCGCCTTTGTAATATATTTTTTAAACTTGTATATTTTTCCATAAATATATATTACATGATAGTAAGTTATAAAACATTAAAAAATCAGTGCTATTTCGCCTAAAGCTAAGCTCCACCTACATCTGTACCCAAGCTCAATTATTTTAGCTGAGGCACTGAGCCAGCTCCAAAGGACAAATAAGCAGGAAACTAATATACCAGGGCTGCTCACAATAAACAGACCGTCAATAAATCTTGTGGCACTTTGTGTCTGGGAGCTATTATCAAGTCTGACATGTGAATAGAGCAACACAATGGACTGAAATGTAGGACTTGTCTCCACTGCATCATCTCCATGACACATCCACAATGGGGCTAATGTTTTGGGATATACAGAAGCAATGAGAGGAGGCCAGGAAGGGTCAAAGCTGTACAAGTATGTCAACCGAAGCTTTTTTTTAAATAGACAATGCATTCTGTATTGTTGTGAGGGTTAAGTTCCCAGTAAGTTTTGTCAAAGTTTGAATAAAATGTCAAAAACTGTGTATGACTTTTGTTCAGCTGGAAAACAGAGCTATGTTGCACCCAAACTCATTATTTCAGTCACACTCCAGTGTTTTCCATACTCGAGAACTGAATTTTTTTTTTTTTTTTAAAGACAGAAACCTTTTTCATGGCTGTGCATTGCACCTCCAGGAGATCTGTGGTGGAGAATACTAATGCCAGACACTATAACAACAACATAATCACTGATTGGACACATCTGTATTCCCACACACACAATTCCCTGGACTTACGGCTTTTCCGAGGTTCCAAACAGATTCCAGCTCAGGAAGTCTCATCCTCAATCACGGACAAACTGTAGGAGGTCATTTGCCATTGTCTCTGGAGATGGATGGGATGATGGGAGGAGGGATAAGAAAAGACCTGGGCTTCATCTTTGACATTGGGCTGGTGTGGTGAAGAAGTGAAAGCACGTCAGACAAACTCAGTACAATACACTCCACAGACGCGTCTCAGTAAAAAAAAAAAAAAAAAAAAAAAAGCACCGGTCCCACTGAGGTGCTCCAAAACTCCTCTGCTCAGTGTGAGGCAGAAATAACAAGGTTCATCTGTGCACAGGCCTTTTCCACATGGTTCTGTTTTATATGAGGTCTACAGAGGTCTAATCACAGGATCACGACAACGTAAGGTCAGGGTCAGGGCCCAGGAGTGTCTCTTAGGGAGGTGGGGCACCAGCAAAAATGTTATTGATTTGATCTTCCAACTCTGGTGAGGATTCAGTAACATTGTGCTGCAAATTAATTACTCAAAAGACAATGCACCTGCTTACAAACTGCTACTTAGAACGTCACTTGTGATTACATAATACTACACCAACAGTTCAGAACAACTCACTATCTCAAAACCTAACCTTTCTGGTGGAGGGAGAGTCCGCCATCTTGTCTCCACGGATATGTTATTGCCGAGTCCATCACCAGGACGAAGTTACAGGTTGGATCTGTGGAGAGTCCAGCCAGCCCACAAGAACGCAATGTATTTATAGGCGACAAAAACATGCGCGTGATCGTAACTGATAAGAAAAGAAAATTGCTCCTTTAATCAAACGATGTACTTGACGCTAATGAATAAATTAAAACTAAAACATTCACATCTTTCTGTAACAGCAACAAATACATGGACATAAATCGTGCCTCCAGATTTGCAGAACAAGTGTAATTGAGTGAGTCATGGGACCACCAGATTTGTATATATGACATTAAATAAGAAATATAATCCATTAACTCTTGACTCACGGCCATGGAGATATTAATTGGATTTCTGCACCAATAAATTAGCATCCAAGATATAAGCACTAATGCAAAGATTGCCTCCAGATATTTTTTTCTAATCACTGTAGAAAATTACGCCTTGAATCTGTATTTAAATTGCCAGAGCAAAGAAGAGCAGAGCGGGGCTGGTACTGTACTTTATAATTGACAGTATGTGCATGATACGTGACATTATGAAACGTCTAATTGAATTGGAGGGAATGTTATAGGATTAGCAGAGCGTTGCACTGATCATAATGTGTCAGGGGTTGTGGAGGGGCTTAATGTTGAGTTTATGGGAAAATACAAAATGAAGAGAAATATGTTTGGGGTTTTTTTGTATTGATCTGATATTTTGTGTTTAGTTCAGAGTTGACACCTTTTGTTGTTCTTGTAACTGTTGATATGTGTTGTTAATGTAATTGCTTTTGTATGTAACACTCGGTTACTATGCCGACAAGCTAATATGAAGGTTTTATGTGTCAATTACTGGTCTGTTTTAGAGACAGGTTCTAGTGAGTTGAGACTGTTGTTGTTTTGCTCTTGTCTTGGTGTAGGTTCAGAAAATAAACAACTAGAACACTACAATAATGATTAAAAAAGCCAAATGCACCAACCAATTTCTATAAAATCCCAAATGTGGGGTTGAAGATGGGAAATATTACTGGAATATTTACTTTTACAGTATTTAGACAGTGATCCAAAGTTGAAATCAGACTAGAGTGGTTTACTTTCACTTCAGTGCAATTCAGTTTAAGTTTATTTATTGTAGAGGAGGGAACTTTAGTGCACTGAACATTTAAAATACAAGAAAAAATGTCTGAGTGCAGCTTAACAGAGTCATCAGATCTGTGTGTCAGGGCAGTTTGAGGTGCGTAAGAGCCCTCTGGACAAAAGTGTCTCCTCTGTGTCCTGCAGTCCAGGAATCACAGTTTCCACAGTTGGTGTAAAGAGCCATTTTTACAGGTCCATAAATAACTCTATCCATGTAAGGTTGCTATCAATGCAGGAAACTTTAACCAGTAAATGAATCCCTAGAAAGCCAACCTCACCAAATTCTCACATCTGCACGTTCTGATGAGTGAATGAAAAGCCATTACATTTCTTTGTGTGTCATCAGGGCTGCCATCAGTCAGAGTGAGGAGGGGGAAAGCCTTAGGATCAAACACTCATGAACGGTGCATTGGAGGAAAAATATTACTCTCACTTATTTGAAGAAGCCTGGAAAAAGGTTTCACAAATGTTGCATCAGAGTCAGTGGAGTGTGCAGGGTTTAAGCAGGTGCAGAAGTGCAAACATGAAAACTATAGGCTCTGGCGGTTCCCCCTATGGTAGTTAGTCCCCCGTGGGAAATGTAAGTAAGAGTAATGGCCCAAGGTTATAATGTAGTATAAGAGCTTTGGGAGGAAAAGTGACTGAATTAAACTACCTATCCATTTTATTAGATGAGATTCCTGTGAGTATCTCAGAAAGATGTTTCTCGGGCATGGGTCAAAACACTGGAGTGACTGATGGGTTTAAGGGGGTGGGTCTTTAAAGTAGTGTAGACACCATTACATTTGAATCCGTTTATCTCTGCATATCATCGATTAAGAAAATAAAATTGGAGAACGAAGTAAGCACAGAGCAGTGGGCGTATGCTGGTAGGAGTGAAAATATGCAATGTGGAAAATAAGTGATTAAAATTTGCTCTAACATGCACGAATCACTGCCAATACAACGTCGGGTGAGTGAATAGTGAGGGGAAACAACTATGACATGGTTAAAAGTGCTAAAAAGTTTTGTATAATAGGTTTAAGAGTGTTAGCAATGAAAACTTCCAAGATGATAGTCCTCGAACAGTATTGTGTGTGTCTAGTTCAGTAAATGTAAAATAGTCCATTTTTCTGCTGCTATTTCCGCCCACAGTTAATGTAGAGGGCTGTCAGTCTGGAGAGGGGCTCAGGTGAAATCAAAGTGAAAGGCGTCCCTGCAGCTGTCTCCATTGATTTGTGTCAGTGAACATACTTTCAAGCTGTTATCCATGCAGTATATTCTCCATTTTTCTCACTATAAGAGCATTCTATTTTGGATTTTTTTTTTTTTTTAAGTGCACTATGCCTCCTTTTCTTTCATCACATCTTTACTGTAACTATATCACCGCATCAGATTTCCACCTCTGACCTGATTACGTGACCTCATAGATGAACAAATATTCCACTACTGTCCCTGTAACCCTTTACTTAACCCAAGGGCAGCCTGTGGTTAGAAGCTTTAACGACGTTTGACCAGAATTTCACAGCCTTAAAAATGTGAAAAAGAGTTCATTTTAAACCGTTTGTAGTCGTCTTAACACATTCTTCACTTTCCTTGCGTTTTTTTTCAGTTACACTACTTCCAACCACAACTAACATGCTAACAATGCACCAGCAACACTTCCTAGTTCACGGCTGAAAACACTTTATAATTAGATGCAGACAGAGCACAACAGTCTTAACGTGTGTGTCATTTAATTATCAGTTCATTAAAACAGGTTGATGTATGTGTTACTTTTCTCCCTTGGTTAAGTGTTGGTGCTGCACAGGCCTCCCCGGTGCTGCACTCACACATGCTGTTTGATCACACAGATGTTAATAATAGGAAACCAGCGCTGCATTAATCCTCCTCAGAAAGGACAAATTCATTAGCCCTAAATGTCTTTGGACTTTGATGTACTCAGCTGCCTCACTTCACCTCTCCTGCTCATGTTGGAAAGTGAAGCACGTCTTCTGAATGTCAGCCGCCAGTGTAACCTGTGCATTAATCTCAACGTACGAATCAATATCCAAATCTTTGCTTTGATGACTTTCATTTTTAGCATCCAGCCATCATTAATTCAACCACAATCATATCTTCAGAGACCCACTGTTCTGTTAGCTGTTAAATGAGTGGTCCAGGGTCCGTTACAGCACAGGGGGGAGGTCTCTGAGGGTTTGAAATAAAGGATTAAACCTCATTTGATTGATTCATTCATTAATAATCAATAGGACTTATCCACAGAGGGAGGGCAGAGACAGGAAGCGGGAGCACTGGTTCATAGAGCTGAGGTGGACAACTGTTCAGACCTTAGAGCTATCCAGGAGATCCAATTAGCATCAGAAGAACATGGAGTTGTCTTGGTGTGAAGGGACCACGTCAACCCTCCACTGCTGTGTAATATTTAATAAGCAAAAAAGTGCAGAACACTACTGGTATGGAAAAATATAAAAAAAAGTGCAGTAACTTTGATGAACCATGATGCAATAGTTGGATATTTGGCACCATGAAAATAACAATGTTCATTATTAAAGAGAGGTGCACAATGCCGCCTTCTTTTGTGGAGATGTTATTGCTTGCTGGAATTATCTAGAATCTGATTAATCTATCTCCATGGGGATAAGCATGGGGCCAGATCTGTGAAGAGGCGAGTCTGCGCTCAGTAAGAACGCATGGTTTTCTTATGTGGTTTGCATTTATACCATTGCATGTGTTTTGTTTGCTTGGAAACACCTGTGATTGAAAAAATGTAACCCATGTAAGTAGAGTGTCATACAGTGGAACATTCTATACAAAGCAATATAATCTCTAGATGCAGGTGACAAGCATAAAAAAAGCATTTATTTCTTAACTAACAAGATATGTAAGTCAAATCTTCAGATAATAGATTTTTGCCTGCTAATCATTGCAAGGGTTTTTATTTTCATTCATTCTGTCTGGCAAACATACAGCAGAATGTAGTAGCTTATATTAAAATCAATGCTATTTCTTTAGTACTCACCTCTTTAAAATATTCATTTGTTTTGTACATTCCAGCATAAACCGCTCAAATCAGACCAAATTGAAAGGAATCCTATGGCTTTCATGTGCTGCAAACACAGCATGGAATCAAATCATCAATACACCTTACAACCTGAAAATACCATTAGAACTGCCGACTGCTGTTAGGGAATTATGGGATTTTTGCTTCTTTTATTCTCGTTCCCTCCTCCTTTATAGAAGCAAAGTAGTGGATTTTTCTACGCCTTTTAGGAGAGCTAGTGTGAGTTCAGTGGATTATACAACACTTTACATGTGTCCCTGTATCGCGGCACAGGTGGTGTCTCTTAATGTGTAATTAAAACATCATTCACACCTGCTCTCTAACAAATTTAATGAGAGACAACAAGCACATGGGCTGTGATGTTGTAATATGCTGGATTAGAATGGGGAGTATTCAAAGGTCTACGGCAATGACCTGCAGAATGTTCCTTAGAATACCTTTTGTGAGTTGTTCTTGAATCCTTTGTAACCACTGTATATATAAATAGACATAGCTAACCTTCTGCTGCTGTACTCCAAATAAAAAGTGATCATGGGTGCACTTCCGGCTCCATTGACTCTGGCTCCAATTCACTTTACGTTAGAAAACTGTCACCCCTCTTTTCTATAAGTGCCACTGTCAGGCTTGTCCTTTTTTTCATATTAACCCGCTCCAACATATGAGCAAAAATAACGAACAAATCAGCCTTCTTTCCCCAAGGTTGCTCCCGCCAGCATTAGGAACAGGTTTGATTGACAGTGTTGCTAAGCGCCCACCCCCTGCCAAACCAGCGTTGCAGGTGGGAAGGGGCTTCATCTTCAACAGATTTGCTCCAGATTGGCTCTTTCGTTGTTATGATACTCGCAGTCAGTCCAAATATGAAACTTGCTGCTAGTGTCGATGAACTTCATTTGACTGGAGCTAAATGCTATAGGTGACGTCCCACTCACTCAGTCCACCTCTTTATACACCTCTAGTCCACCTCTGTAGCATAAAAATCCATTACTACAGTGTCTTTATCATTTTTGCATCTTTTTATCTGGGATAGTTTCTTGGAATCTACTTTTTACAGCCAAGAAAGAAAAAAAAACACACTTTTTTTTCTCTGCATTTAAACAATAAAAGTTACTAACATACCCCAGTCTCATAACCTCAGTATAACCTTGCTAAATGTGTATTCTATTGTCATTTGGAGCGACGTACAGTGTCAGGGACTGAAGTTAAACTCACTCCAAATTGTGTCTATAATAAATCTGCTAGCTTTATGGATTCTTTTGTGTGAGCTGGTTGTAAATTTGAGGGTATTACTGAGTGAGTCTTGTCATACATTTGATATTACGGGATCAGACATAGGCAACGCTATCCTCCAAAGACCAATTATTCTGGACCTTTTTTTTTGATACAGACAACCATAACTCCAAACAATAAATAAAACCAGCACGGAAGAAAATGGACCCATTAAAGTTTAAAGGTTTGGTCTAACTTTTTCCCTGTAGTAAAATACTTCTTCTTTCCCATAAAATATTTTGGGAAGACATAAATTTGTAGTTAATCTGCGTTCCTACCCACACCTATGGTCATGAACTTTGGGTAATGACCGAAAAGACAAGATCGCAGATACAAACGGTGTGTTTTCCCTGAGAGATAGGGTGGCATGCTAGAGGGACTATGTCTCTCGGCTGGCCTGGGGTCCCAACAGAGGAGCTGTAGGAAGTGTCTGGGATGAGGGAAGTGTGACAATCCCTACTTAGGCTGCTGCTCCCATGACCCAGCCCCGGATAAGCAGAAGAAAATGAATGGATGGATAAATTTGTGGGAAAAAAATATACAAATTGGTGTCAGTTGCTTGTCATATTATGAATAAATGAAATGAAATAGTACACAGGCCTCCTACTGTTGCCCAGAGTCAAGACTAGTATATAGGATAGGATAAAAGGATGCACTTTTTTCTGACTATAAACATTGATGTCTGAATTGTGTTAATCAACCATGAACCAATGATCACAATTACTATCAAAATAGCCATACAACTCACAACTTATTTTTATACAGACACATCCAATACTCCTCCCAAGACTGCATCTGTAACTTGTGAAAACCAGCTGTATATATAGGTTCCATTTTACATGCCTCCTGTTCACTGCCCACTGTGGACTCTGAGCCCAAACTGTCAAATGTAATGGGGCTGTCCGTGCTCTAGTTGTCCTAAAGTGTCTCATACTGCTGTTACATCTCTACGGAACCTCTAAAAGCCAAACACATGAGCCTCTATGCACACAGTCAATATCACATCCCTCTCTCGGGCCTGTGCTGCACTCACTCTCTCACACTAGTGCTAATTCCAGGAGATTTGTGAGGCCCTTGTTACAATCAACAGACAAAAAGCAAAGAACAGCCCGCCATCCAGATCAAGTGAGGCAAGTCTCCAGAGAGCCATGTGGTGTCAGCGAGAGTGATGTCGTCCTGCTGTGTTGTGATTATTGAGGATAAATCTGAACAGGGACAAGGAGACAAGAGCTATCAGAGCCTGCAGAGTAGAGAATGTATGGTTTGACCAACAATCTGTTGTCTGACAAGGTTTTATTATGATGTTGTTGTTGTTTTTTTAATAATTGGAGTGTGGGAGATAAATGTGTGGGATGTTTTCTCTTCAAAACATTCCACAGTACGGCATTTATCATTAAACTTATATATTTCTGTGGAGACAAACAACTCGCGGCAACAATGCTTGGGTATCTAGCATATTAGAAATTGATTAAGAACAACAAAATATACAAAGTCTGATAAACAATCAACACCTCATTTGAAAGTCGTTGTGTGCTCTGCAGATCTGATATGGATTGGAGCAGAAAGCAGCGGTGGTCTTTGGATTTATGTGACCTTTCCTGCAGCATTCATCATGTGTCTGCAGCTCCAGCAGAAAGACGAGCATCAGTGACTCTGAGTTTTCACACAGGCCAGAGGAGGAGAGGATAGACTGCACACATATCTGCTGCTCTGTGGTCCGTACAAACACAGGCCCTAAGTCATTATAACACATGTAGAGGATGTGTGCAAACAATATAAATACTAATGTAAAGATGTACAAGCAAATAGTCATGTGGAAAATGCTGGTCTTGTCTTGTAGCTGGCAAATGTCTTCAGGTCCAAATGTGTATTCTGGATGTTCAATATGTCTTGATTTAAAGCTGTTTTGTTAAGCGCTGACATGTTCAAAGATCATATTGATTTAGCTCTGGATGGCCTTTTATTGACTGTAGTAAACACATTTGTATGTAGCATGCAGTAGGGAGTGTACATTTGTTTACACTGTTTGTAATACTCACCTTCTACTGTAGTGAACTTAGCCTCTTTATAACCTTTCAGTGAACTAAAATAAGTCAAAAAATGTGGTTTGTGTATCTGATTGGTGTATCAGAACAGAACGGTCAGGATGATTTTATTTAGTGTTTAACAAGAGCATGATTCTAACCTGAGCTGATTACTCATTTTAAATACTTATAGCCTAAAGTGTGTTTGTAAATATGTTTTATGTGCAGCATGTTCACAGGGACAAATCTGCAAGCATCACAGGTTTGCGTGAAATATGAATGGAGCAGAGAATATGGCTCCAGTATTCAACATGTCCACGCAGTCAGCACAAGTTCAAAGGGAATGTTGCCACTAACTCACGGAGGTAATTGAGATGTCGGGCAGTTTGACACGTGGAGCATTTCACATTGACTCATTTTACTTTTGTTGAATACTGATTAACTGCACCAGACTCATCGCCTCACAGCACTGACAGAAACAACTTGATTTCCTGTTTAGATTTAAACCCGAAGGAATGACTTGCAGCGTAAACAAGAAACCACAAGAGTTCAATAGGCTCTATAGATAATAATAAAAAGTTCTGTTGGGTAGAGTTTTCAAAGCTCCTTCATTAACTTTTAGCATGATGTTTGTTTGTTTTTATCCACACATTTTTGGAGTGAGCCTATGAACACTACGACACAACTGAACTGGGTTACACACCAAACTAAATTATATACACAGTTTATGTCTGTCCTGTCCTATAAATATTCCAGAGTCTATTTTTCTATAACTCAAACCTCAGTCAATGATTCCAAATGTAATATTTTCTTGAAAACCTGAAGAATCCTCAGCAGCAGCAGGTGTCTCCACTTTTCTCAGCTCAGACGTAGTGAACAGGACCTGCACCGATTCCACTCATGCCACCTGTTTGCTGCATAATAATATTTCAGGAGTGAACGATGACGGATGTGACTGTCCCCTCAAAGGCTGCGCTGTCAGCCCCAAACAGGGAAGCTCTTTGTCTTCACACTCTCCATGTAAGGATCCCTTGTCTTTGGTCGGCCGCTCTGCAGATGCATAGGAGTGAATGAGAACCTGGATGTTTGGTGACATCTTCATAAAACAGACAACGTGGTGGCGGGCATTCGGGAAATAAGTGCATTCACATTTCTTACAGTTGTCAATTTCTAAGCAGCGGAGGTGGAAAGTGAATGCAGTCATAAAAAACTACTATGACTCTGAATGTGCATTAAAATATACCACTAGATATTTCAGTGTGAGAAATCAGTTCATGTACATTTGTGAGCGGGCACATATGTGGAGTACACCGATCGTACTCAGAACACTGTTGCATCCTCTGAACACATGAATGGATGCACTTTAGTTCTTCTGTTTTATGATCAAACTTTCATCCTTGTTGTTCGAAGAGTTAAACAGGAGAAAAACTTTCATATTGACATTCATAGCTTGTTAGCCTTATCACAGGAAGTAATTATCACCCTGCACACCTACCGTATGTTCATTGTCATGCACCTCACCCATCTGTTTGCACACACACAAACTACACTAGCATCACACACACAAGCTAACAAAAACGACATGTTAAGTGATTCATGTCCCACTATGTCGTGTGTGTTTCCAACTGTCTCCATGTTTGATTGCTCCAACAGAAAATGCCTGAAACCAGTTTATGCAGCGTCAGTGTAACTCCCGATGAATGATTTATGAGTCTGGAGATGAAATTCTTGAGTGAATTAGGCACAGCTAACATTGTTTACAGAGAAGAGAAGAGAGGTCCTCAGGTTGGCTTTCTCATATCAAAGCGGAACAATTAACTGATCAAATGTTCAATATTGTGATGAAATTAACACAGAAAAGTTGTGCTACATTTACTCCAAAGCCCCAGAGAGAAAACAGTCAGCGTGTGTATTATTGATGCATTTCCTGTAGCACACAAACACGAGATTGCTTTGGAAGGCACCTTGAATGATTTACACGTGGGAGTTTTACTACATCACTAGTAATGTGTGATCATCAAAATGACAAACTATATTCAGTTAAGCCCCAGTTGACTTTGACTGGAAAATGTCCCATGCAAATGAAATGCAATTTCAGTAAATTGATTTAGGATAATGAAGACTGTGTAGATAATGTACATATACCGGTAATGTTGTTTCCAGGAACTCTGTGCTTTGGTCAGTGTTTCCAGGCCAGCCTGCAGTGATTGGTGTTTGCTGGATTGCTACAAAATATTGACATTTCAACACTGATGACGAGTTAAAAAGTAAGCTTTGTCATGTGTAAATACTGGTGTTTAGTTATATAAAATTACACTTTAATAAATGTAATTATTTTCACTTTTGAGGTTGATAAACAGCATGTTTGCTTCAGTATCTCCTGTTTTAAATCTTAAATAATGACAATGTATAGAACAAGACATTGTCTTACAGCTTGAGCACTTGCCATACTGGAATCTGGTGTTGGGCTCCGTCTACTGGCAGCAGAGGGAATTATCATGGGAGAAACAAGTATTCTTAGCTAATAATGAACATGCCCAGACGTGTTGATGTTAATGTGCAGGAATGCTTCAAACACTGCAGAAATGCTTTAAACAATGGTTTATGGATGTAAAAACTGTGCAGGGTTTCTGTCTGTGACACAACAATCCTAGGGAAATTCAATCCAAAGAATATTTGGTTTGAACTAAGAAACTGCAGGTATGTTTTTTGATGAGAGAACATTTATAGAGCATGGTTAAAAGTCAGTAGTCACCTCCAGTCTCTCTCTCTAAAACCTTCGAATCAGGCTAGAAATCTAGGACTAATGGACTCAAATCTCCAGCTTTTTCCAATCATTAATTTTGTATTTAAACTTTTATTTTGCAGCTGCAGTACATCCAAAATGCTGCTGCTTGGGTCCTGACTTGAAACAGGAAGTACTTCACACATGCGTCCTGTGCTCAGGTCTCTGCAATGGCTCCTGTGGCTCAGAGAATAGACTTTAAAGCAGCGCTGCTTTTGTACAAGTCTCTCCATGACCTAGCATCTCACACTCTGAGGACTTCAGGGGCCGGCCTCCTGCTGGTGCCCAGAGTCAGGATTAAACATGGGGAATCAGTGTTTCAGTTTTATGCAGCTAAAACCTTGAACAATCTTTCTGAAGTTGTCAGACAGGCCTCTACTTTGACAATGTTTAAATCCAGGCTCAAAATGGTTCTGTTTGTGTGCATATGACTGAAAGGGTTTTATTCTCCACTCTTCCTCTTTAATGTAAATTTTATGATGATTATTTATGTTTTGATTTGTTTGTATTATGATTTTAATGTCTTTCTTATTCTGTGAAGCACTTTGTGTATGAATTCTGCCATACAAATAAACTTCCCTTGCCTTAAAAGTTCAAAAAGCTTAATATGTGTCCTTTAAACATTAGCAGTAAACTAACCTTGCTGTGTTGTTCGAGGTCTCATAAAAGTCAGTGCGATATTTTTGAGACCACACAAACACATTTATCACATTATTAATGACACACCCACAGGTCAAAGTGAGGTAGTAATACATTTGTAAAGCATGACATCTGCTTTGGTTCTGTGGTACAAGTCAAACCTGTGAATGTGTGCGAGCTCTTTCACTTTTGTACAGCCATTTATCCACAGTGACTCTGCTCTGAGATCTAATCAGCCTGAACAACGGCCTGCCACGGAGAGGGTCCTTTAATTGAATCAGGAATTAATGCGTTTTCTATGGCAATTTTCTCAATTAATGCATTTGTTTGTAGTGATTGTGCATATCAGTGATCCCAAATGATGAGACCTGCACATGCACATTTGTAACTAATGTCAGTCTGTAGTGTAGCAGGTCTAACTCAGAGCTCATAAACATTAGCTGAAGGACCTTAGAATGACCTGTGGACCTAAGCCTCTCAATTAACGCTAAACATCCTCCTGTGTTCTCATTTACACTAAACTAATTGTTTGAAATGTGCTAACACAAATTTGTCATAATGTACATTTCAAACACTTATTCACTTAAAGGCTCTGTACCTGATTTTTCCCTTGTATTTGTGTAAAACTGATCTTTCCCCAGTACAGATATATTGTAAAAGAAGCTCTTCAGGCCTGAATCATAGACTGTATATATAAACGGACATAGCTAACCTGCTAGCCGCCATGTTCCAATAGGAAATGATTCTGGATGTGCTACTGGCTCCATTGACTCTGGCTTCCATTCATTATAGATTGAAAAATTGTCGCCCCTCTCTCTGTAACTGCTGCAGTGAGCCTCGTCATTTTGGTTTTCTTGGTCATCATTTTGCTCAACGTGATTCTGTTTTTTTTATTTTACTGTTGTGTTCATAAACTAAGATTTGAACATCTATAACAGACGCATCGGGCACATTCTTATATCGATATTGCTCCTGTGAGTGTTAGGTTTGGTTTGATAGACAGTGCTGGTAAGCGCCTGCTCCGTGTTAAACCCGCGGTGTGGGCAGGAAGGGGCTTTACCGTCATCTGCCTCGCTTTGAATTGGCTCTTTGGTTGCTATGATATTCGTGGTCGGCATTCCAAATATGGATGGCTCCAAATTAACCCTAATAACTTCTAGCCTCAATGAGCTTCATTTGGCTGGACCCAAATGCTATGGGTGACGTCACATTCATTTAGTCCACTACTTTATGCAGTCTGTGGTCTGGATGTAACATATAATAACACTGAACCACTGCAAACCACTTAAAATGAACTAGTTCTGTTTTTCACATTTTAAGATAACCTGGCCTGGAGCAATATTTGAAGTCAAACTCTACAGTGAAAATACTCCTTACTGTGACATGTCATTTTACTTTTTTGCTTTTGACTATAACTACAAAATGTTTCGAGTGCAATGAGAAAGAAAGAAGAAAAAGAAGAAAATGTGTGCCCTTTTACTCACCCTCTTTTGTAAAATATATATTCACCTTTTGTATTCCACCATTTCCACCATTTTATCTCAGTAACTCCCAAACACAGGGTTATGAGCTTGGGACAAAGTGATCATGTGTTCCCTGGTGCACAGCGGAGAGCTCGCAGGGAGCTCAGGGTCGTTCCTCAGACGCACATGAATGTTTCAGTGTGGAGATATGGGGCTGGGTTTGTCACCACGGGTCACGCATGGCTCTGCACATCCAAGAGCACTCACAGTATTAATAAGAAATGACCTCAAGTGGTTGTTGGGTTATTTGAGGAAAAGGAACACAAATAAATTAAATGTTGATCCTAAATACATATATTAATTCACTGTATTCAAATAAAACTTTTTTTTCTTGATAAAAAAGCATCGATAGTTGTTTCGTTAATCACTATAACAATGGTTCATATATGTTTTTATCATTCTGGAGCCCATGGATATGTTTGTATATCTGTATTAACAAAAGTATTTAGCCTAAATAAGATTGTTAGATGTTTTGTTATATCATACAGTATAAAGAGCTGTTTGTATTTCTGCATTGTGAAGTATAGAACAAAATGCATATGTTGTATTTTAATGTTGTGCCGTGTAATAGTATATTGCTTCTACATCCCCTCTACTGCTGTTAGTTACCATTTCATCCTGTAAATAGTTTCTTGAGAGCTTACAAATGGTTTCACAACTTTTGAAAATTAAAGCTACCATCTGTAAAAGAGGCCCCTTTTGTCTTCTGCTACTTATGTTACTACAGTCTGAAAGTGTGCCGGTTTTGGCCTGACGGAAAAGACCAGAGAGCACATGTGAGCCTGAAAAAATGCAGGTGAGGTGAAAATAAACATGGAGATGGCAGCTTTAAACATGAGATTTTAACCGTGTTATAATAATGTTGTATTATCCTTAATAAAATACCGGTTTAGGGTCACTCTTGCATGTTTCAGTAATCACCTGTTCTTGCCTAATGACATATATCCAGAGTGCATAGCCAATACTAAGGTAATATGTTTAGTTTCATTTATCACTGTATATCTTCCAGTGCTGCTTTTCAGTCAGTTGCGTGTACATAATAATCACACAAGAGCTCAGAAAGCCCATATATTGTTGTTCTAAGCAGATGTGAGTCGTTCATTATGTCTGATTGTCTCAGACAGAGCACAGTCCATTGCAGAAGCTCATATCAGTTCAACACAATTCACTGTGGCATTTCTAATGATGCATGACTTTTCTGCTATTCTTTCTGTCTCATTTTTGTCTCAACTTTTAATCTCACCATTTAGCCTTGCACTCAAATCACCACAAAATGTCATCTTTGCTTAAGGAGAAATCTGATAAATGTCACATATTTTCGGATCAGGTAAAGGTGATAAACGTGTGTGAACCTTAAAAACACTGAGGAGCACGTCCTTGATTGCAATTATATCACATCACAACATTTTGCATATAATTACTTTCCTCGTTTGAGCGATAGTCCGTTATTTGTAAGTGTTGCTCTATAAATAACTGTGGAAATAATAAGCAGAGATATGTTCTAGAGACAGCAGCAGTCAAATCTTTAACATTTGGAAATGCCATGTTGTTTTGATGCATCTGCCAGAAAATATGGAAAATAAACAAATTCCATGACAGGTGGAAAGGTCTGGACACACTTCCCTTTTCAAACTGATGGCAGGGAGGGACATTTCAGAGAGGGATCTGGCAGGTGCAACAAGGAAATAACGAACAAAGGAAGAGACTGGACGCTTAGCTTATATTTATCTCCACAACACAAACAGTACCTCAGCACTTCTTATTGGTCTATAAAGGGCTGATCCAGTCCAAGCACACAATCAGTATTTTACATGCCATTAATATGCAAATTAAAGGCTATAATACATAAACATGGCACAACTTTATATAGTAATAGGATACTTTTTTTTTACAATGCACTGTAAAAATGAGATGCAGTTGAAACATACCTTATCTCACAATTGTACTACCCAGACACAGATAAACAAGAAACTATAAAAGGGATAAATACCACTGAACATAATAATTCAAAGGACTGAAAAGGACAAGATCGAAATGAGTTTCCTCCACAGAATGGCTGGGTGCTCCCTTAGAGATAGTGTGAGGAGCTCAGTGACACAGGAGGAGCTTGGAGTAGAGCCGTTGCTCCACCACGTCGAAAGGAGCCAGCTGATGCAATGTTTCTCGGCTGGCCTGGGGTTTCACCGGAGGAGCTAGAGGAAGTGTCTAGGGTGAGGGAAATCTGGGAATCCCTGGTTAGAGCACTGAAGAAAATGAATGGATATTAATTCAATTCCATATTCGGTCAAGATTACACAGTTTTGTCAGTGTTATTTAAGAAAGGGTCGTTTTTAAAATTTGGAAATGTCAAAATGCTCACTTTAGGGAAGAACTAAAGTACTATATGAGCCTTCCTTGAGCAATTAAAGACAGCAAATAATAATTCTAAAATGATAAATAATCACTAAATGCAGGTATTTGTTCATCTTGTTCCAAAAGCCATAAACACAAGGTGAGTCTTTTCTGCGTATTAACTAAGCCTGTTCTAATGAGCTCTATGTCCTTGCTAGCAGAAGATAGAAAATAAATAATGAAACTTATTACCATTAACCACAATTACTTTTTCACTAATGAGGATAAAGACATTTACGCGTGTCTGATGCTTGTCTCCTGTGCACATTTGGTTGGTGAGATTTGGGCGGATAAGCTGTACACAACTCTGACACACACCTAAATCTAAGTCCACTTCTCTGATGGGATCACACACTCCCAGCCCCACACCACACAGATATGACATGCAATCACTCGGAGGCGTGGCTGTTTTGGCAGCCATTTTCCATTTCTTCTGTTTCCATTTTGACGATTTGTGATTATGTTAACGTTGGACCAGATGCCCTTCAGTCATCCTGATTGCATTCTCTGACATCTTAATTAGAATAATGAAAATCCACATTCTCATTGTGCTCTCTTGTATGGAGTGACTGGTTGTGTTATTGTCCGGCCTCTTGCAGTCGTATAAATCACATTAAATACTAATTACCCTATGGAATGGCATATATTTGCATGGGTTTTCCCTGAGGATCAAAATTGTCCTTGACTAACATGGCCCATTTTTGTTCATGGGAGTTCACAGAGACTAGGAATGTTACTCTAGTGTTTCGTGTGTTAGTATCTAAATTTTTGCATTACTTTACTAATAATTGGTGGTTGGTTTCATTCGGGTCTACACTTATTTGAACAACACATTTGGATAAAGTAAAATGTTGTGTGTACTTGAATACTACTCCCATAAGACCTGGACACATACTTGATCAGAACTGTAACCCATTTATTTTATACAGGGCATATGGGTGGTGTGCAAATGAATTATAATTATACTGAAGATTAATGAGCCACTTGTTCTGATTAATACTGAGGCGAGTGAACTCCTGGTCTCATTGTAAAGGACATCCACCCTGATCAAATGAGAAATATGTGTAAGCTAGCACAACAGCCCGCTATAATAATTGCAGATTGCTTGTCCATGTTAACAAAGCTTCTCCTTCAGGCATGTGTAGGGCAACCAACTCACACAACCAACTCAGAATCTTTAAAGTGAATGATTACAGAATTGTGCATTGGTCTTTGGTCATTTTTACCATTGTTGTTTTTGTTGCTACTAACCATAGGCTGTACAAAGAAGTGGACTAACTGAGTGTGACATCACCCATAGCGTCCAGCTCCAGTCAAATTAAGCTCATTGAGGCTAGAGCAGTTATAGGGACAAAGTTGCATGTTAGGAATTCTGACAGTAAGTATCATATAAACCAAAGAGCCAATCCGGAGCGAGGCTGTTGAGGATAAAGCTCCTTCTTGCCTCCACCACTGGTTGAGCAGGGAGCGGCCACTTAGTAATGCTGTCAATCAAACCTTTTGCTAATTCTAGTGGGAGTGGACTTGGTGAAAGAAGGCACCTGGTTTGTCTGTTATTGGTGTTCATATGTTGACTTACTGACACAATAGGAAAATAAAATTACGAGAATCACGGGGAGCGGGTTAATACAAACATTTCAAGACTAAAATGACGAGCCAGGCAGCAGCAGTTACGGAGAGAGGTGACAGTTTTCCAATGTAAAATGAACTGGAGTCGGAGTAAATTGGAGCCAGAGTGAATGGAGCCAGAAATGCACCCATAATCACCTCCTATTTGGACCTATATATATATCCATTTATATATACAGTCTATAATATTAACACAATGTGTGCATTGATCAGTCACCATAAAATACAGTGCACGGCAGAACAAGCAAGACTTTAAAAGTGTGTTCTTTTTAGTGCTTACATTATTCCTCCAAGGATAGAAATAATCCAGTTTTGTAAGGACACAATTTATAGCTCCATAGCTCCATGCATTACATGATGTGTCCCAGGGTCACATAAGAGCTATGTTCATTTGTTTGCAAACTTTGCTCGACAAGACAAGACCATTTTCTTTTCAGTTTTTTTCACATGCTGAAAACTTAAAATTACATTTAGAGGTCAAACTTTGCTAGACTTTCTCTGTAGAATACAAAGAATCAAAGCCAAACCATGAAGTGCTTCTAATCACATTTTTTTTATCTTATTTTTTTATTGTGATTTCTACTGTTCTTTGACTGCATCTTTCTTGTTCTGTAAAGCACTTTGAATTACTTTGTGTTCAAATTGTGCTACACATAAACTTTCCTTGCTTTAGCCCATAACCGGATCTACACGAGCCATCCCCAAAAACTCTCTTTGAAGTAATCACTGTAATTAGCCAGCGTTGCATCTCCCTCATATTCATCTAACATCTGTTTGCTGGTGCATACATTTCCACCTGGCAAACACAGCGCTAATCATTACTTTTAATACATGTATTATGCAGTAAGTTGTTTTATCCCAGAGAAAACGCGTCTCTAAAGTGTGCTCACAAGCTGCTGCTAATGTACTGGTTTGAGACAGAATAATGCATGAAAGCTCTTTTTGTTTTTGCTATAGGCACACATTGCAAAGTAAGTGAAAAGAATCATTATCCAAGTACAAGCTAATGGTATAGCTTCTAATTATAATCCTAATAGATAAACTGCACTGGCTAAGCAAAAGGCGCTTTGTGCTCATTTATGCAGAGGTTGTGAAATAAATAATAGTTTCTGTAATTATGGCACTTATGTGATCTTTTGTGCAACTGCAAAATCTTCAACATGCAGTTTTGTGTACACTGTTGGCTTATTGTTTAAAATATGTATGCACCATGGGACATCAGTTAAAGTACTACATCTCTAAAAATGTGTTGCTTTGAGAAAGTACATGTACATCATTATGTGTAGTATTTGTGAAGCTGCCCCAAAACAAGGAGGTACCAGGTTCTATTCTCTGACTGGTTTATACCACTATAACCTGTACAACCCCAGATAGTTTAAAAAAGTGATGGTTACATAATTGTCACTTTGCAGTCTTTGATGGATAACTATCACTTATGTCTTCAACACCTGTCATATTAATATGCCAGACAGTAAGAGACTGCTGCTGACCTCCAGCTAAAATGAAATATGAATATCACAGTAAACAAATGCTGGTTATTATGCATACATTTACATAGTACTTTTTAGATTAAAAACAAGGTGATGAATCAACTTTGGATGGAGAAGCACTTTTTTCTGTATTACTCTGCTGAATCACGTCTGGGACACATTGTGTTACAAATGAACAACAGCACCTCATCTCTCTGTGTCCGTCTAAAGTTAAGATGGCTAGACTTGGCACAGAGTTTACAATTTATATTAATGGTATGTATTTATCTTCATTTAAAAGGGGACAGTATGTAGGTTTTAGATTTTAAATTCTATAAACATGACTTGTCTGTGAGTCCCCAGATTCGAGGTAGGCGTCTTCAGATCAAATATAGCTTTTACTGATAACAATTATAATGCAGATTTATTAACAACAACAACAACAACAACAACAATAACAACAACAACAACAGATGGCCAAGTTGTTAATGTTATAATGTGGTGTATTGGATCTCAAGATTATAATCCAATTAGTACAATGAGCATCACTCGAATCTCTCATTTGGTTTTCATTGTTTTAATTGTAAAACTCTCTGATCTGAATCCTCACTACTTAAACCCAAGTACCTGCAGTCAGTCATTAATCAGTGCTAGTGCAGCCTCTGTAGCTCAGTGAGTGAATCCTGCAGGTTCTGAAGCGTGGCCTGCATGTCCATATACTGAAAATGAGTCCTCATGTGTCCTCCTCTTTATTTGCATTAGGACAATGTCAAACAGACAGACTATACTGTCCCATTTATACATTCACATTTTAAGTACAGTAAACCAAATACAACAGAAATCCAGATTTGTCATAGTTGTGGATAAAAGGTCTGGCCTCTACCTCTTTCTTGTTCCAAAACTATATGGGTTTCAACAATGGAGCGGTGTTCAGAAACATTCACACACAACACACACTGATTGTCAGCACACAGAGAATCCCATTTCCTGTCTTTTGTGATGTCGCGCAGCGTGATAACACCGCCCTGTGTCTGTAGAGCTGCCAATCTTCCACAATCCTTTACTCCTCACCGTAGAGCACATGAATGACGAGCAGGCCGTGTGTGCGCTGTCTGCAGTGAAAGATAGGCCTCGTAATGGGATCCACGTGCGTTATCATTATAAAGGCTCACATAGACACAGGTTCAGTTGTTATTTATGGTACATAGATTTCAATAAAACTGTCAACTCTCTTTCTAATACATTTTCAATAGATTCACAGCTAGTGCTACCTCCTTGTCTCCCAGGTTAGGTTATTGCTTTGCCTAGAACTCTAGCATTAAACTTGAGGAATACTTGTGTTTTCATGGCTCAAAAATGCATTCACAAACATGCTTTCTTACAGTGGGAAGGGTCGGTTCTCCACAGATCTGGCCTGTAATTTGACCCGGTGCAATTACCTTCTTGTCTTTATAAGCCGTACTGTGAAAACCTTCAGGGAAAAGTGATAATATCTCCATGGAAACAAGCAGTGTTAACATTAGACAAAGGGAATGACACGCTATTTAAGATGCGCTGCTAGATCACAAAAAATAATATACCCACGCATTTTTTAGCAGCAAAGTGTTTTTATCTCTGCATCGTGAAAATTTGCAGAGTGCCTCCATACCATTTCACACTTTAACGTTCCAGAATATCCTGTACATTCGCTATATTCCAAGTGTGGAGCATCTTGGGATACGACCCGGGTCTGCAGGTCAATATTTCAGACACTGCCACTTACCATCAAAGTACTTATTCTAACTCTTAAACTCACTTTATCGATTTCACATAAAAACCAAAACCTGCTAAAATTTGAATTATTGACCCTACAAAAAGTGAAAGATTCTGTCCTCAACCTTTCAGAGCACCTTTTGTCTGACTCTTTTATTACTGGGTTTAGCCAAGTCCAAGGCAGCTATTATGGAGAAAGTGTATGTCTTCACTCCTTTGTGAAACCTGTGTTTTTCTTAATCTCATTCTATTGTACCTCAGAACTAACCTCACGTAGATTGAGAATACAGATGACAAGAGAGCCTAGGCCATAATCACAGCTATTAGTGGAAGAATAGTGGACAGAGCGATCATTTTGAACCCTCACGTGACCTCTTATGGCATTTCATCCACATCCACAGTATTACACTCTGGTCCTGATATTTTTTGCACAAACATATAATGACAGTTCAGTAAATACAGGCTTTTAATTAAAGAAACTGCATGTAAGATTTGGATTTTAAATCCCACAGGCATGACCTAACGGTGTCCCCAGATACAAAGTAGACATGTTCAATTCAAAAATATCTCTTACTTATAACAATTGTAAGGCTGATTTATTCTATTACCTAAACCCCAGCGCCTGCAGCCATATCAGCAGACAGTGCAAATGCAGCTTTTGCAGCTCAGTGAGTGAATTTTTGAGGTTCTGGCCTGTCCATATACAGAGAAAAACTTGTATGAGCCCTCTATCTGCAGGTTTAGGCACTGGCAGTGATTGCAGTAACTTTTTAATAGTAAGAGCACAGGCTACGTACTGTGTAAATAACCCTGAGATGTTTTGAGTAACTCTGAACCATAATTAAAAGTGATCAAGCCAGTGTCTTTGATTAACAGCTGGCATTCAGCAGCTAAATGTTTTGAATGTGTGTTCAGGAAATTCTTGGAGCTCATTTGACAGAGCCTGATAAATGTTATGACTTCAGGTGCAGTTTCAGTGCGTAGTACCCACTGAGAAGAATGTCAGAAGTTCTATTACCATTTAAACATATTCATTCAGGAGATCTGCTGCAGACTGCTCCGTGTTTGGCGTTTGGTGATGAATGTTGTTCTACTTAAGAAATTCCTACCTCAGTTATTTGTGTTTGAATAATGCTGAGCCTGTGTTACTTCTCACTGAAGCCTGTGTTACTTCTCCGAACACATTTCAACGTTTGACACTATCTGCAGTGCACATTTAGTTCTCCCTCTACTTGGACAAGTATCAGTTTGTAAACTGAAGCTTACCATGTATCTGATATGATCTGTAATCACCCAAAAAATCTTGACCAACTCATGACCATGACCCTTTTTATGGCAGCATTAGCTGTTTAAAGCTCATATGGTCACATCCCTGAGTCACAGGCTGGACTTCAGAGCCTCTGAACAGCTCACTGTGGATGTAGGCTTTTATATTGTGCTTTACTGTGTCCAGAGCCTGCGGCCGACCTGCTGAAATGACCATTCATTTGCACTTACCTCCAGCACAAAGACACAGAGGCTGGTCATCTGTTCCCTGGGGCTCCCACCTCTGAGAGATCACATCCATCCTACAGCACATGTAGTCTAGTTATGTCTTAGAGAGTAATCTACTGCTGTCAAGAGCTCACAACACACAGCTCAGCAAAAAGAGCGGGATAAAACAATACTCCATTTGAAGTTGTTTGTGTATTTTATAGGGCACAGCTGAAGATGGACTTACCCTTTTCAGAAGCAATTGTAGATTTCAGATGTCTTTGTTTAATTCATTTAACTAATAATTTGCAACACTGTTTATTTTCTCCTGGTGTCTCATTGGTCTCCAATGCATCAATGTGTTCATGTACCTACTCTGCTGATAGTAATAACAGATGCACATGAAAGATTGTGAATGAGCAGTGCACAAACTAACGAAGGTGAAGCTTGTCCTTGGTATGGCTGTACTGAGATGGTCACAGTAAATAGAGAAGCAGTACTGCTTACACAGTGTTTCTGTTTGGCCTTGCTAGGGCCATGTGTGTTGCCTGATTGGTTTACAAACCTCTGCTGCCCCATAGCAGGTGTATAATAAGGGCACGCTTGTCTATTTCTTGCCCCTTTAATCAATACAGTCAGAAAGCCTTGAACTGCAGAGTACATGAGAGCATACCACAAACAGTACAATATGCTCACATTAACAGCTAAAAGAGCAAAGTTTGTGTTAGTTTAGGCAACAGAGTTTTTAACAGATTTAGTAATTCTGATGCCTCCAGCCTCAAAACAGCAAAACATGACCAAGTGCTAATGTATGTAATTTTTCAACTACATAATTACACTCAGACACTAAACACGAGACACCATCTGCAGCAGAGGCCAGATGGCATCGCCTCAAACGTTGCACCATCACAGGCACTGACACTGAATCAAGTCACTGTCTATTTGTAATTCACTGGAGGTTCAATAACGTGTTACTATATGAGTATAAGTTCATTAACTTTTCTTCACAGGGTAATTAAAATGAATATTTTAAATGCTTTAAAAATGTGGTATTTTTGTTACAAGTTCTCTCAATTGCCTGTCCATTTAACCTGAACAATGATTCAAGAATTAAATGTCTTCAGATAAAATCAGCCATAAAACCACTGCAGGAAACACCACACCATGGACTGGATTAATGCTGAAAGTAACAAATACTACAGCTAGATCAGAGAGGCCACTTGAGATGCGCAAGGAGCATAAATCGGGAGATGGGAGCCTATTCCTTGCCTCACACATGGGATGCAGTCCTGGAGAAGAGTTAGACAGTAGCTGGAACATGTAAAGCAGGAAAACAAACACTGCTGTCTGACAAAAGAACTGATATTTTTCATCCTTGACAGGCTGCTACTTTTAAGACACCTCAGTGGGGCCTTAAAGTCTCATGTGATTGTTTTACCAACACGGCTCCCTGTCTCGCCATCTCTCTCATAATAGTATTTTGTATTCACACAGAGCCACAAGGGGGCACTCACTTTGCTGTGCACTAATCAATTTGTGTCACACTCTGGAATAATCCAATTGGCTGAAGGACCCTCAATGGCCCCAGAGACAATGAAGGTAAAGACTTTTCATTTGTTCCTGATCTCCAGTGCCCTCAGAGCCATGAACTAAATGTCATCACAGGTCGTCACATAATCAGCGTTCATGTATTCTTATGAATGAAAAATGTGTAAACTGATCAGAAGAGAAAGTCAGTGGAACAGAGGAACTCCACTGTGCTCAGACAAAGGCAGTGCATTTTTGAAATGCTGTAATTACTCTAATAGTCTATCATTCAGGTAGAGTTTAGATGAAAGGAAATGGTTTCTGCTCTCACTGATTTGCTAGAAGTTGATTTTTTTAGTAATTTATGCATTTTGAGTAATCCTTATTATCATGCATACAAGGCACCATTGCATTTAAAAAAATCTTACTTCACTTGCTGTAGACACCCACTGCTCTATACTTATCCACTGACTCACAG
This sequence comes from Periophthalmus magnuspinnatus, assembly GCF_009829125.3. Lineage (NCBI taxonomy): Eukaryota > Metazoa > Chordata > Actinopteri > Gobiiformes > Gobiidae > Periophthalmus > Periophthalmus magnuspinnatus. The sequence goes on along the minus strand of NC_047147.1, from coordinate 10,292,244 downwards.
GTTGGAGGTGCGATTCCAGCTCCCACAGGTGAGTGCTATCATTGTGTCCTTGAGCAAGACCCTTAACCCGCCTCGTACACTGGTGTGTAAATGTGTGTGTGAATGGGTGAGTGGTTCCTTGATGTAAAACAATTTTAAAGCAGAAAAGCTCTGTGTAAAGGTGACTCTTTTTCTACTTACTCCATTCGTCTTCTCTTTTTTATTCAGAAGTGATGATACACCCAGGCTGCAACAGAAATGTGTGAAATTATTTTGGCTTTTTTTTTAAATCCACTGTTTGCTGCTGAGAACAGAGGAGAGGGAATTAACATGGTCCAACAGCACTTGTGACGCTGTTCAGAGTTAAGAAGCATAAAAGAGGCAGGCGGAAATCACCTCAGTTTTGCAACTGGAAGTCAATTGACCAATTCCTATTAAATTATTTCACACTAATATTGTGGTTTAAAATGAATAAAATGTAATAATCTACATGGGTCTTAGATTATAACTACCTATGGGAGTGATGAAAAGTTAGGATCATTGCCATAGAAATTAACAACTCAAAACAAAATATTATAGGCTTTTGAGTGGTCAGCCTTCCTCAAACTGTCACTGAAATCTGTGAATAAACCAGAAACAGCATAATAGGGACTTTAGGATGTTATCTCATTATGCATTATACTAGATTTGTACTTGTTTTTACTTGAATGCTTATCTTGAAATCATGATGTATTCCTAATTCAGCAATACTTTCTCTTTCAGACATTTCTTCCTAAAATCAGATTAGAATAGAGCTATTTATCACTTTGTGAGATGTTGCAACACTTGTCAGAAAGATGGAGTCTACCGAGTATTTATTTTCAAATTTGCAATTTTATCAGCCTGGGTGTTTGTCGGCACGCGTGATATACGCTAATCTCCTGCTGATGCGGAGCCTGCAGCTGTTTTGTGATGGAAATAGGAATATGACTTCAATTCTCAGGTGCACAGGGCTATTTCTGTGGCAGAAGTTATTTGGAGTTTAAATAGTGCCATTCTAGAGATGCACAGTCCTACTCAAACTGACAAAATCTCAATGTCTGCTGTGTTTGGTTAAAGTGGTTTGTGCTGCCTCATCATAATGGTCAGAAATAGAGTAGCCCTTTTACTGAAGTAGCACCAACGTTAACAAGTGGTCCAAGATATGACTCAAGTAAGATTTAAAAAGTATTTTTAAATTACCTAAATGGAAAGAGAAAACACTCAGTACTGCACAAAAGCTACTATGTGGTAAGGATAGAACACAACGATTAAAAAAGTGAAATCATACCTGAAGGAGCTGTGCAAGAAACACAAATGTCTAAACCATGTAATATTCTCAACATCACACAAATGTGCCCACTGTGGAAGAGTAACCAACACTTTTACTCAACAGTGCTGCTACCCCAAAATAAAAAGTGGGCTATCCAAAACCTCAGAAAAGTACATTACTGTAGTAGATGTAACTGAGTAAAAAAGTGAGATTTATGTCTGCTAATGGTTCTGCAGTTGGGTTTTCCTTAGTTTGCTTTACCATCTTAGGATTTTGTATTTGATGAATATAAATTGTGCATCGTGAATGTAAAATGGTTCATAAGAATAAGGAGGAAAAAAATGAAATCTCTACACTGCCATTGTAAAATGTATGGCACATTTTATGATCTATTACTAATTTCAGCTAAAGTTAATTGTAAGTGCAGCATTTCACATCCAGTACTGACTGAGAAATTAAATCTTAATTTTCATTTCAGCTTTAAACTAGGTCCGACCCATCTTTAAAATCCCTTTAAATGAGAACTAATCTAAAGAAGGCAAAAGGTAATTTACTCAAAACAAAGACTAGACCTTCAGAGGATCCTGCATAACACCAGTAGTACTTGCACCACAGTTTGAGAAACGTATATTGTGTGTGACCTGCAGTCGTCTAAACTGAACTTCAGTTGCACAGTTTTCTTCTGCAGCACCTGGAAATAGGCTTGACATATCAAAATCTCATCAACACCCCATCTGCAATGAAATCTACTTAGAAAATGATTTAAACAAGTCATTAACTTTAAATGGTTCAACTCTTTTTATCTCAGCAATAAAGTTTGTCCTCAAGTAGCTCTCCATAAGCCTACAGTAATCACTTACAAACAGTCATTTTTCTATTACAGATTCATTGTATGTGGATGATTTATACTTTACTGTCAAGGTCAAAGTAATTTTATATTCTGTAAAATAACCTTTCTCAAACCAACATCACTGAGTTTTTGTCACAGAGTAATTTGTTTTCTGCTTTAGAAAAATTGTTTGCTTGGTCCTGAATGCAGAGCTGTGTTAAATTTAGAGTTGTTTTTCCACACAGCTAATAATACAACCATTATCTATTCTAGTGCAGAAGTAGTTTAATTCAGACCCCTTTGAAAATAGGTAACCCAGGAGCACATCCAAATTCTGTTTTAGTGTCACTGGCACAGAGAAGCAGAATACGGTAATGAGGTAACGTGTCGCTAATGTCGCTAATGAACCATACTCATTTGCATGCCTTTCAGAGCCTGATATGCCAAGTCATTATCATTCATAAACTACCATGAAAATTAATGCACAGTAACTAATCTGTAGCTCGGATGTGAAAAATTATGGGACAATATTTTTGTCAGCTCAGAATAAACAAGAGCACAAACATCAACATTTGCAGAACAGTCAGAACCTGGAACTATGAGGACCCTGTCAAAACCTGTTCAAACCCCCTCTAGACCACCCAAACTGAGTCTAAACACAATCTGAACCAGTCTGAACCAGTCAATACCAAGTCCTGACCAGTCAAGCGGTCCAACAGTCAGAACCAGTTTTAACTTGAAATGCATTTGTTTGCAGTACATGCATAGTTGATAAAGGTTGGAAAGACAGAATCAAGGACCCGCACATAGAATGGAAATCAGGTTCATCTCTATGTGCACTGCTGTCATTCAGAGAAAAAAATGTCATGACTATTTTCTAACAACAAAACATGTCTAATATATTCCACACATTCTGTGTGATAAAAGTGAATGTGAACTTGTCCTTCCCATTGTGATTGTCATGACCACAGCAGGTCTTCTACCACAGTGACTGATGACGGCTGACTCTGTGTTCTGACTTTAGGTCCAATTCAGAATGAAGCTTGAAAAACCCTGATGGAAAGAAGCTTCATGTGCCCTCATGACTTTGTGTGATGCTGCTGAAGTGGTGAATACCTGGGCTTGACACTTTGAGAATGTAGAATAGTGTTATAAGAGATGGGAAGATAAGCAAGTTCTTTGACAAGAATCGTGGCAAAACATATTTAATAATCCTTAGAAACACCGGTGAACACTATAAGATGCTTTTATTGAAAAATCGTTAAACAACAAAACAAATACAGTTAGTGTAAGCAGCAGCAGCTATTCATTTGGCAGAGTGAGGTTTACCAAATGAATTGGTTGCACATAAATAGTTTAATTAGTTCACATAATTTTGTGGTTGCCATAAAATGAGTGTGTAGTTTTTGTTAATCCAGTCAAGATTCCAGATGTATAAAGTATATAGATGCAGTAAAACATACTTCTGCTTGCACACTGGCTGGTTATTGGTGCATTTTTACAACACATTTTAAAGTATGTAAAGATTATAAATGTGTAGAAGATAAGTTAGACAAAACATTAAGTATAATTGGTTGATTTAATTCACTGTACATTATGTATTCTTAGTTTAACAAATAGCCACCAAAAATCAGACTCCAGTGAACGCTTCAGATCAGAGTGTAGTGCATGATTACAGTAGCCCGCCCCTCTCTCTCTGGCAGTTCATATGAGTGATCAGCAGAGGGGGATTAGTGCACAGTGAGCTATCTGGCATTTTCAGCAGGCTTTATCACATGCAGCGCACCAGCACCATTTTGGCAGTTTGATTGTTGCTGACACACACCCCTCCCACTCCGTGTCCATACACTCCCATTGTTCTAGTGCACTTATGTCCCACACACATTTATCAAAGCTGTCCCTGAAGTGATATTTAGACCTTACACTGATCCACTCCTAACATCACTCACAGTCACTGGTTCACCAAAAAGATTTTGTTTTGCGCATCAAAACCTGCCTCCTGTTTGCCTCTACATGAACATATAACGCTGTCACTGTGTATAATGTGTAAACCTCGTTGTACATTTATTCACAAACTAAAAGCAGGAAAATGTAAGTATTACTTTCAAATACAATACCAATTCATACAAATGTCAGAAGGAGAACACGGTTATAATGTAACAGGCCTGAATAGATTTTTTTTGACAATGAGATGTCTTTAGATGCTATAAACCTCTCCCTCCAGCCATGAAGGTCAGTGAACTGTTCTCCACATAAAAGAACAATGGGCTGTGGGTTCTCTGCGTCACTGTTTGACGACCACACAGACATCTTCATCATCTGCTATACTTTTACTGTCTTCAAAACATGAAAAACAAGAACTACTTTAGGGTAAATGGATTGAAGCAGCCCAGGTTACTACAAAAAAACAATAGACTCATTTAAACAAACTCATCTGCCACTTCTTCCGGGCTTTACATAGAAATGATGCCAACTTATAAACATCAGAATTAAACAACCATTTCATCTTGTTGTCGTTGTCATTACACCAGAACATATCAGGGGGCATTGGGTGAACATTTCATCAAATAAGGAATTTCTAAATTCTTCATAAAATGGATAATATAACAAAAAATGAGCCTCACTTTCCACTTCTCGCAACTCACATAAACCACAAAGTCTTTCTTCTTCAGAGGGTTGAGAAAACCTCCTAGTTTCTAAAGCCAGGGAAATGATCACAGTACTGACAACAACAACTAGCATGTTAACAGCACACTTCCTGTCTTAACAATAGAGCAGCTTTTACCATATTTGCAATAGGGCAAAACAAATCTGTCTTAAAACCATAGAAGTTGCAGGCAGTCATGGTAAATTTGAGTATCTTTCTTTTAAAATGCTTTTTTAAAATTGTTATGGATCAGACAAGACCATGCGTCACAAGATCTAGCAAAAATTAAGGTTATCGTTCCCTGAGAATGAGTATTTTCTTTTTTAATTCGCCACCAATTCACAGCCAATTTAGGTTAGATTACATTAGACAGCTGTACAGTGAAATAATCATAATAACAATCAGTATGTGTATGACTTTACGTCTAATTCTTGTGTTGTCTTGTTTCGTGGATCCAAAATTGTGTCTTGTGGGATTTCTCTCGTCCCACCCCAGCAACAATAAACGATTAGAAAACTCTTCAAAAAAGTAAGTATCTTGTTACTCCCCACCTCTGGCAGTAATTAAAGAGACCATGACTGAGCACAAGTTGCCAGGCTTCTATAGCTCTGAGCTGGAGATATCAGCACTGAATATTGAACACTTACCCATTATTGCAACTGCCAATGATTGTGGCTTTTGGCAAGTGTTTAAAATGCAACCTCCCAACGAGCTCCAAGTCTAATGAATGATAATCCACAGGAACTTCTGAATTGCTATGCCTCTTGACACCTCCCACTCCTCCTGTCTATGTGTCTGTCTGCAAAGTGAATATATTCCCATGAGAGCTGATGGAGGGGAAACTGAACAATTACCTGAAGTTAAGATAGGCTGTAGGTTATGTGATCCAACAGACTGTGAAATGTATTATGATGTATGTACTGGGGATGAAATGGAAAGCATACATGGAGGACGCAGACTTCATTAAAACAAGCAGTGTGTGTGAAATAGGACTAGTGATGAATTACAGGAACCATTTGGGTGTGTAGTGAATGAATGATGATAAAGACACTGTAACCTACCAGTGAACCACTCTTTTAGATATGGCAATCAAAGGAAATTAGACAGAAAATTCCATTAGGGAAAAACGTGTTTTAATGTACACAATGCAAAGGTCTACGGTTTGATCCAAGTAACCACCAGTCAACCGATGCATACTGCAATTGTGTCCTTGGGTAACACTTCGCCGATCTAGCCGACATATGATTGCGCGAGTTAGAGATTGGTGGTGAAGATAGGAAGCGATAATTCATTCACTCTCACTCAGGGCAGCTGTGGATAGATAAAGGATAAGGTTGGTCCTCTGCATTTGATCCAAACTCAGGGAGAAACATGCAAACTGTGCACAGAAAGGCCAGCCAGTCCATGAGTTAAGCCTGAAACCTTCTTGCTATGGAGGTGAGAAAATTTGCCACTGTGTCAGCCACTGTGTCAACTAGGGTTTGAGTCGAAGATGTACCCATCCATTTATCTATATCTTACCAAAAAAAAAAAACCCAAGCGCACCCTAAAGGTTTTATAAATTTCCCTGCCCAAACAGATCAGAGCCTCATCCACGCTCATCATCTTCAAAAACTGCCCTTTTATTTGTCTTTTGTCCATCTTGACCTGCGTGGAGTGTCTTTGAACGTCAAGAAAAGTGCTATACAAGTGCTGTTGCCATGTGCCTTCCTTCCTTATAGCAGAAAACCGCAGCCTAAAGGGACTTACAGCCGTTGGTGGCAGTACAAATGACATGCCTCACACTGTTATGACATTTGAGGACAGGCGCAGACAGAGACAAATGGACCGGCACAGCACTGACCTCTCTATTCCCCTCTGCAGTGCCAGTCCTCCAACCACCCACCCACCCCTTTTCCTCTGAATCTGAATGCCTGGTGAGCTCTTGTCGTATGTGTGCGGTAGTTTGTCATATGGCCAGAAAAGAGAGGAGAATGAATCAATGTGTATGTTAAACTGCCCTTGCTCTTGAGAATACTTTTAGCTGGGTTTCAGATGATATCACAAGCTTCTATAGAGCAATAATATTTCATGCAGAGGGGAGGGCAGCTTAAATAAGTATTGTTCTAATGAAATGCAGCTCGTACAAGGTCTTGCGTCTAGACACTAATAGAAATGATCAGGTTAGACATCCCATTGTATCCCATTAAATTAAGCCACCTTTCTTTCTGTCCTAGATTATAGAGATATACATGCAGACCCCAGCCTCTACTTTGTGAAATCAGCCCTCAGCCCTTCGTTTCATAACATGTGATGAATTTAAAACCCATCACTCTACACTCTATGGAAAAGTAGGTCGGCCATCGCTGTCTGTCAGAAGAGAACAACATTGTATAAAATGTATTTATAAAGGGACTACTTCGTACACTGCCGGAATATCTCACTTGCTTGTTAATCATTGATGTGGGAACATTTAATACAAGTTCACATTGTATAAGTCTAAGGACTAGCCGCACCAGAACTGAGATAGGAAAAAGGGCTTCTGGCTGTTTTGCGTCATAAAACTGTAATATATTTCAAGGACATGCAAAACTGGATACACTGGTGCCGCAAATGCAATTTAATAATCTGGTAAAACACATATAATGACATCTGTACCTGTTTTTAAATGGACTTATGTAGTTTTGTTTGTATTTTTTCTATATTTGAGCAGGGTGCCCATGAAGCAGAGTTTAAGTGCTCATTGGCCTCTTCCTGTATAAATAAAGATTCATAAATAAAATAAAAATGAAATGTGAAAAACTAGCACTGGCCTCTTTCACGGAGTATGACATCATCACCACATTTGTCTTAGACTGCAGCGAACAAGCATCGAAGTTACAGCTTTTTCACTTTAGCAGCTATCCTTATGAAAAAAAATCATAGCACTTTATAATTTATTGCTCTGTTTTTATGTTTTTTAGTATTTATTAGATACTGTGTCACTGTTTTACTTAGGACCCAAAAGCAGCACACAGCCAGTAAGTAGTTCAACTGTTTATTGTCCAGGCTAGTAACCAGGTAAATGTGGTAAGTATCAGACTTGTGTAGGTGGATATCGGGCTGACTCGCAGGCAGGGGGCGGGCAGGTAGACAGGTTGGAGGCAGACAGGTATGGGACAGGCTGGCAGGCAGCTTCCAAAAATAATGACAGAGCAGCAAACTGGAGAAGTACCAGCGACAAACTGGCAAGGAGTGCATGAAAAACCAGGCGTCTTATACTGCAGGTAATGAGGGAAATTGGATCCAGGTGTACCAGCTGCCAGATCAGGTAAGCCGACACCCAAGTGGGAGGAGAGACAGACAATTCAATTCAATTTCAATTCAATTCATTTATTTTTGTAACGCCCAAAATCACAACAACAGTTGTCTCGAAGGGCGTTCATGTTTTGGTTGATGGGGGAAACCGGAGTACCCGGAGGAAACCCATCCAGACACGGGGAGAAACATGAAAAACTCCACACAGAAAGGCCTGGTGACCCGGGGATCGAACCAACCTTCTTGCTGTGAGACATGAGTGATGGCACTCAGTCACCGTGCCGCCAAGACACAAAAAACAAAACAACAGGAAGAATCAGACACAACAAGAAAAATCAGACACAACAGGAAAAATGCAGAAGTGAGGGGGGAGACAAGAGGGAAAACCGCAGAAGAAAGATCCTGACATACTGAGCCACTGTGAATGTTTGAACGTTTATGTGTCTGCATCATCTTAATGTGTATTGATGCCAAACCTGATAACTGCTGCAAAATAGTTCTACCTACGGGTTCACAGAAAGTCACATGAACCTCAAGTTGCATGAATGGGCAAATGGTTTTGAGATTAAAACAATTCAGAGCATGTCTTTAGTTGACCTCACTGCTGTCAGCATGAAATTCAAATTGCATCACATGCTTTTATTTTCAATTATCATATCCCAGTAAACTATTCTCAATTTTATCTTTATTTTTATTCACACAGTACACCACATTTTTAGGTGCCTTATCAGTATAAATGGGTGTTGTTTAAAATGTTCCTCTTTCTGTTAAAATAGTAGGTGCAATATAAGCAGCTGACAGCAGACTTTGAACGTTTTATATTTGATTCCGTTTTGGCCTGACGATATTCTGCACGAACTGTACCTTCTGTTTTATTCAAACCTATTCTTGTCTTTTCCCGTGGGACTAATTTCCTTCCAATTTCCTGTCTAACTCTGTAAACTGCAGCAGATGTTGTGCATGCTGCTAAAGGTCTGGGCCCGGAAAAGAGATGGCGGAGATGCAAAGACTCCTGTTTTATTCACCGAATCCAACTAATCTCAATTTGAATAATGTAAGCGGTGAGTGCATCTATTAGCAACAGTCAATAATTCAATGTTGTTTTGATCTCACTCAGCATGTTCTAACTAACCGTATGCCTAAAATATTTTGTGTTTTCATGTAAAAGCAGAGAAGCTACACCAACACAGTAATGCAACTAAATTTTTCCCTCTGCTCTGTCTGCCAAGAGGTTTTAAAGGTTAGTGAGGTTTTTCCATTAGATCTTGTCTGTTTGGTGTCATTGAGAAGTAATATGCTGAAATTAAAATTCGGGTTTGTGTAACAGTGTGTAAACGATGTTATTTGTTCATTTTAAGGCAAATGTCACTCATGAGATTAGTTTTGATTGCAATAAGTGATATAACCCAGATAGCACTTTCTACAAGCTATTCATTATGTGCTAAACTGACCTACAGGGACCATTTTGTGAAGCTTAGTGTCCAGATATGCTGTAAATTATCAAGGGTCAATGCGCCCAGAACACGCAATTGCTATTCTAACACTAAAAGATAATAAACGTGAGCCTTGAAAATGGAGGGAGGGACTTTGTGAACGCCTTTGAGTTCCCCCGGAGGAGCAGGAGGAAATGTCTGGGGTGGGGGACATCTGACAGTTCTTGCTTAGACAATTTCTCTAACTTGGTCTATTGATCTTATTCCGCCACACCTATTTTTGCTTCTTTTGCTGCTAAAATATGATATAAAGTAGGTTAATTTGTGTAAAATCTTCAATGTTTATGTGCACCAACAAGTCAGCAAAGCACTGATTCTCTTAGAGGCTTTAAAATGGATTTGTAGTCCGTATGGAACTTATTTACTGTCAGGATCGGCAGCCTCATGTAAAATAACACAACCTGAGTGGCAATAGCAGCGCCCACGGCAACATCCTGAATAAGGTGAATAAAGCAGAAGAAGAATGGAACCTCCTAAACCCAGTAACTCTCTGTGTTTCCATATATCTCCTCCGGACTAATTCTGACCATTCCTTATCTTGTTGCTAATAGCTGTGCCTCTAATGATCTACGCCAGTATTCCCCATTCTTTCCAGATCCATTTGAGTACGGCCCTGTGATGTCAGCACTTTGCACCTTTGGGCCTTGTGAAGATTTGTGAGCTGTTGTTCGTATTAACGCAAATCACATCACACAGCTCACTAGTGTAAATCTCTGGCTTCTTGCTCTTCCTACAATGTCAAGGGTAAAGGCCACGACGATCTGCATTTTAAAAGGTGATTGGATCCAGTATTCATGAGAGCCTCGCATGCAGCTTAAGCCCAACACGTTTGTTTACTTATTTAAGACAGCATTGTGGATGGCAGCGCAAGGCGTGCATACAGATCATCGCCCAGTGCTCACTGAGGCATTTGCATTGTTAATGTGGGGCTCCTCTGGTTTTCTCTGTGGAGCGTGAATAAACCACCAAATCATATGTACGCAACATTTGTCTCAACTTCGTCCAACCAGGATAAAAGTGGAGACTTCCAAAGTAAAAGAAAAATGGCCTCTCAATACATTTGTTTGAGCGGGCGTGTTCCGGCTCCCTGTTGTGTTCCTGGAATCACTTCAAAGATTGTCTCTTGCACAAACATTTGCGGCTTGAATAGACTTTGCTGATTAATATGCATAAACCGTGGGGCTGAAGACGTCCAGCAATATGAAAAGAGAACAATTTTCTTCTGGATCGTCTTACAGTATGTGATTTAGCAAAAACAATTAACACTGTCCGCAAAGCCAATTAAGTCAATTCATTTAGCTTCTTCACTTCACTATAACAGGCTTTATATTTGCGATGTATTTGGGACTGAACTAGTGTCACAGTGGCTTGAACACAGAAATGAATCCAATGGCCCTGAGCCGTGAACATGCTTCAAACCCTTAAAAAGTTACCATCATGTGTGTAGGCTTTATTTGACAGGACACTATAGAGTGAAATGGGGGTAAATATGCTTTCACTGACCTTAAACTATTCATTGGGTAGTTCAAAGCTGTTAAGAATGAATGGTTACATTTTCAGCAACTTTTAAATTATGATGTTGGCCCTGTCCATATATTTGCATTTCCAAAAAGCACTCGAGCAGAGAGTCCTGTTTCTTTAGAATAGGGTGACCAGGCATCCCTTTACCCAGAACAGTCCCAGATTTGAGACTTGTGTCCCCTGTCCCAGTAGATTTATCCAAAACCAGTGTTTATCCCATTTTTATACAAGAAATGTCCCAGGTGTCCCTATTTTTGACCAATTTGATACCTGCAAACAGTAAAGAAGAAAAATCAATTGCAATTTGCTTAGCTAAAATATAGAAAATTACCAGAACACAGAAACATGCACTGACTGAACTCAGGTTATATACTGACTCACAAGTGAGTCATGAAAAAAGTGTGAATATGTTGTCAATGGGCCGAGTGCATAATAACATACTGAATTACATGCTTTTTTTCACAACTGTATCATTACCAACCATCCCAACCCGTGGGTGTCCCAGTTTTTAATTTTGAAAGTCTGGTCACCCAACTTTAGAATGTTTTGGTCTTCACCACGCTGTTCTCTACCAACTTCCAGCAAGTATGGATCGAAGCAAACTTCAGGCAAGTGCATTTCACTGGAATGTTTTCAAACAGCACAGTGCATGTACATTAACAACTAAGCTGTGAGCGCTAACCAGATACAATAGACAGGAATGGCTTAACAATTAAACTAATTACATTTTAAGTAAATATTTCAGACTATCCTTGGAACAACACAGTAAAAGCATTGAGCAATGTGCTATTTGTTTATGGCCATCAGCAAATGATTATAACAGGGCAAGGCTGTGGTTTTCTGATTAGATGAACTGTATTTTAAGAACATGATAGCTGTTTTACCCTGTTTGAATGTTTACTCTTATCACGTTCACTACGCGAGTCAACTGAAGTGTGGACAGTCCCAATTCTCAGTTTTATCACCCCTGTACCTTTGTGCACTCACGCACTTCATGCACTTTCAGAAAATGCACATGCATTGAAGCAGTGCACAATGTGGGTATTTGGACGGAGCCATAATGTCAAAAATAATGATGAAACAGTTTTGGTTTTTTTTCTAACATATGAGATTTGGGGTTTTTAGATCATTTCCTCTGACTTAACCTCTCCTCTTCCATAGCACTCTCTTTTTCCCTCTTGTCCAGTTTTCCTCAGTTCAAATCTCTCTTAATGGCTCTAAACCTCGTTTGGATGTCGACACTCAGCTCCCTGCAGCCTGCATTTAGACCTGGGTTAATGGGAGATTCAGTGAAGCAGAGGAAACCAAACCCACCAGCTTTTCACAGATTTCCCTCGAACGCATCATCGGCATCACACTTCAGGCACTGATGCCATAAGACTGAGCAATGGAGACCGCAGAACACCACTGACATACAGAAATATCCAGTGTACACCTTCAAAGAAACATTTTGTTTATTTATGCATGAGCCTTTGGGAAGAGGAGGTTTTCATTTCAACAGTTTTCTCTCAAAACATGCCGTTATTGGTTTCTTCGAGCACACTTTCAAGCAATTTTACTCCCTCACACATAATTCCACTAAAGTAAATCTTGGCAAACAAAATCACAACAGCAGAGGTAAATGTCATGCCCACCTGCTTGCTCAAACCACCAACCCTCTGGTATATGAGTGACAGGAATGATGAAGACATGAAGCAAAGGTTTAAACTATACAACGTAGTTTCCATGGTATTAATCTGACATAGTTATTCAATTCAATTCAAGTTTATTTATATAGCACATTTAAAAATAACCTCAGCTGACCAAAGTGCTTCACATAAAATAACTAAACACATAAAACATCACACAATGAGGAATAATTACATTATACAAAAGAGCATAAAATACAATAACAGTGCAAATACCAAGACATTCTATCTAGACAGTATTAAAAGCCAGTGAGAAAAGATGAGTTTTGAGCCGAGACTTAAACTGAGTAAGAGACTCAGGACAGACAAAGGGAGACTGTTCCACAATTTGGGCGCTGCCACAGAAAAGGCCCTGTCACCCCTAGTTTTGAGCCTAGCTTTAGGCACAGTAAGTTGAAGCTGGTCAGCTGACCTCAGAGCTCTGGGAGGAGTATAGGGCTGCAGCAGCTCCCTAAGATAGGCTGGGCCCATGAAGTTAAGACATTTGAAAGACAATCAGTAACACTTTGAATTTCACCCGAAAAACAATAGGGAGCCAATGTAAAGTGCACAGAACAGGTGTAATGTGCTCCCATCTCTTAGTTTTGGTCAGAAGCCGAGCTGCAGCATTCTGAACCGTCTGCAGACGTTGTATAGAGCCCTGGTCCAGACCTACATACAAAGCGTTACAATAATCCAGGCGCGATGAGACAAAAGCATGTATAGCTTTTTCAAAATCAGCCAGAGGCAAATAAGGCTTAAGTTTAGCCAGAATCCGGAGCTGACAAAAGCTAGTTCTTATAACTGAGCTGATATGTTTAACGAGCTTGAACATGGAGTCCACAATCACTCCTAGATTCCTCACTGAAGGACGACAGAAGGAAGACAGTGACCCAATCACACTGTCATGTCCAGCGAGTAGCTTGGTTTGACCAAAAACCACAATCTCAGTTTTACTTTGGTTTAAGTTTAAAAAGTTACTGCTCATCCAATTTTGTACATCCCTGAGACAGTCCTGCAGTGTTTGTGTTTTTTAAAAACAGCACCCAGGGGAAGCATATATAAAGCAAAAAGAGCAGGCGCTAATGTAGAACCCTGGGGTACACCATAATTTAAGGGTGACACAGAAGAAGAATATGATCCTAAATTGACAGAAAAGCTCCTATTAGACAGATATGATTGGAACCATCTGAGAACTGTACCCTTAAGTTATGCTTCAGATACATGAGGACATTAGTGACTCGTAATCCACAGGTTGTTGGAGTAGGTCAGGTGGCTGAATGAAATGCAGTATATATGGTCAGGAGAGGTCAAGTCACGATCACGTTCACTGTCAAAGAATGTGATGACGTTATACAGTTGGCCTTATCCATGTCTCTTGATCTCATATTGTACAAAAGCTAGTCAGCTTACTCCTAGCTGCTCACTGTGGATATGTTCTTTTGCAGCATCAGATGATTCAGCTCTGTAGCATCAATGAAGAACATATACATAAGCTGCACTCTCATCTCTGCTCAGCTCTGATCTGTGTCTACATCTGATGCACTGGCAGCACCTCCTGACCTGACTGGAGATACTTCCTGTACTGTTTATTTGATTTCATGTAACAGTGGAGTGTACACATCTGTATGCATTATAGCTTTAATGTTTTGCCTCTGGAACATTTGTCTTATTAAATCCAGGTTCACATGAGATCTCCTCTGTGTTTTATTAACTGAGAAGAACCTCCTCATTATATGTGACACTGTGCACTGACTCTAATGACTGTGGCTCCTAAAGCATCTCATTCATTACATTGGCTGTTGTCGGCCTGGTCTCTGTTGAGTTGGTGCTTCTATTTCAGATTTCTGCACCAAATCCCACCTGGACTCTCTCAGCAGACAAACAGGAATAGAAGCCAGTGCTGTAGCCCTGAGCCCGGCTGTGGCTCCTCTGGTTTGCATTGGTAATGTCTTCTGCTGACATGTGGATGGATGTGTAGTAGACTGTCCATAACCACAAACCCAAAGTGGTGCAGGAGACACGGGCATCAAAAGGACTGCAGCTCACTGGGCAGAGCAGAGCCAGTGTGAAGGACTCAGTGTGGAGCGGTGAAGTAAACAAACATTATGGGCCTCCAGCAGACTCTGCCCAGGGCTATGTGCACCTGGGAAGGTGCCAGCAGCACAGCCCCACGCCCACACTTCTATCTGCTCATGTATTCACACGGATCCAGGCAAGTGAGCAGAGGGGTTTGCATTTATGGGCCAGCTGTTCTTTTTGTATGAGCTAGTCTAATGTTCAATGGAGCACAAAGAAAGCATAAAAGAGAGTGGTCTGTTGACAATCAAAAATGGCACAAAAGTACAAATATAATGTTTAAGTCAGGTGTATGTCTTAAGTCGTAAGTAATTGCCAGCAAAATGTATTATGTATTTGAATTGCAAATGAATAATGAAAAAATAAGCCTTGATTATACAAGGTGCTCAAACGGTTGTTGTAGATCATTGAAGCTTATAGTAATAAAGTCAGAAGTAAAGTTTATTCCAGACCATCCATCAGCCTTGGTTACCCTGCATTGCTCACATCTGTCCAGGCAGTTTTAGGTTAGGTAACCCCTGTCTTTGCTTTAGTCCAAATAACTGTCACATTCCATATTTCATGACATGGACGCACAGATCTAATTTTGTCCTTGGAGGCTTCCGTACAGCCCCATACCATTTATCTGCGGGTCACCGGTGAGCTGAGCACTAGAGATGGATGAAGTGGCAGCAGATGAAGGCTTGAAGAGCATGAGTTATGGGAGCAGTTGTCCATAAAGTCCTCTGGGCAGTAGACACAGACAACATGTTGAGACCTGGGTTAGAGTCCGTAAACTGCCTTAACAGACCATGAATACTAGTGTGAGAGACAGGAGCTCTGTTTACTGAACGCTACAGATTTACATCCTGCTTTGGTGATTGGAAGGTCACGTTTGAACCACTTGTCAAAAAGATTGGATGTGATGACACGGAAATGCGTGATCCAAATTGGCTTGTCAAAAATGAAAGCAATTTTCTCTTGCATTAGAATTCAGCTTTAGAGGCTTTTAAAAGTGATGCAATTTGGTAACACAGCAGAGCACTGGAAAACAACTACTCTCCGATATGAAGGTAAAACCATTTGAGACCAAAGAAAAGAAAAACAGGCGCAGTGTAAAATGTCAACAGGGATGAATGTGCGGGTGATGACTTCAGAATTATCTTTTCATGCATGCTCTAAAAATGCTCTAAAGTCGTGCCCACTCTGAGTCAGATGCTACTTTCACAAACAAATAAACAATTTAGATTCACAAGTGAAAAACGTAAATGTTAGTTATGTAATTTTAAGGCAACTTGCTGTGATGCATAGAAACCTTTTCTGTTTCACATAACGTAATTTCGACCTGGAAAGACTCAAACAGACAGGAAAGAAAAGTATTAGAAGGTTTTAATGAGTTATATTTGGCGCTCAGACCTCACAGAAGACAATGCGATGAAGGGCGTGACCAGTTAGATGACTGGTAGGAGATGTCTTGACCCAGGAGGAGGTTGAGGTGAGGCTGAGGGAGTGAAGTGATGATGGTGGGGAGGTGGTGGGGCACTGCAAGAACTGAAGCGGCCATGTGTCTGTGATGGGGGTTTAAATAGGGCGGACCGGGCGCTGGTTGGATGAAGAGGACGTGCGGCGAGCAGCAGGAAGGAGTAATAAGAGTGAGTGATGAAGGATGAGGACAGGTAGACTCTGGAGAATTGGTGAGTAGATGGAGCTGGAGTTAGGTCTTCCAAGTTGAATTTACGCTAGTTCCATGTTTGTCGATCTCTTCTCAAAGTATAGTTGATTAAGTTATGGATGTGTTTTGAATACTTGACCTGAATATGTGACTTATGGACTTGGAATCACCTGTGGTATTCTTTTAACCTTAAACAATCAATAAATCACACCTTTTCTCATAATTTTGACCTCTGATGGTGACAGATATTCAAATAAGGTTCAACTGTGTGAAAATACATTGCCCAAACTGAGCCAGTGTGCTTTAACAGAAGGTGAGGAAATCAAGTGCATTTTAATCAGCAGCATCAAAAATACTCATGCCTCAGTTCCTCCTAGATTTGCGTTGTCAGGAGAAACATATTGCACTAATGGAATGATTTATAGCTTCCTGTGTATCTGACTTAAAATTACCATCAAATCACCAGCAAATACAGGTTACTCTGCCTGGGGTTGCATTCATTTCCTAATCTCATATTGAATATTTTATGGATAATTTGTGATAAGGTTTCTCACGAGCTACAAACTCCACTGAGGCAAAGACAGTAAAACCTGTTAAACTAGAATAATCCTGTGATGTGGTTTGTACTGTCCAGGGAGAGAGAGCCTTTTAGACCCCAGACTGCACTGCCCCCTAGCAGTCACACGCTAAACAACCAATGACCTCCAGTCTGAGAGGTTTAAGATTTTGAATAAGTTAAAATATATTATTCAGTCTGCATACAGTAAGTGCTTATGTCTCTTATGAATATTTCATTCTGAATGTTTTTCTACCATGTTGCAGGTCTCATTTCATCACTTTTCTACAATAAGCTCAAAACTAAAAGTAGCCTTACCGAGTATAACAGTGTTATTTTAAAAAATGCTAATTTTAAAAATGCTCAAACCGCTAGAACAGGGCATGTTTTCTCATCAAAATGTTTCCCAAATTTGTCTCTGCTGCTCAAACACCCACACAAAATAATGACTACATCCCCTTTAGGGATTACTCTGATTATGCCAATTATGCTAATTAGCTAAACCCAAAGATCAAGTGGGAACATGGCAGCTGACGTGAGCCCTCCTCTGAGTCACTGTAGTCCTGCTGTGTTCCAGAGGCGGTGGTACAGGGCTGTAGTGCAGAGGAGAGGGTGATCTTTTCCTCTGGAGGAGCACTGTTCCCTTTTCCAGCCCATCAGTGGTGTGGGTTGTCCCGGGGAACAGTCAATATCAAATGTCTTGGCACTTAGTCACAGAGTCAGCCGTCAGATAGTGACGATTAGAGCTCACCTGGACGTGCATGGCTGACAATGGTTGGATTGGGTACAGAGTGAAAATGCCTCATGTGTAGTCAGTGCTGCAGGTGAGTGTTATAGGGTCAATGCCAACAGGACGGTCACACTGTAAATAAAAAAGCAACACGATCATTATCATTGCCCCTGGCTCCAAAATCATGTCTCTGGAGATGAAAAACACAACAGTGTAATTAGTCTGCCCTGGATAATACAAAGTAAAATCTAAGTGATTTATGTTAAAGCTGCTCTAATCTGGGCTTAATATAAACAAAAGGACACCTGTGCACACGACCAGGGGACACAATATTAACCCCAAGTTAGATCTGAGCGCTTTCTGAAGCAAACTTTGATCTCTGAACTGTTCAGTTTTCAGAAGCAGCAGAAGATTCAATATGACTCAATATGTTATAGACTCAGCGGGGGCTTGCCCTCACGTGACCCCACACCCACATTCTCTCTGTCTCTCAGCTAATTAAACAGACATAAAGATGCATGAGAGAGGAGTTTTTATAGTGCAGGTGTTTCCTACTATTCAAGTTATATATGTGTGTAATATGATGTCAACACAGCCACAGTCTCAAGTGCTGTGAGCTGTATGACTAAGAGGTGCATTGAAAACAACTATAAGAGTAATGGTTCAACATGGAGGGGTATAAATAATGCCCTGATATGACACATGGGTTACATGGGTTCCACAAATAAAGGCAGTGGCTTCATTTTTACAGACTTTGATAAAGCTCATAAAGGCACTGAAGAAGACCTATGTCATAATTTGTACAAATTAAATCACAATGCTAATCTATGCTATGCTAATGCTATTACTTAATAAAAGAAACATGTCCTCTGACTTCTGTGTTATAAAACTGCAGTGCCCAATGGAGGCTGATGTCACTGCAAACATTGTCCCTCCAATGAATAGTTGCACATCACCCTACCAAGCAGCAGATTTTATTTTATTTATTTTTTTCATTTTTACCAAAATTACTACACATCACTGCCAAATCCTGTGTGTATCACCGATTAAGAATAAATTGGAGAACAAAATAAGTAGGGAGCAGTGGGTATATGTCAGTGGCGGTGAAAACAAAGATTAATTGGGAATATGGCAGTTTCAAAATAGATGATTAGAGATTGCTCAAACATGCAGTAATCACTCCAAATACAACTTTGAGTTAGTAAATGGTGAGGGGAAACAACTATAACATGGATAAAAACTCTTTGCATCTATTTTGCAGAATGCTTTAACACAGGAAAAGACCTAAACTAAATCAAGACAGACTTTCAAGCAGAGCTAAGAGTAAGTATGGACCAGGAGAAGTAACGGCTACAGCATGTAAGAGACTGATGACTACTACTGCTACATCAACAAGAGTTCCAAACCCAGATGGTTTAACAATGCTATAAACTTTTATATGACACTTGGTCATAGAGTGTGAGTGTATGACAATGCCTCTTAATAGTTTCCATAACGACAAAGGGAAATATTTAGAAATGCTTATAAATATAACTCAGGTAGAAGTCCTGTGCTTTGCAGGTAATGTGTTGTTGGTATGTTTTGCATGAGACACGTCGGGAGTGTGTGCGTGTGTGCATGTGTATGTATGTGTGTGCGTGCATGTGTGTGTGTATGGGTGCGTGCATGTGTGTGTGTATGGGTGCATGTGTGTGCATAAAGCAGGGGCAGGTGCAGCCGTCAGACCTCATCACTGAAGCCAGACTCTCATTTTGCTTTGCTCTGGAACAGCCTGGTTTGACATTTGGATATTTTGCCCCATGTCACTCAGAGGTGTGTGAAATAAAATGGGGGAAAATATCAAATATCAAAAAGCGGCCACTAAAGTTTAAAATTACCTTCAGCATCTTGTGAGACCTTTTTCAATCACTCTGGTTCATATGGGAGAGAATGAAAGTACATATAGGCTTGTATTAACGTTTGATTCCATTTCAGGTTCAAGTAAGAATCATGTTGGTTGGCCGGGCATGTTAAGGGTATGTAGCTTTTCTGGTGGTGGGTCTGTCACCTACTTTTTCAGTGGAGATGTTTGTGATTTGCCTGGAATGACGGTACAAACTGACAAACTGATGATATGCAACCCCCAGTTACAGGTAAGAACTATGGACAGGCAAGACATACACAACTGAAGTTTGGTTTCCGACGGTACAAACTAATATTTCCACCAGCAGCATTTGTTCAGAACTTTGAGTGGTAATGTTCTTTCTTTGAGCAGATTTCATACACTTGTAAAGTATAGTCATTTGGCCTTTTCACACTCACTTGACAGCAAAAATAAAATGTATAGCATTTCTTTTACTGTTAAATGCTGCATGAAGTAAAGGCTTCTGTTGTCAGCCACATGTTTCATTTTTCACATTTTAACAAACTTTCTGCCATTCTCTATAATGTATGATTTTCCCTGTGGCCTCTGGCTTCCTGACGCTGTCTCGTTACATTGGCTGAGGGATGATTGAGCAATGTTCCGCACTACACACTTCTCCTCACATACAGTCACAGGGGCGACCCTTAGTCTCAGTGGCTCAGCTCGGGCATCACCTGCATACTGATTAGACTCCTCACTAGCTCATGGAAAGGAGAACTCCATCCACGGGAGCGAGAGAGAACAGCTTTTTAAACATTTGGTGAATCGCTTTGTCTGACTACCACTTTGTGCTCAACATGTGGTGAGATTTTTACCATTTTTTAAAAGACCCTTAGCTCTCATCTTGAAGTCCGTGCCAGTGCTCATTGAGAGTAAAAGCCTGGTGATTGGAGTGGCCAGAGTGAAGAGGGTGAGTGTAGTATTAAGGCTGTTGAGGTATTCAGCGTTAGCACTTTAGCATCTGAGCTCAAAGTCATCTGGGATATGAGGGTCTAATGAGGTTGTGTGGGCGTTGACCACTGGCCATGGCCTTGTTGTGATAAATGGCTTAATGTATTTTTATTTCATATTTCATTAACAGCACCTATCTGTATTCCCGGCATTAGCATAAAACTATATGTCTATGCATCCCACTGCCTGTAGGTTAACCAAACAACTCTGATATTGAAGGTGGAACGT
Organism: Periophthalmus magnuspinnatus; assembly: GCF_009829125.3. NCBI lineage: Eukaryota > Metazoa > Chordata > Actinopteri > Gobiiformes > Gobiidae > Periophthalmus > Periophthalmus magnuspinnatus. The sequence continues at coordinate 10,271,443 of NC_047147.1, read as the reverse complement.
GCCATTTTAAATATTTGCCAGCTCATATCTATATTGGAACACAAAAGTTTTAATAAAGCGTATGTGATATAAGGAAGTTAATGTGGACTTCAGCTTTAAAAATGTTAATGAGTGGAATAATCTTTATGGTCTGTTTAAAGAAGAAAATTCAAGGCAGTCGATATAATTCTCTGAGAGTTATTTCTGTTCTTTGTGTCTGTATAGGCCCATTTAATTGACAAGCGCTCCCATATAATCACAATTAGAACGATCGGTGAGAGGCACAAACCACTGGGTGCTTCCTGAGCCATGACAGTTCTTACACATCTCACTGTTTGTTCCTGTAAATCCAGACAGATCACAGCGTTCAGCAGCAGCACTACAGCTAACAAGAGAATGTCTGTGCCATTTATCTGCTGTGAAAAGAACATGACACTGAGACGGATTTAAAAGTGAGCTAAAACTGCTGCTGTGATCTGGAGATATGTGGCTTAAATGAGGGCCACTTCAGACTGTTTGCAGAAAGAAAACACTGTTAAAGAAGACCTATAGAGCTTGTATCTGCTGTATAGCTCTAATCATGACACCTGTGGATCATTATGTTATAAGTTGCACATTTTAAATTGAAATATTGCCATAAACATCCTCACAACAAAGCGCCGTGTCCACCCCTTCAATGGATAGCTGCATTAGCGAGTAGCAGATTTTTTTTTAATTTGCACCGAAATGGCTACACAGTGCTGCCGAATTCTACGTGTACCATCGATTAAGAAAATAAAATTGGAGAACAAAGTATGTACAGCGCAGTGGGCGTATAAAGCGATTAAAGATTGTTCAAACATGCATGAATCACTCCAAAAACAACTTTCAGAGAGTAAATGTGAAGGGAAAACAACTATAACATGGCTAAAACCTCTGAAAAGCCAATTTTGCATAATAGGTCTGCTTTAAACGTTCAAAAATGAGAAACTCTTTGGGTTGTAGCATTGGTGCATGTGCTGTTTTAATACAATGACTAGCAAATGGAGTAACAGTTAGTGTGTTTAGGTGATATGAGGAACTGTTATTTGACCATTTCAGAAGCACTGACCAAGAAATGTGTTGAAACTGAAACCTCAGTAGATAAAGAATCATTTCTATGTATGTCCCAAGTGCTTATTTTCTAAATCGCAGTCCAGTATTTCCTATTTGTCTCTTATCATAAAAGAATAAGGCCAAACATTTCAAAGCTAATTCATGGTGGATTTCAAATTGAAGGAGTGCCGTTCCACATGCTGAAGAAAAATCACAATCAATTGAAGCCTGCATTAAAATCCCATTGATTAGATAATGTTTATCAGACCAAGCCAGAGCCACTAAATGCTTTGGGAGGACTTACTTACTGCAGCTAAGGCTCAATTAAAGTGGATTGATTCTGGAGGTGTGAATGTAAAGTCTGAGGTCCTGAGGCACACATGTTTACACGGATTCATGAACTTACGGCTGGTGACTACAGCTACATGAAAAAAATGTAATTGTGATTCTTCTCATATTTGTAGAAAATGTTTGTAAAGGTCCAAACTAAGATATTTAGTTCTCTGCAGAGGACATTCTACTCTCCAAGTAATTACAGCCTTTCAATGTGATAATTGGGCCAACTCAAATTGATTTTGATTGGATTGTGTTATATTGTCTGACACTTGTTTAACGTAGACCACACCGTTTTGCCAGATCGCTCACTGGCTTTAGTTTCCCAGAGCACATTGGCGTTGGTCTTCCTTGCTGCGGTTTGTGTCTTGGCGTTGGTGAACACTTCCTGCCTGGTGAGGAGCAGCTCATAACAGTCTGCGATTGGACAGGTGCCTGAAGTGGCCCTTTGCCGACTCGCTTCCCTTTGGACTCCTCTGCAGTTTGATACGGAACATCAGACGTCTAACAGTCAGCGGTGCGTTCACAGGCCAAACGCTGGGTACGAAAAATGCCCTGCCTCGTTCTGTTTCAGGAAGCCTTCTGTCAGAGATAGCTGAAAGATTTCTGTCAGACTTGCCCTAACCCACAGGCCTTTCACTAGTCGCATGTGATTTTTGTGTCTAAGTCAAAACCAGTAGGAAATTTAAGGTTCCAGTCTGTGCAAAAATACATCTCATCTGTTTGTTTTTTCCTTATCACCATAAAATAAACTTTTCTGTAATGTACTAAATTACAACCAAATAAGCACCAAACCAACACAGATTTATTTCACAACTAATCCAACTGTAAATGTGCATAAATCATGGGCATGTTTTACCCCTGTGTCTGAATGGTCCAGGTTTCAGTGTGAGCTCTGATAGTGACTCACTGTACATATACTATCATGCAACAACTAGAGTCTTTAGTTTATCTCCTAAACAAGAATTTGAGCAATGGAGCTATAAAATCAAGACTCCAAGCTTGTAATAATCATGGCTTTCTTGTGTCTGTACTCAGTGGTGGATCAAGGACTCCATTTTGTTACGTAAAAGTACACATAGAGGTAAAAACTTGCTCAAGTAAAAGTATGTATGTAGTAGTAGTAGTATGTATGAAATGAAAAAGCACCGTTTAAAAATGTACTTTAAGAGTAAAAAGTAAAAGTATTTCACACAAGTGTTGTTAAATGTAGTGATATTAATTAAAAATGGTACAGATTTTGGTCAACAGTTTCAATTGATTTCTTAATTTTCTCATAAATCTTGTGTATTTATTTTTGTTTGCTCAAAGCCAAAGCTTGAACTTGAAAATTTCAGTCAAGACGTTGCCACAAACATGGCAAATATAACCCGTCTAATCATATGAAAAGTACTTTTTACTTTTCAGTTCAGTTCAAAAATGTAGTGGAACAGAAAGTACAGACCTGCTCTCAGATGTAGTGAAGTAAAAATTAAAAGTATCCATTGTAAAATTTAAGTAAAGTGCAGATACCTGAAAATTCTACTTAAGTACAGTACTTTACTACTTGTACTTCGTTACCTAATACCACTGACTATAGTATAAACTATAAAGACACATTGTATACTTGTAAGTCATTGCTCAAATGTTAGTATTGCAATTTCATGGGCTTTTGGTCTGCAGCAGTATTTCCATATTCATGTGTTTCAATTTCACAACCTTTACAAATTAAAAAATGATACACCTTTGACTATCCAGACACGAGGTCAAGCCAAAACTCAAAATTCAGCGAGCAAAGCAAGGCCAAAGGTCATTTTCATAATGAGATAATCAGCCTCCCTGCAGTTCTACTTGTCACTGACTTTAGAAACAGTGAAAGTAACAACTTGTATCACTGCTCAAAACTGACAAATATTGCTCACAATATATTCCATATGTTATTTTAGACAAGAATGACAGCCACTACATCATTTGTCAGAGGATAAAAGAATTTAGAATGTAATCCACTGGTGATTGTTGTCAATGAGAAAAACTGCACCAAACTTTGAAAACAATGATAGAGAGAACAGAGGAGGGAATGGCTCCAGCCGTCTGTAATCCTCCAGATAAGGCAGAAAGCCCTGAAGCCAGTGAAGACGAGTGGTACAGATGAAGAAATAAGAGGGAGCAGAGGACAATGCTCCCAGAGACAAGAAAAATGAATTGAGTCCTTTTCACACCGAGCTGTTTATTGGCAATTATGGTTAAGTAGTTGAGCCGCCCTGAGTATCCGAGTGAGAGACACGGCTCCACTGCAGGAGGGGAGACACTGAAGGGTCAGGCTGGGATCTGTTCAAAACATCCTCCGCTCTCACATAGATCAGTGAGGAGCTGTGGTTTGTAGCTTGCTGTCAGCATGTTATTTTACAGTAAAATTCCCCAAAACACTTCAGTTATTGCCTGTGGTTGTGCGTGTGCATGTGAAGGGGGTCCTGCTTTGAGCCCAGTTTAGTCCTGACTTGGTTTGGTCCTGCTCTCTTTATGGTTTAGTCCAGATTCAGTCCTGGTTTAGTTCCATGTTTAGTCCCAGTTTAGTTCCGTTCACACACATTATTCATGATAAAATGTCAAACTTCCCTTGAAAGAATGGAACCTTTGCTGAAATAAAAAGAAATTACTATCCTCTAAAGCCTTAAAGCCCCAGAGCTCTGCAGCTGCTTTAAGGCAACCATGTCCCTGGGTAATGTTAATTAGCAGAACTATCAGTCAGTTGTTCCTAAAGGCCATTTCTATCATTCCATTTACACTCATAGAATAAAAAATATGTGCATTTATGTCCATGTCAAATACCTAACAGTTACTCTTGTTCAACTTGATCCCACAAATCTACCCTGGAGACCTGCTGCTGCCTGCACTTTACCATTACCAGATGTAATGAAACTTATGAGAGCCCATAACATTAAAGCCATTTGGCACAAGCAGCACTGAAAATCTATAGGAATGAATGTATGCTGTGGAGGTGCTCAGAGCAAAGAGAGGAAAATGCCAATATGACTTTGCATTTGGATCTATTCCACTGAATCATTATAACCACAAATGCACAGCTCCAGAGGCAGCAACCTGTGAGATTTATTAGCATAATAACATTACATTAACACTGTCACCTGAGACTCTTACCACATTAATTAGCTGATTATATTCTCATTTATTTTTTGCTGTTGCGGTTTGGGCTGGGTTTATAGTAAGTAAGTATACCATATCATTGTATCAGCTTTAGGGAAATGATTGGATGTGGGCTTATATAGACTGCATCTTCGCCTAAATGTGAAAATGGATTTGATTTCTTATGGGACACTATCTGTTGACTTTCTCATTTAATGCTTTTCATTAGTTTTTTGGGCTTACAAGTTTTGTGTGCTCCCCTTGTTGAGTCATACTAGAATTGCACTTATATTACTCAATAGATTTTCAGAGATATGCTATTAAAGGAACTGTATGTAAGATTTTGATTTTATATTACATAAACATGACCTATAATGTGTGCCCAGACACTGATAAACATGTAGAAAAAAATTTGTTTTAGTGATAGCAATTCTAATTCTGATTTATTCCAGTTGAACTTTCTGGTCTGAATGTGTCGTGTCTCATTATGTCCCGTCTGCTCTCCTTTTATTTTGCTAATTGTTTTATTTTGAAATCATTTGCCTTGTTCCTTTTGCAGTTCTACTTCCTACCCTCCTGTGTTCGCACTTTTAATAATTACACCGCCCTAATGTGTTGCACCTGCAGTGCTCCATCAGCTCCCTTTTTAGTCTGTGTGTTCCCTTGCTCATTTGCCAGATGTCTCTATGTGGATGTGTTTGCCTGTTTTTGGACCCTGCTTATTTGATCTCTGCTTGTTGTACCTTCGGCTCGGCCTTATTAAATCTGCTTAAAACTTCTCCCAACTCTGGGTCTGTTTTGGAGCCATTTATTGTACAAAACTGACAGAACACTCACTACCTGAACCACAGTACCTACAGCAAATCATTAATCAGCGCTAGTGCAGTGTGAGTGAAGAGGTTCTGAGCTTTCACATGATGCATGGTCTGTTCATATACTGAGAATGAGAAAAAACTTATATGAGTACTCTATCTGCAGGTTCTGTTTTGTTTGTAGTAGTTTATCTTTAAAGCCAACACTGGACACCTCTACTACCAGTTATCAGTGGTTGAAGAAGCTATGTACTATGCAAAAAAATACTCACGTAAAAGCAAAAATATCACTTGGAATAATATGAATGAAATATTAAAGTACCTGTTTAAAATGTACATAAAGAGTAAAAAGTAAAGGTTTTGCAGCGATTTTGAGCTCTAATGAAGCTTCAAATGTGATTCTGATAAATATTTGTGCTGAATTGTGCTGTTTTTTGGGGGTTTTTTTGTTTGTTTGTTTGTTTGTTTTTTCCTGTTTTTGCATATTTTTGTTTGTTCAGACTAGAAATGTGTTAAAAACAAACCCTCAGCCTTTTCAGCAGGTCTAAGACAATTCTAAAAAAACACATTTACTTTTCAGTCCTGTTCAAAAATGTAGTAAAATACAGTACAGATACGTAAAATTAAGTACAGTACTTTACTTTTTTCTGTCTGCAATCACTATCATTTTTTATTTTATCTCCATATCCCCCTTCTTGTTCACTTTTTCACTTGAGCTCACCCTTTTTACTCGCTCTTTCTGTCTTCCCTTCAACTTTCACATGCTTTAGCCACACACACACACACACACACGCTACACATAAACACTTACTCACTTTTTTTTTGTTTGTTTGTTTTTGGTGGGGGGGGGTTTGGCTTGTCTAGAAACTCTTCCGTTATGTCTTCTGTCTTATTATTTGAACCACTATGTCTTGTTATTAATATATCTATAAATAAACACAAAAGTACAGCACTTCATTACATTTCCACCACTTCCAAATTGCTCAACATCAACTAATGAGCATATATCGTGCGGGACCTCACTTTTTCATCACGGTGGAGTTATGACAGTGACGTGTAAATATGTAGATTACCCCTGATAAGCTTTAATTCCTTACACTGCAAACACCCATTTTACACAACCTTGTCACAGTCCCATTAATCTTTTGCACTTTATTAGATTATAATGAGGTATGTTACTGCTCTTGACATACTTTTACACTCTTTACTCACCCCACCTTGCCTTTAACGCAGTCGCTCATGCGTAACCAAACAGCAGCAGACAAGTAAGGCGTTTTAATTAAATCGCCGTTGTCTCTCTGCTCTAATGGTCAAACACAGGAGAACAGAGTGGAGCGTGTAAGACAAACATCAGCGCTTTATTGTTTACAGCCTGCTCCTGCCCATCCCCTCTTCCATCATCACCTGAACAACTGCTGCACCATGACAGAGCCCTCTGTCTCAGTAGAGAAATTTATAGCGAGAAACTTATATAGAAAGAAACTGCATTGCTTCATCCTCTGACCTCTTCATTGTGTGCAGTGAACATGTAGGCCTATAATTAAGGTGTAGGGCTGTCCACTCATTTCCCATTCATCTTAAACGTTTTGCAGTAGTTCAGTTATTTGATACATTCTCTACACATTGCTTAACTGTTTTTCAAAATATTCAGAGCCCAGTGCAGAGTTTTGCCGTCATGTAATCGTGACAACAACTACCATGCTAACAGCGCACTAATTGTGAAGTATTAAAAACATTTATGATTAGAAGCAGACAGCACTCAGTAGCAATTACATTTTAAAACTCCAGTCCAGCCCCTTTTAAAATCAAATTCCACTCTATGAGAAATGCTGTTCAACTTGTACGCAGTGTATTCATTTTTAGCTAATACAGTATATATTTTATAATTAGTTTAATCCTGGCCAGACCAACAATAATAGTTGTACATTAAAGTTCCTGTTTATTCTCTCCTTCATCTCCCCGGTGATGTGTTTATCAGGTCCACATCATGAAGCAAAACTCTGGATCGATAAAAGCAATTAGTACTTCCACTGCATCCATTCTTACCAGGGCAGATTTATGGTGGAGACGGGAGTTGGGTGCATGGGGATTTCATTGTTTTTACATGGCTGAACCAAGTCTGCTGGCTGCATAGTCGCACACCAAAACAATGCACAATGCAGCCAAAGAGACTCAGGGATGCTTTTTTAGTGCATGTCAAAAGTGCATAAACTTTATTACATGTTGCTCCACTGGACTTCAGGCTACAGACTTGGCCCACTACACTTAAATACAGTATTATCAGTTGTCAGCGCTTACATTTTACATTTTATCAGCTAAAGTATTAACAGTTAGAACCTCAACACATCCACATTGTTGTAACTTTTGGGCCAACTTTGCCTGTTGCCTTTAGAAATATGTAACCTCCATGTCAGTTATTAGAGATAAATATTTTCACAGAGCATTTCCCGAAGTATTAATCTGTAGCAATACAAAGGAATCACAAAACACATCTGAAGTCTCACTGACTCACCAGTTGCTCTTGCATTTATTGCCTCTGCCAAAACTTTTTCAAGTCTTCAAACCTTTACTTTTCACATTTATACCTTTTTAATATATATATTTTTTAACTATTAATCAAAATTAACTGAATTTTTACCATAGACTTCAATGCGAAAAGCCAATTATTCAACTTACTCTGCACTACACTGAGACATTTAGGCTTAATTAAGAACAGTTTTCTCCAAATCAAGCAACAAAAATGCATGATTATTCAGTCTAATGTGTGCAAAACCTTTACCTTCCTCCAGTTAAAAAAAAAACATGTTTCTTTTACAGTCCATAAACCTGTACACATTACTATTCACATCATGTATTTCTTTGAATCTGCTCCCTCCTGGAAAGTTGTAGAAAAAATCGTGTTCCGCCAAGAAGCTTAGCAACTCACTTTCAAACTTCAAACTTCAAATATTTATCTCGGTAACTCTGGACTTCCATGATAGATCTCAATTTCAAACCACAATATCATTACAGGGAGGGTTTTTTTTTTTTTTTTTTTTGGTCCATGAGGCTAACGCAGCGTGCTCCCGCTTGCTAACACATGCCTGTAGTGTCTCTTATGGAAGCCTTAGAGGGACACAGCGGAAGGAAAGTGCACTGAGGGGCGAGGAGATAAAGGAACCGTGGTGTGAACTCCTGCAGCGTTTAGAGACAAGAATGTGGATCCATCTTTCTTCTGTTTCAAAAAAGGAAAAAAGGGATTCAGCCCCATTCATTGTTCTCTGGGGGGTTCAGCCCTGAGTGAGAGACCTCCAACTGTAATCTCCAGTAAGACCCTAATACTGAACTCAGGGCCATGCAGTTATTTATCAATGCTTAGATTTACGGTCCATGTTTCAGTATTAGTTATTCCCTGAAGGTTCCAGCTGCATCCTTTCATTATAACAACCTGGATATTGCACCTTATATGTTTGATAAACAGTTAGCAATTAGCAGTTAGGTAGATTCACACGTCACATGCGATATAAACTTATGTAACCTCATGCATTCAGTCAAAATGGAAAAATGTCTTGCCAAGAGACACAGCAGAGACTGAACCATCAACCCAACACCAAAACAGACTGGCTTTATTTACTAAAAGTCTAACAAACAAGAGCACGCTGTACCTGAGGATTAGATATTTGATGATGAATTAATGCACAAACTCCTGTGAGAAATCCCAGCCAACACTGTACACAGACTTCTTTAATTAAGTCCTGCTAAATAAATAACACATGTCCACGTGTAACCCAGGAGACAGCGGCTCATATCAACGACATCCACAGTGTCAGTCTGACCTTTCCTCACAAATCCTGAGTACTGTCCCGAGGCGTGTCCTGCTTAAGTAGAATAGTGTAACCGCTGCTGTGTTAGCGCCCTGTTTAAGGCTCTGCTCCTGTCACTGTGTCCTCTGTCCACAAATAAACACAAGATTAGAAGATAAACACAGAGAGGTGAGAGAAGAGTGGTCCTATTTACAGACCACTGGTAAGTACAGTACTTGGCTATAAACGTGGTAGCGGTGTAGATGTGTGTACTGAGTTAGGAAAAAATAATAATATGACAACATTTTTGGATCACTATGATAATAATAAGCATAATGTTATTTTGGCCGTCCATCAGAAATGTTCGTGGACTAGTCTTTTTTTAATGGTTTCTTTGCATGAATAGGTAAAAGAACCAAATTTTTCTTTCTTTTATCCCGATTAACGCTGAATCAACACAAGAATCAACACAGAAGCAGAGGAGGCGACATGAATAAGAGCTTTGTGCACAGAAAAACATATCTGACATCATAACATTGTATTTATTATTATTGTTGTGCAAGGTTTTACTTAGATTATGCATCATTTGAAAGGGTAAAACACAGTCTCACTCTCAGTTTGAACCATTTTAAACAGATCTTAGTCTAGGTCAATTTTGTCTGGGATTAGTTTATTGAGCAAATAAGTTCTCACACTGGCTTCTGTCATATTCTGTAAATAAATAGTAAAAGAGACAATCTTTTGAAAGATCTTTTGGATTCTATAAAAGAGCCAAAAGTCCCATCACTTGGAATTAGTGATGGGACTTTTGGTTCTTGGGCCTATAGATGTCTTGGTTGATGTTTCACACAAAGCCAAGATTAAATAAAACATAAACATTAATCATAATCATAATAATCATAATAATAATGCACTGGATTTATGTAGTGCATCTCCCCTACAGTACATTATTCATTCAGTCTTTACTAATTGAGGGGCATTTGTGTATGTTGTTTTTTTTATTTGTTTGTCCATCTTTGTCTCAGGCCAAACCCTGACCATCTGTGTGCATAGTCCTGTTTGCAGCAGGCCAGGATGTCCCTTCACCACCAGCAGAGCCTCGAGGTCCTGTCTGGAACGCTGAGCCCACCATGTTCTGTGTCAGTCCAGTCCAGCACTGGGTCAAGAGAGCTGTGCCCGACTCCAGTGTCACAGCAAAAACACTGTGTTCTGTTCAACTCCTGACCACAGGGGCAGACTGAGCAACTTAACTAGATTTCAAATGTTATCTATGAAAACCCCTTAGAGATGTTTGGAGGAAACTGCATATTTATTTTATCAAACTTTTATCAAGACCATTCAGTAATTGGCTTTTGCATTGAGATTGTTTAACTTCAGTTACAATCTCCATCATAAAACAACCTACCATATAAAATTATCATGATTTGGTCAAGAGGGCAATACATCTAAAGCATTCTTAAAAAAAATATCATGCGCATAACTATTTTTGAATATTTTATGAGCACTAGGGGGCAGAAAGTAGGGTAGAACTTATAAAATATATAGTATGCAACATGCACTCTGTCAGGATGAGCACATAAAAAAGGCACAGCACAGTCAAACATGAGCTTAGCAATTACAGCATCAGTTTCTTCTAAGTCTGAGACACTTAATGATATTCTCCTTAAACTGGTGAACTCAATCAGATTTTAACAGCAATTTGTCAAGTCGTTGAGTAGAAAAATATAAACTAGCAGTTCTTCTCTGGTCTCTTCATTAGCGGTGGTGTTGTACGTTACATCTTGTTGCTAAAATGCTCATTAAACATGGACAGAAAGTTATTTATGATGTGTATTCATTGCAGACTAATGAAGCTCTGCTCTCAGCTCCACAGAGACATGAAGTGAATCATACGACTGGAACATGCGCTCTGACTAAAGCACCGCTCTGAAAGCTTTGGACTTGAGTCGTTTTGGACGCACTTCCTCGCTCTCATACTGGCTCTGGCAGGTTTCCAGGCAGCTGCTGGTTCACGGTGAATTAGCAGAAGCAGCAGACACCAAATGTAGCCACTAAACTGAACTGAAAAGTTGGGACAAGAGGGACAAGCAGAAGGCGACTAAATGCATTTCTGTTGGAACAATTGTTTTCTTCATTCACAAACAAATCGCTCTGGGAAGCTTCTTTCTCCAAACTGGGCCTTCTATCTCCATTCCACTGTGATCAGCCATCCCCCAAATAGACTGTGTCTGAACCACATCAGCGACTTGGACGGTGGAATTTCAGACTTAAACAGGCCAGTCATGTTAGAGGGTTTCTTTCCCCCCCAAAAAAAAGCATCACCTCTTTTCCGGTTTAGATGCCTCTCAACACTCCCTGCAGGCCATGAATCCAATTTAATGCATGTATTCACACAAACCTGTTGCCAGTGATGACGGGTGGAGGAGGCATCTAGGGAAAGGAAGGCAGCCTGCTCCTCATTTTAATGAAGATCTCTGCTTCTCTTCAGGAGGATGTGGGTGGCCTTCCTGGTGCCTCCATGCCAATAGGAAAGGAGAAAGTGTGCACCGTGCAAAGGCAATTATGAACTGTAGGCACCTGAGCATGCAGCCCATAGGTCTCATTATCATGTGTGAAGTCATACTACGTTTAGCCGTTAACAGAACATGGTCTATTATAAGACTGAGAGGAGCAAATTGTAGTGGTTCTTCTAAATGTAAAAGGATAATGAGCCTGATAAGACAAATATTAGATTACAAACTTGTAACAAATGGGAGCTCTAAGGTTAACATGTGATTACATTAGAGTTGAGGACATATTGAGCACAGTTGTGACCACACACTACCTGGTTATGGAAGTAAATTTCACATTCATTTTTCCAAAAAGTTTTAATTGTGCAATGTTATAAACATTAGTTACCACATATCTGGTTACCTTCTGTCAGGTGTGTAAACTCTTGTAATATTGAATTTTTCAAAAAGTCTATGATAAAAGATGAATGAGAATTTGACTTCCAGAACCGCAGTGGGCTTTGAAGTGAGTGGGAAATAATTTCTAAAATGTGGGGGTTTCATGTTTTGGAATTTATCTACAAAACAAATGTTTAATCACTATGGAGCAGATCTAGTCACAGCCCTGGAGCGTTCATATTCACATTGATAATGCCAATGTGATGTCAAGTCATCCAGACCCAATGCACCCAAAGATAAGACTCACCTGATCATTATGCTTCTGAAATAAAATCTTAATTTCTAAATTAAATTGTAATGTTAATCTGGCAGACTGTGTGAAACATGGATTCTGTACACACTTAAATACCGTTAAAACATGCACATGTTATTGTAAGGTAGATTGAACCTAGTGACTCAGTAAATAAAGGGTGTGGAACAAATGATGTACAAACTTTGCACAAAGAATGTGTGAATTTACTTGGAAGGGTCTGTTCATTTCAAACTCCATACTAAAACCTTTATCTCTAACTCACATATTCCTTAAACTGTATTTTAGCGACAAATCATAAGAAATCAGCAGAGGGTAAAACGTCTTTTCGTTCTTCATCAGCCAGGCAGGATCAGGACCATGTCACTGCTGTCAAACACACAATGAGGATCCTGCCATCTCTGAGCCGTAGACAGCGACAATGGAGCAGAGGATCATGGGAACTGACTGTGCATAAAATCTCCCCAATTTCCGCACTGCTTACACAATAGAGCAGTGATTAGGAGTGACAGTTTGTGGCTCCCTCATTTGCAGCCTGTGAATGGTGTTGATTCAAGTTCACATAATGTAGCTGAGAAAATGTTTGACCTGCAGAGGTGTGCGTCAACCATATAATGAGCTTTAGTCGGAATCATGGAGAGAAATGTAGGATTGACTTTGTTGCATTGATATACAGACAATACATATCCAGACAACTAGAGTAAACTGATTTTACAATACTCGTACTGTGTTGCAAGAGTGAAATCAAGTACACAGTCAATATACATTTTCTTATAGAAGATTTTAGCATTGCCACAGTGTAAACAATTCAAACTCAATTTCTATAGTAAGGAAAAGGCTCAATATACAGATTTTCAACACAAAACAATGGTATTTTATGTATATTTTCGAGTTTTGACCTAAATACTTTCCCAAAACCTTACATTTTGTCTTGTTTATATAATTATTTTCAGTAACAAACTCAAACATGTCTATTACAGTTTTAGTATCTGGCTATTCATTTCTTTGGACAACCCCTGACGGTTTTAGAGACTATTCATCCCCATTGCTCAACTGGGGCCATTATTTCTAATGAGCTTGTCTTTTGTCACCTTGAGTTCTGTTGAAAGCAACCTCTTTGATTTGTTAGTCTTACTATTTCATTTTGTCCTTTTCCCTGCAAAGGTCAACTGGGCTATACATTAGAACTATCCGATATAAAACACTGCAGAAGTTGGTGGTTGACCTATAAGATGCATTACTCTCGCTGGACTTAAATCGGCCATTAATGTGACAGTGAATCCAACAGGACTCTCTCTGGACTCACAAATCACTGCGTGGTGTTTTAATGTGTTCTTCCTATTCCTATACTTCCGCTTCATATTAGAGCTTTTTAATACATGCTTTTTACATCAGTGGATAGCAGCAGTTTACATGTTGCTAGTGAATCTGTAACAATTGAGGAATAAAAGGTCTGACTATAATGTGTCTGGAGAAGGTTTGATAGATGTAACTGATTGTTTGGGTTTAGAGATGAAGGAGGTACAGGAAATCCAGGTGTCTGCTCTTTGTGACTGATCCCTGTATTTTAGAAGACACTTTAGAGACAGCTCAGTCTGTGATAGAGATTCCCGCATGGACAGGTTTGTACTTCAACAGAATGGGGAGATTAAAATGCAATCCCCGGCAGTAGCTGGCGAGGTAACTTTAAAGGTCCTATATGACGCAAAATGGACTCATACGACCTTTTCTTTTTAATCATGTTTATTGTTTTCAAATCATTAAATACAATCAAAAACTAATAGAACAAGAACTAATAATACAAAAACAATACAAATATAAAGAAAAAGAACAAAATGTAAAGCAAAACCCACAAAAAATAAAAAACACAGGTCACCACAAATAGTAAAATATTTATACCAGGTGCTGTATTTATTCACATGTAAATACGCTGCAGCCGATTCTTTTTAAAGAGCTGGGTACAACTGTAGGAAATGTCCCCATGTCTTCTCTGATATTTTGATTGAGTGAAAATCAATTTTTTTCTAGCTTTAGACAGGAAAGGACATCCTGTAACCACTGTGAGCGTGAAGGAGAGGTAGCGTACTTCCACCTGAATAAAATAGATTGATGTGCCATAAGTAATGGAAAAGCCAAAGAATATTTTTTTTGGCACTAAAATGTACATGATCCTCCAAAACACAGACTCAAAAACATACATAGAGTTGTATTTTGTTTCATTTACACACTTGAGTAATCCTTTATTATTATTATTAGTCTGTTTACATCTCCAAAGCTCAAAATGCTCTGTTCCACCTTATGATGTCATGAAGTGATAGTTTTCACGTTAACAGCAAAATTTTACCTTTAGGTCAGAAGAGATTGGCATTTCCAGGGCTGAAATTATCCAATTGCTTCTAGTTAAGGTTTATAGAGTTTAAAAGCACAGTGAAGCACTTCCTGTATTACCAAATGACATCACAAGCTGGAACAGAGTGTTTTCTGTTTGAGAGAAAAACTTGGCCTAAATATGCAGGGTTTGTGCATTAAACATGTGTTAATGAAACAAAACACAACACTATAATTGTGATTAGGAAACAACATTATAACATATATCAGAAAATACTGTAATATGGGTGCTTCAACCTTAATAAAGTAGAAAGTTTGTGGTTGGTTTTTCAAATAATTTCTTGTGAGATGTGCAAGATTTTAACATTAACTTTCAAAAGAAGGATGAAGAAGAAATTAAGAAGTTGTTTATCTCTGCAAACACAAATAGAAATGCTTTGTGTCCACCAGAAACATATTAACCTTAACAACAGTACTGCCTTGTAACTCTTATCAAATTGTCGTTTGGTGGTTAAGCTGGTTCACTTCATATCACATAATTGGGCAAACGACCAGAGACCACTTCAGATTAATCATGTTTAAGATCCATTTTTAGAGGTGATATTCAGTTTGAGCCTGGTGGTTTTGTTTTGTCAGAAATGAAACTGTATCTATTTACGACTAGGGACCGATGTGACTAATTACACTGTAGGGTTCAAAAATGGGATGAACATGGCAGCTTTTTCGTGATTAATTAACTATGTCAGAGCATATGTGGAAGCGGTTTTAGATTTTTATGCAAATATCAAGCACACTTCACATTGTTAACCTTTAGAAGTCGGAACTTAAAACTGTCAACAAACATAGCTTATTCTGGCAGCAGCATATGGTCAAGGAAACATCACATTTATTCTGAATTGATGATTTCTTCATATTTTTCTTCACAGCCTTGAGCCATGTTGTCTTCTGTGTGATGTGTGGATGTGTGCAGCCCAGTGCAGCAGCCACACTCTTTAAACTGCACTGAATCTTGTATTGACCTTCTGTTAAACTGTTTGTTTCTGTAGCATCGCAGTGAGATGTATTTCCTTTATTAATCCATGCATTCAGCTCCAGGTCAAATGTGTTTTCATTATTGCCATTATAATAGCTTTTTGGAAACATCCCAGTCCCACGAATTGATAACTGCTTTAAGACATTTAGTTTTGAACATGTATGCATAATGTAAACATCTTTATGCTCGTGATTTATTTTCTATACTATCTTTTGGAGGGGGATTTGGGAATGTGACATATTTGCAAGAGATTAGGTTCAGTTGTGTTTTACTACTATCTTATGAAACAGGAGTAAGAAAGAGGGGATAGAGAGTGTATTTACATGAATGGCTTGTGCTGAGATCATAGACTGTACACTGTAAAACCCAACAACTTAGGACTACATAACACATTTTGAGCAGAAAAAAATGCAGTTTTTGAGTTAACAAACTACCTATCTTTAAGAAGTCCATACCATAAAGGTTTAAGTAGTTTGTAATTCATTTTTTTATCTTTTTCGACCAAAAAACATAGTACACAAAACTTTTCAGTGATATAAAATGTTTAACTGTTCAACAATACACTAAATGCGTTTTTATTTTTATGTATGCATATAAACAAACAAACTGAACCATTTGGCATATTTTTGAATGACATTTTTATTGACATACCCATCAGCCAAAGTAGAAATATTAATCAGCATGTTGCGCTCAAAGACCACTGCAACTCGAGACACAAAAAAAATTTGTCTCAATGGATGTGATCGCAAGAAGGCTCACAGTCAGCTCTTGACCATCAGCTTCAGCATCAGACCATCCTCGAACTTAAAAGGAAGCAGAACAAAAC
Source organism: Periophthalmus magnuspinnatus (assembly GCF_009829125.3). Taxonomy (NCBI): domain Eukaryota; kingdom Metazoa; phylum Chordata; class Actinopteri; order Gobiiformes; family Gobiidae; genus Periophthalmus; species Periophthalmus magnuspinnatus. The sequence goes on along the minus strand of NC_047147.1, from coordinate 10,254,958 downwards.
ACAGTTATGACATTGCAAAAATGTTGAAATGTAAAATGCATTTACTCTTCTAGGACCTGAACTAAAAAAAATGATGTGCAGATGTGACATAGACATTCATTCTACATTTTAATCCTTTTTATAGAACACAAAAAAGTCACATTTGAATAATGATTTGCAAAAACTATTAAGTTCCTGAACACAGCAACATTTTTCCTGAGTATAAAAACAAAATGAGAAACAATTGTCCTTCTTGGAACAATGTTGCTCATTTGAAGTGCTGCTGACAGGTGCAGGATGACATATGCCTTTAACAAAGTAAAAAAAATATTCTGAACATTCTAAACTCTTAAAAATATTCTAAATTGAACATTTTTGTATTGTTGCTGTTCTAAACAGTCCACCTATGTGTGAAAGACTAAGTAACAGTTGCGATCTGTCTGTATGCAGAGGAACATCTTGCATGTAACACACTGCACTTGAGTTTTCCCTGCCCAGCCTTTTGCTTTGCAACGTGCTGTATTCTTCAAGACATGGGGCACTGCAATGACTGGATGCCTTTTCCCTTGGTCTAAAATCTCTGGATCATCTTCACACTCTGAAAAGTCAGAGTTCTCATTGTCATGCTGTGCCAAGAAGCTCATGGCCACTTCCATACAAAATTTAAGGAACTGCATGATGTTCTTTAGTATGCCACCTGCAGTGTGGTCTTTGCGGTACAGTAGCCAGCTGCTGGTTAAACCCAGATCCGTAAAGTACATTATCATCTGCAGTGTCCATTTCTTTGTACAGCCACTCATGCTATAGATGCTCATAATTCTATCAACAAGGTCAACTCCACCCATCTTGGAATTGTATTCACGGACAATACTTGGTCACGAGATGGTCACATGCCGTTTCACTTTTTTGTCCCATCTCTGGCAGGTGTCTTCTGGCTCTTAATCATGAACAGCAGATATCATCAGTACTGGTTTGTTGTTGTAACATTTTAAGACGCTAATCTTTCCATTCTCAGTGGAAACTTGTGCTGAGGTACCTCCTCCATCCTTTTTCTTTTTTTGTCGGTTGGCAGCTTCTCCACTTCTGCAGTGATCCTATCCTTCATAACTGTACCAGTTACATTAATCTGCTTCTTCATCATGTGGTCCATGCTTCAGATGGATGTGAAGAACCAATCACAGTAAACATGTGTATTAGGATGAAGAGTCTGAGACAGATGATCTAGTATCAAGCCTCCCCATGGGAGTGGGCACCTGCTAAACTCGCAGCCCCTCTCAGCTAAGCTTGGCCTAAACTAAGCTCCTTCTCTTCTTCCTCTTTTTGCTTTGGCACGTGTTAATCTTCATTTCAAATTTTTCTTGCCATCTCTCCAGCCTCTTCTAGAAGAAACTATCAGCAATAGAGGGCACCACTTCTGACAATATCGCTCCAGCCTTTACAGCCAATTTAAAATACCCTGTTATATCTACAGAATCCGACAGAGCTGGTATACGATTTTTGCCATCACCAACTTTATCTTTGTCTCGTTCTTTTTGCAGTTTGCTCTGTTTGTCTTTAAAAAGCTCCCTTGAGGTTTGCACTTGAAACTCCAGCTCGCCCACTTTAGCCTCCATTGGGTCCCAGTGCATTGTATTTCCATTTCCATTTCTGTTTGGATATAGCTAATCTGCTAGCTGCTGTTTTCCAAATAGGAAGTGAGCAAGGACGCACTTGTGGCTCCATTGACTCTGGCTCCAGTTCACTTTGTATTGAGAAACTGTAACTGCTGCTACCAAGCTCATGATTTTGGTCTTAAATTGTTCCTATTAACCTGGTCTACATGATCCTGGTATTTTTATTTCAGTATTGGGTCCATAAATCAAGATATGAACATTAATAATATGTGTCTCTCCTCTCTGAGGTCACTCTCGCTAGCATTAGCAACAGGTTTGATGTTGCTAACTAACTGCTCTCTGCTGAATTAGCTGTGTGGGTGGGAAGGGTTCAGATCGGCTCTTTGCTATGATACTCGTGGTTGGAATATGGAACTCAGCTCCAATTTCGTCCCTGTAACTGCTTGCCTGGTGCTATAGGTGACGTCACAGTGTGACGAAAAGAGCACGTCTGAATACTGAAAAATGCGATTAAATGTGTAAAGCAAAAAACAAAACTCAAAATCATCCAGACGTGCTTTAATCATCATACTCGTCATGCTGCTCCAGAATGTGATCAAACAGTTCCTTTAGAGCATCTCTCTTCTCAAAGACGGTATTGACCACTCTGGATGTGTACTGCCACCGTGTTGGCGTCACACGTAGGAGAAGCCGCTGGCAGATTTTGTCCAGCAGTTGCGTGCGCCGGGGCGATCTAGAAAAAAATGCAGCAAGGCCATTGAGGTGGCCGAAAAAGATCTTTAAGCTTTGAGGCCCCCTGGGTCAGTACTAAATTGAGCCGATGTGCACAGCAGTGTATGAATAAAGCCAAAGGTGCTCTCTCCTTAACTTTAGCCTGCACCCCATTCAATCCAGAAGACATGACCGCGGTGCCGTCAAAACACTGTGCCACAACTTTATCCAGACATTCATTTGCCACCAAAAAATGGATGATAAGACCTGCAATGTCATCAGCTCGCTTCCCACTGGTAACATCTACAAATTTGACAAACCGCTCCTTGACACCTGTGCCCGTTACTTAACACAGGACCAGTGCGAGCTGCGCTGCGTTACTCGCATCTGTCGTCTCATCCACCATAACAGAGACAAACGGTGCTTTTTTAACTTAGCTTCTTATCTTTTCTCCCATCACTTCAGCAACAGCAGCGATCAGATCATTTTGTATTTTGCCCGATGTCCCACTAAACACTTTATTAGTGGACAGGTGATAATGCAAATCCGTGTTGCTCTCAGCAATGAGAGAAAGAAGCTCCACATAGTTTCCTCTGTTATTAGAGCCAGCGCTTTCATCGTGTCCTCGAAATGAAAGTTCCTGCTTGCCCAAAAAAAAAAAACACAGTCTATCAATCTCTTTAAGATTTCCCTATTTTTCTTCACCTTTTCATTGTGGAACTCCGTTTCCCTGCGCACTCGCTCAGCTGTAGATCCACTCTGGGTTCCCCAAAAGTTTTGGAAAGCACTGTTGCTTGTAAGTGTCTGGCAGTGCTTTGGTGTCTCGTTGCTGCCTTAGTTAGGCAAGTCAAATTTACAAACCCAGTGTGGCTCCAAACACCATGTTGATCAGTGGCAAATAACAAGCACTCCCTGCAATACAATTTGCTGTGTTCCTCGGAGCCTGTGAGCCAGGGGTACTGCTCGTAGTTAGTGGACTGAAAGTCACGGACAAATCCTTTTCCCGGTTGTGACAGGCTTGCTAGCTTCAAAGTTGCCCGACCTTTCTTAACAATGTCCAGCTTTTCTTGAAAAGTCCGTCTTGAAAATGGCTTTGACAATAAATCTGCAACCAAATAAATTTCTTCTCCTCCTTCAGCCATTGTGGGTTAAAAAAAACAGCTATGAAATCAACACAACTATATTTCTGTTCGTGCAGCTCGCTACAGATGCAGTTTGCTAGCTCCGGTTAGTACGCTCTCTGACTAGCCGATCAAAGGTTGTGAATACGCTGACATTACCGTAAGCCTGATAGAGGGCCTTGATGTCGCCAACTCAAAATTTGATTGCTTGAAGCAATAGTTTCATTGACACTTATTTTTTACTAGAGGGCCCGCAGAACTGATTGTGAAGGCCTCCAGGCAGATTTCTTTGACGTTGACCCTGCCTGGCAACAAATGGTGGCTGAAATGTGATTGGTTAAACGCTTTAATATGAAAATACATGTCTGGAAGCAGCGCAACCAGGGTAAAAGCTATGAAGGGAAGGACATACCATTTGGAATTATTTAATAAGTATTCATGGACAAAATATAATTAACATCAGTGTGTGATTCAGATATATTTTTTTAGGCCAGCAGAGAAGGCCTTGCTGGCTCTGACGGCCCACCACTGCCTCACACTCACTTCTTTATACAGTCTATGGCTAATATAGATATATAGTAGTCATGGAGGTTGTGATTGGCTGCTACAACAGAGAGGGAATAAGAGGCAGGAGCATTGAAGCAAAGACAATATTTCTGTTTGTTCTTCAGATATATAGATATATGATGTAGATTTTTTTTTTTTCTTTTAATTGTTACTATAAATTGGAACATGCAGTAGGTGAAGAGCAACTGCAAACCCACATCTATAAATAGGACCCAACCTGATTTTCACAGTACATGAGTGGAGTCCAGAGCTGTACCTGCTTCATTTCAGTTCCTGACTTCCTCCCAGTGGATTTGTCCTATTAGTATTAACTGCATAGTAAAGCACAACCCTCTGAAGACGTGTCCTCTAGAGTTTGTATCTTGGATGTATTAACACACTTTGTCTATGCTACATTTTCTCTGGTGGTATCGTTCTTGTCAACAGCAGCGGACACACACACGTTGGGTTTTCATCCTTCTTGGGGACATTAACTTACCCCAAACCTTAACCACAGTCACTACTTGCAGTCACTAAATCCTAACCTATTTTACCCCGTATCTGATCATGTTGTTGATCTAATAATAAATGGTTTGCATCATGGGGACCTAATTTTTGCTCCCTAAGGTCCCCATAAATTAAGTTAAGCATGGATACAGATTTTACTCTCCACAGTGTGACAAATACCCGCCTACATACAGTCTGCCCCAGTGGAATCTTGTATTATACAGTTGAAACCAGAAGTTTACATAAACTTTATAAAAAAGACACGTATGCTTTTTTTCTCACTGTCTGACATGAAATTAGAGTAAACTTTTCCTGTTTTAGGTCAATTAAAATTACGAAAATGATTTCTATTTGCTAAATGCCAGAATAATGAGAGAAGAGATTTTTTTTGACAATTTTTAATTACTTTCTTCAAAGTCAGAAGTTTACATACATTTCATTAGTATTTGGTACCATTACCTTTAAACTGTATGACCTGGGTCAAATGGTTTGGATATCCTTCCACAAGCTTCCCACAATTGTCAGCAAGAATTTTGGCCCATTCCTCCTGGAATTGGTGTAACTGAGCCTAGTTTGTACGCCACCTTACTCACACATGCCTTTTCTGTAAATTTCCAATAGAAGTGAGATCAGGGCATTGTGATGGCCACTCCAACACACTGACTTTGTTATGTTTAAGCTATTTTGTAACCAGTTTGGTAATATGCTTTTGGTCATTGTCCATTTGGAAGACTCATTTGCACCTAAGCTTTAACTTCCTGGCTGATGTCTTGAGATGTTGCTTCTGTATTTCTACATCATGTTCTTTCCTCATGATGCCATCTATCTTGGAAAGTGCACCAGTCCCTCCTGTAACAAAACAACCCCACAACATAATTTAAAACATTTTGAAAAAGCATGTGTCTTTTTATAGTGTATGCAAACTTCTGGTTTTCAAGTGTACATTTTCCTCCCATGAGTTGAAGGGTCCACAATTCCTTGCACTACGTTAATGATTGTATGTATCTTACTGTATGTCTGTGTAAACGAGTAGCTCATTTCTTGGATTAGCCATGGGAGATACATGGATTTAAATGTGAAATACCCTCTTACTTCTTATCCCTTTCATAGTTACAGAATGTTTAGTGAGAATGATACTGGAGAGAAAAGAAGGAGTGGCGAGGTTTCTGCAGCAGAACTTGTCACAGTAGATGAGTCCACTCTCCCACATAAAAGGTCACCCACTCAAGAAATAGGCTCAAGTTTAACACTAGTTTGTTTTAAAGTACACTTTGGAGCTGCTTTTTTCTCCCTTCTATATAAGTCTGAAATATTTTGAGTGAAATATGATTTTAGTGTCAAAACAGCACTGTTAAATCCAATGTGAATCAAAATGAACTTGGTGGAATTAAGTTTATAGATAATTTTAAACTGTTGAAAGCAGTCTAAACCTATTTCCCACTCTCTTCTTGTCCTAGTTATTCATTGTGATGGGTTTGTTTCACAATTTTCAGAGGCCACTGTGGTGAGGTTGATTTTGCCATCATACCATTGCTTACAACAACTAGCATGCTAACAGGGTATACAGCCCCTTTAATAATGTTCCTTTGATTGATTTTCATGTTAAACATATGTTGAATCAAAATGAGCTGATTGCACTGTGGCTTCGTCCAGTACAATCCCTCTTCTTTCTGTGTTTCTTTAGTTTCATTGAGATTATAGTGAGAATGGAGAGAATCTGCTGCAGTCACAGTCTCCTCCATCTGCCCTTGAGTCTGCCAAAAGCCCTCAATCACCAGCTCATCTCATGGTCCCACACAAGTCACGGAGGTGTCAGCCATTTGTTTTAGTGAGGGCATACACTGCCAGTTTTACACTAGCCAAATAACAGCACCAAGGACAGAGCGTCCCTGATCGTGTTCACAAATGCTTTTGTTTCATCAGGAGGAAACCAAACCCTATCATCTAGTGCATAGGACAAACAAGAGAATAGAGTCCTGCTGATCCAGCCACAGAGTTGACCCGTCCATCTGCTAACATTAGCTCAGTGTGTGCCAGGAGAGGGCGCTCCACCAACTCACAGGGTCATCCAACAGAGGCGTCTGCACCGCCTGGATGTGTTTTAGTTACTGTTCAGCCAATGGGAAAATCATCACTTTAGCTGAAAATTGGTCCTGCCAAAACTCTGCCTACTTCATCATTCTCATCCAGTTTGTTATGAAAAGTCTGTAGTGATGATGCGGGTGTTTAGTATTCTGCCATGTGCTCCTGTCCAGATTCATGAACTCAGGTCAGTTCTTCCTGTAATGGTGTTTTCTAGGTGACCCCAAACGCCCTCTGACGGCAAAATAATTTCTCACAGCACTGCATCAATAAGCAGTGTTAAAAGTAAAGGTCCTGTTTGTACAATAGCAACAGTCAGACAGTTGTCATGTGGAATACCAGGCAGAGGCAGAAGTACACAATGTCCTTGAAGATCCATAAATACTTAATACAGTCCTCTCAACAGCCTCTATAGCAGCATGATTGTGCAACTATCCTTGGCACGCAACAGTTTTTACAAAGACGTAGAAGTCAAAAGCAAACAGATTTGAATAAAATTTAAATATTAAGTTACAATCTCGACTTTCTAGTTGACATAGAAAGTAAAGGTTTCATATTGTGACAGATTTCAAAGTGTACAAAAAGACGTGAGTGTATCAAGGGAATGTAATTGTGGAAGCTGATACGAAAAACAGGTGAGGCATCTTAAACGCGTGTTTATATAGAGTTTTGTCCTTCTGTAGTGAGAGATAAGCATTCAGTCCTCTGTCACTTCAATAGGAGCCGTACAGGAGCAGTATATGTAACCCAGTGTAATAGAAGTGTGAGAGGAGGGCCATTCACACTGAGAATAAGCCTGTCTGTGTGTGCCCTCAGGATGCACACAAGGAGAGCTGGCTCAAACTTTTCCAGGCCACAAAGTAAATGGAAATTCAAAGCTGTGGTATTACAATGAAAGTGTTGGCTTCAGTTCTGTCACAGAGTTTTAGATTAAAGAACTAAGTTTTGGATTCCTAAAAGTTCCAGTGTTTGATTTAGTTTCATTGAAAGTTTTGTTTGTGAACAATTCCTACTATGTTGCCAGAAAACACTGCAGAGATCCTATGTATAGAACAACAAAACTATTTAACTAAAATACATGCGTAACGTTGCATATGTCTTTGTTTGGGAAGAGATTAAGTGAATGAAATATGAATGAAATAGAATATGAAAAGCCCATATCATTTCTCTATAGTGGAACAGATAAGAAGGACATGCAAAGTCAGCCTTATGTGTCTGGTTTCCATGGATATTATCAATTCAGAATGTGCTGTGAACTGTCAGTGCAATCTGCTGACTCAAACTATTTTGGCTTTTTATTTTTTTCAAAATGGGTATTCACTCTAACTTGCACAACTGCATGACATGTCTTTTCTAGTAATTAATTTTTCATAATTATCAGGGATACATGCTTGGGGGAAATTAAGTTTTCTTATTCTGTTTACCAGGTTAAATTATTAATTTCAGCTGTCAATCCAAAAGCTCTACTCATTATCTAATATGGCCCACTAATTACACCCTGTACAGTTTGAGCCCTCTCCTAAACGAGCTTATATTAAGTGCTAATTGTCCAGGGACCAGTGGAAGATATACACCTCCCATTAGACCTGAAGTTGAATTCCTTTAGAGAGCCATCAGAGCCATCCAATTACAGCCATAATTTAGAGATTAGTGAAGCAGGTACCCAGGCCACGCCCATGAGAGGAGAAGACCCTCCTCACTCACTCTAACGAGACAGAAGAGGAGGACTTTGGAGAGTGGTTTATTCATTTAGGGTAATTTTGGTGTTTGTTAAAATAAGATAAGAGAACCTTTATTCATCCCATAAAGAGGACATTTCAGTGTAAAGGAAGCAGTAGAATAAAAAAATATGCTGTCAAAAATCTAGACGAGTAAGTACTTCAAAATATATATTACATAATGAAAGTTCTTACTAATATAAATATAAAGTTTATCTAAAAAGTGATTTCAAGTATGTTTTCTACGACATAACATTTACTCTTGTACAACATCCTAAACCCATCGTCTTTTACCCACGCCTCTTTTTTTATCCACAAACAGCATCAGAAATGGTTCACTACATTTATCCCAGCATCTTTTTCTATAGAGAGTGAGAGTGCCCTTCACCTCCAGATAGCAGAGCACTTATCAGCCACGCTACGGCCTGAGTCAGTGTGGTGTGACCAGCAGTGACGGACCAGAGAGCAGGCCCGGCGACCGCCTCCCCAGTGCATCAGCGAGAGAGTGGCCAACAGCAGAGCCATGCTATAGCCACAGGCGACAACGAAATATGTTATAGAGATGGGTAAACATATTTCAGTCTGGAGACACCACGGACACCCAACATTGTCCAGTTTCAACAACAATGACAATGGCAAATGATTTCATCCAGCTTTGAAGGATTTTGTAAGAACTTCTAACCGGTTGTGAAATAAAAAAAATACATGTACCAAGCGTGCCTGTGTGATTTTGCCTTCTCAGTGATAAATTAATGGTACAAACAGTTTTAATCCTGTGTTGTGTTTTGATCGATGAAAAATATTAATATATGGCATAATATTTGTATAATGTATATGTTGAATATTCCATGATCCAATCAGATATTCATTATTCTGTAACTAAATACATTTTAGTAATATTCTTCCCAAAACTGCTTATAAACCACTAAAATATATATCTAATTTCAATTGTATAATCACTATAACAACAGAGGACCATTGCCAGCTTGAAACGCATGCACAGAACTTTAAACCATAAAAGCAGAAATCACAAATACCCACAGTCAGGCCGTCCTCTCATTGCCTTGGCTCGTCTCACCATGACCACTTTGGATATTTCAGCATAAACATTTTTCAACAACAACAGTACTCTACCCAGTACCTCATCCCATTAGACTTATGTAGACTCCAGTGCTGAAATTGGCCATTTTCTGATATAATGGTGATATGGACATAAAGCCTTGATATTTCGCCTCTATCTTCTCAGTCGTATCTCACCTGTGGATAAGTGAATGGGTCATTAGCATATTGAAGAGCTAATCCCCCGGAGTGACTTACAGTAAGATAACGTCCCAGCATGCTAATGATGCAACCTACTATTTCTCTTGCATTTCAGTATAGTAGGTCTACAGATAAGACTTTGAATCAGCACTCAGGTTTAGGATTCACAGAGTTATGAGAGAGGTTGAGGCAGCAGCAGATTCTCTCTTTCTCTTGTAGTGATTGCACCGAACTAAAACAAAAGTTGCCTCCGAGACACAGGTGAAGTTTTGGGGAAATTTAAGTGCAAGATCGGGAGTTGAGGAGGTGTAGCAACTGCAAGTTTTATTTTGAATTTTAAGTTGTTCTTTAAAAGTAAGCATGCATTTGTTAAATTTAGACACAGTTAAACAGCCTTTTTATTTCTGGTTTAGACCTGAAAGTTCCGGATTTTTGGACCAAGCAGGACCTAACCAAATGTCCTGCGATGGACATGCGATTACTCTTTCTTCAACTTACAATATCTTCCAGATAACTCCTGCCAAAGATTCTAGAGAAGGATCTGTAATTCACTGATTTAAATGTTCTAATAATGAATGGGACACGTGAAAATGTCAGATTTAGCTGCATATACATAGCCCTTACTTACCACTTGTTTAGTCCTCATTCAGATAGGTGTAATCCAGTTTTTGTCTAGATCTTAGTCCTATTTAGTCATTGTTTTGTCTCTTATTTCTGAGCTGCTTCCTGATGTAAAAACATGTATTTGCTTCTAGGCAGGGATGTTGTCTTCTGCTCAAAACTGTGGTTCATGTGTCACATTGAATACTCAGCAGACAGCAAAGGGGTAAGTGTGACTCCAGGGACAGCACTGCGGATGGAGAGAGAAACAGGGGGACAGAGAGAAAAAGAGACAGAGAGGAAGAGAGTTAGAGAGAGAGGGGCGCTGTGTCTGGATGTTTGCGAATGCATGTCACACTCCTGAAAATCCCCAGGCACAGAGTTCAGTTCAGGTGGAGGGCCCCAGCTCTTCCTCAGACCATCAGAGAGAAGAGGCTAGCTGCTAAAGGATGCATAGCTAAGGGGCACAAACAAACCATGAATTTCTCCTTTTTAACAGATTTGCAAGACACAAACATTAACTAAATGCAGCTTAGGGAGCGCATCCACTGAAAAATGGTAAATCTGACTCAGAGAGGAGGTAGGCAGGATAGTGCAAATAAACAAGAACCACTGCTTTGCAAAAGTTTTAATTTATGTAAGATTTTCAGGCAAATATCTATAAACACACTTGGCCTTTGACCTCTCTTCCCCTTCAGGGCGTATTAATGAGTGGATCTAAATTTGGCTTTTGGAATAAACTTAAACCATCTGTTGTATACTTACACTTATGTGGCTGAGCAAACCTTTAATTAAATTGAAAGAAGAGTCGCTGCCAGTGCCATAGACCGGATAGACTGGATAAATCGAAATGTTTCAGCTACCATAAGAACCACTGGTAACCTGATTTAAGCATAACTGAAGCCTTTACTACCTTGCACCGAAAGAGGGATTACATTGGCCTTATACTTTGCAGGACATGTTCAATGCTATAGTAACATTTATGTGTGAATGAAATAGTTCATTTTCTAGTTGTGGCTTGTTTAACTACTGTCATATGTTGGTTGTAAGTAATTAAACTACACCAAATCCTCTGCTGCAAAAACCAACAAGTACAAAAACATGTTCACAGCGTTCCCTCGGAAAATGGTGAGAGTCTGGTGAAGCGTTCTGCCAGTTCTGTATCCATCATCGTGCCAGAGCCAAAAGAAGATAGACCCATTCTCCTCAACACACACTGAAAACGAGCTGTTCAATTCACATCGTCAAATGCCAAGATGTGATTATTTTTATTGCAAATGTCAGAGGGAAGAAGACTGCGGGTTCTTACAGTTTCAGGCGTTTGGATTTTGAAATACTTTCCCACCTGAACGCGATACATATTTTATAACTGTCTAAATGGGGTAGTCAGCAGTTATACCGAGTAGAGTGCGTTTACAGTAATCTTTCGAAATGACTGCTCAGTTTTGTTTTTTTATGTATACTTATGCCAGCAATTTACAAGTTTTGCCTCATTTTATCAAGTTTAGATGGCATAGGGGTTAGGTAGTCTTCCTGGGACTGAAAATTTCTCGAATGTCTCTCCCTGTTCTCTACCTCTTCACACACCTTACAGTCCAAGTAAGTCAAAATAATAATAACTTAACATTTTTCAATAACCTATTCCTTTAGAGGTCCCCTAGGCCTAGAAAATCCTTTGCAGTATAACTTTATTTTGCGGAAAGGCTTTTCCATGCCTCTAAATTTTATCCCTTAAATCATTTTTGGACTCCCACATCTCCCCTAAAATAATCTATTCAGCCAGTTTTTCTTCCACTCGGTTCAACATTTGTCTTCTACCCCTCTGTGAGCTGTTTATACTCCTCTCAGTGAAACTCAGTCAGTGGAGCAGGAGGAGGGACAGGACAGGACAGTGGGAGTGACTGATGATGTGTCTGGGGCCGTGCTGCGTCTCGTTGGGATAAAAATGACCCATGCTCCACATCTATTCAGCTCTAAACTGTAAAAACCAGAGCACCATCCAAGTATACACGGTTTTCTGCTCATATTTGGAAATGTACACTCTGCAGAACAGTATTTCCCCATGTCTTCAAGCTTGTAAATTATTGACTTTATCTTGGAGTTCAAATATCTACCAATCATGTTAGTATCTGGTTGTATTTTCTAGTTGTTTTATCTGGCAAACACTACAGGGGTCTGCTGTACGCACAAAGGACTGAAAGACATTTTTAGCTTTTAGCATCAGGCTGTCAGACTCCTTAACTCAAAGTACTTGCATGATGGACGACAATTTCAGTGTGTAATTAGCACTTACGCAATTCTCTAGTTGTGTGTGAAAGTACTTATGCAGGTGTGTATATATTAATGGATATAGCTGACCTGCTAGCGGACGTACTCTAAATGGGCACGTTTCCGGCTCCATCAACTTTTGGCTTGAATTCACTTTACATTGAAAAACTGTCACCTCTCTCTCTGTAACTGCTGCTGTCAGGCTCATCATTTTGGTCTAAAAATGTTCGTATTAACAAACTCTACATGATACTTGTGTTTTTATTTATACTGTATGATCATTAATAACAGACCAATCAGGCGCCTTCTTTCCCAAAGGCAACAAGTTTGATTGACAGCGTTGTCAAGCATCCACTCCCTGCTAAACCGAGCGGGAAAGGGCGTTACCTTAAACAATCTCTCTCCCGATTGGCTCTTTGGTTGCTATGATGTTGCTATGATATTCGTGGTCACTTGTTTATCCAGTCTATGCTATGTGTGTGTGTGTGTGTGTGTGGGCACTTTTTTATCCTAATATAATATTGTTTTTAAGTGCACTGGCAGGTTCTTATCCAAACATATTTAATTGCCGTGTTGACTGTCTGTTAACTTTTATATAACAAATAAATATAAACCTAAACCTTTATTAAATTACTCCAAGTAAATTGTGTAAGCCTGGGCAGGGTGTGTACCGAATAGTGACTATTTGTGTCTATATTAGCAAATAGTAACACATATATTGCATAAGAGTAATGGCAAAATGACTGCTGATTACTTACAATTGCATGCTCAGTGATTAGTGCTTGTCTCATTTGAAAAACCTCCCACTGCATTGACCCAGTCTTGTAAAAGGTTTAATCCTCTGGTGCAGACATCCCGCTAAAACGTGTTCTTTTACTGAACCTATTGAATTCTCAGAGATTTATGAACCCATGCTGTGTTTTTCATCCCCACCAAGAACTAATCATTTCTCCAACACCACACGACTGAATGATTTTTATTTAAATATAGCATTACATATAATTCAAATGTGGAAGTAAAACCTTTAACGCCTGTGCTTGGTGGGATACAGAATAATACAAGAGATTATTCAGTTTTATTTGAAATCGATGTGTTACTTTTGTAAAAAACTTTAAGAAAACTTTCTGTAAAGGGGAACTATGCAACATTTTCTGGAGAAGGGTCCATCACGGGTTTGTCTGTGAACTGAACATGTTGATGCTTTAAGTATGGCATTAAAACAGACCTATTCTTTTGAGTTTTTAACCGTGTTACCACCATTTACTCGCCTAAAGTTGGAGTGATTCATACATGTTTGCGCAATCTTTAATTACCGGTACTTATTTTCAGTACACCATATTGCCAATCATTTTTACCGTCACTGCCCGCTGTTCATTCTCCAATTAAATTTTTTTGTAATTGATGATATGCATAGAATTCGGCATCGTTCCGTAGTCATTTTGGTGCAATGAAAAAAATAGTAGCATGACGTGTAGCTATCCATCAGACGTGACCACAGCTATACAAGTCAGTGTTTCTTTAATGAAGTTGTTTGAGATGAATGTTGTGACTTAAAATGTGCAAATCATAGTAATCCATGGATGCCATAGATTACCAACTATATAACAGACACAGCAGACATAGCAGCACAATAGGTCTTCTTTAAACTATATCTCCTTGGAAACAAGCAAGTTAAAGGTCAGCTCTATGGAGAGGTAAGTTTTCTCACAGTAAAAATGGTTGTTTAAGCTATTTTACAGCACAGGTAATTGGACAAATGCAAGAGAACTTAAATGCCATGAACACTCAGACAAACAAACATCTCCATGGAAACGAGCAGCGGGCAGATTCTCCACAAGAAATGTTACATATGAACCTTTAACTTGATTTTTATCACTATATGAACTCTCAGACTGACCATTATTCAGCTGCTTTGATGTGTCAAGCTCTAACAGAGATACAGTGTCATTGGTGACCTTGGAGCTAAAATTCTCAATAAAAATGTCATATTTTTTGTGAAATACTATGGAAACTCTTTAAAGTCATGGTTACATACACCTGTGGTAACAATATTTCACTCCTTCAATCCCATTACTTGTTGTAGGGCTCCTCTGTTAGTCGTTGAGACACTTGAATGGCACTGGAGAGAACTGTTGAATTTTCTCTTCGGATAAAGTAAATCAAAACTCAGTTGCTTTGGTTTAGTTTTGATAAGGGAAAAATGTGCCATGCAAACAAAAAATAAAATATATAAGAAAAAATCTAAGAGTAAGATAACGAATGTATACAAAATTGGCGATTGCTTCTCAGGCTGTGAAAGAAAGAGTGATGCCGTCTGCAGTGTACTTCAAATTCATAACATTTACATAACCTGTGCTTGGGTGTTCCTCTGTGTTTCTGTATCTTCAGTGATCTTAACACTGCACGTTATCTAAACCTCTCGCCTGTTATTTCCCTTACGTTTTCAGTCAAAGAGTCAAATCAAGCCTAACTGCATACAGGACATCACCATGGTAACTATCCTTCTCCTCCACACCCCTCCCTCCATCTGTCTGTCTCTTTACAGCTACGCTCCTTATGTGCAGGAAATAAAGACGGCACAGATCAGTGTAACATTTAGTTTAATGTTCCTGCAGTCATTATTTATTATTATGAAAAAGTTATTGACTTTTTGGTTGTGATTTCAGTATTTTTGCTTTAACTTGTAATGTAATATTCACTTCTAATCACGGACACATGTGAACCACAAATTTAAAAAAAAATCATATTAGCAGGAGCTGTTTAATTAATATCGGGTTGACTCTTAATTCTTGTAATGGAATTCAAGTTCAAATAGCATTATATTTCTGTTCTTACTTTTCATGGCTTAACATCATGGCTCCATCCTGTGTGAGCTGCTCCTGTGAGCTTCCTGCAGACTTGAGTCTTTATGCTTAGGGCAGATAAAGCTCCTTTGTAGGATCTTTCGGGGCAGACTGAGTAATTATGTTGCCAAGCACCATTAACCCTCCTGACACAGCCCCCTCTCTCTGCTCCACCCCCGGCTACAGGCGTTAAAGTTAGCTCAAGTCTAAAAACACAAGATGATTATCTCTCTGACAGGTGAGTTCAACAAATGGACCCAGCATAAAATACCAAAATCTAAAAATCTACTCTCAATATAAAGTGAATTTCAACAGAATCTCTGTTATATAATGTTTCAGAGTACTGTGTTGAAAGAAAAATAAACTCAGACACCAACAAGTATGACTTTCCCTCCAAAACAAAGCAGAAGATCTCTAAATTAAGTGTAGTTCAATATTCTGAGGCCTCATGTATGTTTGAGTAAACCTGTATTCAGCTGCCTCTGAAGTTTGAATTGTCAGAAAATTATAGTTTTCATGTATCTCTTATTTCCACCCACTGCTTTGTACTCAGGCTACTTATGGTTATTAAAAAAAAATAAAACTGATAATTTTTCAACATTAAAAACATATAGATACAATTCTGCTACTTGCAAGTGAAAGGCCACCATGAAGAGGCAGGTCTTTCAGTTCTATAGTTTTGAACAGGAATTCAGTGGACCTGTTTCTATTTTTAAGATTTTTTTAAGGTGCTAAATACCCCAAAATACATAGTATGTATTTGTTAAAGGGCCATATTACATTATTTTCTGATCTATGTTATAATGTTGTTTCCTCTTCACAAAAACACACTGTTTTGTTTCATTCACACATGTTTAACACACAAACCCTGTATATTTAGGCTGTGTTCTTCTCTCAAACTGAAACCCCTCTGTTCTACCTTGTGATGTCACGTGATGATACAGGAAGTGCTGTGTTTTTAAACTCCATACACCTTCACTAGAATCATTTGAATGATTTCAGGACTGGAATTGCCAATCTCTACTAAACAGAAGGTAAATAGTAGCTGTGAAAATCGGTTATGACATCACAAGGTGGAACAGTGTATTTTGAGCTTTGGAGATGTAGACAGAATAATAACACTGGGTTACAAAAAAAACATTTTTGAAAGTTGTCTGTGTTTTTTCAACTGAAGGACCATTTTGCACCACTGAATCCAAAAATAATATCCATTTTTCTCAGTCAGGTCAGGTTTTTATGCTAATTTGATTTAGAAAAGTTCGATCTTCTGACTAAATTGATTACAATTTTGTGACATTATCAGTTGATTTTCTTTAATATTTCTCATCCAAAAATGTTTTAGGAGATAAAAATTAGTTTTCTAACAGAATGTATTAATTAAATGTTACGTTATGTTAATTGATAAAGGTAAGTACATGTAAATTGGAACGTTACGTTATCATTGTGCAAAATTCAGGACATGAACTTCTGTTTTTATGAACCCCTTGAATGCTCAGCAGCAAGGATGTCTCTCTTCAGAGTTCAACAGTAATCAGCCATCATGACTGCATCCCAGCGTGGCTGATACCTGGTCTCCATCTCTTTTATGTCCTGATGGAATCTCTCCACCTGCTCATCACTCAGTGATCCCAGATTCTCAGGAAACCTGAACATTTAGCTCCTTTTGGGAAAAAGGATGTGGAGCATCATCATTAAAACCACACTGGAGGAATCTTTGTCACTGATGTCAGGAACTTCTACAAAGACAGGTACTGGAATTTCATCACAATGAGCTACAGGACGACGTGCTGATTCACGGTCAGGATACTTGAGGCTGCTTCGGTTCTTTCTGTTGATCCCAGTCACATCAATAGCCCAGAAGTAGCTATTGATGTCGGCTTCCTCCAAACCATGGGAATTCCAAACTTCAGACAACTCTTCTTGCCTTTAGTCCACTGACGCAGATACTCGGTGCATGACTTGCATGCCATGTGTGGCGCCCAAGCTTCATCTTGGTCATCAAGTTTAATACCAAAATAAGCATGGTAAGCACGCTTTATGAAACTCGTGACTTGATTCCTGTTAGGAACATTGGTGTATTCACTGCAGATGTAGTAGAATATGTCAGGCTTATTTTTGCAAGATCTTCTAATCGAAGCCATTTCATTCACTTATAATATATTTTTTTTAAAAACAATTAGTCATAAGTTGGCACATGCAAAATATTCAGAATTTGTTTATAGCGAGAAATATAACAGAATTTTGCATCATATGACGTGAAAATACTCATACATGTAAACAAAATCATCCAAAAACAAATATGTAGCTTAGTTCAGAACGTTGACCTGACTGAGCAAAACCAATGTGATTTTTGGATTCAGCACATCAAAATTATCCTAAATCAGCTAAAAAATCTTAGACAATAAATTTAGTGTTGACCAGTGTAATAGAGGGTTAATCAGACATGTGTGAATGAAACAAAACACAACTCCAGGTCTGTTTTTGAGGAGGTAACAGCATTATAACATGGCTTAAAGCTCAATTAAAGCTTAACAAGTCAATTTTGTGTACCGTAATATAGGATCCCTATACTGTAATATAGTTAAAGTATAGGGGTAATTTACAACAAATGTGCATTCCTGGAGTTCTTGTTGTTTTATTCATGCTAAATAACTGAAATAACACTAAATACTAACACTTATGAAATGTGCATAGTCACAGATTATATTCAAGTGTTGGATATTACCATCCCACCATGTCATGTTGCCTACAGTCATAGGGTCATTCCTTCCAGCTGCAATTATCCTGTGATTGTGTGAGAAATGGCTGGGAATTATTAATGTATGCAAACCATTAAAATATATAAATGGATTCAGCTTAGTCATTAGTCATCTCATTTGTGTAATTCTGACACCTTGACCTTTACATGGGGTTAACAGCTCATTTTTGCATATGGGCAATAGCCACCGCACAGGCAATCCTCAGACTTAAATGTGACTTACGAGAGAAATCACATCATAAAATAAGGTCAAACCACAGGCATATATATGAAATTACATATATGTTGTTATGAGTTTGCACTGGAGAAATGGGGACAAGAAAATCCCATGTGACGTGCATGTTATTATAGCTCTGATGATTTATAAACCACAACTGTGCAATGAATTATTCTTCTTTTGTTTTACATTTGCAGGTATCAGAAACTGTCTAAGTGAGTGTGGGCCTTAGGTGGGGTGAAAGTAGTTCAGGTGGTAGAGTGTTTGTGCGCTGGTCTGAAGGTTGGCAGTTCAAATCCTGCTCTCAAAATAAAGCATCAAGACACTTAACCCAAGACAGTCAACCCACCTCGCCACCGTGTGTGCGTACACTGGAGCATGAGTGTGTGTGTGTGAGTAAGTGGTTCAAATTTGAGAAAGTTTATATAGAGAGCACTAACCCATGAACCTATGAGTCCAGTCCAGTGCCTTGGCAAGGGTCTGTAAGGGTTAACATACCTAGGACCTGCTATGTTAATATTGCTCCATATGGCATTGAAGATTGGGTCAAATGCAGAGGAGTATTTCCCTACAGCTACAATCAAGTGTACCTTAACATTTAACACTAAAAATGTTTACCCCAAAATTACAAATTACAGACTGACAGTGGTTTAGATATGAACCCCTGATGCTGTGACAGTGTTTACTGTTTTTTAAAGTGCCTTTCAATTTTAAGTAATTATGTCATGATTGCTTTAAAAACCTTGATTTTTTTTTATCCTCTAAATGTGTTACTAAATGCTTTTGGGTATTCAGCATCTTTGAGTTTACCTGGCACAAACAAAGATTAGTTGCGAGTGCCTGTTCTTTTTGGGCACTATGAACAGAATTAATTAAAGCTGCGATAGCATTTTAATAGAAAATCATAAAAGTATTGAGGCCATAGGAGTTAGCGGAGGTTAATTTCATTCTGCACTTTTGCTCTTGTCGCCCAAGCCTCTATCTGGGCTGGCACATTTAAAAGAGGAGTAATTGAATCATTTGTGTAGCCAAAGGAGCATACAGCATACGGCCACAACTTTGAAAAACTACATAAAGGGAGTGTCTCATGAAGTGCTGAAACACAGAGTCCCAAACAGCGCCATTAAACAGTGTGACAGGAGTTAATTGAGCTCAAGTAAACTATTGTTGGGACCTCACACGCTGCAGGCCAAAACATTTACAAAGAAAGTTTCACTGCCGTCACCGTGAATATTGAAGCCGTCACAACTCCACAGAATCTGTTCAAACGACACAAAGATCAGCACATCAAGTCATCAGCATCTGAGCTGAGAGGTCTCAAAGTGAACAGAGATAATAAATGTCACCCACCATATTGTTCTAACCTTCACTTTACAACTTATTTAAAAACAGTCCCAAGTCTTTCTCTCTCCAATCACTTTCTCACTGGGAGTTATGTGAAAGAATCAATAGTGTTCAGAGGTGGATTTGTAGACTTGATTTGGAAATAGATAGACAGTCTAATCACAATCCATACAAAAGCTATTAGTAATCTTGGTTCACAACAAGCTTTGGTTTAATGAGCCTTTTGCTGCCAGTGTGCACAACCTTCTGCTGTTGAATTTCTAGGTGTTGTTGATTTATACCAGATGTAAAGTCAATGCCGTCCATAGCTCTTATGTGATGTGTTTTAAAACTATAAATATATCTGTAAGCATTGGTAGGGTGCCCTTTTTCATAATAAATACGCAGATAAGTGTTTGTCCACTGATCCAAAAGCTGGCGGTTTGAATCCTGCTCTTGTCACAAACATCGTTGGCAGAGAGGTTAGATCCACTGACCCACAGGTTGGCGGTGTGATTCTAGCTTTCACAGATGAATGCTGTCTTTGTGTCCTTGGGCAAGACACTTAATCCACCTCAGCCCCAGTGTCTGCACACACTGGTGAATGTGTGTGTGAATGGGTGAGTGGTTCCTTGATGTAAAGTACTTTGTGTGTATGACCACTGACCATAAGTCTGGGGAAAAAAAGGACAAAGGCAATGTGGTACACATTTGTATGTTACTTTTTATGTTACTGACAAAAAGTCTTTTCCTTTTTCTTTTAGGCACCAACCAATTAACTTTACAAAACGTGGATGATGTGCTACAGTTGGTATTTAAAGTGCTTGTGCAAAAGTGATATGCTTGGGATATAAATAAACTGGGTGAAGTCCTATCAGTTTTAAAAGTGATTTGTGCTAAGGAGCCAGTCACCGACTGGCACCTTAGCACAAAGCACTTGTGCCAACCCTGAGACAAGTGACTTGTGCCAACCCTGAGACAAGTGACTTGTGCCAACCCTGAGACCAAACCTTGCACTGCACTAAAGACCTGATATTGCACTTAGCCAAATTTCAATAGTCAAAACTTCAGTTACTATAAAAAACGTGATCTATACTATGAGAACTAGCACTAACAACAGGATAGAAAAGAGAGCAAAATTACAAGTGGCAGTGGCAATTTAGCATTCAGAAGATTGTGCCTCCCATGGGGTTTAGGAGGCGATTAGAGGAGCCACCGTCTACACAGTCATCCCCATCACACGTGTGACATGCAGCTACCTGCAGTAAGCCCTCGACAACAACACTGTGGTGTGCACATCTTCTGTAAGTTTGTAATCAGTGATGCAGCTGGCTGCTCTGTGCACAGTGGTGCCTTGACTGATGCATAGCGGTGGGAATTTCAAACACTGAACTACAACCATGGTATGACGTGTAACCACCCGGTTACATGTCATACCGGCTTTCTGTCCCAATATCAGTACTGATACTTGTGTTTTGAATTACAGTTGATAGTAGACACTTTTATAGTACACTATAGGACAGTTGCCAGTAAATCTTTGAATGCTAAAGTAATTGACCTAACCTGATATATACGTCTGCAACCAGTGAACAATATTAAAATAAAATAAACAATATAAAAAAACAGAATGCACAGTCAAGTGAAGCAGCAC
This sequence comes from Periophthalmus magnuspinnatus, assembly GCF_009829125.3. Lineage (NCBI taxonomy): Eukaryota > Metazoa > Chordata > Actinopteri > Gobiiformes > Gobiidae > Periophthalmus > Periophthalmus magnuspinnatus. The sequence goes on along the minus strand of NC_047147.1, from coordinate 10,233,761 downwards.
AGCACCGGCGGCCAAAGAGATGGCTGGCATTTCCAGCTCCACATTACGAGGCAGTTGCATCTGCGATTAAGCCCTGGCACAAACCTCTGACTGTGACTGCCATGTCAGCAGCCTTGGATGCAAACTCAAGTGTCTGATTCTAAAGCCAAATGAATCCATAGACAGCCAATGAACTGGACAAGCCATATCAGATAAGCAGAATGGTATGGGAATAGTCATACTTGAAGGCACACTGGTCATTGAATGAGAGTCATTAGAATAGATTTTGACACTGAAAATTAAAACCTAATGACATGAAGTCAAGTCACCTGACTTTTTGAAGGACTTGGAAGTTCTACATCAAATCTAGTCATGTAGCTTCAGGGTCACTGGTCTTTCTGCCAAAAAGCACTGACCAGGAGGAAACTTATGAAAGACTTTGGCTTTGACTTGAGATGCATAAACTCAAAACAGACTTTACTGCAGTTTTCAAGTAATGCCTGAAATTGGTTTGTCTTGTTTGTTGGGTTTTTGGGTTACTTCATGGATTTTTGGGGTTACTTAATAAAATCATTAAGTAATTAATGACAATAATTTACCATCTCAACGAGCTTATCTCCATTACATAAATATTTAGAGAGATTCTGAGAAAGTTTCCGATTACTGCAGGTTGCTGATAGGGAAATTTCACGACAAGGACTAAGCCGGAGTTGTGTTGTCCATTCAACCCAATGCTTTTGTTGTAAGGAGAATTATAACCTCTGATGTAAGCCAGATAAACCGTACAAACCAGCCAACAAGGACTGAGCCAGAGGTGTCCTTGGTATAGTAGTGCAATCTCCCTATCAGTTACTGTTATTAAATCATGGCATTTCCGTAGCATTTCAACCACTATAGAAATCAATTAGAAATCTGTGTCGAGCGAAGTCAAAGAGATAGTTGTTTTGATCCTAAGTACAAAACCCTGACGAGGCCTCTGATGTTGGTATAACCTTGTCTCCTCTCACAAACACATCTCCTCTGTCTCTCAGCAGGACGTCTCTTCATCCAGGCTCTATTTGTACAATTTGCAGCACCACAAATGCGAGATCAGGAAAAAATACAAAACAACACATGTTCCAAGGATTCAGGGCTTGTTTTTATAAGTGCATTTTGATGACTAGGTTCTGAGTGGGAGATAGAATAAGTAGGCTGTTAAAGAGCTAAGTTATTTCACATATAAAGTTGGCGTTTGGAAATGGAAATTCAAGTTTGTCCCTCATTGATATTAAGCTCATTATGTAACGAAATGACCTTCATTCTCACACTTTTCACACAAATATTTCTCACTTTACTATTGCTATTATGATTTTCCCTTAAAACCAGGACAACCAGAGCAGATTTACTTTATTATTTTTGTACATCATGACTACACTGAACACACATTATCACAACAGGCCTTATGCTATAATCAAATGTTAAACAAATCAGGTGTAATCCCAATCAGTAATTCATAAAATGTAGTCCCAACTTCAGGCTAAATCTAAATGGTTGTTGAGGTCACAGCCTAAAAAAAAGAAAAACACCTGTTCCACCAATTTACAAAATCCTGAGCTGACATCATCTTATAGTGTTATAGTAATTTGTAACTGTAAAATACTCTTAGCCGAAAGGTCGTGTTGTAAATGTGTGATGTTGTGTGAGTGTGTATGGGTCAGAGAGTGGATATTCTGAATTGTTCATTGATTGGTGTAATTGCATTGTATAATCTGTTCCCAGTGGTGGAACGCAGTGAAGTATAAGTAGTAAAATACTGTACTTAAATTGATTTTTAAAAGATCTCTACTTTACTTAATTATTCTTACAGTGCATAATTTTTACTTTTACTTCACTACATTTGAGCGCAGGTGTCTGTACTTTCTACTCCACTACATGTTTGAACTGGACTGAAAAGTAAAAAGTACTTCTCATACGATTTGAGGGATTATTTTTATCATATTCACGGCAACATCCTGACTAAAGTTTTCAAATTGAAGATTCGGCTTTAAGCAAACAAAACTAAATACACAAAATTCATAAGAAAAATTAAGAATAATTTTGTATCAATTAAGTATCATTTTGAATCAATATCACTACATTTAACAACACCTCTGTGAAATACTATTACCTTTTACTCTTAAAGTACATTTTTAAACAGGTACTTAAATAGATTTTCATGTGATCTGATTTTTTATGTTTACGTTTTACCTCTGCATGTGTACTTTTACTCAAGCAACACAACAACAACACAAGCTACTTCAATCACGTGTGGAATATTTGTTTTTATGAGCATTGTCCCTTCATATAAAGATTAAACTAAGCTAAACACATATCATCCCTCTATAAACCACTTTAATTTTACAGAAAAGTTTGGTAACCACCATGAATGAATGCTGCTGACTCAAACAAAATGCTGTCCTCCTCTGTTGACAGTTGGCACGTTGGTTATACTCACAGTTTATTCCAGATTTAAAAGTGTTTTGACAGTTTCATGGAGAGTGCCGACAGATTCCAGACGGATGGAGTGGTGTCATCTCCACCATCACCAGACACCAGGAGAGATCACAATGCTGCTGCTACTGCACAAGTGTAACAAGTGCACTTCAGAGGAGGCTTTCACGGCTATGCACTGTAATGGGCTTTTCATTGTAGAATTTATAGTCAATACTAAACGCATGCTTTAGCAAAATATGAAACGCTTTGATTCAGTGATCATTTGCTCTAACTTGATGGCATTTTATTAGTGGCTCATTTTAAATACTCATTTTACAGAAGCATGTTTAGTGTAATAATGGGGCTAAGCTATCAGGATTCAAAGCAGGTGGCACAAAACTCACCTCTAATAGTGACAGTGAGGCTTAGATGAATGAAAGCCTGTTGTGTCTACAGGGCTCCCCCTGGCTGTTGATTATGATGCTGCAGGGCACAAAGGAGGGACTCTCTTTTGTCCTAAGGGCTGTTTCTCACCTCAAACCACTCTAATACAAGATTGTCTCTCAAGGATATGTTATATGGAGAGAGACAACTCTGGATATCTAACAACAAACTATTTTTGTATACAGGAGTTCACTCCTACAACTTTTGGTCCAGTTGATTTAACTTTGGCTTTTACTATGGATGAGACCTGGACGACTGAGGGATTACAGAGACATGTACTTGTATTGTCCATTCAAGTCTGACCATGCTCCCATTGTTCGGTGTATTATATAACCTGGGATGACGCAGGTCACCCCACCTATTCATGAAGAAATGTTATAAAGGCGAGAGATGGAGGTGTCCTTGGTTCAGCTGTGCAATGGAAAATTCTCCAACATGTCTTGTCTATTTGTGCCCCTGGGCAAAGCACTTATGTTGCTTTCTCCAGTCCAGTACATAGCTGTGATGGAAAGGGCATCTGACGTAAAAGTCTAACGAATCACATTGAGTTTGTTTTGCTGTGACAGCCCAAAGCAAGAAAGTAGCAGACAGATTTAAGATTTAAAGATTTAAGATAAATCTTTGTCCTACGAAATCAACATTCACTGTTTTGTGCTTAACTCTGAAGCTGATCACTGAGGTTGAAATTATTATTTGTACTTTTAATACAATTATAATGTACTGCTGCAATGCTTTGCGTAAACTACCATTTTTTAAAGAACAACCTCTAATACAAAAAGCACATTCAAATCAGATTCATTTTACTGAATAAGAACATCCACAGTACAGTATGAAATATATGGGGACTCTTTTACCAAATTAAAACCATCATCTAAAGTGCTCTGAAGGACTGATGTGAATGTACATTATCCAAGGCCGTATCAATTTTGGTGACTTGGAATGAGAAATGGTCATGCTATTTTTGTCTGCTGGCTCCTGGCTACATGCAGAATCCCTAATTGGTTATTCTATCCTCTCCACCGGCAACAAGACAGATGTGAGAAAACCACTTTCCTCAACAACCCACTGCTGCCACGACAAGCAATTAAGATATCAGGATAAAGTGATGTGTGGGAGCACCTTTCAGCAAAACAAATACACCTCAACTATGTGATGTGGGAATCTTGACTTATGCTTAACTCTTTCATTTAATTATTGGTTTGCGCATAGTCTTATGTCACTGGAAATGAAATCTCAGAAACTTAGCAGAAAATTACTATTATAATTAAGATTTGGAAAGGTACAGATTTGGTAGCATAGCCATTTTAATCCCTAAACTCTTGTCTGGCTCACAAGCCCAGGGAGTGCCTATGACTTTTTGGTAAACATAGAATACTTAATCTCCCATCTGAAAAGAATGGCATTGTTTATGAAACAGTGAAACACTGCCCTCCAGTGGAGACTTGAATACATGTTTAGAAAAAAAGTACAGTATCATACAGGTTGGATGTGACTAGTGGAGTGGTGGTAGGAATATTATATAAGACTTCTGTATTAATTCCATCTCTGGCTGACAAAGATTAGAGGCGGTATGGTTAAATTGGGTAGAGAAAAAAGAAGTGAAAAATAGATTTATGTTTTTACATGCAGTCCAACGTGCCCCCTGTCCAAGAGAATATTGGATGTAGTGTGGTCTCAATCCATTCTACATTATCCGTAGAACAGCCATAACTGAAAATGCCCATTGATTGATCCAGACAATCACACCCTCATCTCTGATGTGTAGTGAGACGTCCCTGTCCCCAACTGTAGCAGCAGACAAGCAGGCACATTGTGTTCAAAATAAATATCACGTGTGAATGAAGCCACATTTTTCTGCTCATATCTTGTTTTGTATTCATTACTTATTGAATTCTACTGACACTAGTTTGGAATTGCTTTTGTGTTTTGTAATTGTACAAATAGAAAATTGTATGACCCTGAAGCAGCTTCTATTGTGTAAAGATTAAACACATTTTTATTCTGCTCACAAACTCTCAACTAAGGCTGAAGAGATTAAACTCGGTGCTCAATGAACGGAGGGGCACATAGAGAGGTAATTAATCATTTGTTGGGTCCCATTATTCCAGTGCTCCCTCTGCTCTGGTTCATACTAGAGCCCGCTCAAAAACATCTTGACATTTTTGTAATTACACCTATTCTCCCCTGTGCATCAGCTCAGCAGCTGTTTACAAACTGATGAGGTCACATTGTCACAGGGCAAATATAATTGGATCATGCTTTCACTTATTGCATTCATTAAATTTGCACAGCAGATCAATATTTTTGATTGTTTTGGAGTTTACAGTTGCTTAATATAGGGACACCATCAATGTTAAAGCTGCACATTGACCGTGTACAAATAGGTCTAAGTCTTCCTCTCCTTTCAGCTGTTCTCTTAACAATTAAAGATACACTATGTCTCCATGTGCTAAGATGCATGTTTTCAAAGGTGTTTCCTTAGCAATATAAACATCTGTTATTGAATAAATGCAAGAAATACATTTAATTTCATACTGTGGGAGATTCCATGTAATGCAAAATATCTAGCAAGGGGCCAGAAAAGTTAGAGTATATCTTTAATCTTCTCTAGCTGTCAAACTTGTTAAAACTTATCCATTTCCTCTTCACTTATATCAAATAACCTGGTTCACAAATATCCTTTTCACTTTTCTTCTGTACTTGGCAACTCAAACCTTTCCTTACAAGGTTAGAGTTGCCATACATTCACTCAGGACACTCCACTCTTATTTACAGTCTTACTTGAAGTTTTTCAGAAACTTATCTACAACAGATATTGCTTGCTCAGTGCTCTTTGACATCAAATTTTGACAATTAAGTGATCAATTTTCTTCCATCTCTGATGAAGAAGGATGCAGGGGATGGAGCCAGGTGAGTGGCCGATGAGTTTTATGTCAAGGTTCCATTCGTCAGATACTTGTCAGTTTGGAGACCGGCTCTGCTGAGTTGAGACTGTGGTTGTTTTGGTGTGGGTTACAGTAGCAGTTACAATACAGTTATAATCACACTAGAAATGACACCAGAACGCTACAATAGCCATGCTGTTAATCTAGACACAACTAAACTGATAAAACATTTAATATTCATTTGACTCTGATGTGTGTGTTCAGTGCTGTCCACTCTACATCATTGCTGGTCTCACCATCTTGATCCCAGGGTATTTACAAAGTACACAAGCCAATGTGACCACACCACCTGCATCTCACCAATCAGTACTACTACCTTTGCTGAACCTCCTTAGGGCACAGTTTTGACAAGTTAACAAACTACCTTAAAACGGCCTGTATTCCCCTGAGCAGCTGCCTTGTGCAGGTAAAAATGAGCTCAAGGGGAAACCCCAAAGACTGCAAAGAAGTCATACAGTAGGGGAACAACATTAGAAAGATGATGTTTAGGGACAAAGAGTGGTTGTTTAGTAGCAGTTTAGTAGAAAACATTCTCAATATCATACACTGTTGACATGTTCTGCTCAAACCACAAACTCCAGCCCAGGACAACATATTTACCTGCGAAGCCACTGTTATCACCTTTCCGTGAAGCTTTCTGGAATATTCCACATTATGACATTACATCTACATTCTGGGAGACAACATGAGGCCAAGCTACTGGTAGATCTGTGGAGGTGAGAGCTCACTCTTACTAATAGAAGAATGCATGTTTTTCAAGGTATTTTTGAGCAAAAAAGAACACCTGTAACTGGAAGAAATGCAAGATGGACCAGTTTAATGCCATAATTTGCAACATTCCAGGCAAGCCATCTCGATAGGTACATGGTTAACCACTGAAGTACAGTACAGTACCTCTATTTACCTAAATATAAAATGGAGGTAGGCAGTAATACATTTTGCAAGTAAGAAACAAACATTATTCTATATGGGCAGTGCCTATAACACACAAATCAACCATAAATGCAGGTAAAAGACTATTCAGAAAACATGACCCCATTGGCACTTTGTTGTGTACGCAGCCAATTACCTGCCTAATTGTGAGAATGTGATAGTCATGCACAAAAAGAAATCACATGCATTCAAGAAAAGACCTGCTCCTCATTGTGTATGCAAAACTATGCATGCCGAGATTAATTTGCCATTAAGCCTGGATTGATGTTGCCTTGGTGAAGCAGACAACCAGCCTATAATTGCCTCTGGTGTTGCATTCATGGCTTTGTCTCATTACTGAAACAGATGCTATTTGGTGCGGCGGCTTCAGGTTGACAGGTGGTTGTGTTAGTAGTGTGTTTCATGTGAACTGCGCTTGGAAAAAACACAACACAAATATATCATCATAAGAACTGGGTTAGGGATTTCTATATGAATAAATTGCACTGGCGCTAATTGGTATTTGAAAAAACACAAAGTTAATAGCTGGAGAAAACAAGCCGTTTAGTGACTTATTAGCTTGCTCAACAAAACAATTTGAGCCTAAATCTTTTTATTTCCCCTGTTCTAAGATTCATTAAGCTAATTGAAAGAGCTTTTTACTTTCTACAAATAACTCAACAGCTGAAATCAAGCCGCAAGAAACATGAAAAGGGATTTTATTCTTCAGGCAATACAATGAATTAATACAAATTGCCACACTTAGTATTCATGGGAAATTTTGGGTTGATTAGAAATGAATGCGAAAATAGTACAAAAGACTTATCATTGTGCTTCATTGTTTGTCGTGCCAAATACTGTAGCTAAAATTATTAGCACACCTGTTATGTGGATCTGAAAACAGTCGCTAAATATTACAAGAATAGAATGGTAGTTCATAGGTGTTACATCTCTGTCTCTGTCCTGCAGTGTTTCCAACCCAAGACCGACAGTCACTCAGATTAGGCCTGTGACTAGAGCCTCTCAGGAAAGAGCAGTAAAACATGAATGAAAGATGAGTGATTAGAAACAGATGGTCACTCAGAGGCAGAGCAAATATTGGATGGAGTGATCGTTCTGTTTTTAGCCATGTTTGGCTTGAATATTTGGTGTCAAATCATAATACTTACAGCAACACATCATTGTTTCAGAAATAGTTTTGCACATTTCTGTAATTTTACTCTTACTTTTCTATCAATCTATGTTTTTGCTCCTATTGCTAACATGGGTAACATTAAGTGTGAATTTAATGTCTTACTTAGGACAAGTTTAGACAGCATATAATAACTGTAAGATCTTTTTTTACTTGGGCATTTCAGTAAAACAACTTTGACATCTTAAATATACTTCTAACACAACAAAAGTAACATTCTAAAGAAGTTGGCCACTACTTTAAGTCCAGCACTTCCTGGCTGTGCATCACTGATCTCTAGGTCCATGAAAATAATGTATTTTATAGAAAACATAGTATTACATCTTCCTGCGTTTCCTGGGCCTCTGGTTGAAGACAGGAGATGCTCCCATGAGAGAGTCTGGTGATTGTGATCCATAGCTCCCATCTGATGCAGCGCCTGCTGGAGATGGAGGCATGCCACCCCCAGATTCACTTATAGTGGACATGGGACCACCCTCTTCAAACACATCTCCTCCTAGGACACTATGGTGATGGTGATGACTTGAGCCTTGGCCGTCATCACCGTCATGAGGCTCTATTTTTACTTGGGGCCACAGCGGAGAGTTGTTGGCGCCTCCCCCACCTTGTTTGAAAGAAAGAAAAATAAATAAAATTCATTTTGTTCGATTAAACTTCAACAAAACACATTCAAAGGACAACTGAACTGAAAATGTTAAACATCGACAGAAAGTCAGGATGTTTGATTTTTCACATTGATTACCAAAGAATGAGATGATCATTTCTAAACGTATAATAATAAAGAAAAGTTCTTTTAAAAGACAAACTACTACTATTTTTCTCATAGTGCCTTAAAGTGAAAAAGATCTATAATAAATTAAATTTTACCTGAGGTGTGAGGAGACTGGTCACTGTCTAAGCCTGACGTGAGTCTCTCTCCATGTGGTCCCAGCACTCCCATGGGCAGAGCCTGGTCTCCAGACGCCAAGTCGGCCTCAGGCTCCTCGCTAACAGGGAACGAGATGTCACTCATAGGCTCCTCCTTGATCCTGGGAGGTTTGGAGTCCTCCTGAGCTTTCTCTGGGTTTACTAGACGCTCATACTCATCAGACAAATCTTTACTCAACTGAAGGGGAAAGTAGTGAAAGGTGAAAGAGATGCAATGTATCAGTACAAAGTAGATCTGAAGATAGGAAATAAACATAAAATAGGGAAAGCTCTGTACTGTGATGCTTGTGTCTTAACCATCATAAAATGGTTATATAAAGGAGTAAAGGCATTTAAGCTAATAACAGCCACTGTATGTCCAAACATAACAACCCAATATACATATTTGTCAGAGTAGAAAAATCTCACACCAGTTTCTCACCTGTAGCATGTAGCTGTGATAGTCCTTTATCCGCACTTGCCAGAAACGCTGCAGTGCGAGCACACTGCCAATTCCCACTTCATGAAAGACTTGCTCCATCACATCAGGGAAAGCAGTGGCGCCCAGTCGAGCCTCTCTGTCCACTGCTACTCGCAGCAGTTGAGTGAGCTTGAGGTAGTGTTCATGAACCAGGTCAGTGAGTGTCTCCAGCACACTCTCCTGTGCCGACTCAAAGCCTGCGTGGGCCAGGACTGTGGCCACGGACTGATACAGGAGCTGTCTGCAGGACGGCCAGCTCAGCTCTAAGACAGGCTCACCTTTGCCCCTGAAAAATTATTTATGGAGGGTGAAATATGTGTTAATTTAATTAAATCACATATGTTATGAGACTTCCAATACAGCAAATCATGTGTTTTATATTTGTTGCGGTGAACCTGGACATCAGTGCTCCGATTTACTCACTTGTAGAAGTCGCTTTCAGGGTCACTGTGCCGGAGGTTGAAGGGCTGTTGGGGAGCTTTACTGTCCACAGGCAGCAGGTCATCTGGCATAGCAGGAGGAGTGGGTGCTCGCAGAGGTAGGTTGGTGTCTGTCTCCTCTAACCTTCCTTCAGAGGAGGCAGAAGTTTGACCCTGAGCCTGAGTTTGAGCTAAAGCTAAAAGTCCCCGTAGGCGTCGCGTGTGTTGACAGAGCTGCACTGTGTGGATGGTGAGGCTGCAGGGCTCAGAGGGGATGTCTAGCATGGTGGTGGGACGCGGCCGCTGAGCGGACGGCTGGTGTAGAGGAGGGTCTTGCATCTCCACAGAGCGAAACTCGCGTTGGAGCAGGTCAAAGGAGCTGCGGCTCGGTGGAGCCCCCGCAGGACCCGGAATCTCACCCCAGTAACGCATCATGATGAACACAGGGACAACTGTAAGGTTTAAGAAAGGATGCGAGTAGTTAAGACGTTTGGTGCTGTACCAACCATCGCTGATCAACCATCAAAAGATTACGCAATCACACAATTATTTATATCCATAGCGTGCACCGTCATGTTACCTTTGCAGCTCTTATTCTCGATACTAAAGCATTTACACCACTAATTGGAAGTAAAAAATATCGATGTGCAAGGTTTTAAGTTAATAAGTAGCTTGCAGTTTGAGGAAGATGGCTATGTGTTGTAATATGATGTAAATATTTTTTTTGTTTTGGGAGATAAAAAGCAAGTTTGAGCGCATAAAAATTTCCTGTTCCTGCAATGCAGAGGTCCGGTAAGCACAAGCGGTATGTTGTGTTCCTACACAATGAAAATAATACTTATATACCTATCAATTTACATATTAACATTTGTGCGCGATTAAAGTAATTATGTAGTATTAAGTAACTTTATTTGCAGAGTTGTATAACTCAATATTCTATCTTGAAAACATTTAAATAATAGAACAACACGGTCCAATTTGACTGACGTACCAAATAAACATGGCCGCTTCCCCATCGTCTGAGCAGCGTGTGGAAAACACAAGTGAAGAAATAAACCCTAAAATGGACACATCTGAGCCCACGGATACAGAACAGGATGAAAAACCCGAAACCGAAAATGCGTCTAAAGTCGAGGTAGAGTCGGATGAACCATTTAAAAAGCCGGCTCTTTTTGCAGCACCTTCTCTGTCTACCAAGCGCGCTGCTGTCACTCCTCCAAACAAGACGCCAGCATCTGAGCCAGGCTTTGTCAAGGAGGGCAAAAAAGATGGAACTGCAGATGCTCAAACTATACCCAGTACGGAGACACAAAAAGAAAGGACAAAGGACACGAATGATCCAAATAAGACGGAATCTATCAAAACAAAACACGAAGTTAAATCTAAAGTGCTTCCTAAAGGTCCCCCACCTGGTAAATTCCCCCCTCTCCCTTACACAGAACCGAGTTGGGGTTGTAACGCTCCAGATATCCCATACTCTATAGAAATCCTTAAAAACGGTGCGATTTTAAACACGATACCGCTTAAAGACAAGAGTTTCTTCGTTGTCGGACGTTTACCAATATGTGATGTGTCTTTGGAGCATCCGTCCATTTCCCGATACCACGCCATCATCCAGTACCGAGGAGAGTCCGGTGAAACGGGCTCAGTGGGCGAGGAGAGGGGCTTCTACGTTCAAGACCTGGGCAGCACACACGGAACCGTTGTGAACAAGAACAAGATCCCACCAAAGACCTACATTAGGCTAAAAGTGGGACATGTGTTGAAGTTTGGTGGGAGTACAAGGCTTTTTATTTTACAGGTAAGATACAGAAGTAGTATTATATGTTATAATGTTCACTGGGATGCAAGGACTATATTTGTTTGATTTGTATTTTGTTTGTTTTTTTCTTACTTTAGGACCTCAGTGAAATGGAGATTATCTCCTAACTAAACGAACCTTTTTTTTCATTCTTTGGTGCCCCCAAGCACAAAACACACTGTTGATACTACTGAACCACTACTCTATAGTCTAGAGAGTACTAGCTATGGTCTATAGTTTACTTGGATCCTCTTAGAGTTTCTTACACATTTATAATGAGCTAAGCACATTAAATACTACTTTGGTTTACTGTACCGGCACCATATTGTTGGCCAACTGAATCAATGTATTCATTCAGTGTATTCATTGTCATCTCCCATCCTACTGATCTACACTATTTGCAGGGTCCAGAGTCTGATGAGGAGGAGGAGTCTGAATTTACTGTAACAGAGCTGAAGGAACGCGCCCGAAAGCAGAGAGAAGAACTGGAGAAAAGGATGATGGGTGCAGGTTCTGATGATGATGAGGAGGAGGAGAAAGAAGAGAATGGGGAAGACAAGAAGAACCAGAGCAAAAAGTCAAATGAGGATTCAGGCTGCTCATGGGGAATGGGTGAGTCGTAATGCCATTAAAATGTACTTCATCATGACTATTGAAATATTTATCTGTATTTTTTCTTCGGTATCTATGGATTTCTCTTTCAGCTGATGATGCAGTCGCTGAGGATGAAAACGAGGAGAACCCCTTCTCAACAGAATTTCAAGAAGACCAGGAAGCAGCCTATCTCAAAGATCCAAAGAAAACACTCCAGGGATTTTACGACAGAGAAGGTTTGACACTCATAACTGTATTATCTTTGTCTAATAATTACTTTTAATGTACTATCTAATTATTTCAATTTTGTCACAGGAGAGGAGCTAGAGTTTGAGTATGAAGAGAAAGGTTCAGGAACATGGCTTTGCAGAATCAAGTAAGATACAAGAACATTTAAAACCCATGTATTTGTTGAGCACAGTGTTAACATAACACTGTTAAGTGACACTAATATTTCTTTTTGTCAGATTACCGGTGGATGATGCCAAGGGAAGGCAGCTAGTGGCTGAGGTGACCAACACAGGGAAGAAGAAGGAGGTGACAGTTCAGTGTTGCCTGGAGGCATGTCGAATGCTGGAGGCGCGAGGCCTGCTGCGCCAGGAGGCAGGTGGGACATCAAGGCCAAGAAACATGGCTAAACTATTTCCTTAAGATCACAGGTTACAATGGGACCCCTTTTTGTCATGTCTAGTGTCTCGGAAGCGCAAGAAGAAGAATTGGGAGGATGAGGACTACTATGACAGTGATGATGATACTTTCCTTGACAGAACCGGCACAGTGGAACGAAAGAGACAGGAGAGGATGAAAAAAGCAGGGAAGATAGAAGACCGGGCCGAGACCTTTGAATCTCTGGTGGGTGAAACTTTAGTTGCGATGAACCTATGTTTGGATGCTTAATCATTTGTAATGACATGTAACGTAAAATGTAAGATGACACAGATTATAAGGAATTGAATTACATCAGCACAATATGTAATAGTATGTGTATATGTTTATGTCTTGGGCTCATGCAGGTGGCTAAACTAGCAGAGGTGGAAAAGGAGTTAGAAGTCACTCAGAAAAAGCTTGATTCTGGAAGGAAAGGTTAGTCTTCAACAGATTTTTTTTTGTTTACTGTATATTTCATCTATATCCAGTATCTTCTCTATCTAACTATTTATCTATCTAACCACAACTGTCAGACTCTTCTGGGTCTTCTACTGAGGATCCTCTGGATGCTTTCATGACGGCTGTACGGAGCGAGGCAGCAATGGATGGTGTTGAGCGCAGGAAACTCCATGTTCATGTTGCTGATCTGAGGAAAGAAGCTCAGAGACTTAAAAAACTGGTTGAACTTACACGTCCTGTACAGTTACCGTCACTCTTGCCAAGGTATACAAATTAAAATACAAATGTTTTTCCATTTTATTTTATTCAATAATGTTATGTTTTTGTTTATTTTACATGGCAGCAGTAGCTCCGAGCCAGAAAAGTCTAAAAAAACCCTTCCACTTTTTGGGGCGATGAAGGGTGGCAGTAAATTCAAGCTCAAGACTGGTACAATTGGGGTAAGAACAATTGTTCAAGCTAACATCTCAATACTGTTCTGTGTTTATTTACTCTGTTTGTTTTTGCATGTCTTCAGAAATTACCCCCAAAGCGTCCTAATCTACCCGCAGCGCTCTTCAATATGAAAGAGCTGCCTCCAGATGGAGAGGAAGAGGAGGAGGAGGAAGATGAGGAAAACAAGCACAAAATGGAGGACATTGATGACGATGTCTGTGTAAATATTGCTGAACCTAAAACAGAGGAGGAGACCAGAAGATCAGTGGCAGAGGAAATGGTGCAAGAAGAAAAAGAGGAAGGGAGACCAAAGACTAGACTAAAAGGTGACAGAAATGGAAGACAATAATACGGTGTAAAATGTATTCTCAATAGCTCCACTAGAGGGCGGCAGATGCGCACATCAACGTCTTTCTATGGCAGATACAAGAGACTCGTTCTTATCTAGAGCCTGTATTTATATTTCTTCAGAGAACAGTCCAAAAGCAAAGAAAGGAGCCGGTCTGACAGAAGCAGTGAAGAAGGTCAATAAAAGTCCCATCAACAAGGAAACATCCTCAGACCCAATATGCTCAGGTTTTTAAGCCTAGAATGTGTTACTAGAAAAATATAACCTGGACCATTATACACATTAATCTTTCTGTTAAATCACAATGCTGATCAGGTATGTCTTTCATAGGGTCCAAGCCTGATGACAGTAGTGAAACAGCAGCTGAGTCCATTCCCAAAAAGAAGAAGAAAGTCATTGGCCCAAGCAGGGTGAGAGCCTGCATGTTCAATCAGTATATACCATAAGTTATTTTATTGTATCTATTCATTTTTTCTGTTTACTTTTAGCCTCCTGTACCACTCACTGGGGGAAAATATCCAGATGATGACCCTGATTATTGTGTGTGGGTGCCTCCTGTAGGTAAGGCATATTTGGGAATTCTCATTATAGATCGAGACATTTGCTTTAATTAATGTGACGCAAACTATGTTTTCTGATTCATTTGTACAGCAGATAATAAAAACAAACAGCTAGAATGAAATGGTTGCTCTAATCATGAGATTGCATGGTTTCTTATGAGCTGAAAAAATTGAAATGCTCTCACAATTTGACCATATACTTGATCATACTACTATCACCTTTTTGTCCACTGGTCCTTTGTATAGATTTTGTCAATAAATTCTGTTCTTTTATTTCCTGTAGGTCAGACTGGAGATGGTCGCACACACCTAAATGACAAATATGGCTACTGAAGGACAATTCCTACTCAAGTTAGGAAACTTGTTTATACTGGTGAATACCAACAATACAAAGTGGTCTGCTTAGCTCTAGATAGCCTACTATTCTGAGAAATGGAGAGGCAGACCAATAAAACTGTCCCAGACCCACTTGTTGAGACAATAATGTACCCTTTTCAGCTTTTGAGACTATTTACAGAGTGATAAACAAAACCACACTATGTCTATTCACTTAAATTGAGAATGCTGGAGAAGTGCCCTCCATCTGAGCAGACACCGGGCAGTTGGCCTGCTGGCACTTTTGTACTCAGAGATGGGGTCACACTTAAAATTTTGTCATTTAATTTGAATGAGCTGCTTCAATATATCTACTGAGTGGAAAATGGTAAGGGACAGAACAGGGACGTTTAACTGATCTCAATTCAGCTTTCTCTTGCTGTTAAATTCACCCGACACCCAATCCGTCTACCCCACTCCTGTTTGGCACTAGTCAATTGCTGGCATAACCTTTTTTTTCCAAAAGAGAATGCGTAGCAGGGAGAGAGAAAGAGAGGAAGGCATTGAAGCAGCTTTTCTGACCATCTGGACACTTGGATGGCTAACTGGATGAAATGCAAGCTGATAATGACTCAAGCTAAGTGAAGTGTGTGTGTGTCTGTATATACACTGACACACATGCAAAGTTCTTATTTTAACAGGATTTCCCAATAAGCCCATCAGCACTTGAACTGTTTGCATAAAGTAAGATTCATTTATGTGTAATTCCTACTAATTGCTCTGGTATTCTTGCTTTGTGTTCTCTGTAATGTTTTCAGATGATTGTATTTTGTTATATAAAAATGTAATTAAACTCAATAATTATTACTGAACCCATTGTTCCAGTTTTGTGGACTTTCAAGCAGCTGGCTCTGACTAGGATGCCTTGTTCACACCCAAACCAGTTTTGACGTCAGAAGCGCTTTCTCTCTCTTCTCTCACACAAAGAGCTCTTCTCAGGGAATGGTCTGGTGTAAAGAGGCTTGTGGTCTTGGCTGTGGTGCTTTGCTCTGAACTTGTGTGTGTGACCTACTAATGAGGGGTAGAAGCACACATCTAACCATTTGTGGAGTATTAAATGATCCTTTTTAACTTTCTATTTTAAATCAAACTCAAACAACACGATGTGGTTAGCAATAAATATTTCGGTTTCAGAAGTGAAGGATACAAAAGAAATGTATCAGTGCTTCAGAGTAATTGTATTTGCATCTATGGCTTATATCAAAATTGCATTGAGACTGTTTAAAGTTCATATAACCTTTCTGGGAGAGGGTAAGATACTGGATTGGCTTTATGGATATGTTATTGCTTGGCCAGGAATATTTCACAGTATTTCACTTTTCTATCTCCATGCCACCAGGTAAAATAGCAGGTCAGATCAGGATTCACTCAAGCCTATTTACAGCCATAATCTATGTTTTATTAAGTATTTATAAAACTAAAATAGCACCTGTAATATAAGTTTATACTGTGGAATGTTTCAGGATTTTTCTTCAACTAACTGGTTAATAACACACAGCAAGTGGTTGCCCAAACAAGAGGCCACAGGGCGTTTATTGGTTCAATTTGTGCAACATGGACATCAGTCACTATGTTACCTTCTCTTCAGCAGTGTCCAGAGTGTTGTTTCATCCATCAAATCCATTACAATCTGTGCTGAACTGAGAACTAGCATTTCATACAACCGTAATATCACCCTGAGGCATTAAGGGACTTGTAAAGACACTAACATGTCTATACACATTTGATCCTCTTCTACCTCCAAGTAATGAATTACAGTAGTATTTAAAATCATGGCACACTATAAAGTAGGCTATGCAGAACACAGATTACACTTTGCCAAATGTGCAGTAACTACTGTCATCAGATATTGACACCTCTCCTTTCTGCAATCACTGGAATCCATGCAAGGAAAGAAGATACATGTACTCAACTTTGACTACAAGTGACAGTCATTAAAACACACAGTACATCATCAAAAATCGACTATTCAACTACAGTCATAACAGTTGGTTATATCTCATGACCTGTATATGCATAGCCAAAGAGTCAAAAACTGCCTTTTAGTTCAACAATAAGATGACTCACTGTGTCGATTACGTAGTATTACCAGGAATCTTATAATCCTAAGAATGACTCCTTGGTACCAATGATTGTCTTACATGCATTATTTAACTTGAAAATCATCATCCAAGTTTCTTTTGAATTATTCGCCCCATCCGTGAGGAGTCCAAAGTTGGTTTCATCACCAGAAAAACAGGAACATTTTAGGATTTTGAGACATGCAATACCTGAAATACCCTTGGACTTTAGTGTGTAGTTTAGCCTGTTTCAGCATTAGGAGCAGGATTACCTGAGTGTGCAAGAGTTAGACCAGCGGACATGTGTCTTAAGTGTGCTTCTAAAGCTGTCAGTCTTTAACAGTCACTTGTTGGTCTTGGCGGCAGAAGCCACATGAAAGCGGCTGTCTGTCTGGGAATGCAGAACAGGGCGCTGGGAGCTGGGTCACTGTGGAGGGCTGAGTGGATTTCCTTATGAGCAGGGAGGGTCCTCACTGGAGTTGAGGGGGCTGCAGGGGGGCACTGTGCTGAGGGATCGAAATGCAAAGATGGATGGGTCATAGGTATATCTGGGAGGTGGACGGCTGCTGCTGGTCAGGTTCTGAAGGAGAAAGAAAAGAGGGGATATTTTCATGTTAGTTGTACACAACAGGGATAAACTGTCTATTCATCAACTAAGATTAACTATTTACTTTATACAGTCATTAGTTCTGTAGATTATAATTGACTTTGTAGCACTCAGTCATAGTCAAAGGCTACTATAGCCAGGAACAACATGATTATACATTATAGGAGTGACCATTTTAATGTTTTCAGGGGGAGTTAATAGGAGTGTGAGTCATTTAATACAGATTTACTCAAAATAACTGATGGCTGCTAACCACAGTGACAGCATTTTACGTAGCCTAATAGAAAAGGAATTTACCACTGAACTTTGATTTTAAACTGTCATATCTCAATATCTTTATTATTGCAATATATGGTTTGGTTCCCTTTTTTATTTTGAGTATTTCTGCACCTTGACACAAACTTCCTCTAAAATCTGACTTTAAACTTGTTGAACCTTTTGCACAGTACCGCCACTGGACATGGATAAGCTGTGGCTCTAGGTCAACTACTTAGTCATGTTATTATTTGTCTCATATTATTTTAACCAACGCACGAGGAATGGAAGAAACGAGTGTGGGAAAATGCCTGGCCCTCATTAAAACAAGTCAAAACACTTCTAGTTTTTCATTCACGTTTACACTTCTCCCCACACAAGGTCGACCCCTGGTGAGCTGCAGCAGGCCTCTTACGGCTCTACAAGCTTCACATCTAAAATTAGCCCTGGTCATTTTCCTCCCGACAGGAAACTACAGGAAATTACTTTGTTGGATTTGGCAGTGAGGCAGCAGTTTCTCCAGCGCCTGTGGAGGGGGAGTGAAGTCTGCAGAGAGGGATAGATTGGGGCTTTGGTGCTCCAGTGTGTTCCCAATGTTTTTTAGATTGTAGCTGTGAATTTCCATTGCTCTATTCACATTCATGCAAGAATGCAAAACGTGAATGACTGGAAAAGAAAAAGGGGTTCACAGAATATCTATACATCAGTATTTGTTTCATTAACTTTTGCTGAAGCAACTCTGCATTCTTTGGTGCAGTGTTTCAGAGGCGTTGAAAACTTGCTAACCCATGCTTCCAGACAGGGTATGTAATGTATGATTCCATCTACTAGTCACATTCCTATTTTCTTTATGGCACCAATAAACTACTTAACGATGGGAAATTGTTACTTTATAGGTATGTTAGTATTTTTGGGTCATTACATATGCAGTTGTAGAAGAGTACAAGACTGATTTCAAACAAAAGCTCCTTTAATTGTTCCTATAAGCTTACAGGGAGTATACATGCATATAACCGTAACCGTGCATTGACATCATGACGTTTTATGAACGTGAGGTGTTGCTATGCTACATCTTTAGGGATCCAACTGTAACTGCTGAGGAGCAGTAACACAACAACAATTCCCACTACTACACAGACAGCCATTGATAACAAAAACAGACAAAAACCAATACATGGAAAATCCCATTATACCGGCCAGGAACATGTTACAGTAAGTGTGATTTATGTTGCTGTTAACTGTCCTCCACATGGGATATGGGGGTCGGGCAAACAGGGGGAGGGAAAAGACATAGATCAGGATGGTTTCAAGATCCCCACAGACCTGTCCTGTTGTCACATCTGCAGAGAACAGACATCCACTGCCCAAAAGGGTCAGACAAAGTACAGATCCCAAAAGAAGAAGTCCTATAAGACACTCTAAAGACAAGCCTGGGAGCAGATCTACAGCTGGGGCCCTTCTGCTTTGATGGGATTGAAAAGATTTAAAGAACAAATTGGAAGTACAGTTGAGGTTAATTCATGGGGTATTTTGGATGGTACCAATTTCAGAGATTTCAGAGCAGAAGTGATTTACTTAGAGTTAGAGTCTGGCCAAGAGTTTTATATTGACAGTGAACTTGATAGAAGCAGTGATAACTACTATACATGGGTTAATTATCCTGACAAAACATGCAATCAACCTTACAATTCACTTTTTTTTTTATTTAAGATGAATTTAGGTGACATTTTGTTATGGCAACTGTGCACATGACAGTAGTATATAACATTATTTTGCTTTATATTAGTGGTGGAAGTATATACACATTAGACAGAGGCCAGTCAGTCCCAAGCTTAAATATTACATACCATGCAAACCTAGGACTACTAGTAAAGCCACAAAATTACTATCCCATATTGCAGCGTGTAAAAGTCACACAATAAAACTTTCATATCCTTTTATTGTTTTCTACTTAGTCATCCTTTTATGAGTGGCTGATATGATAATTATATGGAGTACATCAAGAAAAGGGCAGGCTAGTTTCAAGGTAGATACACAAACAGACAGTCTCTCAAATATATACTCATTCTCTAGGTGCAGTTTGGATTCATGTATTCACCTTACACATGCATGTCTTTCTTTGGACAGCGGTTGGTGTACCCACAGAGAACCTACTATGAAGAAAGGAGGACATGGACATGCAGTCGCCACCCAAAGAGAAGTTACATATTACATTATTCCAGTAACAATCTAAGCAAACTGGGAAGTGATATCATAGCAAAGTTATGTTTTTGTATGTCTTCCCCTGTGACCTTAATCTCAAATCAAAATAAGGCATACACGCTATTCCTTCATTTGGTTTTCCTTCCACTCCCTTAAAATCTGCACGATTTCCCCCTGCTCAATCAATCTTTGCCCCGCTCTCCACCCATTGTGCACGGTGACTGAAACCAGACGCCATCACTCCTGCCCTGGGAAGCTCTCATCGGCCCATTCGCCTATTCACCCGCAGCCCCTGGAGGAGAAACCAGGGCTATGTTTTCCTACTGACCCCCTCCTTTAACTAAAGCCACCGACCTCCTTAACCCTGTAACAACTCCCATCTTTGAATGCTTGAATCCAGCCTCAAAGCAAAGACTACAGGGTCAGGATCCAGTGTCTCTTTTGGATACGAGCCAGGAAACTGAGGGTTGACAGATAAAGGGGGTAAAGGATGGGCCGTGTAGGGGGATAGAGAGCAGAGGCCCATGGTAAAGTTAGAGAGAACAGTAGTTGTAAGGCGGGGAGCATTAATACAAATTGTGTGTGTGAAGAAAATCAACAAACTGGAATGCACCCAAATCCCAAAGACGTCACTAGCGAGGACACTAGCAGCTACAACACCAGCGAGAACACGAGAATATGAGGCGATATCTCTATGTATCAGGCCAGCTCAACAGACAGCCGGCCGCTCTATTAATGGAAAATGACTTCATCCTTGGAAATACACCACAAGGGAAGCAACCGCACTCCTCCTCCTCTTCATCTCTCCATCATCACTAGTTCTGGCTTTAATGTTGTTCAGTGCACTCTGTTAAGGCTATGGATGAAGCAGCCTGGAGCATTACAGTCAGTGGATGTGTGTACATAAACAAGTGCATGATAAGGTTCCACTGACACTAGCCCACACAACGTGATAATAACGTCACTTTTCTCACCACACTGCGCGTCCGTCTGGAGTGCTCCGCTCTGTGCCAAAATGCCCGGGCTTGTTCCACCACTCTCTCCAATCCTCCCAAACCCCACTAACAAAACACAATCAAACTATACAATCTAATGAAAATATCCTTATTTACAGTGCAATTAAAGGTGCACTATGTACAGTTTGGATGAAGAATCCACCACCTGCTTGTCCCCATGGAAATGTTATTGCTTTTCTGTGAATGTTTCACAATATGGCATTAGACATTTGTATATTCATGGATATTACATTACTTTAGTTTAATGAAAATAAAGAAATACAATGGATCCAGTACCATACGCTTACTACTTGCTATCAATAAAACTATTTAGTCAATTTAAAAATTCAGTTTTGGATACAGTGGTTTCTACCAACTGTTCAAAACAAACAGATTTAAAACTGCTGACAGGGAGAGCTAGAGATAGGAGAGTGAATGATTGTAAGCCCCAGAACTAACTATAAAAAGCCATATCCCACTTGACCTAAGTCCCGTATCTTCTGGCAAGTCTCCAGGCTAACACAAAAAAGAAAAAGAAATGAATGACCATTGTAAATAAATGAATAAACAGATGTAGTTCTTCAGGTTAATCACTCAATATTGTTTATACTGTTCCTGTGCGGACTATTATCCGTTCACAAGCCAAGTTACAGGTTGTTGTTTTATACCTTTAAGACATATCTGAGGGTAGAAGAGCCAAATATCCACTTTGATCTTTTGTGAACAAGCTCCAATGCCACGTACTGTCCCTGCATGGGCTTGGATGGACATTAAAGAGCAGGTGAGAGGACAGGTTGAGCTGTGCATGGGGCTGAGCAACCTTGCAACCTTATCACTGCTGTCAATGGAAACCCTGGACCGCAGTGCCTATTATAGTTGTGCATAAAGGGAATGGCTGTGTGTGCATTAAATTAACACTGCTCAAATCAAAGGTATAGGCTTACCATCAGGACAGTCAGTGCATGTGGGGTTTCAATGAGATACTCACCCGAATCTTTATTGTCCGTGTTTTTCCTCCACAATTCTTCTTAAGGAGCATTTTCTGTGGGAAGCATAATAGAACAATATTATAATTAAGTAATGTGCATGTGTTCTGCACCTCCTACATAAAGGTGAATATTGACTCTACCTGAGGCTGTTATCTTAAACAGTCACTCTAACACTTTCGGCCCATTCACACCAATTTAGGATGCAGGAAGTGAGCCAAATCCAGCCTTCTTATGAACCTAAACGACCAGTCAATAAAAGTTATGCAATATCCTGTCTCCCACTCCCCACCATGTTGACGCAGTTCAACTATTCTCAAAAAGCAGTGGGGGTGGAGGGACCACACAATCATCGAATTGTCTTGGCTTGGGTGGCTGGCTTCTAAGGGGGAAGGGAGCACAGAAAAGAATGGAAACTCTACTCTCCCACTGTTATGATGTGGCAGTGAGCTGGTGTGCACTTGCTTTTTTGCCCACCTCCTGCCAAGGCCTATATCTGTTTTATCTTTACAATCCAGTGGGCTGAAGCCCAGCAGCCAGCAAACGAGAATGAAACCAACTTTAGAGTCATTATCATCTTTCTAAAGCCATTTTGGCATATTGATTTTTTTTTTCTTTGTTTCAATATAATTTTTACACTTCATTGAGCTCCATAAGTCTTGGCTGTAGCACAAATGCTGAGAACTTTTCTGGCCTCAACAATGTGAGACTGATGCACAGCTCAAAGTAGCTATTTGCTGAATGTCGCTCCCCTCTCCCCTTTCATGATTACATGATTATGATTACTGTTTCCTTACCATTGCTGGTGTTCTTGTTGGTATGTTTTTCTTTCTTTTGTAATTTAAATATGCCTAATGTTACTTATAGTAATACTGTAAATCTAAAAGTGTCAGTGACCTTTTGCTGCAGTTATTGTCATGAATTTAATGAATTTATATATTTAGTTTTTTTGTTCAACTGAAAAGGAAGCTCAAACAAAGCAATTATTTCATGTTCTAATGGAAGACGGGGTGAGATTTAATACATTTTCTTCTTCCCTCTCCTTTTTGAGCTTAAATAAGAAAAAAAAAAAGTGAAATATATATTGAGTGTATTGGATACATGTGTTCATTAATCTGGTTGAAATAAATAAACAACTAAATAAATGTAAAAAAAAAAAAAAAATGAAATTACATCTGTCCTGTCCAATAAAGGCTATGGGCAAAAAAAAAAAAGAAAAAGCTGTTTAGATTATATCAGTTCATATGATGGACGACTACTTGGCTGCTGATTCTAGATAGGCTGCTGAACACACAGCACAGATATGCTATCAGCCTCTGCGGGGTAACACACAGGCACAAGTGTCACATTTATGTGAAGCAAGGCAAGTTGTGACTTGTCTGCTTATGGACTGTTTTACAAGGGATTGGGCTCTTTATGTCCATATAATACAAGGAGAGTTGAAAATACAGGTTGAGGACAAAATAAATATTTTATTATTGCTTATAATAAGGCCAGTGGTTATACAATGAGATAAATAAAGTACACCCTTATGTAGGGATTTTACATATTTCCAAATGCTTGGCTGAGGCTAAGCAGACATCTGCCATACAAACTGTTACCCTTCAATTATTATCAGGTGGTTAGCAAACAATGACAATGTCACATCTGAGCGATTGGACATGGATTAGCATGCATGAGGGATTATCGAAGACTAAGAGAAAACAACCCACTGACCCTTTAACCCAGCCTTTAAGGAAATTATGAGATAAATAAACGTATGCCCCCGGCTGCAGCTCATGCTGAGCTCTGTGGAACGGATTTAAAAGGGAAGCTGGAAGTGCTCCGTTAAAGGGTTAATAGAAGACTGGGGCAGTCTGCTGCTACCTCTGTAGGCCCCCTATTGTATTCTGGTGCACCTCCCATTCCACTTGACTGAGTTCCTCGCAGACTGATACAGCAACAAATGAGCAGACACGAGGATGAGCCCACGCACACACACACAGGCCCCGGATGATAGACGCGGACCCGAGACCTCTGCAGCTCTTCCTCTTTTTTCACCCTCTCAATGCTGTCTCCTGTCATCTGCCATCTCCCTATAAAACCCTATGAACATATGGACCCCCAAACCCTCTGCACACAGCCTTGCCCAATACGCTCTGGGCCAATAATCTTTGGCTTAGATGATCAGTATTGGGGCTTGTTATGATTGGCTGTCATTTTGATTGTGTATTTAATCCTCTCCTTGAGCCTCCACCCCTCTTACGCTGTCCCACACTCACTGGTCTTTGTGAGAAAGCAGGGTGGACATCTGCCGTGCTCCTTCATCCCTGTCCAGCAGACCACCGTGCAGCCGAGCGGGCTGAGCAGAGGGATGACTTTGTTTGCCTGTGAGAGCGTGCACATTTGGGGAGCCATGTGCGTGTGCGGAGGCTAGTCGGGTAGACTGCTGGGACATCATTGTATTTTTGGAACAGATCCTCAGACCAACATAACTGTTTGCCTTGTTCAGCGGGCAGCATAAGGTTCATCTGCTGTTTGGTACTTTAATGTTTTCACTACAAACACTGGCAGAGTGTAATATATGAGCTAATAAATGTCCCTGGCCTGTAGAAATACCTACAGCAGATTATTGGTTTAGCAAAAGCACGCTCAAAAACTGCTCTGAATACTTGCACAAAAGTATGTGTAAAGTGGCTTCAAGATTTATGTACTATAACAACTAGTGACAGTGTTTTCAAACTTTGAGAATCCACAAATTACATTTGTGATTAATATTTCTTACATTTTTTCACAATTTATGTTACCTTTAAAACAGTGTGGTATAATATGTTTCTGGGTCAGATTATCTGGATATATCTTGACCAGTACTATTCCAGTTTTCTTCGTTAAGTGGGGCTTGTTTGCATTTGAGACTCACCTGTTGCATCTTCTCCAGGTCTAGACTGGGCCTCCCCAGCTCCCCTCCATAACTGTGTCGGTACTTCCTGTATGGTGCGGCCTGGTCGAAGTGTGTGAGGATGATGGGGCGTGTGACGGGCTGTACCACCTGCAGTTGGAACCTCATGGAGGGGGGTTTGAGAGTCCGCGGGGGGCTGGAGCTGAACAGAACGGGGCTGGGCGATGTGGCCAGGCAGGCACCGGGCTCCAGGGCTCTGTTACCAGCTGGAGACCCACATCCACACAGGTCCCGCACTTCCTCATCACTAGATGCGCTGCTATGGTGATCGCCATGACGTCCGTGAAAAGCCGACACCCACTTCCTGTTGTCGCCACAGCTGATCCTCTCCAGCTCTTCTTCTGAGGAATGCCGGTCCAGATTGGCATCTAGAAGGAGGCGAAGGCGCCGTAGCCGAGCTGGAGACAGAGGACCCTGGTTGTGCTGCTGACTGGTGGCCAATGGAGTGAGGGCGCAGTTTCTCCGCCTCTCTGGGAGTCATAGGAAAACATAAGCTGTTTTTGTTTTGTTTTTTTAATAGAAAAAGTTACAGTTACAAAAAGTAACTCCACATACGTACAAAAGATCTCTACATTTTGACATAAAATGTTATTGTTATTATGTTTTAAAACAGCAGAACACAAGATGTTGTCATTTGTACTTTAAAATTTGCTTTCATGTATTAAATGTCTCCAGTTGTCAGCTGTTTCCCCTTTCAGCTACATTTTTTGAGAATTGAAACCACAGCATTGGCACTAGTCATCATTACATTAGTTTCTCACAAATAGAAAACTTATGGACATCCTCCTGTAGTTCTAAAAAGTTAAGAAACCACAGAAAACAATCTTCTGCTGTTTATTTAGTTTACTCTTATGAATATCTATTATTTAGGTCTATTTATTTAGATTATTCTTAACCATGTACATATACACTGACTGATTAGTTCATCATACCTCTGTCAATTTGTGCAAGTTCCTGGTTCTCACCCTCAGAGTCGTCACTTTCTCCGCCCTCGCCACTGCCATGGTAAGAAATCTGTAGGAGACACATTATACTGGAGGTCAGATATGCCATATGGTCCACCAGCCGGGCAGCCCTTACAGTACAGGCAGTAAGGGAACACTGCACCTCCACAAACTACTGACAGAGTTCACAGATAGAAAATAAGACTCAGCTATTGAATAAATGTTTTTCATTAAAATCCTGGCTGAGGCTACACAACAATGAGAGGTTTTTTAATATGTCAGTTTATTTATCTGAACTCGAAAAAAGTGGAAGCTAGCAATTTGTTTAAGCCAGGCAACTGTTCACAGTAAACACGTTAATAAGAAAGTACAAGTATTTGACAGATCTATATTTCATTTGAAGTAAATTTGTTCAAAAGAACTTAGACAATATTTGCAAGTCACGGTAACAACTTCAGTAGTGTTCAAAGCAAGTTTTTCTTTTTCTATGAACAAAAAAGCAGATGTTGTTTTTTATTCTAATGTTCACCACTTGTGCACCAAACCAATGTGACAAAGTACTGACATACTCACATTCATTGTATTGACAACTTTCAGTTCCCACAATCTCGCCCCTCTCTCTCATTAAAATCAATTCCTCGTCTGCAGCCGGCGTAACAATGCAGATACCCTGCAGACTGCCACGCTAAGAGTTAAGTAATGCCCCTCGTGTGGGTAATTACCACTGTGAGGCCTCGCTGAGCAGCTGCCATCTGTGCATGTGCTGCTGTACGCTTCACACACTGTCCTCCCTCATATACACACAAGCGCACACACCTCCTTCCTTTTGGGGGGTGGGAGGGGGGTACTCATCCAAAAGACAAGAAAAAGCAAGAAGGGAGCCAGTGGCCTCTAAGCTCTCAGAGCTTTTCAATACATTTTAAGTATGAATGTTCTTAGGGGTATAGTGCAGATGCCTCTTTAAACATGTATGGTTACCTTATTTACAATAAGGTAAATGTTATTGAAAGAACATTAAATAAAGTGTTTCTAAACATTCAAACATCATACTTTTGTCTTACTGCACTCACAGGACAAACTAAAAGTTAAAACTTACATTTGTTAAAACATTTACATAACACGCAAAGCCCTTTATTATGTCAGTCTGTGCAATGTGTAATGTAAAAAACCCAATCAGACCCTCTAATCTAAGTGACCTAACTGCATAGTTTGCTGTCACTCACACAGCATCTGAAACATGTTTATGAGGCACAAACAAAAACATAAATTATAAAGCACTTCACTATGCATTTAGTGTTTTAGGATTATTATCATTGTCTTTGATTGATTGGAGCAACATAATGTACAGTATATAAATAGTGCAGCAAAGTTATTTTATTTGGCCTTATAATTTTGGATTTATTTGATTTTTTATTTGTTTTGTAGCACTATTTTTGAAGTAGAATTTCTCAAGAGATGTTACTCATCACTCACTTGTCTGAGCCAAATGTAAACACACTGGGAAAAAATCCTTCTACTCACGTCCGCACAATCTTGTGGTAATTTTATCTTGTGAGATCTTATGCCACGAGATCTTTCCTAGTCACACAGACTAGCAACCCAACCAGTGCAGGCAAACATAGAGATCGGTCTGTCTGCATAGACCCAAATATTGCCAAGTGTTCCTCCAATCACACAGGGTCTGACAGTAATGATTTCGCCTCTCCTTCCCCTCGGGCCGACTCAAAGGTCTGTGCTGATGAATTGGAGATCAAGACAAATGTAAAACATGTGTAGTTCTGCAGGAGGACACAGGCTGCTGAAGTCTTCAGTGAGTCTCAAACTACTAAGGGCATCCAGAGTCAGAACAAGACATGGTTTTATACTTTACCACAATGGCCAAATATTTTATACTTTTATGCAAGATTTATGTAAAAAAATAAAAATATGATAAAAAAATGTGATAAACCACTATATGCAAATGTTATGAAATACAAGCCACCCTGAAAATCCCCAGCTGACTTGATGGGAGTTTTACTACTTTGTATAAACGTTGCTATGGCTGTGACCTCATATCCTGTATCTTCTTTGGAATTGGATTGAGTGCAAACAGAGTACAATGATTTGCTAATAACCCCTAACCCTCAGTCGTATAAAAGTATATCATGTAATATAATGTAGAGTTACATAAATATCATTGATGTTTTAATGTAGGAGTCAGTAGTGCAGTTGAGATGGAGTAGATGTTTTCGAGGAAATGTAAACCTCAAGGAGAGACGATCCTCTGAGATGCCATTGTGATTTATGGCTCATACATTATATCAGAATGCAAGGAATCTCTCCTGCCAGTGGCATGTATACGCTGGTGCACTTGACACCACAGAACTTCGAGTGATACAGATAAGAACTTCACAACTGTGCTCCAGTATGTTACATTTGCAGCTTTCAGACTCCTACACAGAAGTGGGTAGAGTAGCCAAAAAATGTACTCAAATAAGAGTAATTTTACTTTAAAATAATACTACTCAAGGGAAAGTACAAAGAAGTCATCCACGAAATGACTTAAGTAAGAGTAATTTGGGGAAGCTGCTACTTCTAACAGTAACTGTCTGGCCACAACATCTGATTTATTTGGAAGGACAAAACCATAAACGATGTTATCTGGTATTTTCAAAGGATAGACCACAAACATAAGAAAAACTAAATCATGAAGAAGCGGTGCGAGAAACACAAAATGTTCAAATAATTTAATATGATCAATATAATAATAATTGTGACTATAGATAGCTCAACACACAGTGGGAAGAGTAACCAAAACCTTTACTCAAATAAGAGTAAAAGAGAGTAATTTAAACTAAACTTTAGTCAAGACGGAGTATAATGCAGTCTAAAAACTACTCAGAGAAGTACAATTTCTTACTAAAGTATTTACTACTAACTGAGTAGATGTAACTCTACTATTACTCAACTCTGCTCCAACAATACTCCAAATAATGGTTACAGTATGATTAGGTTAGGAAGGACAGAGAATGTTTTACATCTAAATATATGGTATTAGTTTAACCATGCTTCACTGAAGACAGTCTGAGGGGCCTTTACTTTGATGTCAGGAAGCATTAGAGGGCAGGAAAACATCTCCACTGTTTATGTCCTGGGTCTGTGCTTTAACTTTGAGCCAAGTTTTAATATTTAGTTGTATAACCAAACCTTTAGCTTGTTTAAAACCGATTAGACAACTGTAAAAACAAGTGGACTCAAAACAAAGAGTTTTGTCGAAACTAATGCCAACTAGAACGTCCAATCAGGATCAGCCACATTCACACCACTGACGTTATCATTCTTAAGAAAACACAGTCTACAGCAACAAGAACAAAATGATATTAATAACAGACTCCTTTTTGCAAAACAATTTGGATGTGAATAATTTTGCAATAAAAAAAGTTACAAAACAATCAACAATGATACAAATGTCCACTACGCGTCTTGTTATTCAGCCCACGGAGGAGGTTATAAAACACAAGCAGAAATTGTGTGATAAAGGTCACATGATGCGATGCCACATCATTAAAGTCGTAAAACTGTGTTGCAGCCTGACATGGACAAAGACCGGAGTGTTTGTGTGTCAAGATGAGCTGAATGAAATCCTTGTCAGTGCACTGTCTCTGAGCCGCTTGCTAAGCTGGATCAATGGCAATGTCACCGTGTACACTCTCCCACATTAGCCAGTTCAGCCACATAGGTATCTCCCTTCCACGCTGACATACAGACACAAAGTTGAACTAGATACTGCTTTTTCTGCAACTGTTAATATAATGATAATAATAATATAATTCTGAATAAACATCTCAGCTTTGGCTTGTTACCAAACTTGAGCAACACTGCTGGAAACCCCGTTGAGGTTTATTAATAGGCATAGTGGGAGCTGAGAATTGTAAATGATCAATAGATACATAAATGGTTCTGAAGTCTAAACTGTGAACAAAGTCAAAATCATATGCATGGCCACAATCCAACACAATTTTGGGCCTGTAAAATACTCGCAGAGAAATCCAGTATAGTATAGACCTGTCTCGATAACACATTTTGAAGCATGATATTTGCTACAGAAAATATTGCAATAAACAATAATACTGAAACTACTTTATGCCAGTAGTTAAGATTGAAATAATGTAAGATAAAACCAGTAAACCATTTTGAATACTGTTTCATTAAAAGACATGAGCTGCAACAAATAGCAGAATGTACACATAATTAGCTATAAAATGGCTAATTCACCTCTCCACAGCTCAAATCGTATCGTATTAGAATAAAAATACCCCAAATCTCCCCAGTTTTGCAAAGAAAAAGTACTCGCAGTAAATATTGACTCCAAAAGTATATTGTTCCAGCTTTCATATACTAAACGATATAGTAATTATCATGACAGGTCTGGTATAGAACAGTAACACTTGCACTTGACTTTGTGACAACGTTACATCAAAATGTGATTTAAGCAGTAATTTATACATTTCAGACTAGTAGTACCATGCTGTACCACATGCCGGGAATGAGGGAAAGTTACTCAGCTTGACATTTATAAGGTAAACAAAAGACTTTTAAGGACATCTACGTTTTGTGCTAAACAGAATTAAATCCGGAACAAGTTACTGTTTAATCTATTGAATTGATCAGATGGCTTATCATGGCCATCGATGCTCAGTTGACAAGCCTGTAACCCACCATTCCATCTGCCTCGGTGATAACATTCACAATCATATAATTTGTGTGGGAATCAGTTGCCTCAGTAATAGTGGGTGTAACTCCAGCAGATCTTGACCCGTAACCCAGAGAGATGCACTCACTTCACTGATCACCCTAACAAGATGGAACCCCGCCATTGACCACAGCACCAAATAAGAGCACTGCAGACAATAGGGATGGCACACTTTCCCCCTGTATCTTCAGCCAGGCCTTTGAAAGGGGGACCACTTTGGCACAAAATGGCTGCCATGCGACTATACAGTTGGTTGACGCACAATAGTTTTCTGGATGGAGCAAGTTAGTGACCCATGCCTGGATACAATTCACCCCTCTCCTCGGTGAAAAGGGGGTATTAAGCAGTAACAATTGAGGAGCACTTTTTTCATAGTGGATAATTTTGCAGGAGTTGTACATCCTTTAAGTAATGCAAAACTTTTATCTCAACAGTTTTCCAAAGCAAGAATTTGCTCTGTAGCTTTTGGCTTAAAAATAAAGGCACAAGTTTAGTTTACAGATCAATGAGTATGTGATATGTTACCACTGCCAAATGCTTGCTGGAGTTTTATGCAGCAATTTGCCTCTCCGGTTTCTTACAGTAAACATCTGGCAAAGTCCTATAACCAATGAAGACCTAAATTCCCCCTGTAACTCTGTAATGAATGGTTGGAAGTACTTGCAACCAGAAAATATCAACAAACAAGGCATACTTCCTGGATGTCAAAATGTAAGATAGTAGGATAAGCTTAAGCGCAATATCAACCAGTGCCATGGCGTGAAAGATAAAGTATATGAACTAATTTTAGGCCCACTTAAGCAACATCAGAGAGAACTGGCCTACAAATGCAGTTGAGTCACAAGACAAAAGTAAAGCCACACTTTTCACAAACAACCTCCTTGTCAACTCTGCCTTCTATGGTTAAGGACATCTTAGTTATACTATTATACTATTACTATGTCACTACTACTGTTGTTGTTGGAATAGTTTACTACTACTACTAGGCTGCTGCTACTACTACTACTACTACTACTACTACTACTAGGCCTATTACTACAACAAAAGGCTACTACAACACATCAGAAAAAGTGGTCCAAACTTACCTTTAGTTGAAAAGGGTGTATTTCATTGAGTGAGTGTCTTCTTAGCTTCTTGGTCAGAGTCTTTAACATTGTTTCAGTGTGTATGGCTGTTATTACGCGTTACTGCTGCTGTTACAAGCTGTAGTCTACAACACCACAGACATGAACGGCATTTAAAAGGCACTGGTAAACGCTGACAGCCTCCGAAGATGACCCCGTGAGCATCTATGAGCCTCGACACAATGTTATACTGTATCAGAATTCTGCGCACTTAAGACATAAACGTAGGGAACTTATTTTGGTAGCTGCGTAATTGAGGAAAAAAAAAAAGTCTTTCTCTTTCCGTTGCGCACTAACTCACCCCCGGCCCGGCTTGATTACACTACACAACAAATGAAATGTGTTTTAAAAGAATATAAAAATACATAATAATAAGTTGTTCGCATTCACACACGCACTCTCACACACATGCACACACGCAGATGCCTGGTAAACTGCACGAGCACGGACTGAGGCTCCGGTCTGCGCGAGCTCAGCGGAGATTGGCTGAAGTACGCGATGATGTCATGTGTTTTACTAAAAGAGGAGGGACTTAATTAAAGCCACATTGACTGTACTGTTTACTTGTAGTATTTTTATATTAAGCGGTCGAGCCTGTAATCTGCAGGCTGTACACTCTGCCATTGCCTCTTGTACTGTGTGGTAGAAGTAACCCACATGTCAGCAATGCACCATGGTAATAGTGAATGGGAACAGTTAATGAATAGTGAAAGTACCAAAAGTAGTAGTTAATAGTTAATTATAATGAGGAACACTGTGTAAATTCGGTTTTACAGAAGATAATGGTGTTGAAGGTCATGGATATCAATGGCAATAGTTACTTTCCATCACCCTGTCCAACCTATTGTAACTGAACTTTATGGAACTTCATTTATTGACCTTGGTTCAGTTTGATTTGTTGTTTTGTTGTGTTTTATTTAATAAGCGTAAAAGAAAACGTCCAGATGTAAGCCTATTAACAATTAACCGTCCAAGTATGATAAGAAAATGTCCTGATGGCAATAGGAAAACATTACAGAGTCTTGTGTGTGTGTGTTAGGCTATTTGAAATATTAGTGACCAATTGTGGATGCAGAGATGTAGACACAGGGAGGGAGAGAGAAAGCTGAGAGCAGAGAGAGCATGTCAGGTATAATTGGTGTAAGTGGGGCATCCAGTTTCAATGATGTCATGCTTTGGAACCACTGTCTGCAGTAACGCACCATAAATGCACTAATGCTACAGAACTATTCCCCGTGATGGCAGACACGAGACACACCTTAACCAGTGACATAACTCGTCTTCAGCATGCTGTTAAACTGATAGCCATCCAATTATGTCAGAGGCAATAAAAGCAATAGGTTGTCCTTTGTTTATTTTATGGAGTTTTATGGAGTAATCTAAGAAATCTGTTGTCTCTACGCACGCAATCTCACAACTATAGGCTTTAAAACTATTGTAGCTTAGTCATGTGTTGAGGCCTTCTCACATAACTCCTCCTCTGGTCACTGACCTGGTAACCCCTACAAGGAACCTGTGGCTTTGCTCCAGGTCAAACTCAAATCCAATTTAGGCGATCATACACTGAAATTAGCCCACAAGTGAAGTACCACTTATAGGCCTGCACATCTTATAGTTATTGCATGACTGAAAAGCAAGAAGGCAGAAAACAAATGCTAACAAGGTTTATAATCATTTTCAGAAGTACTTAAGTGCATGTAGTTGTAACATGTGCTGCATTGGTTTTAAAACTATAAACACAATCTAACACATAAACAACAATATTAACAACTCATTCACTGTTTATTTGGACATGCCATGCCTTATTTGAAAGTTCAATATACACACTTTATTGATGACAGATGCTGAGAGTCGTTTTAGGTTTTTTGCCAGCACGTTTGAACTGTATCTGGCAGTCCAAAGTGGGGACTCATCCAGCTTTTTTTGAGTAAATTCATGCATTCAGCTCCTATGATTATGTATTCAATTGCAGGTGTTTTAATTGCTCAAAAATACCTTGAAAAACATACATTCTTACAGTGAGTGGATCATCTCTCCACACCTCTGCCTGTAACATGGCCTGGTGTTTGGAGACAAGTAGGTGACATACTTTACTGACTCTTCATCAGAAAAGTTGCATAGTGCACTTTTAAATATAGACTGGAATTTCACGGTTTGGCCACACGAGGGCAGCACGTGTATTCCTCTAAGGGCAAGAAATAAATAATGTGCATAAGAGACGTTCAAGTGCATAACCACATCAGCATTTTTTGAACAACACAGACTGTAAAAAGGTGTGTAAAAGATAGACTGACCTGGTTTGTGTTCATTTTTTCTTATTTTATTCTTAATTTAAAATATGAATTACACATTTAACAGTAATATATTGTCTATAGACTACTTAACATAATAAAACTTCATTCATTATTTTTACTTTTAAAGATTAGTATTAGGTTAACAGAGTAAAATATAAAGTTGCTGTTGTTTAAGTAGGCCCATTGAGCGCCCTCTCCTGGCCACATGACCTCATTACATATGGATCTGTAGTTGGCCAGGTTCAGTATGTTGACATTTCATTGTAGTGAAGTCAAAGAAGTGTGTGAGCAGCAATGTACACAATTACAGGTCAATACATGTAGTCTAGGTCTATTGCTGAACATGGCAGGCCAAAAATGTCTTCTCTGTTGACCTCATTTAAAGAGCAAAGGTCTCACTCAGTAGAAGTTTGTGAAGTGTTTATTATTTGTTTCCGTAGGCTATTATGAATGTTGTGCTGTGGCCCTATTTGTCCTATAGCCTACAACAGTGTTTTGTTTTTTGTTTTGTTTTTTTGTCTTACTGAGTCTCCCTTGTCTCATACGCTCAGGGCAACTTAGTACCAATAGTAATGAATAGGTAATTTTCTTTTTTATATATATATTTGTGCTAGAATAATTCTGAAACATTGTTAAGAATGTGCAATGTGCTGCAAAGAACATTTTTATATTCAAATACCATTCAATGCTATCCAAGGCCTTTCCAAGTAGTCCCTGTCAAGTACGTATCTACCCTCAGGAGTCCCCATACTCTTAATTGAGAAACACTGGCCTACATGGTGCGGGTGCAGCATATTTTAACCATGTGCTTTATAAAAACATTGTCTCTTTTTGTTGATAAGTAAAATACCAAACAAATAAAATGTCTAATCTTTATTCTAGTATATCCTGTTCTAGTCCTGAGATTCCAAATAAGGTCTATGGTAAAACAGAGAAAACTTGTTCCTCCAGGTGGACATTACACAATGAACAGAATGTAGGGATACTGTTGTCATGATGTCAACATTTCCTCTTTGCTCCATCACTTGTTTAACATTTCTGAAATAGCTGATGACAAAGCAGCGGACTGACCTCTGTGCGTCATTAGCTGTTTTTAGCAGTGTGTACCAAACCTCAGCCCACTTGGCCTTGGAAGTGCTTGTGTTCCTCTTCCTCCGGCCTGCATCGCCCACTCTTTCTCTCCTGGATAACAGAATACAGCCGCTGCCTCCCACCCTCCTCTCTGTGCTCACCCAATGACCCAGTGGCGGGAAGCGGGGGCCCATCTGTGCTGCTGGAGAGGCTACTTTTATTCTCAGCGCCTATTTTCTAGTCACTGTTGTTTAAATAAAACCCACATGATCCAGGAATACTTCCACTATTTAGCCTCACAATGTGCGTCTTTCCTGATTACACAATAGTGCCTGAAAAAGCAATGTCTGGCCACTGATAGAAATTGAAAAACAGTGCAAGTTTGGGTTATTCTCAAAGAAAAGTGTTTAAATCAAAAGGCTTTACTAATATGCAATTAGGTCATTAAGTAAAGTTTGCTCTCATCTTAAGTTACAAACTTTTGGTAGCCAATAGGTTTACTTGCAATTTAGGCATATTTCTATTGTTTCATTGTGGCCTAACATTTTATATAATCATTGTTTAATTTGTTGATTTTTTTATACTCTTTTTTTACTTTAGTAATTAGACAAGGACCTATATGAGTATTTTGAATTATTATAAAATGTGTTTATACCATAGCAAATCTCTTTTGCTTAATTGTTCACTTTGAGTTTTCTTTAAATTGCATTTCTTCACAAGGCTCTCAGTCCAATAAAAACTGTGAAACCACCAAAGAACATGAGAATAATGTAATAGTAATTGAATAATTGACTCCCAATACAGAAACATGTGGATTATTGATATTGATCAGAAAAGCAGCTTGGAATTCAAACCAAATGTCCTTTCTGTAATGGGCAGACAGGTGGGCTGACTCTAAGACACAGAAAGGTCAATATTAATAGCCACATTTATCCAGTACATTTGCATATTTCATGCATGTTGATTGTGCCAATTTGCTTTCCTCCAAAAGAGAACGCTTTAAACAGCACTCTCAATCCCCTTGAGATAATTGCTGCTTTAACAGGGGCATAAAAGTGTGCTAAGGAGCTGGTTTATCCTAATGCTTCATATGTGAGTAATTATAGTCACTGCACTAAATCTCTCTATTATGTCTAAGATGCAATGTTTGCATGAGCTTAGAAATGTTATTGTGATTCACTCTAAATTTGTGAGAATCTTCAGCCTTATGTGTAATTTATAGTTTGGTGATGGGGGAAAGTCTGGAAAAAATGTACAATTCATGGCTTTCAGGATAAGGATTATTTCCAGATATGGCATGACAACTGCCCTCTGTTGTTACAGCAATAACACAATTCAAATAAAGTATTATAGCCCATCTTTTGATAGAAGAAAGGTCCTCACAAAATCCTTCAAATTGGGAAGGGATAATTTGTCTGAAACCCATGAATAGGCTCACACTTCCTTTTTTTTATTTCTAGCAATTAACAAAAAGGTCATTCTAAAAATAGCCCTTAAAAGGACTGGGCCTACTTAGACTACTTTTATTCTTTATGTAACCACTCTACTCCTTTTGATATCACTTTATGCTGTGTTCTGGGTGTGTTGGTGTAGATGACAGAGGCTTAGTCCAGGTCCAGACTGTTTACTGTTTAACAAATACAAATAGCACAAACTGCTCTGAGTATGAGGGGTCCAACATGTGTCCTCTGGCAAAGGATAATACACACAATACATGTAAATTAGTAACAAAGAAACAGTTACCGTACTCAAGACTTTGATAAATTAGCTAAACAGCTGACAAATCAAATAAGATATAACGAATACAAATTTGATTTTATTACCTCAAAACCAAAGTGGATACATGTATTTGTGGCCAAGTAAATAGATAAACTGATTAGCAATTTCTTACGAATCTAAATTTTTACCCAACAGAGGGCAGCAGAGTGTTTTAGAGCGCCCTTGTCCTCAAATCTCCAGTAGCTGTCTCCATAACACCAACACGAGGAGAGACATTTGATACGCAGCAGCGCGCACCGGCCTGACGCACAGGAGGACGGGTGAAGGATGGAACCGTGGCCGAACACAGGAGGGGGGGTTTCGGACACAGCCACTTCCTCTGCCCGCTCTCTCCTCTCATGCTCTCATCTGACTCTCTCCGGTGGTGCTGAGGTTGCTATAGCGACCGGAAGCATAGAAACAGGAGGTGTCACTTGTTACCTCAGAGCTGGATTTAGCCAAATTGTAAAATAGCCACTGATGGATAAGATGAGGGGGGTGGAGTTACTAAAGATAAACGACCTAAGGCAGGGGGACCAGGAAGTGGCAGAAAATAGGCTGCAGGTCTCATGGGGAGCACTTTAATCCGAAGGTTTATACTTTTTAATGGGAAAAGTCGTGCGTAAAAGAGACGTTACGCAATGGTCCATTTGAGTGAATATAGGCCTATATCTAAATTAAAATGATCAAAAACACCACATTGCTATACTGACTGTTTTAGACTGTCTAAAATTATAATAGCTAATGTGATATGAAGATGTAGGCTATTATATAGGATAAAAATGTGAACATAAAAGAGCTTTGGTTTGGCTGAGAGCAAATTTGACGTTGAATGTTGATGATTAGGCTAATGTAAAAATGTAGGCTATTTTACCCTTGCAAATTAGGGCATAAGAAACGAGCGCTTTAAGGTCAGCTAACACAGATAGTGAAAATGCAGGAGGAAATGCAAATGAGAATGCTAAAGAGACTCACTGGTGACCTTCACTTTCTTGGAATTCTTCGGCATCTGCCTTGTGTAAATAAGGTTTACAGCTAAGAAAACAACTGCTGGCTAAAATAATTTGTATTTATAAGTAAGATAATAATCAATTTAGAATTTTAATGTGATTTTTGTTATCGCCTTACTTCCTTGAAATGGTAAGCATTCAAGATGGTCACTGAGTTTATTCTGTCAGTGTAATTCAGTCTTAAAGAGGAGGTATTTTACTTCTATGGGGTATTAACTGCTAACACATAATATACTTAGATTACCATGTTACCTTTTACTGTTTTGAAAATGCTATATTTGCCAGAAACAACATATTAACATGTTTTATACATTTTTTCCTTTTGTTTTTGATGCTTTGAGTCTCCCCTTCCTTTGCTCCCAGAGTTAACACCCGCCCCCTGTCCCCTCCTTCAGAGTGACATCACAACACAACCCCGCGTGCATCCCGCTAATGAAACTACTGCACATCGCATTGGGCTTGTCAAGCTGCTGTCTACAGTTGTGTATCATGTTTTTGTATATTTATGGAGAATGTGGGAGCATGGGTGGAGGTTTTCCAGGAGAGGTCGCTGAAATACTCAAACATGGATTTTTGATGAGGGGAACAACATTTTAAGATGGTAGAAAGCTCAAAAATTGACTTAGCATAATACCTTCTCTTTAAAATTTCTGTAGGTCTATACACAAGACACCGAAACTGTGCAGCCATGTTATGTGAGGAGGAAATCTGGATGTTTCTTACCCACACACAACAACCGATTCTTTAAATTGCACTATGGCCTCACTGTTCCTCACAGGTTGCCCCATTTCACTGAATAATGGGTCAAAACAGAGGACAAATTAATCGTATGGCAAACGGAATGGGTTAAACATTTGCCACTTACTGTTTGAAGACACACTATGTAACTTTTCTAGTGAAGGGTCTGTCATCAGCTCCAAGGAGAGATTATGTTCCACAGTATGGCATTAATCTTTTCTTCATGAAAGCACCAGGAAACGATGCCCCCAGCCAAATTACAGGTCAAATCTCTGGAGAGACAAGGCCATTCACATTAAAAATGCATGTTATTCCAAGTAATTTTATAGCAATAGCAACACCAGTAATTGAATTAAAACAAAAATACATCAGTTTAATGCTTACTGTGAAACTTTTCTTGTAAAGTAATAATATCACCCTGACGATAAGCAGGTAACAGATTCACAACAAGATTTTTTTCTTTTTTTTTGTAACATGACTGTAGAATTTGCACATTAGTTTTGTACTAATGTCTTCTTTTTTTCTTTTAGATTTATTTCTGTGGACCATTCCCCTCCTCTCTCCTCTTCTTCCCTGTCCTGCTGCTTGGGTGTGTATTGTGAGTTCACAGCGGATGGCAATGGCCCACTCAGTCCTTTCGGAGAGCAGAAGGTTGGTCCACTCCCACTCAGCCTTTTACGTCATGGAACAGGCCAAAATGGAGACGCAGAGAACAGATGGGAGGAGGACACACTTACTGGCTGGCCGTTTTATAACATTACTCCTGACAACGCACCATGGTCATCAGGACAACTGTGTAGCACCCTGCTGTAGACTATAAATATCACATGGGCCCAATATAGAAGGAGGAAGTGACCATTTTAGAGTCAAAGGGAAATGAAAGTGATTCTTAGATAAAACACGAAATAAATAGAACACGCTTAATTTCTGATATGGAGTTTTATTTTTATGTTTAGGTTAAAAACTAAGTGGGGTCAATGGGATAACTGTGTGGTCTAAATAAATAGGCTACATGGACGGAATAGAACATTCTAAAGACTAATTTAACATTAATAGGGGGAAATTATAAATGTTTGTTTAAGTTTCTCTGATAACAGGTCAACATCACAGACCTGTTGCTGTTGGAAGAGACATGTGCTTCTCCGGCACCAGATTGGTGTAACCATGGAGATGTGATGCAGATCGGCAATGACATCATTACAGCCCGGATTGTTCCCGTTTACGCAAATGGAAAAGCAATTCAGGGCTTTTTTTCTCTCTCTCTTTTTTTTTTTTTTTTTTGGCTTGCACTACCAGCAGTATGTTTCACTGGTCATTTTATTTGCTAGGTTTGCATTTTGGCAGACTGCATGTTGGCACAGAATTATGTCAAATGTCAGATTCATTATAGCTTAAATATTGTTGTAAGTTGCAGATTTTATTTTGAGCTATATCTATCATTTTTAGATGATAGATATAGTGTTCATTTGAATTTGAATTTTTCAAACATTAAGAAGAAAAACAATAATATAAAATTGATATGAAGTCGCATGGAGTAATAAATAACAATTACTCTCAGTTAAAATAAATAACCTAAATTGGATTTAGAATATTAAGATGATGTTATTGTTAAACAAAAAAAAAAAATCTATATTGAGTTGTTTTTTTTGGTAGCTGGCATATTCTCAGTTCAGTCTTGTGAACTGACCTCTAGAAACATTCAAAATCACACACACACATCTCCCTGTTCAATGGAATATAAATTACTGATACCAGAAATATGTATTTTATAATATTTTATGAAAAATATCAATATGAACTGAGACCTGATTTACTTGACTCTCCTCTCTAATAGTTGATAAGAAGTGTGCTGACGCAGACTGGGGAGTTGAGATCCTCTTGTTTGTATTTATGTGAGTCATCCTGTCACCTCGTGCCATTGGGCTTGTCTGGACAAAGAAAAGCATGTGTAACTGTCAACATGTATCATCTGTAAAAATCTCTAATAAAAAGAGGCAATTAGATTTTTCTTAGGGCTAAATACACAATATCAAGCTAAACCTTGTAAAACACACACATATACAGAACAACAACAAAACCAGTGAAATAGATTGGGTTAGCTAAGTGCTGCATATTGTAACAGGACTATTGTGGATTTGTGCGATACGTAGCTTAAGCACTGTCCTGAGATATGTGATGTGTGCGGTGTGAAGCATTAAACAGCATATTTCAGCTTTAAACACTAAAGAGTTTGTGGATTAGCGAATAGTTATTAATAAATTTGGATTTTTGTTTTTTCCAAATGCAAAGTCACTTTACAACAGCATGTAGCCTATTCATTCATTCCCCAAAGTCATGCTAAGCTACTCCATAGCCACAACTGCCCTGTAGACTGATGTGAATCTGTGGTATTGGCCCCTCTGACCTCGCCAATCACACATTCTCACACCGCATTCAATGCGAGATGTGTCTTGCCCATGGACACAATGATAGTATGCATTAATCTGAGTTAGGAATTGCCCACCTTTTGGTCATGGGTTGGTGGGCAAATGGTCTAACCACTGAGCCACTGTTGCCCCAAAGACATTAGTTAAGGTTAAGGTACACTTTATTGTCCACATACTGAAATTTGTCCTCTGCATTTGACCCATCCTTCAATGCCGCTGGGGTAACCTGCCAGGAGCAGGGACCATTTCCATAATCTTTTTGCTAGGCTTGGTCAGGACTAACTAAAGAATTTTACCTATTGTGCATGTTTTGGTTTATTGGCCAAAGATTAAAACAAAACAAAAAATACTAAGAAATGATTATATTTTGTCATGGCCAACACAGTCAGCTCATCTTGCCCACAAATTGTAACCTTAACTTAAAAGTCCAAATGATTAGTGTTGAAGAAGGAAACCATGTTGAGTGAAAGCTTGGAGCTGTGTTTAAGTGAAGTGGGAGAAGGAGAAAGACCATAGGGGGTGGAGGGTTGGTCAAAATGATCATCTGTTAGGCAGGATGCTCCACACACACACATCCTGACAGCTGCTCCTGCCCTGCACTAAGATTGTGGTTGTAAGCTTGTAAGTTTTGCTTGTGTAATTATGTCACAATAATGTATTACATTAGACTTGATTTCAACCTTGTTTAACAGATTCTGAAGAATATAGCACAAGCAAGAATTACATTAGATTTAAAAATAGACTGCCAACTCCTCAGGTTATATTTAGCACATATAAAGTTACTTGAAATGATTCTCTATTGTGTCCAGTGAAACCACTACAGATTGATTCATCCAATCTTCACCAAAAACTAGTTATCTAATTACAGTTTTAGTGTGAGATGAGTTGGGGTATTTCCGTCACAACATTATTCATATCGTGTTCATTCAACAGTCTTGAGACTGTGGGGACATTCCACAGTGCCACAAATTCATCACTTGTTTTGCCTCAGGCCAGACTCACAATATAACAGTAATGCCACTTTCTCATACATGTTTTTTTAATGTATTATTTATTGTTAAAAGAGAACATGTCATGAACAGAAATCATGTCTGGATGAAAATGGGTATGGGACAAGATTTTCTAGGTACATTTCTAAAATTGGACAATCTCATTATGTTTGAGCTCTCAGCAGCTGCTCTTGCCCGGAAACATTGGCTAAAATGAGCAAAAACATGCTGAAGGAGACCTTGCCCATGTATTGAGAAGGATGAGAGGACTTTAGAATGGAGATGCTCAGATAATACGCTTCATCCTGCTTTCAGATTTTATAATTTTTTAGTCCCATTCAAAAGGCTTTTAGCTGCCCATTTTACCATTAAGAAAATTTTGTTTATCTTTAGTGCTCTGGGTTGAGAAAGACAGCTTTATTTGCAAAGTAGCCTATTTAAAATGGTTACAGTATCATCTATGGCAGGGGTGCTCAGACTTTTTCAGTATGTGAGCTACTTTTAAAATGATCGTGTCTGAAAGATCTACCACCTAATACAAAAATGGTAAACTTATATTTATTTGTAAATCTATTATGAATTCTTACATGTACAGTGCATTTTCATGTACCCTGCACAACGTCATGAGATAATACTGCACAACACAATTGAACTTCTTACATGTTCATAATTACTTGAATGATGATTACTGCTCTGACTTGCACTGAATGGAATCAGTGAGGGATGCATAGTTCAGGCAGTAGCTTCTGACAGCCAGGAGTAAAATTGCATTTTTCGTTTGAAACCGATAACAGAGCTAATCATGTTAAACGAAGTATCAGAATTTACTGCGTTTATTTTCCACACAACTACTTCTATTTTACACATCCATCCGTATTTTTTTCTTTTTCTTTTACGCATCGAATAAATGACTGGGAAAATCCCCGCAGCCCCGCGCTCTCATTCGTCACCTTCGAGGGACAACAGAGGCAGATTTCCGTAATG
The DNA here is from genome assembly GCF_009829125.3 of Periophthalmus magnuspinnatus. Classification (NCBI taxonomy): domain Eukaryota; kingdom Metazoa; phylum Chordata; class Actinopteri; order Gobiiformes; family Gobiidae; genus Periophthalmus; species Periophthalmus magnuspinnatus. Next base: position 10,190,698 of record NC_047147.1, on the reverse strand, counting down.
ATGGTAAAATATTTAGATAGCCCCATGTCTCCGCTTTGAGACGCCGTTTGAATTTACAAGAGAGCACGACTGGGCGCGGAGTTACGCTGCTGGAAAGTCCGCAACCCGCTCTATCTGCGACGATAGGATCCGACGCTATAGGGTTAAACTAACTTGCGCTTGTTTATGCGTGTGCAGCGCCCATGATGTGACCTAAGGTCAGGTGTAATCTGACTGTTGTCCTGTATATTAGTCATGTGACTGGATGGATGACGGGACGTGATCTACCCAAAATGCCTTCGCGATCGACTGGTAGATCGGGATCGACGTAACACCCCTGATCTATGGGATGCATGGGATACCTAAAATAAGCCGCACAAATCTCAAATGGTCCATGGTTATGACAAAAGCAATTATCTCCCCATAGCAGGGGTCCATCTTTTTCCATAAAGAGCTGACTTGTCAGTTACTGTGAATTACTTATGAGCTTTATATGATATGATAGTGTTAAATCAGTCACCACTAAGAACTGCAGGGGGTTACTCACCAATGTCCAGGGAATTAATCCACTGTAAAATTTGCATTTTATTCAGAAATAAGACTAGTAGGATAGTTCTTGCTTAGTTGCAGTGGAACTGTAATGGCTTAGAATTAGGAATTTAAAGGTGCACTATTATGTAATTTTGTCATTTTAAAGGTTTTCAGCCACTTTTCAGTAATTTCTATAGGCCTCTAGTTTATATTTTTCCCTATTCACCTACACCTTAACTGAACAATTAATGTTCAAGGAAGACAATATCATTGGCAATGGTTTGTTGCGTCACCTACAGCTACTGTTACTGTCTCTTTAAGAGCACCCGGAAGTGTTTCTGATATCGGAAACGCTTGTTTTCAATGTGACTTTTTTACTACTGCTGAAGTGCTCTGTAACTTCTGCGTATTAATGCGTTGATAACGTGTCAAGATGTTTCTAACGACTGTTAATTGTAAGTATAACATTTACACATTACGACCTATGCAACAACTGTAGGCTATCCTTGTTTAAGTCACGCATCTTGCCTTTTGCCTCTTGCTTATCGATGCTAGTAGGCTACGAGCTTCTTTCCAAGCATCATTGCTGTTTAATGTTTTGAAAATGTCAACTATTCGGGTTATTATTTTAGGGAATGACATAGCTATAGATACAACCTTATTTTATAGCTGACTGGAGTCTACAAGCTTGTCTAAACTATATTCTCTGCTCTAATTTCCTTCAGTGGCCAAGGCAAAATCCAAGTAAGTGTGTTCTATTCAACAAACAATGCATGGTAAAAATGGTTATCATAACAAAACTGTTCAAATTACTGGTCAACAGAACAATCCTGGTGCAGATGGTGAGTGCTGCAGGAACAGGATACTTCTTCAATACCAAGAGAAACAGACTGAAAGATAAAATGGTCATCCGTAAACATGATCCAATTGGTGAGACAATTGTCCTACTAAAAGCTTTCATATTGGGTGATGAAATTGTTGTAGTCAATGCCCGATTTCTGTGTCTGCCGTTAAAAAAAACAACAACTTCATATATACATGTGTTTTTGTTTCAGTGAACAAGCATGTCTTATTCTTTGAGAAGAGGAAGATCCGGTCCATCTAATGCTACTCCCAAGAAAAGAAGGTTATGAATGGACAATATAAAAACATCCCAAAATGGATTGTACAGAGTTGCATCAGATTGGATCATATGTTTTTCCTTAAGTGTCTTGGGATACACACTTCATATTTATACAATGAACTTGCAATCTGTGCTCCTTGTATTATATTATATTTGTGGGGGAAAATTATGTAACTATTACTTGCCTATTTAGTTGGAGTAATGAATATACATGACATATATGCTGTAATGAGCTAGTTACCATCCGTTGTTCTGCATTCATTCTCACATACATGTTCTCATTCATACACAAGTGTTCGTGGACACTGGAGGCAAGGTGTGTAAAGTGTTTTGCCCAAGGACATTAATTGATGTTTTTGTTTTTTTTAAAACATTAAGATGCAGTAAAGCCACTGCTGCCCCACTTCAGCATCTGATATTCTCAGCCTTCTCCTGTCAAGTACTAATTGAGCCCAGCGCTTCTTAGCATCTGGCATCAGACAAGATCAGACTTTGACAAGTTGGTTATGGTGCTTTATTGTGAGAACATCTCAAATAATTCTTCCTCAAATATTTACATCTCAATATTCCATATTTTTGGTTAAAAATAAACTTTTATACACTTGAACTTAAATCCGTTGTAGAAATATTTACTTGTGCAATTTGGTTTCATGGCTTCAGAATAATGCAGAAGGCAGATCTTTTTTAAAGGGAAAAGATGTCTGTGTGCCCATGGTCTGCACACTCACTGCTGCAACTCGATTGGCTCTCCTTGCCATCTCCTCCAAAGGCACTGTGGGATAATAGGCCATGTAAAACGCCAATGCTCCAATGAAACTGTCACCAGCACCCTAAAAAGAGGCGGGAGAAATACATTCAGCATGTTTATAATCGTATTTTGTGATAAATGTTTGCAACAATAGTGATATCTGACTGGAACTGTCATGATCTAATGAAGAGTGTAAAAATTGGCTATGCAGTAGGGGGCACTATGGCACTAATCAGTAGCTGCTACTCAATTTGCATGTTCTTCAAGCCTGCAAGTTGCTGCATATTGGAAGGAACACATTTATTACAAGGCAAATGTGAGACAGGGCAAAACAGCCAGGACAAAATTATTTTATAGTGAAAATTATTATACAATAAAATATAGTGTCATACATTAGCCTATAAAAGTAAAATGACTATGTCATTAGACATAGTATTTCACAATAAATGATCACATATATAGTACATGTTTATTAAGGTCAGGTGTTGAAATTTCTTTATTCGCATAAATGGTTTACCAGCTAAAAAATAGATCTAAAAATGAATGGGTTAGTCACAGTGGCCATAGCTGTCAGTGCTTCTGGTTTTGGTAATCTCAGAAATATCATCCCTTTGTCTTTTTATCTATTGATACAGATGGAATGTGTGTCTGGGCCCTGGGGGGTGGGCTTGAACAGGACGCGGGGAGGGGGGTGTCCACTGATGGGAAAAGGCTCACTGGTATGTGGCGACACGCTCATGTTTAACCACAAATGGCCCCCGACACTGGTTCTCACAGGCCCGTGCCATTACTCATCACTTTGGATCTCAAAAGAAGACTTCATCGCACTCTCACTCCGCGGCTCACTTCAGCAAGCACCCCCTATATAACCTCAAAGTAACCCCTTTGTCAGGTTTTACTAATCAAGAAAGTGACAGCTGAGAAGATGAGTCAGTATGAAGGACCAAAAAACAGGACCTAGCGCTAACCCTGGTGGGACGTTTAAGGGGCAAATCTCACAAAGGAACAAGTCTCACAAAGTTTTTTAGATTATGTATAGGTTTTTGTAATTGCATTTCCAGTAGTGTTGCAAATGTAAGATAAGATAATGTTAAAATACTTTGGTCTTGCATTATCGCATCATTCTTGCATCATTCACATTGGCGGTTAACAACTCTTGTAGCCACAGCTGCCCCGGGGCAGGATGACGCAACATCAGCCTTTCCAACAACTACCAGTCTCATAAAACGTCTATATGCACTATCTGAGCTGGGAATAAATATATCATCACAAAACTAACCTATCATTGGAGCTTTAGTCACCTGATAGATGACTGACTTATGTGTGGATCACTGTTTTGATCAACAAGTGAAGGAATTACCATTGCAAGACTGAACACATGACATGATATGTCTCAATGAAAAGGGTATTAAATTGAAGATGAGTCCAGTTTTGTGCATATTTTTTCAATACAATGTTTCTCCAGTTAAATTTTTCATTATTTTCAATTTCTTTATAACTAAGAAAGGATGCAAAATAGATCACAATAATTTCAAATGTTTGAGAATGATAGAGACCAGAAATGTTTAAGTTCCTCTGGTGTGATCCCCCTCTCGCTGGTGTGGCTCCTTTAGTGGGAAGACGTTGGAAAGAGTGAGATCAGAGCTGAACCCTTTTACAGGCCGGCTGGATTTCCATGCAGCAGTCCAAGGTGCGTTTATGTTTTGTCTGAGAATCTGAGAGTACAGCTGTAGTGATGCTTTGGAGCTATTTTGGACATTGCTCATGCCCATGCGGTCAGGATGATGACACCACCACTTTAGTGTGATTTAGTGGTGAAGTGATGATTAAACCACACACTTATAGCACAAAAATAAGTACAGTTTGAATGCTATAAATATAAGTATTTGTCATGCGTGAAAAACAAGGTCAGTTTAAATATCAAATATTCCTTGAATTATATTTAAATTCTTAGAGTTAATATTAATATATTAACTTGTCTTGCCCTTTAAATAGGACAGAATATTTTAATCTAAAATAAGCATTGGCCTGTACTTACATAGTAAATGTGGCTTGTGCCAAATTTAATTAAATGTTTTTTTGTTTTTTGTTTTTTTAATAAACACATTTAAATTACCAGTATATTGAACTATTTTGAACTGTTGCTTTTCTGCAATTAAGACAATTTCACTGTACTTTAATTCATTTTGATATATTAAAAAACAAAGTTTACAACTACAACATAGACATATTATATTTAAATATCTTCATAGCAATGAAAAACTAATAAAATAAAACAAAGCAGGAAGCTATAAAAAAAAATTTAAATAAATAAATAAAAATATATTATGCAGTTGCAATGTTGCTATGAGCCATTAAAGATTTACTACATAAGCACAGTGTTTGCCAAGCAGATAATTGAACACTTTGTCCTGGCTCCTTGTCTGTTTGACTTGAGACTGGCATGTGACGCTCTTGGCCAGTCTGACTGAGGCTCAGTGAGGCTGACAGTGCTGCGCCCCTCAGCCGCGGTGCCGCTGCCCTCGACACACTTTGATGAAGGTTAGATGTGGAGACCTGTCAATCAAACGACACAAGTGCTCTCTGCGGATGAGCGCTGATGCTCTCGCTGGCTTGACCCTGTGCCTTTCCTCTGCCGGCTCTCTGCTGGAGCTCAAGCTGATGATCACGATTGGGATGGCACTTCAGAAGCTCACCAAATAAACTAAGTAGAGATCCAGAAGTTCTGTGCAGTCAGACAGCAGGCAAGTGCAAAGGAAAACGGCTGACTCCTCTCTCCTAATACATGATCAAATGATATGTTTGCCATCCATAAGAAATGTGTTCAAATGTAAACTTTTAAAAAATATATTTTTAAATTATAGACGATAGAATGAATATTGTTGTTTTTTCATATCTTCAAAAAACACAATTTCGATATTATCTTGGAGACAAAATATCAGCCCCATCAAGGTCACAAGTAATAAAAAATACTTCATCAAAATAACTCAAATGGAATTTGAGTGAAACAATTGCAACCAATCAAAGTCAGTCCAAAACTCACAGGAGGCATAAATAACAAAGAGCACCCAGGTTTTTACTGGCAGTGTTACTTTTAAGTGCAAAGCTAAAAAACATCAGGGCTGATAATTACATTTATTAAAACCCAATATCTGCCAAGCGCTGACAGTTTAGATCATACATACATCTTCAGTGCAAAATGAACCACCTGCACTCACAAAGCTTTTCTAAAACCTGTCCCATATTTTATGTCTCGACCAGTAGCCCGGTGCACATATGATTCCCAGCGCACTGTGACAGATGGAGCTGCGTGCCGTTAGTTCCTGGAGCCTACAGCTTTTGTCAATGAAAGGCTCCCCAGGGAGAGCAAAGGCCGACTGAAGGGCCAGCCATGACTCACCAAGGCTTCCACATCCGGAAGCTTCCAGTAAGACTTGCTATCAGCCGGGGACCACAGTTCAGAGGCAACTGAGCCGGAGAGCATGAGATCAAAAACATTTAATTAGACCAATTAGTCTCTTGCATCACCATCTCCAATGCTTTTCCTCTTTCACTATTTAACACAGAGGATAATGCAAGTCATGCTGCACAGGCAAAGAAACATCTGGCCAAAATGCAACAGATGAGAGCGATTTAAAATGGTGATGTGGCAGTTTTCTTATTGGCCACAAACCTGACTGAAAAAGAGGTAGTAGTTTTACTCAGTTTTGTCTGTCCTTGCACTGATTTTGCTCTCAAAAGTTTCAAACTGAGACAATGCGGAAGGTATGAATCCATATTTTCTATTGACTCAAACAGGTTTCAGTGAAGTTATTTGGTATATGCTTCCTTAAGGTTTTAAGTATGGAGATGTGAATTGTTATGAAATGTTTTTTTTTTTTCTTTGATTGAGGAAATCTTGAACATAATTTTTCATAATTAAATATAAACTGAACTATATTAGGGAAAGGTTAAACCAAATAAAAAAAAAGAAATGATTACTTAGTTGCCATAGATACGCATGGTATAAAACTAGGGTAAAACTGATGTATTCGGGTAGAAATTAAAATGATTTCTTTTTATGGCTATGGCTCTATCTCAGTCCAACATTCACAAAATTAAAGAACGCTTAGGGTGGATGTCTTCTTTTACCTTGGGCTTCCAGGAAGGAACAAAGCAACTGCGTTCCTCTAAGTGTCCAGTCATGTGAGAACAATTTGACTGTCCGGGACCCACCACTGCAGTGCTGTAATGTCTACCTTTCACCCTAGACTAGACCTCCCGGAACAGTGGAAACAAGGGCCACCCAAGTCCTGCTGGGGCTAAAACATGTGTGTATATCAAAGTTTTGTCTAACTGTCCTCACAAAATCTTCTGATTACTTGAGATGGCTGTATACAATTTAGTACAAAGGAACAAACAAAAGAACGTTTTGGGAGACACTTGGTAGATGCGTAGTAGAAGTATTTCCAACAGATTCACAAGCCTGACTCAGCCCATAACATTCTTGCCAAAGTAAAAAGTGTTATACAAACAGTTTTAGCAGCAAAGAGTTGTTGACAAAAGGAGGGTACATAATTTAGCCAACAGTAGTCGGCGTCAGCAGATAGAGCAAAAATAATAATCCATCTGTGTCTACTGGAACAAAGTGACCAAATGCTTTTTTACAGTGAGGATAATTGTGTTACATTCAGTGCGGGTCATCCCTGGCACATGGCTCAATAGAAACTGCAAAGTGAGAAACCACAAGTGACTCATGCATCGCTACTGAAGAACTATAGTAGAAAAGTCACAACAGTCACCACTAGCACTAAAGTAGATGTTGTTGTAGGAGACTACAGCGCTCTACTCGTTCAAGCTAGTCTCAGTTTCCATGGAAAATCAAATTCTGATTTTGAACTGATAATAACAAAAACATTTCTCTCTAAACAAAACCACAACAATATAAAATACACCAGGAGCGTTTTGAGCACTGCACAACAATTCTCTTATGGCAAAAAAAGAATAAATTCATATTATTTATTTACTTATTTATGCATTCATTTATTCATTTAAAACTGTCTACATCCTCAACAATAATATAACTCATTTGACCCATTCATGACACTCCTATTTCTTGCCGGGTTAGACCAACTACTACACAAGCCACAAACAGCAACACAGCTGTCAAAATATACTCTTCTTGACAGGTTTGCTATATGATGTTATAATGGTTAAAATGGTTAGATTAATTCGTATCTTGGCTGGTAAAGTGTAACATTCCCGCAGGGATGAATAATGATCTTGATAACAGGCCGTTTCTGAGCGCTCCTCTGTAAAAAGTAAAGGCCTTACTGGAACAGGGATCATGATGTCCAAAAGAGTTAAACATCCTGAGATTTATGGGTCCATCAAAGAGGAGCGGGCTAGGAGGGGCGGTGTGTGTGTTTACCAGAGCCGCTGGGACAAGCAGCCGGCACAACCACGAAAAACTTAACTCTGCTTTCTGCTGACTGATGCGCCAAATTGTGACTCAACAAGCAGAACAAGAGGCGTGGAGGGGTGTCTTCACCCCAGAGGTTTATGGGAAGGGAGACAGTTTGAGGAGCTCTGTGTCTCCTTGTTCACAATGTGGTTTCAGTCAGATGGTATTCAAGAAAGTGGGTCTTTTGTTCTAGAAATGCCAAAGTGAATTGCAGTGATTTTACAAGTGACTCTAGAAAATATTTGGCGTTCCAACTTAGTACAATCTTTCTTCCAATTTAGAATCTTTCTATTTATGTTAGTTAAAGTAAATAAATGAATGCTTCTAGCAATACCTTAAATTGGACTCAAACTAAGAGGAACTAAGAACTAGAAGTGCCAATACATGATAAACCTTGTTCTAAATTTTTCAGTTAAAGGAAAAAATAGACCAAAGATTCTTACTACGGTTAATTGATAATCGTGATTATTCAGATCGCAATATAAAATTAATTTGCAAAAGTAATTTATTTCAATTCAATCTATACTCAGAAAAATAGACCTAGATGTGCTTTTTTAACCCTTCTATTTATGTCACATTAATTAATTTCTTTTCAATAACTGAACTAAACTGTAAGACTAAATAACTAAAAAAGGAATAACATTAACTAAGCCAAAAATGTGTCAGTATGCGCAAAAATACTACAAGTTCACTAAATCAAGAGTAACAACTCATTCCCAAACACCACCCAGAGAGAATTGCTTTACCACAGTTTTAGTACCAGTACTTCTTCGTTTTCACCCCACACAAACTTTTATTGGTCAATAATTTCTATTTTCACAAGAATGGGCCTAGAGTAGGCGTCGGAAGAGTTTAAGTCATGATTTACTATAAGCAGTGATCAACAGCATAGAGGAATTGCAAAATGGTAAAAGTCCCTTTAGGGAGCTAGCTAGCAATACACTCCATTACACAAACAATTAAAGACCTTGGTGAGGTGAAGTGATAATCATCCCAGAGCAGTGACGGGCTTGGTTAACACACACACATACACACACATAGAGACCACAGAAGTCTCAGAAACAGGAAACTCAAACTAACTGAAGTACATGTGACGACAACTGAATTCAGAACCCGCTATGAAATGAGTCAAGCACAAGCAGATTACAATCAGAGAGGCTGGTCAGCACGGCCCCGGTTCCACTTGACAAAAGTACCAGAATTGATTATTTCATGAGACGTAAATAAATCAATAGCTGGCTCCAGAGTTTGAAACAGAGCATGTGTTGTTTCAGAGGAAGCAAGAATAAAAATTCTCCCGGGAACTCAAAATATGCAGAATTGCTCATAAGGTTAACCCTCTGTTACAAATCAATCAATAAAAATATTAGTAATTCTTTTGATAACAAATGGTAAAACAAATAATGTAGTAACTGAAAAAAATCAATGTGTACTTGTAAAATATAAAAAATAAGGGTGAATGTCAACACATTTGCATACACTGGAATTAAATCACAATAACAATAGTATATTAAGCAGTTCAAATAAAAAAAATAGAGACAGGAGTGAGGCTATTATTTCTTTGATTTTACAGCATATAATATATAATGTATTTTTTTTAATCTGAATTATTTATTTTAAGCAGATAAAATTAGCTAGTGTTGATATTACTAAAATATATGAACATTGTTTGAAGATATTTCAGAAATTATAACAAAATAAAAGAGTGCGCATGTAAAGAATGTCTTTTTGTTATAATACTCTGACATAGAACTAACTGTGTGTATTTTACCGTTGTATCCACGGCTTTTACTGCTTCTGTCGGGATATGTTTGGAGGTGGATTCTTTTGCCTGGAGCACCACACAACCCTGGGGTCCTAATGTGATGATAACTGCCCCACAACCACGAGCTAGCAGGTTCTGTCCCGCATGCTCTGCTTCATCCACTGTGGAAACTGGGCAGCCTGTTAACAGCTCAGCCTGAAAATGAAACAACAGGGAAATTACTTAGGACAACGTGCAGGAGGCATTTTAATTACAGGTTATCTACAGTCAGGGAGTCAATTTAATTTTGCTTCAAATTAAAGATACAGCAAAACCAACACTCAAGTGGGATAAATAAATACTGGTTTATGGAAATCCCCTAAGGAGAAAAACTTCTACAGCAGTACAAAATAACTTATTGCATTATATTAATAATTATTATACTAATGCATTTTATGTATTATGTACTTTACATTCATAGCAAAATCAAACAAAATATAAAGTGCTTTACATAGCTGAGTAAAAGATGTGTAAATGTGTGTAAAATTTAAAAGTAAGTGGTAGTAGTATGTGGAAAAAATGTGTCTCAAAGGAACAACAATTTTACACCAAACTAAAAAAAAACAACTGCTGAACTGTGGAAAGTATATCTTTAGTATTATGAAATAAGAACAGGGAGATACACAAATAGGTTCCTCTAGTTCAGAGGTTTTTTGTTTTTTGTTTTTTTACATTTTTTAAGCTTCTTTTCTTTTCTTTTTTTTTTTTTTTACAATATTTTATTATTAGCTGATCATTGCCTACATGTATTGACTGTTTTATATTAGTAGCTGTGAGATGACTCAGCTCTTAATTACACAGTGACCGTGCTTGAGCAGACTCATAAAACACATACAGTCTGGGAAGGATTTGCCGGATTCGACGGCGCTCCACAAACGAGAGATTCACAAAGAGGACCCAGTATGACTAAACTATGACAAAGCCCACAGCCTGCTAGAGCTGTGCTTAGCAAACGTCAGGGAAACACATCCAAATTAAATAAATACATAAATAATGGAGAAAGAATGTATAGAATGAAAAGCTTGTTTCACTACTTTTACTTTCCACAAAACAGCAGCAGACATAAATACTTATATGTTAGAATGTACTAAATCAGATAACGTAATTTTGACTATAGTAAATAATACATTTTTCAAGTATTAATTTATATAATAGCGGTTGCCCTACTCTGTCAATGCACAAAAAACATACTGTATGCATTGAACTATCTCAACAGATTCTTGCATCGTTCTTGTGATCTAAATCAGATTAAACATACTGTCATGTGCACTCCATTTTACAAGCGGCCTTCCCCTTTAATTTTCTGCCACAATTACAGATCAAAGATGAGGCTCTTTTACAAATGTCACCCATAGAGATTCACATTTAAAAAAAAAAAACTCAGAATTTTTTCCATGTGCACTCTTGTTAAAAATAAAAACAGTGGAATTCCTGAGGAGATTGTGTGGACGATGGAAACATAAATCCGTTTTGGCACATAATGTCTTCAGGTGGACATCAAAAGACAATTCAGAATAAAGCAGTGTCCCGGAGTATGTGGGATCAAAGAGTACCTGCACTTTGTCAACCAGAATCCCCCACTGCCCCCCCACTGCCTCCCCCACTGCCCCCTCTGCTCTGCGCCATTATCCCGGGCACGCTACAGTAGGACCACACACACACACCTGTAGCAGTATCAGCACATCTCTAGTACTGACACGGCACTGAATGCAGATCTGATGTATCCGCTCCTTGTGATCTGTCGAAGCGAACAATGACCTTGGACAGTTCAAAAATAAACGGCCGTGGAGTGTATCAGAGCTTTAGGGCTCGGATGCCAGTGGAGACGTTTTGTTAGTCATCAGGCTTCACACCAGGGCCCAGAATCAATCTACCTCCCTCTGAGTACCAGGATATGAGCGAGGTGAATTGTGTTAGCAATCTAAACTCTGCGCTATTTCAAGGTTCTCTTATTGTTAACAAGGCAGGTGGGCTACAGTTTTCTATTAGAATAATAGAGTATTTTTACACATACACTGTAATGATGCCAATAAACTGGAAGGAAAAAACAAAAACAAAGATTCATTCCTTTTAAATACACACTGCTCCTAAAGTACTATTTAGTAAAAAAATGTAGTTTGAAAATGTAATTTAAGACATAGAACCCCTGTTACACAGTTCCCACATTTTTTTTTTGGTCAGGGTTGCTCCAGCAAACAAGTTGGAACTATTTACCAGGTTTCGCTCGAGATGACCTCCCTTTCGTAACTAGTCTTCTGTTTTTTTGCATTCTGTGATGACTAAGCAAAGTGGGTGTAGTGTCTTGCCCCTTGATACAACAATAGCCAATATATAACAAGCCAAGGTAAAGTTTAAAATCCTCCGACTGGTTGATATATGCTCAGCACTGTTGACTTGCAAAAGTAAAACAGGTAAAAATTGTGAAAATTATACATCAGGGTGAGGTTTGAACATTGGAATAACAAAAACTTGAACGTTAAGTGCCCATTATTACATTACATATTTATTGGCATTATCAGCACAATGCAAATCCGAGTAGTGGTGTCCTTTACACCTTTGTACACTCTACAATGTAAAACTTCACCACTATGACCCCTGGCACTGGAAAAGTGAATACAAGTCACTCTTTAGTGGACTCTCCCTTTCATGTCCCACACCTGGATACAGCAGCAGTACCACTTCAAATAGACCTAGCTCCTCCAGCTCATCCCCGCGGCACGCTGACTCAGGCCCTAAGCACATCTGCCAGTTGTTTTTACTACGTTTCCCATCAACCCCTGCCCCTCCAAACTCATCTGTCATCACCTCACACTCAGGTGCCATGTCACAGTTTTTTACCGTAAAGAAGGGTGGACTAACATGTCTGTTCATAGCATTGGCGTAATGTGTACTGCTGCAGGCTACAGTGGGGCCTTATGAAGTGTTAGACAGGGGTCAAGACCTAAGAGGTGAAGCAGAAACCTCTACTGTTTACAGTCTACCTTTCTCTAGCGGTTTCCTCACCTGAGTTTGAATCAACAAAGTATTTAAAGACTCAGTGAAAGGTTGAAAATATGCTTGCCTGGCGGAATAATTTTTATCACGTGAATTAAAGAAGATATATTATGCCCAAGTATTCTTAGTATTACACTATAAAGTCTAACAGCTTGATAATAGAAATGGATCCAATGACATTCTGTTCAACCTCAAACTGCAGTACTGAGCAGCCTCGCCTCTTCATAGTGGTGTTTTATTATAGCAAGAAGTGAATTTTCGTATGCATGTTTTTATTGCTGATACATAACATTTCTGAATCCTACATGCATGATCAAGACTCTGGATGTTTTAAATAACTGCAAGTAAGTACAAAGCATTGGGCAGGGATAGGGGCTAGGTGAAAACAAAAATCTTTCCATGCAGAGCAATATAGGATTTAAAGCATTTTGTGATTTTTATCTGTGAAAAGAACTACATATATAAATGAAGGTTACTGACTAAAGTGTTATACTATTAATATTGCAAATAAAAAAAAATAAAAAAAAGATTAATTTGGGTACATTTTAGCAAATCTACCCACCTGTGATGACTGGTTCAGCTTCCTGTACTGTAAAATGTAATTATTGCGGGAATGAAGATGCCAGTTATTTGTGTGTGGTTTGTGCGTGTGTGAATCATCACCTCAGACTCATTACAGCAGAACACATCAGAGACTTTGTAGAATTCTTCATCCAAGAACTCGATTGCTGGCGCTGGGTTGAATATTGTCTTCACTACAAGAAAACCAGAACAGTCTATTTAGGTATGGAGACAACTACTCATCTTAAGGTCAGTCTGAGGATAAACAGTCATTTGCAACCAAAACAGAATATGTCAGAGTTGTTAAATGCTTTTGACAATGGTCCTCCGAGACATGGTGTACAATTGTGTTATAATTACTCCCTCTGGATACAGGCTTACTGTCAAGGTCTGGCATTACCTTAATTAAACTTTCAATAGGAACAAAGCAAATGGACCTCCTCAGGGGACTGCTCTCTGGGGCAAGTGCATAAGCTTCTATATAAAGACACCTTTTAACGATGAAATTAGCATTCCCTGGAACCAAACCTAGAAGAGGAAGCTGAATGTCAGAGTACCACATATAGGGCTTTTCATATATCCCTGCTGTTCAGTATAAAAAATCTACACAATGTACGTATATCACCTCTACAGTTATATAGAGAGTGCCAGTGAGTGGGAGAGATGACCCAAATGACCCTCTCTATGCGTTAAGGAGCATAGGAGAGTGAGTGAACGTGAGAGGGAGAGAGAGAGGCCCTATTTGTCAAAAGTAATCCGCAGTACGTGTAGCACATCAACTGTCTTATGTATATTCATGAGAGCGCGGCGTTAATGCATCTAATACCAGGCTTTCTGTGTATGTGCGAGGATAAGCCCTATTAATTCTGATATCTCTGTGTACAAAATAAAGCCTTGTGCCAGTGAATGTGCGTCTGCGAGGGAAATGTATGTTGGCTGTTGGTGACATCAAAGTCTGTTGTGTAAAAAAGTGTGTGTTTGCGTGGGCCCGTCGGAGCACAGCTGCGTGGGTTAGCACAGGGCTTTGGCCACCTGGCGCTTTGAGGTGGATGCTGGGCGGATGGTGAGTGAGCGCTCCCTCTGTTTTTGGACTGTACTGAATGTATGTATACCCAAATGAGCCCAGGCCATGACACGCGCGCTTTCTAACACGGACGCTCTCCATCTGCTCTGATCCTCCTCGACATTTGTGTCAAACATGCTGCACCTTCATTTCCATAGCTCCACTTTATAACACCAGGGCCACAGGTCACTGACATGCAAAGTTTAAGGATGAAATGAACTCTTTATTTTCATAGGGTAAGTTAGAAACTATTCTTACTCATGCTTTCTTTTTGAACTTGTCTGTATCAGTTTCAAGATCAAAGTAGAATTGTCAAAAAAATGTCTAAATACATAAAGTACTCAATTAGAGGTTCATATGATGGATTACAGAAAACACACATTTTTCAAACCAAACAGCTTTCAGACTACTGTTTAGTAAGGTTGTCAAAAGTATCAAAAATCAGAAACTAATCGATATTAAAACTAATACTGAAACTAGATACTCTTGAAAAAGTATCAAAACTAAAACTCAAACTTAGAAAGATTGACAGAAATGAACCTTTCCAAGTATAAGATTACATAGACTGTGGAACCTACCTGGAAAACTGAGGGATTACACAGATATATCATCACATAAATAATATTTTATAAGTAATATAAAAGAAAAGAATATGATTTAATGCTGAAAATCACATTCTATTCATTTAGTTTGAAATTTATATTGTGACTGCTACTGTAAACTACTACTAATAATAACAATACTAATACGTTTCCCACTTTTACACAGATATACTGTCTTTTCTCTGTTAAAAAAATAGGAAAGGTGTTGATTTTATAGTCATGTTCAAGCTTTAAGATAAAGACTGAGGATATGTTAATTATTTATGGTTTAGATTCTCTCTGTTCTGTTGTGTTAACCAGGTGCCGTTATTACACAAATAAAGTTAACCGACACAAGAACAAGGGCTGCTGGTTCAGATGTGGTAACAATTGCCACTGACTCATGTCACGTAAAGGTGTGTGTCATCGCTGAGTTCAGAATCAGGTGGTACATGTGTGCAAAGGCCAGGCTTTTTACCAAATAGTCCAAATAAAGTCCAGTAATGCAGCAGTTTGGTCCTGCGGTCAAAAGGTGAACAGAAAACAAGGACAGGGAGATGAAGATCGTCACACAGTTTTACAGTGACACACATACAAAAGAAGTGAGTCACCAGTGAGTTTGTGAAAAGGCTTTAAGAGGCTCTAATTGCATCTGCTGAGAAATAAAAAGCAGCTTTCGCACACAGACAAGGAAGTGGGGGAGGAAGAGGGGAGAGGACGGAAGAAGGAAAGAGTGCAACTACATAACTCCTACCATATCCGCTTTGGTACGAAGTGATTTATATTTCTATATGGAAGAGGATCCAAATTGATTTGTATTTGTTTACATAAAGTATTGTTTAATTGCTAGAATAATTTAACATGCAAAGACCCTTTATACTGAATATACTTTTTTTTACAAGTGTATGTGAGAGCTGGCATCTTCAGTATGTGTGGCTTGATGGTGACATTTGCGTAATTTGAGCGGCACTTCACCCCCGCGTCATTAAATCCTTGCCGCCAAACCCATTAACACCCATTCTCTCCAGAGAACTCCATTTACGCAATGATCTGGTGCGGCAACATCGAGGTGGCATCATTTGCCAAGCGTCTTCTCGTGCCTGCTGAGCCTAATCCTGCTGCACTCCTCAGAGAGAGGAGGGGGCCAAGGACCAGAGAGAGAGCCGCGATCCACAAGGCCATCTGGGTGTCCCATCTGCAACATGCTTCTGCTGCGACTCTACGTCCTGGCAGCCCATGGAGAGCCATTACAGCGGCAGAACCCAGAGCTCCTCAGACGTCTTGGATGACGCGCATGGCTTCTATTAATAGGATACTGTTAAAGATGATTAGCTCAGTAACCTGGTTATGACTAAAGGTGACAAATGAACAGAGGACACTGCAGGGGGATTGGGTCTACTTATATCAATCACAAAGCAACATTTAATTGCATTTAAAGTAAATCTTAAATATATTTGTACAAATAATATGTATTTTGTACCACTTAGTGTAATTGGCATAATGTCATTATTTATTTTTCGCAAGGGCCTCCTTTATTAAAAAATCCAAAGAAAAATGAATCCCAATTCCATGAGGTCACTTAGAGACAAGTCTATAAGTTTTATAACTGTACAGCATGTTTGGGTGACACAGGGGCCCCTCACTCACCTCCGCTCTCCTGGGCCATGCACATCGCCTTCAGGGAGGTCTGTGGGCTGATTTCCAGTTGACACACCAGGACTTTAGCTCGGCTCAGAGAAGCCTGTATGTCCTTCAGATCCTCAGTGTTCAGCAGCATGTTCGCACCCGCAACTATTACAATGGCATTTTCCCCTGAGATGGCAAAAGCAAAACAGTGATCAAAGATAGCATCTTTCGTATTACACCCTCATGGTCTAGGGACTCAATTATATACATTTGTGTCATGTGGCATGTATGTTTGTTTTCATTACAACAATTAAAATAGAAGAAAGTAATTCTAAAAAAAGACAAGTAATAAGAGTAATAGAAGCACTAAAAAACAAGAAAACTAAAAGGTGTTTTTAGCTTAGAGCTTTCAGGATCTCAGCAGTGAGGTTACAAGGGCAGAAAAAGCATTTACCTGCATCGTTGACGATGATGGAGGCTGCCCCAGTTGCTGCATTCGAGGTCTGCTGTACAAAGTCTGAAGAGGATAAAGGAGTTATAGTCAAGTCTGAAAACATTTGTTATGTTTTAAATTATTAAATAAATGAAACAAGTTCAAATTACTAATATTAATACTATTAAATAATACTAGTAATATTAAAAAATATTAATTCAAATATATCAGAATAAACAGAATTAGAATCTGTTAGAATATACACCAGAGAAAGGTTTTGGTTGTTTTATCAAATCATAAAAAATTATGAAGAATGAAGTAATTGCATGTAAAAAGAAAAAAAAAAGCATCCATAAAAGTAAATCAAACAGTAATAAAATGTTTAAGTAACAATGTTTTATTGTGTTTTAGTATCTACTACAGACAAAAGACCTCACATTGTAAGTGGAATACTGCATGCACCACAAAAATATAGCCCGGTTTTACCTGTGTGTACACCGCTGTCCTTGAAATTCTGGATATAATTGTCTCCAAAGAAGTCTTTTCCAACCTACAGAACACAGAAGGCAAAACGATTACAACAAAGAAAGAGTCAAGCAAGGTCAGACTTGGTTAGCGGCAACTTTTGAAAAGTGCTCTACTCAAACCTCTATTGGGTTGTTTTTTTGTGTGCCCTGCCAGCATACTGGCATCGTGCCGCCGATAAAAAAGTGTAGAAATGAACAAACATAGCCAAGAAAATGCACATACGTGAAAACACAGGACCAGCTGCGCCAAGCCTTCAAGACAAGATAACCCCGCCTTCACGCCTCTTCATGCCCACCTCGCTTTCGTTTCCCTTCCTCGCCGGCTCAGCACTGGGATGTCCACATCTGTAGCTACTTTGGGTTGTTCAAGGGGTCCCCACCTTGCCCCCAGGCGCTCAAAACGAACCCACGCTTTCCAAAAAATGTGCCAAAACTCGGGCACTTGCAGTTGGCTGTGATAATGGGTAGGGCTTGTATTGGCTGCTTGGCCCCATTCTCTTTGAAGAGCGGCCTTGTGTCTTGGATGTTTTTGTCAAACCCGGGTGTCTATTTTTGGGTTTCCCCATGCCCGGAGAGCTCCTCCTGCACCGCGCTGTTATCGATCGGGCCTCTTTGTTCTGACAGAGGTGGGGCTTCGTTGCTTTAGCGCTCAGGTTGAAAGGCCACTTTCAGCCTACTGATTGGAGACTTGGGGTTGTATAGTCTGGGAATAGGCCTGTTTGATGGAGCACCAGTGTGGGTGGTGTATGCATGCAGTATGGTATTGATCAACAGAAAACGATGTGCAGTGAGTTGAAGTTGTGAAATGAACGAAGCTACAAGGTATTCAGAGTTGGTAAGTGAAAGCTCATGGCGCATGATTTGTGATAAAAATCGCCAACTGCTTTTTTCTGTCAACTGAGCCTAAGCCACACTTTTTTCTACATAATAACACATAGAATGTACTAGATATACTAGAGGTAACTATTGTTAACCACTGACTTTTGTGATTTACCTTGCAGACCATTGCACTCTCTGCGCCCAGTCTTGCAGCCTGTACACATTGGTTGGCTCCTTTACCACCAAACCCGATGAAGAACTTGTGCCCATGGATAGTTTCCCCTGCTTTTGGTAATCTTGGTGCCTGGCTAAAACAGAAAACAAAAACATGGATTAATGAACCAAGTTTTAATATGCATAGACTCAAATTCTATGTTGACTTGATTCAATTTAATTTCAAAGCCTCCTTCAACCTTTGGGATCAGAGTACAGGCAAAACACACACAAAAAATACGTTTTTATTGACTCGGAAGAATGCATGAGAAAGTACGAAAGAGAGCCCAGTACACTGAAATGTGCACTGACCACTATAATTGAGTGTAAATTAATAAAATAAAAAATAAATAAGTTGTTTGATATTTATTTTCCTTTGACATCTTCCCCTATTATCTGGTGTAAACACTGTATCATGCAACACTGATTAAAGTATGAGTACCCAAATGTGCTCATGATGCAACCTCTTCAACCCAAAAATCTGACATTGGCAGCATTATCACCTAACTCACGGGCTGAGAGAGGCCCCACCTCTCTCCTAGAGGGTGCAGTGCAACAGGTGGGTGTCCTCAAAATTTGTCCTGAATTAACCAATCACAAAGCAGAAGCTGTTTGAGTAAGACACTGGTTAGAGCCATTTTCACCGAACATCACTGAGTGGTTAGAGCCAGGGCCAAAGAGGTAAAATGTTGTCATGCACCTGTTTTTGTCCACTGTTTATACTTTACGGTCTAAGTTGAAGCTGTGCCATTACAGAAACATTGCTCAATCTGTGGATTTCCATTGATCTAAGGTAGACTGATGGTATTGCTGCAAATCCTGTTGTTTTGCTGTGGCTTGTGAACATAGTGGAATGCCCAAACCTATAACAGGATACAGGGTCACCGAGCCTGAACAGTGCAGACGAGGAAGCTGAACAAAGGTCGAACTTATGTAAATAAACTCGCACACACCTCCTTCACGTAACTATTCTTGGTATAGACATCTTAGCTAATGTTTTATTATTTTGTATTTATAAACCAATACTAAGAAATCAACGCACACAAAAAAAATCTAACTTAAAATATAGTATATCTATTGTAGCGTTTTACAAATGTAGGGTCTATTCATTCATTCATAGCAATAACATAAGGACATTCAAAGTTAAAATGGTAAGCAGTTTCTTGCTTGCCATATGTGTAATAAAACATTTAATTCGTAACTGTAAGTGAATCTCCACATTCATGCACTGACTATATAAACAAAAACAATGCTGTCTGCTCTGAGTTGACAGGAAAACAATCTCCTGCTTGTTAAAGAGGTTTTTCTCACACAACTGAAAGGCCAAAGCAGGTGTTGTGACGCGACATGTTTGCTTAAAGGCTGATTCTCATTTCCCTCGGCCACTGTTCAAGTCAGCTGTGAGTGAGAGATGAGGGGAAGTGGACAAAGTGTGGAAAAACAAAGTCTGGACTGAAACAGGTCAGTTATGGACATGGTGGAAGGGTAAGAAAATTTCTGATAAGTTTGTGAAAAATTAAAGGATAATAATTTAGTAGATTTTGCAATTGAGCATACCTTTTGGTTTCTTTTCTTTTTGTTTTTCCAAGCAAAATAGCATAAACATATCAACTATTTAGCTATCGCCATTTTACCCCCTCATATTTAACCATGTTTTTTTAATTTTATTATTTCTTCTTGAAAACAAATACAAAAGACTTTCAAATATTTCATGATTGCCATTTAACATAAAAAATATAAAATTTCCCCCTCCAAATTCAGATTTTCTCTGTTGCAAACCACATGCTTTTACTGACAGAGGATTGGCTGTAAACCTCTTGATTAAAAAAGACTCAAGCTTATTATTGATAATTAGAAATGACCTAGAAATGACGTTGTTTAAAATTTGATTATTTGCACAGTCCTACCATACATTCCATTCTATTGTACCACTACACATGTGCAGGATATTCTGAGCATCAAAATGCTGTTTCTATCTGTTCATATTATTTTGTGGTTTTAGACTAAAACTATTACAAAGAGAGACATTGTTATTTACTATTTAAAGTTGAGCTTGTGGAGTTAAGCAGTTTGCTGCGGCAGTAGGGGGCACTGTACGGCTTTGACAATAGGTTTAGTAAGCAGCTACTTCTCCAGTGTTTTTTATGGGAGCAGAAAATTCGGCATAACCTTTTTACAACCAAACCAAGAAAAGTACAGTGCATTTTACAGCCTCAATCAGTTACATTTATAGCCTCGGATCATAATCAAAATCTCCATGAGGTAGATGCGGAAAAGATGGTTTATTTAAAAACTGGAGTCTGTGTTGCCCATTGCCACTTGAAAACTGGCTTAAGACAACTGGATTTTTACTTCAAAGCAGTGCATATCACTTTGAAGGACTGTATTCCAACAACCCCCCCTCCCCTCTGCATTCTGACCTCCATCCAAAAAAATCCAACAGTGCACACCCCAAACCAGGCCATTTCCCGTTAGCCTATTAGGGTCTTAATTGAGAACTCCTGTCCTTCAAAGCAACCCATTACTGTTTCTAATGAGCAAAACAAACAGTTGCCAACTAGTGGGAAAGGTACATGCTTGTTAATAGCAGGTTGGAAAGTTGGACAGATAACTCAACTCAAGTCAAAATGAATTGCATCATGTCACAAATAGATGTTGTTTTCAAGTTGCTGGCAGCGAGGTGACAGCTTGACAGAAAAATATACAGCATGCCCAAGCATAATAGGAATTTTCTAGGCTTAAGCCTTGTCGAACTTCTGCTATTGTACTTCTCAAAGGTTATGGTAAATACAAGTGACAAATTGTTTTCAACTAAGCCTTTTGTGCTACAGTAGATGACTAACAATTTGTGGGAAAGGATCCTAGTTGGCTCAACAAATCTTGCCACATGCAGGGATGATGCAATGCTGACATTTTACTCAGCAGTAATTTACTCAATCATATTATCACACACTGAATGCTTAAAGTTGAGTTGTTTTATTTGCTACAAATCAATAGTATTAGTTCAATTATAATACACAGTCTGCATTGTAGCCTAAGAATAGCCACTTCCTTAATATAAGTACAGACAGGGCTGTACTGTTCATGGAAAACACCCTTCAAGACATTGTGCTACATTTTCCACAAGTGTAAAAATAAAACCTTTGAAAGAAAAAATGTTAATGGGTTGATGTTCAATAATATTTAGAAACAACTGGACAATTGCATTACTGCATTAGGACTAAAAGAACTAATATTACTTACCATGTCCTGTATGGCAATCAAACAATACGTTTTAATGTACAGCTTAATAATTTGAAATGTGATTGTAAAATAAGAGAAAGGCGAACAACCACTGGCTGAAAGGTTTCTTCAAAAGATTTCTTATCGTCAGATGTCTCTACCAAGAAGGATTTTAAGATAGAATTCACTTTTCATTTACTCACCTCACCAAATCAGTCATACAGGAACCCACAACAATCACATCCAAAGCCTTGCCCAATGGCATCTGAAAAACATATACAACTTTGATCACATTGAGATAAAATAGTAGCTTTATTAGGCTACTTAAATTATTGTGTTTTTTTGTCAAACTAGCTGCAGAGAATCCTAAATCAAAAGGAGGATGAATTGTGCAGCAGAGACAGCTCCTTGTAAACTAGATGCTCCTTATTTTACACTTGAAAGTATTTATCACGCACTTTTGTGTGCATTTGGCTGCAACAAATGAAGGTATAAATAGGGCATTCAGCGTTGCCTGAGTTGGAACAATGCCAAGTTTATTGGGGGTTGAAATGGGGTATGCTTCAATTCTGCACTGTGTTACCCGATGCAGCAGAGCCTGTAATTAATTCAATCCTCTGCTTGTATCAGACCTACTGCTTGAGAGTTAATCTCCTCAAATCTCTTCCTAGTCAGAAGAACACTTGGAAAGCCTGGCCGCTGGCTGAAAGATGGCTCAATTCTCTCTCCCACATCTCCAAGAATATTGTCTTCACTTCATAGGCGCAAACCTGGAGTCTTTTTCAAAAACACTGTAAAATAATCTTAGATCAGTACTCAAGGAAAGAAAATCCATACTAATAGTGGTTATGCATAATGACATTGCAATCAACTACATGGTTTCTACACTGACATTTTCTTGTGTAGACATGCACAATGTCCTGTGTAATTTTGTTAGTAGGCTAGTGTAGATCAACAGTGATGTGATGTGTTATAATAGTGGAACAACATTACTAACAGGACCAACACTGAATCTGTTGCTACCCATGTTAAAATACTCTGTTCTAATGTCACTGTCATAGTCACATGGCCACATAGGTCTGGGGGGGAACAGTGTGTGTATTTACCTTGGACGATTGTTCCCTTTTGCAGAAGTCTCTGTCTACGCGACTAGAACAACTTAGTATAATAACAGTGTTCAAAGATCACGCACGAGCTCGGGCAGCTCTGCTGTGACACACTGCTGCCACATTCATTTTGGTTCATAAATTGCCACCTGGAGACTTAACATTTTATAATTTGGCTTTATATTTTGTGTTGTGATTACAAATGTTCGCTATACTACATTAAGCCTTACAAAATATACACATTAAAGACAAAAACGTTCGCACTTTTACAGGCATACACGTAGATATCCAAATCTGGGTCCTCGGAGGACCCAAGCGGGCAAGATTTGGAAATGTCAACATTGGAGTAAAGATCGGCCCTAAACTGTTCAATATTCATGCATTCTCACATTTATACGCTTCATTTGCATTCTCGCACTGCATTATAAAGCCGTCAGTTCTTTGGAAACGACTAAACTCGCATTATAATCTATGTACACAACGCCAAAATGCTGCAAAAGCCTATCAAGCTAACTATGCTAACCCTTGTTGATGTACAATAAAATAACTGTTTAGCTGGGCAGTGATGGAGCAATGAGGCAAGGAAAGTTTATTACACATAGTAATTCAGAGTGCTTTACAGAATAAGATAATCAAATTACAATACAAACAAATCAAAACATAAATAATCATCATAAAATTAACATTAAAAGAGAAGAGTGCAGAATAATAAAAACGTTCAGTCATATGCACAGCTAAACAAGCCTGGATTTAAACCTTGTCAAACTAAGTTATCCACACAGACACGTGAGCCATGCAAACTACTCAGAAAGAGCCGGGTGTGCAGATGCATAACTTGTTAAGAGAGAACGTAAGTGATAGTTTTTAACCCATAAACTGTATTATTCTACTATACAGTCTATGGTTTAAATATTAAAAGTAAAGTGCAAGTATTAAATTATAAGGGTTAGCACTCTGGACTCTGAATCCAGCGATCTGAGTTCTGAGTATTGATACACACTACATTAAAGTGGACAAATTAAACTTGAATTAATTTTAACCATGTTATAACAGTGTTACCTCATCATTAGAAGACCCATAATTGTATTTCAATAGATTCATGCATGTACTCCTGTATAGTCCTAGTTGTATTTGAGGCTTGAGTGCTCAGAAAATATCAGTTTTCACCCACTCCCTAATATTAAGCGGTTTTAGATCAAAATTGCAGTTTCCAGTTAACAAAATGTAAAATAATGATCTAGGTATGTTACATGTTAATACTAAATGCACAAGAGAAAAAAACTTTTTAAACACATAGTGACTGAAATGTTTTGGGGAAGAATAGTTCACATGCATTCAAATAATGGATGTCTCTTTATGAAGCCAGGACAATTCAGGTAATTAACAGTTGTTTTGTTTCTATTCAGACCGTAGGCCTTATCATGCAATCATTTATCAATCATTCATTGTTACTGTGACTTGCTCTCTCTATCTCTAGGGCATCCTCTTCTTTCTCCAGTCACCCTGTTTTTCTTTAATATATGATGATTTGTTTATTTATTTAGTTTGAGTATTTAGTGTTAAACTACAACATGTGATAGAGGTAGGTGAAAATAGATTTTTTTTTCTCAGCACTCAAGCCTCAAATGCAGGACAATGCAGGTTTCTTCAAACATGCATTGATTCAAATACAAGTTTGTGTAAGCTAATGACACTGTTATAAGCTCATAAAAGTACATTTTACATAATATGTCCATAAATATAACAACCACAACCGTTTGTTCATTATTAGCCAAGAAAGGTTTGAATATAAACTGAATTTTAGAAGTATAATTAAGGATATCCAATCTTTCAGCTCTTCCTCTTCCACCGGTCTTGTCCTTGACCTCAGGCTCTATAATCTGTGGGTCCGTCGCTCGAAATAGGTTCTACACATCACGTGCTGCCCCATCTATCATATATTAAATAGTTTTGTCATTTCGAGCGCTTAGACTCCTTAAATTTGGCGCCTCGATCTGCCTGTCCGTCTGCAGGTGACGTGGTACCGCCCATGACAAAACTTTCATCTGTTAACAAACTTTAACAAATAATAAATACATATGTTCTCTATTTGGTTATAGTGTTGTACTAGGATTTTAGTGCACATGTTTTTACGGTTTTCAAAGAACAAAAATGTACTTTTCAGTACAGGCATAGAAACAGGCAGCTACTTGGCCCTTTAAAGGACCCAAACAACAAACTACCGGAAATGTTGAGAAGATGAAGTAAACATTGGTCTAATTTTACTTTATAACTTCTTCAGGTAATGATCTGCACATTTTAATTGTAATTGTGAAGTAATGCGTTTGTTTTTTTCATGATGACATCCCGTGTAATACAGAAAGACATTGATTTTTGTATTAAACAGAGGAAAATTTAGCGAAGGCGAACCAAATGAATGCTTTAGCTATGATAATAAAGCGAGCGATAACGCTTATCAATTCTGACAGAAATGTTACTCCGTTATTCACACTGCCATAGGATAGCCTAGTTTGTTTTTCTTGTATTTCTTCTTGCAGTAACAATGACGCGGTTATGTGTCCACAGATCACGTAGACTTCACAAAATGAATAATATGTCCCCTGAAGTCGCACTGCACCGGATCACCCCGGAGCTTCGGCCGCTGCTGTGCAATGTGGTCCGAAATGGACGTGTGGGACTGGACTCCACTAACTGCCTCCGTGTTACAGACCTCAAAACTGGGTGAATTTATCTGTCCATGTTTATCTTGATGATACAAAAGTCTCTTCTTATGCGCTGTATTTATATGACAAAAACACATTGTACCAGTCTGAATTCCTCTTGCTCTTGGAAAGTGTCTTGTGGACCAGAACAATGCAAATTCTTGTTTAAATTAAATCAGTTGCAAGTGTTTATGGGGTTAGCGTTTATTTGTCGTTGTCAAGCAAAATAATGAAAATAGTCTGGAGGTTAATTTTGACACCCAGAACCAGGCAAAACAATTATTTTGAACAAAGACCACTTTTACACTCTTACATAATCTCTGTTATTGGTTGAACTGTGTTCATTCATTATATAACATGCTTTATTTTGTTTGCAATTTAGATGATAACTGTACATTTCTTTTCTGGTCAGATGTACTTCATTGACTCCTGGACCATGTTGTGATCGTTTCAAGCTCCACATCCCTTATGCTGGAGAGACATTAAAATGTATGTACCAACTTCTTGTCACTTTATTCATTGAAAGATAATGTTTTATTTTATTTACTTTTTTTGGTCAAAGTTCATATAAAGCCTGGCTTATGAACATTTTCCCTTAAGATATTTATTGATTAACACATTTTTCAGCTTAGTGCCCACAGGCTCAACACCAAGTAATTAAATACAGAATGTTAAATGCTCTCAACGTGTAAGTTTTACTGGCATTTAGATGCTTCATGGTGTCAAAACATGCGCTCATTCTAGTTTAATCAAGCACATGTATAAATTCCCATTGGTATTCTTTCGCCTATGACACTACAGATATAATGCAAACATAAACATAAACCCCAATAGTATATGGTTGTAAAATGAAGATCATTTGTTTGCCAATAAATAAGCAATGCCCAAATAAAGACTATTATTTCAACATACTGGGAATAATTTTCTATACATTACAAATAATAGTGGATGCTATGAGTGCTACATTTTTAATTTTAATAAATGGTTATAATGAATCAGTTTCATTAGTTTATCATTATGTTAATAGTAAGTAGTTCTATACAGGAAATTGTGGCAAAAAAATGTTGTAGGTTAAGAAGTGCATAGTTCTAGAGGGGAAGAACAATCTGCTTATTTGGCAATTTTTCCAAATTATTTGTTCTAGCAATTAATATTTACAACATGTTTCAGAATGTTATGACTGGAATTTTGCTATTCAAGGAAATCGAACTGAATCACACATTTCTACATCAAGTTGTCTTATTATAGATAACAATGTTGAAAGACAAATACATAACATTATTTATGTAGGTGTGGAAATATTGCCAATTCTGCTGGAAGAAAAAGTCAAACCAGATTTTCCCAGAAAATGTTCATCTAATCCAAGCTGTGTGTTATGTATAGATACATTTCTTCAATCTCAAATGTATTTTAGGGGATGCCTAGTTAAATTAAACATTTTTGTATGCAGTTTGCTCATTTGTTTTATGTATGTCATGAATAAGAAAATACTAAAAGGTCTATTTAATACAAATCATAACCCCCTGCCCCCAATTTTGTTTCTGATCATCACATTTTGGTTAGTGCCTTCTGTTATTACTCTCTCTATTCTTCTATTTCTGTTATGGTTTGGACAGAATTTTTTATTACTTGTAAGTATAATGTTTATTGTTAACAAAAAACTTCTATTAATTTCTTTTATCTCTTTTTTTAGGGGATATTATATTTAATGCACAATATCCGGAGCTGCCTCCTGATTTTATCTTTGGAGAAGATGCTGAGTTTCTTCCTGAGCCCTCAGAATTGCCTGTGAGTCCACACACTTAACTACTGTGTCAGACTGAAAGATTTGAGACACGCTGTAGACATGGTTCTTATTTTCTTGAATATGTTGCAATAACTTGCATTTCACTGTTCATTGTACTTTTTGTTTCGGCTTTACTGTTTATCTACAAATCTGGAAAGTTATTCAATTAGTCTAAACAAGACAAAGGGGGAATGTCATGTCCATAGGCCATTTAAAGAAGTGCACTAAGTGAGTGTGACGTCACCCATAGAGTTTGGCTCCAGCCAAATGAAGCTCGTTAAGGCGAGCAGTTATAGGGTGGATTTGGAGCCGAGATCCGTATTTGCAATTATGACCGTGAGCACTACAGCAACCAAGGAGCCAATCCAGAGTGAAGTTGTTGAAGGTAATGCTCCTTCCTGCCCACACCATTGGTCTAGCAGGCGGGTGCTTAGCCAGCTTAATGCTGTCAATCAAACCTGTTGCTAACACTAGTGGGAGCGACCTTGGGGAAAGAAGGTGCCTCATGGTCAAGGTTCATATCTTGATTCACTGACAAAATAGCCAAATAAAAACACCAGGATTTTATAGCATGGATTAATGCAAGCATTTTAAGACTTGCAGCAGTTAAAGAGAGAGGGGTGACGGTTTTTTAATATAAAATAAATTGGAGCCAGAGTTGACGGAGCCGGAAGCAAGCCCATGTCATGCTCACTTCCTATTTGGAACATGGTGGTTAACAGGTTAGCTATGTCTGTGTGTTTGTGTACACGTATGTATGTATGTATGTATGTATGTATATGTATATATATATATATGTGTGTGTAGTGATTATTACATTGTCTTCTATTTTGCCAGTACAAAAGGATTTTGTAGCGTAGTCAGACAAATGTAGATGCAAATTGCTTTAATTTGTGGTTTCAAAGCTGATATTAAACCTTCAACTGCTTGCATCACTTTTTAAATCGGGATTTCTTGTGTTTAGGAATACTGTCACCTTACTGTCCAAATGCTATTAAGTTAGCATCCATTTTTTTCATTGAAATACGGTCAGGAAATCATGCAGCTCTCAGACACATTCCAAAAACATATTAAGACCTACATGAAAAAAAAACGGGGTATTTAATTTATTATTTTTCTTTGGACAACCATTTTAAAAAGTATATGCCATATTATGGAACTTGGCTTGTTTTTTTCTTCTACTCCAGGTCTATTTTTAATGCAGCCTTGCACGGAGCAGCTAAATTCCCCTGTTTGTGTCAGTGTCTGGGAGAGGGGAGTGTATTGCTCACCGTCTCAGCGAGATCCAGCTGTGCACATAAGGGGAAGTACCTCTGCTGAGCCAGTACTTGGCAGCCCGGCACTTGTTTATTCTCTCGCTTATATTGTGTTTCGTAATCCTGCGTCTCCCACTCCCGCTCCTCTTTCCAGCACTCTTTCTGTTAGTACAACCCCCTCCTTATAAAAACTTCCCAGCACTTCATTAGATTAACCCCAAGAAGTTTTTACCACCAGTTTTTGGCTTCTGGGAATTCTCTTAAAATAAACCAGGTATCTGAAAGAGCACCTTGTTTTTGTCAAATTATTACCGTACACAGTAGAGCAACAATAACATTCTTGCTCTTAAGAGATCAAACCAGGTAACTTATAGCTTGATAGTTTTTGTCCATTTCAAGTAAGCATTAGGGTTAATTTGAGGTCTTCTGTTGACTTCTTGATGTCTCAGCAACACATTGCTCTTGTTTACAGTCAACCAAAGCTATCATTAGCTGCTCCTTTTAGCAGTGTGTTTTTCCCTGCCTTGAGTGATGTAACATAGTTCAACCAAACATATAGCACCCCTATTACATTCCTTCTCTATTTTATGCTCTCTTTTATAGTATTTGGCGTGCACATGAAGCCTGGGTTTTGCCATGCTTATGTTTTATGAAGAACATTTCACAAATGAAATAACCCACAATGCTCCGTTTTAAGTAGAGTTCCTTAAATACAATCTGCCACAAGAAGCTGAAACTAATTCATTGAGGTCAGTTGGTGCATTGTTGCTTTTATTTAAAATTGTTTTTAAGTAAAAGTTAAGACTCTCAAAAAATGCATGTATATGTGGCTACATATATATAATATATAAAATGGCAATCCATCAGAAATGTGCTGAAGCATTAATGGACAATCTCACTTTCTCAAAGACAACACTCTTTTTGCAGTCTTTTTTTTTAGATCTCCCTGCTCTACGTGAATTTTATTTCTTATATGTCTACACCAAAAATGTAAAGAATACCCCCCCCCTATTATTGATTATCAGTATCTAGTTATGGCATGTGGAATTAGATGAGTTTCTTAAATGTCAGCCAATATGGCCGACTAACTGTTTGATATAGAGTATTCCTCCAGTTATGTTTTAACTTTGTTTTCATGTGTCCTATGATTCTTCCAATTTTCATTGGCCTATGACAAAGTATATGTGTCCCATCCCTTAGTGGTTATTTAAACTGTAGAACCATTTTGTGTGAAAATAAATTTAAAAAAATGCAAAAATAAATAAAAAACAATGAAAATAGATTTTTCACTAAAATGGTTGACTGTCAATTATTGTGTGCTTTGGTTAATGTTTAGTGGGTCTTTTCGCTCTCCATTGCGTGATTTGAACCACAGCAGTTTGAATGAGCTGTTTGGATGACCCTAGACGCAAAACTCTAAAAATTAGGGCATGGGTCAAATTAGTTTTATGATTAGGGGCACATAAAGGATTTTTCTGCAAAAATGTAACCATTTCTTTTGAAGTGATTCAAATTTGAGCTCTGTAGGCCAATGCCTGTGGCTGTGAGAAGTCATAAAAAACAGGAAATTAAGGAGTTTTTCAACGGCGTGCTATATGGAAAATGTAAGGATTATCCCAAGAAAAACTGATAACTTCAAAAAATCTGTCTGTAGATGTGGCATGTCAAATCTGAGCTCATTTGGACCAAAAAACAAGGACTAGATATGTTTTATGAATACACAGCCAAAACTATGACGATCCAATTTGGCTGACTTCCTGTTCATCTCCCCTCTCATAGGGGTCCACTTCTAGGTTGCGCTGTTGAGTTAGTGGACATTGGACATTCATGCGCTTCCCATTTTAACATTTTGTGTTGGGCTTATTTTTTTTATTTTTATTTTTTTTATACCCCCATGTGAGACTTTTCGTTGATGTTTAGGGAGTCAAAAATGTGATTTTTTTTTTTTTTTTTTTTCAGGAAAAAAAATGTAAATTGAAGAACAATACTCCTCTTTAGGTCTCAGGCCAATTATAGTGAGTAATTGTCAGTGGTCAATCAAATCTATCTTTGGGACACATCATAAATACATTAGATTTCATATGAAAAGATAACTCATATTTGATTTGCAGCAGCAAAGTAGCAGTAGAATAAATATGATTAATAAATAAAATAAAAAGCACAACAAAAATATAACCCTTCAAACAGATAATCTTAAAGTTTTATTGTACAATTTGTGACTAATTTTTCATATAATTGAGCAACTAGAAAAGTCATAACCACACCTATGCACACATGTGGACATGGACACAGGAAGGGTGGTGAGCTGGAGAGCAGTTCTACAGAATGTTACATCATCAGTCCTTGTTCTTTTCCCAATACTGTGGATAATTAACTTTAATATAGGAATCCATTTTAAGCACAACAGTGTCTAATTAAAAAAACAAAACTAACATTGTGGTTATTTGTGATCAAGTAATGAAAATATGATTTGTTTGGCATCCCTTTAACCAAAGCGAGTTATACAGGAAAATGTTGTTTATTTAAGGTATATAGTCACTTCAGTATGGGGAAACCATGAAGGCATTTTGTGTTTTGGCACAGCATAAACAGCAAATCATGTGTACTTTACGTCACTGACTAAGATTTGAATTAACAGCCAAAGTTCTCATTAAAATGTTGGTTAGGAAAAATGCCAAGTTCCTTTTTCTTTTAATGTGGTAGTACAAGTTCTGAGGGTGGAACCTTATGTGCATGACCTGACCGAATTATAAAACCTCTTCTTAGTCCCCTAATACTGCTATTTATCTAGCCCTCTGTCCCATTCTTTGAGCACACTGTATCATTTGTCTGGTCTAGACTTGTTCAGTGATCCGTGCTGGCTCTAAACTGCTGGGAGTTCCCCTTGTGTTGCAGCGTTCTCTGTCAAACAATGTGTGCTTCAGACCAAATAGCCTTCCCAAATACACCTTTTCTTCCAAGGTTAGCCATCCCACACAGCGCACTATCCCCATGTTAGCACTAAGAGACAGGCTCTGCCTAGTTAAGGTGGAAATTCCAACTCTGGTTCTTACCAGTGTGTGTGTGTGTGTATTTATTGGTTGTTTGGCTCTTTTCAGCCACGAAAAGCAGCCAGAAGTTTGCAGCATTTGTTAATTAACTGAGCTTGGTCTAAGTTCTCCATTATCAGACATAAGCTTCTAACCTTCAGCTAGAAATATATTTTTAAAGTTATGCCATGTAATCTGGAGGTGGCATCACCCATATAATTAAAACAAATATAAACCATACTTCAGAACATTAGATGAGTTTTATGCCCTACTTTATAGCCAAAAGAACAACATTTTCATGGAGACTAGCAGGACCAGTCAGTAGAGTCAGGTTTGTGGAGAAGTCCTTTGACAGTAAGGATGCGTTTTTTAATTTTTTGATTTTTTTCTACATTTTTCAGTAACAATCAAACAAATATTCTTCCTGCATCACCCTTTTCATCATATTTAGATATTTTATCTGTACAAAACGTATTGTTGTAAAATATTGTCACCAACTTTGAAATCTCTAATGAGTCTCTTGCATGCTTCATTAACTTGTGTCCCTCCTGTGGATGCACATTGCAATATTGTGTTTGTATTTCTGCTCCACCAAGATAGTGGATTGTGCTGCCATTCCAAGCCATTCCCGTCAAGGATCAGGAAACATTCCCGACTTGACTTTACCCACTGGCGAACCTGAATGCCAGCTTTTGGTGAGCCCTTCCTCTCTGTACCGCTCCAGCCTGTCCCCTGATAGTTTGTAACAATGGAACTCAGATGTCCCGTAAAGAGAAATCGTGTCAACCTGAGCAGAGTGCACCACTGTTGCTCTGCTTCCTTCCGGCTTTAGTGCATTCCAGCTTTTATTAGACTTTATTACTGGCAGTGTTCACTTGTGAATGGATATAGCGTTTGTTAACAATACTGGCAAATGCAATTGTGAGACTAGATCTACGTATCTAGTGTGCATGCTACACCCAAAACATTTTTTTCATAGTGTAAACACAGTGTGTGGGTTAAATTCTTGCTGCACTAAGCATTTCAAGCTTCTCAAAGTTACCTACTATTCATATAGTCCTCAGTCATATGCTTTTCTTAATAATGGTGAACTACAGCTGACTTAGAAATAAAGTGTGGGTATCATGTAAAACCCTTGTGTCATACCACCACTAATCGTATAGTCATACAGCATGCATGGCAGGCAAAGGGTCTTGCTCAGGGACACAGTCAGTATGCAGTGCTTTATTATGGGGAGAATGTCCACATTTTACAAGTGTGTTTTTATTTTTAATCAAGATTTGATAATGTAATATTTTTAACCTGCACTAAAGCACACACAGAACCCCATGTACTGTTCCTGAGGAAAAGTGCTTTTTCTGTCAACAAGTTGCTGTGCGTTGGACACAGCCCATACAGAGCCTGGTGAGAAAGCGCACGGCTGAGAGCGCCAAGTGTCTTAAACACATGACAAGAGCAATTTAGCATGATCTTAGACTTGGCACTCTCCGGGGGCGAAACAGGGTGTGAGCCCACACTTGAATTAGAGACTAACAGAGATTAATTTAATACTTGGGAGTTTTTTAATGCCTCACACTTTCAAGTCTACAGCGATTTATTGGATCAGGTTGCCAGCATCTATAAAAATCACATTTTAAGACGTAAAAACAAATATCTTCTCTTGGCCTATATAATTATCTTGCATTCTCAGATGCCAGCCCCTCTCTCATTGGCCTCAGATAAATATTGGATCGAAGATGGTACAGACGGATGGCACAGGAAGACATAATTCTGTCAACTTGGGTCTATTCACTGTGAATATGCCCAATTTAGGTGTACGTGTTGTTCTTAAAGGGTCTTAAACACCGCCTTTGGACAATTTTTCTCTTCACATTTACAGAGAAGTCCTAACATGCCAGTGTCAATGTCCCATGCATTTGTATTTTTGGACTAATATAATAAAGCACTTGTCTGTCTGAGGCTGTTGAAAGCATATTTGAAGCATAATAACCACAGATGGTCAGTACCAGATGCCTCACTTGCGAGACATCCACTTTGATAATTGAAAGTAGACAGAAGGTTCATTGATTGCACTGGATTTATTTCCACACAGTTATGTTGACTGTGGCAGGTATCGCGCCAAGCTTATAGGTGTAGTTATTGTACTCTTGTAAATATGTAACTTGATGTTCCTATAGCCAGACAAGCAATCAGGAAGACATCCAGCGTATTTTTCAGGTTGTCCTTGAAGTTGCACACTGTCTTTTGAGCCCTTGAGCCAGCAATCTTTACTAAATAATGAATAAAAACTGTTTATTTTAGTAGTATTTTTCTCCCTTTTCAAACAAATACATACTATACACATAATGAATTAGTTTTATCCTCCTTTACTAAAAGGGTGTGAATAGTTACTTCTCATATTTAAAATCATGCTCTGTGGAATGAGATTTTATATATATATATATATATATATATATATATATATATATATAGCCAGCTTAATAATTAATTATTAGTTAATAAGTTCTTGTAGGTTTAGCCTTGTCCAAAGCGCATATATTTGTTATTTATATTGCATTAGTTAAATCTACATAGTCAGCTCCCCAAATTACCCAGATTTTGTCCCTTCCTTTTTTCTATATTGTGCAGGCTTGTTCAATTCATGAAAAAAGCACACAGATTTATTTTGGCACACAGTCTTCAGCAGAGCGTGTAAAATCAATTCTGTGAAGATGCACATACACACACACACACACATATTCATATACAACACATGGACATTGCTTTTTGGCTCAGTGCTTCCCATTCTTTCCTAGTCTCCGTTTGACCAGAGAACCGCTACAGCGTCCAACTGCTACCTTGTTAACTCAGAACATTCACTACAGGAGAAGACGGCAAGTGCACTCTGCTGTTATTAGCTATAAAGTCTTTTCAAATAATGGCATCCAGCAAAGTTCTGCATAGTAGAGTTTTATTTACTTGGAAAGTAAAGTTTATTTTTGGGTCATTTTATAATATGCATAGTTTTTATTATTATTGTGTATAATGAAAAAGGTGCTATATTAATCAAATGCATTATTAATAATAATTTGTGGTTTCCAGCACTTTTAACAATATCTGGAGATGGTTTACAAATCTACAAAAACAAAAACTTTATTGGAAATCACTCAAATTGAACATTTCTGATCTTAAACCTCTTAATTATAACCAACACAAGTATATTCCATCATATTTCCAAAAACTGATACTGTATTTGTCATGTTTTGGTCTAAAAAGGTTCACTTACAGGTTTTTAGAGTTACTAGATGGTTGATTAGCCTTCGTCAAACTTGTCTATTAGGGAAATCTTCCTTTCTGAAGCAGTGGTGCCTGCTCATTGTTGAGCTGCATACTTAGAGAAAAAATGCAAGAGATGGCGATGAATAAAACTAAAAAGATCTCCTGTTTTTAAGCATTTTTGTGACTCCATCTCCAATTTCTTGAACCTTTTCCAATCTGACCACAGTGAACTTCTCCCACTGAAGTTGAATTACCAGTGCCCTCTCTCGGCTTTGTCCTAGTTGCCGCTTCCCTTCTCTTCCCCACCTCTGGAGTTTCACTGATGCACTCTGTCACAGCCCTGACGCAGCACTTCCCACCGTCTCTCCGCTCAGTTTCGGCTCACTCCGAAAGTCCCCAGGCCATCACCTCCCCTGCTGCTGCTTTTTGGACAATGCCTACACTTGTTTGCATTTGCCCACGTTTCGGGAATCCCTGTTGGTAACCACTGGGAGACTAGTTTGATGAGGTCACGTCTCACTTTAGCCCCACATCTTTTCACCACACATACACAGGCTGGTTTTGACATGGCGAGAGCTGGTTGAGTCGCTTGGGAACAATGTAGACATTCACAATGAAGCATTACAGAACCCAATGCTACTTTTGATATGTTAGCGTCGTGAGTATTAAAGCTTGAATCATCCTCCTACTTTGTGCACAATAGTGACTCAGTATTCACTTTTAGCTTTGTTTAATTGAGTTAAGGGCACAAAACATGTTGTACTAGCACTTGGCATACCAATCATGTCATAAAGTTGCATAGCTTCTTGTTTTTCCAGTCCAAAGAATTTCACTTTCAGGATGAGCAGGGCATCAACAACTACATCACTCTGAAATATGGGTATCATGAGTGAAGTATCTTGACCAAGGCCACACTATAAACTGGGTAGTTTCAGATATGAGATGCATACTGCAGTCTGTTTTTTTTCTTTCTCTCTCTCATCTAGATAAGATGTAAGACAGTTTCTTTGGAATCTTTTAATCGTGGGTTGTATTTACCATGATTGCCTCATGTTTATTTGCCTTTAGTGGCCTTGGTCAGTGGGTGGAGTCGCGTTTGGCTTATACTTAGACTGAGATTAAATACAGGGAGAGTCCATGCACCAGTTAGACTCGCTGTATTAGCAACAGTTTTAAAGCTACTTGGCAATATTTGTAGTGCCTGAAGTTGTTGCACACAGTGTTTAAATTTTCCCTAAAGCTAAAATTTCCACAGCTTTTGCCATTAGACCTTGAACAGACGCAGTACTTTTCCATCACATGCTAAATCACTCTATGGAAACAGGACATCCTTTAGCTCAGCCTCTCCCTCTGATCTTGTATTGTCATGGGAACTTCCATTTGTCAGGATTATGCTGTTAATGTGACATTTTTAACTCACAAGTGTATTTTTGCCCTGTGGTATTCCTCCGCTTTATGGCTTTGCTACCACTAAGAGTACACATATGGGCAGTAGGTGGAACAACTTTGTAATCATTTAGTGTTAAGTATTGAAGTGTTAATGTGATCACTGAAAACCTTTGTGCCTTGGGGCCCTACCCATCTGTCACAAAATAATAGCAAAGCTTGTTTACTTGGATAGTTTGAATACAGTTGTATTAATAAAAATAATGATGTACTAACATGTTGAATTTGAATAAAAAATATCCATCTGCCTTCTGTCTGTCCTCCTTAGCACTTGGTCCAGTGGGATGCAGGAAATCCAGAATGCCTGCTCCAGCTGGTAAAGGAGCTGATCCAGCAGTACCACCAGTACCAGTGCCAGCGTCTGCGCGAGAGCTCCCGGCTGCTCTTCGAGTATGACAGCCTCCTGGAGGACCCCAACTATGCCCGCAGCATCGAGATCTACGCTGGCCGCAAGAACAGCTGGGTATGTCAGAGACGGTTCATAAAGGAGGGTTCACATGCACACTGGCAGAGTGGTTAACCATCCTGCCTCTCTGATTGCTGACTTCCCCTCACTGGCCATGTTTAGGTGCACATCAAACATCTGATCATTATCTGATTTTAAGAGTTGCCATATTATCAAAATGTCATCTGGGGAATCTGATTTCTTTGATTGTTCATACCTGTGTAGTTTTTGACAAGGAAGGGAAAATTTTAAAGAAGGGGTTATTTTACAACCCCAATTCCAATGAAGTTGGGACGCAACACGTTCCAATAAAGCTGGGACAGGGCCATGTTTACCGCTGTGTGACATCACCTTTCTTTTTAACGTCAATCAATAAGCGTTTGGGAACTGAGGACACTAATTATTGAAGCTTTGCAGGAGGAATCCTTTCCCATTCTTGCTGAATGTACAACTTCAGTTGCTCAGCAGTCTGGGGTCTCCGTTGTCGTATTTTGCACTTCATAATGCACCATTGTCTTGCTGAAATAAGCAGGGACATCCCTGAAAAAGACGTTGCTTGGATGGCGGCATATGTTGCTCCAAAACTTGTATGTACCTTTCAGCATTAATGGTGCCTTCACAGATGTGCAGGTTACTCACACTATGGGCACTAACACACCCCCAGACCATCACAGATGCTTTTGAACTTTGCGCTGGTAACAATTTGGATGGTCCTTTTCCTCTTCGGCCCGCAGGACACGACGTCCATGATTTCCAAAAACAATTTGAAATGTGGACTCGTCAGACCACAGCACACTTTTCCACTTTGTGTCAGTCCATCTCAGGTGAGCTCGGGCCCAGAAAAGCTAGCGGCGTTTCTAGGTGTTGTTGATATGTGGCTTTCGCTTTGCATGGTCCAGTTTTAACTTGCACTTGGAGATGTAGCAACGAACTGTGTCAACTGACAATGGTTTCCTAAAGTGTTCCTGAGCTCATGTGGTGATATCCTTTACACATACATGTCTGTTTTTAATACAGTACCGCTTATGTGCAGAGATTTCTCCAGATTCTCTGAATCTTTTGATGATATTATGGACCATAGATGATGAAATCCCTAAATTCCTTGGAAATGTACGTTGAGAAACATTGTTCTTAGACTGTTGGACTATTTGCTCACACAGTTCACAAAGTGGTGAACCTCGCCCCATCCTTGCTTATGAACGACTGAGCCCTTTGGGGACACTCCTTCTATACCCAATCATGACACTCACC
Organism: Periophthalmus magnuspinnatus; assembly: GCF_009829125.3. Lineage (NCBI taxonomy): Eukaryota > Metazoa > Chordata > Actinopteri > Gobiiformes > Gobiidae > Periophthalmus > Periophthalmus magnuspinnatus. Next base: position 10,152,752 of record NC_047147.1, on the reverse strand, counting down.
TGTTTCCAATTAACCTGTTCACCTGTGGAATGTTCCAAACAGGTGTGTTTTAAACATTCCTCAACTTTTCCATTCTTTTGTTGCCCCTGTCCCAGCTTTATTGGAACGTATTGCAGGCATCAAATTGAAAATGATATTTGCATAAAAAGAATAAAGTTTATCAGTTTGAACATTAAATATCATGTCTTTTGTAGTTTATTCAGTTCAATATAGGTTGATAAGTATTTGCAAATCATTGTATTCTGTATTTTTTTTTAAGTTTTACACAGCGTCCCAACTTCATTGGAATTGGGGTTGTAAGAGTCATTGCAATTTGTCCACATACAAGTTACGCTACAATCCACATGTCACTAGATGGTTTTGATGGTCAGATTTCTTTTGTGCTTGTGTAAACTCAGAACAAATATCAGATCTAATTATTGGGTATTACTCTGTTTACTCTAGTTATTATTTTACTGATCATGTAATGGTGCCCACTGTCAAGAAAACATGAATGAATTCGTGAACCACATTTTCCAAAAGAAAGGTTTCTGCTATAAGTGAATAAAAGTTACTGAATCCACGTGTGTGTATGTGTGAAACCAATAGTCAGTGCTTAAATGAATGTTATGTTATTTACAAGATTGTGTTACTAAAATGCAGAGATGAGATTATGGAATTTCATAGTAAAATTGCAGAACAATGTGGTTTACAAGTAGCAACTGGCCTCTGTGGTTAAAAAGCTGTTGAGGTTGAAGAAAGCTCAGCACTTCAGCATGTTGTGATATTTCCCTGTAAGATTTTGCAACTCTGAACACCACATACACACACACACACCCATACACACAGAACGGTGCCACTGACATTTTTTTTGTAAAACGATAAGAAGGTTGAGTAAGTAACAGGGCTAATTATTGCATCAGTCTATTATTTATTTGAAGCAGGTGATGTCTTTTAATAATACTGCTATCTTGTCAGTAGTTTCAGTATTAATAATTCATCAATATCGCAATCTTTTTCTGTAGCAAAACAAATGTGTAATTGCAATAGGCCTACATGCCCTAGTGTGCATAACTTTACAGGTATTTCTTCTGTTCTACATTACTCATAAAACTTTTTCTATTTGTCCAGACTGGAGAGTTTTCTGCCCGATTCCTCCTTAAACTTCCTGTGGACTTCAGCAACATCCCTGTCTATCTTCTAAAGGTAGTGTCACCGGTCTAATTTAGGGTATTGATGTTTGTAGATGTTGTAATTATGATGTGTTGGATAGTTTTTGGCATGCAAGCAGTTGATTTTAGAGGACTTTTTAATGTGCAGGCCACAGTCTTGGGGGCTGTGAGTTGACTAATCAGCGAGCCGTCACTCTGGATCTGCTCTGAGCCGTGTGGTGTCTGCAGGCAGCTTAACTCGCCCTCTCTTCTTCCATCTCTCCTTCTCTCTTTCTCTCTCTCGCCATCCCTCCCTCACTGTCCATCTGCCTCGCTCGGCCGCATTAGTAATTGCCTCTGCCGCTCTCTCTCTTTCCTCCAGTCCTTGTTCCACAGTGTCGCCTGTCCCTTCTCGGTGTGCTGCGGGCCCTAGCTCTCTGGCCTTTCTCAGCCTGGGCTTCTGTTTGTGAAAGAGAAATGATGGTAAACATACGGCGAACAGCAGAAGTCATCAGTCTCACATCAGCCTTTGTCCAAATGTCCCAGAAGTTATTTACTGTTGTCTGGACAAAGTCAAACTCATATTTAAAGTCAGACTGCGACAGCTAATTGTTGTAATCCATATATTTATAATTTGAATAATTTATGAGTAAATTAATAACAGATGATTGTCAAAAGGAATGTACACAGACATTTAAAAAACTTGGCACAAAAAATATGCAATGTAATTCTTTATATTAATTAACAAATCTGCATGTTGCCTCCCTAAAATATTTTTTTTCTGTTTTTTTTTTTTTGTTGTTGTTTTTTACCTCATATTTCACTCTTGGCATAACCTTTTATTAGTGGATTATTTCCCAAATGATGCGCACATATATAGAGCCCTGGTAATTTTAATGCAATGTTGAGGTAGACACGTTGACACCTTGAACTATGGGTGGTGCTGTACAGCCTGTGACATAGTGTCGAGCATGTAATCTTAAGTGAGTTTTTTTTTTTTATGAGAGAAGAGATCTGGGAATTGGACGTACATTCCTGTCATACTGATCGTATCATAAGCTGAGCCTCATGTGCCCATACGCACACACAAAACTCACAGTGCTCTGCTGTATTTGGCAGCCAGGTTATACATAGTATCTCCATGGGAGCGCTGAGGACCGAGGAAGACAGCTGGCGCAGAAGAGAAGAAAGTAATGAACATCAGCCTACACCTTGTCCACCTCCGCAAACTGGAGGAGCAGGATTATGCAGCATATAGGCTGGACTCTTACATTGGTGCAGCCAAACCAATGACCTGGATTTTCACTTCGACAGTTGTCATGTAATTAGTCGTGTCAGTGTGAATGCCGTCTCTACTCAGTAGTTTTTGTGCATTGTGAACTGTAGCTCTTTGCTGCTGCCAGTGCCCCTATTTCTATACATCTATTTGAGCCAAAAAAAAGTTTAGTTTAGTCAGTTACAAAGGCTACAATGCATTTGGAAAATATACAAGCAATACAATCAGCTTTGACATGTACTATAAGGCTTATAACAGGTTAAGTTTTTTGTTTTTTTTTGTTTTTCCCGCTCTCCAGACACCCCCAGGTTTTCATCTAAAGTGTCCCTGAGCATATCTACAATCCTTTCCGGTGTCTCATCGAGGGGGTATGTCTGAAACTCCAGAGGGGATTTCTTGAAACATCTTGCGCCTATCCCCCATAACTGATATGCATTAGTCATTACCCAAGCTTATGACCATAGAAAAACCCTACCAATGCAAAGCTCAATTTGAATTTGAAACTACTACATTTAAAAAGAGATTTCAAAATATGTATTATTTTAGTGGTTGAAAAAAAATCATTTGAATAGATGATGGTGAGCTTTTCCCATGGGCAGAAATCTGACTTTACAGCATGTTAACAGCAGGTCTTTCTGTTCAACAAAATGCAGGCTTCATAAAAAAGTGTTGTTTTGTACACATAAGGTAAGCCCACAGCCAGGTAGAGGTCGCACCACTGACCCTGATTTGAATCTCGCCATCAAACTCACGGATGTCCTTGTGTTACGGGGGGGATATAGCGCTGGAGTGGAAATGTGTTCAGACATGGGCTACCCCGCACACGGCTGGTGGGCGCGGAGCTGTAGAGGACGACTGTTACCTGCAGCATCTTGGAAGTCTGAGCGCACTGCATGGACATGTTTACCTTCCTCTGTGGACCACTGGCCTAGAGGAGCGGACAGGAATTTGAGTTCATTTACTTGTGTGTTTATTTTAAAGGGGACAGGCTGTTGTGAGGATAAAAAGAAGGTACATGCAGGTTTAGTACTGCTCCCTTAAGTGCACGCGGTCACACAGGTAGTTTAACCTTTAACCTCTTGACCATTACCTTTTCAAAGTGCTTTTATGCATGAAGCTCTTGGGACATTTTTGCGCCATGGTTTAGCTTTGTCAATATTTGATCATTTTGGCTTGTATGCACATAGATTTTTGAATTAATCTAATTAAAATTATGATTTCAATACATTGCACATTTTAGGACAAAATGTCTAATAGTGATTTGTCATTGTTGTTTCTGTAGTGTTGACGAGATTTGCAGTTTGTGTTTTACCGTCACAAGTCAGGTGACTGCAGATTTAAACATGTCAGGTCCACATGACTGAAATATAGAATTGTTAACTATTTCAAGAACAACACACATGTTAGGACACGTTTGTAGATGTCACAACAATAGGGTTAACACATGTTATATAATAAGGCCCCATTTAGCCAGAATATTTTATTGTTTTGTTTTTTTTTATTTTTGGAGGACAGAGTTTTGCCTTGATAACTTGTCAATTTTTGCAACCATGTAAATTACTATTTTATTTTTAATTTGATGTTAATTGCGTTTCTTCCTTTTTTGCATTGATTCTTTGCCAAACATCTGGCCGTCCATACTTCCTCATGGCAGCACATTGCTTTGATAAGCCTAAATGTCCACAGTGATCAGTGCAGAGGGCTCTACATTCGTGACTGAAGCCTCTGCTTTCGCTTCACTTGTGCTTTGTTCCCTTCACAGGCACTGACCCATGTCACCAGCTCCAGAGCAGCCTGCAAGTGTTTGTCTGTTTGTGTATGCATTTACAAGCACTATTGATCCCAAAGGATATTTTAGGCGAAGTTTTACTGTCATGTTATAACATTGAAAAGACTAAAATAAATATGGTACTTTGCTGAAGATTAGACAATGCAAATTATCTTAATTGTATGGTTTGTTATTACTTTGTAATTAACTGGGCCTATAAACATGAAACAGAAGTGCCACAGAGTTCTACTACATAAATAATACATTTTTGTCCTTATAGATTTGTCAACCATGTCATGTTCATGAAGTCAATATTGTGAGCCCATTTCATTTGTTTTTTAATTGAATGAATGAATGAATGACTGATGAAAGGGTTGAAAGAAAATTGAGTCATCACTTATGTCATTGAGCCATAAAAGTAATGCATCAGTTGTGGACAAGTGCTTACAAAAATGAGTGTAGTGGTTTGTGCTTTTTTTTTTTGTTTTTTTTTTTATTAGTCAGACACTTGCATATAGACAACTTCAGAACAGGACCAAACCAAGTCTACATCAGGACTAAACTGGGCCCAAAAAAGAACCAAATCGTGACACGTGTGAAGTGAACGCACCCAAAACCTCTTGCCCATATGTTATTTAAGACCTCTTTTCTCCATCTGTGTCTATGAGCAAGAACACCACCTTGAGCTAATGAAGTACAACCTCTCTTAAATCTGTTATAAGCTATATTAGTGTCAGTTGTTGCATACCTCACTCATCAGCTCATTTTTGCTTCCCATTCTGCACACCTAAGTCCAGGTAGCATCCTGCTCTGGGCATTCCTGCATCCTCATTTCCTCATATTTTCTGTGCATGCCTCAACAAAACCATTTAGCGTCTAATTATTTTTACTCTAATTATTTTAGTCTCCATCGCAGCCCACTCCCACCCCTTGTATTCTGTGTGCTCTTTAACCTCGGAGGCTCCTTGTTAAGTGAAGGGAGGGTCAGGGTGAAACGCAGCCTCGGGCTTTTCATTCGCGGTGCCAGTGTCGCCGACTTCTGCACTTGCCCTCCATTTCCTGTCATGTTTTTTTTTCTAGTATACAGATTTTAAAATGAGAATTTGCCTACGGCGTCAGTTTGGAGTAAGTAAATAAATGAATAAATAGTTAAATGCAACCCAACAGAAGAGGCCAGGACTTGCTGATTTTAATAAGGAACTGCTAACAATGTGCACAAATAGCCAGTTTATTCATTCGTTTAATATTACCTACCGCTTCATAATGTTTGCATTTGCCTCTGAAATTAAAACTACTGTTAGATCAACATTAAACTTTATCGTCATTATGTCTTTCATGTATCTGCTATCTATGCTATCTGCTACTGCTACCTATATTGGTTTATTGGTTTATTGTTTGGTGTCCAGATTTTGATATTGTAAATTGTGACATTGTTTTGAAATTCCTGTCTGTTATAACACATATGTCTAACATCAATCTAGTTATTAAATCAAAAAACTTAAGTCTGTTCTGTTAAAAGAGCCGTTGCATTTTGTTTGTGAAAAAAGGAAATATTTATATGAGAGTGCTTTATTTTACTTATAGATGTAATATAATTTTAAATTATATTACATCTATAAGTAAAATAAATGTAATATAATTTTAAATTAAGATGTTTGCTTTTTCCATCCCTGTCTATTCCTGACAGCTTGATGAATGACCCTGTTTTGCCTGACTGTTTTTTTTTTCTCCATTATTGCACCTTTCTGCACTAATCATATTTACTCTGCTTGTTACCCCAGAGGCTCTGCAGCAGTACACATTTTGAAATGCCATTTGAATAATTAACCTCTACTCTAATGTTGTCTAATTTAGATTTTAAAAACAGTTCCATGTGACCTGTGTTTATCTTCGCTGTTAAAAGGTTATGTCAGGATATAAATAGCACAAGGTCAGCACTTTCTTTATTCACAGGTTAATTATGTGGGTGTAGTGTAGTAAAGCAAGATTGATTTTGCCAGCCCACTCTTCACATCTGTAGCTTTTGTTTTCAATGTTCAGATTAGAAAAATGTACAATTGAGTGTCATTATTATTTATAATGCCCTAGTGATGGGACCCATTTACTAATGCCAACAACAACCTTGCTGATGAGATTTATAATTAATATAAACATAGAACTGTTAAACAGCAGTACAAAATTGGCCCAGTAGATAAAAATGTAAACAAAAAAGAACACTTTAAAAGAAATGAAATACCGCTTGTTCACAAGACAAAGTCTTATTTGGCTCTTTTTAAAGACAAATTTTAAAAAGCATCTGCTATTCCAATGGATAGCAGCGCTGTACAACACTGTTTTCTGCATTGCACAAATTCTAGGTACAATTTGTTTGCTGTCTAGTGGAGCAATCATGTCTCACTGACATACATTTTTTTTAAATACAAGATTTTAGGCTTTTTGTTATTACAAATGTTATAGGAAATACAAATTACAAAGCCTTCTAGACTTGATAGGGTTAGATGCATAGTGTTAATGCTAGCACGTGGCGAACAGAGCAAGGTGAGACGTGCAGGTTTGTTCTGCAGTACTTGAAGTTTATGAATATCTTTTTTTTTAAGCACATGACCATACCACAGAACCATAGTCAAGATGGGTTCACCCTTAAGAGTGTATGACTTGTTTCAGTGAAGTAGCTATCATAAAGTAGGCACATCATCCTTCCTCATTGTGGTCATCATCTTGTTAATATTTAGTTGTTTATTTATAGTTATTTCTAAAAGATCAAATTCATGTACATGCTCGAAAGGAAGGCCTTTCAAAATAAGCAGCAAAAGTTCTAAATTTCTTAATGCAGCATTAGAACCAAGATTAAACTTTTGATTTTATTAGTATTTAAAACAAGTTTCTGTTGAATAGTATAATGCAGTGTCCTTAGAGTACATTATTACAGAGGCACTATTTAAGAATAGAGGGCGGTGGTTTGTAAAGATAGAGGAAGGCAAAGGGCCAAGGCAGCTGCCCTGGGGGACTCCACACTCTAAGCCTCTAGTTGTAGAAAAACTACCACTAAAATATAAAGATTGAGATTTGTTAGTTAGGTAACTCCACCCATTTAATTGCACATTTTTTAAAACCATATGCATATAACTTTTTTTTTTTTACAGTAAACCATGATCAATAACATCAAAGGCTGCACTAAAATCGAGAAAAACAACATCAACATAGTTTTTTGCATCAATTTGACACAACGACTCATCAGTCATTTGTTGTAGAGGAGTGAGGTTGAATGTTTGAATGTCTTGCATTATGACATTTTTAATAAGTTTTATTGAATTATTACAGTCATCAATATCAAAATTAGAATTGCTGAGCCATTACTTGTATTTCTTATATTTTGCCGAATAGTACTTTATTTAATTAATGGAAAGTTCTTAAAATAATTGGCAATTTCAACAGGTTTAGTTAAATGCCTGAATGATTGTATTAATAGCAGGTTCATTATTTGTGTGTAGTTTCTGTGATTATCCATAGATAATGGTCACTCAAAGGCAGCTGAGAATACTTTTTCTATAGTATTTCATTGCTACATGTTTCACATCTTTTAACCGTTCCTGAGGCTGGGTACTTGTGGCAGTTGGACTTTTGGAGAAGTGGCTGAAGATAGCTCTGTGGGTCACATGAGGCTTTTGTAATGCTCTGCACAGACCTGGAAAACAACTGTGTGGCTTTATGATCATTCATTGTTATGTCCTTATGTAAACATGTGAGCTAATGACTATGACTAAAGCATGAGCATCAGAAAGAACAGTTTTATTAACCCAATATAAATACTTTTAATTTGTGATCGCTGGAGTGTTTGTATTACTATGATGACAGACTTGCTTTGTGTGTGACCATTGAGCATTTGGTGCCACGGTGAGTGGTGGTAATTTGTGGCCTTGCCATGCCCCTGGATGGTAAATACTGACTAAGAGCTCAGGAATCTTAAGAGCTATAAAATAATTGCAGGTTCCTCCCATAATGCTTTGAGATGTGATCCTTGACCTGGATTAGACCTCTGCCACATCTTTTTTTTGTTTTGTTTATTATAGATTAAACACTGAGTGATCATCTTCATTGGATTTCAATTAGATATAATTATAATACAACTTAATTTTCTGTCAAATCCATTGAGATAAATCAATTGAGATGTTTGTATATACATGCATATTTCATTTTTCTCTTTTCTTCACAGTTGTCAAATTATCCATATAGCACTAAGACATGGCATTTAGTGGGAAAGCAAGTTGCCCAAAAGACATTGTTAAGTAATTGCCAGTTTGGGCTTCACTAATGCAGTGTACGGCTGAAATCTGAAAAGGCCAGCCAATGCTTCCACGCAGATAAACAATTACGTGCCTTTTAAATGGTGGATGTATTCTAACGCAGGATGCTCTTGAAGACAGATTTAAATGTCAGGAGCAACAGCTCTAAAACGGAAACGAAGCAAAAAAAGAGTATGGAAATAATTAGTTTTTTTGATGTAAGGTTTGAGTGTCCTTTGTGGTATTGGTATGCTAGTATATACTTCTTATTGCTATGTGTCCATCCATATACAGGAAATGTCCACAGCTGTTTTGCTGACACTGCAAACTGGAATCCAGATTTTGCAAGAAGCTCTCGATAGTCATTGCAAAACTGTATTTGTATGTTGTAGGTTGTTATCTAACGTAACTGTTTCGTCATTATTGACTGACTCATGAGGCCCCCTCCTGCTTCTTCTTTGAGAAACACATCATTAAATAAATTATTATATTTTATTATAAAAAATATAATGCATTGAAAAAAAAATTAAACTGTACTTACTCTGAGTGGGCTTGCATTTCCACAAACCTGACTTTTTGGCCTGGGAAAGAGCCATCTGCTGAAATATTGTTCCTATAATCTATAATCTTTCACAGTATATGGCGTAAAATCTCCATGGAGCATGTATGGTTTTAACTTTCTATTTCCACTGAATCATTCAGGTGAAGCTCCATCCCCAGAATACTGTATCTTTTAAAACTCATAAATTAAAAAAATCCAAAAAACCTAAATCTAAATCCAAAACTGATTGCTCAAAACAAATTATAATAAATATGCCACAATAAAGCAGTAGTATCAAATAAAAGTCATACATATGTTAATTAGTTCATCTTCTCAAATGTCGCACTACATCTTAGTAATTGCAGGTTAACAAATGTTCCCTGTTTGTGGAAATAAAGGAACAACAGTAAATATTATAACTAGGGCTGTATTAGTTGCCGATTAATTGGTCGATTGTGTCACAGTCGACTCAAAATGTTTTAAAAGATTTAATAGAATTAAATATTTATATATATAATACAGCAGAAAGGAGAAGGCTTTGCTATCTGGTGCTAATCATCATCCCCTTTTAGTCAATTAATCAAGGCACAGGACATTTCTATAGTCAACTAGAATTTTATTTAGTGACTACAACCAAAGTATGAACTGCACCTGTCTGTGGAAATGATACCTGATATGTATTTTTGTGTGTTCTAGAGCTTACGTTATGGCAGTATACTCTATTTAAAATACATTCTCAAGCCTTGCTGCTGTTATTGCCAGGTGTGGTAACATCTGGAGCCTGTTCTGAGAATGCATCCTACACAGAAAGTTGAAAGGGAGTCTGGGTGATGTTACTTTTGTTATTAGTAGTGGAGCTTTCATCTTATACTTGTGCTTTAGACTGTCACAAACTGTTCCGCAGACACTATACTTTATAATGGTTACAGCTGTATACTGCCGTGTAAACAAGCTATTTTTGAGAATTGACAGAACACTTTTATTAGTGTTGATGCATGCAACTAATGTCTGAGGCCTCCCTGAATTAAGAAGCACCTGTTGCAAACTGTTGAGTATATTTTATGTTTTGCTTTATACCCTCATATGCCACTAAAACGCAGAATGCACCTGCTTAAAATACTTTCATGACTTGCAAAAAGAACTGGTGACTTTAAGATCTGTTATGTTCATCTGTTGCATGAACTCATAGATGGATGTCATTCTTTTAAGTATTGTTAGATATGTGTAGAGTTCAAATACAGCTATTTTTTATTCTCGGCAAATGTGCTGGTCAAAGAGTTGTTCATTAAATGCAGTTACTCATTTAACATTATAGATGCTGCAAACTGCTTTGTTACTATAGCACTACAGCGACTGACTCAAAATTACTGTAGGTTTTCCCAGCAAGTATAAACATCTATTTATATATTTATGTATACATGTATGTGAAACGCATTTTATACATTTTATATATATTTGCAAATGCAAATACATATAAAATGTACAATAAAAAATCAATTGCATAACTCTCACCCTAATCAATTAATTGGAATTTTATTGTAACTGCAATTGGAATCGATTCCAGTGGGTAACAATATAATGCAGACGTGCAAAAATCACTCCTTTTTAGGTCATCAAATGTGAAATATTACCGGTAACTCACTCCGATATGCCTGAACATGCACTGATAATTTGCGCATATCGTTAAAAATAGAAAGCCCATAGAAACCCAAAAGCACTTGATCCTTGTTCTTGTAAATATCAATTTTGTGGTTGGTAATGCCCACACCCTGAAACGCACTGAGCCAACTGTAAATATTTGAGCCTAGTCTTTGGTCATGACATAACCATTAACATTAGCGTCCAACTGCTGACTCATCCATGGAGGATTTTTACAGAGTTTTGCCAGAGATTTGGATATTATTAGTAATACCTCACTTTAGGGTATCATTTACATTTAAAAACTTCCAATTACATGTAAAAATGCTATGTTTTTGCTTGTTTGTTTTTTTTAAATGTCCATGCTGTGTGCGTGGGCATGCTGACAACAGCCCTCACTCTGTGGTTTTGTTGCACCTGTCAGGGCAGGGCTGCTCTGCAGGAAAAGCAGGCAGGACTTGACATAATAATGTGGCCAGGTTGCAACCGCCTGTCAGAGTTTTTGGTTAACCTGGCTATCAATAGCATTGCTTTACAAAAAAGTTTTTCTTACCCCACCAACACTTGTTTTTGGCTTGTGTGACATATCTATACACAGACCCCTTGACTTCTCGGCACAGTTTTCCAACCCCTATGTTTATAACGAATGTGGGTATAAAGGAGGAGAATGACATGTAAAGCTCCTGGCTAAACAATGACCTCTTAGGTGGATTCACTTTTGTAATTCTTTGCAGATACACAGTGGCACATATTCTCAGTCATAAACCAACACCTGATGTAGTTTTTTTATTGGTTGTGATTTCTATGTAAATGTTTGCTGCTGAACAAGAAATAATACCTCGAATTTCACTGAATTGAGCATGCATTGTCTGCTAAACTCCTTATTTGTATAATATGTATATTATTTTTTTATGTACAGTATTTTACGTTTTGGTAATAATCAGGAATCATCACCAAAGATTTTTTACCCAATATTTTGTTGTGCTCAGAGGTCAGAGATCCCCTCACTCCTCTTCAGTAATACCCGCCTGACCATCGCTGTTGCCCATGTGCTGTCATAAAGGTTGTGGCCTGGGGTGCAGTAGTCGGGTGTGCTCCATCAGTCCATGTTGTGACACATGACTGGTGGCTCTGGCAGGGCTCCGCATGAGGAGGTGGTTCGCCATTAATACAAACAGGAGCCCTCTGACCTTTCTTTCCTTTCAGATTTTACTTGAGATTATTTTAGTAATAATCTGTTTTAGAGGTTTTGAATGTGGTGGATTCAGTAGCATCCCATTGATGATGTCTGCTTTTGGCCCGTTAGGTGTGGACCATATGCAGTGATTAATGCCACAGACTGGCTGTGACGCGAGTGCATTGATAATTGTTTGCATATGATAAACAACATATTACTTGATGTAACTGAGTCATAATGTTGCCTCATGCTGTGATGACAGACATGAAATCAACACATTCATGCAGTGTGTCTCATATGGACGCCCATTCACCAAGCAGTGCTTCATTTTCTTTCCCGGACTTTTAAGGAATGTGTACAGTTTTATTTTGTTTTTTTAAAGAAACAAAATGTGTAAATTAGCAAAACAAAAATAACTTTTTTTTATTTTTTTATTGGGTCTCAAAAGACAAAAAATAAACAAAAACTATGCCACTGCACAGCTATTGATTCCTGCATGTATCAGTGATATTAATTGATTGGGGAAAAACTTATTTCTAAGTCTTATTTCTGTCTGATTAATATAGTATTTATTTATTTATTAATATAGTATTTTTCTAAGTGAATTGCCTTAGAAGTGAAAATTATAACCCTACAACACATTGTACTCAAGTTCACCCCAGTATGACCTCCTTTACCAAAGGTCAAAGGTCATGACTCCCTTATGAATCTGCCATTCCTAATCACCCACTTCACCATCCCATCCTGTCCCCACCCACACATCTCTGTACTCGGAGCCCACCCACCTGCCCACACCCCCAGCTGAGCATCACATCTCCAGTATCCAGTCTCCAGAGAGCTCCCCAGCCCCCCAGCCCCCCACCAACTCTTCCTCCTCTTCTCTCTGCGCCTCTGTGGGATTACTTCCATCTGGCCTACTTTCCGCCTGCGCTCCAGATCAACTATCTTTATGTTGTTTTCCATTTTACACCTTCAAATGTTCTTTTTTTGATCATTTTGTTTTTCTCACATTAACCACCATGTTATTCATCTTTCATTTAACCCCAGCTCGCTTGTCACTCTGCATGTCTTCTGCCTCCTATAGGCAGTTTAACACAGTGATGGCTCCAGGCTAAATCCTATGCCTATATGCTGGCTGTCCATGCTCATTTGCGAGTTGTGGCTTTTTCTTACCCTTGGATTACCAATGTCTAGGGAATAATAATTTAGTCTATGTTTTATTATCTACAAACAATAGTCTCTTGGTTTGCCAAGCAGTATGGAGGTTGGTACACTACTTGCCCTGTGATGTTGTACACAACCAAGTATAATTTCAGTTTAAGAGAAATATGTTATTACATTTTTATTTTATTTTTTTGTGCCCATTTTTGGCTAATTTCTTTCTCACATTATTGGAACAAATAAATAAGCAACCGGTGTCTCAGGGCCATGACCCCTCAAATAACAATGCAAGCAACTCTGAGACCCCCATTGTAAGAAAATATGTTTTTTAATATTCATTTGATGGAGGTGGTCATTCTTCTCACCCTGAAGCTCTCATTTGACATTACATTTGAGAATAAGCCAAAGTAATTGGTCATGTGGTCAGGATTAGTATTTTGTGTTCCGTCTGAGGTCGCACTGACAAAGAATGATTTTTATGAATTAAACGAGCATCCTCTTCTCCCAAAGCCTCTAGACTGTTCTCTCACCAAAAGAAAATTCATTTTCTTAATTTCAGTTTGGTTCTTGTTTAGGTTTGTTCAAATATCCGATAGTGGTGTCACAGAGGATCTATAGTTCAGAGATAGATAAAGATATATACAGCCTCAAACTCTCAACTTGGATGTTACTCCAGCAAAAGTAATAATAAGTATCTCTATCTAAATTTGTCCAAATGATATTTATAATGAAAAAAATGTATTTCCCATTAAACCCAAGTCTGTTTCCTGTTGGTATTTCATTCATTTATTTTTGACACATAACATGCACCATATGTTCATTTATCCCTCCCCTGTTCTCCACATGTAAATGCACATACTTGAGTCACACCCATGGCTCCCAGCCTGTAGCTTCACACTTCTGATATGTTCAGAGCATGCTCCCAATGACACACTATCACTGACTCTTGGCCACCGTCACACATGACTAGTGCAAGTGTAATATTATCAGCTCATTGTCACATCCATTGGTCACCAGCCAGTTATTGTTACCACCACAGTCAAGCTTTGGCCCAGGTCCCAGCCTTTTCACAGAGGCTGTTGAAGACTTCATTGGAAGTTGCCACATATAGTTTACATTGGCACATGAATTCAGCTGGCTCTGCTAAGCAATTGGAACTGATCATGGTAATTGAATGTTTTGTACACTGTTGTTTTAGTTCTTCAGTGACAAGGTTGGTTAAATACTATCTAGCGTTCCCTCCTAGACACCACTGTAGATTAACAGGGGATATAATCTTAGAATTGCGTCCAAAGTCTTTCTGTGACCTTATAAACTCCTTGTTGTCTTCATCACAGCCCTTCAGGGCGTACAGCACATTGCCGTCAACAGAAGAACAGCTACATAATTAGGAACTATCTCTTCTACTGGCCCTCTCAGTCAAAGCACTTCTCATCATGGCAAGAGACATTTAGGGCAGTAACCACCTTGACCCTGTGATCCTCAGTGATTCTCCTCGTCTTATTGCAGTTCCAGTAAACACTGAACAGATATTTTGGCTTGAAATATATTTACCTTTTTTTTTTCTTTTTTTTTTTTTTTACTTTGATAGCCATACTGCACTTTGATTTGTTCATATTCTATCATTGCATCATAGACTGGTGCATTGAAGTTAATGAATTAAAGTCTTCAATAGCAGAGAGCCAAACATGAAAGACACATGTGGCCCTTGTTGGAGCAGAAGGTTACTTCCTCTTGTGTGTCCAGCATATGCACAGGGCCACTCACAGCTGGCCCAGGAGCTGGACATGTCCTCACACAACAATCCCGCTGTCAGTCATGCCTCCCATTACGCTGGGCCTGACATTTAAAGTTGGGTGAAGAAGGCGGACAGCGTGCCCTTACCTCCTCCACTCCCCTGCAGTGGAGCCCATCACTGTGTGTTGTGTGTGCTGTGACTTTGGCCAGACTTGGTCTGGCATAAGGACAGCTGTCACATCTCCAGCCTGTCACATGGAGCACAGTGAGCTGCCAGAGGCCAGGGCAGCAGACACAGCGGACAGAAAGAACAGAGGCTGTCTGCAGGAGTCAGGAGCATCAGAGATGTGTTGAGAGTGGTGGACTCTCAGGCCCCCTCTAACCTTGCTCTCCGCTCTCACTTTGTACTTACTTAAAACTAGTCCTGGAGCAGCTGAATCACTGTGCCCAGCGGGCTCAGTAAATACTGCCTCTGTGTCTGCACCTTCCCTGCAGGACAGTGGTTCGAGCGAGGCTTTTCAGTGCTCATTACAATGAAGACGTACTTCATTAAGACCCTGCCTGTAGCCTGTGGAGTCAGGATTTTTAATGGAAGTCCTTTGTTATCTTTACATAAGCACGCATTGCCCTCCAGTCTGTTTAGTTCAAAAGACATAACAAGTGTGTACACTGCACTTAATGGCCGTTTGGGGCTTAATTTCATTACTGAGGGGAATACATTCTGTATCAATCTGAATAAAGGGGCATGGAGGTCACATTTCTTCTCATACAGATGTCTGTTCCCAGGCTTTGGGGTTATAACCAGATATTTGATGGACATGTTAACATTCCTTTTATTTATGGGCACATGGTTTTTTTTTATCATAAATAATGCTGCTCTATGTTAATCAGGTGCCTTTCTTTTCTCTTTGTGCTTTGTTTGAAAATTGCCTTCTCAAGAAATCAGGTCTATTTTTATGCAGGCAAGAATTTTTACATTTCAAATACAAAGTTAAGGGCATGCCGTTAGTTTGATGGACTTCTCCCCTAAACCCCCTCATCCAGCTTGTTGTCTCGGGTCTGTTCTGTCCCATATCGTCAGCCGCAGCGGCCCTGAGCACTGCTTCATAGGGCTGCTCTTGTTTACTGGAGCCCAGTCCATTGGTGAGAGCTGATTCCATCAGGCAACACTTTTGGATGCCATACTCGCTGCATCTTTGACTACTTCAGCCCAGTGCAGCCTCAGAGACGAGCAGAGCAGGCTGCAGAGCCCCTGCTGTGACTGTGTGTATGGGCTTCAATAAGCAAACGCTGTTTAATACTAATAATCTATATTTCATCTTCCACAACTTCGATACTGCCGCAGGGAGGTTTTTTATGATATAATGAAGTGTCATATTGTGTATTTGAACTTCAACTAACCCTTAGTGCATCGAATTCTACATATATCTTTATTATTTTCATCCAGTTGCAATTTGTTAATTTAATTAATTGTAATTATTAGGATGCATGCAAAAGATACTATATTATTCCACTTGATTTGAAGAAAATCTGCTCAGTGAAGTTTTCCGCCCACTCAGCCTGTCTCTAGTGGTCACTTTAGTTTTGTGTGGGGCAGACATGTGCAATTAGTTAATAGGCCTGCTCATGTGGGAGGCCATGCTGCTGCTAACTGGTAGCCTTTTGCCTTTGTCCATCATCTTTGTAGCTACATTTCCTCTCACCATCTCGGGCAGTGATTATAACAATTGGATGAGTTCAAACCATCTGTAAGACATTTGATTAACGCTCTGTCAGGGAAACCAGGCTAGATTGGTATTTGACGTGGAAGTGCACTAATGGCGGTGCCATGCTCTAGGAAAAACGTCACAGAATGGTAAATGAAGAGCTTGAAGAGAAGTTTGCACCACACAGCTCCGGGTGGCCTTTGCCTCTCACACTTGATTTGATGGTGCTTCCAGTCATCAGCTCAGCCTCATGCAGCTGTTAAGGCTAATGTAGCATGAAAACCAACAGATGTTTTTATCTGGTGCCTCTCCTGGTTTCCTTTGCACCCCTTCAGATTTTTAGGACTTGTCTACTTAAACTGAAATAGAGCCCTCATTGCATTGATATTAATAAACTGTTGTCTTTCCCAGGACACAACCCTTGACCCTGGTGAGGACATGGCGCTTCTGTCTGTCAGCTTTGAAGATGCTGAGGCCACACAGGTGTTCCCCAAGCTCTACCTTTCTCCCAGCATTGAGCAGTAAGTAAGGTCAAATTAGTTCAACAATGGTACAAAAAAGACTGGCTGAATCAAATAAAGAGACTGAAATGACTGCAGTGTCAACCAATAATACCACTGTATTTAGTTGGTGAATTTTATGTTGTTCCAAAGTAAAACTTGAACAAGCAACAACCTCTGTACTCTTGTAATATTACGTTTTCTCTTTTTTGCTGCAGCTGAATATATGTACAATGTGGGGACTAAAATCTGTACACATTCAAATCATGGGGACCTGTCAAATATCAGGTCTCCATCATGTAAATTCTTTATTATTAGATCAACATCATGGTTTAAATTTAGGATCATTAATTTAGGGCCAAATTTGTTAAAATAGGGTTTAGGTTAAAGTTAATGTCCTCAAAAAGCATGGAAACGCAACATGTGTGTGTTAGATATGGGCTCTCTCTGACCCCAGGCCCCCTTCGGTTTGGGCTTTCGTGCCTGGAATAATCTCAGGCTGATGTTTATTTACAAGGAAACGCACCGTCGCGCCAGGTTAGGAGACCTCTGGTGCCCACTGCTCCTCCTCCACCACTTTTCTCTGTCTGGACACACTTCACCTTTTCCTCCTTGTGCACTCTGCCCTCTGAGCTCTTCTCAAATACAGAGATATGTTTTTTCGATCACGTTTGTCTTTTGTACACCTATATTGTCATCTAATCAAGAGCTTACTCTTGTGTGGCCGGAACAACAATCAACATGACCATATTGACCAGAAAATAAATGTGACCTCTGATAATCAAATAATCATTGCTACAACACTTTTTTTTTAATCAGTTTAAAAACAAAATGATAAAGGTGCACTAAGGAACTTTTCTAAAAGTACCACTGTAGTTGGTCCTTTTTGGCTTGGAAGGTTAAGGATGCCATTGATCTCCCTGTGGACAAGCTACTTGGCCAAGTTACAGGTCACATCTGTGGAGGGGTGACCTCACTCACAGTCATGCATGTTATACATGTTTTTAAGATACTTTTGTTGGCAGTGAAAACAACCATAATTGAATAAACAGAAGATAAAATATTTAAATCCATTCTTCCAAGCAAGCGATAACATCTCCATAGAGGAGAGTAGGTGGCAGACCCTTCAGAAAAGATATAGCATGTCTTTAAATTCAGCAATTATAAAATGTTGTTTAAAGGATCAAATATTACTTGCAATATGCTTTTTCTTAGTCAAAGCCTTCACCCATATACTGCTGTGATGTCTACTAAACTTATGATATCTTGTAAGCTGTGTTACTTGTACTTGCGTGTGACAGTGACCTTGACGCAGCTCCAGACCAGACTTGAGATCCTCTTGGAGGCAGTACTCTCGTCCAGTAGCGTGAGAGGAGCAGACAGGAGAAGACAAGAGTAGGCTGAAGGCAGTGGAGCAGGCGACCGTGGTGGTGGTGGTGGTGGGGGGTGGAAGAGGGTGCATGAGCTGAGGCTATAAAACACTGTAAAATATGTTAGAATGCAAACCTCCAAACACATTTAGCCCAGTCCTCATGCTTCCTCTGCTTCCTGCCTCTATTTGCACATATGCATATGAAGGTTGCATGAATGTGCCACAGTACAAGTGTTTCTGCACCTTTCTGTGTGCTGTGTGGGAGTGTGTTAATTCATGACCTAAGGCTACAATGTATGGCTCTGCGATTGTTTGAAGACAAAATGATCGCATGTGTGTAACATGTTTACGCTTCAGTGCATTTGTGCTGCCTTCTACTCGCTGCGGATGCTACTTAATTTAGCACGCTAATGTGTGTGTTAGCCTCTGCTGCGTGTTTTTGCAGATCTGTTAGCTCTTGTTGTCCTTACTGACCCTTGTTAGCCTTTGGTGCCCATTATTTTACATGGGCCCAAGTGAAGAGGAAAACACATTTATTTCAGTGTGCTGCCACATCTCTTTCCCTGTTATGTTTGACAGACTTCATCCATACAAGAGCCTTTGATTATTCTGTTTTGCTCACAGCTTTATGTGTGGAAAGAAATGTATATTTTTAACTTGCTGTATTTCCCATATAAATAAAAAATAAGACACAGCAAATGTACACGGGCTCTAATGATGATTTATGTCTCCTGTCTTCTTGTCTACAAATAATGGTTTATTTATCATTATTGAATAGTTTCTCAAAGCTGTAAAGACATATCAAAAACAGATGTGTGTCTTCTGTCCACAGCTGGCACATTGTTGTAATAAAAGTGCCCATTTGATAAAGTGCACATGTTTATGGGGTGTTGTAGATTTGATAAATGTCAATCAAATGTTTTTGGTTTTATTGGATTGCTATTTCTATCTACTTTATCGTCTTCCTTTGATCCCTTGGCCTGTAATTTTGTTCCCATGCAGCCTCTGTGCCATCTGCAGACATCTCCTTGTAACTCTGCCCCTCTCACTGCTAAAGCGTTTAACTCCGGTTGTCCTTGTATCCTGCTCTTTTTCGTTGTTCATTTCCTCATGTGTCTCCTTCCCCTCTCCTCTTTCCCATCCCTCTGTTTTCCTTTCCTCCGCTGATCCCTCTGGCTGATCCTCAAAGGGAAGCCAGTGTGAGTGAGTGGGACTTGAAAGACTAAAAATTGGCGCGCTTGTCTCTGCAAGGTCGTCTCTCGCTCCAATGGAAAAACTGATGTTTTTTTTTTTATCTTTCTATCCTTCCTGTCTTTGCGTCTACCATCACTCTTGGGTTGTTTGATTTCACGTTTTCACATTGGTCAGATCTGAGAATTTCCAAAGCAAACTCGCCCAGAGCTACACCTCGATTCACTCTTTTTTTTACCTTTTGAGTCGCTGCTATCTGTTTGGTGTTTTTTTTTTTTTTTTCCACTTTATTGTGTGGTGGAGAAAATGGAGAAAAATGCTGAAACACCCACATTTTAACCAATAATGCACAGCACAGACCGCTCCATCTGCTCATGTGTCTTTGATGTGACTGCACCTTGTATTCGCCGCATTTTGTAGGAGTTATTGATTATAAGAAGTTCTTACTTTGCTGTGACTCTGGAGGCATGGAGAATTACCTGTTTAAGATTCATACTTTATATAAAATAACGCAAATGGCTTAGAAGAACACATAATTAAATAAACTAGGAAAGCATGTAAGCACTGCTGATTAAATTGCCATATGACATTTTGAAGTATAGATTATAGATTACTAATTGGTATATATGTGGTTTGGCAAGACAAAATTTACATTCCTGACTCTGAGTTTCTATTTGGTACCAAAGAGTGAACCTGCACTGACAATAACAGGCCTTTAATTAAATATGATCAATTGCCATCCTCCCAAATTCTGTCATGGGACTCGGAGCTGTTTTTAATTGGTTTATAATTTCATAGCCTAATACCGTTGCGTTTATTACATTCTATGATTAAGAATATCTCAAATTTCATGTTTTACACAATCCCAAACACATAGCTACACCCCAGCAGCAATCTTTATTCAATTCAAGTCCTTCTTGAATTGAAGGAGTTTGTGAGGACTCATAGAAGACCATTCTCCAGTCAAAAGATATAACATTTTGATTTGAATTGCTTAATTGCTATGACTACAGAGGACTGTTGCCATAGCTACTTCACCTCAGTTTAGGTGTCACAATATCATATCTTAGAACATGCAAAACAATTTTACAATTGTTCACGATTATCAACACCATGACCAAACAGTGAAATCCTTAATTTATTTTCCTTCACTTTGTCTAGTTCACCGTTCCTTTAGTATGGGAAGTCAGGCTTTCTGTATGAAGTTAATGTGACATAAACAGCCAGATAAAATAAAATAAAATCACTTCAAATTTAGGTTGACTGTTTTGAAAAGTAGATTGATTTGAATGGATTTATTTTTGCTTCTAAAACTCTTCTCAAAACTTGATTATTATTTCATAGTTCTTGCAGTTTGAATTCTTCTTGCAGTATTTTGAGTTGAGTAATCACAGTTATCAGTTATAATAATTTTGATATCCCTAGCCATACAAATTTGGGCTATAGTCTGGTAGAACATTCATGGTACTTTTTATGACACCTGTAAATTCGTAGTGTAGAATGAACCTACAATGACTTTGTAAAAAATTGCCTTTAATTAAAAATCATCAATTAGCATCCTTCAAACTCCATTGAAGAGCTTTTTAAAAAAAAAATTATTATGCTCTGGGCTAGGTTTTAATTATTATGTAATTGCGTTCGCCTGTTACCCTTTTGCCTGTTCAACCTCATGATTAAAAATATAATTGTACTAATGTTTTACCCAAACCAGAAACTAACTCTTAGCTGTTATGCTCAATATTGTGTCTCTCCCCTCTCACTGCTTTTAACTTCATGCTAGTTGTTTACCTTATTGCACCATACCCATGAGATGCACTGGGACTGTCTTTGCTTCCCCGGAAAAACCTGCTGCCTTGCTTAAAAGAATTGAGTGGGCACTGCCGTCTCTGCCCCCAAACCAGATTTAGGAGCTCATAAAAATCTACACAGAGAGACAGTTTTAGGCTGCGCTGGGCTCATGTTTATCTGCAGATCTGCATTTGCCTGTAGGTGCCTATAAGGATGTGTGTGCGTGGGCGACCGCGTGTGTCCCTTCTCCAGAGGTCTGCAGAGGTGTTCTACGGCCTTTGAAATCTGTGCATTATGATCAGATATTTTTCAAGGTTTCCTGAGCCCTTTGCCGCTGTCAGAAATCATCAAGCCAGCACAAACTTCCCGTGTTATGTTCTTCACCTGTTCTTACAACAATATAAAGGCTTTGCGGAAAACAATGATTGTGCTTTTAAAGGTTTGTTTGGTGAATATCCTTATGCAGTACATGAGTTTGGAAGAATTGAAGAGGGGGAAAAAAGCTATAAATTGTACTTTATCTTTTGATTCTCAGGAAAAAAAAATGTGTGACTCAGCCTATTACACTGTATTACACCGCCCACTTCAAGGACTGGGAGTTATGATTACAGTTCATGACTTTTCTTTCTTTTTTTTGTATAAAAGGTGCACTGGTTTGTATAGCTCGTTACCAGTATGGGTGGATCATTACTACATAGCATTTTGAAAGATTTTGAAAGATTATAAAACAGTGTGCTTTGGTATGTGCTTCTCTGAGGTCAGGTTGCACTGGTTATCTACTGTCCAAATTGATAAAAATGGGTTCATATCCAGAGCCATAATGTTCCACTGGGGTCTTTCTAAGGACACACATTTGTTCTTTGGCTATGACCCTTTGCAAAATGAAGGTAATTATAAGAAAGAGAGGGCACTTAGCTTCCAAAAACTACTCATTTAAAGGTTTTATTTAAAGTATAAACACTAATGGTATATCTGGCTACATCTTTCAAACTGGAATAACAAAACAAGTATCGGATACCAAGAAAATCGCTTTTCCAAGAAATAGTGCAGGAAATCAAAACATGTCTTAAATATTGACTTTCTATCATTGTTTTTCAGTGTGTTACTAAACAAACACTTGGCCAAACCCTTCAGTGTTTGCAGTAGTGTGCAGTGTGATTTTGTGTGATTGATGCATTTGTAGCTTTCCAATGGCTATGTAAGATACATTAAAAAACATGGACAGAAACTCCACCAATAGACTATTATAACACCATTAACATAGTAATTATGAGAATGCCACGCACACTCCTATACACCCCCCCATTCCTACAAAGACACACACACACACACATACACACACACACACGACATTATGTAAACTTTATTACAATAATTGCAATCATACCACCACTATTGCTGTATATCACTATTATTGTTGTGTTATTGTTTTCATTGTATGTACACGTTTCTATTGTTGCTGTCACTACTATTATTGTCATTATTATTGCCTTATTCATTAACTAATTTATTTATTGAATTAATTTGTGGTTCTGATGGAGATAAATAAATGGATGAATATAAACACACATATTAAATATTAAAATAAAGAACATGAATTATTAAATAATAATTTAAATATACACACATATATAATATATATATATATATATATATATATATATATATATATACACAATAATAACACTTATTAATCATAATAAATTAATTATTAATCAATAATAATAATAATTGACAACAAATACATAAAAAAGATTAGGGTTAGCAAGGAATGGGCGCGTTGCTAGGGGGTACTGCCCCTTGAGTGCGGGCTCACCAAAACCTTGCCTCTTTTAATGCATTGTACAGGACACGCATGCACACACATTTTACATTTAAATCTAAATAACCAATACCACCATTAGGACCACAAAACTAACATAGAACAATATTGACCAACACTGAGTATGACAGCAATAATAAAACCTGTTATCGTTATCTTTACTTTTATTATTAATATTATTAGTATTACTTCTTTATCTCCGCACACACACTCATACACTCACACACCCCCCCCCCCCCCCCCCCCCCCCCACCCACACACACACACACACACACGCATACTTACAAAGAAAACCAACCAAGACAGAATAATGCAGGTACCGTACTGTACTCCCCCCCCCCCCCCCCCCCCCCTAACACTTTTACACATCAACACAACTTTCTCTGTAAATAGTAAGCTGTAAATATTGTATGTGTTTCTATGTCACTGGGTGTTCTTCAAAATAAAATAAAAAAAAAAAAAAAAAACATGGACAAGAAGGTGTATTCTACATTGCCTTAAAGCTGGAGTAGCTGATTTTCAAGCCAGGAAAGGAGAAGGTTGCTTTAAATCTAACTATTTTCTAGCTTTCTCAAACTCTTTGACACATAGACTCTTTGCTTATATCCACATGCATTATTTGGGCACTGCAACAACTTTAGACCAGCTTTGTTCAGAAGGAAAAAATGAAGCAGGGTAGACCACCCGTAAACACCCAATCAGCTCTCACCCCAAAGCGTCATATAGTGACTCACATGGCTCTTTCCTACATGTTTCCATTAGACAAAATGTTTTTCTAAAGAAGACAGCGTGTAATGGTTTGATTATTGTCACAAAGTCCTTTCACAATACATTTTATAGGGGGGGAGGAAACAACATTTTCTAATTTACATGAAAAAGTTGGGTAATTTAGCCTGAAGTCGTTATGTGTTGGAAATCCTCTCCTTTTTAAACTTAAGTCCCTTCTGTCACCAGTGTATGTGTTATTAAGTCATAGGCGCCCGTTTCCAAGTTGTGTACGTGTGTGCCTACTGTAAAGCGTCATACAGTTAGCCGCGTTGCTCACAGGGGTTGTGTTAGGTAGCATGTCTGTATGATGACTCTGTAATGTGTGGGTAGTGTTAAGAGCACTGTCACCATTTAAGGCCGAGGGAGGACTCAAGGGCCCTCCTGGAAAAGCACGCCACTTATGCTTACAGGAAGTACGCCTATGAAGCATGCACGCCTATGATTTAATACATTGACTACATTCACAATTTAAACTGAGGCTGAAGAAACAAAACCAAAAATAAACATTAACTACTTTTGCATTATGTGCATGTGAAATGTTTTTAAGTGGAGTATTTATGTCACATACCATAATGACATGGTGATTAACAGTCCTGTCACTCATCAAGGATATCATACCCAGAGCTTCTTCGCACTATAAATCCTAATCTGAATTTTAGATGATGTAGTTATAAACTGATTTTGTGTTGTTGTTGTTGTCATGGTTACCCTCTTTAAACCCGTCATCTTCTTTTTGTCTCATTCGCAACTGTATTTTACCCATTTCCTTGTCACTTTTGACCTGTTTCTAAATTACTTCCTCATATGCTCATCACTCACTGTTGGCTTAATCCACTCTCACTTTTTCCTCGTTGCATTCTAGTCTGGTTTGGTGCCATTACACGCGACCGTTACAATCCCATCCATTTGTCTTTTCAGTAAACCAGAAAACCAGTGCAACAGAAAGCGTACTTTTTTGTTCCTAGGCCCACATTGACACAAATGAGTGACGAACGCAGCACCGTTTATTTTGTCCCTCTCAAACGCATTTCCATCTGAATGATATGGCGCTATTCTTAGACCTGTGGGTGGATAGATGGGCATCAGCTAGATTTTCCTTTTCAAAGGCTTTCTTGTGCTTGATGCAGTGAGCTATTTGTTGCTGAGCAGGGAAATGCACATGCTAACGCTAATTATTTGAACAAAGCTCTGTGTAAATACTGGGTTTGGGTTGGAGGAGAAAATAAGTTTGACAATAGCAGTGCCGTTGACAGCTTGCTTGGCTTGTTTCTGTAAGTTTAGCTGTTTGTTTGGGAAGTTAGCTAACAAAAAATGTATTATCTTTTAAGAGATTTGTCAATACTGTATAATAAACTAAATTCCTGTCACCTCCCCTATAAGGCCAAATGTTCACTTACCAGTAACCATTCGATGACGTTTATTTTGAAATATTCCCTATCTTTGAGTTAAGGAGGAGCACATTACATCAGCCTCCTCCAGATTATGCTTCTCACATTTACAAAATATGTCATATTGTGGGCTGAGCAATATGGCAAAATGAATCTTTTTTTGTACTGATAGATCACAACTTTCAAGTATAAATTTCTTGAATCTGACTTTTAATCTGTGCCATTTCTCTCATTTGTGCCACGTAGAACAGTCCAAATGTTTCTAAATGTGGACTGCATATCCTTTTACTGGCAAAACTTAAATTAAAAAGCACAAAGCATTTAATTTGAAAGAATTGATACTTGATTCATTTAAAATGTGATTAATCCCTCTGCCCTAGCTGCTAGCTGCTTGATTATGGAAAAAACTGAGATCACAATTGTTTGAAACAATTACATAGTCTGAAATTACCAGAGAAAATATTGACCTGTTACTAATCCTTTGCAATGTCTTTTTGGTTCATGTTTTGAAACCTTAGACAAGTTGGCTATGCTCCAGGTTTTGTTGGGCAGAATGAGAGCCCATATCATTCAAAACAGCTAATTATTAATTGTTTTTCTGATTACACCATTTTCTTGGCGATGGGAGAATAATTATAATCACAATCAAAATATGAATCATTAAATTGGTCTACTCTATATATAATGCATTGAAGTGCAGTAACACATTTGCCGCTCACTGCATTTTCACCTCATAATAACTTTATTTTTTGCCTAAGGATTTGTTTTACCATATGTGTGTTTGACATGATGTTTCTTGATGAGCCTTAAGTACATGCGTGATGCCTTTTCAACCTGGTAAACGGTTGTCAGATACTGTAGACAGGCATTTGTACTCCATAAAACCAAATCTGCCTGTGTGTCAAGTAGAAGAAATCATCTGTGGACGTCCATGTTCAAAATGAGCATTACGACAGAATGAGTGCTTCTTTAAGACCTTTCACCTGTCCTGGGGGTATTCCCTGTTTTACTTCGTCAAATCAAAAAAGATAGAGTGAGCTGTGTACTCAGAGAGGAACTACAGCAGCAGATTTTCTGATTAAATAAGCATGAATTAATCACTAATAGATCTCTATGCTGCACAATCAGAAAGATGTCAGACCAGTATAAGGAAAGGAATAAAGAGGATGCCACAGCTATGAGTCACCAACTTATTTTGAATTCAAATAGTAAAACTATTCAAAAGCTTTCTGCAAATGAATAGGTGTTGAGATTAATCAGTGTGTGATTTGATGTCTTTAAAGACGGAGTATGTAACATTGTGCTCCATGGAAATGTTGTTCCATTTCCATGGAAATGAGCAGGAGGGGGCACTCCTCCAGGCTTAGTATAGTCATGTTTGTCGTTTTTACCTCTCATCCAACCATATCTCAACCGATTACTATATATACACTCTCTCACCTCTGACAAAATGTAGTTGCAGTTGCAGTACCATGACCCTTCTTTGCCCTTTCTCCATCAGAGAAGGAGGATCCTCAGCCGCCTCAGCTTCTCCATCTCCTCCTCTTCATGGCCTGTGGGGGAGATGTTTTCCCAAATCTACTCCCCTTTCATCACATTGCTAACATATTATTACCTCACCAGTGTCTGTGTAATACTTTTATTCCATTAGTTTACCGTTACTGCTTACTTTATTGTCACTGTTTCAATCGTCTCTACCAGCTGAAATTTCCAATAACTGAGGTTGTTGCAATTAAAACAAGATTAGAAAAAATCTTCAGGACATGTTTACAAATGTAGCAATTACACATCTCTGCTTATTGGCTTTGTGTGATGAGATTGAATATGTCTTTTGTAATCTCTTCAACGGCACTGCAAATCATATGAGTATTGTGCACTCTAGTGTTACTTTTGATTCCACAGTTAACATGTTTTTGTTTCTCCATCAGTGCTCTCGGAGGGTCTTCTGCACTGCACATCCCAGCCTTTCCAAGTGGAGGATGCCTAATCGATTATGTTCCTCAAGTGTGCCAGTTACTCACCAATAAGGTAATTAACATGGTTGCTGAATGCTTTTTTTGTTATGTCCTAGTTTTGAATGCAGATGATATTTAACACAGCCCTAGCCGCAGTGCTGTGTATAGCCTGTTTGCTTGTTAACATGTGTCCTGATGCACATATGTTTGGCATTGTGGGCGTCCTGGCCGATCTCCATAGTCTGTCTGCTGCTCCCTGGCTTCCACAGGTTGACAGGTAGCTATGCAGAGCAGGAGACAAGATGTAATGCCCTTTTGCTCGGGGGTTAAGAGAAGCCCATCCCCCACATGACCAGTCGCCCTACCCTCTCTCTCACTCTCTTCACCCACACATAATGCATACTGATCGCCCTGTCTCCCCTGTCTGTCCTCTCTCACCTGGACGCTAACTAGTGAGCTAATCATGTCTGTTACATGCTTGTCCTCAAATGGCCTACAGGCTCCAAGCTTCACATCACATGAACGCCCACATGGTAGAGTAATAACTGTTAAAGGAAATTTGATTAGCTTGATTAGCTTTTGGTTTGTTTTATTGAACTTTCCAGTGGAACATATCTTGAATGAAATTACTGGACATGATTGCTTGGGTTAAAGTGCATTTGACAGATCAATATATTTTTCTACTTATTACTTTGTTTGTTGGGATAGTATCCGAGGTAAATCCATCATAATTTACATCAATCAAGTGGCAGTTTGTGAAGAAAAGTAGAAAACAAGAAGTTCGAAGATACAGGAAGTAGCAGTGAGTTCTTAAACAGAATGATTCTATCTTTGTCATCATCTGTCATCCAAAATACAGGGACAATTTGCGCAAAAGGAAGGCATTTTTCTGACAGTTTAAACACTGATTTATTTGTCAAATCATAACTATTGTGTAATTTAGACACGTTTTGGTTGCTAGGTAACATACCTGTCATATGTCCCCCATGTCCAACCAAGAAGTAAAATTATAAGCTTCACCAAAATTACAGAACTAGAAAAGACTAGGCAAATGTTTTAGCAAAATCTTGAATGTAATGATGTTGGTAAACAGACAGATTCTAAAACACATGCTAAAAGACCTTTCACAACAAAGACTGTCGTCAAATCAAAATATGAGATTTTCACAATAATACTACAAATATTCTCCATCTCAGAATCAGAATCAGAATCAGAAGACTTTTATTGCCATAGTCTGTGAACACAGTTCACAAACTAGGAACTTGCTTCGGTGAAAAAGTGCAACATAAACACACTGAATAAATACAAATACAAATAAGGGCATGCACAAAGTTAAAAAGATATGCTTAAAAAAATCAAATGAAATACTTAAAGAGAGAAAATATGTACAATAGCAGCATCAGAACAACAGCTAACAGCATAACAATAGCAGCATCAACAACTTGATCTCTATCTACAATCACCATATTTCAACCTGTATCTGGTCAAAAATGTGTAAATAAATAAAAAATATGTATATACATATATTATTATTTATATACATATATTATTATTTTTATCATTTGAGAAGTCCATTCAAAAATAATTGCTGACTAGTCAAATTCTAAAATAATCGTTCGCTGCAGCCCTATTTTGATCTATTTGATGTGGACTTAGCCCTCTCTTTCAAATTTGGGGCAAGGCCTTCTAACACAAAATGATGATTACATGCACAGATAAGAGGGAACCAGCACAAAAATAGATTTCTACAAAAATAGTTGTATGAACAAACCCAACACACTTCCTGTTGAGATACTGATACCTCTAAGCATCCTGAAGTGTGTTTTTCCATTGCAACATATCTATGTCACTTTGTCTGGAAAATATTAGAGGAGTATGTGACTGTCATGTGACTAATAATCTATAATTATAGTATCTTAGCACACATTATTTGTATAAAATAAATCACTTTTCAAGACCTTACGCCTACAGTATATTGTTCACATTAACACTATGGGCTATTACTCATCTAAACAGCAATAATATCAATTTCCCAGATAGCAGCCTGAGCAGTCACTTATCACATACACCCACTTATTCCAGATGCTCCGAGTGCAGTGACACAATGTAAAGCAGCACATACCTCAGCTGTGAGACAGACAGGGACTGCGCACCTGGTGTCCGCATGTCATCTTCTCTCACATACTCACTTCTTTATATATTTTAATTAGTAGTTCTCAAATAATAACAACTTGGAAAGGATTTTGCTTTTCAAGAAGAAGCTTTAACGCCTAACTGAAGACGTGAAGCATGCCTAAATTATGATATAATCCAGTTCAGAAATTGCTTAAGACTTAAAAAGCTTTTGTCTTGATCAGTTTTAAATCTAGACTAAACTCTGACTAAAGGAGCACTAATCTAGGTCATAGTAATTAGTATTTTGTTGAATTAAAAACAGGAATTTAATCCTGTTCTTTAACCGCTAATCTCTGACGTACCACAAATAATTGCTGCATGTAATACTATTGATAAATTATTGTTAAAGGGGTGTGTACATGACCGTTATGGGCTGATGAACTGCCAGACATGAAACTTGTTTTAGTAACTCCACACTGCATCCATTTTATTGGTTCATAAGAGATATTGGATATAGTACATTTATAACAGTACCTCCATGATGTCATTTTAATTACAGTTGTGTTCACATGGTAGACTTGGTGCTTCAGTATATGTTGTAGCAGAAAGAAACACTTTTTCTCAGTCTTACTTGTTTCTAAAGCATTTAGTATAAGCACAATATGTGGATTACTGCCAATTAAAACCTTGGCTAAACCAGGGATATTTACATTTGTTAAAATGTTCATTACATTACATATATGTACATTGTCCCACTGAATTTATAAATGATAAAATTGCCCTTATTTAATTTTTCTTCTTAGTTTATGTATGTATTAAGGACCCCTTACTAAGCCGAAGCTGCTATCCTTCTAATAGAAATTCAAAGTTCCTGTGGCCTCACTCACAATTTGCTCTCTTGAAAGAAAAAGAGAACTAAAGAGGCTCACCTTGGTTTATTATTTGAAATCACAGACAGGCTTTGTGGGTTGTATGAATGCGTAGGTGCCATTTCTCAATCACACATCAGGATGCACTTCCGGTGCTGTTGCATCACCGCAACGCTGGCACATGTTCAGACAGTCAAACACAAAGGGTACACAGAACGAGGCATGGGCGTGGGCACCTTCAAATACCTGCGCAACAACATCACCTGTGTTGCATCATGCCAACCTCCAGGCAGCCAATCATGGACAGTGGGGGCAGGATATCCTTTTCAGAATAGGTGTGAGAGTTCAGTGATCTGCAGTTCCCCCGAAACACAGGCGCTCAGCGGAACTAAATAAACAGTATTGAGTAGCGGCCTTGCAGCTTTTCACTAATCTAAATGCCCGCCTCCACTGTCCCATGTAAACAGCATTGAACAGGAGCTGACTCACAGTGTGTTTAAGCTGCCTTCAGACTGTGTGCTGCACAGATTACTGCTGTTCTCTTTAAGAACACCAACATTCACTCATAACCATGAGTAAGCACGGTAGTGGCTCTAACAATACGGTCTCTTGCTATAGTCCTGATACTCCACTCTCTCTCCAGTCCACACTAGATCCCACTGTCCTTTTTATCTGTCATCATCTGTAAAGGGGAGACAAAAGACATATTCAATCTCATCTGTCTGACATAAAATTGAGCATTCAAAAAATCTGTATTAATCCAAGAGGCACATTTCAGATAATTTATGTATATTGATATATAATGCTTTTGATGTTGTAGAAACTGCCATGGTCCATTTGACAAAATGTGTGATTTATGTGCCGGTATGTTAGCTTCAAAGGCAAATGAAAGGACTAGACACTCAACTGGCTGGTGGCCAGTCAGATACTAGTCGTATGTAGGTGGAAAAATATCACCTGTACTTCCTGGTCAAATAAAAACATTTTGAATCCTACTCCACATCCTCTTTTGCTTTTGATTTTCATGTCACACAGCAGTTAAAAAAAATGTGTAATGATTACACTACACACAAAATCTGTATAGAAGATGGTAGTAGTTTGTACTGTAGGAGCAGTCTGGCCTACAGGCTGACCACAGATTTTTTTTAAGCTGACCACAGGGTTTATAACCTACTACCCTCTATGATTAACACTACCTCAGTCTTCTCTTTGGATTTAAAATACTCATTACAGTATTAAAATAATCCTACACCTATGCCTGAGCAAATGTGACAACAAAAATCCCAATGTCTTTCCCCATATTGATTGGCTGTAGACCTCTCGTTGGCGAAAAAAGACCCTAAGAAAAATCATAGACAGTTAGAAATGACTGAATCTTGAGTCAAATTAAATTAATTTTCCAGTCCTACCTACATCTTTACTTTATTGGCACCATTGGATTGAAATGTCACAACCCTGTTATATTAAAGGATAAACTGAAATCCCACAACAATGTGCCTACATCAACAGCGACTCCATGTTATTTTATTTTCTGTTCAGCTCAAGCTGAAAGCAGCTGTTGAAAGGTCTATATCTTTTAATCTTGCTTTTCTTTGGCCTTGTTTACACTGTGGGCTGGTCCACAGGTAAAGCGTCTCCTAACAGTAGTGAACCAACAGTGTTAGCTTTTAGCTCAGAGAAGGTTTGAGACAGGTGCTGAAGGGAATAGCACAAAAGCACTGATGTGATTGAAAATACATAGTACAGTATGTTTTCAAAAATGTATAGAAACCTAGCCATGTTTATATGTAATTCATAAATAGAAAGATATTGAACACACAAAAAATGCACAATTCACTTCTGTACTCATATTAATAATACTAGTAAATAATTATTAGTCCTATTACACTACAAGTCTGTTGTTATTGGAATGTTCCACAGTGTGGCATTAAATGTTTCTCTCTTGTATTACAATTACATGTGATTTATTGTTTCACCTTACTTCTAAAATGAAGTAAGTCCAGTTGTTTTAGTTTAACTTATAATTATAAAAACATGCAGGCTTGCACAGATCTGACCTGTAACATGACGTGGTGGCGTCACCTGCTTTGCCTATATGGAAATAGACAAGTTGAATGCCACACTGTGTAACATTCCAGGCAATTCAATGACATCTCCTTAGATACAAGAAGGTAGTGTACCTTCCGCCAGAAATGTTACATAGTGTACTTGGCTGTGTATGTCACATTTTTACTCCATTTGCAATAGATTTCAGACTAAAATCTTCTGTCCAATAATTTGTGTCATAGTATTGAGGTAGTGTTGAGGTTGGGGAAGCCTTAGACTGCTGACAAAGATGTTTATTTTAATAACAGACATTTTGTCTCATTTTGGGTACATGGAGTCACAATCTGTACTTTCAAAACCACTTCAACCTCTTCACTCATTGTCTTTTATGCAGGTGCAGTATGTTATCCAAGGTTACCACAAACGCAGGGAGTACATTGCTGCCTTCCTGAGCCATTTTGGAACGTTAGTACATCTAGTTATTACTTTTCACTGATTTCTCATATTTTAACAGCAAAAAATAAACTAGGAAACTGTTTTGTTTTGCAGGGGCGTTGTAGAGTATGATGCAGAGGGCTTCACAAAACTCACCTTGTTGCTCATGTGGAAGGATTTTTGTTTTTTAGTGCATGGTAAGGATGTTAAATCCAACTTAACCATTTGAATATTTTGACTTGGTCTATATACATAAGCACACATAAATAAATAAATAAATAAATAAATAAATAAATAATACGCAATATACATTTTGTTTTGTAGTGGATTTACCATTGTACTTCCCCCGGGACCAGCCCACCCTCA
This sequence comes from Periophthalmus magnuspinnatus, assembly GCF_009829125.3. NCBI lineage: Eukaryota > Metazoa > Chordata > Actinopteri > Gobiiformes > Gobiidae > Periophthalmus > Periophthalmus magnuspinnatus. The sequence goes on along the minus strand of NC_047147.1, from coordinate 10,119,720 downwards.
CCTTCCAATCCGTCTACCACTTTACAAACAGCGGTCAGCTTTACTCACAAGTGCAGAAGTCATATCCATACAGTCCTAGATGGGATGGCAACGAGATGGCCAAAAGAGCAAAGTAAGTATATTTACATCACATTTTTCCATTTGATTTTTCCATTAGAGGATGTACAACAAACATGACAATTGTTCACAATGTTAGGGGGCCAAAACTCCTATAATACAGTTAATGAAATGATGCTACAATTTGTGAATATGTACTGCTCTACTTTTTGTTCCTAAAATATGTTGTGTGGCAGTAATTCCCTGCCTTATTTAGGTAGGAGATGAAATGTCAACTGCACACAATAAAATATCCAGTATTTTGGGGAGGAAACCTTGCTAATCTGCGGTTTAGACATCTTCAAACATGTATGGGACTCTTGTTTGAGTTTATCACTTCATATTAATATCTTTCTCAAATGTTAATGCTGCTGAATGTGTTTACATTATGCACTGAATCCTGATTTAAAAACAAATGAAATCACAATTGCAAATTTTCACAAAAATTACTATTAGATCTTCTTCCTCTGCCCTACTTCACATGCATTTCCTCCAGTGTCTGTACATATGTGTCATTTTAAGAGAAGTAATTAGTAAGCCAGACTGTGGCCGTGCCTATTGTCTAGCATGTTTATATACAACATGCACGGTCAAAAACAAATGGAAATACTATGTACTTTAGTTGTGATTAGAGTACAATACAACTGTAGCTGTCTGTACACACCCTGAGTATTTAAACTGACATGACCCCATGAAATCTATAGGCCTCTGTTTGTTCTTGGCAAAGGCAACATTCATAAATGCAGCTTAAAATGATCCGTCTGACATGTGCTTTGTGCCTTTGTCTGCTTTCCCAGAGCTGAGCTGCACATTCTCCTTTGATATTTGAATTATTTTTGTATGTATTTATATTTACCTTATGCTTACAACCATGAAAATCTTTCTGATTCCCTCATAGCTTATGTTGGTGCAGATGCATTTGGACTATTGTAGTAAACAGCTTTGCTTTCATCTCCTCTTTACCACACGCTGCGCTGGGACTGACCCAGTGAATTTGTTCTCTGCTTTGAAGCGGCAGGATCACAATTATTGTCACATGTGGATGTTTAGTTTGCTGTACGTTTCTACTGTTGTGTCTTGTGTGTGTCTCAGAGCGTACTTCAAGAGCTTCATCCCTCAGTTCCAGGAGGGAGCCTTTGCCAACGGGAAACTGTAGTTTTAATGGCATGCCTGCAGAGACATGGTCTGTGTATATTGCTGCGTACCTGGAAGACTTTAGAAGTACTGTACAAGTACGATGACAAAGTGCACTGACTGCACCATGAGTAAATCTCAAGTTTCTTTTTCCATGAAACTGAAAACTCTTAATCTGCTCTTTCACTTTACTAGACATAGTAATGAGAAACTTCAGCATCATAGCCTCACTTTATAAGATACCCAGACATGTTTGTTTAAGTGCCCACAGTTTATGCATAACATGAAATACATATTTGTTGTTGGGACGCACGGACACCTGTTGCTGGTGGTTCATTTCTTGCAACACTTCTAATTTTGATTTGATCGCTAAACTAGACCATCCCACTGTTTGGTGATGCTATCTACCAATCACACATTCTCCTAATTTGGCCCCAGTCTAATTCTTAAGTTTGCTACACCCTAGATAGCCTAACAGGTGCCATGCAGAAGAAATGATCTGTTTTTCACTTCACCTCTTTCATTGCATCATGTCTAATCTGTTTTTACCACTTTGACTCCATTAGAGCTAAAACTCCATTACAGCTGCTGTTCGGTCAATGGTATTATTGTCTCTATGTAAACAACATAGAAACTGTCACCATAAAGAGCTGTTGGAATGCTGGAGGTATCTTTGTTTACTGATCATTTGTCTTTGTCATAAAACAGTTCACCTCTATTTTCACTGTAAAATGCTGTGTTATATTTGACCATTGAAATCCCTGTGAAACTTTTACTGATGTTAATTGAAATGTAAGTTAAAGAAGAATGTTACTCCAGTCCAATAAACATGCATTTTCATTATGAGGGTTTTGTCTTTTCATTTTCTAAGTGGTCGGTCTCCCAGTTCAGAGTCAGCAGTTTCTCTACAATTACACTTACAAGGTCACATGCTCTAATATTTCATTGGACCACCTTTAGCTTTGATTACAGCACGCTTTAGCTGTGGCATTGTTTTGATAAGCTTCTGCAATGTCACAAGATTTATTTCATCCAGTGTTTTCACCAAGATTGATGATGGTCGAGTCTGACCGCTGCACAAAGCCTTCTCCAGCACATCCCAAAGATGCTCAATGGGGTTAATGTCTGGACTCTGTGGTGGACAATCCATGTGTGAAAATGATGTCTCATGCTAATGGGCAATGATAAATTGATATAGTGGATGCCATAGTCTGAGTTATTGTCCTACCATTGCCTCCCATGCAAATATACAGAGCCTTATATGAAATAATCTTAAAACACTTGGTATAGTTTAAACCTGTTGTCTAAACCTATAGCTTTAAAAAGTGTGTTGTCATGATTTAAAAATGTAAAACTCTTTTATGATACTAAGGAAAAGGCATGTACCAATTTCATTACCAAGATGATGGTGAAACATTTTTTTTATAAAATTGTGTAATTTTCAAAATGGCAATAGTTGTTTTTTTTACATTTCCAATTTGTTTAAAAATGTGTTCTGGTAAAAACCAAGGCCTCTATTCAGAAAAGGTCACATTATATTTATATCCAGTAATACATAGAGGAGAAGAGAGTTAGGAGTGGTTCTCTCTTGGTCTTATGGACTTGGGGAAGAAGTTCCTCCTCATCTGCTCTGTTTTGGCCCTGAGAAGACAGTAGCTCCTTCCTGATGGCAGCAGGGAGTCAATTTGGTCTGTGTGAGTGGTGTCTGGGCATCTTTCAGTGTAGATATCCTCCAGACGAGGCAGGCCCAGTCTGATCTTCTCTGCTGAGCAAACCACTCTCCTGAGAGCCGCTTGTCCTGCTGAGTGCTGTCCCCCATCCACACAGTGATGCTCCCGGTCAGGATGCTCTCTGTGGTGCAGGTGCATAAGTTTCTCAGGGCTCGTGGTGAGAGCTTCAGGTCTCTAAGTCGCCTTAGGTAATACATGTGCTGATGGGGCTTTCTTCACCAGGAAGGTGAAGTGTGTGGTGTCCACTCTCTCCACTCTTTGATGGTCATGGGGTGGTATCTTGTTCCTGCAAAAGTCCACTATAAGTTCTAATATCCAAGAAAATTCCATCAATATCACAATGGGTGGCATGTTACTTGCATGTGTCTATAGAAATAGAAAGTTAAAACCATACTTCAAAAGATTCTTCATTCAGATAAATACGTTGTAGAATACTGTACTACTACTGTACTGTAGAATATTTTAGCCAAAGAAGCATTTCAAGGGAAACAAGGAAGAGACCCTCCTGCTTTTCTTTAAGTTGATTTGTGTTTAAGTTACATGCTGTGGCTTTAATATTGTGTTAAACTAAAACTGCTCTGCTACACTTATGTTGAAGTAATACATCAGCCTTTGCTTATTTCTATGTGTGCGTCCAGATGCCTGTGTGCACGTGCCTCTGCTGGATCATGGAGTGTGCGCTTGTTTTCATCATTAAATCGGAGGGTCAGAGTTAGGGGTCCTCTCCAGCCCCAGGCGCAGCCCTTTGCTATATTTATTGTTGGTAATGCAGCAACTGTCAAGTCTAATCTACAACTATAAGATGAATGTATCTGGGGCATTTAATAGCATCAAGGCTCTTAATAAAATAATTAAAATGCAAGATTGTTTTGTCTTTTTCACTGCCTCACTCCACATTTCTTAGCGTAACCTTTGTCGACCTGCTTTCAAAACATTTGCCGTGCCAGAGATATGAGCTGTTCTCTTTTGCAGAGCTAGGGGGCTGCGGTAGGGAGAGGGGAGCATAACGAGCACAAGAATAGTTTCACTTGACAGCTGGCTCAAGATGTAATGACTATTGCTCCAAAAGTACAATTGACTTTTAATAATATGGGAGAAGGTGGAGATGTGCTCTTGTCCCCAATGTGATTTTTTTTTTTTTTTTTTTTTCCCATGTGATGTTAAAGATATACTCTGTAACGTTTCTGGTAATGGGCCTGTCTCCATGGAGATGTCATCACTTGGCCTTGAATATTCCATAGTTTCATAGGTGTTAAACCTCAAGCTATCTTTCTTTGTGTTTGAAAGTGTTTTTATTTCTCTAAAATACCTTGAATGTGTTCTTACTTTGCGCAAGGCAGCCACTCCACAACTCTGACTTGTATCATTTTGAGATAGATAAGTTTAATTCTATAGAACATTTTAGCCAAAACAATAACATCTCCATGAAGACAAGCAGATGGCCTACCCTGCACCAGAAAAGTTACCTAGTGTATCTTTAACATTCTGCATAGTTTTGTTTTTTGTTTTGTTTTTTGTTTTTTTGTTTTTTTGTTGCTGTTGGGTTTTGTTTTTTGTTTTGTTTTTTTATGATAAAGATTGTTCATATTCTTTCAGTCACTAGACCTGCAAAGTGGACTCAATGTTTAACGAATTTTTTTTTCCCCCTCCGATTAATTTAGTTCTAACTTTAATTATGGATTATCCGTTAAGCCATTTCTTTTGAAAACATTGTCTAGCCCTTAATAACTCCAGACATTACAAACTGTCGTGCAAAAAGCTAGACAGCGTGCCATCTTAGAGCAATCAGATGGGAGCGGACATTGTCTCATAGGTTCTTTAATACCTGAACCCCAGTTGACATAAGCCCTATAAGACACCTGTAAACAAGTGTTTTAACCGCTGCCCCTGTTGCTCTGCTAAAGTCACGTTAGTATTAGCTCCCTCTCCATGTGTCTGCACTCAAACATGGCTTACCGTTACACGCTTTTAAGCAACTTAGCATGGATTTATCCGGTGTAATGATCCTGTGCAGGTGCAGTTGGAGCTACCTTTTGAAGATGAGATACTCCTGAATCACAGTGCATAGGTCTGCCAACCCTCCCAGCTAATGCTGCAAATCCACTAATCCAGACGTCTTTAGGAGAACGCAACGGCCGACAGATGGAATAATTAAAGACAAGAATAATTAGTATGGATATCCAAACTGTTGATTGTCAAATTGATGGGGTTTATTTCTTGTATTCTGAGAAAGTTTGAGACTAAGAAGCTACTTTGCTTTGATCCTTGTATGTAGGGAGGTCAATCATTATTTGACCAATATTGCGTGACTAACCTACCTGTCTTGATTATTCTAACGTTTGACGTTAGAATAACATTACTGACCACTGCAGACTAGAAGCTTTCAGAGGCAATGAGGCAGTTCAGAGATGTTCTGATCCATTAGTCATCAAAATGTATTGCCACCTTAATCCCTAACATATTTGTATTAACTTTTCAGTTTGTGCTGCCTGGTGTATCCAGAATGATGCAGATGGATATCAGTTTCCTCCCCACACCCTCCATAACGTCTCAAGCCCGACCAAGCCTGATCACGCAATCAGATCAGTGTTTTTTTCAGTGACACATGTGAAACGAAGGAGCTCATGGGTCACCTGTCATTTACAAACAAAATTACATTTGTCTCACCTCAGATTAACAGAGTTTAGTGCTTCGCTCATTGACTCTGAAATTTGCAATGTTTTTCAGTCCCCTGAAATTAATTTTTCTTCTTAAGCAGCCATATTTGTTTTGATACAGATGGACCATGCTTGTCCCAGATTGGCTAATCCACCTATCACACCCATCTGACAACAGGGAGATTCACAGGTGACCAGACTCTCATCTTTGTTTCTAAGCATTGTATGTATTCTGGATCCTACTTTGAGAGCAAATTGTTGCCTATTGCATCAGATCCATGTGCCACAATAGCCCTGTACAAGCAGCATATTTAGTTTTGGTTAATCTTCCATTTCTCATTGTGTCATTTCTCATTTTTCTGGTCTATCCTTTGAAAATACCAGATTTTTGGCAAATTACTCCAAATTACACGTACAAAAATCCAGTTACTCTTTCAATTAGTCTTACTTTAATACTAGTTTCTCAATTGTGAGTAATTTCTTGGCCCACTACTTTGTACCTCTACTCAAGTAATATTATTTGAGTAAAATTTATTGACCACATACCTCACGTTGAAGACATCACTAGATTATTCACTTCACCTTTCAGTGGTCATGTTATTCCTGATTGCTGTTGGCCTATGGCACATGATTTTGGTGTAGGTCTGTTTTTTATAGAATATTAGCATACGATTAACATTAAGTTCACTAGTGACAGCCTTGTAAGAAGCTCTGAGGCAGTAAGGACCTGCCAGCCACCGCGAGTGACAAGTGTGTGAAACAGGATCACTCCAAGCCCCGCAACAAGCACCTTTTTCTAGGCAATAACCTCGAGCTAACTACTCCTCCTCACCCAAAATCACCTCCCAAAGTCTCCAAAAGTTTTAATGGCCGACAAAGTTTAATAGAGAAAGAAGCCGCGTGTACCTCTGTGCTGTTATGGTGAATATGAAGTAATCAAAGGGACATGAGGAGCGCCTAGACGGTCTGGATATGTCAAAGAGGGGGGACAGGCGGGAGGTCTTATTTGAGATTATTTGTTCTCGAGTCCAATAAGCACAATCTGTCAGCTCTGTCTTGGAAAGGGGCTAGAAATCTTGACCAATATGCCCGTGCGGGCTGTAGCAGACAATCTCGAATAACTCACACCATGTTGCGTCGGATAAGAAAAGTGGGAATTAGAATCAACCCAGTACTAAACCAGGGCTGAAACAGGGATTACACCTGGATTTAAGAAGCAACGAATTGACTGAAATGAAGATAGGCAGTACTTTTTACTACCTCTATAACCTCGTTGATTGTACTGTGATACAGATCTCAAATTTGTGTTTCAAGTATTAAAGGTACAGTGAAATGTACCCATCTGAAAGACTCGCTGTAGCAACAATCGCTCTGTGACTCTTCGCTCCCAATATATTTCGATGTATGGCACTCGGTGAAAAAAGCGTGGACGCTCCTGGACTAAACCAAGACCAAACTGGTACTAAAGCAGAAATAGAGGTGCACTATGTATGTATGTATGTATGTATGTATGTATGTGTAGAGTCTACCAGCAGCGTCTCTCCATTATCTCCATGGAGACGAGCACGATGTAACTCCCTCTACATTATGTTTATACTTGCTCAAATATGTCAATGACTACATGTCTATACAATGTTTCAAATCAATGAACAAAACATACCCCTTGAGTAAATTATTCCAAAATGATTGTTAGTGTGTTAAATTCTTACTTTCTGACCGCTGTGTACTTCTATGGACAATGACATGGACAGTTATGCGTTTGTGTCGTCTGGTGGGCTTTTCCGGAGGAGTAGGGGGACTTTTGTAGTGAGAAGGGTGACTTCGAAGGCCTATGGGGCATTTGCGGAGCGGCGTGTGGGGCTGTTGATGCGAGTTGAGGATGATGGAGCTGAGAGGCTTAACTAATTTTGGAACGAGAGAGAGGGAGAGAGAAAGGAGAGCAGAGGGGGGATTTGAGGCCTTTGTTGCAGCCTGTTTGATCTGAGAATTCTGAAAAATGGCCCAGAGATGTCGTGAAAATTTGACAATTTCCATGCAGGGACCAAGGTTTTCTCTTTTTCCTCAGCTCATTTTGTGGATGTGAGTGGTTTGATGAAACAAATACTTTAATACTTCATATCCAAGTGGAATACAGTACAGTTTGGTATTAGTGTTTTCACCCAACCTCTACGCCCAACTTTAAAATCAATAGTAGTGTACTTTATTGTAATCAATGACTTGAATGAATGCAAACATGAAATTCTCACTCCTCTTGTACTAAAAAGTAAAATACTGACTTTAAATGAATGCATAATGTCATGTTTTCATGTTCAAATATTGGTAACACTTCATAATTAAGGAGCCCATATTACACTATTTTCTGATGTATAATAGGTAAAAGTTATAGTGTTGTTGCCTCTTCCAAAACATACCCAGTGTTGTGATTTGTTTTCATGCACATATTTAAGCTATGTTCTTCTCTCAAACAAAAAAACACTCTGTTCCACCTTGTGATGTCATGTGGTAATACAGGAAGTGCTCCACTGTGTTTTTAAACTCCATACACCTTCACTAGAATCATTTGGATAGTTTCAACCCTAGGATTGCCAATCTCTACCAAACAAAAGGTAGAAGGTAGCTGTTTACTTGAAAACTATACCGCTTCATCACATAAGGTGGAACAGAGCATTTTGAGCTTTGGAGATGTAGACAGACTAATAATAAAAGGTTACTTAAACATGTGTGAATGAAACAAAACACAACTCCACATGTTTTTGATGAGGTAACATTATAACATAGATTAAAGCTCACAAAAGTCATTTTGTGTAATCTAGGACCTTTAAGGAATAGTTATTATAAAGTGTAACCCAAATACAAGCTACGTTTTAATAGATCCATTGCTCATAAAAATAATTGAATGGAAACTATGACAAATGTATGTGTTCATTTAAAGTAAACATTTCAGGGTTTTTAAGTGTCTGTGACCCCAATGATTAAAACGTATTAACACCAATGATGCCTTTATACGTATTTTTCGGGAGGTGCGGTGGGGGTGCGGTGGGGGTTTGTTCATGGCAGTGGTGTTGTCACATTACATGTACCTGTGTGAGTGTGCCTCCTGTCATCCTGCCTGACAGCTCTATCAGTGTCCACAGCCAATCACAGCGACAGGACCAACAGACAGGGACGCAATCCAGAGTGACAGGTGCTCAGGTACCAGAGAGATATTTAGAGGGAGGGGGAAGGGGTATGGACAAAATACATAACATAATACAGGACTACAAGATTCAAATGCTGTAGTTTCTTATTATACAGTAGGATTAGCTTAATACGCAGAAAAAGGTAAATTTAGCAATACCATATTTTCCTGACAAATGAAAAATAAAAATGCAGGAAAAAAACGAAAATAATAATAACTTCATTTGGCCATTTGGTCATTCAGGCTGAGAATGTGATGTTCTCCCCAAACTACAAAATAGTCTGTTTAATAAAATTGCTATCACTGTAATGTGACCACCACAAACATATTCTGAAATGCATGTGATTCTTGTATTAGTTTATCAATTCCTATTTCAATTTTCTTTCCAATTTTCATTCTACGTGGTGTGTTTAAAATGTGCGCTCTAGAAGTAAATCTAATCTGATCACAAATCTTGTCTGCAAAATCACAATTATTATTATATTTCTTCCAAAAAATCCAAAAAACAAGATACAAGATAGTTGTGACAGTAAATGGGGAAACTCCATGAGATCTTTACTTGAATATCTGAAAATTGTTGATATGCTTTACACAGATTTTCAGATCAGTTGTACATCTCGAACATTTGCTATATCCAGATTTCGGATTGTAATTGTAATGCCTTGGTCTGTACTCTCTCTCTCTCTTGTTCTGAAAACGTTCTGATTATTAAACACTCTTTTAACACCTCCATTGAAACTGTGAATCTGCTGTGCTAATTTGAGCATAATTTCAGGCAAATTTAGTCTCATCAGTTTCCACAATCAAACGCACTGAACTGGGGCCAGCACGTTTCCCTAATGCGCCTGAACTAAGAACTGTGTTGCACAAAGCTAGACCTGAGGGGCGTTCTTAGCTAACCCATGAAGGCTTTAAGTCGTGAGCAGGCCCAAAGGGAATCGCACCCACATCTTTTTTGCTTCCCCAGAATCGGTTTTATCTTGTTTTGAGCTGCACAAAAAGAGGAGTGCAAAATGAGGAAGAGACAACATGCTCTGGAGTTAATATTCTTGTGATCAGCTTAGCAACGCTCGGCTGGATCCTCATGTTCTGGGAGTAATTAATCATGGTTTATATAGATTGAGGGTTTTTTTTCTCAGAAAGCACATGTGATACAATTTAGAAAACATTCTTAAAGGGCCCACATTGCGCTATTTTCTGATCTGTTATAATATTGTTTCCTCATCAAAGACATACCTGGAGTTGTGTTTTGTTTCATTCACACATGTTTAACACACAAACCCTGCTTATGAAGGCTGAGTTCTTCTCTCAAACAAAAAACACGCTGTTCCACCTTGTGCGGTCATGTGGTTAATACGGGAAGTGCTCCACTGTGTTTTTAAACTCCATACACCTTCACTACTATCATTTGCATAATTTCAGTCCTGGAATTGCGAATCTCTACTGAAGTAAAGGTAAAAGGGAGCTGTTAACTTTAAAACTAGCACTACATGACATCACAAGGTGGAATAGAGCATTTTGAGCTTTGGAGATGTAGACAGACTAATAATAATAATGAGTGAATGAAACAAAACACAACTCTGGGTATCTTTTTCAGAAGATAACAGCATTCTAACATGAACATGAGTCAATTTTGTGTAATATAGGATCCTTGAACTATATACTGCAGTGGTGTGCTCTCCTACTGTACCTTCAAAACGCATTACTATACTATTATAATAATCTACAAAACATCAATTACTACGACTAAAACTCTTCTGTCCTAAAGCGTTAATAATGCCAGGACTGCACTTTTAATGAATCCAATTGTTGGCAGTTCAGTTCCACCTCCAAACACATACTGTTTTTGTGTCCATGTGTATGACCCTTACCAACCCTAATTATTTGAATGTGGTGTAGGAGTTATCAGATTGGTGGAGATTGGGAGAGAATTTGCTCCTCTCTTTGGTCATTTTACTCCAGGGCAGCTGGGGCTACAGAATTAGCCTGTAACCACTAAACATGAGGAGTGAATGAATAATACATACAATTGGAAAGCAAGATTAATGTATTGTTATTTATTTAGTACAAAACATTTTCCATCAGTGCTACACTTGGCTGTTATTCTGTGATCAGATACATTAGATTTAAAGCAGTGGTGAACACAATTGTACAGTAACACAGTATCGCCACACATGAGCGCTCAGTGACATCTCCATCACATCACAGACTCACCCAGGCACACACTACTGCCTCCTCTTGCTGTAAACTTTTGACCCCTGCGTGACCTTTGCCCCAAAGGGTCACACCACTGAAGCACTACGGGTAAGAAATACATAACAGGGAGCAAACACCGGGGTTGTTTCAGCAGATGGGTTAAGAGCAAAGGTCGAATGGGAGGAGGGATGGGTGATGGCTGAGGGAGTGGGAGGAGGTGGGGGAAGGCTCGTGCAAAGTGACACAAACCCCCTTTGGCAGCCTAATTAAATTTTCCACTTTTCCACACTCACATTAGGCCCGCATCCAGCCAGAAGGAACGGACCCGGGGAAGGAGATCAAATACTACTTGTACCACAGTTCATTCTACAAATAATGCCATTTCACCTGCATCAGTAAAATTAACTACTGAAATTATATATATATATATATATATATATATATATATATATATATATATATATATATATATATATATATATATATATATATATATATAAATAATTAGTTGTTTGTTTTTTATTTGATGATATGATATGATAAAATTCCATCCTTTATTTCTTTTGTTTACTGATTTTATCTTACTTTTCATTTAGTCTGATTCTAATTAAATATTTTGGTGACATTGACCTAAAGCTTGAATAGTGAGGATAGCACTGAATACTTCCTGCTTGCTGATTTGTTTTCTTCATTTTAGTATCACAGTTGACATGGGAACCTTTAAAAATGTGACGACACAACTGGGGGATCAAAGATGCAGATAAACAGTTTGTTACAAACAAGAAAATGCAAGTGCAGGTGGTTGGAGCTGGTCGTAGGAAGCTGGGTCGGAGGCAGAGGTGTAGGGTGGGTCCAAAAAACAGGATCTGGCAAAAAACAAGAAAAAACAAACTAAGTACTACAGACTGAGCCAAGCAGAACTATACCACGGAGGCTACACTGACGATCTTGCCTCTTGTGTAGCCATCAGCAGCCCCTTTGTTGTGGGCTTGATTGCTGATCAGCTGTAGGTGTGTAGTGGGTGGTGCCAGAAACTCCACCCAGTTCCAGGCACAGACACAGAAGGGAGGGTAGAGGACAGCACAGAAAACTCAGAAAAAACCCGAATCCTGACAAAATGTAAATTTTCTCTGAATAATTACTATGTTCAGTCCACTTTCTGCTCAAACTGCTTGAAAAGAAACCACTTGAAATCAAATCAAAAACAGATAAGTGGCATTTGAAAAAGTCATTGAAGTTTTCTCTAAGCCAAATGTATTTTTCTGTTATGAAAATATAATTCCATCCCTTCTTGATAAAAATCCACTAAACATTATTGCCATTACTAATATCTCTATAAGATGGAAACAAAAAGAAAAAGAAAACCATTTTAAAATGGTGAAATCTGTTTGTGCTATTGAACTCTTTATATGTTTATTATATGGTGTAGCGTATAGAGAATAGAGGCACGTCTTACAAAATAGCTTTCCCAAAACTGTCTACAGACCAGAGACCTGACTGGTTACTGTAAAAATCATGAATCACCTATTGCATTATAACAAACATTCTGTATCAAAAAGACACTTTGACCACTTCCTGGTAAGAGTTTGCTGGCGTAAGTTGTATTGCTTAGTATTTCCAGACCTCAAGAAAATCTATTCGTCAGCTTAACTTTCATCATCATCCAAGCCAGTAACCCACCACCTCCACACAGGCGTGCTCTCTACTCATTTTAACTCAGGACCAGCTGCTGAAGTGAGGTGTTGTTTTCCAGTTCAGGTCAAACAACAAAAGGACAGCATTCTTCCATTAACTGCATTCCACAGCCTCCCCTTCAGACCTGCATACTCATAAATTACCCCAGCAGCCACGTTGACAGGGACAAACGTGGTCATTGTGTTCAGCTATGAGAGGCATCGCTCAAAAACAACATGTACAATAATCACGTCGAGATTTTTCCTCTTCCCCCAGTGAATTTGAAGTTGTGGAAGGAAGGGTTTTGTTTGCTTGTTGGCACAGGTGTCTAGAGCTGACCATTGCGTGTCTGATCAGAAGTCCCTCTATACCTCTCCGGTTTTTGGGGTTGTTTTTTTGTTCACTTCCTCCACCCCTCTCTCTAACACATCCCCTGTTTCTTTCTCTCCTCTGCGTTCCACTCTTTGTCTTGAGATGTATGAGTGGTGGCTGTGACGCACTTCCTTCCATTGTAGAAGGAACTAATGGCTAAGTGCTGCAGCGGTTACTGTCAGCTGAAATTGGTTTACAGTACGTTACTGTTGTGGTCCCAGATATTTCTCATGTTTTACCCCCAGGAATTTTTGTCACCTTAATCATAGGCGATTCTTCATAAACTGGTGCTTTAATAGCCTACTGGAATGCCATGTTTGTTTTTACGTACTGCATGTACTGAAGTAGTTAATGAGGTAGTTAGGTAGTGAGGTAGTTAAAATCAAAACTCTTTCTGATTAAAAATACATATTGTTAGAGGTAATATTTTCTTAGATTCTTAACATAACATAAATATTATAACACTTATAATGACTAGATCTTAATTACTTATAATAAATCAAGAAAAACATAATTGATAAAGAGCACGTTTTGACTATTAAAGAACAGTGATGGAACATAAGGAAGTAAAAGTAATAAAGTACTCTTCTTAAGTATAAATTTTAAGTATCTGTACTTTACTTAAATGCATTTTGTGTATACTTTGGAAACTTTTTTATTTTTCACTACATTTGAGAAAAGGTATCTGTACTCTCTACTTAACTACATTTTTGAACAGAACTGAAAAGTAAAAGTATTTTATTATTATTACTATTATCTTATTGTGTGAGACCTGCTGGTAAGGCTGAAGGGTTTGTTTTTACTACATTTGTATTTTTAGCAAACGAAAATATACAAATAAAAACAGCAAGAAAAAAAAATCAAAATCGATGCATCTGAAGCTCTATTATAATATGATGCCAAAACGTGTGCAAAATACTTTTACTTTTTACTCTTTAAGTACATTTTTCAACTGGTACTTTAATACTTTTACTTAAGTAGATTTTTTCATGTGATAATTTTCATTTTACTGTACGTTTACTTAAGTAACATCATTGTTTCACCACTGATTAGGGATGATTCAGGCTTAGTAATTATAACCCTAACTTCTAAATCTAACCCCTTAATTAAGTAGTTACTAAGCCTCAATCATTCTTGCTACAATTTGCTCAGCTATTGTTAAGATAAATGAAAATTATTTGAACACATATTTTGAAACAACAATTAGCCCAACTGTGACTATTTAACTGCTCTCCCTTTTTGATGCTTGTCCTTCATAATCATTATAATTCAATATGGAAAAAAAATGTCTTGAACTATTTTCTATAAAAATAAATCCCTGCTGCAAAGTGTAGTCCCTGTACCACATGTTGAGACACACTGCATCTATCCACAGTACACAATGAGCACAACAATCGTAAATGATAAATTACAGATTAAAACATGTTCTCTATAATCTTTGTGTCAGCTCTGTGAAGGACCTGTGACACTGGAAAAAACTGTGTCTTTTGTTGGATGAGGTCAGCTGGTTTGTTTCCACTTGCAGTAAACAGCTGGTTGCTATGTGATGGCGTTTAATAAGACGATGTCCCACCTCCCTGCAATCTGACCATACAGCTATAAACAGTGAGCTCCTGGAGTCTCAAGGACAGATAGATGTCTGATAATTACAATCATTTATTCATTTTCCTGGTGGCACAGTTGGTAAGCAATGGCCCTCTGACTAGACGGTATACAGTTGAAATCATATCATCAAATACACAGGCCACTGTTATGTGTCCCCGGCGTTTCAAGACGTTTCGCCAATATTGCCCTCTCCCTAGTCAACTTGATGCGAGACTCAAAATGACCATCCCTGGAAAAAGAGGCAATAATGGAACAGTAGAAAATATACCATTATATAACACTGGAAAAAAAGAAAACTTTATTTATTTATTTTTTATTTATTTATTTTATTTTTTATGTGTGAGTGAACTATGATTTCCATGGTCCAAATGTGGGCATATCATGTTAAATTTGCAGTATGTAACTTCCGCTGCCTGCTTGTCTCTTTGGAAATGTTGCAGCTCAGTCGGAAATGACAATGTGACATTAAACTGTTCTCAGTGGAGATAAGCACTGGCATGCTAACTGGCGAAGATCAGAGAGGCAAAACCACTCAGGTAATATATTTTTAAATGCAAGATTGATATTATATAAAACACCCTCTGTTATTTGTATGTATCCGCAGTGTTGCTCTAGAGACAGTAAAGTTTCCTCCAGAACTCTCTGCTCTCTGCTACATGCCACCTAAACAAATGTGTCAGGGTATTGTCCGCCTCTCTAACAGCCAGTCCAGACAGCCTGCATTAGCCCAATAACTCAAGTGTTTTTCAGACTCTTTGCTGTTTGCATATCTGAGTGTGACTGGCCTTACTCAACAGTATGTGACCAATGAATTCATATTCTCTTCTACACAATCCCACACTCCGGAGGTCAAGAGCGATCCGATTATCCTTGTGTGCTGCTGCTGATGTTTTGTGTCGGACTTTACTGAGTCACCACGGCAACCGCTCAATCAAGCTATGAAGGATGCTTCCTTCAATTCAGTGGAACAGCCTCTCTCAGTCTAAGTGCACAGTGAGAATATTGATGACTCTGAGGATATGATTTACATTGAACAACTCTGTGGCTACAGACATTTTAATGTTTGATATGACTGACTGGTCTGATAGTAGTCATTAAAGGTGCATTATGTAACTTTTCTGATGAATGATATGCCACCGTTTCCATGGAGATTTTATTAGCATAGAATGTTCCATAGAAAAACATTAAACTTGTTTATCTTCCAGAGACAAGCAGGTGACACCACAAAATTACATGTCAGATCTGTAGAGAGGTGGCCCCACTCACACTAAGAAAGCATATATTTTTTTGTTGTACTTGAATAAAGGCAAGATAGATATTTTAGGCTTGGTAACTAGTTTATTTAATAATCTAACTCTAACTCTCTATGAGACATTAATAAGCCTGAATCTTTATTAACAAACTATTCTTTCATTATTACAGAAGTCTTTGTTCATGCTTTATCGTTACTAATTATGTGTTGTTGTTATAACATGGTACCAAAAGATTCTCAATACTATTTTTAAATCAATAGAAACATGTTTTTATGTGCCTTTCAATCAATGAGTCAAAGCCATAGGTGTAAATTAATTGAGGGGTCTTGTTATTTCTTCAGTTTTCAACCTGAAGGTTATAATAAGGGGACTGTTTCCTGTAGCCACGAGGAATAATGTGTTTGACATTCAGTAAATTGTAATTGTAATATTACTTACCGTCTCTTGTGCATACAAAACATAGCACATGTAATGTAGGGCACTAGCACATTAGCAGACCTGGCTTCGGTTAGTCTAGTCAGCAACTGGTGTCTATCTCTCCCCTGTCAGTAACTAAAGCATGAGATTAACTCCCATGATTACACTATTATCCTGAAGAGCGTATTAGAACATGTGATACAAGGAACCAAGGAAATGCAAAGACAAAACAAACCCTACAGAATGGTTTATTATACATGCAACGTTTATTTGTCCAAACGGATATCTCACCATGGAGAGAATGTACTTGAATCCCACCTAACACTGTGATGTGTTAGAATTTGTAAGAACCAATGTTGTTTTCACACAAGGTTCTTTTCCAGCACCGTTTCAATATTTAATGTGATATGCAGATAGTGATAGTTGCCTTTATTTGAATAATATACAAAGTGAATAATGTAATCTGAGGAAAGCTGTGAAAGTCATGTTTTACTTGTGGAGTAATATGTGAGTTACAGGCCATGTTTCATTTTTAAGACAATTCATTTTACTTTTAGTGAGACCTTTGACTAAAAATATTTGAAGTTTTAGTCAACTGCTTCTTTAAAATTTGAGTCTAGTTTTAGATGATGAACATGCCGTGCTAATTTAGTCAGTTAAATCTGTAATAATTTTGATTAATCATAAAATATTTGTTTTGCATTGCTGGGGCGTGTACAGACATGCTCCTTGGTCGTGTTTGTTTATGGTCTGATTGTGACTCTGAGATTGAAAAGTTGAACTTGGATCTAGTTTCTGCTCATTCCTTCTTATTTTTTATTATTTCACAAAAATACTGATACTGTTAGTAACTGAATTTTTTTCTACATTTAGTCATAGTTTAAGTAAAAAAAAGTTGGTATTTTACAGTCATGGTTAATCACTAATCGAAGGAACTATGACATTGACGGAAAATGATGACAAAAATATTTTCAACAAAATTAACACGAAGAGTGATGACCTAAGCCAAGGCACTGGTCCTATTTCACAATGGTAAAGCGCCATGGACTTGGTCTATAGATCATGACTTTGAAGCACCATGTCCTCGTCTAAATACCAAAACAGCATGTTTAGTTAATAATATTATTTCTGTAGGATCTGAGTGTTGCCCTGATATTACCTCTATCGAAACTTATATATATAAAACGCTTAAAGTTTGGATATTTCCAACATAATCCATAACAGATTAGACCAATAATGTTTGATTGACAGGCACTGCATAACTGTTTGTTGTGTTTTCCAAATTTGCCCAAATATCTCATTATGTACTTAGAGATGCGATTTGGAGTGGTATAAGAACAGGTCCTGTCACAGAGCCATACCTTTCTTCCCCTGGATTGATGCCGATGGGTGCAGCTGAAATGATATTATGGCATTAATTATAGGACTATGGCAGATTAAATCCCCCCAAGCAATTTAGCAGAAAGTGTGTCGCTTAGCAACACCATCGCAGTTCAAAAGCTGCTGCCAAATGATAAACATTAATCATTAATTAATATTTCATTTCAAATATGGATTTATTGAACATCTGTGCTCTATCTGGAGCTTTAACTCTAGTGATTGGAACAGGATTTCCAAATTGAATAAGCCAATTGTAGTCTATGGTAGGCAATTTAAGGCTAAAAGTTCATTTTATTATTTATTAGAAACATATCTCTTCTTTCTTTTTAAAAGTGTATTTATTTATTTAGTGTAACATTACAAAGACAGTGCTGACAACACAAGTGGAGACAAAACAGAGCAAGAACCAAAAGAGTACACATATGAATGCAGGAGGGCAAGGGGAGAGGCTGGATACACATGTTTGAAAAACACTTAAGAAACCTTAGGACAATGTATAATGTTGTTTTATTCATTGTTTAAAAGCTAGGGACTGGCATGAATTTGCTTAGTGAACTTTTTGTGCACCTCAACAGATAGTCCATAAACTTACACCGAGGCACATAAAAGAGCCTCACATCACCACATCCTCCACAGTCATATCACCACATCCTCCACCGTAAACTGCTAAATATGCTATCAAACGTTAACTTAAATTAACATCTGTGGCCATTACATGTCCAGGTGAGTGCCACTGCCATGGGGAGTTTGCAATGAACAAACAAAAACCGAGTCCCTCAGACAGACTGGTCCCGCACTGAAGCCGGATCACCCCAGAAAGTCCCTCCAGTTCAGTTTTCACACAGCTTTCCTCCTGACTGCGCTGCGAGCTTCTTTCACTGACTTTGGCAAACATACACGGGCCTCACAGTTCTTAAACAGTCTATGGTGATAGCCTCCAGATTAAAATAGAAACCATAGCGGATTGGATTAGTTTTAATGCGCTGGTTCAGATCGTGTCATATTCTGGGCGCGCTGCCCCCGTTTATGTGGTGTGTCCGAAACACAATTAGCCCACATTTTATTAAGATTCCCTTTTAAACCGGGACTAAGTGTTAATGAAGCGGGCCACATGTTGATCTTTTAACAGGGCAGGCGTAAACGCCGGGTTAAAGACATATTTACGCATGTTGCTGCTCAATAATAGCCTGATAATAACAGCGTGTGAGCTATTAAGATTGCTCAATAACTTGTGTTTGTATCAAAATATTCAGTGACTATAATGTATTTATAAAGACAAATACTGTGCGGGATTTCTGCAGGTGGCTTTATTAATTTTCCATAAGCTCAAAATGAGCGCACCGTTCTTCTTCCCAAATCGCACTGAAATGAACTTCCTGCAGCTCCTACACGTTAAAAGTCCAGAAAAAGATTTTATTGTGACAGGTTGGATTACAGTTAGTAAAACCACCACTATAAGAGTGACTAACTAAGATCAAACCAACAGAAAAGGAAAGTTCCAAGTGGGTAACATAGGTGTTTACTAACTATCTATTTTGGAAATATTGCTTATCATATCTGGAGACCTCTCAGCTGCACATAAGACACCAGTTGCGCGCTCTCGCACAAACTTCCAGCAGCTGTAACACAGACCAGATCTCTCTCCGAGAGGACCAGGTCTGGCTCTTCTCTCATCACCAAAACCTCAGCCCAAGGCAGATGAAAAGGGACCGAGGGTTTTGGAGCTAAGGGTCCAGCAGAGCAAAGCGCGAGAGGAGGGAATCCCTCCAGTGCCTGCTGCTTCCTTTACCAAGAAACCCACACGCGCTCTCTGACGCAACTGCCCATTTTTGGAAACATGCGTCAATGGACCAAAGCAAGTGAGAAAAATACTGAAGTTCACAGTGAGCGCTGACGTCCGTGGCTCAAACACTTCTCTCAAATGGTCTTGCAGCCACTTTCGCGTCTCCCCGTTCTCCTGATAAGTCTCTAATGTCCGCTCGTACAATGCTGCTCATAACGGAGCATAGCTTTTTCTGAGCCTGAGCCGCTCTGAACCCCTCCCTGGCCGCGCGTCGCAACGCCCAGGCGTGACGTCAGTCGTGTCGTTGGTGTTGAAAAGCCGATGCATTTTGTTCATAGTGCCATTGAAGTGAGTCATCTCTAGGAAGTGTGGTGAAAAGGAAAAGAAAAAGTTCGTAGTGTTCCGAGCGCTCCGATCAGGCAGGCAGTTAAACGGAAAATAGTGAGCACACAAGAGGACAGTAGGTCTTAAAGCGCGCGTTTACCTGCGTGACTCACGGCAATTGTCTCCACTGGATCTGCAGCAGAAAGGTGTGCTGTAGACCTAAGGCTGAAGGGCGCACCTGAGAGGACCTTTAGGGTAGAGGAGGATAGTAAAGCACACTTTACAAGCAGACAAATACGCACTTGCACTGGCAATATCTTTAGCAGTTTGGTGCGTTTAAAGGCGAAGCTTGGCACTTTATTTCAACTCGTAACTTCTTTGGATATCCAAAACACAATTAACTGAAGTCAGAGGGATTTTCTTTTGTTTCTGGTGCCTTTAACTGTGAGGATTTAGGAAAAGGTTTCAGCGCTCAAACTGAAATCTTGCTCTTTCCTGGATCATGTACCAGGACTACCCCGGGAATTACGACACGTCGTCCCGCGGCAGCAGCACTTCTCCGGCCCAGCCTGAGTCCTTCACGAGCGGCAGCAGTACGATCGGCAGTCCGATCTCTACCTCCAACTACCAGGTGAGCCATTGCCCAATAGTCTCTGTGGAAACGGCGCTATACACACAGTTCATTAGCCTATAGTATACGTTTGTTAGACTTAAACACAATGCACTGACATGGGAAGAATATGGTTGAACCCACCGACAGTTCAGTCACTAATGCCTCAAGATCCAGTGTTCAGTTAATTAGCAGATATCCCCTGCTGATATTAAATGAGTCACTGGCAGTTTGTCGCTGTTAGAGTGTTTTATGCACTGGCTCCAAGTATTATTACGCGCACCTTTGACGCACACAAGTAGGAATGTTCTGGTCCATGTTAGAAAATTCTCCACGCATAATGCCACTCAATAGTCTATATTTAAAATTATAACTGTGAAGCTCAACTCTCGTCTTGGTTTTTTTTTTCGCATGCGTGAAGGCATGATTTTTATTTTTATTTTTTTATTTTTTTAAGAAATCAGTGTAATTGTCCTGAACTGATTTATTCTTGGAGGTAAATTTCATTTTGATCATGTAGGAAATGGCGAATTATGCATTTAGTGGAAGCACAATGGTACAAACATGTCTCCATCAGCTGTTGGAGGTTCAGTGGGTGTTTGGGAACTGATTGTGACATTTCAGTTATCTTACGCGTGTGCGCATTTCGGACTTACTGTCCTAAAATGTTCAGATGTGACAATTACATGCAATTACTGTTGACACAGGCTTTTTAGTCCGGGCTCCACACGTTTCACAAGACGCGCATAATGATTAGGAATGTGAGTAAACTTGTCATGAAAATCAAGATAGTGCCACGTTGTATTCACAATAAAGTCGTCCTTGTGTAAAGTGTTCTGCGGAAAGACATCATCACAGTCACGCAACATGACGGTAAACGACTTTTGGCCCGTATCTATTATTGCCCTCGTTCTCTGTAATCACACCCTGGCAGCCTGTTTCCCATTACAGCGGGTTGGAACATGACCTCTTCGTTAGGTTTTACACTCACGTATCACAACAAGCTTTCCGTTGGACCCCTTTAGACGCACGTTGGCATTCATTAGCGCAGTAGTGTTTATGTACAGGCACTGCTTTATTGATATTTATGATAAGTGAACGCTAATGCAGAGTAAGTACAGTGGGTTACTTTTCAAAACGCACGAGCAACACGGTTATTGCTTATTTGGAAGCAGAGTACACTTATTACAAAAGTGAGGTTGGGTAAAATTCCTCCCGCATAATTCTGGTGAACTGCCTTCCCTGTTCCAGCTGGCTGCTTCCCCCTTTACTGGAACTGAGCGCGTTTCGCATGTGCTTAACAAATCCCATACATAATGACTCACCAGATAAACAAAAGTTCCAAAAGGACTGCCGGGATGTCCGTCGGAAAGTCGGGAATATGGGGGATAAGGACGTGCGCAAATTACGCACATGGACAGACGGATGGTGGGCTCAATAGACATGACTCCAAAAGATACAAAAGTCAGTTCTATTTATAAATGCTCTTTATTAGGGACTTAGAAATGAGCAAAACATTTGTACCAAATAGTTTGGAATTGTAGAATACATCTACAAAAGATACCAAAATGTAATTTCATTGACTGCAGCAGTAATAAAGTAGTATACAATTGACATAGTTTTGTTTTGTAGTAAAAACAAGATTCTCAGGACACCTTGGGCTTTCCCACATGAATCACAGCGTGTGTCACCGCTCCACTCCAGGGGTTACATCCAGCACTGAATCATTACTACAAGCTCTCCAATCCAGAATATGCATCATTATCTGCCTGTTATTCTCTTGTATTGCACATCCTGACTTTTCCATGTCTCCTTTGCAGAAGTATAGAGTCGACATGCCCGGCTCGAACAGTGCCTTTATCCCCACCATCAATGCAATTACCACCAGCCAGGACCTGCAGTGGATGGTTCAGCCCACAGTGATCACCTCCATGTCCAACCCATACTCACGCTCGCACCCCTACAGCCACCACCTGACCAACGGCCCGGGACTGCTGGGGCACAACACTCTGGCACGGCCCGGGGTCATACGATCTATTGGTGATGCACGGAGACGCAAGAGAGATGAGCAGGTGAATTTTCAACCACAACTTTGACACAGATGTCTTTGTTTAATGCTGTTTTACTAGGACTGATCGGCTGCTCTTTTAATGGCCAAAAAACTATTTGATCAAAGTGGAAAACATTAATAAAATATACTCCCTTAAAAATACTTTAAACATTTTTTTTTGACCTATTTCAGGAATATAATGAAATATACGCATTAACTGTCTCCAAGTATAGAAGAGACCAAATCTGCTTTTTTTTTTTTTTTTTTTTAGCTCTTTAAATGCAAGACTCAATACAGAAACACGTAGTGAGTGATTTAAGGGACTTTTTGGAGAGTTAAAAGAGTATACACTGGAACAGATCAAAGCAGACATAAATAAACTGACAAATCTACACACTGGATACAGTAGTGACGTTTATTACAGATCATATGACATGTTGCATTGTGAGTAAACGGCAGTCCCAAACCAGTCCTAAACCAGTCCTAAACCAGTCCCAAACCAGTCCCAAACCAGTCCCAAACTGTCCAGCAAGTGATGTTTCTACCATAGTAAGAATTAAACTACACCTGTTGTTTATGCCCTTTATTCCAGATTACGCTTGTTTTCCTTTCTGTTTATTTAACACTACATTCCTGCCTTTGTCACCCTCAGCTCTCTCCTGAAGAAGAGGAGAAAAGGCGAGTGAGACGTGAGAGGAACAAGCTTGCTGCCGCCAAATGCCGCAACCGCCGACGAGAACTCACAGAAATGCTCCAAGGGGTAAGTATACAGTGACTTAGAGACACAAACATCTATCACGTAAACTATAGTAGCATTACCGAGTTTTAGCAAATTAATCTGTGCTGAAAAAAATGAGCAAAAGAGCAGTGAGGTTGTCTGGATTTCTTGATGACTGATTGGACTCCACGCCTTAAAGCTTACAACCTGCAGTACTGGTTGTGGCAGTGTGGGTCTGAGAGCCGTGATGACAGGCAGTGAAAAGCTTTTTGTCTGGAGCTGCAGCAGACAGAGGTAGGGCTGTCTCGCTGGCCCTCCCTAGCAGACACTAACGCCATCTAAATGGACTAATTAGCCACATTACAGTGAGGTTGTCAGAATTACAAGAACAGAAAGAAACCCAGGAGTGGAATTTTCTGTAGACAGCGGTCTATGGGATACTGTGATGGTTTAAAAACAGAGTAGATTGCTTATATGTGAAAATATGTTATCTAATATGTTATCTAATCAAACAGCAGCATTTGCTTCAATAAAATTCCCTTAAAGGAAATAGGAATTGTCCTTATATGGCCTGTTATTGGTGTCAGCAAGTCTGTATTCTCCCTCTGGCTCCTTCAAAACAACTTCCTCATACCTTTGCTCACGAGTCAAAGTTCTCAGACAACAGTTCGTTTGCCCTTATCTGCTCAGCATGTCTACACAGTCTGCTGACAACAAAAGCAACTGAAACAAAAATAGGTGCTCAACTCAAATGAACAACTTTACTGACTCGCTGCTGTATTTGAGCCAAAGTAGATCTTGGTGTCAGATTTTATGTAGTTATGTGAATTTTACTATTGTAAGTAAATACTGCCCTCATGTGGCAAGATTGTGGTGCTGACAGTGGGCTGTGTAAAACATTGTAAGTCCATACCTTACAAAATATTTTCAGCTTTTTGTTTAAAAATTAATTAAAATAAATAAATAATAAAATGAACCACACAACATTAATGATAATAGCAATAAGTAGGTGCTTCCAAAAAACTTATATATTTATTTATAAATATATATCATTGTGGTTCAAGTGGATCTACTTTATTTTTGTGGTAAATACAAATAGTTGGTCCTGTCTTGTGCCGTATGCTATAAATCATCTGTCATATGTCACAGATAAAAATTGAATAGAGATTTAAAAAGTGAATTAAAATACATTGTAGTGTATGTACAATATTAATTTTATTACATAGATCAACTGTAAAAAATTTTCTTATGTTTATCAGGAGACTGAAAAACTAGAGGAGGAGAAAGCCGACCTCCAGAAAGAGATTGAGACACTGCAGAAAGAGAAGGACAAGCTGGAGTTTATGCTGGTCGCCCATAACCCCGTGTGCAAACTACCCATCGACGACCGCCACCAGACCAACGGGCACCACCCCTCACACCACCAGCCCCAACAGCCCCAGCAGTGTACCCCCCTACCCCTCACCATGCGCCCCTCCATGCCCCCCAGAGCCTCCATGAACCAGGTGGTCGTCAAACAAGAACCAGAAGACAGCGAGGACAAACATCCGCAGCGCTCCGTCATCAAGCCGATCTGTCTCGGGGTGGGCGCTGGTCTATACTGCTCGGATGGAGACAGCCTGAATACCCCCGTGGTGGCTGCTTCTACCCCGGCCCAAACCCCAAACAACGCGCCAAGCCTCATCTTCACCTACCCCAGCATGATGGAGCCGGAGAGCCCCTCACCATCCTCTGAGTCTTGCTCAAAGGCACACCGTCGGAGCTCTAGCAGCGGGGATCAGTCCTCAGACTCGCTCAACTCTCCCACTCTCTTGGCACTCTAAAAACACTGTGATCCAACCCTTTATATCCAGTGTCTTTTAACAACAAGAGCACATAATAATAATAAAAGCATCCGGACCAAGCTGACCGAGCTGTGTTACAACCACCAAGGGCTAAGATGCGCGATTCTTTCAACTTTTTACAATGTGCGTGTAACAGTCCCATACAGTGTCAATCTCTTTTTTGCCATTTCAAACAAGAGTGTCAAATTGTTTACTGGGCATAAACATACACTATGCCAACAATATGGACTGACTACGAATTTATATTTTTGACAATTTATGAGAAAAAAAAGCCATGTGGTCGACACTTGCACTCCGCCAAGACGAATCAACAACGAGGTCAGACAGAAGATATAGACTTTTCTTTTCAAATCAGGAATTAAACATTTCTTGACATCTTTAATTGTATTTATGGCTTGTGATATATTTTATGGCGTGTTTTTTTGTTCAGAAATTGTCCTCTCCTTTATCTATAAAAATGGCCGTCCGCGTGGCGATGCGTTGCTAAGGAAACAAGCCAACTTTAAATCACAGACGCCCCTTTTTGTCGCAGTGGCTTGACTTTACATTAGTATTGATGTGACTTCTCTTCGGTGATTCTGTACATGTTGATGTGTCTTTTTACATTGATGTCAGGGATTTTGATGCTAAAGGATCGTCGGGCCAGCCAGTTTTGCGGTACGTTGTCAAAATCATCAACATTTTGGACAAAACTTTGAAAGATTTTGTTTGTTTTACTGTTCCCAACTGCAGATCAGGTTTTCAATGCTTTGTATGACACATGTAATCCTGTTGTCCATCATCTTGTCTACAAAAGAGGGATTTTAAACATTTTAAAACTTTTTGTTCCACATATGAAAAAGCCACTGTGGGCTAGACTGTCGCCAGCTGCCAATGATGTCAACCCTGTTTATGCTGTGTTTGTAAATCTGTCATTTTGAGTCAAGAATTATACCGATTTTGGGGCGTGTGAAGATTTGCCAACATTGAGGTACTTAGTGGACACTTTTAGATAAGCCATATGGGCCAAATAAGTATTTTTCCCTCACATTTACCTAGATGAGGTGGACACTTTCTGCAGCAGGCCTGAGATTGAAGTTTTGAAGTTCTGCGAAGCACTTCTTAAATACTTTCTACTAATGTTTAAAGGGAAATGGGGTTTTCAATGCAGTGCACTGAGGAGGACAATATTTGTGACTATTTTATATTGCTTACTTCGTACATTCCTGTGATAGTGGGGCCATCATCTTTGCTTGTCTTTTGTTGCGCTGGAAGCAGGAAAAGTGACAAATCAACAACTGCTGCTGTTTGGGAAGACGTCGGCCATATTGAGGGGTGATTTCTGATGGATGAAAACCAAAAACAGTGACGTGTGTGGTTGTGTGTGTGCGTGAATGTACAAGAAGCCTCCAATAGAGACACATAGGAAAGCCATTTACTGTAGATCTTCTGATGTACTTGTCATCTACTGTCTGTCACTTGTTTTCAACTCTTAACTGATTTCCAAATGCTTTAACTGTTTAAAATGATTGAAAATGGATAAAAACAGCAATATGTATAGCAGTGTTTGTTAATTTAAATGAATAATAATAATAATAAATCATTTTCATCTTGGAATTAGGTGTTTATGTGTTTCCTTGGACTCTATTCTATTTCTCAATTAATTCAAACATTTCAAAATCATAACAGTTCAGGTATCCCGAAAGTTATGGTATTATTTAACATGTGTGTGGGCCCTCAGAATCTAAAAATGAAAACACGCCCAGCTGTAGCCCACTTATTTTCAGTCAAATCCATTTGACCATTCTAGAAAGAATCAGGAGCAGTTTGTCCAAACCCACTTATAAAAATATAAGCCTAAAATACACAATTGTTTAACAGGCCTTTTATAGGCATTCTGCCTGGACTCTCTCTAAATCTAATTTTTAGTGATTTGGGCTTCAGCTGTGAAAAGGGAATTATCAAATCCCAGCAAATGCTCACTCTACTGTATACCAGACCATCCAGCTTTATGGCTCATCATATTTACCCCAACAAGTTTAGGCAGGATTTAAAATGTGATTTTCCTGTATGCTGAGCTTGTTACCACGTATAATTAGAGCAGATCGGACAGCAGAGAGCAAAACTACATAACCTCAGCTCCTCAAAGAGCCCACACATGTGTTTGTACTCCAAAGGGTTCAGCTTCAGTTTGAAGCGGGAGGCAGTTTTTTTTTTTATTATTATTCATTACAATAAAATCCACTTTTCCCCCCCAAACATATATCCTTCTATTTTTAATAATATATGTGTCAATAACTACATGCGAACATAGCCTATATACACACGCTGTATCACTGCCCCCTAGTGTGGACTGCTATTATTACAGTGGCACAAATGTCCCATAATGCATCCACTCAACTCACTGTCTCTGAATGCCACAAGATGAGGCTTGGTCAGTGACAGTGTCCGTGGCCTTTAAAGAATACATTAGTAACATTGGTAGATCATTATTTGCAATCTTTGATATTGTTTTATAATAAAAAATAAAAAAAAGACAGGCCCATTGACGCCTTGTTCATAACTGCAGAGCTGAGAGAACATCTTAATAGAGGCATTTCACCACTACAAGCAGCAGAGTTTAAATTAGATGTTTTTAATTGTTGAAAAATGGCTATGACATGAACCTTACATGACCTGGAGCTCGTAACTAAATACAGAGCAGTGGGCGGGGACAGGGGGTAGGTGAGCCCAGTGCAGGGAAAGTATATTTTCATGGAAAGTTTACATATGAAATAAACTTTTAAGGATTTGACAGTACAAACTGACGGTACGAAAGTCAAATGTCATTATTACTTTTTTTGTGTGTGTTCTAATAAATTCAACCTGTTAATTTTAATTTTAAAGTTTATATGAAGTTTAATGAAGATAAATGTAGACCTACTATTTCTATCTCTTTGTCAGTGTCAGTTTTTCTTTAATAATTTGAAGGTTAAATGCTGTAATTGTTTTTGATTGAGTTAGAAAACATATTAAGGGTAGATTATAATACGTCTATGGACCTACAGGGGACAAGAAAGTTCTAATAAATTGGCATCAAAATTCAAAAAGTCAAAATTTCAAAAAGTGTCCCAGATTATTCAAATTCACTCTATCCTAATCTATATTGTAATATTGTAAACCTACCACGAGATGGCAGCACAGGCAAAGGAATTTAACAATAGGCCTAATGAAAGAATACAATTAAACTAGAATAAGCTATAAATGTGAAGTTGAAATTATTAATGTAGGTGTGAAAGAAAACCATCAGACCACCATTTTCTCATCCGCCAGATCTTCTCCCTTTCAACAAAAAATATCGGTATGACAGCGTAGAATTCAGTTCCATCTTTTTCCATTGCAGAAAGAAAAATCAATGAGAAAACCTGATCCCTGCTCTTCTGAGTGTTTACGGATGCAGCTTTGTCCTGACAATGCAAATTCATTTTATCTTGTGGAAAAATGTAGAGTGATCCCATTTGTAAGATATCAATGGTTGAAATGACATTAGGTACAATATGAAATGAAACCTTTGTTAAACTGCAGCTGAGTGAGGCAATGCTACAGAGACATGAGGACAAATGTGATCCATGTCTTTGGTAGGTGACCTGCAGTAGTTACATACTTTGTGAAACAGCAAAACAAGGATAGTACGTTCTGTTTTAGTTTAACGCATGTCAAGAAAAACATTATGGCAACCTCTTGGTACTCACAATATAGGGTGATCACACGTCCCTTTTTACCTGGGACAGTCCCAGTTTTGATCCTTGTGTCCCCTGTCCCAGTAGATGTATCCAAAACCAATGATTTTTTCCCCAGTTTTACACAAGAAATGTCCCAAATGTTCCTATTTTTGATTAACCTGATCCTTGCAGTAAAGAGGGCCATATATTACCATTTGTTTAGCTAAAATACAGAAAACCAGGCTTGAAAATGAACATAAGACAAAACATGAACTAACAGAAGTCCCTCAGATTATGACTGACCCAAAGTGAGTCGAGAATGGACAATGATATGCTCTTTTCACAATTTTAAGTATATCAACCATCCCAACCCGGGTGTGTCACATTTTTGACATTTGAAAACTTGTAATGACCTTGATTAACATAGACCTTCTGTGTTACTGACCTCATTTGATTTGGGAAGATAGACTTTTGACCAAGAACTGCAGTTGTGGAAATGCTCAGTTCAATGTGAATGGACAATGTAAACAGTATGCAAGTAATGCCTTATTTCGGTGTTTTCTTTTATGTCATTATTTAATTCAAAAATACTTTCATTTTTTTAGTTTCTGCCTCTTGCTTCTAACAAACCGTTTTGCAATGCCCACTTGATACCTAATATATCCTAAGGCAACAGGTGCAACAAGCAGATAACCACTTTAATGCACAATAAAATGGCCAGAATGTTATGCCTCATCGTTCTAATCTTTGGCTTGGTTCTTATTATTGACATACATTTTGGTGCATGCATGAATCACAATTTGGCTGAATAAGCAGAGAGGACCACACAGGGTAATTATAGAGTTGATTGATTTCTTATCTCTCGAAACAACAAAATCTAATAGCAACTGGAATGGACTGGCCTAAGCATTAAAGAGATGTACGCATATAGAAGTGGATCTCCAGCTGCACACTGCACTCGTCTCCTCTGCAGAGTAAAAACTAAGTTCATTGTTAGAGTGCAAGAAATATTCTTAGATCAATGTGATACCAGTGATGTAAGCATATAGAGTTACATCTGTAGGTAAGACTTTACACAAGGTAAGAGGAAACCTGCCTTTTCTTAAGGGTCTTACAAATGAAGCCACATATCTCTAGTCTACACTTATCAGACAGAATGATATCATACAAAAGTGAAAGTTAGGAAATGGGTTGTTTGATTGACTATAAAAATGTATTTTACCTCTACATGTATTTTTCAGATATTTTTACATACTGTCTAAGCCCTGTGTAAGTCAATTAATGTAAGAGAGAAGTGTTATGATGAAGATGCTTGTAGTATTTGTATTTCAAGATATATTTATAGTTTATAATTTTGTTTATAGTTAAGAAGTCCAAAGACATGTACTTTATTTCATGTTTAGTCTGTTAAAGACTTAACAGAGCCCAAATAGTGTTGGGTTAGAGTATTACCTAAAAAAACTGCAGTTCTCAATAGTTATTCTAAGATATTAAGATATTATAAAGCTCATTGACTATGCACTAGCTACGTGACGCAAAGTGTGTAGTGTGTGAACAGAAACCTGGCTGCCCTTCACTCGTGGGGCCATTTTGCTGATGGTGACTTTCCGTTCTAGAGCCGTAGTGATGAACTGAATCATGGTATGTCTTTGAGCAAGGACATCAGAGGACAAAAGTACTACTGCAGTTGTACAGAGTTCTGCTGACTTATGTTGGTGCCTTAAAGCTACTTATTAATTTTTAGATCATTGAAAAATAGCTGGCTATAAAACCATAATTTATAGTGTATTCTCTCTGGGGAGGGCATTATGTGCTATTATGTGCTAATGCTGTGGAGGGCAGTCCTGATAGCAGCCTGGTACTATTGACTGGTGCAGTCTTATCTCTATGTGAGATAACAATGCAACACACAGATAAAGTTGATGAGAGTAACTGCATAAAATATTTACAAAGACATTCAAGCACAGCAATGCACACAGATGGAATATAAGAAACGATGTAACAAAATAAAAAAAAGAAAGTTAACCTTAGTTATGCTCATGGTCAAGTCAATATGATGACTGTGTGGTTTAAAACTAAGTCCAGAAGGTGCTGCGACAGAACAGTGTATTCAGCACCTTCATTGAATCCTTTATTGACTTTAAGTGGCACATTGATTAAGTACTCTTTACATTGATAATCTCACTACCAGCAGGGTGTTTTCCTATTGAACAGAATAATTATGAGCCACAAAATACAATGAAGATGTTACAGAGGGACATGCTTGTCGATATCAGAGCCCACTGCAGTGATGCAGGCAGTAGGAGCACACTGGGGAAGACCTTTTATGTGGGGAAGAGGTTACAGATAATTGTGTTTGGGTAAATTTATTGCCCATGCAATTATTGGCCTAAATGAATAGACTCTGCCATGCATTACCCTTCTTGAGTTATTCTTGTAAAGGTCTAAAATAATTTGTTTTCACAGTACGTTGTCGGATAAGGTCAAGTTGTTTTTGCTTTTCATAAAACTTAGAAAACTTCTGAAAGATGTTAGTAATAGGAAGGGCCACAATCAGAAGTCCACAGATGATGCAAAGAGTTCCTATGATTTTCCCTGGAAAAGTGACAGGGAAGGTGTCTCCATAGCCCACAGTGGTCATGCTGATGGTGGCCCACCACCAGCCCACAGGCATGGTCTGCAGAGTGGACTCCTCCGTCTCTTTCTCCACAAAGTACACCAGAGCAGAGAACATGGAGATGCCTACAGACAGGAAGAGCACCAGCAGACCCACCTCCCGGGAGCTGTGTCTAAGTGTGGCGCCAAGAGAGCGAAGGCCCGCTGAGTGTCGTGCCAGTTTCAGAATACGAAAGACACGCATCAACCTCAGGATCTGAACTACTTTGCCAAGGTTCTCCAGCTCTGTGCTCTCCCCTTCATCCATCATGTCAAACACTATGGTGACATAGAAGGGCAAGACTGACAACAAGTCAATCATATTAAGAGGGCTGCACAGAAACATTTTGGCCGAAGGAGCAACGACCAAACGAAGAACAAACTCAGCAGAGAAGAACAGAACGCAGACGTTCTCAATGACAGTCAGCACTGGGTTTTCAATCTCTCGTTCATTTTCATCCAGCTCATGGAAGTCAGGCATGCTGTGCACACACATGGCTATTATGGACAGGAGCACAGCACTCAAAGAGACCACAGCCACTGATTTGGCTAAAGTGCTGTGTCCAGGGTCCTCCAGATGAATCCAGATGTTTCTACGCGTGTCCCCACACCAGGAGCCCTCGTACAAGTCCATATTATCCTCTGAGACAGACAGCTGCACACTAGAGGAGTCTGAGCCCCCCACACTCTGCTCCTCACTGTCCCAACCTTTGTCTCCCACCGCCTCCAGCAGCTCCAGGAACTTATCACTGCAACAGCAGTCCAGGTGACGTTCCTTTATGCCCCAGTACTCGATCTCCTGAACAAAGGACACCACACACAGACCGTCCACCAGGTGCATTTTCCCTGTCACATAAAAGTTTAACACATAACAGAAAAAGAGAGGGTTTCTGTCAAAGTAGTACTCCATGTCTGAGGGGCTGAAGTCATCACACAGCTCCAGGATGGCCTCCTGTGAGCTGCAGCACAGGAGACGTCCCAGGCGCGTCTGGGGAAACTTTTTCAACATGTGGGGGTCCATCCTCTGTTTGAACCCTCCAACATTGACGTTGAGATAACAGTCATCCCTGCTGTGAGCCATATGTCCATACATCTGTCCATACAGCATAGTGGAGGCATCAGTGAGAGGAGGTTTCCTGGACACAATAGCAGACACTGATTAGTACACCCTGAACATGGTGTTTACAGTATGTACGACTTCTCACCACAGGATCACCTTACATGGAGGTTTCTGTGTGACTTTGAAACAGAATGAGATGTATGCAATGGTATCTCTGACTCTGCATGTTTTATTTTAGTAGACAAGAAATGGAGCAAAAGGATGAAATCTCAAACCTTTACCTCAACAGATCCCACTGTATAGTGAATTGTTTATCCTACTTTATTGACTTCAGGCGTGCACAGATCATTCAATTCATTTAAATTAGGAGCCACATTTAAACATGTTAAGAGACAATGAAGTCAAACTAAGACATTGAAAACGCAGGATCATCACTGCTTGTCTAACCGGTCGGTATAGAATTACTCAAGGTAAATAAGCTATAGCGTTTCAAACTGTGCTCATGCAAAGTAAGAGGACACAGTTCTTCTAAATTCGCTGTTAAAAGTAACAATATACTATAATTTTTCGTAACAGAGCACGTTTATTTATTATATAGTTTACCTTAAATTGTGGTCAACTTTGTCCAAATAAAAACATCCAAACGTGTGTAAAAGCTGCCGTGGAAAGATGCCTCGACTTTCTCATTGTTCAGGTCCAGTGTCCACTCTGCAAGTGCTCTGTCCACTCTGCAAGTGCTCTGTCCGACTCTGGAGCCTTTGGACCAAGAAGTAAAAAAAACGCTCCGCTCCAGACAGCCGAAACCCTATGCGAAATGTGCCACACTTTTCCAAAAACAAGGGGCCAGTGTGCGTGCGTTAGTGCGCTCAGTTTACAGCGTTAGCAGGTCAGTCGTGCCACATTAATTACTGTGAATATTTAATGCTTTTTCTAGGTAAAGGTTAACCATTGGTGGAAGCGACGCCAGCCTTGGATGCTGCTTTAACATGCTGTTTTTACAGAACATTAAATACATTTATCATCGTTTTTAAATAAAATAAAATAAAGTTAGTAATAAATAACCTACACAATGTAATAAAAATAAATAAAATAAAAAAAACTTAAATCCATCAATCCCATATATTTGATAAAAGGGGATTAGCCAATTAAAGTCATAAATCACTCAAAGGTCAAGGCGGTTGCAGAGACTTGCAATGCAATTTGTAAACAGTAGATGGCAGTAGAGAAGTAGCTTTCAGTGGTACAATAAGACGTTTATTCATTACAATACAATGATAAACAATATAAAACACAGTAGGAAAATAAAGACACAAAAATAACTTTGCAACAGCTGATAACTTTTTTTTAGTAATTGTATGGCTAGTTATTTTATTCAAATGTTCTAAGCTGTGTAATTTGTGATAAATAATTTGATTACAATGAAAGTCTATGCATTTAGGGTGTGACACAGTGGGCAGCAGGTGTATTTACTAATCTCTTGATCTAAAGCACAGTGTTTACAAACACTGCAGATCCACTGGGAATGCTGGATGGGGAGACCTGTCACAATACAGGTGGGTAACCGGCTCTCGCTTCTGAAAAGGAGAATGAAAGAAGGATTCAGTCATATTTCTTTTCACGATATTGAATAACTGAATGTGACGTGAGCCAAAAAAAGGATTTACCCCTCTAAAAGGTTGTCCATGTACACCGTGTCGAGGGGCCGGTTATCTTTGGGGGTGTGTTTGGTGAAGATCTCCAGAGCCAGGTCCTCATAGGCCTGTCTCTGCTCAGCACTTAGGCTCTCCAGAGACTCCAGTTTGATGAAGGCCTGGGAGCAGGTGCCAAACGCCCGGTTTGCAGAGGCACAGATTGCCAGGAGGGAGTAGATCTCTACAGAGGGGATGATGTCCTCATATTCACGGAGGTGCAGCGCTTTAATATGGAAAGACATGTTACATGTGTTGTATACAGACCAACATGATGAAAGCACAATGAAGTAAATAGTTTGTTTATTCAAACCATTTACCAGGCATGTATGCAAACAAGACACAAAAATACAAGTATGCCCGGTCTCTAATTTGCCTTAGTTGTAGCACCTCTGTTTCTCTAAAAATCTATAAACAATTTGTCCATTTCGATACCTGTCCGCATTGCGTTGTCTGTGTAGCCATCATAAAGCTGTCTTTGTGCAAGCAGGAAAAAGTGGTATGCTTCTGCGCCCCGCCAGGCATTATCCACAATACAGTTATCTAAAGTGGACGCATCTTCATCCAAAAGCCCAGCAAGGGCAAATGTGGCCTAGTTTGCAATAAGGATTTATCAACATTTTATCAGATCAAAATATGAGTAAAGGGTAAAGTAATAAAACAAAGCTGACCTCAGATTTCTTGCCCTTTCCATGCTGTGTCGTCTTCACTTGTTCATGGTAATCTTCAACGAGACGAGCTGCTAATACATAGAGTTTTTTCACCCTCAGGGGATGAGCCCTTTTCTTGGCCTCTTCATCTGCAATCTGTAAACAGAACATAATCAGTACAATGGCAAACTGCTGTTCAAAATGCTGTATTCAAGAACAGTAACATACTTTAAACATGAGCTTTGCTGCTTCAAGAAAATGGTGGGCTTTTCGATACAGCTCTACTGCCTCTAGGGTTTTATTCTTCTCCAGAAGATGTGACGTGTATTTGGAAAGAAGAGATTTGATTTCTTTCATGTTGTAACTTCGAGCAAGGTCCACCGCTTTATTCCACTATAAGAAAGAATAATAATGTTGACTTCATTATATTATTTAAGGATTTATTTCAAAGAAGCATAAAGTAGGCTTGGTGAATTTTATGTGTTTATACTGTCACGAGTGCTTTTGGATTGTTCGGTCATCTCAAACCTGGTTCAGATGCACACAGGTGTCCACAGCAGCTTTGGGCTGGTTGCACTTCAGATATGCATTGACAGCTTGCTCACACATTCCCACTGTAGCAAACATCTGTCCAATGTCCTGCAATTCAAATACATACAAGGATTACAAAGGATTTAAAGCAATGTATAGTCAAGAACTACTTTGGTTTGGTTTGTATATAACAAATAACAAAAAGAATTGCAAAATTGCTAAACCATTACACCACTAAAACATGGTGGACATGGACATATACACAGGGAAATATATAGTTCTGTGAAGGGTTATGCAAGGTTTGGCAGATATTGTTTTAACATATTATTACAATGGTCTTGTTGTTCCCTAATCTTGATGTAAACTTGTCAGATGGAGATTATCATTACACAATATTCTTTTGGTGGTACGAGCTGTACTGTCTGAGATTGTTGTAAGTTACTTAATATTTTACAGCCAATGCATTTGCTATGTCACATCCAAATAAACTTACAGGCAAAAGTTTGTGATTATCTGGTAGCTGGTTGCTTAGCTGCTCAAGACCATCATAATCCTCCAACATGTAGTAGCACTCTGCCAGTCGCTCCTGGTTACGGCCCTGGAGGTAGTACTGAACTGCATTCACCCTAAAAACACAGACACTTAGAACATCATACAGGAATTACAAGAATCTACAACTTAAATATAATACCATTTTTGTCTGTCAGCAAAATAATCTCCTATTGCATTGTAAGCCTGTACGAGCAGAGCATCATCACTGTCTCCCGAGCCACTTTTGAGCAGTTGAAGAACTCTGAACCAATCTCCTAGTTTGATCCTGAGGCTGATGGCAAGATCCCTACAAAATATACAAACATACATGCAGTAAATAATGCAACAGTTTAATTATGAAATCTTAAATATGTAATATTGAACTATAACATAAGGTCATTTTATATTTTGTTCATTGTAAATTGCAATATTGATCTTTTTATTTTTGAAAAGTGACATGACATTTTGCTGTCTTACATTTACCACTTGGATCTTAATTTGCCGAATAATTGCAAATAAGTATAGGGTTGAGGGCGGGGATAGAGGGTAGATAAAAACAGGAATTTTCTGAGAACTCCAGTCTTGAATGCAAAACAATACAGAATTACTCAAATATGCATGACTCTATCAAAATACAGCTAACATTGATCGAACACCATTATAATGTGGTTAAAAACTCTAGTTGACAGTTAGATTTAGCATAAACTGACCCCTTTAAGTCTGGATGGTTGAGTTAGTGTTTTTTTACCTGCGGTCCATGTCCAGGTACATGCGCTCAGCCTCCTCAAAGCGGCTGAAGTATGCGGCCACCTCCGCCTGCTTCATGGGCTCGCTCTTCAGGTTCCTGAGGCGCTTCACAAACTCAATGCCCTGGTAGTCTTTACAGCGAACAAAGGCCTGCTCCGCCGTCTTCAAATCCAGTTTCTGAAGGGCTGCCTCAGCAAGTAGACGCCTGGGTTCATAACATATGATTTTGTGTTTAATGTACTGTATAATGATGTAAAGAGGAAGTCATGGCAAAAGTAAAAATATACTTGACTAAAATGAACAGATGAATTTATACAAATTCATGTGTACATTCTGATTCTCAATAACACATTTGTGCACCAGTTTGGCAAACAATAATAATAATACTTATTCCCAAGCATTCAAAGTTTCTTTACAATTTCATGCATCTCCCAAAACCTAATAATAGTGGTGGTGAGCTGCAGCCACAGTCACACTGAGGCTGCCACACCACATTCATATACATACACTGGGTGATGTATCTTGCCCCATAACACAACAACAATATGCACTGGTTGGAGCAGGGACCTCCAACTTTTAGTTTAGTGGTTCAGTAACAAAGTCAAACTGACCACAATAATCAAACAAAGATTTTGGAAAAAATAAAATATTGTTTACCAAAGTCTTGGGTGAGGATTGTCCTCAATAAACTGGGAAGCATCTTCAATGCCAACTTTTTCAATAAGAGCACGGCTGTCTCTCAAAGATCTGATTTCAAAGTTTATCAGGTTATCTTTGTTGGGCCTCTCTGGATCCTGTGAAAAGATACATTTGAGTGATCTATCACAGTATGACAAAAAAAAAAAAATACACAATAGTTTTAGACTTTACCTTCATGATTTCATCAAGCAGCACAGACTTGATCTCAAGGTCTTCAAAGTTGCAGATGTACCCAGATGTTTGGATAGGTTCCTTGTTATAACAGAACAGTAACTAAATTATTTAGACCAGGAGCAATATTATACTCAAATATCCAGTAAAGCACTTACCTCTGGATCCAGATTTCTGAAGACATACATTCTGGTCTTCTCCATCATGGCAAATAGATCGGGGTTGTCTTTGGCCCACTTCATATCCCACACGTCCTTTCGCTCAAATTTGGAAGGATCTCCGACAGAACCGGGGTCACGTGCATCTTCCCTCATGTTTCGTGCATCGAGGTCGAGTAAAGTCAACACACCAGCAATGTCGATAATAGCCAAGCGACTAAAGGAAGGATCATTTTACCATTTGACAAAGTTGCAGAAGAATTATTGAAAAGAATTTCATGCTTCCTAACAAACCTGGAATTGCAGTTCATAGAGAGATAGTAGGCTCTGTTATTCAAAGTGTATTTCTGCACAAGACCAACTTGTGGCAGGTTGTATCGGTGAATAACTCCAGATTCGCGACCCTATCAATAAACACACAATCAATAACACTCAATTAACTAATAGTTTTTTGTAGATTTATATATAAAAAAGACAATTGTGCTTACAATTATCAGTGTCTTATCTGAGGCCGAAATAGCACAAATGGGATCTTGCGTTGACTGGAAAAAAGGCATTTTGTTATTTTATGGTGCGTGGCAATACATTTTAAATCTGTGTAAGTTAATAATATTCCTATAAATACTCACTGAAAATGCTTTTGTAAAATCTGGACCACCATCAGAAGTTGTGGATGGTTTGTTGTCAATGTGATAAACTCTGAGGGCAAAAAGAAATGGCATATAAATAGGTTGAATTCACTTGATGTCAACATTTTAAACTGCCCATAGTGTAAGCAAATGTGCAGATATTTCGGTATGGTTTATGGTTAATATTGCTGTAATTTCTGGGCCTATCCATATGAAACGGTCTGTCTGCACACATGAATGAAAGGGAAATTACTTCTTTACTATCAATGCATATACACAGAATTGTTCTCCTCCTGAGCTACAGTATTAATATGACAAATTTATGGACCCAAACTGTGACAACAAAAATGTTAAAGTTCAACATTAGTGCACTTCAGCTATAGTTTTAAAAGCCCCTTCTACTCTCTGTAAGATATTATGGCTTCAATATTTAGACCGTTGTGAGTGAAGGGAACCTATAGAAGGTAGATGAAGTGATAGGGGATTCTGATGAAGGTGCGAGGACAGCCCTGGCAGTACATGAGTTCTTGGTCAGCCTGTCTGGAACCTCAGTGACATCTGCGTGTCAGTGCCTACTCCCAAATCCACAAGGCTAATTCAGTTTCCTTGTATGGGCTGCTAATGTTTTTCTTTTTAATACAAGCATTAAAATATAGCTTGTCTTACTAAATCTGCACTGAAAGACCCACCTCTCACGCCCCTCCTTCTTTGTCCTGGTGACTTGGTTGATTTCCAGTGCAGTTAATTTCTTTGCCACTCTGTACTGCCACAAGTAGAAAGCCTCTTTGGATGCGGCGATCACATGGGTTTTGGTCATTGTCACATAAAGTGGATCTAACCATAAAAAAGACAGATTAAATGCATGAAACCTTCCATCCATCCATATAAAACAGACAGACCCCTAAAGAGACATACGGTTGACCTCATGCTAATTTTGCACACAGCCCCTATTTACTGTAAGCCACTCCTACTTCAAATCTAAAGACTTTGAAGCATCTTGGCCTGGCTTCTTCTTCAAACAGTGGACTATTTAAGCCAGAATATTACATATCTGTGACATACTGTAAAAAACTGCCCAGTGGTTACATTCTATTTGCATTATGATGTGGTTACTGTGGGAAGAAGAGTCATAACAACCAACCAACATTACACACAACGCTCTATACAGACAGTGTGAAATCTCATATTGACATGAAATATAGCACTAGGTCTGGCCATTTATGCAAACATGTGGGGGCAGACAGGTATTTGATACAGGGTTAAATCATATAAACATCAGATGGATACAGAAATGTAATCTTACCAATGTCAATGTATTTTGAATCCAGTGGTGTTCCAATTGAGTTGTAAAGAATCAAGACAAACTGAAAAAATTCAAATATGAAAAGTGTCTACTTATTTATTATAACAAGAAGTCATTAGCAAATTATTACACAATGTTGACAATTATACTGGCCTATTTAGTAATTACCCTAGAATTAGTCCCAGGTTCAGCTTCAGCATCCTCCTGCAATAAAGAAACAATAAAACAAGCCAATAATGTTTTCTTATCTTTGTAATTGTATCATTCATTAGTTTTTTCTGTACTTGCTGTTTGTACCTGAGGTTGGCTGTCATCGGCTTTACTGGCTAGAATGCAGAAGTCTCCAGATGTGGTAATGGACATCAGGCTCTTGACATATTTGACAAATTTCTCGTTGTTTTTTGTGTCCCAGAACACTACACAGTACTCTTGTCTTTCTGGTTTTGTGTAGGCATACACCACTGTGCTGCTACAATAGCCCCACTAATAGAACACAGAATTAGTATCAGAAGTCAGAAACTAGAACCCGGCCCCGGATAAGCGGAAGAAAATGGATGGATGGAAGTCAGAAACTAGCCTTGGACATCTATAATATAATATTTTAAAGTGATTTACTTTATAATCTGGTCGTATGTTTGCAAAATAAATGTAGGAGTCCACAGCCAAGGCAATACGCAGCCCCCCTCCTTCCCAGGCAACTCCTGTCATCTGCTTCCCAGGGACCTTCAGTGTCCGAAGATGCTGTATGAAAAAAGTTCAAGAGTACAGTAGTACTGTATTTTGTATATTTTCATGATTCACAAAACAAGGCTAATGATCTGATAGGCTTACTGCACCAAATGGTGTGTAAAACTGAACCACATTCAATTCTTTATCCATATTTGCTGTTCTGAGACATCCAGCTACAGCCAAGACACTGCCACAATGGTTCCACTGGATACTGACCACGTTCATCATAGTGTCAATGAACACTGGATCTACAGCGAGAGGAAAGAGAGTTACTGCATACAACCACATGATTCATATATTTTAGCTGTTAAAATGATCTTACGTTCATCATTCTCATAGCGCATAATCTGACATTTTCCGTTGTCAAAACAGATCGCCAAGCAGGGACAGTCAGGTTCAACGTAACCCCCTGTTCCTGCATACCAGTGGATTCCTGCTATACTTACAGCCCCAGTTGTATTCGTCAGACAAGAGATAGTCATTTTCATCTGAAAATCATAAATACAATATTGCCATAATCCACACATTTCTGAAAATGGATATAATAATATAGTTAGATTAAATAAACATAAAATCATAGAACTCACAATGAAGTTTCCTTGATTGTCATAGATTTGGACTTCTCCATTGGCCATGCCAAACAAAAGAATCTTGCTGTCAGGAGACCAAGCTACATGAGCAAGTTGATTTCCCTTTAATTCCTTTCCCCAAATGCGGTTACCTACATAAAAATATAATATAATATATATAATAACATTACATAATATTAACTGCATTATAAACTGGTTACCATCTACAGATCCTACTATCACTGCTCCATCTTCATACACAATGCAAATCTTCTGACCATCTGCGTTCCAGCTCATACTCCTTACCACTGACTTGTTTCTGTTGTTGATCATCTCTTCATACCAAGCACCTGTGGCAGAGATACCCAGTATATAGACAAATAGAAATAGAAAAGGTGCATCTTGCAAACATACACAAGTCACCTTTATATAGCATCCACACAATGATGAGGCCATTCTGGTCACTGGTGGTCAGTTTCTCATATTGTTCATTCCATGTAACCACTTGTACAGCACCTAAATGTACCATTTAAAATATGTTAGATGTTTTACCAAAGAGTGGCTGAACCTTCGGCATGGAATAGTTTCGCTAACTCACCACTGTGCCCATCTAAACCTTGGTTCATCGACAGATTGCTGGGTGCAGCAAGACCTTTAAGTCTGGCATCATCTGTAGAATTGTAAGAATAAATAAACCAGTACTATATATAAATCAGTTCTAGAGATTGATCATTATTGAAGGAGTAATCAATCTCTAATGCTGATTTCTTACAATAAGGTACCAGAACAAAACCAACTGGTTAATTAAAAATTTAGAGAGGCATTGTTTAAATAACCCTCAAATCTCAATCATATCGATGTTGCATAACAGGCGATAGTGTGTGAAGTAGCCAATGGTATAATATATATATATATATATATATATATATATATATATATATATATATATATATATATATATATATATATATATATATATATATATATATATATATATATATATATATATAGGCATTTGTACTGATACAAAACACTTGATATCGAAGCTCAAACAATGTTCGGAGCCTATTTCTTACCTGTTTGACTGTCTAACTTGACGACTCTGAGAAGACCATCATCTCCTCCACAAGCAATGAAACCTTGGTCTTTGTTCCAAGATACACATTTTAGATTAATGTGGTTTGGTATGGCAATCTACATGACAACAAGTATAAGTGTTAACGCTGTATTTTGGTTAGCTAGCTAATCTTAAATATCGTAACAAAATGCCTTTGGAAAGTAAAAAGTAAGTAACGTTAACTCACC